>NC_064246.1:16874745-18204745 GCF_003254725.2 Canis lupus dingo | reverse complement strand
GGCCACACATCTTCCAGAAATTGTCAACAGCTCTTCTAGTCAGACAGGAGTGGAAGAGACTTTTCACAGTAAGTGGGGCTATGACTCTGCATTTGCCTTGGGTGGACAAACTGTGCTTGATGGCCCAAAAAAACCCTCATTTGAGGTTCTAAATCAGGTAGATTTGTATCCTGCTGTGTTGTCTGGTAGAATGTGCTGCCAACTTGTTTCTGCAGATAAGCAAAACTTCTGAATGGGATTATAATTTGGACATCGTAGGTATGAATTCAATTTTCCCAGATCCATGTGCTGGTTGTTGTAAGCTCTAACCCTTCTCCTCCTTTGAAGTCAAAATCTCAGTGATTTTGCTGCACAGATTTCCCTGTAGTCCCCATGGTATGAGATCAGAGCAGGCCTCTCCCCCTGCGCCCCCCCAAAACACACACTGCTGGGGAAATGGTTGTACTCCCTGGATTGCATTTTCCCATTGGGAGGAGCTAGAAACTCAGGGAGACCTCTCTATGTGTTACTGTACCAGTGTAGGGGAGGAACACTGTGTAGCCACTTTTACTACCCTTCTAATTCAGTTTGTGTTGGTCTCTGTGGTAGAGGGGAGTGCTTTAGACTTATCCACGTGTTCTAGGATTCTTTCAATGGCATCTTGTTCTTGAGTAGATGTTAGCTGTTTTTATGAGAGGGAGTGAAGTCAAGAACACTTGTGTTGCAATTCTGATGACATTACACCACCTAAATTTTTATAATTTAATTATGAATTCAAGAGTTCAAGAAATTACTATTTTCTTAAAGTCTTAAGGAAATATTTATAGCTGTATTTATATAATTACTGCTGAATCTAGACCATTTTTATACCTTCTCTTAGACATTTAGAAGATAATTTTTTCTCTCCTTTTGTTTTCCTACTTTCTAAGGCTAAAATCTTCTTTTAGCCCTGTCCTGTGTTGCATTCATTTGTCTGTCTAGTTGTCTATGCCTCATTTTTCTTCATTCATAAAATGAGAATGAGAATAATATTTACCACATTGTAATGTTTTTGAAGGTTAAATAAAATTATATGAGTATATAGGTCAAGTGTAAAAATGTCTGACATGTAGTAACTGCTCACCAAATATTATCTGTATTTACTCACATGATTATACCATCCTAGGCCATAGTACTGCAACTGCTGTTATTATCTACAACAACCAATTATTCATTAGATTTGCTTTTTAGGATTATCATAAACAAGGCTATCTGCTAAATGTGAGTGAGTATGTATCTGCATATGTGTGCATGTGTTTGTGGTTATCTAATCTCAAAAGTTTTTTGTGATATGTACTATTATTCCATTTATGTTGGAGGAAATAGAACATGTGATCAGTCCATAGTCACAACATTGGTGAATGTTAAAATTAGGGGAAAAAATGTTTCTAGTCATCTTTTTTGTTTCATTTTACTTTGTTTTTATTTCAACATAACAGGCAGTAAAATTTTTTTACAGAATTTATTAGCATTGACAATACTTACAAGGAAAAAAAAACTCTAAAAGCAATTTAGTTCACGTTTATGAAATCACTCCAGTTGAACACTTAAACAATAAATCTGTTTCCACATATTAAGTTTGGATCACACTTTAAAATAACATTTGGTAGATATTTATATCTACTGTCTATTTGTAGGGTTTTTAATATAATGTCTCATTCTTGAGATATCCAGCTCTCATTTTCCTAACACAGCAGGGAAGACATATACATGTGTCCACTTAAATTGGAGGGAGAAATAGAAATCCTAGACTGCAAAAATCTATACAAACATTTACCATTTCCAGAACTAAAAGTTTCTTCCATAAAAAAATTAATAACCAACCCCTATAGAACTAGGACCAGGATGCTTCAAATAAAACTATTCTGTGTTATTAAAATATATGATAGAAAGCCTGTTGGGTGATACTTATATATAGTCATATTTTACTTTATCTTCAAAAAAGCTTGATTTGTGACTTGGAAAGTGAACTTTGGAGTGATTGGGTTAAACAAAAATCTTTAAAAGTGCACTTCAGAAACATACTTGAAATAAGGAATAATTAATTTTGAGAAAAGTAACTTCTCTGGCTTGTACAAAAATGAGGCAGCATTTTAAATACTACTTAACAGTATTAAGCTTGGTACATTTTTCTTCTATTGCTATTTCTTCTTTAGAGGTGTTATCAGCAGAAGATTTTCTCTTTTATGTGTAAATATTTTAAGGAATGTTTTCTTAGCTGTTGAAAATGAAATTGGTTGCTATATTCTGTGATGTTCCCCAATATCATCCCTTTCTATTCATTCACAATGAAATGAGTATCTTCTACTTTATTTCTGAAAAAGCTGATACATGAAACTCTCAGTGTTTTGCTGTATGAAGGTCCTTTAACATTAATAGAATAAAATGAGGTCTAATGCTTTACTATATTATACAAGGGACAATGGACAAGAAACTGCTCTTTTTATAGATAAGATTCACATTCAACTTACATATTGTTTATCCAACCTATACCTATGTTAACACTTCAAACAAAATGTTTTGTTTCATTTTGTTTTTTTGTTTCCTGGGGAAAAAAAATAGCAAAACTTTCTAGCATGTACATTAAGTGTCACTGCAAAATAGTAAAATAAGAAAATTAATTTTAAATTGCATGAGGTTCTAAAAACAGCTTATCCTTTTAAGATGTTGGGCTGACATGTATATACAATTATTTGGGGTAAACTGGGCTATTAACTGCTATCTTTATTCTCTGAACTATAAAATGGAACTTAGAATAATAGAAAGTTTCACTTCAATGTTTGGCACTTTTTGAAAAAATCATTTACTATGCTAATTGCTTCAAAAAATAAAAATGAGCCAGCTTACACTAAGGCTTATGATGGAGAATAAGAATTGATTTCCAGTAGAAAACTCGATCTTCAAAACCAATGCTATCTTCTATCCACAAATGAAACCTATTATGGATTTAGGGATTTTAATATTTTAGTATCATTTGTCAATTTAGTCCATTTTCATGTAGAAGAGGATCAAAAGAAATTCACAC
Organism: Canis lupus dingo; assembly: GCF_003254725.2. Taxonomy (NCBI): domain Eukaryota; kingdom Metazoa; phylum Chordata; class Mammalia; order Carnivora; family Canidae; genus Canis; species Canis lupus. The sequence goes on along the minus strand of NC_064246.1, from coordinate 18,201,702 downwards.
ATTTGTGTAACAAAAATAGCAGATTAATACTCTTTAGTACATGTTACTATTTTAAAAGATATATTACCGGACTCTGAGTCATTAAATGATTTTCTTAAGATGGTATTCTTTGGAATCTAGATTTGCTGGATGAATGCCCTTTGGTAATGCAGTAGTTACTGCCTTTTGCTAAAGGTTATAATTTATGTGGGCCAAAAAGCACAGCCTTTCCTGGAACTGAAGAAGCTTTCCAAAGGCATTCATTTGTAATCTTTTACTTAACACTATTTGTTAAGCGAAAACTGTAACTATAAAAAATTCATTTTAATTTCATTTGTTGAAATCAAAATCAAGCAATTGAAAAACAAATGCCAATGTTCTTCATATAATTTTACCACATTGTGGTGCCATAGATAAGGGCCTGGCACGTGCGTATGGTCTTCATATGTTGGTTCCTTAATTCCCTTCCTATCTTGTTTTTTTTTTTTTTAATTGATTGGTATTTGTATACACTGCAGATTCCCAAACAGCATTAAGAAAGACAAAAATATGATGTGATTTTCACTGAATTTTCCAATAGCTTGTGGGTATGGCCACTCCATGTTGATGCACACAACCTCAGCACCTTTAATTTCCTCTAATTCATTTCTTTTGTCTTTCATTTTCTTTCTTCTTTTCTTTTCTTCTTTCTTTCTTTCTTTCTTTCTTTCTTTCTTTCTTTCTTTCTTCTTTCTTCTTTCTTTCTTTTCTTTCTTTCTTTCTTTCTTTCTTTCTTTCTTTCTTTCTTTCTCTTCCTTCCTTCCTTCCTTCCTTCCTTCCTTCCTTCCTTCCTTCCTTCCTTCCTTCCTTCCTTCCTTCCTTCCTTCCTTTAGATTTTATTTATTTATTCATGAAAGACACAGAGAGAGAGAGGCAGAGACATAGGCAGAGGGAGGAGAAGCAGCTCTATACTGGGAGCCCAATGTGGGACTCGATCCTGGGACTCCAGAATCAGGCTCTGAGCCAAAGGTGAGGCTTAACCCCTGAGCCACCCAGACATCCCTGTCTCTCATTTTAGTAGCCATCTTGAGGGTTATATTTTCTAGGATTTTTGAATTTGGTTTTACATAGTTAATTCCATTAGCGGCACTTAACTTAGGTACTGATATTTTTCCTGTATCTATGGGTGTCATTATTCTTCCAATTACTTTCTAGTGACTAAAAATCTAATTCTAAAAATAAAAAAAAATAATAGTTATGAAATAGTATATCTTCCATAAAAATGAAACAAACACATCTGGATCTACTTCCTTAGCAAAGCTCATCTGATTATTGTGGGTTTTGCCAAATTGAGGAATATAAAAGCAGATAAAATGACAATAGATCAAAAGAACATTAGTTAAAGTATAATTTTAGTTGTCTCTCATAAAATGTTAAGGACAGGAGAATGAGGTTAGTTTTTCCTATTCATCAGTTTGACTATTTTTGGTGCAAACCATATGAGAAAAAACTTATATACTTCATTTAAGTTAATCTGTTTTTTTTAAGTGAATCTGTTTTATGTAATAATTTGTTATATAGAATTCAGCCCTTGGTTCTGTGAAAAAAAATGTCATTATTTGAATTGCTACAAAATACTTCCATGGTTATTTTAATTGAAAAGATTTTATGTGAGCTTTATTTAAGGTTTGAAAAGAAGAATGTAGAAACAGCTTGAGAAAAAAATAAAAGGGAAACTCAACCCAGGCAATATAGCTTTTTAAACACTACACTTCTAATAGTTAATATTATGATAGTTTCAGTGTAAATAATTATGGAAAAGATGGATGAAGCAAATTTTATGTTTTTTCTGTCAAGTATTTCTATTTTGGATGTCAGTGAACAAAACTGAAACTTTATGATTAATTGTGGAAACTTGAGGGATCCCTGGGTGGCTCAGCGGCTTAGCACCTGCCTTCCGTCCAGGATGTGATCCTGGAGTCCCGAGATCGAGTCCCAAATCAGGCTCCCTGCATGGAGCCTGCGTCTCTCTCTGACTGTGTCTCTGTCTCTGCCTCTCTCTCTGTGTCTCTCATGAATAAATAGAATCTCTTAAAAAGTAATAAATAAATAAATAGATAGATAGATAGATAAATAGATAAATAAATAAATAAATAAAAATCTTTAAAAAAATTGTGGAAACTTTATGTTGTATTTTCCTTTTCAAAAGATCACCAGATATCAGAAATATACCTAATATAATTTAGGAAATACAGAGTCCACAAATTAATTCTTCCTATGAATTAGATTGCCATCCACATGAATATTATTTAATCCTAACTATATGTGTATTGAAACTTTTACAAACTGCTTTTATATTCTAGAAAAATACCAAATTTTTCAAAGGTGTACAGTGGTATATTCTACAAGAAGGTGGGCTATGAAAAATTAAATTCAAGACCCAGAGTTTCTAAAAGCAATGAATCCTTTACAAATGTTTGCATTGTATAATTCATAAAAATAACTGGAGCTAAAGGAGTTTTTAATTATTTAATCTTTGAATTGCAAAGCAATATTTATAGTTCTTGTTAATAAAATACTGCTCATTTGTAGGACTAGTTTAAAGTGAATTAAGGATATGACTTTATTAATTTACCTAGTTAAATTTGTATGAATGGACTTTCTTCCTTTTTTTCCCAAAATAATTTCTCCTCATCATTTAGATTTCAATTTAAGCATTATTTCTTTAGAGAAGTAACTTTCCAAGTCTGAATTGGTCAAGTCTATCATAATATTTTTGCCTCTCTTATTAATTATCATGTTGCAATTTTATTCTCTTCCATATGAGATAGTAAGCTCCATAAAAAAGAATGATTTATACAAATTATTATTGTTGTTGTTGTTATTATTATTATTATTATTACTGCCTGGCTTGGTACAATAGGCAGAAAGGTACAAAGTAGGCACTTGCTTATAGTTATCAGTTGAATGAAACTATTTGAATAAAATCTCAACATAAAAATTGCATTGTTGGTTCTTATTCAGAGGCATCTATCTAGGCTAACAAATTTTGGAGGGAAAATTATTAGCAAATGTTTATATAGCACTTATTATGTACCAGGCCCTATTCTATTTACATATATTTACTCAATTTGTAGATAAGAAATCTATATGCAAGACAGTTGAGTAACTCATTTAATGTCACAAAGGTAATTAGATGAAGGTGACCCAGGATTTAAACACAGAGAATCTAGTTCTAGATTATATGCTCTATAGCTCTATACCCTTTGTCTCAAAATGGGGATGGGTACCACATAGTCATGAAGACCACCTAAAGGCTGGTCTTTTTAATTATTGTATAAGAACCAGAAACCTAGGGAAATTTTGGTGGATTTTATTTATCAGTATTTAAACTTTTATATAAGCAAGATAATATAAACATTGAATGAGAAGATAAGCAACATACAACATACACAGAGAAAATTCCATGCATATAACAGGTACAATGGTTAACGTGTTTGACTCTTTTCTATAAAATATTATTACAAATCAGTAAATAACGAATTCACTAAAAAAATAGGCAGATATGAATAGGCAACTAAGATTTGAAAACTCAAATGCATATAAATGAAAATATGTATCTTCGACTTTACTAATAATCAAAAGAAAATAGATTACATTACAAAGGGATATCATTTTTCATGAGAATCACATTGAGTCTAGTTTGTTCTCAATCAGTTTCACCTTAAGAAACATACAATAGAGACCTAATTGTAAAATATAGATGTGCCATGATGTTCATTAGAATGTTGTTTTGATAACCCAAACTTGCAATAAATGCTATCAATATTAGAAATTGATAATAAAGTATGGTTCTGAGAGATTGAGAAGCTTGCTTGAGTTTACATGAATTGTAATATTTAATTATACTTTGATTTCATAGGAATAAAATAAGGAGGCTTTGTGATTTAGTGGGAAAAATGTTCATTCTTGTGCCAATTCTAATATGGATTTTCTCTGAGGCATTGGAAAATTGGACTTTGAACACTGGAAATTGGCCTTTCATATAAAACAGATACAAAGATTTTCTTTGAGGCATTGGAAATTGGACTTTCATATAAAACATATACTGTTTTATATGAAACTATGATAATATAATTTTCATATTATTTATAGATAATTTATGAAATAGGCTCTATATATTCTTACTAATATCCCCTCAATGCAACATAATAGCTTGATGAGTTTTTTTTTATAAGGTGAAAATTCATCTTCCATTTTGTGATTTTTATGTTTTCCTCCAGTGATGTAATTTAGAGCATTCATACCCTGAGTACTTTGGTTTATTAACCAGATCATCTTTTATTATAGCCCATTATGGTAGATCTAATGTTCAACAGATTTACTGTACAAAAGTTACATTATTATTTTTATTTTCTGCATTTTTAATTTGATTATTTTCTTCATTATAAGGAATTTTTAAGATTCTAAGTTATGGAATCTGAAAACCAAAATCTATAGAAATATGCTTATGCTAGCCACTATACTAGACTATACTATATTATATTCTATCACACACTTTAGAAATAGCTAAGCAAATCCATTATTTTTTATTGTAATCTTTCATTTTTGTTGTTGTTCTTATTAAATCATTACTTTAAGAATAAAAATAATATAATTTTTAATATAAAGATCAAAAAATTTTCATCCATAATCTCACTATCCAAATACAAACAGTACTACTTTGATGTATTTCTTACTGGATTCTTACTGAATATATTTCATAAAATTATAATTAGGGTACATCATTTATATTAAAAAATGCATACAGTTCTTTTACTGACATTGCACTTGTATTCTAATAGCATTTTTTATGTTGTAGTATAGTTTTACAAACACATTTTAAAGGTTTTATACTACACTCTTAACAGGAAAAAAATATTTTTTTTTTACCATTTTCCTATTTTCAAAATTTGAGTTACTTGAAATTATTTTACATAATACTTCACTATTTTTTGTATTTAAAATGTATCATGGATTTAAAGAAATGAATTTACTAGATCAAAAAATATGAACTTTTCCTGACTTTGATAAAGTTTCAATAATCTAAGATTACACTGATATTCCACATCCTTGCCCTAACTGGATATTACCACTTTGAGTATTCTTTTAAAAATTTTCATGGATTAAAAAAGTAATCTTTAATTGTATATTTAATTAGAATTTTTAAATAGTTAGTGAGATTGACATTTTCCTAATTCTGATTTAATGTTTGTATTATCTCTTTTGAGACATTTTGATTTTATATTTGCTTATTTATCTACAAGATATTTTAAAAAAATTTTTAAAATTTATCTTTTATATTTCCTACAAATATTTCCTATTTTCAGCTATTCTCTTTTGATTTCACTTGTTTTAACATGTAGGGACTTTTTTTAAAGATTTTATTTATTTATTCATGAGAGAGACTGAGAGAGAGGCAGAGACATAGTACACAGAGGGAGAAACAGGCTTCCTGCTAGGAGCCTGATGGCAGGACTCGATCTCAGGACCCCAGGATCACAACCTGCGTCAAAGGCAGATGTCCAACCATTAAGCAACTCACATGCCCCCAACGTGTAGAGATTTTAAGTGTTTTTAACATTTCAGCTCTTTCTGCAAATTTATACTTTGAAAATCCTATTTAGAAATTTGAAATATTTTCTAATTTTCCTTAATTTAAAAAAAAAATTTAACTCATTTTGCTGGTGTGTTTATATCTAATGAGGTACAGGTAAATTAAGTGTTTTTTCTTTTTAATTGACAATTTTTCTAAAACCATTTTTGGAAAATAAATCTTAGCTATAGTGATTAGGTATATATGTCTTTTTTAATTAAAAATTTTTTTTTTCTTCAGATCTTCTATGGCTATTCTCACCTATTTTTTTGTTTTTGTTTTTTAATTCCAGATGAAAAGTGAGGCATGATTAAATGAGTGTGGTTTGGAAATTAGAAAAATTATGGATCTAAGTCCAGATCCGCTACTTCAAACTGTGTTGCGCTTGGCCTATTGACTTGAGGATAGGAGTCATATTTAATACTCTGTAATACTTTTGTAATATTCAGTTTATATCATCGGGACCTCATGGAGTAGGAGAGGCTGAGAAATAAAGAGACATTACAATAAGGTTTAGAGCGTTCACAGGAATAGTATGTATTAGACACTATTTCCCTCACCAAATTTTTTTTTAAACATTTTTTTTTTATTTATTTATGATAGTCATACAGAGAGAGAGAGAGGCAGAGACACAACAGGCAGAGGGAGAAGCAGGCTCCATGCACCGGGAGCCCGACGTGGGATTTGATCCCGGGTCTCCAGGATCACGCCCTGGGCCAAAGGCAGGCGCCAAACCGCTGCGCCACCCAGGGATCCTCCCTCACCAAATTATATCTTAAATCCCTTAACACAGTTTGGTCCATTTGTTTCAAGTTCATTATTAGGAATATCTGCTATAGCATGAGGGTTTAGAAAGGTTTGTGTATTCTAACAAAATAAATATATTTTTTTAATTTATAAAGAACTTTTCTGATATATTATCTCATGTAATTTCAAAATAACAAATTACATTAGGAACATTATTCCTAGGTTCTCATGAGAGAATTCAGACTCAGAGATGTGAAGGGATTTATCATATTTCACCAAGTTGTAACTGTCAGTTTGGACTGATTGTAAGCTTCCCACTAATTATATTATGCAGGACTTTGTTATCCAAATGCAAGAATTTCCATCTTTATTTAGACTGTGAGAAGTTATATATTTCATGTGTGTCTTTGAGTTGATAAATAATTGAAATACTGTATCCTAACTTGTCATTTTCCAGTTGTTGTATTTGAATTGGTCCTCATGGAACAAAGTCATTGAAGGTTAACAGCAGTCCAGAAGGTTCTGGTGTATAACCACCTGTGTCTCTGATCTTAGACTACCTGTCTTCACCACTTGTTGTCTGTTTAACCTTCCTGTGTTTCAGTTTCCTCATTTAAAAAATGAGAATGGAAAAAAATAAAATAATAAAAAAATAAATAAAAAATGAGAATGGTAATAGTATCTATACTTTGGGCTCTTGGTAGGATTAAACAGATTAAGTGCTTAGACCATTTCTGGGCACATGATGCCTGGGTGGCTCAGGTTGAGTGTCTGCCTTTGACTCAGGATGTGAGATCGAGGCCCACATCAGGCTTTCTGCGGGGAGCCTGCTTCTCCCTCTGCCTGTATCTCTGCTTCTCTCTGTGTCTCTCATGAATAAATAAATAAAATCTTAAAAAAAATTTCTGGCACATGATATGGCCTATATAAATATTATTATTGTTATTATTATTATTATTATTATTATTATTATTATTTTCTCTTTAAATTAGCCAGTCATTAAATTATATTATTATTAACATAAGCAATGCTTTGGTTTCTTTATAAAGATGTCTGTGAAGGGGCACCCGGGTGGCTCAGTCAGTTAAGCAATAGACTCTTAATTTCAGCTCAGGTCATGGTCTTGGGTCATGAGATTGAACCCTGCATAGGGCTCAGTGCTGAGTGTGGAACCTGCTTAAGATTCTCTCTCTTCTCCCTCTGCCCCTTCTCCCCACCTCCCACTTGTGCATTCACTTTCAATCTCTCTGTAAAAAAAAAAATGCTTGTGAAGTTATCAAGCAAAATACAATACTCATGGCCATGAAGGCAGAATGAAGCTCAAAGAACCCATGAAAAACATCTGTCTATATTCCAAGAAACTACATTTAGAATGTGGCACACTATTGACATTAACAATGCATACAATAATTGTATTATTTTACACAAATACTATTTATCTAATATGATACTATGTATTAAATGAAATTATTAGGAAATATTCTATGGAAACCAATATCAATTGTGTTTTCCTAAATCATATAGGTGAGAATTGATGGCAGGAATAAGAAAATAAAATATATATGTGAGAGTGATTATGTGATCTTTGAATTGGTCACATGTTATTTCCTAATTCCAGAAATGTGATCTTAGAGGTATAATGAATTTTTAATCTCAAGGGGAAAAAAGTCTTCTTTTTTGAAATAACAATTTACATTTAAATAAAATACAATTATTCATGTCATTCACTATTTACCTAAGAATATGTTAGAAGATAAATTTAATCAGCCAAAGAGGATTTAGAGGATTTTCTTTCTGTGAAACTCCTTTGGAAAGTTTAGGACTTCCTTTTCTTAACCTTGCAATATCACTATAGGTTAATTTATGTTAAGATTTACAGCATGAGGGCTCTCATACATTAGAATTATTTAAGGTTAAGTTTCCATCAACACATCACCACACATTTTTTTCAATTAAATTCTAGTGTGTTGCCAGATATAATTAGTCAAAGCAGACTTACCTAATAAAAACAAATTCAAAGTAATCAAAAAACATATTGCATATCACAATGAAGATATTAAATTATTTACTGAACAGTTTATTATTACTTTACCTTTATTTATGGTAGTAAAAATATGCAATTCTCTTCAGACTCCCATATCACCAATAGAAAAGTGGGTATGTTTCCTCTAGTTAGACGATTATATATATTGCTAAAAATTCAATGATTCAATCAACAAACTATTATTAATTGCTATATAAGTCTGCAGTACTTAGATACTGGCAATATGAAGATTAATAATGCAGCATCAGCCCCAAAGGAGCTCAAGAGAAGGCCAGTGGAAAACACAAACACAATGAAAGGAGCATGAACCAAGATAACACTGCAAGTTCATATTGAAAATGCAATAAATGATTAAAGGAAAAAGATATATAGCAAGGATATAAAAATAAAAATAAATATCAATATCTTTGTACATTAAACATTTATACATTGGTGAGAGAGAACTAAAGCCAAAGGAAGGGATTAACTGTAGGATTGATTGATTTTTAACTGCAGTTTTCACTTATTTTCATTTCATTTATTTCTTTTCACACTCAATGTTTTCCCAGTTATGGAGGGAAATTGGAGCAAAGTACACTGTATGAATCTAAGGGCCAGAGCTACAGCTTTTAAATCCCACTGGTCTTGGGATGCCTGGGTGGCTCAGTGTCTGTGTGTCTGCCTTCGGCTCAGGGCATGATCCCGGAATCTGGGATTGAGTCCCACATGGGCTCTCTGTGGAAAGCCTGCTTCTCCCTCTGCCTGTGTCTCTGCCTCTCTCTCTCTCTCTCTCTGTGTCTCTCATGAATAAATAAATAAATAAACCTTTAAAAAAAATCCCACTGGTCTGAATAGGAAAAAAGAGGGGTGAGGAAGCTAGGTGGGCAAGGGGATTCTGAGAGAACAGAACTAAAAAAATCTATATGAAGTGAATTTAAATCAGATACTATCATAGAGAGTATTTGTGACTTGATAGAACTGAAAATTCACAAAAGAAATGCAACACAAAGAGACTAGATATTTGTAAAATATGTAGGAAATAATAAAAGATGTGGAGAAGAGACTGAGAAATTCCAGAACGTCTCAAATGAGTCTCCAAAAGAAAACATATATATAAAACAAGACATGATAATGGAATTTTGTAAAATTGAAAAGTGGAATGATCTTGCAATTTGAAAGTGCATGTTAGGGACATATGGGTAGCTTAGTCAGTTGAGTGTCCAACTCTTGGTTTCTGCTTGGGTTGTGTTTGGGGTCATGGGATTGAGCCCTGTGTTGGGCTCCATGCTCAATGGGGAGTCTGCTTGAAACTATCTCCCCTATCCCTTCCCTTGCCATCCCCGCCACCCCTGCTCACATAGTTGCACTCCCTTTGTCTCTCAAATTAATTAATTAATTATTTTTTAAAAAGTGCATGCTAAAGGCCAAACAGAATAAATAAACATGTTCCTTAGCTAGTCACATCATGGAAAAACCAAAGAAGTTAATGGTAGACGATTCTAAAAGCCACTTGGAAAGAAAAACAGATCGTTTAGTGGGGAAAAGAAAAAGATTGACAGTAGACAATAGACTAAAAGGAGTAATGTCTTAAACATTTTATGTGAAATTAACGATGTGCCTAGAATTTTATATGTAGCTAAACCAGCCCTAAAGAGTGAAAACAAATGGAAACACATTCAAATATTTAAGCACTGAGAAAATTTATAATCAATAGATGTTTATTAACTATGTCTTCAGTAACAAAAGTAAAAGAAGAAAATAGAGTAATAACAATTTTTAATGTATTATAAATATAATTAATTGCTAACTTTAAATATACCTACATATATGTATGTATATATATATATATATTTTTTTTTAAACACACTACAGTGGAAAAAAACTTAAACAGTATTAATTACAGCTGAATATATGAGTGCCCTATGACCCAGCAGTTCTATTCCTAGTGATATACCCAATAGAAATGTGTATATGTGATCACCAGAAGACAAAGCAGATGAAAGTTGGAAATGGAACAAATATGGAAATGATCATCATATTTGAGTAGGAAATATCCATCAATAGTAGAATTTAAAAATAGACTGTGATACATTTATATGATGGGTTATACTATAAACCATTGAGGATGAATGAAACTCACTCATACAATATGGATTATTTTCAGATACATAATGGTAAGCAAAAAAAAAAATGCCTAATGGATGATTTCATTATTTTAAAATTCTTAAACAAAAATATTCTGTGCTACTAGAAGTCAGGATAGGTCACCTTTGGAAAAGTAGTAATGAGTTTGGAGGTGGGCATAAGAGGGTCTTCTGGGAGCTGGTAATATTCTGATTCTTAATGTAGGTGCTGGTCATCTGTGCATTTGGTTTGTGAAAATCATACAGCTGTACAGCCATGAGATGTGTACTTTATACATATTATACTTTAATAAAAAATTAAAATTCTAGAAAAAAACATGAAGAACTGAAATTTTAGAAAAAAGAGCTTAGAAAATAGGATGAGGTTCAATGCATAATTCAAATATGTTAATATTCCTGTCTTATATGGTAAGAAGGAAATTATTTAACTTTAATGTCTGATAGAAATTATGTATGGGTGTGTGGGCATGTCTTGATAGTTTGTTCTATGTTAAAAATGTAAAGATAAACATTAAAAGAATAGAAATCCATTTGAGACCTACACAATTAGTAGATTAGGAAAAAAGCAGAAAAGAACACATCAGTCTAAGAAAACAGCAAATGAGACAAAAACACACACAATACAAACAACAACAACAAAAACATGAAAAGCATACTAAATGGAGGCACTTGAGTGGCTCGGTCAGTTAGGCATTTGCTTTTGGCTCAGGTCATGATATCCAGTCCTGGAATCACCCAGCCTTGGACTCTCTGCTCAGCAAGGAATCTGCCTCAGCAAGGAATCTCCTCTCCTCACCTTGCTTGGGCTCTCTCGCTCTCGCTCTCGCTCTCACTGTCTCTCAAATAAATAAATCAAATCTTTAAAAAAAGCATACTAAGCAGAAAAACAGAGTAAAAATCAATCCAAACATTTTCAAAAATCATATAAATATAACTTGATTTGTTTCCTAATAAAAGGCTAAAATTATTATATTTGATTAAAATTGTAACTAATACTTTTATAAGGAAAATATCTTAAAAAAAGAAAAATTAAATATAGGGGTGCTATACATCTGCTAGGGAAATACTAAAAGGCTTGTGTCTGTAATATTAATGTTAGACAAAAGAATTTAAGAGGAAAACATGAATAGGTATTTTTTTAAAAGAACAATACGGGCAGCCCCGGTGGCGCAGCGGTTTAGCGCCGCCTGCAGCCCAGGGCGTGATCCTGAAGACCCTGGATCGAGTCCCACGTCAGGCTCTTTGTATGGTGCCTGCTTCTTCCTCTGCCTGTGTCTCTGCCTCTCCCTCTCTCCGTCTCTATGAATAAATAAATAAAAAATCTTAAATAAAAAGAAAAATACATTATGACAACGGAACAATCTATAAAATATTAATACTCAATAATTTGTAGACAAATTCCAGAATAGATAAAGCTAACCAAATCATAAGGAAAAATAGACAAGTTTAGAATCATGATGGGATATTTTAATATACTGCTATCAGAATTGAAATGTCAAACAGACCAAAAATTAAAAATGGGTGTATGTGATTTGAACAAGTCATCTCAAACCCTTCATTAATATCTCTTTATTAAACAGAATATATTTTCTTTTCAAATACACATGGAATATTATGAAAATTGACTATATGCTTATAACAAAGAAGTCTCCCTAATTTCAAGAAATCCGTCCACTAGAAACTACATTATCTCAACACCATAAATTAGATAGCAGTGAAAATGCAGAAAAACATGTTTGCAAGCAAAGAAATATATTTCTAAATAATGGGTTAAAGGAGAATTCATAATAGAAAGTAAGAAATACATAGACCTGAAAGACAATCTACCTCATAACATATGGGAAGTATCTAAATCTATAATAAATATGAAAGCTATCATGTTAAGTATTTTTTATTTAAAATATTCTTAAATATGGGAAAAGTTATGTGAGCATCTTCCTCTAGAAGCTAGATAAAGAACAATAGAGTTAATTTGGAAAAAGCAGAAGAGAGAAAAAATATAGAGTAGACAATAAATTAATAGGAATACAAAGATATGGAGATTTTAAAGCTCATTCTTTAAAAGTTTAATAAATGATAGAGGACTCTTACATGAAAGACAGAATAAGATTTTGTTTCTTGAAGAGCACAAACAATATTTAATTGTGAAAGAAAATCTAACTATAGAGCATAAAATTGTTTAACAATAATATGAAAAATGTTAAAGAATTTTGCCTTTAAGGAATGAGACCAGTATATTAGGAAATTTAGATGAAATGAGCAATTTTCAGGGATAAAGATTTAGTGATTATAAAACTAAGATAGAACTAAGTACAATAGGAAACCTGAGTAAGGTGGCAAGTAAATTAACTCCTCCACTTTGCCCCTGGGAAAGGATAACTGATATACATATATTTCTGTTTTTTTTTTTTCTTCCTCCAAGCAAATTCTACCAAACATTCAAGGAAGAGATTACAGATGACCCTTGAACAGATGAGTTTGAACTGTGTGGGTCCGCATATAAGCAGAATTGTTCCCTTAAATACAGTACAATACTCTAAATGTATTTTTCTTCCATATGATTTTTTTGGACATTTTCTTTTCTCTCGCTTACTGTTTTATAAAAATATAGTATATAATACATAAACATACAAAATGTGTTGGATATTTATCGATAAGGCTTCCAGTTAACAACAGACTATATTAGTAGTTAAATTTTGGGGGAATCAAAAGTTATATGTGGATTTTCAAGCATGTAGGGGGTCAGCACACCTAAGCCCCACATCGTTCAAGGCTCAACTGTATTCTCATATTTTACAAATTATTTCAAGAACAAATAAAGATGTAAAGCCAGATTATTACATTTATTAGTGTCATTTTAAGATCCAGCACAGTCAGGAATAGAGAAAAATATAGGCCAATTTCACTATAAACATATATGCATAAATTAAAGCAACTCTAGAATGGCACGCATTTTAAAAAACATTATGACCGAGTAGATTATTATTCTTAAATATGGATATATTCATTAAAAGACTGGTAGCTCTAGAATTTCCATTTAAGAAGAGGTTGGACAGAGGGCTGTAAAAACACTGTTAGGGGTAGATGTGGTTGATGAGACTGATAAAGGGATTAAAACTCTGCAAGCCACTGTTACGATAGGAATTTCTGTTCTTTCTGTTCTTTGTCTCTTTCTTTCTTTCTTTCTTTCTTTCTTTCTTTCTTTCTTTCTTTCTTTCTTTCTTTCCTTCCTTCCTTCCTTCCTTCCTTCCTTCCTTCCTTCCTTCCTTCCTTCTTTCTTTCGTGAAGGTATTCATCTTTCTGAGGCTATAACAGCAGTTCTGTGGCTAGATTAAGTGACTTGGAAAACAACAAAGATTAATAAGTACAATGGTGAGATAATAAACAGCATTTCTCTAGAACCAATCCACCCTACAGATACATATCAGAAGAAAGTAGTAGACACAATTCACTGTAAAATAGCCTATCAAAAACAGAGGACCAGCTTCCTGTTTTTGAAAAAAGAGTTTAATGATTATCAACATTGTTTATGAAACAAGCCTACATGAAAGAATATTAATATTCTTCTTTAGGAATATTTCAGGCTGTGATTTGAGAATCATATATGCTCCTCTATTGTAAAAGATACAGAGAAATTGAAGTGGTATTGGGAAAAAATATTAAATGATTGAAAGTAAATGCAATGAGTTATCTGTAAGAAATTAGGCCTTTTAAAAAATATCAAGGGTAAATGGGAGAATACTAATAAATATTTTCAAACATTCCTATCATTTTCACTTCGAGCAATTTGTACCCAACATTAAAAGAAAAAAAAAAAACTGCAAAAAGTCATTGACTATAACTAAAGCAGTGACTATAAAATAAAGAATTAATGTGTATAATGGTCACTTCTAAAGATCAGTAAAGAAGTATCAACACTAAATAGTTCATTTATAGAGCGTAAGAAGTCAGGGCCCCAGAAATGGCCATCTCTAGAAATTCCTTTTTCAACAAATACAAACATGCCCCACTTTACTTCTACAAAGAATTGGAATCAGCAGGGTTCATTTCAGCTTTGCATTTCTGAACTCATTTTTTCTCATATCCACATCATATTTATCATGAAGCTCTTATGAATTTTAAAATCTATTTTTGAACTAAGTTGTCTGACCAGAGCACTACTTGTTTTGAAAGTACTGGTATAGTTAAATTCTTTAATAATTGTCCTATTTCACCAATGAACAATGACAACAACAACAAAAAAGTGGAACAAATTTAGGAAAATAAAAAAATTACTAGTTTTTCTCCTAAGAAGTATAGCTTGAAGGAAAAGATGGGATAGACTGATTATATCAAGCAGTAGGACTTAGCTGTGAAGATTTAATGCAGAAGGAACATTTTTTTTATATCTTTCTTTTATATCTTCCCTTTCATATTTTAAAATTCTACTTCTGTGGAAAAAGTGGCAGCTATTGCTGATTGTGGGTATCTGGACTTGGAAAATTGCAATCAGAAATAAATCTCTCAAGGAAAGACCTTGCGTTCTGTTATTATGAGTCAGCACTCTCCATTATGGGACACCCAGGCACTGACATTTCTGTCTAACCTTCTAGATAATGGATTTACATGGCTGTTTAATCTTTTAAGGAAATATAAAGACTCCTGAGATTACATGTCTATGCCTCTGTAAATCATGCATTAGTGGCATTCAGATACAAGAGGATGCCTTTTCAAGCTCTATAGTTTTGTACCCGCCAAATAATTAATGGTTAACACCATTTTATGTTATTTGTTTTCTAAAATTGACAAAACATTAAAAGACCTAATTCCCAGCTATGATTAAAGTGGATTGGAATCAGTGTAAAAATTTAGGAGAAATTCCAAAGGATTGGAATTATCTAGAAATATGACAGTTTTATTTTTATTGAGTGTTGAAATTAACTATATGACCTTCTTCTAGAGTAAAACTTTTCAAACTTAAATGCAATACGTATCACCAGGGAGTCTTTTAAAATCCAGATTCTGATTCAGTAAGTCTGAGATGAGGCCTGACATTTGACATATCTAATGTACTCAAGTGATATTTGTGGTGCTTGTGCAATGTACCAGATGTCAGTAGGAAGTATGGAGGTTGGATGTTTGTAAGCTAGCCTCCATGGATGCGCCCCAAGTTTTGTGTAACTATATGAAATTGATCACTGTGTGTGTGCACATGCTCATTTTCAAGAGAGGGAATCCCTAAATTTTATCACATTCTTAAGACTTGTATGACTTACTGCTCTGAAGTGTTAATAAATATTTCCTTGATGTATTTGGTATGTTCTTTGTAATGCTAGTCCCATAATAATGACTGAAAAAGGTAATTATATGTTTGGCAAACTCTATATACTGTCTCTCTTTTGTATATTTAAAATTAATATTAATATGTTTAACACTCCCTAGAGTTTTATACCTACTTAAATTTTCTTTAACCTCAGCATTTCTTAAACTGCTTAGTAATGGGATTCTTTTTCTCAAGTTTTACCAAATAATGTCCATGAACAATAAGAGAAGACTTTAGCTTCTCCTCTCAACTTGGGAGAATTCTTATAGGATCCAGAGCTTCTCAGAGTATTTTAGTGAGTCAGCTTCCTTTTACAGAGTCTTGCCTTCCTCATTTTCTTCTAGGTGTGTCTTCTGGGAAAATTCCTCAACAAGTCTACATGCAGTTCTTCATGTAAGGTTCTGCTGCCAAGAATCAGTCTAAGATATGCTAATATTACACCATTGCCATATCTGGCTGTATTTATTTATCTTCTTTTATTTTCTTTGCAGTATTTATCATTATCTGAAATTATTGTACTTATCCATTTCCTGCGGTTTTGTTGTTGTAGGCTTTCCTGGGTTAGACTTTTTTTTTCCTGTTCAGCCCTGTGACTCAAATACTAGAATTATGCTTAACTAATGATAAGTCCTGTAAATTTTTGTTAAATGAAATTGTGAAGTCTGTATTTGTGTAAAAATCATTGGAGAATAATTATCATGTTCACAATAACTGTATAGGAAATGGTTTTTAAAAATATTTATATATGTAATGATACAAATTTAATTTCCTAGTAAAGATTAGAGTTTTGATATACCAAAAGGAAAAACATAACAAAAGGAAAACAAACAGAAAAAAATCAAAGTGAGCTTGAGAACTAAATTCAATAGCTTTATCCCAATAAACATTTAGAAAAATTGTTTTTTTTAAGATTTTATTTATTTTTTT
Organism: Canis lupus dingo; assembly: GCF_003254725.2. Taxonomy (NCBI): domain Eukaryota; kingdom Metazoa; phylum Chordata; class Mammalia; order Carnivora; family Canidae; genus Canis; species Canis lupus. The sequence continues at coordinate 18,184,966 of NC_064246.1, read as the reverse complement.
GTTTATTTAAGAGAGACAGAGAGAGAGAGAGAGTGCATGAGCAGAAGAGAGAGGGAGAAGCAGGCTCCTCTGCTGAGGTTATGACCAGAGCCCAAAACAGATACTTAACTGACTGAGCCACCCAGGCACCCCACAGAAAACTTGTTTTATATTAATTTACCTAATATTTCATTCTATATTTTAAGAGCCAATGATTTTATTCAATATGTGGGGAAGGCTTTATGGATACTTTTTATTGACTGAAGGTCTACTTCATGCCAGACAAAAATTTTAGGCATATAAGCACATCTTTTTAGATTTTCATATATTATTTGCAAATATGACATTATTATTTGCAAATAAATTAGAAGTTGAGGGAAGCTAAGTATTTGCTTAGGGTCATGTATCTTGTAAATTAGGAAATCCAAATTAATACTCTTTTTTTCATTCTGAAGTCAGTTAAGGCAACATGTTTTCTTTTTACCCCCTTGCATGATCTCAGTTGAAGGTGGCATAGCACCTGGCTGTCTTTAATCAACCAAAATTGTTTTGTGAAAGGAGCCCGAATTCTAGGAGTCGTGAAACTGGGACTCTAGTCTCAGCTCTGCCAGTTACAAACCATGCTGTCTCGGGTTATTCACCTTATCTGTCGACTTCTATACTCTTATTTATGTAAGAATAAGAAGGCTCAATTGTCTTTTAGGAGTCCAGCCAGTCTTCAGTGTTTACTGGCAGAGTAAGTGTTGGGAAACACAGGCATTTTAGGGGCAGCAGCAGAATGAGAAGGAGTCTTGGAAACAGTGCATTTTCCAGATTCAAGTAGGGTCACTCTGGCAGATGCAGCCTAGAATCTGCTGATGGTAGAAATAGTCACAAAATGTAAACTTGGGCAGATGATCGATGACAAAAATGTCCTGACAGTGACTATAAGTGATTATTCTAGAAAGCAGGGCAACCTAATGACAGAGAACTAAGGTGCAGGTAATATAGGAAGTAGAGAGAGGCCACTAAGAAAACTAGTAATATGTGGAATGATCTCCCCACAAGGACTGAGGATCAGAGGTAGAATCCCATTCTGGTGGAGTAAATATAAAAGATGAAGGCCTGGGACCAGGATGCAGAAGTCTTACTTGCTAGTACTTAGGCCTGGCATCAGAGGAACCAGCAAACTCTTGACTTGGTGCTCGGCTGCAAAGTTAACCAAGGCTCCTTAGGTTTTCTAGAGCTAGTTGTGGGTAGTTCCCTAAAGTATATTAAACGCTTAATAGAGAAGAGTGGTCCTATCTGCAGAATATAAAAATATTCTGTGAAGAAGAGGCAGATGTGGAATCTTGACTCTACCATTATTTTCATCAAGGTTTTTCCCAAGGTTAAGGCTTATATATCTTATATATATTAAACTTTAATCTTTTTAATTTGATTCGTTAGGCAGAGTCATATTAAATGCAGTTAATTGCTTATAAACCTTCTTTTAATAGTCTTACTGCAGCGTTGTAGGGCATTCCCCAGTATAAAGTCGTCTTAAAAAATACAAATGAATTTGTCTGTATGCTCATTGCTTTTTTTTTTTTTTTTTTACAGATTACTTAATCATAATAGCAGAGAGCAATTCAGGCCACTAAAGGAGTAGAAAACATAGGTGGTAAGGAGGGAAAAGTGGGAAAGATCTGAGACACTTGGTGCTTCATGAGTATGGAGGTTTCCAATAGTAGAACTGACAGTGTCAGAGGCACTCTTCATTTTAAATGTTGCATTTTAAAGTTTTGAAATGTGACTTATTATAATGTTAATTTTAATTTTATAAAAACTATCAATATTCATTCTTGTTTTGCTGTTTTATACATAACCAAATGTCTCTTTAATGAATAAGAATACTTAGAATACTGTAATCTATTGTAGGGTTATGGTCTCAGTGCTATCAAAGTTATTCTTTGAGTTCTGGATTTCCCAAAGTGGTCTCAAGTCAAATTCCACAAGATCAAACTTGATAATATATTTTATGTCTATCACATTGCACCAGTGTGTTTAGCTATAATATTTATATATACTGGTATATATACCAGTATTTCTTCTGGTTCCTCACAGGAACTACAGAACCTAGAACAACCCCAAGTTCACTCTTGGCCTTTTTGTAAATACCTTGTGGTAGGTAGGAAATTCTGTGCAGAATTCAGATTGAAGAAGATAAAGTGAGGTGAGGTGAGAGTTCAGGAAGCATATTAGATGAGCCAATAGCACAAAGCAAAATCTGAGCAAAATGAATTCTCAAATCCAGGAAATTACCCTTTGATCTTTTCTCCTTTGATCTTCCGTAGAGATTTTGCAAATGAAGCCATCTTCATTAACCGTGCTTCTAGAAATAAGTTAACTCTTCAGTATATGTAAAGGGTATCTAGAATACCAAGAAAAATGTCAATAGAAGTAGATTTGTACAGTTATTAATTAGGTTGACATGATAACCTCAGAATTTCATAATTTTGTTTTGGAATAGTGTTCCCACTTGCAAAAGAGAAATGCCAGTGCATTTCGAGGTTATTTTGTATATTCTATTTCCTCTTTGGGTCAAGAGTCCATTGGCAGTATTTGTTCTTCTCATGTGTCAAGAGTATGAGTGAGATGCATGTACTTGTGGTCTGCTCATATAGATAAGAAGTAGCAAGGAGAACTCTGAAAAATATCTCCCTATGCCTGTCGGTGAATTATACATTCATTTTCAATAGGTCACTACACTGTTCTTTAAAAATGTTTAATGTACTCATTAGATATTGAATTACACTCATTGACATTTTAGCTTGAATTTCTTTAATCTAAACGTTGATTGCCAAGGCTATTTTTACTAAAGAGTAAGTGCATTATTGAAAGAATAAATGAGGAGTGGAAGGAATATTTATAAATCAAGAAGATCTTTATGGCAGACATGGGTGGTATACTTTTGCTAGCTTAAGAACAATTAAAATTTGGGGTTTGGAAAAAGAGGTGTTATAAGATGAGATTAAAAAAAAGAGGGGCACTGAAGAGAATCATTGTCCCCTTTATAGCTTTTCTCTGATCCTTTGTGCCAATGAGAATGATCTGGGTCCCTCCTCTGCTGTGCACTGGGGAGCTTCTATTTTATGACTGAAAGATGACATATATTTTCTCAAGGGAAAGAAGGAAGTGTTTGAATGAACTATAATTTTATATTTGAGGGAGAAAAAAAGGCCATCATTCATAAAATGAGAAATACGTACAAAATGGTGATTTAAAAAGTAAGTTGAAAGTGCTGGAATGGAACTGCAAAAAATGAATGAAAACACTTTAGAATATTTACAAGAAAATACAAATTATGTTTACAAGAAGTTAGAATGGTCTTTTAGTTTCAAATAAATATAGACCTACTATCAAAGCCACAGCTAATTTAAAAAAAATTAAAAGAGAAAAGGAATATTCAAATATTAGGAGTTATCTAAAAGCATTATTCAAAAAATCTTTAATTACTTTTATTATTAATGCTAAGTATTCTGGGTATAGTACACAATATTGTACATGAGTAGGTCCATCCATCTGATATGTGCATAGGCTGCTTTAAAAGTGCAGTGGGAGGTATTAGTAAATGCCACTGAAATACATTTTTTAGGTGTGGTTTGGGTAGAGTTGATAGTACATAATAAAAATGAATAACTCCAATCTTCCTTTCCTGTTTTCTTTCTTTTAAGCAGAGTTATTTAAATTCTCTATATGATTAGAATACATGCACTTTTAAGAAAGCATTCTGCAGAAAGTAATTGGGTATTTTCCACATAAATCTTTTCACTGGTGTTTGATATTCTTGGAAAGTCAGCTGATAGGCATTTATTGCTATCACAGGAGCCCTCCAAAGAATAAATTCATAGTTGTTTAACAAAACAAAGTAATTCAATGAGTTCTAAATAAATGTAATCTTCTGAAAGAAAATTTTGTTCAGAAAGCTTTTAAACCTTAAGAAAGCAAAATGTATAAACGCGATCTACTTTTGCTATGAGAAGCAAAAGTAGATCATACTGAATAATCTGAATAATCATAGAAAACTTATGTATATCATTATTCATTTTGACATAATTTTACTAGAGTAGCAGCATGAAGTGGTTTAGAGCAAAAGCTCTTTTTTTTTTTCAATTGAGGTATAATTGAAATATAACATTAGATCAGTTTCAGGTGTACAACACAATAATTTGATATTTGTATACACTACAAAAAATCACCACAATAAATCTAGTTTCCCCATCACAAAATGAAGTCACATAATATACAATATAGTATTATTGACTAAAGTCAACATGCTGTATGTTACATCACAAGACTTACTTTATAACTGGAAGTTTGCACCTCTTGACCCCTTTCACACGTTTTGACCATTGTACACCCTCCCTCACTTTGGCAACCACCAATCTGTTTTCTGCATCTATGAACTCTGTTTTGTTTTGTTTCTTTATTGTTTTCCTTTTTAGATGTGACATATAAGTGAAAACACATGGTATTTGTCTTTCTGACTACTTCATTTAACTTTAAAATCCTCAAGGTCCATCCATGATGTCACAAATGGCAAGACATTATTCTTTCTTTTCCCTTTTTCTTTTTGACTAAGTAGTATTTTAGTGTATGTGTGTATAAATATATTTCACATCTTTATCCATTCGTCTGCTGAACACTTAAGTTATTTCCATGTCTTGCCTATGATGAGTAATGCTGCATGAACACAGAGTTGGTCGGGTGCATAAAATTTTCAAATTAATGTTTTCATTTTCTTTGAAATAACATCCAGAAGTGGAATTGCTGGATCATATGGAGTTATATGTTTAGTTTTTTTGGCAGGCCTCCATAGTGTTTTTCATAGTACCTGCACCAATTTATATCCCCACCAACAGTGCATGAGGGTTCCCTTTCCTTCACATATCATCCAACACTTATTATTTCTTGTCTTTTTGATAATAGCCACTCTGACAGGTGTAAGATAATTATCTCATTGTGATTTTGATTTGTACTTCCCAGATAATTAGTGATGTTGAGCACCTTTTCATATGCCTATTGCCCATCTGTATGCTTTCTTTGGAGAAATGTCCATTTATATACTGTTCCTATTTTGTTAATGGGATTGTTTGTTATTAAATTGTATGAGTTCTTTACATATTTTGGATATTAACCTCTTATTGGATATATGATATACAAATATATTCTATCATTCAGTATGATGTCTTTTTATTTGCAAATGATTTTCTTCACTGTACAGAAGCTTTTTAGTTTTATATAGTCTCATTTGTTTATCTTTGCTTTTGTTGCCATTGTCTTTGGGATCAGGTCCAAAAGAATGTTACCAATAATGATATCAAGGAGTTAACTATCTATCTTTTGTCCTCAGATTTTTATTATTTCTGGTACTATATTCAAATCCTTAATCCATTTTGAGTTAATTTTGTGTATGGTGAAATAGCGGTCCCATATCATTCTTTTGCATGTGGCTGTCCAGTTTTCTCACTACTATTTATTGAAGAGACTGTTCATTCTTCATTGTTTATTTTTGGCTCCTTTGTCATAAATTAATTGACTACATATGCATGAGTTTATTTCTGGGCTTTCTATTCTGTTGTACTGCCTGTCCATATCTGTTTTTATGCCAATTCTATACTGCTTTGATTACTATAGCTTTGTAATATAGTTTGAAACCAGGGGGAATGATGCCTCCAGCTTTGTTCTTATTTTGCAGATTGTTTTGGCTATTTGGGATCTCTGAGGTTTCATACAAATTTTAGGATTATTTGTTCTACTTCTGTGAAAACTGTTTGGTATTTTGATAGGGATTGCATTAAATTTGGAGGTTGCTTCGGGTAGTATGGGCGTCTTAACAATGTTACTTTTTCTAACATATGAGCATAGGGTATCTTCTATTTATTTGTGTAATCTTCATTTTCTTTCATCATAGCTCATAGTTTTCAATGTACAGGTCTTTCACCACCTTGGTTAAAGTTATTCCTAAGTATTTTATTGAATATTGATTTTGTATCCTGCAACTTTACTGAATTCATTTGTTAGTTCTAACAGATCTTTGGTGGAATTTTTAAGGATTTGTATATGTAAAATCACATTGTTCACAAGTAGTGACAATTTTACTACCTCATTTCCTATTTAGATGTCTTTTTAATTTTTTTTCTTGCCTAGTTGCTCCAATCAGGATTGCCAATACTATTTTGAATAAAAGTGGCAAGAATGGATATTCTTGTCTTGTTCCTGATCTTAGAGGAAAAGATTTTGGCTTTTCACCATTGAATATAATGTTAGCTATGGACTTGTCATGTATAGCCTTTATTATGTTATGGTTCATCCCCTCTAAACCCTCATTGTTGAGACTTTTTATCATAAATGGATGCTGAATTTTGTCGAATCTTTTTCTGCCTCTTTTGAGATGATTATATGCTTTTTATCCTTGATTTCATTAATGTGGGATCAGTCGATAGATGATAGATGATAGATGATATAAATAGTGGACAGGGAGAAAGTCTTTCAGTGGAAATACGTAAGAATAAAAAGGTAATAAAAATGCCATGTACAGTGTTTGTTCAATTTAACAACTTTTACTGAGTACTGATTATATTCTTAACCCTATCCTTGGTTCTGAAAATTCAATAAATGAGAAACTGTTTTCCCGCAAGGAGCTCATAGCCTAATAAGGAAATTAACAGGTAAAAAAAAAAAGATGTGAGAAGGACAAACATTATATGTTCTCATTCATTTGGGGAATATAAATAATAGTGAAAGGGAATATAAGGGAAGGGAGAAGAAATGTGTGGGAAATATCAGAAAGGGAGACAGAACGTAAAGACTGCTAACTCTGGGAAACGAACTAGGGGTGGTAGAAGGGGAGGAGGGCGGGGGGTGAGAGTGAATGGGTGATGGGCACTGGGGGTTATTCTGTATGTTAGTAAATTGAACACCAATAAAAATAAATTTAAAAAAATATGTGAACAGTCAGAATATTAATAAACTCTATGCATGTAATCAATAGTTTGATATCCAAAATGCAAGAAAAACTAAATTCAGTAAGGTCTCTTTAATATTATATACTTGTTGAGTTGGCGATTATCTTTTTATGTTCCCTGAATTATCAGTAACATTAAATGTGTAGTATAAAACAATAAAAACAGCTGTTTATCACATGAATTTTATCTGAGATATTTCACACTCCTATGAGATGAAAATTATCCTTTTATTTAGAAGTGTTTTGTTTTATAATTTCTTTTTTTTTTAATTTTTATTTATTTATGATAGAGAGAGAGAGAGAGAGAGGCAGAGACACACAGGCAGAGGGAGAAGCAGGCTCCATGCGCAGGGAGCCTGACGTGGGATTCGATCCCGGGTCTCCAGGATCGCGCCCTGGGCCAAAGGCAGGCGCTAAACCGCTGCACCACCCAGGGATCCCTATAATTTCTTCTTTAAATGTACTTTCAAACTGAATAAACTAACAGTATGTATATGGAGAATTTTCCCTTTTTGAGTGTATTGCTCTCACTACTTGAATCAATAAATGAGTAGATTATGATAAGGAAAAAGCTTTTGGATATTGGTTTAGGCAATAATTTTTTGGATATGACCTCAAAATAACATAACAAAAGAAACCATAGACATGGGATTTCATTAACCTAAAAATCTTCTTCACAGGAGGGGCACCTGGATGTCTCAGTCAGTTAAGTGTCTGCCTTAGGCCTAGGTAATGATGCCAGGGTCCTGGGAGCTTCAGGCTCCCTGTTCAATGGGAAGTCTGCTTTTTTCTCTCCTTTTCTGCCCCTTTCTTCTGCCCATGTGTATGCTCTCTCTCTCAAATAAGTAAATAAGATCTTTTAAAAAATAAAAATAAAAGTATTCACAGCAAAGGAAACAATCAATAGACGACCTATAGAATAGTAAAAAAATATTTGAAATCTATACATTTGATAAAGAAGGGGTTAATATTTAAAGTATATAAGGAATATAAACAACTCAATAGCAAGAAAACTAATAACCAGATTTTAAAATGGGCAAAGAATATAAATTGACACAACCATTATGGAGAACAGTATGAAGATTCCTCAAAAAATTGAACATAGAACTACCATAGATCCAGCAATCCCACTTCTAAATATATATTCAAAGGAGATGAAATCAGAATTTTGAAGAGATAGCTGTACTCCCATGTTCATTGCAGTATTATTCACTATAGCCTAGATATTGAAATAGCACAAGTGCTTGTCAATAGATGAATGGATTAAAAAAAGTGATATGCATATATATAATATATATATTATATGTTATATATTATATATATTATTCAGCCATGAGAAAGAAGGAAATCTTGCCATTGGTGACAACATGGATGAATCTGGAGGACATAATGGTAAGTGAAATAACCCAGAAAGACAAAGACAAGTAGTGCATGGTATCTCTTACATGTGTAATCTAAAAAAAAGAAAGAAAGAAAGAAAGAAAGAAAGAAAGAAAGAAAGAAAGAAAGAAAGAAAGAAAGAAAGAAAAGAAAGAAAGAAAAAGAAAGAAAGAAAGAAAGAAAGAAAGAAAGAAAGAAAGAAAGAAAGAAAGAAAAAGAAAAGACAATAGTCTTCATTAAACCTGGAAAAAGAAGGAGGATAAAACTTCCAAAGATTTTGGATTTTGTGCCCAGATTCCTATAGACTCAATGGCATGCAGCTTCAAGAATGGAAATGAAACTGCTGAGTGCTTATTATATTCTGAGTACTTATTATACTTGCTCTTTCCTGTCAAAGTCAAGCTTTGTGTTTATCATCTGAGTTGCAATATTTTATATCTCCTATGGTTTTTTTGTATTGAAATAATATCATTCTAAGTGATCACTTTCTTTTTAAAAATGTTGAAAACTCACTAAAGCAGAAGATACAAAAGTCAACCAGATGCAGGAAAGAAAACTAAGTCAGAACCCATGGATACATAGCATTGAGAAAATATTCACGGCCAATTTTTAGTCAGGTGGTTTATTGGTGTGGATAATGCCATAAGAAAAAAAAGCTTATGCCAATTTTCCAAAATTGTACAAAGAGAGCAAAGTTAATTATAGTCCCTCAAATTATTATTTTACGGGTAACCCAAAGCAACAAGGTAAACCACTAACCCTAAAAATAGACAATGAAATAAAGACCACAATATGAGTGAAATTTACTATTTGCAGCTCAACAAACATGATTGGAAAAGGAAATAAAATGGAAAAGGCAACAAAATGAAAATTAAAGGAAAACGAAATCGGACCAGATGTTGTGAATCTGTTTTTCATGCAGAGATGCTTAAATGCAAGAAATGGCCTTCCAGGCAAGGTTACTGAGATAATAACACTGAATTTGTTCAAGATGGTTTGATTAGATGGTCTGACAATGGAGGTTTAGAACTAAAAGGAGCATAAGCTGTGTAGGCCAACCAGGCTCTTTGCATTTAAAAAATGTATATAACTTACACCTTTATTTAAAATCTTGAACAAATATTTTATTTCCCTGCTTTTTATTTAGCTTTGGCATCAGAAAAGCACAACATGTTTTGTTTCACATTTTTGTCAATCTTTTTAACAGCTTACCTACCACTATCAGCAGTTTTTGCTGTCATATTACCTTTCTTCCTGATTTTATTATCAGGAAGGCCTCATTATAGTACTACCACTAGCTTCCCCTGCTGTGCTTCTTATTGTATGGATGTTTGCTCTATATGCTACTATCTTTCATCATGTTTGAATCTTGGCAAACATTTCTTTTAACTACAATACCTTGTAGATAGATTGCATTGGTCTCATGCAATCATCGTAATTGCTGAACATATGATTGCTATTTGTGCCAATTTTCACCTCGGAAGTTTCTAAATTAGATGAAAACTTGTTCTTGAGCACAGAATTAGGAAAATAAAAGAACTAATTTTGTAAAAAAACAACTTTAAGCATGAAGTTTTAAAATTTTCATGCTTCTCTTTCTCTCTTTTCCTGAATTGAATTTAGGCTGAATTGAGATGCCCTTACAAAAAGAACATGAATTGTATTTTGTAAGTCGTGAAAGAAGCAACTAAAAAACAAAATGTGCAATGAAAAACAAAAATGTAAACAATAAATAAACCATCTAATAAAAAACCCATATAAATTGTTTATGTGACATGAGAAATTTTGAGAAATTCTTCATTTTTTAATGCAGAAATCTCCCACAGTATGTCAGCTACTTGTCTACAAACTCTCATAATTGGATACATTAGGGACTGTTGAGTGTACAGTACTCATTTTGATAGGAAAATTATCCTACTCCTAATTTCATAATAATCAAGGCACTTGTAAATACACTGTGAACTTTGAAAAAAATATTCCACAAAGACTGAGACCTACTCACTGTGATCAATCTGATCATAATGGAGCAATCCAAGGTATATAATGCAAAGATGGACAAACATAAAAAGTACATTGTAGGAAAAGGGAAATAGTCTAGTCACTCTTACCCATGTACATTGTGGCATTTGTCATATATTCCTTGCAGCTGTTTATTTGCTTATTTCTGCCATTAGACTCTGAGTTCTTTTAAAGCAAAGACAGTGACTTATTTATCGTGTCATCTCCTATACCTTGACAAAATGGTGGTAGGAATTCTAAACTCATCAAAAAATGAATTTTTAAAAATATTTTACAATTACTACTAGTTTGCAAGTAGAAAGACAAAGAAGAAAAATAATCCTAGAATAATTAAGAGTGCTAAGATTTATCTGAGGGTATCAGATTTATTTACTGCAGCAACATAGAGCTGTTAACCAATGGTGGTATGCCTAGCTTTCCCAGTTTTATCCATAAAGGTTCATTCTTTAATGACCTTGTTAATTAAGAATAGACTATTATTGTAAATATTAATCTTTAACATGGTAATACTTTTGTATTATGACATGTCGTATTATTTTATAGAAAATAACTGAATGCTTCAGAAAAAAATTAAACTTATCCATAATTGCCACTGTCTATTAAAATTACCATTAGAAGTTTTTGAAAAATATTTTTCCAGACTTTCTGGAGAGGAATTATATAGTATATTGTAAGTAAACAAATATATATTAGTGTATATATTTATACATAAATATATATATGATTTTTAAACAAAGATTTTATTTTAATAGATGTATATCCTGATGTTTTCCCTTAAAATTATCCCATAACCATCCTTTTATGCAACTTAAATATTTTATAAGCTTTTAAAATTGTTTTATAACATTCCATTAAATAACGTTATTTTTTATGTTCACCAGTGGTTAGTTTGCGTTATAAAATAGACTCTTTGGTAGTTATTAATCAGCTGCGTTTAAATTTCACTATGACATAAATTTGTAATTCTACATTTGTGTAGGAGAGCATCTTTGTTTACTAGAAAAACAATTTGAGAGTGATAATTTTGTGACTCTCATTTCCTGACCTAACTCCACCAATACACTGCATAAATAGAAGACTGAATTTATTTCTCTAGAACGCTTAATAACTATTTTAGTGTTGGTTGCCATTGCTGAATTGCTCATAAATATTTCTATACCTGTCACAGAAAAAGAAAAGGTGGCTGTTTTACCTTTTAATTAGTTAGCTCTACCACAGCATTCCCATAACTGGGTTTATTTACAAGTTGTTAATACATGTCATTGACTTTAGATTTCACTCTCATGTGAATACCCAACTTATAACTAAAGGTGAAAACCTTTATAATCATTCTCTTAAAATTTTAATTCATGACAATTTCACTTAGCAATTTCAATGCTTTTTAAATAGAGTGTAATAAACTGCATCATTAATTATCTCTGCCTGATTTCATCCTACTTAGAAGAAAAATGTTTAACAAAAGAGATTTTTAATATCTGAATAAATCCATATTTATTCAGTAAGATTTTGGATCCAATGTATGTTTTCAGAGTTAAATTAGAAAATCAAATATCAGTCTAGAAATACTAGAGCATTGAGAAAGAGAGCTCTTGAAGAGAAAAAAAATGACTGATGCTGGTGAAATTGGGATATTTTCAGAGGTTGTAGGATAGCTATGAGTCAGATCCATATGAAAATCATCTAGAGAGCTTTGTAGGAACTCCATGGAAAAACCCCATGGGAAGGTAAATAAATGATAGACACACAAATTAGAGAAATCCAAGTTAAGATGAAGTATACTGAGTTCCCTGAAGGATAGTAGCAATATATTTTAAGCAGTATCTTTTACCCTTCACCTTTTATTAGTTCTTATAATTTGCTGTCCAATGACATGTAGTTTGTAGCATCTTACATACTGTTAAAAACCAATCATGATGATTCCAACTGTTTTGTGAATGACACTGATATGGGGAATCGAAACCACATTCTGGATTTGATTCTCACCCATGAGCTCCTTTGTCACATGTGGCAAATTCCAGATTGTAATAGGTTCTTCAAAACAATTACTAATGAGAGTAAGAGAATTTATCTCATGGAGAGACAGTGCAAATTTCTGTTGCATCTAAGAGCAACATAAAAGAGAAATATAAATTTCATCAGAAAGACATTGTGACTAAGTTTAAATAAATTAAAAAAAAATAAAAATAAATAAAAATAAAAACATGGGGGCATAAGTGATAAACTGTGAAAAAAATTTCATTGGCTATGGAAGTAAACTTCCCTATGGCATATATGCAATAATAATCTTATCCTTTTAAATTGTTAGCCTTTTCAATGTGGAGAAATATTGTAATTTATAGAAGGTAATTGAAACAATTGAAGTTTATACTTAATGTTTGAAAGAAGGAAGGAAAGAAAAGAAAGGAAAGGGAAAGGAAAAGAAAAAGAAAGAAGAAAAGAGAAGAAAGAAAGAAAGAAAGGAAAGAAAGAAAGAAGGAAGAAGAAAAAGAAAGAAAAGAAGAAAGAAAGAAAGAAAGAAAGAAAGAAAGAAAGAAAGAAAGAAAAGAAAGAAAGAAAGGAAAAGAAAGAAAGAAAGAAAGAAAGAGAAAAAGAAAAAGAAAAAGAAAAAAGGAAGAAAGGAAGGAAGGAAATTTGCTAACTTATAAACAATTCATTTGTTCCTAGTTTTATCTTTATATTTGTCATTTTGTGGCCTTTATTTTTTGGAGTTTCTGCTCTACTGTATGCATGATACACTCAAAGAAGTCATTTAAAATAGTGCCAGGATTTTCTTATCACTGTGCCCCCAAATACAAATTTCGTAATTGAACACCCAAGTTGTTCTGTATTTTGAACTATAAACAAGGAATAGCACACAAATGAATACTGATTGTTTTTTATAAGAGTATTCAGCAACAGAGGCATCTAACATTGGCATCCGGTGTGCAGAAATTGAATGGTTTTATTGCATAATATGGGAGAATTGCTCACTACTGTCTGTTCCTGCTGACAATCCTGATGTTCAATCTGGTAATATTCTCAAAGCTTTTTTTTTTTTTTCTTTTTTTTTCTTTTTAAGCCCAGTGCTTTGATATTAGATGTTAATAGGTTCTTGGTCTCTGGGAGAGGAAGAATGGGACAATTAACATGAAAAAGCTCCATCTAAGAGGAGTCATATAAGAAAGTATAGTTTGAATAAGAACGCCTAAGGTTTGGTTTATTTTTTCTGTTAGTTTACTTTGTCAAGATAAGGGCAGCATAAAATGCAATAACCTAAACTTTTGCTCCTACATCAGAATAGCTCAGTAGCTGTGGAATTGAACTTCATTTGTTAATTGCTTCTTCTATGGCCATTTTCTCTGGTGATCTCTGGAATACTTTAGGTTCCCTCTAGCTACAATGGTTCTATACAGATCCAGAATATTAACATTACTAGAGCACTATCTATGTGGTATTTGCAGAATTAAAACTATTTATCTAAAATACACATAGATGATATCTCATGCTCAATGAAAATTATTGTGAAAATTTACAATGCATTCAGCTATATAATATTATATAAACAATTGGCATCATTTTTTATAAATTTTGAAAATATTTTAAACCTGTAATCTCCCCTTCCCATTATACATTTGGGATAGCCGAATAGTTAAAAAATCTTTTATTTTTTTTTAAGATTTTGTTTATTTTTTCATGAGAGACACACAGAGAGAGGCAGAGACATAGGCAGAGAGAGAAGCAGGCTCCCCACAGGAAGACTGATGCAGGACTCAATCCCAGAGCCCCTGGGATCGCAACCTGAGCCAAAGGCAGATGCTCAACCACTTACCCACCCAGGTGCCCCGCCCTCCATCACTATATCTTAAAGTCAGGTGAGACCTTAACATTTATAGGACCTTAGCAGGTGGGACAAACTTGATTTTGAGTTATGGCTTAATTACTGTAACTATGAATTTTGGAATGATATTTATTTGGTCAAAGTCTCCATTTCTTCATCTTTAATGCTGAAATGCAACATACATGTCTTTTAGGACTGTTATAAGAATTTAATGAAAAAAAAAAGAATTTAATGAAATAATACACATATGTTACTTAGGACAATTCTTGAAGAACAATAGTCATTCCCCAGTTTTTTTTTTTTTTTTAACTCAAACAAATTGACAGAGATGCTACTATATGAAAGTTATGAGAGTTGAGGAAAAAGCCAAACTTTTTCTTAGTTATATTCTGGGAAAAAAATGATGCATGTTCGAAATTATTGCCTCATTATTTGTAGATATCTGTAGATAATAAATGTTATTGAATATGTGGGATTAAACATTATTGTCTTACAATTTGGAAGCTAAACAATGCTTATTAAGTCTAAAGTGGACATTGATACTGAATACCAGATGTTTAGAGTCTCCATTGTTGGTACAATTGAGGAAGCGATATTGATTTATTAGCTAAATTCCATAGTTTACATTAGGGTTCATCATTTGTTGTAAATTCTTGAGTTTTGATAAATGTGTAAGGACATTTCTGCACCATGAAAGTATCATAAGAAATAGTTTCATTACACTGAACATCTCCAGCGTTTCATCCATTCATCCCTCCCTCCTTACTTCAGAATCTCTAGCAACCATGATCTTTTTATTTTTACTATGTCCAAAGGTTTGCCTTTTCTAGAATGTCATATAATTGGTATTATACAATGTGTAGTCTTTTCACACTGGCTTCTTTCGTTAGCAATGTGCATTTAAGTTTGCTCTTAGTGTGTGTGTGTGTGTGTGTGTGTGTGTGTGTGTGTGTGCCTTTGATGCAGGCAGGTAGATCTGAGGGCCCAGGAGGGAGTCCCACAGGACCAGCCAAGAGAGTCCTTGGCTTTACACAGTATAGAAATCAAATGTGAGCCAGAGAAATAGAAATATAATGTATTAAATAGTGTAAGTGACAGAGAGAGAATAGCAGATAGAGTGTCAAGGAGACTTGGAAAGGAAATAAGGAGTCTCATCATTGCTTGGGGCTAGGAGCTTGTATTAGAAAAGGGTCTAGGGCACATGTTCCTCCAGGAATCCAGAGTAGGCCCCAATCAAAGTCAAGTGTCAGGGGAACAATAGGTGTTATTGCAGAAATTACTGAAGGTAGGGATACTGATGCCAGCATTAGCTGAGGTTTGAAGCTAATGTCCTGCAACATGTTGGGTTCTGGCTCTTCTTAGATGTTATCAGGTGTTTGAGGTGACAAAACTTATAATGATAACTTTCTTGCTTCCCTTTTGAACTGTTAACATAGCTTTTTTTGGCTTATTTAGAGGCAAACTATGGAACATGTGTAAATGCAGCCTACCAGATAAAGAGCATAGAAGAACTTTCTAAAATGGAGTCCATTCAGCTTTCCTACTCCAGCTTGAGAGCTCATTTCTTTTTTTTTTTCTTTTTTTGCTAAATAATATTCCACTGTCTGGATGAATTACTTTGTTTTTCCATTCGTCTACTGAAGGACATTTTGGTTGTTTCCAAATTTTGGTAATGATAATTGAAACTGCTATAAACATGCATGTGAAGGTTTTGTGGGAATGTAAGTTTTAACTCCTTTGGGTAAATATTAAGGAGCACAATTGCTAGATAGTAGGGTAAGAGTATATTTAGTTTTATAAGAAGCTGCCAAACTGTCTTCCAAAGTTAATATACCATTCTGCAGTCCCACTATAATGAATGAGAATTTCTGTTGCCCCACAGTCATCACATGATATTGTCGGAGTTCTGGAATTGATCGTTTTAATAGGGGTATCGTGGCATCTTGCTGGCTTTAATTTTCAATTTCCTGATGATGTTTGATGCTGAGTATCTTTTCATAGGCTTGTTTGTCATCTGTATCTGTCATTTGTATCTTCTTATTTGAGAGGTTTGCCCAAATATTTTGCTCATTTTAATTTAGATTTTTTATTTTATTGTTGGATTTTAAGAATTCCTTATAAAATTTGGATACTACACCTTTATTAGATATGTGTTTTGCAAATATTTTCCCCATTTGTGACTTGTCTTTTCATCCTCTTAAGAGTGACTCTTGCAGAGCAGACATTTTTAATTTTTATGAATTCTAACTCATCAATTTTTCCTTTCATCATTTATATTTTCAGTGTTGTATTTAAAAAGTCATTGCCAAATCCAAGGTAACCTAGATTTTCTCCTAGGAACTTTTGAGTTTTGCATTTAAAATACAAGTCTCTGATTCAACATGTAACTTTTGCTTTACATATTTGTCCCCCGAGCAGAAAAAAAAATGCTTGAAATGAAATTAGTACCTTCCAAGTCAGAGCACACAAAGAGTAATTTTCAAAATTGAAAGCAAGATTTTTACATATTTAAAGTGAGTTTCTGTCAAAAATTCACTTGTTATCATGATGATAAATCTTGTTTAAGGAGAATTGATGGAGAAAGAATGATTAAATAAAATTTCTAACCAATGTAAAACTTTTCTAAATAAAACATCTAATTCTAAATAAAAGAATGATTAAATAAAATTTCTATTTTTTTTAAAGATTTTATTTATTTATTCATGAGAGAGAGAGAGAGAGAGAGAGAGGCAGAGACACAGGCAGAGGGAGAAGCAGGCTCCAAGCAAGGAGCCTGACGCAGGACTCGATCCCGGGTCTCCAGGATCAGGCCCTGGACTAAAGGCATTGCTAAACTGCTGAGCCACCCGGGCTGCCCCTAAAATTTCTAATTTTTAATTTAGAAAGAATTAGATAAAATTTCTAATTTAGAAATAAAAAAAATTCTAACACAACTTAGTGTACTACAAAACAATAAGAATATAACTTTAGGGTTATCATTATTACAAAAATTATTTCTAACTCTACCAGATAAAAATTAAGTCACATTACTATGCTACAAGAATCACTTATATGGCATCAGTATTCTAACCAATAGTAAATTACAAGTGAAGCAAATATTTACATTGTGGGGATTAGATTGTAGGCCTGGTTCACAATTTCTGCCCAGTAAGACACTGAAATGGCATGCAATGATACTTTTGCCTATTTCCAAGCTTTTGACAAAATTTTTAATAAGTTCTAAGAGCCTACTTAAGACATACTAAAAGAAATATGAAAGCTTCAGTGACTTTATTTTTGTGATTTTGATTTCTATACAAGTTCATCTGCATAAGTACTACAGAGTTTTGTCGAAAAGTTTAACAAAAAACTTCATTAAAATTATAAAATGAAAATACTTGTGGTCGTGCGTATTTTGGGAAGAGTAAAGGACGATAAAAGAAAATAATTATTTCTGGTTACTAACTTGTATAGCTTTTGTGAACAGGGATTGTACCTTATTTATCTTTTATATCATCTCATTTTCTAACTAGTTCTACTTACCTTAGGGAGGAGAGACCAATGGAAGGTTTTAAGTCTTCTGTAGAAAAGAGATGAGGAGAATTATTGAATTCTACATCTGAAACTAGTGATATACTATATGTTGGCTAATTGAATTTAAATTTAAAAAAAAAGGGATGAGGAATTTTTTAATGTTTTATGTTTGGCTCCATATATGCTCTTTATTCTCAAAATATTACCTGCCTCCCTCTTTATGCAGGGTGTCAGGTAATTTGGAGACCAATCCTCGTGATCAAACAGAAATTTTAACCATCTTAAGGTAGACACATAAAATGTAACTTACTGGTGCGTTACATTTGCTTTTAGTTTCAGGTTTTTTTTTGTTAATAGAGAAAAATTGCTGTGTTTGTGTTTGTTGAGCGTCTGTGTAGTTGCCTATAAAATGAGTTTTAAATGTACAGTTATAGGTTCAGGTGTGCAAAAGTGGAAATTTATTTTCTTATAATTAAGCTTAGTTTAACTCTCTGAGCTCATAAACCGTGGATAGCTAATCTTACCCTTGCCAATTTAAGAAACTTAACCTCTTTGGGCTTATAACTCAATCTCTTTAGAAAAAAATTCTTTAGAAAAAAGAGATCCTTTTCTCTCTTTTACTCTTTTCCTTAGAATTTTGTTTTAGGTCTGCAAATATCAGAGGAGGAAACTTATTCCTCACTCAAGAGATTATAACATAAACCTTCTACTTCTTCAGGCTTTGTCATTGATATATTCAAAGCCCAGCTTTGGGGATGAAATGAAAACAGATTTTTACCTCTCAACAAAGTCTGTTTTTGGCAAATAAAATGTGCTTTCACTTCCAGTATTTTCTTTGGGCTATAGATTTTTAAATTCTGCTTTGGAAGTCAAAAGCCAATAAATGAAGTTCTCTCTGAAGGTTTTGTTTGTTTTCTACTTTGTCTAAGGCAAAGTCTAGAGAATGTGTGGCAAACTGAAGAATTAAGAAAAAAATCATAGAAAAAATTTAAATGCATTTCAAAATTTTATTATGTGTTGCTTGCTGCAGTGACTAAAGATGGAGTTATTCAGAGAAGTTTGCAACAGATGAATTATCTTTTCGTCTAAGATATGTTCCTGTATTGTTTTGTTTCTTACGGTTTCCCAACATAATAGAAACCCTTTGCATCTCAGGATAGCTATAAAATGACTGATAGAAATTGCTACTACTTCAACAATTCTCTGCTCTAAAAATAATGCACTTCAGCATTTCCCACAACATCAGGACATTCCACTCCTCACCCCAAATCAAATGTTAAACTGGCATTCTGAAATGAACAGAAATAATAAATTCAACAAAAATGCAGTATTCTGAATGTACTTTTTCTACAATAACATTTTCTTTCTCTTAAGCCTCATTTTAAAAATGATGCAATCTTTGAGTCCAAGTGCATCTATAGTTAAAATAAAATAAAATAAAATAAAATAAAATAAATAAAATAGAATAGAATAAAATAAAATAAAATAAAATAAAATAAAATAAAATAAATAAAATGGAGGTAGAGTTCCTACTGAGCTCTGTTAGGTCTGACAAATAAACCTATTTCATTACCAAAAACTTCAGAGATACATCAGGAGGAAGTTTTACACAAAGTATTTGGTGTTTAATTTCTTTCTGAGGGGTTTAACCTTATATAGCTAGCCATAAAAACTTTAGCTATCCTGAAGGCCTTTCTCACTATTAAATTCACCTGAAATAGGAATAGCAAAGAAATAATTGTTTTTATGAAATCAGTTTAATATTTAGTTATTGTGCATCTGTGGGAGGTGCCCAGCATTCTTATTTTCTTTTTCTGGCACTCTATGTTTAGAATTTCATGCAAATAATTTCTGGCATTTTGTGAGACATTCAGGGTAATGGGAAAGTGTCACAATAATGGAAATTTTGCAAACCTTTCCTAATGCTTTTGTGCTATATTTAATCTTAGTAATTCAAAATATAATTTAGTCATCATCTCTAATATTTTCAATAAAACCACTTTAGATAAAGTTTGGTTACATGTTTCTAGCCACTTATTTCACTTATTTTTTACATTTTGTATATATTCATGTAGGACTTTTATTTCCATATCTGACCTCCTCTCTATAATTCTTCAATGACATTAAAACCCTGGCTTCTGATTATGGGGCTCAATCTAAATCAATAACCACACAAACTTTAGTAAGGCCAGCAAAAAAGAACCAGAAAAACCCTTGCTATATTTTTAATCCATACTTTAAATAATAAAATGAATTGGGGACTGTCTATATCATCATCCAACAGAAGAGATGAACATTCAAATCATTTTTAGTGAATATTCTTTGTACATATTTTTTTCTTGTGCAAAATTTACTAGGAAAAAAATAGTTTGTGGCAGCTATGATTTTGTCTTTAATTAAACAGAAATTGCAGTCTATTAGATAATTAATCTTCCAAGAATAAACACTGCTTTTCTCTAAACATTTTTTCACTTCTATAGGACTGAACAAAACAGCTCTGCAATCTAAAATTAACCACCTATACAGATTAATCACTTATTATATATGTATGTGTGTGTAAATAAGTAGTATTAGTTTTTTTTAAAACACTTACAATATACTTGAAAAGTAATAGCCTCTAACTATGTCATTAAAATTCACATTTATGGACTTTATGATTACATACTTTCCACATTTAAACTTGTACTTTCTGTTCTAGGGAAATTTGATGATGATGAAATACATGCACTTTCTATTGAGATGGGACCATGCTTGGATTTATTGTAGACCTTTTGGCACATTCATAACTGAATGCTACAAATTAGGTTAAAACTTTAGTGAATTTATAATGAAGGCTTTCAGTGTTTAATCCTTTTCATGCAAATGACCTGATGGTCCTTGAGATGGGTTAAACTGACTAAGTGCACAGATTGTGTCTATTGCATTTATAACCCACGATTTAGGATTCAGACAAAACAATTTACTGGTCTCAGGTATGTTACAAGAGGATTTCATTCATTTAACAAACATTTCTGTAGGTCTAACAGGTGCCATGTATTGTGCCAGGGACTAGATATGACACCTCAAACAATAAAATAAAATTCTTACACAAATATATTTCACAGTCTACTAGACAGGCAGTTCGATTAGTACATCATTAAAATATGGGAAGAAGCTGTAATGAAAACATATAAGCCATTTAATGGGAATCCAAAACTATATGGGACCAAATTTATCTTGTAGTAGGTCAGCATGAATTTCCTGAGGAAGGAATATTTGACTTGGTGTTGTAAAACAATAGTAGGAGTTAACCAAGCAGACCAAAGGAGATTGGCAGGTCTAATACTGTGATCTATAGTAAGAAATACATATTTGATGTTTGTCTCATTTATGGTACAGAACTCATAACTTTTGGAATTTCCCAAATGATGAGAGTGATAAAAATTGTTTTTTGTTTTGTTAATGAGGTAACCTTTGTAACCTACCCACCTCCCCGTAGGGGCTGGTTGCCAGAGTAATGGACCACATGATTAGAAGATTGGAACTTTGAGTCCCATCCCCTGGCCTCTGGAGAGGAAGAACTGGAGGGTGAATCAATTGCCAAAGGCCAGTGGTTTAATAAATCATGCCTATGTCATGAAGCCTCCCTAAAAGAGTTTTGGAGAGCTGCCAGGTTAGGAATATTTGAAGATGTGTGGACAATAGCACATCTGGAGAAGGCCTTTAAGCTCCTCACCCTTCCCACATATTTTGCTTTATGCATACTTTCATCTGGCTGTTCTGAGTTATAAAAGTTAAATCTAGTAAGTAAAATGTTTTTCTGAGTTCTGAGAGCTGCTCTAGCAAATTAATCAAACACAAGGAGGAGGTCGTGGGAGTTGATTTATAGCCAGTGGGATCAGAAGGACAAGTAATAACCTAGGCCTGCAACTGGCTCTGAAGTGGGGGTGGGAGGCAGTCTTATAAGGACTGAACCCTTAACCTGTGGGATCTGATGCAAGCTTTGGGTAGATAGTGTCGGAATTGAATTGTAGAACATTCATTTGGTGTCCAGAGAATTGCCTATTGGTATGGGAATGCCTCCACTATAACTTAAATTCTATTATACACCAATGAACATTAGTTGAGTGGAACTCTATAGCTTTATTTTTCTACCTATTTAGAATAGCTGATATTTTTTAAATGTTTTATAATCTGCAGTGTTGTTTTTAATCAGAATTAAGGATTCCACCATTGTATACTTTATTTTTATTTTGATCTAGAGATTTTCCTCAATTTGCACCTATATATCACCCAAATCTAAAATCAAGTCAGTTGGAACTAAAATCTAAAATAATATGTAATCTATAAAAACACAGATAAAAATATGGTTCTATATTTCACAAGTTTTGTTGTTAAAGAGATATAAGAAAAATCATTTCTTTTTTTTCTTTCTTGTCAATGTGTCCTTTATTCCCAATGAGTATTGCATCTGAAGTCAGAAGTTAACATGAATTATAATATGCTACACTAATTTGATCTGTTTACTTACAGAGAGCCATATCCTAGAAGATGTCAACAAATGTATCATAGCATTGAGAGACCAGGATGCTGATAATTTAGACCGTGCTGCAGGTGCTATCAGAGGACGAGCGGCAAGAGTTGCTCACATTGTCACAGGCGAAATGGACAGTTATGAGCCAGGAGCTTACACTGAAGGTGTGATGAGAAATGTTAACTTCCTTACAAGTACTGGTAAGTCTCAGTCCCCAATAACAGCTGCATTGTTCCTGATTTTTGAATCTGTGTAGCTACCAAATATTCATACACATGGCAAGAATCTCTGCCTGTGTCACTTGATTTGAAATAGATTGTTCGCTCATCTGATAGATCCTTGCATCTTGTGGTTATATGATTCAAAGTTTATTTCTAGAACTGAATATTTTCATTGGGAAAAATAAGTCTTTTATAAATTTATGTGTCATATAAATTACCTATAAGACTTAGCCACATAGGAATGTTTATTAATGCCAGAATGGTTAGATATATAATTGGGCCAGATGTGATAAGTATGTAATAGTTTCCAAATCCTCTTTTAGCTGTATCATTGATAACCCCAGGTTTTTGTTGACATTACTTAAACAGAAAACTTATCCTATATTTCTAGAGAAAGGTTCTGTGTTGTCTTTCAGTCTTTCACAAAACAGTAATTTGTGAAATTTTACAGAATCTTCTTTGATTACTTAGGATATATGGCATCAGGATTTTGTCTTGGTTGCAGCATCCAACCAATATTATTATTATTATTATTATTATTATTATTATTAATATTATTAATATTTTCTAAATTAGCCAGTAAATGCTTACTTTGAATCACTCAGTGAAAATGTCATCATCTTTAACACTATTAACATTTCTCCTTATAGAAACTTATAGAATCATTTGAATTCTTAGGATTTAGAAAAAATGGATATAATTGAATGAGGGCAATCAGCTATTATTAGAAGTCATCATGGCAGAACTTTTTCCCGTGAAAACCCTTTGTGCTCTGTGAATTCCTCAGGTTGAATTTTTCTTACTAATAACTTCTTAACATTAGGGTGATGGTGCACCCATGATCACTAAAATATTTGATATTCCATACTTAAGCCATCAATTCTATATAGAGAATTTTTCTTTAGGTTATGCATAGGGCAAATCAAATTTGGACAATATATAAATTGTTTAGGGAAAGTGGTGGAAGGAATGTGGATGGGTGATTTTATGGGGGGCAGGAGAGGACCTCCTCTTAAAATTAAATGACTAAGAGTAACACAGCAATAGTTGAATAAACAAATCTTCACTAGGAACTAGGTCTGAAGAGGTATACCACAAGATAAGCTTAGCAAGGTTTGTAGAGAACTGATGATTAATGTTGCTGTTTTCCTAATATTTTGGTATAGAAAATCATTGATGAATCTTGGCACATAATTTTCTCATGATCTCTTTTAAAATATTGCTAAAATAGTGAAATGTTGAAGACAGACTAAGGAAAGGTGAAGGAGGTACATCTGCAGCTCTTGATATTATATTTCTATAACAACTCAAAGTCACTGATGTTACAAATAGGGCACATGGTAGTTGTCAGATGGCACGTACCACATACCACATAATGAAGTATCGTAATATATATTTACTTGCTTATGGAGATGATTGTGTTCTGCATCTCTTCCACACTAAATTTTACGGGTCTTTCCTTGTTGGTCAAATCAAGGACAGAGGTATCTGATTTCTTTTCTACTTTCTGAGAATGGATTTGTAAGTGAAAGAAGAATGCAGCAGGGGTTCTCCTTTTAGCCAGCTGAAAATTTCCTGCAGGGAATTGAAGGTCTAATCTACCAGGATTTTACATGTATGTTGCCTCTGTCTCAGTTTTGTAATCGTATTAGTAATGTCTTATGAACACACTGGATTTTATATCTGCTATAAGCAAAGAAGTGGAAATGAAGTTCTAAACTGTCCAGGATGGAAAGTGTGTTATAGGAACCCTGTTCACAATCAATTCTTATAATCCAGAATAAGAAAATAAAAATAAAGCAAAGTTATTTACACATTTAATTTATAAGGTTGTTAATACCTCTATGACTTATAATGATCTTACACAATAACTAACCAGTATGGCTACAAATTCATTCATTCAGAAGATAGAGAACTCCTTTTTCCTCTAATTAGTTGTGTGTAACTTTAATTAAAATTCTCTAAGTAAATTATGTTCTGTGCCTCAAATATAATAAATATAGAATAATTCTGGGTTGTTCTGTAAGTTCCATTATTAATGTAACTGTAATTTATGACTTTCCAATTTTGTCATTTTAGTGTTTCAGATAATATTTTCATTTATCTTTGGGGAGGGAGTCTCATTTTTCTTTTATATGTCTAATTCCAAAATTTTCTCCAGTTTTTTTTGAAATTTATCAAAAACATACCTCACTAAAGGGAATTCTGGGCAATAAATTAGATGAAAATGCTAATTAGATCAATTTGATCTTAACTAAAGTTGAAATATGTGAGCATTTTCCCTCCCATAGAGATATTATCTGAGAAAAATACTTCCAACTATTCTATCCTTCATAATTAAAGAACAGAAGATGTTCATCTCTGTTCATATCTGCTCATAACCTGGACTTATTATTTATAAATAATCCTCAAATTAAGTAATTGGAAATGCCATGTTTTGTGTCATGAAACCTTAATCATTCACATTTTAGCAAGTGAATGGTCTGTGTGGCCTGTTTTTCTTTTCTCCTATACAGTTCTCAGGTCTTGACCCTGCTTCCTGAAAATAACTTAATAAGGAGCTATTGTGAATTGTTTTTATTACTGAGACTTCCTTAACACTGCAAAATTTGCCTTAAAGTACTGTAATCAATGATGAAACCTAAGCCATACTTATCTAAATCACAGAGTGTTTTTGGAACATTGCACCTTTGATTTTAATCAGACTTTGTGGCTCATTAGCACATTTTCAAGATTTGATGATCTTCTAAGTATTTTCTCAGCATTAGGAAGCAGAGCTGCCCTGTTATATTTTGGGAATTTACATTGTTCATAAACTGTACCAGTTGGTTTTAAGTGAAATGTAGGCAACATCTGGAATGCTGCATTTCATTCAATGGAGGCATGATTTTATCATCTCCATATGATATTCTTTGTCCTGCCCAATTTTCCCCTGTTACGAAGCATCTTCATCTGTCAGAAATTCCTGATAGGGGAGAGAAAAAATATTAGTCATTTTCTGTAAATAAACTCAATTTTAGTGTGAAGGCTTAGAAGTTATATTGTTAACACCATCTTTAGTTCTTTCACACTAGATTAGGGAGAAACCTAAACAAAGAGGAAACTGATAACAGTACTTTTTGTGTGTGATTTATGGACTCTTTTCAAACTCAGAAATTAGAAGGCCCCCAAACATCTGTTGCAAACCACCAAACTCCTCCTGGTTTCAATGTCAGCCAGCCTCATGGACCAAAGCAGAATAGGCACATAAATGAACCTGACCGAGACACCCTGGTGGCATCCACTGCTGGCAACTTGCAGTGAAGGCAAGTAAAAGGTCATCATCAAGTACTCCATCAGGCCCAAATTGGAAAATGTGAACTTAGAATCTTCTCCCTAATACAATGGAGAAGAGCTATATGGTTGCAATTTTTCTTCTTAAAGATACATGAGATAGTTGAAAAAAATTTTGAGACAACAAATATTTCCAAAAATTTCTTGTAAATTTTTTTTGCAGTCAGTTTAAACAACAGCATCTCTGATCTATAGCCTTAAATAATTACAGGATAAAATACAAAGATTTTAGTTTTACAGTTTTTCCCTCCACAATCCAGCAGAGGTTGAAAATTAGTGATCCATATACTAGATATGACTCAATATGACTCAAAAGACTTTTTACATGTCCAGTAGAGTTCTGACCAACATAACTTTGTTTTGTATTTAGGAAATACATATATCCTAGATTAATGGCTTATTCTGATAAATGGGAAAGTCTGGCAACACTAGAGCAGAGTTTGGCTGGAGCTTAGTGGTGTCTTCCTTTTCTTTGAGCCTGGGCCATAATCTCCTACACTCCCTTTCATTATATACTGCTTCACTCACTTAATTTATCTGTCTGAACTCGGTAGGCATTTGAGTTCACCTAAACGTGTGTGTGTGTGTGTGTGTGTGTGTGTGTGTTTTCCTATTGTGGGCCAAAGGTACTTTCTACTCATCTAAGTTGATAGTTTCATATTTTATTTTCACATTTTATTCTTCTTTCAAGAAATAGTTCATATTCTTGTCCTCTAGAAACTTTTCTTTTCTCCATCTGGGAATTGTGAATTCTTTATGACTTCATGTACTATAGATTTTAAAGGACTTGCCATTCACTAGCATCATTCCTGGCAACTATATGCTGTTGATGAACTCTTCAGGTATACTTACATAGAAATTATTCTTCCTTCAAAATAGAATGTAAGCTATAGAAGAAAAGGAAACTTTAAACAAATATTTATTTATTCACGAGAGACAGAGAGAGAGGCAGAGAGATAGGCAGAAGGAGAAGCAGGCTCCCTGCGGGGAGCCCGATGTGGAACTTGATCCCAGGATCCCGGGATCACAACCTGAGCCAAAGGCAGACAGTCAACCACTGAGCCACCCAGGAGTCCTGAAAAGGAAACTTGTATGCTTTGGATTTCTTCATTTCTCTGCATCTCTTCCAGACCTACCACAGTGTCTTGCATGTGTTAGATTAAAATAAAACAAAACAGCAAAACAACTCTTGAATTGTGTCTATATGCCTGTACTAATTCCATTCCAAAAGTGAAAAGTCTCTTCTTCTCTACTTCCCCTCTAACATTTTAATTATTGTCTGACCCTTTCTCAAATGCTGCCACTTTTGCATAGGAGCTTCTGATTCCCCTTCAGTAGAAATAATTGCTCTCATTATCTGTGTTACCATGGATGAGCTTGTCCTCTAGTTAGTGATTATTTCACTTTGCCTTGTATCATAATCAGTCATTTACATACAAGTTTCTTCAAGTAGATTGTAACATTTTTAAAGGCAAACATCATACTTTATTATTTTTATATTTCCCAGTTGCATTTTACGCATGGTAGAGGTGCTCAAGTCCTTTAACCAACTTAAAATTTAAAATTCACTACAATAGTATACTATGATACATTCTAATACAGTTAAGCAAGTGAACAAGTTATCATCCCAGTTCAGGAAAAGACAAAAAGCAAAACTCAAAAACATAGTAGACTATGTCAAAGGCTGGGGGAGAGAGAAGGTCAGGGAACTGATTCATTTCTATCCAGAGTGAGATATTAGCTACTTCCAGAAAACTTGGGATCAGATGTTTAAAAGGTCTTTAACAGGCTTTTGAACAAGAGATCCCATCACTTTTATGTATTCTATTTCTTATAAGAACCATCCTTACAGTGTCTGGTGAAAGATCCCATTGCACCTAATTTCACTAATGGTTCTAGCAAATCACTGTAAGGAGTAGCAACCATACCTGTTGCTATTTCTAGTGAACTTCTTTTTTGTGGTAGCAGTTTGAGACAGGACTCCCACTTAGTTACCTAGTTTTTACTTTTAGCTTCAGCTCTAATCTGACACCCTTTGACACAGAGAGCATTAACAGGAAGCTTCTATCTGCAGATCATTTGGCTAACTGGATAAACAAGTGTCTTCCTGTTGGTGATGCCAACATCAGAAATGAAATGACAACCCAGCCTCTTTAAAGAAGAGGAAGCTCCTGTGGCTTTAGATGTATTTCTCTTGCTGTAGGATTTAGGGATCCTGGGCCAGCATTGTGAGTTAAAGAAAGTAGCAGCTAGAACTCCTAATGGGAACCCTGTTTTCTGCCTACAGAGAACTGGATTTGAATAAGATCCATATCTAGTTGGTGGGCTGAGGATACGTTTTTATCTTGCCATATTAATTAATTGGAAATATACACTTGTCAGGGAAAAAAGTACTGTAAAAACTGAAAAAAATATACTAGGGATGCGAAGGGTTTTTGACTTTTTAGATCCTGAGACAAGTACATGGAATAATCTAAAAAAACAAAACAAAACACGGTTGATGATAAATTTATTAATAAAAAGAATACATTCTTACAGGGTAAAAATTTTATTATCAAAAGAGGAAATAATGTAGGTGCTTAAAAGTGGATTTCAGGGAGGAAGAGGGGGCAAGAGTAGGGTCCCCAAGTCACCTGTCCCCATCAAATTACCTAGATAACTTTCAAATCATCCTGAAAACCTACGAATTCAGTCTGAGATTTAAAGAGAGAACAGCCTGGAATGCTACAGTGAGAAGATTTCATGCTTCTATCAAGGTAGGAAGATGGAAAAAAAATAAAGAAATAAAAAGCATCCAAGGGGGAGGGACCCCAGCAAGGAGCCTAGCTAAGGCTGCAGGGCGAGTGTCCCCAGGACAGGAAAGCTCCGTCCTGGAGAAGCAGGAGCTTCACCAATCTTCCCAGAGGGAAAGGTTCTCGCAGGGAGTTGCAGCAGGATCCCAGGAGGGGCGGGGCACTGGGGGACACAGCCCAGGATCCAGGGCTCCCCCCGGGACAGACAGAGGCTGGGAGGGCACAGGACAGCAAAGACGCTCCTGCCACTGGGCGCCTCGAGCTGTGCAGATCAGCAGGCCCCGCCCCCGGAGCATCCAGGCCTCTGTGGACTGCGAGCTGTGGTAGTTACTGTAGGAGCTGACTCTAG
The DNA here is from genome assembly GCF_003254725.2 of Canis lupus dingo. NCBI lineage: Eukaryota > Metazoa > Chordata > Mammalia > Carnivora > Canidae > Canis > Canis lupus. The sequence continues at coordinate 18,156,062 of NC_064246.1, read as the reverse complement.
GGCTGGAGAGCTGGCCGCCGCCACTGTTGTTCTTCCTGGGGCCTCACAGGAAACAACCCCCAGTTCTTTCTTTTGAGGACCATTTGAATGGAAAGACAAAAGATCATGACGATAGGTTATGGGAAATAAATGACAGCCTCAGAAGGAAAAATCTACGTTTAATTGGAGTTGCCAAAGGCGCCAAAAGGGACAGAGGTCCAGAATATGTATTTGAACGAATCATAGCTGAGAACTTTCCTAACCTGGGAAGGTAAACAGGCATTCAGACCCAGGAGATAGAGAGACCACCCCCCTAAAATCAATAAAAACCACTCAACACCTGACATTTAATAGTGAAACTTGCAAATTCCAAAGATAAAGAGAAGATCCTTAAAGCAGCAAGAGACAAAAAAATCTCTAACTTTTATGGGGAGAAATATTAGATTAACAGCAGACCTCTCCACAGAGACCTGGCAGGCCAGAAAAGGCTGGCAGGATATTTTCAGGGTCCTAAATGAGAAGAACCAGCAGCCAAGAATACTTTATCCAGCAAGGCTCTCATTCAGAATAGGAGAGATAAACAGCTTCCAAGATAGGCAGAAACTGAAAGAATATGTGACTACCAAGCCAGCTCTGCAAGAAATACTAAGGGGGACTCTGTAATAGAAAGAGGAGGTCCAAGGGAACAATCCACAAAAACAGGGACTGAATAGGTATCATGATGACACTAAATTTATATCTTTCAATAGTAATTCTGAACGTGAATGGGCTTAATGATCCCACCAAAAGGCGCAGGGTTTCAGAATGGAGAAAAAAGCAAGACCCATCTATTTGCTGTCTACAAGAGACTCATTTTAGACATAAGGACACTTACAGCCTGAAAATAAAAGGTTGGAGAACCATGTACCATTCAAATGGTCCTCAAAAGAAAGAAGGGGTAGCCATCCTTATATCAGATAAACTAAAGTTTATCCTGAAGACTGTAGTAAGAGATGAAGAGGGACACTGTATCATTCTTAAAGGATCTATCCAACAAGACGACCTAACAATCATCAATATTTATGCCCTGAATGTGGGAGCTTCTAGGTATACCAATCAATTAATAACCAAAGTTAAGACATACTTAGATAATAATACACTTATACTTGGTGACTTGAATGTAGCGCTTTCTACAATTGACAGGTTTTTTTAAGCACAACATCTCCAAAGAAATAAGAGCTTTAAATGATACACTGGACCAGATGGATTTCACTGATATTTACAGAACTTTGCATCCAAACACAACTGAATACAAATTCTTCTCAAGTGCACATGGAACTTTCTCCAAAATAGACCACATACTGGGTCACAAATCAGGTCTTAACCAATACCAAAAGATTGGGATCATCCCCTCCCTATTTTCAGACCATAATGCTTTGAAATTAGAACTAAATCACAAGAAGTTTGGAAGGATTTCAAATACGTGGAGGTTAAGGACCATCCTGCTAAAAGATGAAAGGGTCAACCAGGAAATTAGGGAAGAATTAAAAAGATTCATGAAAACTAATGAGAATGAAGATACAACCTTTCAAAATCTTTGGGATACAGCAAAAGCAGTCCTGAGGGGCAAATACATCGCAATACAAGCATCCATCCAAAAACTGGAAAGAAATACAAAAAGCTAACCTTGCACCTAAAGAAACTAGAGAAATAAACAGCAAATAGATCCTACACCCAGGGAAGAAGAGAGTTAATAAAGATTCGAGCAGAACTCAATGAACTAGAGACCAGAAGAGCTGTGGAACAGATTACAAAACCAGGAGTTGGTTTTTTGAAAGAATTAATAAGATAGATCAACCATTAGCCAGCATTATTAAGAAGAAGAGAGAAAAGACTCAAATTAATAAAATCATGAATGAGAACAGAGAGATCACCACCAATACCAAGGAAATATAAACGATCTTAAAAACTTATTATGAGCAGCTATACGCCAATAAATTAGGCAATCTAGAAGAAATGGATGCATTTCTGGAATACCATATTGACAAAATACAGCATCCACTCCTGATCAAAACTCTTCAGAGTGTAGGGATAGAGGGAACAATCCTCAGCATCTTAAAAGCCATCTACGAAAAGCCCATAGCAAATATCATTCTCAATGGGGAAACACTGAGAGCTTTTTCCCTAAGATCAGGAATAAGACAGGGATGTCCACTCTCACCACTGCTATTCAACATATTGTTAGAAGTCCTAGCCTCAACAATCAGGCAACAAAAAGAAATAAAAGGCATTCAAATTGTCAAAGAAGAAGTCAAACTCTCCCTCTTCACAGATCACATGATACCGTACATAGAAAACCCCAAAGACTCCACCCCAAGATTGCTAGAACTCATACGTCAATTTAGCAGTGTGGCAGGATACAAAATCAATGCCCAGAAGTCAGTGGCATTTCTATACACTAACAATGAGACTGAAGAAAGAGAAATTAAGGAGTCAATCCCATTTACAATTGCACCCAAAAGCATAAGATACCTAGGAATAAACCTAACCAAAAATGTAAAGGATCTATACCCTAAAAACTACAGAACACTTCTGAAAGAAATAGAGGAAGACACAAAGAGATGGAAAAATTTTCTATGCTCATGGATTGGCAGAATTAATATTGTGAAAATGTCAATGCTACCCAGGGCAATGTACACGTTTAATGCAATCCCTATCAAAATACCATGGATTTTCTTCAGAGAGTTGGAACAAATCATCTTAAGATTTGTGTGGAATCAGAAAAGACCCCGAATAGCCAGGGGAATATTAAAAAAGAAAACCATAGCTGAGGGCATCACAATGCCAGATTTCAGGTTGTACTACAAAGCTGTGGTCATCAAGAGAGTATGGCACTGGCACAAAAACAAACACATAGATCAATGGAACAGAATAGAGAATCCAGAAGTGGACCCTCAAGTTTATGGTCAACTAATTTGACAAAGAAGGAAAGACTATCCACTGGAAAAAAGACAAGTCTCTTCAATAAATGGGCTGGGAAAATTGGACATCCACATGCAGAAGAATGAAACGGGACCATTCTCTTACACCATACACAAAAATCAACTCAAAATGGATGAAAGATCTAAATGTGAGACAAGATCCCATCAAAATCCTAGAGGAGAACACAAGCAACACCCTTTTTGAACTTGGCCACAGCAATTTCTTGCAAGATACATCCATGAAGACAAGAGAAACAAAAGCAAAAATGAATTATTGGGACTTCATCAAGATAAGAAGCTTTTGCACAGGAAAAGAAACAGTCAACAAAACTAAAAGACAACCTACAGAATGGGAGAAGATATTTGCAAATGACCTATCAGATAAAGGCCTAGTATCCAAGATCTATAAAGAACTAATTAAACTCAACAGCAAAGAAACAAACAATCCAATCATGAAATGGGCAAAAGACATGAACAGAAATCTCACTGAGAAAGACATAGACATGGCCAACAAAAACCTGAGAAAATGCTCCGCATCAGTGGCCATCAGGGAAATACAAATCAAAACCACAATGAGATACCACCTCACACCAGTGAGAATGGGAAAAATTAACAAGGCAGGAAACAACAAATGTTGGAGAGGATGTAGAGAAAGGGGAACCCTCCTGCACTGTTGGTGGGAATGTGAACTGGTGCAGCCACTCTGTAAAACTGTGTGGAGGTTCTTCAAAGAGTTAAAAATAGATCTGCCCTACGACCCAGCAATTGCACAATTACCCCAAAGATACAGATGCAGTGAAACGCCGGGACACCTGCACCCCGATGTTTATAGCAGCAATGTCCACAGTAGCCAAACTGTGGAAGGAGCCTCGGTGTCCATCGAAAAATGAATGGATAAAGATATGGTCTATGTATACAATGGAATACTACTCAGCCATTAGAATCGACAAATACCCACCATTTGCTTTGACGTGGATGGAACTGGAGGGTATTATGCTGAGTGAAATGAGTCAGTCAGAGAAGGACAAACATTATATGGTCTCATTCATTTGGGGAATATAAAAAATAGTGAAAGGGAATAAAGGGGGGAAAGGGGAGAAAATGAGTGGGAAATATCAGAGAGGGAGACAGAACATGAGAGACTCCTAACTCTGGGAAACGAACAAGGGGTGGTGGAAAGGGAGGTGGGCGGGGGGTGGGGATGACTGGGAAAAGGACACTGATGGGGGCACTTGATGGGATGAGCACTGGGTGTTATGCTCTAAGTTGGCAAATTGAACTCCAATTTAAAAAAGTGGATTTCAGGAAACCATAGAGAGGGCCTTAAATATTCCTACGTCCGGAATATGTAAAATATGTAACTTTGAGGTTGATGCTGAGTGACATATGAAAAGGAAGGCCTAAATGGAAGGAAACATTGGAAAAAAGAGGTGGAAGATGTGGACCTGTTGTGTGGATATTTACTAGTGCAACAGTGTTCTAGAGGTGTTGTATCTTCTTTAAGTCTAGTCTAAAACTCCTATGACCAGGCTTCAATGCATGTTCTCCAGCCAAGGAAGGCATTATCTGGAAAGGAAAATAAGTCCTACCTTTCTTTCTTGTCTTATTTTCACATACTTTCAGTAAAAAGATTAATTCAGATTTATACTATGGGCCTTTATGTGAAGGGGTAAATACAAAAATAACGTATTAGGGATGAGGATTGGGGTAAACACAACAATAACTTATTAGGCATGAGGATTTAGGCATGCCTAAAGGATTAGGCATGAAGTTCCAGTTTCAGCTATGGATTCCAAACAATGGAGTCTAACTATGGCTAAATCAAGTAGAAAACAGACAAACACACAAACACAGGAAGATAGACTGCAAAGGATGCTATATATTGGAATCCAGTTAGTCACTCCAGAGCAATCACTTGAGGTGCCATTCCAGCCCTCTCTGAACATTTAATGCCATTATTGGCATCTTAACATTATAATACTGGACCCCACAGATGGTACATTAATTTAATACCACATTCCAAATACTTCTACTAATGGAATAAAAACCTAAAGAAATTCCTGCTTTTGTCTCACTTGAATTCACTTGAATTCAACCTCCTGAGCCGAGGCATCATATTAGTAGAGTTTGAATCATGTGCCCACACCTTGACTATTGATGTGGGGTGGGAGCAGTTGGCAAGTACTGGCTTTGAGTTTCTGTGGAGACAGTGCTTGGCCTCACACTGAGACCCTCATTCAGGCAGGTTCCCTAGCACAAGAACAGGTTTTGGAGTCTAGGGATGTAGAAGTGTTAAAAAGCAGCAGAGGTAGACCACCACCAAGGGAGTAAAAGGACCCAAAGAAGGGAAATTGAGGACTGACTTTACCATCTTGGGTTGATCTTCGATGTCAGATAAGAAAAATGCTTCCATAATCACCCAGGTAGGAGCACTGCCTTTCAGCATCTTGTTGCCAAACCCATTTTTTTGATGGTTTATAAAATTTAAAAACAAGTATAAAAGCATGCTTGATTCCTGATAGATGTATTAAATGAGGTGTTATGATAGCACTTAAAATCTAAGTATGTTCCAGGGTGTATATGCCTTAGCAGAATATCTGATGTGAATGTGATTCTGTTACCAAGACAATGGCAAAGGTAGACATATAGGGGAAGGGGATCTGTGAAGTCTTGTGAAAAAGTGAAAAAAATTATCTTTTGATGATGTCTTCCTTTATTCTTTAACAATGACAAATAAACCCAAATAGGGTTGTATCCTATTATTGTTCAAATGTACAGTGAAATATATCAAAAGATATGATTTTGTTTTAAATCCAAAGGGATGGGGCATCTGACCTCATTTACTTTAAGATTTTCTAAGGACTAAACATTTTTTGTAACAGCATAAACTAGTGTCTTCTAAAATCACAGTGTGTGCATAGCCACTGGGAAAGAGTAGTGGCTATTTAAGGCCAGTGGGGATCAGAGGCTCTGGAGTCTTAAGCATTGTTAGGTCCTTCCCAGCAATCCTGAGAACTACAGGGATCAATACATTAATACATCAATACCCCACTAAAACACACCCATGTCCACACAGGGAGCTCTGTGCTAGGCTACCATCTATTGGGTAATCAGACAATTAAGTCTCTTTATAGTACAATTATTGTAAAATGTTTTGCGAACTGTAACGTATATGTTTTTTAAAATGTAGACAAATATCTGACAGGAGTCTTCTTCCTTCTGCTCCATCTTGAAAGTTAGATTTCTGAAACTAAGGAAATAGCTCCCTTTAGGTGTTACAAGTATCTAGTTCATGTATTAATAGCCCTCATGTAAAGATAATAAATTTTGCTTTTTTAGAGATCTTTATATATAGCCTGAAGAGTCTGATTATATACTTATTGATATGGACTGGTAAAACTTTTATATTCTCATCTGTAAAGTAAATATGAGACTCAAGGTCACTGAGTCTAGAAAATAAACTGATGTGGTATGTCTTTCAGATTTTCCTCTGGCTTTGAAGTGAGCATTAACCATGTGAATGTATAAATCAGATTGCATGTCTTTGGGAGTTAAGTAATTGGTGCAGATAGCTGAGCTTCATTGGCAATGATTTTAGCCATTTCATCTTCAGTCTCTGTTTCTCAACTATATTTTATATCATTCTTTTCCTGAAATTCTTTAAATGTAGTCATACTTGTGTCGGCATGGTGACCGTGGACATGATGATATTGCCACATATCCAAGATGAGAGCCTGTGTAATGAGTGAAGATTTAAGCATTTCTAAGGTAGATAGCACCTATAGCTGTTGGCAGAATAAGACAGTAATGCATTTATACTATTAAGCTTTGTGGTTATGGGCAGCCTGGGTGGCTCAGTGGTTTAGCGCCACCTTCAGCCTAGAGCCTGATCCTGGAGACCCGGGATCCAGTCCCACGTCAGGCTCTCTGCATGGAGCCTGCTTCTCCCTCTGTCTGCCTCTCTCTCTGTCTCTGCCTCTGTCTCTGCCTCTCTCTCTCTCTCTCTGCCTCTGTCTCTGCCCCTCTCTCTATCTCTCTCTCTCTCTGTGTGTGTGTGTATGTGTGTGCATATCTCATGGATAAATAAATAAAATCTTAAAAAAAAATAAAGCTTTGTGGTTATGGAAGCAAATGCTGAAAAATACTATCATTGTAAAAAGAAAAAAAATAGCAGGCCTACATTTTCAAATGAAAGTGCTATCTACAAACATTGTTAATAGATGTGAATATTTTCTTTAGTGAAGTTAACAAGTTGTTTATCATGATTGGATGAGTTAAAGATTATTTCATCTCTTGGTGAAAACTATAAACTTGGGAAAAACTATAGACATATTGTATGTATATCTCAAGATTTTCAATGGAGGAAGAGGAGATGATTTGAAGGAAGAAAGGATAATTTCAATGGCAGCCACAGTTGGGAGAATAAGACTGGGTGTAGATCAAGTGGAATAAACATTGGTCAGTTGTCTATTAACCAACTCGTGAGGATAGAGATAGTTTGAGAAAAAAACAAAGAAATGTTAGGCGACTGGAAATTCTATTGCACTGTGTACCCAAGCTGATTTCTGCTGACATATGTTTTTGTTTCCCAAGTTAAATTTTCAAACTAATGGTAATTTGCAACTTCCTCTTTCATCAATTACAAAAGAAAGTACTCCTGCTTAACAATCCCACACAGCAGGCTAAAGACCTTGGAATAAGTTTCTTCTGAAATGTATTAGTAACCCCGTGGTATCTTAGAAAATGTAATATATTCTGGTGATCATCCACCGTTTACTTTTACTGTCTGCCAAAATCTGTAGCAGTTAAAGTTAAGTGAACAATTTATATTATAAAATTTCTCTGCTGATGTAAGGATTTTTAAAGGTATCATTTATTATAAACACTGCTGGCAGTATTTCTTTAAGATTCCAGATATTCTAAAGTCTATAGTAACAAATGCATGCATGGTATGTGGGCTCATCAGGAAAAATCTGGAACCCAGAAGATAGAAAGTATCTAGACACATGAAGAGAGAAGAAAAGAGAGCAGCAAACCCCTCAATCCAGAATGCAGAAGCAGAGGCCATCAAGGAGATTAAGGTTCCATCTTGTCTGATGCTGACTGACCAGCAATACTGGATTCTGGAAAGCAATGAAGCAATGGCTTCACATTCAGTGAGCGAATTAACTTGAACTTATAATACTACAGTCATCCAAAATGTGTGATAAATAAAAAGTGCTTGTGTGCATAAGAACCCAGAATATCTAAGTTGCACAATTCTTTTTGAGAAATGACTTGAAAAGACACTCAAACAAGAGTTAAAAACAGAAATAGTAAGAGATGGAACACTGAAATTGTGAATCTAACTCAGGAATGTAATGGATAAAATAACAAGATGGTAGATCCCTGGTAGGTCTAGAAAATGACTGATCCAAAATAGAACAGAAAGTCAGCAGACTGCAAGAAAAAAAATTCTGGAAAGAGCCTGGAGTACATTCAGACAAACAAAATCACTCAGCCACATGATAAAGAAAGTAATTCACTATCCTCTTTAAAAGATATTAGTATAGAAATCCTACCCAGCAGGCTTAGAATATCATGAACCTAACTACAGAATTTTAAAACTTTTTCTGATTATAATCAGCTTATACTTAACTATTTATATTTGTTCATTGTTTTTATTTGTCATGTCTTTTGTTATTGTCAAGAAATCAGATTTCTTACATAATATATATTATCTTTTATACCTATTATGAATTTATATCTCTCTATGTGTTTACATAAATGGCATATGCACACATATATGTATATACATATGTTTATATCCATTTATAATATATTATACATAGATATGCTATTTTATCATATTTAATATTGTTATAACTATATATATGCAAGTACACATGCTATATTATATATAAAATAGTCATTTTGTCTAGACTAGTCAGAGTGTAAAATAGTTGTTTTACAGCATGACTGGGGCATCTCCAGGAATGTCTGGAAGTCTGGTGCTGACTATTGGCTATGATAAAGACAATGGACTAGCTAGTAATTTCGAATGTGTTGTCATTGAAGGCTTACATGATTGATGGCTTACACTTGTTTAGCTAGTGACATTGCTCAGCTTGGCTGAATGACCAGGACATAAAAGACTCTACTGGAATCCTTTGCCTGAACTCTCCCAAAGCCATATTTTCTTGTATATATCTTAATGGTTCATAACCCAGAAATGAAATGCATTCTGTGGGACTAAGAAAGGATTCTGTGTAGATGTGCCCGCAAATCTCCAGGTCTTGATACTGGCTGGCACATTCTACCTTCTGCTTTGCTGTATTCTTGAAGAAGTAAGTTTACATAAGTTTTATGTAAGTATCCTCTACAGAATTTTTGTAAACTGTTTTATTTATACAACCTTTTGTTATTGTTGCATCATAACTCATTTACCCCACAAAATGTATTTGAAGATACCAAGAAAAAGACACACAAGTACACACACACATACTCTCACACACCTACTTTAGTCATACAGAATAAGGCAATTATATTTTGTTAATTGCTTTTTTCCTTCCTTTTTTTTTTTAAGATTTTATTTATTTGACAGAGCGAGAGAAAGTAAGAGAGAGCACAAGCAGTGGGGGCAGCAGACAGGGAGAGGGAGAAGCAGGCTCCACACTGAGCAGGGAGCCCAATGTGGGACTCAATCCCAGGACCTTGGGATCATAACCTAAGCCAAAGGCAGACGCTTAACTGACTGAGCCACCCAGATGGCCCACTCACTTTTTTTTTCTTTTTTGAAAGTCCTTAGTAAAGCTTTAATTGGACATTATGTACCTGGAACTGATGGATCATCTTTTTTTTATTTTATTTTTTTCTGAGGTCTTTTCAAGGTCTGAAACCTTAGTAGCTAAACCTTTATTTTATTTAGAATAACTAACTTACACAATATAACTCAGTAGTGAATGGACAAACCTTTCTCATCAGTACTGACTCAGCCTTTTATGGCTTGTTCCCTCCAGTACTGTGATCTGTCCACCAAATTACCATTTCATTATCCTGCCTCCCTAAAAACTGAAGGCTAGCAAAATGTATCACTTCTATATTAGTTATCTATTGCTGCATAAAAAGTTACCCTAAAATTTAGCAAATTAAGACAACAAACATTTACTGTCTCACCATTTCTGAGTCAGGAATCTGGAAGCACCTTCCTGGGTGGTTCTGGCTCAGGAGCTCTCATGAGGTTTCAGATAAGCTGTTGGCCAGGGTTGCTCTCATCCAAGTCTCAACCAGGGCTGAAGGATCTACTTCCAAGCTCATTCACATGGCTGTTGGCAGGAGACTTCAATTTCCTGCTATGTGACCCTCTTCATATACTGCCTGAGTGTTCTCACAATATGGTACCTGGCTTCCTTCAGAGCAAGCAATCCAAATAAGGGAGAGAGTTAGAGAGGGAGAGAGAGCCTAGGATGGAAGCCAACCTTTTTCTAAACCTAATTTCTGATATAGCATACCATCAATTTTGCTATATTCAGTTTGTTCGAAGGGAGTTACTAAGTTCAATGGTTTACTAATTTACTTGAAGAGGACTTAAATATCAGGGTACAAGATTATTGGGCCATTTTACAGATTGCTTACATAACTTCTAAATTTTTTAATGTTCTGGATATGCTCACTTTTTTTCCATGTACCTACACAGACTGTATGTTTTTGAGTGTCTGTATCTCTCAACTGCCCTCAAGTTTCTGCTTTAACATCTAATTTTGGAGACATAGCAAAGAACCTGGCATACAGTAGACATTCAATATATATATGTTAAATGGGTGAATAAAGAATGAATATACAGCTCACTGAGGACCCATAATAAATTCAATTGATTGACAGAGCAGAAAAATATGGAAAAAGAAATCCTCTCCATGACTAATTCATGCTAGATGATTTTATAGTCTTAGAGACATTAAAGACAAATTCACAAATATTACTCTAAATGTTACTTTATGTCCCATGGTCAGATAAAGAAAGTATTGCATAGAGAATCTGAAAATTTAAAGTTCTTTTTTTTATTTTGTAAATTTAAAGTTCTTGACTTAGCTTTCCCAAAATGTAATTGTAAAACAAGTTTCTTAAATTGTTTGGACCCCATCTCTCCAATTGCTAAAAGAGGGATGGACTAGAAGATCTACAGTGTTAATGCACATCATTTAACTCATTATTTTTAAATTTGAGTCATTTATCTACATTTTAAACTTGATATGCCCTGGTAGATTTACTAACTAGCAGATTTCAAATTCTCAAAATCCTACATAAATTCCAATTCTGATAGTTATATTTTCAAAACTGCTTTCACTTCTAGAAATATTATTTTTATGATACAAGTTTATCAGTGAGTCTTTTCTTCAAAGTAAGATCATTTTGAAGAGAAAAAACATTTTAAATATTCAAATTATAAGTAGCACAAGAAAGAGCAAGGGATATTTTTTGCCTGATCATTAGCAGCTCAGCCTAATTCTATTTTTGAAACATACTGCTATTACATATGCTTAAGGAATACAATAATACGAGACAAATAATACAGTTTATACCAAAAGAAAAGCCGTGGATAGTCTAAATCATCTGATCCATCTGAGATTGTAGTGAAGGCATTTATTTAAAGAATTCTTTTTTTTCTTTTTAGAAGCAGTAACTCTTTTAGAGAATCAAAGAGGGATCAAGAACACCTAATTAATATGCTGAGTCATTTTAATGACAGTTTAATATTTTTAAATGTGAAAAGCAAGTTTGAGAACATCTCTGTATGTCAAACTTATACAGTATTTTTTTTAAATAAATATTTCACACAACTGTCAGAGCAAAGATATTTGAAGGGACTCTAAAGCTTACAAATTATCACATTGGTTTTCAATAACTTCATGTATCTCTGAAATGCTTTCTGGCAAGTGCTGATTTCAACAAACCAGTGGTTTCTAACATTTTGTGAAAGCTGCATGTGATCTTCTGATCCATCAAGGGCTAACAAACTCTTACTCAAAAGTTTGTGCCTGATGCAATGATAAGATGCCAGTTAGAACTTTATTAAAGGAAAGGCAGAAGAATAGAAGAAAATTATAGACGTAAATGATATAAAAAAGTATCCTCATGTTAAGAAGAATGATTAGTTTAAAATGCGGGTTAGAAGGTTTTTTGTCCTTCTAGGAAAGTATGTAGCAGTTTAAAAAATTCAATATAATTTGATTTTGGATAATCTCATATTTTAAAATCGAATTTTTTGATAATTTTGTTATTTGGTTGTCATATTCAAATACTCATCTGGATGTTTGTTCAGTTATCAACAACATCAGTCTCCCACAGGAAAATGGGGAAGACCGCACTTCAAAGTGCTGTCCTTCCTGTAACAAAGACTCAAGAGGAGAAAAGAAAGAAACTTCTTCTTGGAATTTCCCCTTTACACAGGCAGGAGAAGAAAATCCCTGTTACCAATGTATAGATAGTGGTGAATATAAAACCATATGATACAAGGAATGAGAAAGTGACCAATAATTAAAAAAAAAATTAAGGTTTTTCACATATCAGTAGTGTTTTAAGTCTTTAAAAATGCTGCACATAAAATAAGATGATAATACTGACATACATTAAAATGAGAGCACAATGGCATATAGTTAGATTACAATTAGGAAATCTCCTTAACATCTCTTTGTGCCACAGTGATGTACAAAACACCACACCTATCAAGTGCCAAATGGAGAAAAAATAAATAAGACAAAATTCCTCCTCTCTTCTGGAACTATAAATGTGTTGGGGGATAATGAAGAGGAAAGTGTAATGCAAAATGAAGCAGAGATGTACAATATCTTGCTCTTGATACTGTATCCATATTATACAGTAATGTATAGTCAAATTCTAGAAAATTGAAGAAACTATTCTGGAGCAAAATATTTAAGCACCAACTAATTTATGTGCTCTATCACATAGTTACGGGAGACCATTAATCCCTCATCCCAAAAGAGGCTGAATTTGGATATCACCAGCTTTTTCTTTAAATGCATCACTATGGAAAGAAAGTTTAATCCATTCAAAATTTTCATCTTTAACCAAAACCCTTCCACTCATTCCATATTCAACCATGGATAATAATAATTCCATATTATTTTAATAATACAAAACATTAGACTTCAGTCCGTGAAAGTAAATGCAACTTTTCCTCTCTTGTGTTCTTATTTTGCTACCTCTGATTTACCAGCATTTATTTGTAAAGAGCCTGTAAACCTGTATCCAAGTTTTCAGCAAATATATAGATATAATATTATCTTCTCTGCCATTTTGGGGTCAGAATATAATAAAGTATTAAACTTCTTGTACTTGTATTTTTCACTCAAAACTTATTTGGCATTTATGTACTAGGACTTTAGCATTAAGCTAACTGTTGAAAGGTAGAACATGATCCAAACCTTCAGGTATTTAACTATGGTTGAATTAAATAGGATTATTTTATGAAACAAATTTATAATACATAGGCCCAAATGCATATGTTAAAAAATAGGTTAAAGAATAATGAAAGTAGTATAAGTCTTGTATGTGAGAGAAGACCACATGGAGGAAATAGGGACAAAAATATGAGAGTCGACATTACTTAAATTAAAGGGGTAAGTACACTCTTGCTGGAAAGAATGTCAAAATAATTGTATTACATTACAATGTAATTAGAGACAGAATTATACTGAACATAATTTAATTATCTTTTGATTGAGAAGATACTTCAGCTTCTTGTAATGCTTCAAAATCATCCTTAGAGTATGTGCCTTTAGGGAAAAGTGAGTAGAAAATTGAGTACATTTCCATTATAACACAGGGATTTTATGCTGACAATAAGTTATAGGTAAGACTGGATAGCTGGTGACACCAGTCCCAGTTAAAATGGAGTAAGTACATCTTTCCTATCTCTCACACTGATAACAACTACAACTTTGTGCATAATATGTAAAACAATTTTTGGGTGAACTCTCAAAAATAATAGCAGACATGAGAGGAAATCGGAATTTAAAGTGTAACCTCATACAATGGTAAGCTCTCTGAGTTCTCTTTTTTTTCTTCCATATTTCCTGGCTTAGACTCTTGGACAGTCTGAATCTGGGAAGAGTGCCCCAGGCACAGATGAGTTCCAAGAAAAGTCCCTTTTCTCAGGCCAGAAGATAGATATGTGGGAGTGAGGGAAAGGATGCAAATCTGTTCATTCTTGCGGTCCTATGTGAGGCAAGTTCACTCCTCAAGTGATGGTGGCAGTGCCCCTGGAAATTGAACACAAGAAAAGACAAAACACAAATTACTAATATCTGAATGGAAAGGAATACAAACCACAGGCATTAAAAGGGGGAATCCCTGGGTGGCTCAGCGGTTTAGCACCTGCCTTTGGCCCAGGGCGTGATCCTGGAGTCCAGGGATCGAGTCCCATGTCAGGCTCCTGGCATGGAGTCTGCTTCTCCCTCCTCCTGTGTCTCTGCCTCTCTATCTCTCTCTATGTGTATCATAAATAAAAAAATAAATAATAAATAAATAAATCTTAAAAAAATAAAAAAGGTAATAATAAAATGCTACAAACAACTATGTGCACATATATTTGATGAACTAGATGAAATGAACCTTGTGTCCTTGAAGGATGCAAACATTTAAATGTCATTGAGCAGATCATAACAAGTACTGAAGGATGTGAGGAAATTGGAATCCTCATATACTATGGGAATGTAAAATGGTGAAGCAACTTTGGAAAACAGTCAGATGGTATAAAAATAGTGAAACACATTATTTACCATAAGATCCAGCAATTCCATTCCTAAGTACATACCCAAGAGAAATGAAAACAGATATTTGCACAAAAACTTACAAGTAAATACTTGTATCAACATTAATCATTATAGCTCAAAAGTGGAAACAACTCAAATGTTCTCCAATTGATAAAATGATAAATAAAACATGATATGTGCATGCGATGTAATATAATTCAGCATTAAAGAAAATGAAGTATTATTACATGCTACAACATGGATAAGCCTTGAAATGGTAAGTCAAAGAAGCCAGTCAAACACTACAGGTTGTATGATTCCATTAGTATTCAGCATTATTTCATATGAGACAATAGACAAATATATAACTACAAAAGGTAGATTAGTGGTTATGTAAGGAGAATGGAAGGATTTGAGAGTGATGGGTAAGAGGTGCAAGATTTCTCTTTGGGATAATAAATATGTTTTAAAATGAACCGTGGTGATATATGCACAACTCTGTGAAATTACCTCAAACCATTCAATTGTACCCTTTACATGAGTCAATTATATGGTATGAGGATTATATCTTAATAAAGCTGTTGAAAAAAGTCATTGAAGAAGAAAGTGATATTCTGAGTACTCTGTATCCATTAAAGAAATTGAATTTGTAGTTTAAAACCTCCAACAAATAAAGCTCCAGGCCTCATGAAGTCTACCCAACATTTAATTAAGAAATGACATTAATTACATTTCTAGAAAATAAAAAAAAGATGGAACACTTCTCAACTCATTTTATTAGACCAACAATACCCCAACAGTGAAATTAAATAAGGAAATCACAAAACAAAATTACAGGTCAATATCTCTCCTGAACATAGATACAAAAATCCACAACAACATATTAAGAAATCTAATTCACCAATATATAAAAAGAATAATAACTGCATGACCAAGTACAGTTTATTTTCAGGGATGCAAGGCTAGTTCAACATTTGAAAATCAAACATTGTAATCTATAATACCAACAGATTAAAAAAAGGGGGGGGAATCATATGATCATATCAAAGATAAAGTAAAGGTATTCAACAAAGTTCAAATCTCATTCCTGATAAAAATTCTCTATGTAAAATAGGGGGAGGGGGAACTCCCCTAACTTGCTAAAGGGCACCTGCAAACAACCTGTTCAGTATTGTTCAATACTGAACAATAGAAGAATTAATGCTTTCTTCCTAACATCAGAAACAAGACAAGGACATTTCCTTTACTAGTTTTCTTAAACATTGTGTTGAAAGTCCTAAACAGTGCAATAAGGCAGGGGAAAAAAAGAAAGGGTTTGTAGATTGGAAAAGAAAAAAGTAAAACTGTTCCGATTTACAGGTAATGTGATTATGAACTTTAAGACATTAGCACACACACACACACACACACACACACACACACAAAGGTCCTAGAACTAAAGTTCACTAATGATAAGTGACTACAAAGCCCATTAATGTATAAAGATCAATGGTATTTTTATACAGTAGCAAAGAACAACTGGAAACCAAAATTATAAAAGGATGCCAATTATTACAATTCTAAAAATTAAGTACTTAGGAATAAATCCAAAGAAATATGTGCTGCATTTATATGCTGCAAAGTACAAAATGCTGATCAAAGAAATCAGAGGACCTGAAAAAATGGAGCAACATATCATGTTCAATTATTAGCAGACTCAGTACAGTTAAGACAACAATTCTTCTCAAATTGATTTATACATTTATTGCAATGCTAGTCAAAAACCCAGCAGACTTTTTTTCAAGCTATAGACAAGCTGATTATAAAATGTATATGAGCAAAGAAATCAGATGAGCCAAAATTATTTGAAAAAGAACAAAGTTGGAGGATCGATCTTACTTGATTTCAAGACTTACTATAATACTATAGTGATTAAAAGAATTATCTGTAAAAGCATAAAAGCATAGAGGTCAACGAGACAGATTGGAGAATCTAGAAATCAAGCAATTCTTGACAGAAGTGTAAAGACAATTCACTGAAGGAATTCAAATGATGGTGCTGCAATAGTGGTGATGGAACAAGTGATCTATGCCTTATATCATTTACAAAAATTAACTCAAATTGGATGATAGACTCAAAGTAAAATACAAAAAATATAACACAATAAAACTCTTAAAACATAGGAGCGAATTTTTGTGAGGTTGGTTAGCAATAGGTCCTTTATACAACATCAAAACATGACAGACAAAAAAAAATCGATAATTTGGATTTCATCAGAAGTAAAAAATATTGTCTCTATGAAAGCCAATCTAGAGAATGAAATCACAAAGCATAGACTGAGAAAAAAAATTTGCATATTGTGTAACCTGCCAAAAAAAGTTACATCTAAAATATATAAAGAAGTCCCCAAATCCAAAAATAAAAAGATATTCTGTTCTACTGTTTGTATGTGTGTGTGTGTGTGTGTGTGTGTGTGTGTATGTGTGTGCATACACACATCGCAGCTGTATTTCACTCTGGAGGGTAAGAGAGAAATAGCATTCACAGGGTTTACAGCATATCAAAGGTAGTTCTAGATGATTTACATTTGCCATCATATTTAACTCCGGTACCAGACCTATGAGCATATTATTTTCATTTTAAAGACCAAAAATCTAAGACTGGAATTTAGTATTTTTCCCAGTGTGACCCAGTTAAATGGTAGATCCATGAAATAGTAGTGGCTTTCCACCATAAAACGGGCGTGGTACCAAAACTGGCAAAAAAACACAGTGGCCAAAGAGTATCCTAAATGAGTTTCTTACATACTGAGTCTTCCATAATGAACTTAAAATTGTTGTTACGTTCATTTTTTTAAACGACTGAATGCTACTCACTGAATTTGCTTTATCATGGCCTTCAGGTCTGTTTGAGGATATACTCCACATCAGAATTTAAACCTGTCCAGTGTCTGCTCATGCCTTGGTGTGGCTGAATATTTGATAATTCGTTAAAAAGGATATTAGCAGTAAATGTCTGAGACTGACTTTTTGGTAACTCCACATTGGGAATGATTACTGCCAATTATGCTTTGAATTACACCACACTAGGACTTAACAGTTCTGGGAACATGTTTTCTGTTGCCACGCTTCTTCATTCAATAAACATTTACTGAATACCTCTTGTGCTTCTAGCACTGTGAGGGGTGCTGAGATATGAAAAAGTCAATGTCCTTAAAGATCACACAGTTAATTTGGAGAGGAGAGATGATCAACCTGCAATGACTATACGTACTGATGGGTATCTAAATCTTACGAAAATAAGGTGGAGAATGTCTTCCCAGAGCATATGAAGTAGAAAGCTAAATCCAAAGAGGCTGAGAAAGTTACCAGACTGAAGAGGATGGAAACAGAGGAGGGAATTTTCAATGATCCACTTACTCTGAAATATAGACTCCCAACCCAATTACCTCTAAGTATATTGTTGCATATATTTAAAACTCAGCTGACCTATTCTCAAACTCAAGGTCAAAGAATTAATGTAATTCAGATTTTCAAATACCTTTGGACACATTTTTGATATTTCAAGGTAATTTAGAACATTGTGCTTTATACAACAGAAGGAAGCAGGGCTTGATAACTTCTTAGTGTTGTGTCCAAAGCCAGCATCACAGTTTCTTTTTGGATACTGACTATCAAGGACTTTTTTTTCAATGTTCACAATATTTTTCCGGTCATAGACACTCTCATATAGGTAAATGGATGATTATTTTTCCTCACTATTAATCTTTTAGTCCTTTTACTTTTCTTTTTATTCCTCTTTTCTCTTTTCTCAGTTGCGTAGCAAAATAAAACAAAAGCTTCCTGAAATTTTCCTTTAAAACCAATTTTCATCTCCTGAGATTTATCTGCAGTGATCCTTTTCCCTTGTTACAGAAACTAACTCTGGGTTGATTCACCTCCAGTTCCTCCTCCCTGATTCCCCTCCCCACTTTTTCTCCTGTATCAATTTCTAAAATCCAGAGGGAAACAAAGGGCAACAAATAGGATATTTTACTTTTGCTTGGTTGCTTCCCTAACAGGATGAGTGGGCAAACTGACCAGCTGTCTGTCCTAATTTCTGTGGGTAACTTTACTTCCACGTTCATTTCTGCTTGGTAGAAAAACACATCACACTAGCTCATTTTTTCTGCAGTTGTCCCTCAGGCAAAAGCTACAACTTGATTCCCTGGTTATGAAAAAACAAAAACAAGACAACAATATTTTATTTTTGCACATATCAACAGATGTCTGCTTTAGCACAGTGGATTGTGCAACCAACCAGTGTTGTGCAACCAATACTATATTCATAAAGAAAACTTATGAATATAGTATTTTTAAAATATGTATTTGAACTTATAAAATTGCAATTTTACCCATTTTTCTGAGCCCTAAGAAAGTCACTGTTTTTTTTTTAATTAATTTTTTAAGTCACTGGTTTTAAATAAAAATTAGTCTGATATCATAGCAATGACAATTAGGAAATTACTGAACAATATCTGTCCTGGACCTTAAAATAGAACTTTTTCCAACCATTAAAAATATGTTTTCAAGGTATTTTTAATGATACTGATAAATCTTCAGAGTATATTATTTTTTTAAAGATTTTATTTATTTATTTTAGACAGAGAGTGAACACCTGTACATATATACATGCTGGGGGAGGGGCAGAGGGAGAGGGAGAGAAAGAATCTGAAACAGACTCCACATTGAGTAGGAGCCCCACAAAGGGCTTGATTTCATGAGCATGAGATCATGACCTGAGCTGAAACCAAGAGTTGGATGTTCAAGAAATGTAGTCATTCAGATGCCCCTAGAGAATATTATTGAGGGACATAAATCAAGATACAAAAATAGAGAAGCATATACAATAATTTTAAGGCTATAACTGACTTCTTTTAAAATCCATATTTATTCATAATAAAATATACAAAAATATTAAATAATAATAATGATAATAAAAGAAGCACCCATTTACCTATAGCTCAGCTTATGAGATAGAACTTTTTCCATGAAGCTCCTGTGCTTCTGTACCACATCCTCTTCCTACTTCACCATCCCACCCCCAAGAAACCACTGAATTTTATTTATTAATTTATTTGTTATTTCTTTGCTTTAAAGGGTTTTGCCAGATATGAACATAGTCCATAACAATGTATTGTTTAACTAATATATTTTTGAAATTTACATAAGAGTATCATACTATAAATACCATTATGTGACTGACTTTCAATTCATAAATTCATCCCCATCTTGGGGATGTTACAGTTGTAACAACTCAAGGGAAACTTAAGAGTGAGATTCTCTTATATCTCAATTAGGGGAATTTCAGGACAGACTGCTTTGCCACATTGAATGATACATTTTGTTATACAGCCTATTTTATTCCAAAGTATACACTATTAGCAGGCAAATGGGTTTGGGTGAATTGAAGTCCCCATTCAATGTAGTGCTGAGAACTACTGTTTTCCTCTGTCTTTTATACCCTCCTTGCTATGTTCACTTCCTAATCTTCTTCCTTCCTTATGAGTTTTCCTGCCGGAGTACCTCTACCTTCCAGATTTGGTTCAGTCAAATCTTTACCAATTTGTTGTAAATATTTTTCCTGTGCTTTGACCACAATTGCTCATTGTATATGTTCCCTCTCCATTAAGGAGCTCCATGTTATAAATCTGTCTATGAAATTAGGTGCAGTTAGAGGATACACCCTAAGATCTCAAGCTGTGTATTTCTGAATCTTCACTCTGGTACAACTAGAATCTTGTTATCTAGTAAGTATAATAGGATATACCTCACATTTGACACTTCCTTTCTTGCATATTTAAATTATACTCGTGTTTAAAAACTCAATTAAGTGGTATCTCATCTTAGAAAACTAAGTCAGCATGAAATCCTACGTATCTTTAGAACTCTTGTTTTCTATTATGATGTTCAGTACTTCCTTCATGATACTTATATGATGATGACAATGATATCTATTTCACCTCGATAGTAAAATTAACATTTAATTCTATCTCAAACTTATACATTGACTGGCATACAATAGGAAACCACTAAATGTTTGCTAAATTGAATTAAATTTGTATTATTTGTGCAATAAAATGATTTAGCTTTTCAGATCTTTTTTTGTACAAAACTGTGTGACAGAGATTTAAGACATTAAGAACATACATCATAACTTTCCTAAAAGGAAATAAAAGATGATGAAAGTAAAAGGATTTCACATACATCCTTAGGAAATATCACCTTATACATCTCACTTGGCTGCAAAATTGTCTTGGCATCCTCCCACTGGAGCTACCATGTTACTAAATATGGCAGTATACAAATTTTATTTGTTTGTTTTTGGTAATTATCTACAATGTATTCATATTGTTAACCACCTACTTGTGGTATCCCATAAATCTTAGAATTTTGTGATTTATAGCTTTTGATTGCAGAGAAGATATGAATCTTATTAAGCAACCCTCTTCTTAAATCTTCTTGGATGAATTTAAGATAAGATTTCTGGGTTTTCAACTTTGACTCCTAGATATTTCCTGAAAAAAAAAAAATAGTTGTTATGTAACAGTAAGGACTCAGAAATCAGATTGCCTGATTCAAATCTCAACTTTACTTCATGCTGTTCCACCACCTTGAATAAACTACTTAATTCCCCCCAGACTCACTTTCCTCATCTGAATAATTAGGGAAAATAAGAATACCAACTTCATGGATTGTTATAACTTGTACATATTAAGTGGAATAGCAGGGCACATGGACCATAGTAAATTCTCCATAAATAAGAATTGATGTTGGAGTGGTCATGCTAACACATCCTCAAGGTGATTAATTTCCAGATATATGCCCTGACTTATAGAAGTAAGTCCATTTAATACTGCTGTAAATAGGAAATGAGATTGTTGGGACTTTGTACAAAATCATAAACAATTCTTTTGTTATTTTATTTTCATAGAAAATAAGGATTTTTACAAAGAACCTGGCACAGTATATTATTAATTCATATTTACTTGAGTAATCACTAAAGAATGGCTGTTTACTATTGAGTTATCAAAGGGTTGTTTTCTAAAGACAGTTTTGTTTTTAATGAAATTACTGAATCTTTCCCACAGGATCTTGAGTAGTCCTTCTGTGGAGAGATGGGCTTTGTTTTCTCCTAGAGTACACTAAGTAAAATCTCAAAAAAGGAAATACGTAAAAACTGTTAAATTTAGGATACTCAAAGACCAAACACAGTCCTCCAACTTATGTTTAATATGTAAATAAGCCATCCAGTTACTGAAACCTCTTGAGATAGCATCAGTTCTTTCATTTGTTGCCCTGAAATGAGGGGAAAATAAACATTTTCCAATTGATTTCTCAACAATTTCTCTACCAGGCATTTTTTTGGTCAGTAGTTTCTTTCCATTTCCTATCCCTTTCTTTTTTTCAATAAGACTGAGAATCCCTTCCTTCTTTCCTACCTTCCCTTCTTCCCTCCCTCTGTCCTTCCTTCTTTCCCTCCTTCCCTTCTGCCTCCCTCCCTTCCCTTATATATTTTTTTTTCTTGGAGTTGCTTTTTTGAGTTATCCTCTATTAATTGACAAAGAGCAGGAAATATCTTTCTTGTCCACCCTCAGGTAAATTTGTTCAACATTCAATTCCTTGATGGGGAAGGGAGCACATATTTAAGCTTCCTATTTTGTTTGTAGACAAAAGCTAAAAAATATAATCAAAGTTTCTCCTTTTTCAGAGCAAATTGAATGCTTCTGTTGTTTATTTGAGCAATGACAGCAGAAAGACAGTGAGTTTCTTTTTGTCTCCCTGTCCAGAATCTTGCCTCCATGGTTCTTGCCTCCATGTGCAGCCCTATGGATCTTTCAGAGTAGCAGCTAAGACTACTCAGAGCAGAGACAATTAAGTCACTTTGAACTCTCTCTCTCTCTTTCTCTCTCTGTCTCTGTCTCTCTCTCTCTCTCACACACACAGGATATTGCAGTTACCCAGACAACATTCTTGACAAAATATCCCATTTATGTCTGCTAGCTAGGGCAATTTACACTAAAACCATAAAATAATTCTATACACTAGTTCTTACAATTCTAAACCACCAATGTTCTACATTGTTGTGGTAGAGGAAAGTGTGGCATCCTGGGGAGTTGAAGAATATGAGTAATTGTCCACTCAGGGCCTCCTCATTTGACCATTGTCAGTGTAGAAATGATTTCTATGGAAAAAAATAACTTTTAAAGATCATTTTGACAATGCCATTTTCTTAAGATTGCAACTATTGCACAACATTCATGGAATTTTTGAATGGTTCTTGCAAGAATAACCTGCCTTTTCTATCACAAGCCACTATTTTATTTCTTTTCTCTCTCTCTCTCTAGATGTATTAGCTATCTATTGCTGAGTAACAGTATGACGACAGTTATTCGTTTAAAACAATATACGTTTAATATTCTACAGCTTTTGTGGATCAGAAATCCAAGCAAAGCTTAGCTGGATCTTCTCCTTGGAATCTTGGAAAGCAGAAATCATACTGTCAGACAGGTTGTGGCCTTATTTGAGATTCAACTAGGAGAGATCCTCTTTCAAGCTCATTCATCCTGTTGCCAGAATTCAGTTCCTCATGGTTGTAAGACTGAGGGCTTCAGTTTCTTCTTCTGGACCATCTAACAAGGCTGCTCTCAACTCCTAGAGACTGTCAACAGGTTTTGCTATATGGAATTCTCCAAGATAGCTACTTGTTTTCTCAAAGCCAGCAAGGAAGAGAGACTCAGCAATGCTATAACCTTATGTAATATAATTGCATTATCATGTACACATAATCAAATCTATTCCATGAGCTTTGCTATGTTTATTGGATACAAACAGGTCACAATTCCTGCTCAAACTCAAGATAAGAATATCAAGGTGACTACCTTAACAGTCTGTCTGACATACCAAAGAAATGCATGATAAATTTCAATGAAATGCATGCCTAAACCTTATGAAATCTGTAGAGTAGTAGCCCCGGGTTTTTTGTTGTTTGAGCAATCTATACATGACCTAATCTTAAAAGTTGTTATATGAGTAGACTTAGGGTACATTGTAATACAGTCTGATTCTAGTCAGTTTTATCACCATCATTAATAAGTGGACATGTGTAATGCATAGAGTAACTCTCTATAGACTTTAATAGCACCTGGCTAGCTCAGTCAATAGAGCATGTGGCTCTTGATCTTGGGTTCAAGCTCCACAGTGGGCATAGAACTTACTAAAAAATAAAGAAAAAATAATTCATCTCTTTCTCTTTATTGTATATCAACTTAAAAGTAAACTTGATTCTAAAAACAAAACCAGATTTACCATTTTAATATTAAGTTGGCCTAAGTAAAATAACTGATATTCAATATTTTGACCCATAAAATAATTTAGTATTGGTCAACCTGATACTTCCCATGTATTTTGTTCTCTACATCCCAGGAAAATCCTCACAAAAATACTATATAGAATAATATACCTTGTATATTTGAAGAAACTGAAGTTCATTGGGATTATGTGACTTGCCTAAATTTATGCTAACAACGGGTTAATTAAGAAGTAGGATTGATGTTGAAATACAAGTCTGTTGTTCAAAGCCTGTTCTCTTAAGTATTATTTTAGGGCTGATTAAAGAAAAAAATATAGATTGATTGGTTGGTTGATTAATTCTACCAGTACATATTACCTAAGGTGGAGATGTTATATCTTCATTTTAGCAATAAGGCATTGAGGAAAGAGTAGGTATAGGAGGCAAAGACTTAATAGTCTGTATTCCTTTCTGAGTTCACTCTCAGACTAGTTCTTTTTCATTTTTAGATGCTCTTGCTGCTTTTAAGATTTTTTTTTTTTTTTTGGTCTTTGGAATCCTGCAGTTTTATCACGATATTCTTAATTATGTTTTTATTTTTATTTATACTACTTGGTAACCATTTTGCCTATTTGTGAAATCATGTCCTTAACAAGTTTCAGAAAATTTCTAGTTGTACTCTATTCAAACATTTAATTTTTTTCTGTTCTCTCTATTCTTTCCTCCTGAGAGTTTGATAGTATACATGAGGTTGTTCTCATGTTATCCCCCATATTCTTAACCTCTAGCTTCCATATTATTTCATATTATTTTCTGTACTATAAATCAGATAAACCATTCCATATCATTTCATGTTATTTTCTGTACTATAATATGCCATTTCTTCATATCATTTTTCAGTTCTCTGATTTTTGTTGAATGTTGTCATTTTAAAGACCAGTTCTAGTTTCACAGCAAATCTGCAACAATGATACAGAAATTTCTCATTACTCTCTGCCCTGACACATGCATATCTTCCTCCATTATCAATATTCCTCACCAGAAAAGCACATTTATTGCAACTGATAAATTGACATCGGCCATCCCTATCAACCAAAAATTATAGTTTGCATTGAGATTCACTTTTGGTTTTGTACATTTTATGGATTTAAATAAATGTATAATGACATGAAACCACCACTATAGTGTACCTAGTAGTTTCACTGCCCTAAAAATCTTCTGTGCTCTGCCTGTTTGTTCCTCTTTTTCCTCTAACCCTGAGCAGCCACTAATATTTTACTGGAGTTTGGCCCTTTCCAGAATGTTACATATGTAGATAATATTCCATTGCCTGGGTGTATCATAGTTCATTAATCAATTCACCTACCACAGGACATATTGGTTACTTCCAAGTTTTGGCATTGCTAATATGGACATGTGGGCATGTGGGCACAAAGGCAATTTTGCCTTTCACGGTTAGCTGAAACGCTTCCTTTTTTTTTCTTTCGATAAGTTTTCTCTCTTATTTAGATCTGAGAACTGTGATAAAAATAGTTTTATGTAAGTTGGTATGTAGTAATCTAGTAATTCAAATTGTCTAACATAAAGCTGCAAGCAAAAGTCTCTCATTCAGTCATTAGCAGTCATACAAAACTTCTATCAAGAGAAAAGCTACCTAGCAAGAGTTTTTACAAATATACTTCCTATGCCATTGAATTTGCTGCATTGCAACAAATTGGAGGATGTTTTGTATATACTTTCTAAATGAGAGGAGGTTATAGTTTCAAAGGTAATATCACTTAGCATTTTAGTTTAGATATTGGATGTTTTAACATGATTCAGGAGCTTCCTTCTATTTTACCTCTTTTTTCTTTGAACATAGCTTGTCATTAAATAGAGGGCTTCAAAAAATTAGTCTTAAGTGTTTCATGAAAAATTCAACCAGATGATACTTAACCAAAGTGAAATCACACCTTTGTTCTTTAAGGCCATACCAAACTCCCAAGCTTCTGGCTTTTCTGAGTACATTTCTTCTTAAAAGTAGGTATTTCGCATATTTATTTAAAGGGAAAAAAACTTCCTCCCAGCAGCTTGGAAATTGCTTCAAACTGCCAAGTATATATGTCCTCTCAGAATGAAATAATGACCTAGAGAAGTAGAGTCTATCAGCTATTCATACTGCCTGATTTGACCTCTGTCATCAGTCGACATATGAGTAAGCATTTTTATCTTTGATACTTTTGGTTAATGTTTTTCAGAGGAAACATGGCTTTGGAGTTTTTGATAGTATAAATTGTAGAAGCCATTAACAAATTCTGCTGCAGTGGGCCAAATTGCCTCTAAACAACAGTCTAGCCTTTATTGTGTCTTCTGACATTTTGCTTTTGTTTCCATCACATACTGTTATTTAGTGACAGTATTATCTCAACAGATGCACTTGTGGTTGAGATTTCCACCAAAAATTCTATACCTGAAAATATGAAAACTATGCAATATATATGTTCTTAAAGTTACTAAAAATCCTAAGCCCCATCATTCTCCTCTATTTTGCAATTTACCTGTGGCTTACCATTAGTATACTTCCTAAAACATTTCTTATTTTTTTATTAAAGATTTTATTTTATTATTATTTATGATAGACATAGAGAGAGAGAGAGGCAGAGACACAGGCAGAGGGAGAAGCAGGCTCCATGCCGGGAGCCTGACGCGGGACTCGGTCCTGGGACTCCAGGATGGTGCCCTGGGCCAAAGGCAGGCGTGAAACCGCTGAGCCACCCAGGGATCCCCCTAAAACATTTCTTATTAAATTAAGTATAGTATAGTAAGTTTAGAATTTCTTCACTCTTTCAAGTTTCCATGATAGAAACATGGTTTGCTGTATATTTGTGGACAAGAAGGCATTCATGTTTATATTTGGATAATGCTGGCATTCTAGACCTGGTGGAATATGAGAAGCCTGTGGTCATACCAACTGGCTTTGAAACCTGATGCCTTCTGTCCATTGCCAGCATCATTGGTCAATTTGTCTGAAGGATATTTCCTTCTACAGAAATTATACACTTTTATTTATTTTTATTTTTTTTAAATATTTATTCATGAGAGAGAGAGAGGCAGAGACACAGGCAGAGGGAGAAGCAGTCTCCATGAAGGGAGCCTGATGCAGGACTCCATCCCAGGACTCCAGGATCACACCCTAGGCCCAAGGCAGATGCTAAACCACTGAGCCACCCAGTGATTCCCCAAATTATACACTTTTTAAAAAAAAAGACTGTTTGGTTTTGGAAACATAGGGAAACGACTTTAAGGACTTAGTCTAGGGATGTCTGAACTTAGTTTTTTTTTAAGTAATTGAATAATAAAAGGATTTTTGGTATTTTATTTTTTAAATTTGAAACATATCAATATACACAAAAATAAATTTTATGGAAATATTATGGCAGAGTGAAAATTAGTGCATTTGAAAATTACAAGAGTTTGTCTTAACTTCGAACTCTGTCACTGACTGGTTTTGTGTCTTAGGCAAAGCGCTTAAATTTTTCTGAAATTTAATATTCATTTGTGCAAAGTGGTGACCTCATGGGAGATTTGTTGGGAAAATTAAGTAAAGCAATACAGTGGAAAGCTTTTTGGTGCACTTTACACACAGATTTCAATCAACAAATATTCTAAATAATTCCTTGGAATTCAGATCATCACTAAACAATTCAGCAAATAAAATATCTTTTAAGTATTATTGAATATTGAAGACTTAGGATATTAAAGAAGAAAGATCCTGTGATGTAGTTGGTATCATAACAATATCTCAAATAGTCCATTTCTCTTGGTGAATAAAGCAAAGAATTAATGAATTATATGACCAACATTTATAATATGAATTTCATTTATTTTATTTCATATTGTTGTTTTAAACTGTTAATTAGGAGAATCTTATTTATTGAAAATCATTGTAAGCAACTGATATTTCATACATTTTGTATAACATTGTTCTCTAAAGTTCTGTTGAATCTGTGGAAGATAATATTTTTTTACATAGAAAATTTTCCCATATAATACCTCATTTCTACATTAATTATGGATTTGAACCATCTCAAAATTTCAGAAGTTAAAAAATGTTTGATTTGGAATGCTAGTATTTTTAAAATATGCACAATTTTCTAAATGAGTTCATTTTTCATTTGCTCAGTTAGTTACTCATTTACTGTTCTCTATTAAGTGATTAATCAATCTGTGCTACCCATTTTTCTGAGCTCTGGGGAAACAATGGTGAAGACAGGAACCCAACCTTCAAAGACAGTGCATTTCATTGATTTAGTCTAGAAACTTTGCTGAACACTATTCACTATAAACACAGTTTAAATTATTAATGTTCTTTGCAAGAATGTAGTGTAATCTAGGACCTAGATGAGAACTACTATACCTAAGAATCGGATAGATGAATTAGAATCTTGGTTCTGCTCTTGAAGTCCATGTGATCTTGGGTGAGGAATTTCATACCTCAAGATCATTATTTTGATAATATGACATATACATACATACGCATATACATAATGATGTCTACTTTATGAAGGTAATGGAAGTATTAATCATCCTGCTATGATTTCTAAGACTTATCATTCAATTTCCACATATATTTTCCCCTCTGGGTATAATACTAGTGATGGGAAACAACCTCCTGAACAGCATTCAGACTCAGCAGCCATCCTCAATTTCTCTTAACCGGTCTTTAAGAGTCTGTATATTATTGGTATTTTTTTTTCACAAGGTCATCAAATTCCATATGCTTAAATAGGCTATAGAAAATGTTATTTTCTATTGGAATTTTAATTTATGAGACTCATTTACCCATGCATTATTGCAAAAAACAAGTTTGAAAAGGTAACAGCAAATGTAATGATGCATTTTAATGTTTGGGTGTTTACACCTGTTTTCTTAGACTTTATTCTGTGACTCAAATAGGAAGATGACCTCAAACACTGCATAAAGAGAAGTCTAGAAATGCAATTTGCTGTGTCCATTATTTCTGCCAGCTTTAGTAGTAAGTACTGATGAGTCACACATTTAAGATACACAGCCTAGGAGGCATATGAGTATCCAATTAGTCCTACTTCTTAGAACTAACAATACTCTTTTATTTGTAGTTTTAATAGCTTAATTTTGCTGATGTTATAATTTGGAATGAGCTTAGTCAAAATAGCCTCTGACATCCAAAGATAGCAGGTTTTGCTTCCACTGAGTTTATTTTTTAAGTCCCTTATTATCTCAAGTTACAGCATGGCAACTAGACGACTTTATTTGCGTTTAGTAAACTTTCAGAACATGTGCAGTTTTGATAACTCATAATTTACTGGAATGAGGGCATAAAGAATTAGAAGGTTGGTGAGGTGTTTGTAGTTTCCTAAAAGGAAACTGGTTTTGCCATCGTTTTTTCATCTACTTTTAACTCATCAATGAGCATTTTTGTCTCAGAAAAAACATCTTTGACAGTAACCATGAAAATAGGTGGTACTCTAGGAGGACTCAGAACTCATACTCAATAGCATTTAACGTTTATCACCTTGCCCTTTATATAAACATCAGGATTCCGTTTTTTTGACAAAGGTATATTTCCTAAGATGATTCCAGTTATCATTACTCCAATATTCTATTTAAAGTACACTATAGAAAAAATAGCATAATTTGTTGGGAAAATTAGAGTATAGGTTTTTTAAAATGCTAGGGTATAATCACCTGAGGGACTTGTGTCCCCTTGGGCTCTCTCAATCTCAGATTTTTCTCTGGAACTGAACAAATATGGAATTGCTATCCAAAATGGAAAAATCCCCTAGTGGAGTTAGACTTTATGTACTGGACATAACCTTATAGATGCTCTAATTATTTGTGTCTGGAGAAACAGTTTAACAACCAATATTATAAGTCAAGAAAGATAATCAGGCAAGAGAAGTTGAGTTTCTTGAACATGTATGTGATGATAATAATTGGTGGTAATTTATGCAAGAATTAGTGTCAACCAAGATCCAAAATTATAACTCTATACTATACTATGCATATGTAACAGGTGTGCACAATCATTGGCATTATTAGTACATGTGGTTTTAAGTATGAGGTCAAATGGGCAATAGCAGGAGGGAAGTCTGCAGGGCTCTAGCCCCTGGGTTGTATTTTAAGGGTAAGGATGGAATTCTAAGAGGCATCCAGTAAGAGACCAGTGTAATGAGGGAATCCACCAAAGTAGTCTAGTGATGAAGAATCCAAGTTACTGAAATAAAAGAGAAAGTGATGCATTATTCTCATGGGTAAACCAGAATTCTAATTACTAGAATTAGCCCAAAGCCAGAGCTGGATTTCCCATATGCAGGGAGGTGTCTATGATACCATTTGTGGAGATAAAAGGAATTTGGGAGTTTAGAAACCATGCAGGACATGATAGTATATCCTGGCTGAGTTTAGTTATCTTTTTCAGCTATCTTTTAATTTCAGCTTTCCTTCTTTCTCTTTCCCAATATTTTTTTTTTTATCTTGTCAAAGGAAGAATCAAAATTGGTGAATCCAAGATCCCTGCTGACTCTATAAAATATTTCTAATTTTTATGTTTATGATAGCAATTTTTATGTTTATGATATAGAAATTAAAGGTTGATTCAAATATTAATCATACCAGTGCCATTTTTTCTATTGTTTGCTTTGAAATAAATGTGATTTTTTAAAATATTGTTTTAAATACTTAACTAAATTTTCTGTTTTACTTCTTATTTCTCAAGGATTCTCCTGTGAGTCACTCACTCTCAACTATTTCAACTAATAACAGAGGTTAATTTTAAAGAACCACTTACCATGCATGACTCCTTGTGTTTAGGAATGCATGTGTTTCATGTGTTAGCTCATGTAATTATTTCAACAAAAATTATAATTTTTTGGAAAGGTAGATCCTAATAGTATCAGATGATGAAACTGAACATTAATAAAGGTAAGATACATTAATAAAGGTAAACCCTCAGGATGCACAGCCAGGTCGTTTGATTCCAAAGGCTCATTACTTAAAATGCTATGTCTCACTGACCCCTCTATGTAAAGGCCCTCTCTTTCTAACTTAAAATGAAAGTAAGTTATTGGTTAACTGAAACAGTCAAGGAACCTTACGAATAATGATTTATTTAATTCCTTTAGCTGTCTCTTCTAAATGGTAATCAACTGTACTATGAAGTAATTTAGTTTTATCTAAAATGTCACTACCTCTCTATATATAAATTGTTTTTTTTAATTTTTTTATATATTGTTTTCATACAATAATTGAGTTTTGGCATTGTTTTGCATTGGATTTCCATCTATATATGCTTGCAGGCAATGAAATATTGCCTTGTACATATCTGTCTAAACTAAATGACCCTATTCCTTAGGTCTCTACAAATAAGTCTCTTAAGTGTGTAGTATTTCTTTTCCTTCTCCTTCTTTTTTAAAAATATTTTTTCTTGAATTCTTATTTTTCCAGACCTACATTAAAAGCAGAACCCTAAATGAAGATGGGTGTTTCATTAAGGCTCAATTCAATGGAGATATGAATTAACAGTATATCTTTAAAACTAAGCAATTTTAATAATAAATTTAATGCATGCTAACTTTAGAAATTCTAGTAGTGTCCTCAAAAATTTTTAAAAAGAAAAAAATAGTGAAACACCTACCCTTCCAGAACTCAGAAAAAATGAGCATTTTTATTTGTGTATTCTGAAAGGTTAAAATATATATTTTGGCATATTAATTTTCAGTCCTTTTTCTATGTTGCTCTACTTAAGGCCATCCTGTGTATAAATCTGTATTTTGCTTTTGATATTAAACATTCTGGCATAAATATTTTCCTTTATCACAATTGCATTGGTAACATCAATTTAATTATTGCATAACAGTTCATATGTGGATATACCGATTTACTTGTTCTTAAAAAATGTAAGTAATTTTTAATTTTTCCACATGGAGAATAATGACAAAGATTTACATTTTAATATTTTATACAAAACCTTTAAAAATTTTTTCCTATATCTAATAAGATAATTTTTTTTAGGATAAATTCCTATAGCAAAAATCCCTGGGTCAAAGGAAATGAAAATTTTGGAGTCCTGATGTCTTTTTTCACATTGCTTTGCACAATGGTTGTTCTAATCTACTCAATACCAATTTGCCTTCAGATTTTTTTTTTTTTTTTAAGATTTACTTATTTGAGAGAGAGAGAAAGAAAGATGCACATGGAGGGTAGGGAGGGGCAGAGGAATGAGAGAGAATTTCAAGCAGACTCTACTGAGCAGGGAGCCTGACACAGGGCTTGATCCCAGGACCCTGAGATCATGATCTGAGCTGAACCAAGAGTCCAGTACTCAACCAACCATGCCAGCTAAGTGACTCACCTTCAGATTTTTTTTTTTAAGATTTTATTTATTAGAGAGAGAGAGCACAAGTGGTAGAGAGGGAGAAGCAGGCTGCCCATCGAGCAGGGTGCCCAATGAGGGGCTCCTTCCAGGACCCAGGGATCATGACCTGAGGGGAAAGCAGCCACTTACCTTTCTGAGCCACCGAGGGGCCCCTAGAATCTTGAAGTAACAGTAGCAACTTGACTCTCTGGTCTTTGCCTCATCATTCTTACACTATTTTCTATTTAAGTTTTCATTCCCATCCTTGTTCTGACCATATTTTTGTGTTTTCTCCCTAATATCTATGAGGCTTTAAATCACTAAATTTGCTTCTTTTTCTTTATTATCACTGAATGCATAGATTGATATTTCTTTAACTACTATAAATTTTTTCAGTAATTTGTAGTAGGAGACCATTCCAAAAAGATGTCAATAAACCCGCACATTTTTAAAAGCTATTTTATTGAGGCATATTATATATATAATAAAATTCACCATTCCAAGTATACAATCCAATGATGTTTAGTGTATTTCCTGAATAGTGCAACTGTCCCCCGAATCAGTCTTTGGGTTTGTTCATGACTACAGTAAAATTCTTCATACTTCTTGACTGTACACCCAGCCAATCACTTATCTTTTTTTCTTTTTTCAGTCTCTTTAAATTTGTCTTTCAGGACATTTGATATTGAAATCATTGTACATGGTCCTTTGTGACTGACTTCTTTTCATTGAACATAATGTTTTTTTTAATTTAATTTAATTTAATTTAATTAATTAATTTACTTTTTGAGAGAAAAAGAGTCAGAGAGGCAGAGGGAGAGGAGAGAGAGAATCCTAAGCAAGCTTCCCACTCAGTTCAGTGCAGAGCCAGGCATGGGACTTGATCTTATGACCGTGAGATCATGACTGAGCCAAAAGAAGAGTCAGCTACTTAACCAACTTAGCCACCCAGACGCCACATTTAGCATAATTTTTTTGAGGTTTTTATCCGTGTTGTAGCATCTATCAGAACTTCATTCCTATTTATGGACAAATAGTATTTGATTGTGTGGATGTACCACATTTTATTAACCATTTATCAGTTGATGAACATTTGGGATTGTATCTGCATTGGGGCTATTATAAATAATGCTATTATCAACATCTGTTTACAAGTTTTTGCATGGACATATGCTTCACTTGTCTTGGATATGTATATATATATTCTAGGAATGGAATAAATGGATCATATGGTAACACCTATGTACAACTGCTTGAGTAGACTGTTTTACAAAGTATTTTATATTCCCACAAACAATATGTAAGGGTTCCTTATTTCTTCACACACTTATCAATATTTGTTATTTTGTGGCTTATTTATTATGGCCATTATAGTGGATATGAAATGGCATCCCCTGGGATTTTAATTTGCATTTTCATTGTGACTTATGATGTTGATCTTTTCATGTATCAAGTTTTTGAGTCTTTCTTGAAGTTGAGTAGTATAACAATTAAAACGTGAAGTTCAGATTTAGTCTGGCATGCTTCAAAGCCCAGTGCTTTATTAATCACTTGTAGGTGAACACTCTGAACATCCTGAGCTACAGATTTCTTTCCCATAAAAGAAGAAAAGCAATACCTGGCTTACAGTTATTTGGAGGATTAAATTATGTAATATATATAAAATTGCTAGCTGATTGGACAAACTCAATAAATGATAGTTGTCATTTTCATTAATAATAATAATTAATAATAATAATTAATAATTAATTAATAATTAATAATTATTAATAATAATAATTCAGTATTTATCCTTTTAAAGATGCTTGAAAGCAGCAATTCTCAAACTTTTTAGTCTTGGGGCTCTTTTGTTCTTAAGAATTATTGAAGACTCCAAAGAACCTTTGTTATATGCATTAGATTTATTGATTTATTGTCTTAGAAATTAAAACAGAAACTTTAAAAATATTTATCTTTGAAATAACTAGTTAAACTCATTATAAGTTCAATAAATAACATTTTACAGAAGATAAATATATTTTCAGGATAAGTAATACAGCGAAAAGAAAGGCATTGCTTTACATTTTGTGAATCTATTTAATGCTGTGCTTAAGAGAAGACAGCTGGATATCTACTTCTGCATTGAATCTGTTATGTTACCACTTCATGTAGCCTCTGGAAAAAAATCCAAGGAAACTCATGAAAAGAATAAGATTAAAAACGGCAAATAAAGCCTAGTATTATGATGAAAATAGTTTGACTTTGCAGATGCCTTGATGGATTCTCAGGGACCACATCTGTCCCTGAAGCTTTGGACTTTGAGAAGCATTGCTGTAAGGGATATAATGGGGTTTCCCAACTCAATTGACTAGACCCTGTTTATACTCAGTACTATGTGCCACATGAATGATTTGGCACTTACTTTTGAAGAAAATCTATTATTGGAAAGGAAACGTGAAATTTTTGCAAGCAGGGAATTGTATGAATAGACAATATCCCAAAAAATATTGTGTGAAGGAAGACTATTTTGGGCAACTGACACATGACTGTGGGATGTTGATGAAAATTGTCTTAAGTTGTATGACAATTCCTGGAAGATAGAAACTGTTCCATAGATTTTTAACTTCTTGCAGTTCTTTTTACATAAGTAAGATTTCCAAGACTATTTTCAAATGGCTAGATAAATAAAGGGTGGCTAAATTTTGGAGAGTCAAAAATTGGATAAGAAGAAAGAAGATATGTATTCCTTTATCATCTTCTTCTTCTTCTTCTTCTTCTTCTTCTTCTTCTTCTTTTTTTGCAAGCAATCAATGAAGTGGTTGTTCTACATTTTATTTTTTTGTGTGTGTGCTAACCAGCCATGCAATACCTATTTGATGATAACTGCTAAATTCCAAAAGATTGTATGAGAATTTATGATGAAAACTGGCATGAGAAATAGCTTATATATCATGAGTCCAAGTAATCCAGCAATTTAATGTACAGTCAAATTATTTGGGTTTAATGACATAGGATGTTATATAATATGAATAAAATTTCTTAAAAATTAAGTTTAAATTTGAAAACACTAGAAAATTTCCCAAGGGTATTTGATATAACTCTCTTCCTTTCAGAAAAAAATTAAAATTTTCTCATCCAGTTGAGTATGTGGCATATTCACCCCTTCATTCATTTTCTCAATCATTCTTTCATTTACATACTGACATATGATAGTGCTCTTCTAGGTTTTTTATTTAATTTCCTGAAATATGAGTAATCTTTAGTTTCTCCACAGAGATAAGTAAAGACTAGTGGCATACACAGAGCACTATCCCATATTATTTCTTTTTTTTTTAAGATTTAGTTATTTATTTTAGAGAGAGAGAGAGCGAGCATGTGCAAGAGAGCACTAGTGGGGGGAGGAGGGACAGAGGGAGAGGGAGAGAAGTAGACTTCCTGCTGGGCATGGAGCCCAACAGGGGGCTCAATGCAGGGCTCCATTTCATCATCCCAAGATCATGACCTGAGCCAAAATCAAGAGTTGGCCAATCAACCGATCAAGCCACTTAGGTGCCCCATCCCCACATCCCATATTATATTCTATTGGATACTTAACAAAATGGACCATGACCTTCCAGAAAAGGAATCCTGTGATCATTAAAAAAGACTTCTCTATAAAGAATGAATCTGAACTGCAATGATTATAAAGGAAAAATGAGGTGTTTTGTTTCTGTTTTTTTTAAATTTTTTTATGATAGTCACAGAGAGAGAGAGAGAGAAGCAGAGACACAGGCAGAGGGAGAAGCAGGCTCCATGTACCAGGAGCCCGACGTGGGACTCGATCCCGGGTCTCCAGGATCGCGCCCTGAGCCAAAGGCAGGCGCCAAACCGCTGCGCCACACAGGGATCCCTGTTTTTGTTTTTTTGTTTGGTTTGGTTTGGTTTGGTTTTTTGTTGTTGTTGTTGTTGTTTTTGTTTTTTTGTTTTTAGTGAATAGAAAGTTTGGATTGACATGGATTCAGAATGCTTGAAAATTGTAGGAAAATACCATGATACTACAACTATGTACCCTTCACCATGCTCAGGTCTCTTCCCCCAGCTGTCACTTAACACCACTTTACCTAGAGATAATTAAAGACAGTGGATCCTTATTAGTTTTATAATTTGGGAAAATTATCTAAGCCTTTGCTTGTCATTTATAAGGTGAGAGTAATAAAGCTTATCTTACAACTTTCTTATAAGGAGTAAATATAATGTGTGGAAAGCAGCACACTACCTAAACCCTAGTAGGCCCACAAATAAATAATAAATATCATTATTGATCCTCATCGCCCAGATAGCTATTTTCTGACAGAGATTTCACTTGAAATGTTATTGATATGGTGCAATACCAATATTGGAGAACGGCTGCCTGAAAAGGAGGTCTTAAATTCCTATCATTTAAATTCTCTTATTGGAAATAATCTTATTTTCCATATTTTCAAATCTTCTTTCCCGAGCAAATAACTATGACAGCTTTTCATAAAATGATTGATCATAACAAACAAAAGGATAACAGATCAAAATTATGAAACATTGATATGCTCAGACTTGCTTCCAGACAGAAAATCTTATAGTGCAAGATAGCAAAATAAAATGAAAGAAAATCATTGCATTTATAAAAAGTTTTGAGTTAACTTAGGTTTAAAAGCTAATCTTAAATCTCTTTGTTTTCTTTCTAAACATCAATATGTGCAAAGGAAATTAAAAAAATAATGTAGAGTTCTAAGAGGTACACTTGAGAATTTTTAAGATTAAGATTAGTTTTTAAAATTTAAGTCTTGCATAAGATTAGAGTGGACATGTTTTTTAAAATTTCATTTATTTATTCATGAGAGACACACAGAGAGAGAGACAGAGACACAGGCAGAGGGAGAAGCAGGCTCCATGCAGGGAGCCAGATACGGGACTCGATCCCAGGTTTCCAGGATCACACCCTGGGCTGAAAGCGGCACTAAACCACTGGGCCACCCCGGCTGCCCTAGAGTGGACATTTTTAAGGGAAAATGGGTAAAATAATATTCTATAATGCAAAATGTAAACTAGAATGGTGAAGAAGTAATACGCCACATGTGTAGAGAAATTTCAGGATTTTTTTTTTCTCCCTGAAAACCTGTTAGGTTCTTAACACTTTATTGTATCTATTTTAGTATGGGTATTAGATAAACAACTGCAATCTCAGGGTCCTTTTGTGCCAATTTTTTTTTGACAAATAATGAAAATAGAAAGTAAATGTTCCTCTCAAGGGTTTGCAATAAATGTCTATTTTCCTACTGTGAAGAGCATCAACTCCATATGTAATATAATTATTCACTGTATATATAGAAAATTGATGGCAGGAGAATTCCTATTTGTCACATTCATAGTTGCCAGCTTTTAAGCTTTTACTTTTTTATCATTACTTTGCAATCAATTTTAGTTTTGTGACTTTGAAATAAATGCTAGGTCACATTTAGTTAGTTGGATTTTGACATTGTTTTCCAAGAGTCAAGAGGTGGCTGAAGTTCCTGGGGGCCTAAAAATAGCTCTGAAACAGAAGTGTACACCCTAGGGGCACGATTATCACTGTGAGCATGCAATTGTATTTTCAACACAATTAGCTGCCTAACTGTGTGACTAAACTTTTTTATGTATTTGCATGTATAAGTAATTATGATGGAATTAAAATCTAAAGAGCTCTATGCATACATTGTTTTCTCCTATAAATCAAAGTAAAAACATACATTGAAATCTATTTTATAAACTTATTCGTTGAATGAATCAACATTTAAAGAGAAGATTGTTTTTTCATTTTTTAATAAAGAGAAAAGAGGCACTATGAATAAATTTGAAAACATTTGTTCCAAGGGGCTAGCATCCCTCCCACATAAAAATTTAGAGAACTTATATAAATATGAATTTATAATTCTGTATTAATTTAAGATATATATCAATTGACTGTTATAATCTTTATTTATAGTGATAATTTATAGTTTCTCTCCTTCAATGTACTGCATTCCTATAACTGAAGCAGCATTTGAGTTACTTACATTAACTCTATAACTTGTATGACTCATTCTTTGTATCTCTGTATTTTCCGTGAATCTAACTCTGAAAAGAACACTTAATACATTACTTAGTACATTCTTTAGATATGAATTTGCCCTTTACGCCAATCCCATAGATAGATGCCAAGCTGTAAGGCATTTATAAGTACCACCTGTGCCAAATGTCAAGCTAGCACATTTGCTTTATGAGAAACTTCTGTTGGTTATCCAGATGAAGAATGTGCATAAGGAATGCTGGGCACAATGTAAGAATATAGTGAAGGTAGATCAAGTATCAATTTCTTTCATTTTACTCATTTCTGCTATTAGAAACATTCTCCTCTAAAAGTCAGTGGATCTTTTAAATCATTATATATTGCAGTGGTAAAGCATTGTGAATTGCAATATAGTCATTCACATCCCAGTATTACTTTTTAAAATATAAAGGCCACTCCATATTTGGGTGATTTGGATTGAGGTTGTTCATTTTACGAAAATCTGAGTTAGTTTTCCAAAGTTTGAATCAATTACTTTAAACAACGCAGGCATTTAAAATTGAGTCATTGGCGTTTTCAGCCATTTTTTAAAGGGTGGCTCATTTCATGCATAGTTGAGTGTGATTTTGGCTGTTAAATCCCACTGCTCCACTGAAACAAGCACTTTAATTCAGTAATCTGAAAATCTTCAATAATAGACACTGTCCTGCCCTCCTTTTGCTCTCAGCACTTCAACTATTCAGTTTTCTCATTAAAAAAAATAAGTATCTCAAACAGATGGCCTTCAGTCCTAGGTTCAATGACCTCTAGTAGCAGGACTCCTTTTGGACCCCCTTTGGTAGTTCTTGTGGCTAAACATCTCACAGTCCAGAAGTCTTTCCTTATGACTTAATCTGAACTGCCTTAGTGAATTGGATTTCCTTGCAGGAGATGCTGAGCCGGTAAGAATCTTTCTCAGAACAATTCTTTATTGTCTTCATTAAAGGCAGCTCATAAAAACAAAACCCCCCAAAAAACCCATTATTTTTCCTGAAAAGCATTAGCAACTCACCTTTATTCATTTGTATTTTTTAAAATGACAAAATCATTTCTGTCATTCAAGTTTTGCAAATGGAAGATGCTCAGTGCATTTTTAATGTTTCTTTGATCCATAAAATACAGAAAGCAAACTGTTAATACTAAAAACAAACACACACAAAACAAACAAAACCAGCCAGGATACATGTAGCGGAGGGACTTAGGGTCATTTCTGATGATTGTTAAGTGTAATCCTACTCTTGACTTTTTATGCCTACTTCTATTTTTTTGGTTTGTTCGGTTTTTGGTCCCCAAAAACTCAAAGGGACTTCTCTGGAGATTTCTGGAACTATTTCTCTGTATAGCTTCCTCCCTTTTGATACCATCTCCTGCAAATCCAGCTACCACACTTCTTCCAGATTTCACCTCCTTCAATAGCTGAATAAGACTTCTATGTCTGGGTTTCTCTTCCCTGTGACTAGCTCCAGAAACTGCCTACAATGTTTGGTTTGCAGATTTAGAATAGCTCTGTATTTCTTTTTTTTTTTAATTTTTTTTAATTTTTATTTATTTGTGATAGTCACAGAGAGAGAGAGAGAATGAGGCAGAGACACAGGCAGAGGGAGAAGCAGGCTCCATGCACCGGGAGCCCGACGTGGGATTCGATCCCGGGTCTCCAGGATCGCACCCTGGGCCAAAGGCAGGCGCCAAACCGCTGCACCACCCAGGGATCCCTAGCTCTGTATTTCTTAGAAAATATTTTCTAAAATATAATTATTCCTGTGCCTCCAGTATGTAATTAGGTCAGACAGGGATTTTGCTGAATTCTACCTTAGTTCTTTTTAAATATTCAAATTTGGTTTAAGAATTGTGATATACTAACTGGAGCAAACTGATGACCAACAGCATGCATCAGGTTAAATGATGGCTTCTCCTATCATTTTGTTCATACAATAGACATGCAGGTAAAAAAAAAAAATTGAAAAGATCTCCTATGGAACACTTGATGATTAAATACAAGTGATTTGAACATAGAGAATAGATAGTAAATGTGGCAACTTAATTTACTGAGACGTTAGTTTATATTTTGTGCTTGTTGCTGTTGGAATTATTTTTTTACCTCCTCTGTCATTAAAAATATATTTCAAAAAATTAAAATGCAATTAATCATGTGGTATCTTACCTCAGAGGCTTCTGTGCTGCAGATTTGAAATCAGAAGTGACCAGGTACCTGTAAGCCAATTAACTTCTGACTTGTTTGTTCATGTCTAGGCTCAGTTATGGGGATTATGATGGGTTGTTCTGGAAGGACAATGTGAGTGTTTGGATTTTAAGAGATACAAGTGATCCAATAGAAGAGAGGCTTTTGAGTGTTCATGCCAGATTGGTCCTGAGGCTGGGAGAGACTTGAGTTTTGCAAAACAGCTTCCTGTTCTCTCACGCTACCCTTGGGAGTGGTGCTGCTAGAGCAATGAACCATTCTGTACAAGCTACTCAAACAACCTTAGCATCACCATCAGCTTGACTAAACTTATGACAAGTTTCTTCCTGTCCTCGACTTCCCTTTTTTTGAACATTTATTTTAGAAAACTTGCCATTGTAAATTGTTTCTTTGTCCTTTGAGATGTAAATTTTCTCCCAGCCTCCAGCCAGTTTTGCAACCTAGGAATGCCTTTTTCAAAGACCTAGGAACCATCCCTTTGAAATGTAGTCTTCAAAAAAAGCTAGCACCCTTAACTTCTTCTTAGAGAAGGTAGGGGTCTCTTTAATTGGCACTAATTAGCAAACACAGATGGCTTCATCATGCTGACTAATATCCTCTGGTGCTTCTCCACCCTCTCAGCCCAGCACTTCAAAACTTTCCTACCTATTGTTTCAGTGAAGAAGTTGTGTTCAGTTCTATACTGAACCTCTGTCCTTTACTGCAGTAGCTCAAATAAAATCTGTCTGGCCATTTTTGACAAGTGTCCAGTCTAATTTTTCCTTAATGCAGGTCTTCGTGTTTTGGCAAAAATCTGTTTTCCTCAGGTTGATGCTAAAGTGGAGGTGGCAATATACTGTTAACAACATTCAAAGACCAGAGGGTTCTCTCCAATGTCCTTTCTGGAGGGTTCAGAACAGAGGTCCCAAGATGATTTTGCATAACTCCAAGATGTTCTTTTTCCAGGATCTGTCCTTTCCCCAGGAATTTTTCTTTGCAAGGTCTTGTGGTGTTTCTTCTCTTAATTTAAAGATTAGTATTCAGCAAAAATATCTATAGTTCTCTGATAGAATGTTTCAGAAATTCCAGCTACCTCACTTCCTCACACTGAACTTTGATCCTGGGCTATCATTTCAAGGATATTTGTTTAGTGATCAGACTAGACTAGAAGGATGTTCTATCTCTCCTTAGCAAAAGTCAGATCTTTTTCACAGTCTAGTATAATAAAGATAAAAGATATTATCTTTATGGTCAGAGTTACTCAGAATTTTTAAACAGTTGAATAACTAGGGATTTGTGAACCTTCTTTCTGGTGCAATTCAATCAATAGTATCCACTTCATCTGGACATTTTGTTTGCTTCTCTCTATTTCAAATGTAAGTCCTGGAGAGGGATAATCCAAGGATCAGGTGTCTACTCTCAAATTATTCAATTTTGTACAAGAGCTCAAAGTCATATATCACAGCTTGGGCACTGGGGAACTCTTATAGCTATGCACATTTCCATTGGTTCAGCATAATCACAGGGTATTATTTGGGACTTTTTGGTAGCTATGGGCAAATGTTAAAATATAAAATTTTAAAAGTTTATTGTGCATATAAAGTACTTTAATAAACTAAAAATACTTTGAGAATGTAAAAAATGTGTTATATTTTTGATCATGGAAAAATAGTATTTTGAAATTTAAATTATGACATTTAAGTAGTTCTTATAAAAGAATATTCACTACAAGTTGTAAAAAACACTATATGCAGTAACTATTTATAGTACATGAAAACATTAAGACTAAATGATAGAATTATTGATAATAAATTGTATGACTCTAGCACAGGCTGAATTTTATATCAGTTTTCACTTTCTGATTTTACCAGTATTTTACTTTGTACGGTAAAAAGTTACTTTTTAGATTATTAGCAAATCCACTCCTCTTCCACCACCAACCTTTAGACAGCAGCAGTCTACTAAGACATACATCTATCTCTAATTATTATATTTTCTAGTTATTTAGTAGAATGGACAAAATCTTGACCCCCAA
The DNA here is from genome assembly GCF_003254725.2 of Canis lupus dingo. Classification (NCBI taxonomy): domain Eukaryota; kingdom Metazoa; phylum Chordata; class Mammalia; order Carnivora; family Canidae; genus Canis; species Canis lupus. The sequence continues at coordinate 18,113,418 of NC_064246.1, read as the reverse complement.
AGAAGCATGGTTTTTCCCAAATTATCTTCTGCAGAAAAGTCTTCTAACATGTGATTACTATTTTTTTTTCAAAATCTTAATCTTTTTTCTTATATCTTCAAAAAAGATGATGAAAATAATTAAAAGTCATTGATTCAGTTTGGAGTTTGACCATCACGTGAAAGAAGTCCAAGGTACGCTATTTGCATTTTTGTATATGTGAGCAGGACCCCTGCAGTTGTGAAGGCAAGAGTCTAGCCAGCTGTTTGTGATGGTCTTGGTCTGGAAGGCAAAACCATTGAATTTGGAGATGGAGGTATTTACATTCTTGATGCCATAACCATAACATACATATGATCTTAAGAGGCCAAAAGTCTGGAAGATGGTTATAGTAGCTCACTTCTTCCACAGAAGAGTTTTTTTTTTTTTTCTAGTCACTTTAAACATACCAGTATATATGAGAAGCTTCATTTTATATTATTGTCCCTTCTTCCTGTTTGTTCCTCCTTTGTCCACATTAATGATATTTTCCCATTTCTATGGTGTTAGAAGTATCTGTTAAATCATAAGTTCAAAAGTATTTTTACAGGTATAAGACATGAAATATTATATATAAAGGAAAAATGTATTTTCTTTTAATGTCAGCAACAGAAAGTTTCAGGTTAATGGAAGGAAGAGGGGATCAAGACCTACACTGAAGTCTTAGTGATATGCAGAAAACCAACCTGTGACTATCTCCTCTGCCATGGGCAACTAGTGATCACTGTCTATGCAGATAGCCCAAGGGACAAGGAACTGACAAAGGCAAGGATTTATAAGATTCATATTCAATTTACATTGGTTGAATGCCTATTTTGTTATAGGTGGTACCTCGTCACTTTAACATATGTTAGTTCAACATTATTTAAAGGCAAGAAATATATCATGTGCCAACAGGCAAGAAGCAGGAAGAATTAGAATCAAGCAGTCAAGAAAAAGTAGTGCATAATGGTATAGTGTGAAGCAAAGTCAAAAATCACATCTAGAGAGAGAATTGGAAGAATTAAAGTGACAGCCCAAAGCCAAGACAGCTGTGACTAACCAGTAAAAAAAAGATCTTCATAATGACAATGATGATAAGGATGATAAGGATGATCATAATTATGATAGCTAATATGTATGCATTGGGGTGCTAGACAAGGCATTGTGCTAGACAAGGCAACATATTCAATGTTTCATCAAAGCTCACAACAATCTCATGATCTAGGTAAAATGTAGGTTTGATGATTGGTCAGAATGCCAGCTTTATTACTGGTAGCTGGGTTGGAAAATGCAACGAATCCTATGAATCAACTTGACTCCTAATGGTCTTCTTAATAGGTTTCTCTCAAACTAAAATTCACCCACCCAGCTGCAGTCACAGACTGAACATCTATCTACTCCCACCAAAGAGAGAAGAAAAATTAGGTAATGTGTGTGTTTGTCATTTTCTCAGTTTTACAAATAGATACTTTCTTTCATGAGGAGTAGGAGTAAGGAATGGAAGAAAATTGTATCAGTTAGAAATTGCATTTGGGTGCTAGTAACTAGCATTCCCCAAAGTGACTTAAACAATGTAGTGGTTTATTTTTCTTTCATGACAAAAAAAAAAAAAAAAAAAATGGAGGCAAATGGTTGTTGGCATTAGAATATCAATATAAGAATACAGTGATACTTTTGTACTTTGGCATTTTTCCAGAGAAGACATACAGATAATCAATAAACATATGAAATGTACTCAACATCACTAGTTGTCAAGGGAATGCAAATTAAAATCACTTTTCACCTGTCAAAATGGCAAGAAGAAGAAGAAGAAGAAAGAAGAAGAAACGAAGAAGAAGAAGAAGAAGAAGAAGAAGAAGAAGAAGAAGAAGAAGAAGAAGAAAAGAAGAAGAAAAGAAGAAGAAAGAAAGAAAAAGAAAAAGAAAAAAGAAAAGAAAGGAAAAGAAAAAACAACAACTGTTGGTGAGCATGTACAGATAAAGAAACCCTCATGCATTGTTGGTGGGATTGCAAATTGGTGCAACCACTATGGAAAATAGTGTGGAGGTTCCTCAAAAAAATAAAAATAGAGCTATCCTATGATCCAGTAATTCTATTACTAGATATTTACCCAAAGAAAACAAAAACACTAATTGGAAAAGATCTATGTTCTCCTATGTTTATATCAGCAGAATTTACAATAGCAAGGAATGGAAGCAACACAAGTATCCCAACACAATGGGTAAAGAAGATGTGGTCTATATATGCAATAGAATATTACTCAGCCATAAAAACGAATGAAATCTTCCCATTTAAAATGATATGGATGGACCTAGAGAGTATAATGCTAAGTGAAATAAGATAAAGACAAACACCTTATGACTTCAGTCTTATATGGAATTTAAGAAACAAAACAATGAGCAAGCAAAGAAGAATCCAATTTCTTAAGCAGTTGTTACCTCTTTTCTTTTTATTAGGAGTAACTTAAAGACTGGGGATCACAAGCTAATGGGGAGAGGATATTGAATTAGGAAAAATAGTTCTTCTTCAAGGTGTGGTGATATGAAGTTGAAATACCATTGGAGCTCAGAGCTGTTTTATTTGTTTTCAAAATGTGTTATTGGATTGCATACGTCAGAATCATTTCACCAAATACCTGAGCATGGAGGCTGGCAACTGCATTATAAGAAGCTCCAAACAGTATTCACATATGTATGCTAAGCCTTGGAACCTCTCTAGAGGATGGCATTACTTCCATTTAAGCATGGAAACATCTTTGGAGGAAGATGTATTTAAGCTAGTTTTAGAGAATAGAGAATGACAATGAGAAAAAGTATGTGGCATATGGAGATTATATAAGAAGATCAGAGGGCACAAGAGAGCTGGGAGCAATCAAATTGAAATGAGAGGAGACCAGAGTAAGTCCAGGAGCACTGGACTTAAAGACACACGCACACACCACACATAGATATAGAGATCATAGACCTCTAAGAATATAGAAGATGAGTTATTTTTGGAAGCAAATATCACTTCTCCAAATTAGTGTATGTATACACACACACCATATATATATATTATATATATATAATATATATATAAGTAAAGTATATATATATATATATACTTTAAAAAGTAAAATTATATATATATATATATATTTTTCCTTCACTCAGCAACTATATCTGCAAATGACTTTAGTCAGCTGATTCCAGTACCTATTCATAGGTGACTTGGTTCCAGGAACAAATGGCAAGGTAAAGCCCTAATATCCCACTGGGCCAGCTGCAAAAGATGTTTCACGGGGAAAAGAAATTAGGACCCCCATGCAGAGAAGGGTCCAAAGTGAGATTAAAATTTTCCAAGAAGTATTTCCAATTATATTCCACAAAGTCTTGAACTCTGTTATGTTTTTCTTAGTGTATGGTCTGTATAGTTGCTGAAATGTACTTATTTAATGAATATAAATTTTCCTTTTTTTTTAAAGATTTTATTTATTTATTCATGAGAGACACAGAGAGAGAGAGACAGAGACACAGGCAGAGAGAGAAACAGGCTCCATGCAGGGAGCCCGATGCAGGACTCAATCCCAGGTCTCCAGGATCACACCCTGGGCTGAAGGCGGCACTAAACCACTGAGCCACCCAGGCTGCGCTCAACTTTTCTGAAATAAAAGACTCCATTAGTGAGTGCGGTTAAATACTACTCTTTATTACATTATTTGATGAGCATTGTGAGAGCTTTTGGAGATCATTTTCATATCCTTGGCAAATGGAAAATTCAAATCTCCTTTCCTACAAGTCACATTAGAAATAAATCACAATACATTCCTAGACTGTTCATGTCATTGACATTAAACAAAACTAATTTGATAAATTAAAAAGGAAATTTAACAATGCTCACAAGTATTTCTACACACATTTTATGATGAGCAACTTCAAATAAACTGTGTTATTAAGTAGAAATGGCAAAACTTGACTAACCATAGATTTATTTTGAGAAAAATATTACATTATTTAAAGGCATGCATTGGACATCAGATATTAAACTCCTAAATACTCATTAAAAGCATCATTTTCTCTTTATTCCTAAGTAGTTACATAGTCTTTCCATACCAGAAATTTGGTGTGTGAATTTTATTTTGTTGTCCAGCTGATAACTGGGCTATGTTGGTAAAATTTTTCTGTTACTTGATATAAGTGCAGAAGTCTGAGAGAAATAAAATCCTATTTTCAGAGTAATGCAAAAGCAAACTACTCTGCTTTTGATAATATGTGCATTTTATACTTACTTCATCATTATTTTTAAGATCACTTCATTCTACTATTTAATATTTTTAAAGTAAAAGTTATATGTAATTAGGTTTATTCTATAGTCACCAGTTCACGAGAAAAGATAGATTTTGGCAATCCATACAATAAGGTGGATTTGTATACAATCTTTTTAAATACTTACCTGCTGACTGGATAATTAGAATCTGAATTGAGTATTTTAAGTTTAAATAGGTTGTGATGTTAAGATGATGGTAACAAAGGGGTAACTGACTTTCAAATCTTTCCAAAGACTGGCTTAAGGATATCATTTATTTTCTTTTATGTTTTAGATTTTTATCATGTTGGGAATATGGGCTTTTGCTTTCCCAGTACTTAGAAGAATTAAATTGTAACCTTTGTTTTGAGGGCAAATCATTACAGAATAATTTTCTCTGTAGGTCATAATGTAAGTTAACAAGAAATTCTTTATAAGATGTCTTTTATCAGCCTCACCCTTTTCTATAACATCGGGCCTGAGGATTAATCAGGTAGGTAATAAGCTTTCTGATATATATATGAAATACCAGAAATAATTTACAAGTTGTACATAAACATGAATCTATTACCAGTTTTCAAATCAAAACACTTAAATACACATACACATGTGCACATGTGTCCACACACATATACACACACACTGGAGGGAAATAAGACATTTGGAGCCACTGAGCTCTAGCTTGGTTCAAATACAGATGCTTTTAATATTTGTCACTCTTGAAATTTTCTCTGTCCATTAAAAGAGAGTAAGACCTACCTTGCATGGTTGTTGTAGAAATTAGAGGTAAGGTATACAAAACTCCTTGTGCAGCTCTGACCCATATTTTTGCACCTAACATATCAGGTAGCTGTTACCAATAATGAAATGGGAACAGCATAGAGGATATACTAGAAAATAGTCATCAGAAGTTGTGATATTAGAATTAGGATTCCTGAAACTTTTATACATTCAGCTTTACTTAAAAAGTATTAGTAGTGAAGAGGGGAATTACTTCTTTCAAATGAAAAAAAAATGGAGCAACATGTTATTGTCAGTAAAATTGATCAGTAAATCATCATAGCATGCTGGTGATTACCTTTGAAAATTTTAACCTTTCCCTTCCTCAATTCTTTACATATCTTCTTGAGATAATAGTACAGTGGAGGAAGAAGTAAAAAAGTAATACACTACTAACTCTAAGTTTCTCCTTAAGAACTGTTACTTGTCTTCTCTTCCCCCCCCCCCCATGGGGACTCAATTTTGCATAGACATATATAATAGATAGCAAGAACAGATGCTTGATTATTTTTTTTTAAGTTGGACATGCTTGGTTATTTATTTATTTATTTTTTTAGTTGGACTGTCACAGTTTTCTATTCTTGTATTTATCCTTGGATTAAAAACAACCAAAATTGGTTTGGAATTTATGTATAAATATTGTTTTCATTCTTGAAAAATAAAATTTGAATTGCTCTTTTTCTATATAATAAACTATTATTGAGATTTTTATTCTTTAGAAGAAATAGATAATCTATTAAATCCATAATATTGAATCTTTATAAGAAATTGAAGCTCATGGAAATTGAGAAACTTATTAAAATCTCTGTATTTTAACTGGAGGAAATCAAGTTCTTGTCCTAAGGGTATTTGAATTTAGTTTTCTCCTCTGTAGTTCAAGGTCTTCTCCTTGAGGGTAGGGAAAGAGGAGAAAATTATATCAGATAATTATGATTAGCAAAACTGGCGGTTAGTAAGAACATAGCTCCACAGATTTTTTTCATACATATTTTTAATTTTTAAAATTAATTTTTACTAACTAGAATTAGAAAGATTTTGCAGTAGCACCTGGGTGGCTCAGTTGGCTACAGTCAGTTAAGCATCTGCTTTCAGCTCAGGTCATGATCTTAGGGTCAAAGGATTGAGCCCCCTACCCATGGGGCTCCCCGCTCAGCAGTCTGCTTTCTCTCTCTCCCTGTGCCCCTCCTCCCACTCGTACTCTCTCCTTCTTTCTCTCCTTCAAATAAATAGAAAAGAAAAAGAGAAAGATTTTGCATAAAATCTAATTTTGGGCCTCTCTTGAAAACAAATAAAAAAACTCCAATATTTGTCAACACCGAGCCCCATTCAACCATGTATCATCATCCAGCGATTAGCTGTAGCTGGGGCAGAGCTGTCCCTTATATGTGAAAGGTATATGGTCCTGTGCTTAATGCTCTCCCTGGTCCAGCTTCACTTGCTCATGTTATCTGTATATCTCCAGGAAGAATTACAACACATAAGCTATGATTAAGCAGAGGCACCCAAAGGGATGTTTCCTGTGACTGAAAGAGCCTGAGTTGCCTGCAGAGACTGGCGACCCTATTTGTGTATGTATGAATTTATTTTTCCTTCACTTTTCCTTTAGATCTGCAGTCTGGGGTAGGGAGGATGAAAGGGTTTACAGGGCCTCTCATTTTGACAAATCACACACTGTAGATTGGGGAAATATTTGATGATTCATTATTTTGCTGACCTCTATTTGCTTTCTTGTAGTGATTAGTAATGGAGGGGATTAATATGTAATGACTGAGAGGTAATTCAAACTTTAGATCAGGCTTTTTTGTTTTATTCATTCAACTATATATTGAATGCCTTTATGTCAATATTGTGGGAGGTCCTGGAGATATAAATGTACCTACCTTCATGGGCCAAGACTTGTAAAAGAAACAAGTAACCAAGTGAATAAAGGATTACTCATATGAAGTGTTATAGGAGCTTTACATAAGCTGGTCAGAGAGGGCCTCTCAGAGCTGATGACATTTGAGTTGAGACTAAAGAGAAGGAGCCAGACACTGGAGTAGCCAGGAAGAGAGCATTCTAGCTGAGAGACCAAGAGCCAAGAGCTTGAGGCTGAAGGGCTTTCTCTTCCAGTTTTAGAAAGTAAGATCAACATTATTACAGCATACTTGAATAAAAGGAAGATGATGTTAGTGGGATGGGCAGGCCACCATGAGAAGATTGGGCTTTATTCTAGGTTCATTGAGAACTCTCATTTAATCCATCACACAACCCCATAAATCAGGAGAAAGTCTTGACTCAAAAATCAGGCAGACCTATACTAGTTGTCTAATCTTGAAACTGGTTTTTATCTCCTCTAAGCCTCAGAGATAATGATACCCATATTACAGTTTCTTTTTTTTTAATTTTTTAAATTTTTATTTATTTATGATAGTCACAGAGAGAGAGAGAGAGGCAGAGACATAGGCAGAGGGAGAAGCATGCTCCATGCACCGGGAGCCCGATGTGGGACTCGATCCCGGGTCTCCAGGATTGCGCCCTGGGCCAAAGGCAGGCGCTAAACCCCTGCGCCACCCAGGGATCCCCTCACAGTTTCTTTATCAGGATTAAATGGAATATTCCATGTAATTTTATGACACTGCCCAAACCATTGTAAGAGCTTTATAAGTGTCACATTTTATTATTTCAAATAGGGCAGGTGGAAGGTGCATTCCCTCTTTCCTCAACCGACACTTTCTTTCCCTTCTTTCATTTGATAATGATAACATTTGTATGATTTTGTTTTAAAGTCTTTTGTGATAAAGGCCTATCTCTAGGAACATCAGGAGATAATGTATCTGAGCTCCCTCTTCACCTCTTCCCACCTGTAACATTGGTTCTTGTTCCTTCCTTCATGTGTCAAGCACTTGTTGGCCGTTTAAAGAATCTACAATCCACAGCCTCAGAGTTTCTAAGGTTTTAACCCTTCAATTCTTACAACAGCCTTCATAGTCATCACCTAACATATTTAGGCATACATGCATGCACATGCATGCACACAAATACACACAAACTTCTAGATTGGGATGGGAATCATGAAACATCTAAAAAGACAGCTCAAAAATTCTGAGAAAGGTTGTGGCTCAGTTGGTTAAACATCAGACTCTTGGTTTTAGCTCAAGTTATGATCTTAGGGTCCTGAAATTGGGCCCTGTGTGGGTTTCCATCCTTGGTGGGTTGTCAGCTTGGGGATTCCCTCTCTACCCCTTCCCCAGCTAGCACTCTCTCTTTCTGTCTTTCCCCCTCTCTCTAAAGAGATTGGGTAAATCTTAAAAAAAAAAATCTGAGAAAGTTTGTTATAGGCAGGGTAGGCATATATTACCCCAGGCCTAACTACATGGCAACATGTAGGAAATTTTAGGATTAGGAATCCTTGCATTTTACTGAATGGGACCAAGGGGTGTGAAAGGAGAGTAATCATGCAAGCAAATGAATCAGGAGAGTGTGTCATGGATATTAAGCAGACACTTCATAGATACTAGAGAATTAAGAACAGCAAAAACTCCATTTGAATTAATTAGATGAAAATAATTATAATTATGACCATTGTTAAAATGACCTATATATAGCTAATTATAATATATACCAAAGCTTTAGCCATGCCCTTAATAGTGATGTGTGGCAGCTTTGTTTAGTTTTAAGTTTTGCATAATTACAACATTAAATTCTGTTCCTCTATGCTTCAACTTCTGTTGCTAAAGTAGCAAGACATCTACCAAAAAATAAAATTTAGTACATAGAACATGGCTTTTAGAACTCTTCCTGTACATTTAAATATGGCCAAATGGTTGGGAGACATTAAAGCACAGGGTTCTCAAATTCCTTATGGGGTTACCTATTGGGAAACAAGGGAAAAGGATAATGTTCCCATATCAATTCTCCAACTCCAGGAATTCCATGCATATCGCAACCCGTGTTGAAATTTCCACTTATGGTTGTCTTTCTGAGTCTAATACTGATACTCCTGGCGTTACTGTATGCCTAATCCACAGCTGTATGTCACAGTTGCAGATTGAATACAGATCAAACACAGAGCATAGTTTGCCACAGCATTCAGGTCAAGGCACTGTCACTGTATTAAGTGAAATAAAGCACTATTCGGATGTTAAATATTCTTATTCTTGTGGTCTTTGGGATCACTGCCACATGCTCTGTATGTGTGATTTAGCCAAAGCACCTGATAGCTACAGATGGTTTCGTCCTCTGATTCCTGGACTGACTGCTATATACCAACGTGGAGGGATTTAGCCACAAAGACTTTGGAAGCTCAGCTGTTCAGGTTTGCCTTACACCTGGGCATGATTCTACCCATGCTGCTTTGAGATAGTGTAACTTGTCACAGAGGAAAAATGCTTAAAAGCTCAAATTACAAAAAAAAGCAACAAACTCTTTAATGTTTCCCTTCTTTTAACCAAGAAAACTTTAAATTTAGCTATTCTTCATTTGAGTTACCAGTCCCTAACTGGTCATCGGCTATACAAAATCTATAGGGCATCAACATTCTTTGTGTACTGTATATAAAATACTCTGCATAAGGTGGACATGTAGTTACTTGATGCTGATTCTGAGATACACTGTACCTATGTTACAATATAATGTGGAACACCATTGTATTGGGGATGATAATATACAAAAAAAGTGAATTAATGCTACTTCCACAACATAAACCAATATTATGGTCCAACTGGAATGTGGCCTGGAATAGTTGGGTATAAATGTTTGTTTTTTTGTGTTGCCTTCTTCAGGCCATGGAGAGCAAAGACATGATGAACACATAATGGAACAATTTAGAAACTGAATTTACCACGGCACAGATCTCAAAGGAAAACATGCCAAATTCTAAAGACACACATGATAGAATGTACCCAGTTCTCCAGAGAAATTATCATTCATTATTGCCTAAAGAAAAGCAATCTATAAAAATCATTTAGGATACAGTGATGGATGGTGATGGGATACTAAACCAAATTTAAAGTTATTAAGACCTGATTTCATGGGCAACTGGGTGGCACAGTCAGTTGGATGTCTGACTTTTGGTTTTGGCTCAGATTAAAGATCTCAGGGTCTTATGATGAAGCATGGGTCAGACTCTGTGTTCTGTCCAGAGTCTGCTTGAGATTCTTTTTCCCTCTCCCTCTGCCCCTGCCACTCATGCTTGCTCAGTCTTAAAAAAATAAATAAATGAATAAAGTCCTGATTTCAGTCTGCATGTTAGTAAATCAGCCTCCTTAGGCCTCAGATTTCTTTTGCTCCACTAAATGAGAATGTTACCACTATGCCTAAATCATAGAATTACTGTGAACTGACTAGTAAGTATTTTGTAAACTAGAAAGTGTGAACAAATAAAAGATACCATCAAAGGCTTAAGACCTAATGTGCACAGGAGAAAAAATAAAAATATTATTCTAAGAAAGTCAGCAGTTAATTGAGAGTATATTAGAAGATTTGTTTGTTCTAAATTTTCCCACCTATTTAAGGTTGGAATCTAGCCTTAATGACAGAATCTTGGAGCTCTGGAAATGAAGTCTTATTAGCATGATCTATTTATGTGTGTATGTGTGTGTGTGTGTGTGTGTGTGTGTGTGTGTGTTACTGTCATGCTGACACACTTAAGTATTTAAAACACTGGGGCAAACTTTTGGTGGAAAGTCATAAAGAATTTCAAATGAGAACAGAACATAGTCCTAAATCAATCTCTCTCTCTCTTTTTTACTCAGAAATATTCACAAGCTCAGACCTAAAGAAAAGCTAAAATTTCCATTTAAAATGCTTGCATGTGTGTATTTGTAAGTAGATATTTTGTGATTCTTCTCAAGCAAATGTGAGTGATAGCCATCTTAGTGATGGCAAACGTAGAGATTTGTACAAAGATTCCCTTAGGTTAGTTGAGACTGTGTACCAAGAAGAAATAATAAGGGGATAAAATAGAAGATTAGGACATTTGAGGAAACTTTTAGGGAATCTGCTATTTTTTCATAGTAGAGTAGGAAACAGTTGTTAGGGAAGAGTAAGTATTGACTTCAAATTAAGATGAAGCTGAAAACATTGGGTGAACTTCAAGCCACCTTGATTAATTTTTAGAGCTTTAAAATATATAATAAAACAAATTTTTTGTGGACATTTAAAATATAAGCAAAGTAGTCTTTACAAAGGCTAGCCAAAAGAATTTTTTTCACTGACATAATTTGCTTTTAAAAATACAAATGATAAAAATGTGTTAATACAGAATTAAAAATATTGATGATTTTAAATATACATAAATAAATATATATTTGAATGGCAGTATTTTATACTATTGGAGGTCTAAATAAGGATTTTTAAGATTCACAGTTTCAGCTTAAAAAGATTTGGTAAATTTTTGTTTTGTGCCTTTAAATTACTTTTTTTTTCAATTATTAATACTAAAGTTATGTGGTATTTCAGGAAGAATGATACCTAAACCAATAGGCTTTGAAATAAAGTCATTTGGAATAACTGGTTTGGTACAGATATAACCACTTTCAAATTTTAAACGAGTAAATTCTGTTTTTAAGAATTTCAATAATTGTTCCTTTTCATGTATTGAATAATTTTTAAAATTCAGAAAAGATTGTGGAGTAAGGAGAAAAATTAAAACATATATAAATATTATCAGATTAAACAATGTATTTTAGTTTATAAACAATAACAAAAACAGAAAGTACCCACCTTCAGGACCCGACCATCCTCTCTGGAACCATGTGAACATTTTCGTAAAACATGATCTGATGGATGAAGCACCTTAATTTTTCATTTGCAGGAAAGTACAGGGTTATAGCAAGATGTAAAGCATAAAACTCTTGCCACCTACAGTATAAACAAAGGTATGATTTAAGCATGTGTTTCATCTGAAAGCTTGCTCAGATGAGACTTCAGTCCCACAAATTAGGGAGACAGTTCAGTGACCCTGTCACCCCCTGCCCCAGGTGTGTCTTCAGCACAGTGACCATCACAGTGAATATTTAACCCACCAGAGAGTGGCTGCTTTATGGAGGTGAGCAGCAGCTGCATTTCTTTCCACGTTTGACAGGGAAGTTCAGTCTCAGCTAGTAAACCTTATTTAGGAAACTAATGTTATCTATTTGTATGTTTGCAAAGGATATGCTTCAGGCGATGTCACAAAATAAATTATCAGGAAATAAACTAAAAATGAAACTCAGATCTTCCGACTAATAAATTACAGTGCCTGTGATTTTTATGAACTTCATAACAAGTGTCACAGTTTGCAAATGGGAATCAACAATAGACTTCATTTATTTTTATTCTAAATCAAATTAAAATATGCTTTTGTCAGCTTAAGAAAACCGCTAATGGGAAAGTAACATCAGGATTTAAGATATCCAGTGTTATCTCTTTGAATAAATAAGTTTTAGTGATGACTGGAGCTGCTTATATATTTTAAGATGTCGTTACAATATCAACCATAAAAGCATTTGTAAAGCCATGGACTAAAAGTTTACTTGTTTTTATTTGGAGACTAATATTTTAAGCTTCAGTATACTTCCATGTACTATTTCACATAAGTAAATGATATGCAAAATTTTGGGGATGATAATGATAAAGAAAACTAATTACAGGTTTAAAATCTTTCCATAAAAAAAAAAAAAAAAAGAATGTGTACTCCAAGGTGTGCTTCCTTATGAGCATATAAAAATCATGCTCATGACTATTTTACATACAGGAAGAAGGCCTCATTCCCTGTTGAACAAAAACTCTTCGGGATCCCTGGGTGGTGCAGCGGTTTAGCGCCTGCCTTTGGCCCAGGGCACGATCCTGGAGACCCGGGATCGAATCCCACGTCAGGCTCCCGGGATGGAGCCTGCTTCTCCCTCTGCCTGTGTCTCTGCTTCTCTCTCTCTCTCTCTGTCTATCATAAATAAATTAAAAAAAAAAAAAAAAAAACTCTTCAATAGAAACTGTCCTTGCTTCTGGTCCCTGTTTTCTTTATGCAACCTCAGACCTCTGTTTCTTCATTTATAAACTGGGAATAATACTAGTATTTACTTGAAAGGGTCGTGAGGATTAAGTGAATCAATATGTGAAAATACCTATTACAGTGCCTAGCACATACATGCTCAGTAAATCTTAGCTAGAAATATGTGTTTAGTAATTTGGGGTGCAGGAATAGGTAAGTTGTATTTCAATTAGCGGTTCTTTTCAGACTTCAGTTTTAAGCTCATTATTTAAGTCCCTTTGGTACAAAGTTCCTTGAGAACAAAGCTGCTCTGAACCTTTAGAAGTTCAGTTGTCCTTTTTCTTAGTTAAGGGCTGTTCAAATGTACCTTTGTATGTATGCATGCAGAGTTTACAGGCATATGGGTAACCAGTCTCTAATTTTTTAACTCCACTATAATCTTTGGACCAAATATTGCTGTCAGGCAAGAGCAGACGAATACACCTTTTTTTTTTTTTTTTTTTTTTTCTCAGCAGTGAAAAACTCGACAGTCGTTATGGTAAGATGATTTTCTAGAAGCCTCTTTCACTTTTACCCTTGCATATGCCCGTATGAAATCATGGAGTTTTGTCCTTTAAATCTTGTTTTATTATTAAACGAAGTCTCTATGAGGTAGCATGGCTCGGTAGAAAAACAATAGATTATGCTCCACTGTAAATTCTAATTCTGGCATCACCACTGATTCACTCAGCCCTTCTGTGCTGTAGCCTGAAGTGCATTATTGAGAAACATCAGTGCAGAAAGCTGTCATTTGGCTTTCTATATTGGCAGTGTCCAGAAGATACTGTAAATTCATAGCAGTTAAAAAAAAAGAGGACTCAGAGAGCAGGAAGGGGCCTTATTGAATATCTAGTTAAACTATTTCTGTTCTCAGATGAGGAGGCTGAGATTCAGGGAAGTTACTTGATTTTGCTGAAGGTCAAACCGCAGAAAACTAAATCCAGGTGGCTGATGGCCAGTTTTGTGGTCTGTCCACTATGCGCGATACCAGATGGAAGCTGGGGGAAAAAAATCAGTTAATTATCTGGACACTGTAGATGTATTGCTTCAAATCTGGAGGTTTTTTTCTTTTTTCCCAATCCTCTAGATAGTTTTATTTTTTTATTTGGAATTTGGAATCATGTGAGAATCTAAAGTGTAGAAATAATTGACAAGTGACATAATGGCAAAAGTACATTTAGTTGGGTCAGGATGGGAAGAACCATGGTGTAACTTTGGATTCTGTCAATTTAACATTCTTGCTGAGACTTGAGTTTTATAGCTTAAAACAGTCAGCTGTGTGGAACTGATAAATGAGGCAAAATGGAGGGGATAGGAGAGAGAATTCACCTTTATTATTAAGTACTATGTGTTTATCACTGTGCCAAGTGTTTTATATAACTTGTCCCTTTTAAAGAAGAAGATGATTCTCTCTGAATTTGGGCATCAGTGTCAGAGTTGTCACTGACTACTTTACAACCTCAGATGAATCTTTTAACCTACTTGGACCTTGGGGTCCTTATTTGTAAAACAGGCAATCTTAAACTCACTACTTCATGAACTGGAAGACTTCAGCCAGGGAAACTGTAGAGAAATATAAGGCTCCCTCAGAATTTAAAGTCGTACATGATTTTTTTTTTTTCAATTGATTCTTTGTGACATTTATGTTTTGTCCAAGGGGATTTTAACTTACATTCTCTGATTTTGTATAGCATATCAGAAGAAATGCAACATAGGATTTAATTAGCTAAATGTGCTGAGTAAACAAGGTTGGCAGTTTGTTTCACCTTGTTTTCCTTTTGTTTTCATTTCTTCCATTTCTTCATATGTTGAATCCATTATTTTTATAGATTGTATTTATTTGAGAGAGAGAGAGAGAATAGAGTGCATGAGAGGGGCAGATGGAGAGGAAGAAGCAGGCCCCCCACGGAGCAAAGAGCCCCATGTAGGGTTCTATCCCAGGACCCTGAGATCATGACCTGTGCTGAAGGCAGACGCTTAACCAGCTGAGCCACCCAGACACCCCTATTGAATCCAGTATTATCAGTGCTATTTTGAACACGTTCTTTTATAGAAATCTGCAAAAGTACTTGGAAATTGGTATCATGTATATATGAAAATTAATACAAACAAAGATACCTAAATACCTAGGGAAATAATATTCGTTATTCTAAGTTGGAAAATATTTTTATGTTGTGTTTCAGTCAGGATAATTGTGTGCAAGCAAGAGAAACTAATTGGTTATCTTAAGCCAGGGCTCAGATACCAGGCAGGAGGTGAGAATCAGGCTGCCAAAACGGGCAGGGATCAGGGCGAGGCAGAAGGGGGAGAAGTAAGAAGTGCAGAAAGGTCAAACAACTGATTTTTTCATTGTTACTTATTATTGAAAAATATGTAACACACACTAAATATATATATATTATTCAAAATAATACTAATAGTAAATCCAGTGAATATCTGTACTTAACCCTTACTGTATGACCTTCTATTCTCTCCTCGATTAATCACTGTCCTGAATTTTGTATTGATTATTTCCTTACTTGTTCTTATAATTGTACACACTTAAAATAATATAATAATATAATACTTAGGTATGTTTGTGGTGAATATGTGAAGATATGCTTCGGTGTTATTTTATTTTTGGATCAAAATTTATTTCATATATCTTCTGCAACTTTTTTTCACATTTTTTTCAAACATGAATGCCTTCATTAATCCATTACATTAATATATAAAAATGCATTTATTCTATTGCTCAGGAACATATAGATTATTGGGACATTTCTTTCTTTTCTTGGTCTCTTTCTTTATCTCTTTCTATTATATATTTTTTGTATATTTTTTTGAGTTCAGTTTGCCAACATATAGCATAACACCCAATACTCATTCTGCCAAGTGCCCCCCTCAGTGCCCATCGCCCAGTCACCCCAAACCCCAGCCCACCTCCCCTTCTACTACCCCTTGTTCATTTCCCAAGTTAGGAGTCTCTCATGTTCTCTGATTTTTCCCACTCATTTTCTCTCCTTTCCCCTATAATCTTTTTCACTATTTTTTATATTCCCCAAATGAATGAGACCATATAATGTTTGTCCTTCTCCAACTGACTTACTTCACTCGGCATAATACCCTTCAGTTCCATCTACATTGACACAAATGGTGGGTATTTGTCATTTCTAATGGCTGAGTAATATTCCATTGTCTACATATACCACATCTTTATCTATTCATCTTTCGATGGACACCGAGGCTCCTTCCACAGTTTGGCTATTGTGGACATTGCTGCTGTAAACATCGGGGTGCAGGTGTCCCGGCGTTTCACTGCATCTGTATCCTTGGGATAAATCCCCAGCAGAGCAATTGCTGGGTCATAGGGCAGATCTATTTTTAACTCTTTGAGGAACCTCCACACAGTTTTCCAGAGTGGCTGCAACAGTTCACATTCCCACCAACAGTGCAAGAGGCTTCTCCTTTCTCCACATCCTCTCCAACATTTGTTGTTTCCTGCCTTGGTAATTTTCCCCATTCTTCCTGGTGTGAGGTGGTATCTCATTGTGGTTTTGATTTGTATTTCCCTGATGACAAGTGTTGTGGAGCATTTTCTCATGTGCTTGTTGACCATGTGTGTCTTTGGTGAAATTTCTGTACATGTCTTTGCCCATTTTATGATTCGATTGTTTGTTTCTTCGCTGTTGAGTTTAATAATTTCTTTATAGATCTTGGATACTAGCCCTTTACCTGATATGTCATTTGCAAATATCTTCTCCCATTCTGTAGGTTGTCTTTTAGTTTTGTTTACTGCTTCTTTTGTTGACTATTTCTTTTATCTTGATTAAGTCCCAATAATTCATTTTTGGTTTTGTTTCCCTTGCCTTCATAAATGTATCTTGCAAGAAGTTGCTGTGGCCAAGTTCAAAAAGGGTGTTGCCTGTGTTCTCCTCTAGGATTTTGATGGACTCTTGTCTCACATTTAGATCTTTCATCCATTTTGAGTTGATCTTTGTGTATGGTGTAAGAGAATGGTCTAGTTTCATTCTTCCGCATGTGGCTGTCCAATTTTCCCAGCACCATTTATTGAAGAGACTGTCCTTTTTCCAGTGGATAGTCTTTCCTGCTTTGTTGAATATTAGTTGATCATACAGTTGAGGGCCCATTTCTGGGTTCTCTATTCTGTTCCATTGATCTATGTGTCTGTTTTTGTGCCAATACCACACTATCTTGATGATCACAGCTTTGTTGTACAACTTGAAATCCGGCATTGTGATGCCTCCAGCTCTGTTTATCTTTTTCAATATTCCCCTAGCTATTCGGAGTCTTTTCTGATTCCACACAAATCTTAAGATAACTTGTTCCAACTCTCTGAAGAAAGTTCATAGTACTTTGATAGGGATTGCATTGAATGTGTACATTGCCCTGGGTACCATAGACATTTTCACAATATTAATTCTTGCAATTCATGAGCATGGAATATTTTTCCATCTGTGTCTTCCTCAATTTCTTTCAGAAGTGTTCTGTAGTTTTTAGGGGATAGATCCTTTACCTCTTTGGTTAGGTTTATTCCTAGGTATCTTATGCTTTTGGGTGCAATTGTAAATGGGATTGACTCCTTAATTTCTCTTTCTTCATTGTTAGTGTATAGAAATGCCACTGATTTCTGGGCATTGGTTTTGTATCCTGCCACACTGCCAAATTGCTCTATGAGTTCTAGCAATCTTGGGGAGGAGTCTTTGGGTTTTCTAGGTAGAGTATCATGTCATCTGCAAAGAGGGAGAGTTTGACTTCTTCTTTGCCAATTTGAATGCCTTTTATTTATTTTTTTGTTGTCTGATTGCTGAAGCTAGGACTTCTAGTACTATGTTGAATAGCAGTGGTGAGAGTGGACATCCCTATTGTGTTCCTGATCTTAGGGTAAAAGCTCTCAGTTTTTCCCAATTGAGAATGATATTTGCTGTGGGCTTTTTGTAGATGGCTTTTAAGATGTTGAGGAATATTCCCTCTATCCCTACACTCTGAAGAGTTTTGATCAAGAATGGATGCTGTATTTTGTCAAATGCTTTCTCTGCATCTGTTGAGAGGATCATATGGTTCTTGTTTTTTCTCTTGATGTGATCTATAATGTTGATTGTTTTATGAGTGTTGAACCAATCTTGCATCCTGGGGATATATCCCACTTGGTCATGGAAACACCTAGTTTCTTTTCTTTTCTTTTCTTTTCTTTTCTTTTCTTTTCTTTTCTTTTCTTTTCTTTCTTTTCTTTTCTTTTTTTTTTTTTTTGTCTGCATCTATTGACATGATCATATTATTTCTCATTTCAGATTTCAGCCTATTGATGTGATGGATGATTACATGAAGTGATTTTGTAATGTTGAAACTACTTTTCATACCAGGAATTAATCTCACATGTTTGTGGCGTATGATTCTTTTTATATACTACTGGATTTGTTTTGCTAAAATTTTATTGAGGTTTTTGCATCTATTTTGTAAGAAGTATTTATCGATAGTTTTCCTTTCTTGCAGTGTCTGGTTTGGGTAATAGGATAGTGCTGGTCTTATAGGATGGATTAGAGAATAGTCCCTCCACTTCTATCTTCTGGAAGACAATGTAGAGAATTGGTATAATTTCCTTCTTAAATATTTGGTTGAATTCACCTGTGAGTCCATCTGGGTCTGGTTCTTTGTCTTTTGAAAGGTTAATTATTGGTCCAATTTCTTTGATACAGGCCTATTAAGATTATGTATTTTTGCTTGTGCAAAATGTTGTGTCTTTTAAGGAATTGGTCCATTTTAACTAGGTTGTTAAATTTGTGACCATAGGTTATTCATAATACTCCTTTATTTTAATGTTCATGACATCCATTATGATGTCCCCTATTTCACTTCTGATATTACTAATTTGTGTCTTCTGACTCTCACTCTTAGTTAACCTGGCTGCAAATTAATTGGTTTTATAGATCTTTTTAAAGAAGCAGCTTTTGATTTCATTGACTTTCTTTAATAATTTTGCATTTTCAATTTCATTGACTTCTGTTCTATTTTTTAATAGTTCTGTTCTTCTACTTTGAATTTAATTTGTTCTTTTTATAGTTTCCTAAGGTGGAAGCTTAGATTATTGAGTTTAGGTCTTCTTTCCCCTAATATATACCTTTGTTACTTTTATTTTATTTTTTAGAAGATTTTATTTATTTATTTGACTGGGAAAGAGAGAGAGCACTAGTGAGACCACAAGCAGGAGGAGTGGCAGGCAGAGGGAGAGGGAGAAGCAGGCCCTCCAAGGAGCAGGGGGCCCAATGTGGGACTCTATCCCAGGAATCTGGGATCATGACCTGAGCCAAAGGCAGATGCTTAATGGACTGAGCCACCCAGGCACCCTATGTTTGTTACTTTTAAAGAGCACTCACTGGCCAGGTGTTTTGTCAAATGACTCTCAATTGGGTTTGCCTCAAGTTTTAATGATTAGGCTGGGCTAATAGATTTTGGGAAGAATGCCACAGAAATAAAGTTCTCTCATTATCACCTAATTTAGAGGCTTATAATATCAATGTGAATTATAACTGGTGATGTTGACCTCAATCACTTGGTTAAAGTAGTATCCATCATGTTTCTCAACTATGAAATTACTACTTTTCCCTCTCCATGCTTTTTCATTAGAAGTGAGTTATCAAGTTCAGCTCATACTCAAGGGAAGCAGAATAAAGCTTCACTTCCTGGAGGCAGGAGTATCAAAGGATTTACATAAGGCTGTATAATAAATATTTTGGAGGGTATATTTGAGGCCATGAAATATCCTATTTCTCTTAAATTTTTGCCACTGATTTTAGCATTCATCAGTAGCAATTATTCATGTGATATTCTAATGGTGATAATTTTATTTTCCTCATTTCTATTTCTGTGGGTATATTATTTTTATTTTTCTATTCTTAATTACTCAGTGTTTTTGACTCTGGAAATTACTCTGATCCTCCAGTAAACATGACAGGAGGTTGGGTGAAACCATGGTGCCTTTACCACATAAATCTGGGAGTCTTATTGCACCAAGTAGTTCTTTTGAAACTCATCCTTTGTTTCCCCTTTTCCTAAAAACTATCATCAGGATATGGTAAAAAGTTTCAAAGGAAGAAGGCATGTTGATTCTGGGGGATTTTGTGAGAGTAAAGTCAGATGTTAAAGCAATGCCCTCGCTGAGTATTGGCTGTAACCTCTGAACTTTCTCTCCCTATGCAGCTATAATGATGGAGATTCCTACCCTAGCAGTTGACATTGAAATAGTGTTACTTTAGGAGAATCATTATTCATTTGGTGAAATAATTAGTAGAGGAACTAAATAACACTAGTTCTAAATAATGCTGTTGAATTGCATGTCTTACCCATCTTATGCTTCATAAGATCCTTTTGAATTTCTAAAAGGTCTTAGCAAATATGTCTGAAAAATAAAAACTCATATAGTTTTCTTCATACGTTTCATTCATTGTAGTTCATGAAATTATAGAGCTTTAAGTTTTTTCTCTCATGTTAAATATCATCTTAAAGATAGTAAACACATGAAAATAAATGCCATTTTATTGTCTAAATTCCTGCTTTTAACTGCCATATCAGATGGCTGCATTATTGCTTGGTCTTATGTTATCCAAATATTATCTTGCTCTTGTATTTCCTATTTTCTGATAAATATAATTATTTTTTTTAAAGATTGTATTTATTTATTCATGAGAGACACAGAGAGAGAAGCAGAGACATAGGCAGAGGGAGAAGCAGGACTCGATCTCAGGACCACAAGATCATTATTGAGCCGAAGGCAGATACTCAACCACTGAACCACCCAGGCATCCCAATAAATACTTTAAAGTATTTTAAATATGTCACCTTCATAGGGAGTTCAAAGGAGCACTATTCTCGACCTTTAATTCAACTCTATGCCCAACTATTTTCATTAACTAGAAAATACCAGATATTCAGTATTCCTCCTTTCCTTGTTTTTAGTAGTGGTTATACTACCCATTTCTTGATAGTAAGACATAGAGAGAAGTTCTTGGGGATTTTTCCCTCCCTTAAAGAAAGAGAACTCTACTGTCGTCCTGCATTTAGTTCTAGGCAGACATGAAGCCAAGCTGCAGTAGCCATTTTGCAGCCATGCAGTAATAAGCCTGGGGACAAAAGCCAATACACTGAGTAGTGTAGAATGAGCACAGAAGAAGGGCTTAGATCCTTGTTAATATTGTTGAGCTGCTGGATCTTCACTGATTATCCAACTCTGTAATGATTATTTAGAACAATAAGAAACACTTCTTTCTAAAGCCATGTCATCTGGATAGTGTTTTCTAGCAGCTTAACACATTTTAACTGTAAGGCTGATCATATTTAAGACCCTTTATAAGTATGGAATAAAGAGCATTAGGAGGAGATATTGTAGGAAAATGGAATGCTTCTCTAAGTGGAGACGATGAGAGATAGAGTAATTTTGATAGAGATATAAAATTTCCTTCTGTTATATAAAATTCCTTCTTAAATGTATTCTGAACCTGCTTTTCAAGGTGTTTCTATTTAAGTTTATGTCATCATCATATCCCCGAAATTCTTTTCAATTATTATTTTGTTTTCTATTTAAAGGAGGAAATTAAAAGGAGTAATCCTATTTTCCTCTCTATTTTGTATACAGAACCAGATTCCCTTCATCCATCTCCTGCTATACTGTCCTTTCTTATATAAGTTCACACATAAATTCACAGAATCTATCTGCCTGCACATTATATTTCATTAATGTTTTCAGTTCACTGAAATGATATAACACTCCGTGTATTGTTCAGAACAAACAAAATTGGGAGTGTCACTTTCCAAAAGAAAATAGACAAGAAAAAGGAAAGATAGTCATTAGTATTTTGGTCATGGATTTTCACTGGAGCAAGAACTACATGCTTGATTCTTTCTCTGCTTTCAATTTAACACATCCACCTTTTTTATTTTGCTCCACAAGCAGTTCTACTTTTCTGTTTGTTATTTTTGTTTGCTAATCAAGCTTTCAAAACCTCTTGGATTGTGAATTTTGAAACTGGAGGAAAAGCATGACACTTAACCAACATTTTCTAAAATGTCACAACACTTAGGGAGGTAGGATCTTCTTGAAATCCCTGCAGATAATCTTCCTTCAGATTATAGGCATTATTATTATACAATTCCCTTTAGTTTCCAAAATCAATCAACAAGCATGATTTATTTTTTAAATCTTTATTCCAACTTTAGCTATTTTAAAAGTACATTTTGGGAGAAATAGACAATGTGGTGATCATCCTTGAAGAGACCTTGCTGTGTGAATCTAGCACCAGGAAGAAGAAACAGAATTTCATGCTTTTGTTTAGAAGAAGACTTCATCGTCATTTAACATGGTGATGAATCAGAATATGAAATTCCTTTATGGTTATAATCAATTTGAGTAACAGCTGAGAAATTATAATAGAAATCATACAGTTTTACCTTTGCCCATAAAAGTCATGAAATATCCTGACAGGGCAATTCCATCTACTTGCCTCTTCTTATAAATCTTTTAAAATCTGTTTTAATAATGGACTAATTTCCTTACCACATAAAACAAATATACTCCTAATGGATTTGCATTTATTTCATTTTTGTTGAAATACAAAACAGAAAATGAATTAAAAAAATCATTGTTGATTATGGCTAATAATTCAGAATAGGTATTCCTTGCTTACTTAATAACTAGAAAAGTTAGAAATAAATCCCCTACATTCAGGAAGATTTTGAAGAAACAACCTGATACTACAAAATGCTATTGCTATCTCTAAAATGTTTCTTACTAAAGCAAGGGACAGTGAGAGATAATATTAATAAGAGTGTACCATGTTCCATATTACCCCTTCTTCAGATGACTGGAATTTTTGCCTGACAGAACTTGGGACAATTATCTTGTCCTTTGTGTTCAGAGATGATGTGATGACAGGTTATTTCCTGAGCAATAACTGAGATATGTGACCTGCTGTCCTTGCCAGAAGAGAGCCATTTTGTAGCTGACAGCAGCAGTCACTGAGAGAAGAGCTTGACATTTGTGGCCTTGTACCCTTTGGGTCAGCTGAGTTTGTTTTGATTCATTCTGGCTGATCTGGTATTCTAGCTTCTGTCTTGTCTTGGTGACTATTGTTGACACTGCCTTGTTATGAATGGTCTCTGCATGCATTCCCTCTTTCCCAGTACCTATACATGTAATCACCTCCCATACTCTGCAATCACAACCTTTTAATTCTGGTGCCATTTCCCTGTCCTCTTATCAGTGAAATGTAGTAAGCCCCATTCCAAATGCAGTCAGAATCCCTTTTACTCAGTTCTCCTTGCTGGAGAGTGTGTTTTACTACCATTGCCCAAAAAAGAAATTACTGAGTCAAAGATTATGCATTTTTAACCTATTAGACTGTGTGAGTAGAACCTTGCTCCTACAATACAGTAGATAAATACAGATTCATTAATGAATGCTGAAAGGAAAGGAAAAAAAAAGTGTTGCATTGATAAACCTCTTATAATAATTTAATGGTAATAACAACTATGTCAAAAATATTTCTATCTTACATTTGGGCAATCATTTTGATTTCCATAGTTTTTCACATGCAGTAGATATTACTGCAGTATGAACAAGTAATCACCAAAAGAATGAAGCTTGTATTTCAAGATTCTGTGAAATGAAAAAAAAAAAAAAAAAAAAAGAGTCTGTGAAATGCTATCAGCAGAGATACATTTAATGACTGACTACCAGGTTCCTCTTTGAAACTATGAGAAAGTTAGGATAACACCAAAGCATGTATATCTTAATGTGCATTTTAAAATTGTATGTTCTCCTGTTTCTCCTTCTGCTTGTTCTCTGTCACTTTGGCTAACTCCACTTATTTTTAAAAATTGTATTATTATTATTTATTTTAGAGACAGAGCATGGGGGAGGGGCAGAGGGAGAGAAACTCAAGCAGACTCCATGCTGTGCATGGAGGTGAGCCCAAGGTAGGGCTCCATCACAGAACCTTGAGATCCTGACCTGAGCTGAAATCAAAAGTCAGATGCTTACCTGACTGAGCCACCCAGGTGCACCTAGCTAACTCCACTTCTAAATATTTTCTCCAAAATATACAACTTCAAAGTTCTGTGATTTGGTTTACTGCAATAGTTCCAAATATCATCTCTATGCAAATGCTTGTTAGATCTCTATCTTTCCCTCTTTCTCTCTCTCCTTCAACTTCTCCTATCCCTCTTCCCTTCCTCCCTGTCTCTGTTATCTCGGTCTCATTCTGAATGTCTGATAGATAGCTGGAATGAAGATCACCGAAATTCAACATGAACAGACTTATTCTCTTCTTTCTGAGACCTCCTTTCTTCCTGCCTACTTCATTACTGTTTATAGTTCCTCTATTTCTTTTAGATATCCAGGATCGATACCTTCGTCATCTTGGATTCCTCCCGGTTTTATTACCACCTGCATCTAATCAGTAGTAAAATCTTGACATTTCTATCTCAGTACCAAATATCTCAACCTTTGGATTGCCTTCACCAATGTCCTCATTCAAATATTTATGCACTTTTCTTCTAGCTTGCTCTAACAGTGTCCTAACTTGTCTTCCTACCAACTACACAATTTTATACCCCGATTCTATATATTTTTTTAATTTATTTTTTATAGGTGTTCAATTTACTAACATACAGAATAACACCCAGTGCCCGTCACCCATTCACTCCCACCCCCCGCCCTCCTCCCCTTCTACCACCCCTAGTTCATTTCCCAGAGTTAGCAGTCTTTACGTTCTGTCTCCCTTTCTGATATTTCCCACACATTTCTTCTCCCTTCACTTATATTCCCTTTCACTATTATTTATATTACCCAAATGAATGAGAACATATAATGTTTGTCCTTCTCCGACTGACTTACTTCACTCAGCATAATACCCTTCAGTTCCATCCACGTTGAAGCAAATGGTGGGTACTTGTCATTTCTAATAGCTGAGTAATATTCCATTGTATACATAAACCACATCTTCTTTATCCATTCATCTTTCATTGGACACCGAGGCTCCTTCCACAGTTTGGCTATCATGGCCATTGCTGCTATAAACATCGGGGTGCAGGTGTCCCGGCGTTTCACTGCATCTGTATCTTTGGGGTAAATCCCCAACAGTGCAATTGCTGGGTCGTAGGGCAGGTCTATTTTTAACTCTTTGAGGAACCTCCACACAGTTTTCCAGAGTGGCTGCACCAGTTCACATTCCCACCAACAGTGTAAGAGGGTTCCCTTTTCTCCGCATCCCCTGCAACATTTGTTGTTTCCTGCCTTGTTAATTTGCCCCATTCTCACCGGTGTGAGGTGGTATCTCATTGTGGTTTTGATTTGTATTTCCCTGATGGCAAGTGATGCAGAGCATTTTCTCATATGCATGTTGGCCATGTCTATGTCTTCCTCTGTGAGATTTCTCTTCATGTCTTTTGCCCATTTCATGATTGGATTGTTTGTTTCTTTGGTGTTGAGTGTAATAAGTTCTTTATAGATCTTGGAAACTAGCCCTTTATCTGATATGTCATTTGCAAATATATTCTCCCATTCTGTGGGTTGTCTTTTAGTTTTGTTGACTGTATCCTTTGCTGTGCAAAAGCTTCTTATCTTGATGAAGTCCCAATAGTTCATTTTTGCTTTTGTTTCTTTTGCCTTCGTGGATGTATCTTGCAAGAAGTTACTGTGGCCGAGTTCAAAAAGGGTGTTGCCTGTGTTCTTCTCTAGGATTTTGATGGAATCTTGTCTCACATTTAGATCTTTCATCCATTTTGAGTTTATCTTTGTGTATGGTGAAAGAGAGTGGTCTAGTTTCATTCTTCTGCATGTGGATGTCCAATTTTCCCAGCACCATTTATTGAAGAGACTGTCTTTCTTCCAATGGATAGTCTTTCCTCCTTTATCGAATATTAGTTGCCCATAAAGTTCAGGGTCCACTTCTGGGTTCTCTATTCTGTTCCACTGATCTATGTGTCTGTTTTTGTGCCAGTACCACACTGTCTTGATGACCACAGCTTTGTAGTACAACCTGAAATCTGGCATTGTGATGCCCCCAGATATGGTTTTCTTTTTTAAAATTCCCCTGGCTATTCGGGGTCTTTTCTGATTCCACACAAATCTTAAAATAATTTGTTCTAACTCTCTGAAGAAAGTCCAAGGTATTTTGATAGGGATTGCATTAAACGTGTATATTGCCCTGGGTAACATTGACATTTTCACAATATTAATTCTGCCAATCCATGAGCATGGAATATTTTTCCATCTCTTTGTGTCTTCCTCAATTTCTTTCAGAAGTGTTCTATAGTTTTGAGGGTATAGATCCTTTACCTCTTTGGTTAGGTTTATTCCTAGGTATCTTATGCTTTTGGGTGCAATTGTAAATGGGATTGACTCCTTAATTTCTCTTTCTTCAGTCTCATTGTTAGAGTATAGAAATGCCACTGATTTCTGGGCATTGATTTTGTATCCTGCCAGCTACCGAATTGCTGTATGAGTTCTAGCAATCTTGGGGTGGAGACTTTTGGGTTTTCTATGTAGAGTATCATGTCATCGGCGAAGAGGGAGAGTTTGACTTCTTCTTTGCCAATTTGAATGCCTTTAATGTCTTTTTGTTGTCTGATTGCTGAGGCTAGGACTTCCAGTATTATGTTGAATAGCAGTGGTGAGAGTGGACATCCCTGTCTTGTTCCTGATCTTAGGGGAAAAGCTCCCAGTGCTTCCCCATTGAGAATGATATTTGCTGTGGGCTTTTCATAGATGGCTTTTAAGATGTCGAGGAATGTTCCCTCTATCCCTACACTCTGAAGAGTTTTGATCAGAAATGGATGCTGTATTTTGTCAAATGCTTTCTCTGCATCCAATGAGAGGATCACATGGTTCTTGGTTTTTCTCTTGCTGATATGATGAATCACATTGATTGTTTTACGGGTGTTGAACCAGCCTTGTGTCCCAGGGATAAATCCTACTTGGTCATGGTGAATAATTTTCTTAATGTACTGTTGGATCCTATTGGCCAGTATCTTGTTGAGAATTTTTGCATCTGTGTTCATCAGGGATATTGGTCTGTAATTCTCCTTTTTGGTGGGGTCTTTGTCTGGTTTTGGAATTAAGGTGATGCTGGCCTCATAGAACGAATTTGGAAGTACTCCATCTCTTTCTATCTTTCCAAACAGCTTTAGGAGAATAGGTATGGTTTCTTCTTTAAACGTTTGATAAAATTCCCCTGGGAAGCCATCTGGCCCTGGACTCTTGTGTCTTGGGAGGTTTTTGATGACTGCTTCAATTTCCTCCCTGGTTATTGGCCTGTTAAGGTTTTCTATTTCTTCCTGTTTCAGTTTTGGTAGTTTGTAGCTTTCCAGGAATGCGTCCATTTCTTCTAGATTGCCTAATTTATTGGCGTTTAGCTGTTCATAATATGTTTTTAAAATCGTTTGTATTTCCTTGGTGTTGGTAGTGATCTCTCCTTTCTCATTCATGATTTTGTTAATTTGAGTCTTCTCTCTCTTCTTTTTAATAAGGTTGGCTAATGGTTTATCTATCTTATTAATTCTTTCAAAGAACCAACTCCTGGTTCTGTTGATCTGTTCCACAGTTCTTCTGGTCTCGATTTCGTTGAGTTCTGCTCGAATCTTTATTAACTCCCTTCTTCTCTTGGGTGTAGGATCTATTTGCTGTTTTTTCTCCAGCTCCTTTATGTGTAAGGTTAGCTTTTGTATTTGAGTTCTTTCCAGTTTTTGAATGGATGCTTGTATTGCGATGTATTTCCCCCTTAGGACTGCTTTTGCTGCATCCCAAAGATTTTGAATGGTTGTATCTTCATTCTCATTAGTTTCCATGAATCTTTTTAATTCTTCCTTAATTTCCTGGTTGACCCTTTCATCTTTTAGCAGGATGGTCCTTAACCTCCACGTGTTTGAAGTCCTTCCAAACTTCTTGTTGTGATTTAGTTCTAATTTCAAGGCATTATGGTCTGAGAATATGCAGGGGACGATCCCAATCTTTTGGTATCGGTTCAGACCCGATTTGTGACCCAGTATGTGGTCTATTCTGGAGAAAGTTCCATGTGCACTTGAGAAGAATGTGTATTAAGTTGAGTTTGGATGTAAAGTTCTGTAGATATCTGTGAAATCCATCTGGTCCAGTGTATCATTTAAAGCTCTCGTTTCTTTGGAGATGTTGTGCTTAGAAGACCTATCGAGTATAGAAAGAGCTAGATTGAAGTCACCAAATATAAGTGTATTATTATCTAAGTATTTCTTCACTTTGTTTAATAATTGATTTATATATTTGGCAGCTCCCACATTCGGGGCATATATATTGAGGATTGTTAAGTCCTCTTGTTGAATAGATCCTTTAAGTATGATATAGTGTCCCTCTTCATCTCTCACTACAGTCTTTGGGGTAAATTTTAGTTTATCTGATATAAGGATGGCTACCCCTGCTTTCTTTTGAGGACCATTCGAATGGTAAATGGTTCTCCAACCTTTTATTTTCAGGCTGTAGGTGTCCTTCTGTCTAAAATGAGTCTCTTGTAGACAGCAAAGAGATGGGTCCTGCTTTTTTATCCAGTCTGAAACCCTGCGCCTTTTGATGGGGTCATTAAGCCCGTTCACATTCCCAATTCTATATTAATTGTGTAAGAAAATTATTTCCCAACTACCTTTTTAGTATTGCAAAGTTTTATTCAAATGAAGTATATTTATTCAAAATAAATATATAAAAACAGAGTTGCTTCCTTTGAAGGAGGGATTGGGTGTGGGCTCTCACACCTAGTCCTACTTAGTTTCTCTTTACCTTACCTCTCTGCCCAGTCACAGTGCTTTGAGCAATACTCTCATGGGAGCATAGTTGAAAACCATGTTAAAATATATTCTCCAATTAATTATGACCAGATGATAAAATTGTATTCCAAGCATGCAGCAAGGGAAGAAGCTTTAGAAAAAGCAAATTCAAATATATCATCTTAGTAGATATGGTTCATGAGGGGAAATGATAAAAATTATTCGATGACATATAACCATACCAAAAATTCATCAAGTTCTCAGCATGATGATTAGTTGAAGCAAGTTTAACTTCCTCGAAGAGATTTTAATCTCATGAAAGTCTGTCAGAAAATTACACTGGTTATTTTATCAGAAATGTTGATTCGTCTCAGAAAAAGTAATAAAATACATTATACAAGAAATTTTGTCCCAGATAAGGTATGAAATGATTTTCTTTCTCACCAATTTTTACTCAAAATTTCCAAGGGTTTTTAAGTATTTACTCAAGTAAGAACAAATTCTTGGGCTTGAAATTTAAATCACAACCTGATATATTCTCACACTGTTAGCTCTTTTATGATTTTACTACTTTGTTAGTTATTACAATGTAAATTCTACCATTTCTAATTTCTTAATTACAATCATAAGTTTTTATGTAGTTTTGCATGCTTACTGCTTGTGTAATATGCTTCTTCCCCAACTTGCCTCCCTATGATTTTCTGTTTATTTTTTAGCTGTTCCATAAGGCCCAATGTTTTCTGTGTCACCTTTTCTATGAGGATTTTCTTTTCTTTTTTTTTTTGAGGATTTTCTAAAATTCAGTTGGATATGATTTCACCACTTTTAACCATTCTCTTGAGTTTTGTATGCTTCTCTTATGGCAGTTGCCTTTTTATGCCTTGTTTTCTGTATGTAATGGGAAACACAGATAAATATGTAACAGACAATTTACTGAGATTGCATTATAATACAGACAAAAACATTCATGTTGACCATGTAGTTTGACCATGTACTTGTTACATCTCCGGATTGTTAACTTTTTTAAAAAAATATTTTATTAGTGAGAGAAAGAGAGAGAGAGAGAGAGAGAGACAGAGACAGGCAGAGGGAGAAGTGGGCTCCACGCAGCGAGCCCGATGGGACTCGATCCCGGGTCTCGAGGATCAGGCCCTGGGCTGAAGGTGGCGCTAAACCGCTGAGCCCCCCGGGCTGCCCCCAGATTAACTGTTTTTAAAGATTGGTGTTAGGGATCCCTGGATGGTGCAGCAGTTTAGCGCCTGCCTTTGGCCCAGGGCATGATCCTGGAGACCCGCGATCGAGTCCCACGTCAGGCTCCCAGTGCATGGAGCCTGCTTCTCCCTCTGCCTATGTCTCTGCCTCTCTCTCTCTCTCTGTGACTATCATAAATAAATAAGAATTAAAAAAAAGATTGGTATTAAAGGGGTAAAGGATAAAGCTTAGTCCTTAGAATTATTTTGGGGACCATCTTTTACTAGTTATGCAATTTTAGGCATAAGTATTTAATCTCACTGAAATATCTGTCCTCTTCAAATACAGCTAATTAGTTAAATAGCTATCTATTGAAATGATTTTTCCCCATGATAGAGAAAAAAGCAATGCACATAAGTACAGGGGAAGATATCCTGAATATAAGAGTTTACTGGACCTTTCTGGGAATCTTGAGGATAATGGACACATAGGCACAGTGATGAAATCCTCTGAAGAGAAAAGGATAAGTCTCAGATAAATCTAAGACCTATTAAGAATAAAAACAACAAAAATGCTTCTATATACTTTCTGTCTTTACTTTTTCTGGCATACTTCTAATGACTCTTGGAGAACTTCAGAGGTAGAAATAGTGAAATGATATGTAAAAGGATTTTCTTGCATCAAATGAAAGATTTTCAGAACATTTTTTGCTGGCCCACAGAATTCTTGCTGGCTTTGGGTATTTCTGGTTTTATCCTAATTAAGTCTCTTAACTTCAGAGTTTCGTCCATCAGTAATATACTAAGTGTACTGTGTGTGTGTGTGCTATAGAAGCAAAGCCAAGCATTGTAGTAGCAGAGCTTTAATGAATAGGAATAGTACAGATTTGAAGAGTAAGTTTTTCCATAGGGAGAGACCCAAATTAAATATTCTGCAACTGATTTAGTGGTCACTTTAACTAATGGTAAAGTTAGAAAGTACATTATCTCAAAACAAATTCACTGTGAGTTATAGTTTTAAATTTAAGCAGTTATGAAGTAACTTCCTAGTCTAAGAATGCTTGGAGGTAAGATTTTTGAATTAAAAGAACTTGAGCTAGAAAATTACATTCACTCAGTGCACAAGTACTGAGCAACTACTATGTGAGAAGCATTTGGAAGGCTAAATCTGCAGGCTAAGTGGTTGACTGGATATGGAGGGTGGAGGTACATGGGAAGAGAGAGAAGTAAATTTTGTTAAAGAACTGATGATAACAGATGCTTAGGACACACACATATACACACAATTTATGGTCATATATTTTCTAAATACCTTATCTCTTTAGAATATAAAATGGGGTAACAACTAATAGTATATGAAGCACAGAAGCAGAATACTTACCTAGTCTGAGATGTGGGTAGAAAAAAAATGGAAAATTCACAAAGATGTGAAGACTAAACATGCTACTAAATAACCAATGGGACAAAGAAGAAATCAAAAGAGAAATTAAAAATATATTGAGACAAGGAATATGGTGATATAACATTAAAATTAGTTAAAAGCAACAAAAATAGTCTTAAGAGGGGAATTCATAACAATAAATCTCTACCTTAAGAAACAAAAAAAGCCTCAAATAAACAAGCTACAGTTGGAAGAAACTTTGGGGTTCCTTACACATCAAGAAAATAGAAAAAAAGAATAAATGGAGCCTAAAATTAGCAGAAGGAAGGAAATAACAAAAATTAAAGAATAAATAAATGAAAATTAAAAAAAACATAGAGAAGATCAATGAAACCAATAATTCTTTGAAAAGATAACTAAAATTGAAAAGTCTTTAGAAGACTCAACAGAAAGAAATATGGATTCAAATAAATAAAATCAGAAGTGAAAGATGCATTATAACTGATACCACAGAAATACAAAGGATTGTAAGAGACTATGAACAATCTATTATTATTTTTTTATTATGAACAATTATATGCCAACAAATTGGACAACCTAGAAGAAATGGATAAATTCCTAGAAAAATACAACCTCTCAAGACAGAATCATGATGAAACAGAAGTATGAACATATTGATTACTAGTAAGGAAAATGAACCACTAATCCAAATCCTCTAAACAAACAAAAGTCCACAACCAAATAGCTACAATGATTAATTCTACCACTCAAGGAGGAATTTAGGCAAGTTTTTATCAAATTCTTCCAAAATAGAAGAGGGGAGAACTCTTGCAAACATATTTGTGAGTCTGGAGTTACCCTGAATACCAAAAGCAGACAAGGACATCACAAGATAAGAAATTTATAGACCAACATACCTGATGAGCATAGATGCCAAATTTGAAAAAAAATCAAAACCAAAGCAAACCAAATTCAACAATACTTTAAAAGATTTATACACCATTATCAAGAGGGATTTATTTATTTATTTATTTATTTATTTATTATTTTATTTATTCATGAGAGACACACAGAGAGAGGCAGAGACATAGGCAGAGGAAGAAGCAGCTCCCTATGTGGGGAAGGACCCTGAGATCATGACCTGAACTCAAGGCAGATACTCAACCACTGAGCCACCCAGGTGCCCCATCAAGTGGGATTTATTCCAGGGATGAAAACATGATTCAACATCTGCAAATCAATTAGTATAATGCACCACATTAACAAAGTAAAGATAAAAATATATGTTCATTTTAATCAATGCAGAAAAAGGATGTGATAACATTTAACATTTGCTTATGTTAAAAAGTTCTAACAAAGCAGGTATATAGGTAACATACTTCAACATAATAAGGCCACATGTGACATAACCTCAGGTAACATAGTGAATGGTGAAGAGCTGAAAGATTTTCCTTTAAATTCAGGAACAAAAAAGGATACCCACTCTTGCCATTTTTATTAAATGTAGTATTAGAAGTCCTAGCCAGACAAGAACAAGAAATAAAAGGCACCCAAATTGAAAGTAAGAAGTAAAACTGTTAACATTTGCAGAGGGCATGATGCTATATAAGAAAACTCTAAAGACTCTGCACAAATTGTTTAATAAACAAGTTAAAGTAGCAGGATACAAAATCAATACACAAAGCCTGTTGCATTTCTAATATGCTAATAACAAACTACCATAAAGAGTAATTAAGAAAGCAATTTTACTTACAACTGTATCAAAAAGAATAAGATATCTAGGAACAAATTTAAGCAATGAAGTAAAAATACTTGCATATTGAAAGCTAGAAGATATTAATGAAAGAAATCAAAGATGAAACAAATAAATGGAAAGATATTCCATGCTTATTGGTTGAAAGAATCAATACTGTTAAAATGTCTATACTACTCAAAGCAATTCATAAATTCAATACAATCCCTATCAAATTCCAGTGGCATTTTTCACAGACCTAGAACAAATAATCCTAAAATGTATATGCAACCACAAAAGATCCTGAACAGCCAAAACAATCTTGAGGAAGAACAAAGCTGGAGTCATCACACTAGCTGATTTTAGGATGCGTTACAGAGCTTTGGTAGTTAAGACAGTATGGTATTAGCATAAAAAAAAGACACATAGATGAATGGAAAAGAAGAGTGAGCCCAGAAATAAACCCATGCATATATGACTAATTAATTTATGGCAAAAGAGTGAAGAATATACAATGGGAAAATTCAATAACTGGTGTTGGGAAAACTAGATAGCCATAAGCAAAAGAATGAAATTCAACTCCTATCTGTGTACCATACACGAAAACTTACTAAAAATAGATTAAAGACTTGAACATAAGACCTTAAATCATAGGTAGTAAGCTCCTTGACATAGGTTTTGGTCATGATTTTTTGAATCTCACACCAAAAGCAAAGCATTAAAAGCAAAAAATTAACAAATGAAACTACATCAAACAAAAAGTTTCTGCATAGCAAAGGAAACCATTAAGAAATGAAAAAGCATCTTACTGATTGAGGGAAGTATTTGCAAATCATGTATCAGATAAGAGGCTTATATCCAAAATACAGTTGACCTGTGAACAACATGGGTTTGAAATGTGCAGGTTCACTTGTATCCATATTTTTTCAATAAATATGGTACAACACTATAAATGTATTTTATTTATTATTTTCTTAATTTGTTCTCTTTAACTTACTTTATTGTAAAGTATATATATTATATATATAAATATACAAAATGTATGTTAATCAGTTATTCAGATTGTTAGTAAGGCTTCCAGTCAATGATAGGCTATTAGTAGTTAAGATTTGGGGGAATTAAAAGTTATATGCAAATTTTTGTCTATGTGGATTAGGACCCCATGTTGTCGAAGTGTGAACTATGTATAAAAGGCTGACGCAACTTAACTGTAAAAAAATATGATTTAAAAAATGGGCAGAGATATGAATAGATATTTTTCTAAAGAAGACATACAGATGGTCAACAGACACATGAAAAGCTCAACATCACTCATCTTTGGGGAAATACAAACCAAAACTAGAATGAAATAACTCCTCCCATCTTTAGAATAGCTACTATCAAGAAAGATAAGAAATTACTAGTATTGGAGAGGATATAAAGGGAAACTTCATACACTTCTAATGGTCATGTAAATTTGTGCAGCCACTATGGAAACAGTATGGAGGTTTCTCAAAAAATTAAGAATGCAACTATTATATGGTCCGGCTATTCCGCTTCTAGGTATTTAACCAAAGAAAATGAAAACACTAATTCAAAAAATTATGTATACCCTATTTTCATGGCAGTATTATTTACAATAGCCAAGATATGGAAGCAACCAAATATATATATATGCATATATGTATGCATATATGCTGCTCATTCACAAAAAAAGAATGAAGTCTTGCCGTTTACAACAAAAAATATGGACTCACTATGCTAAGTGAAATAAGGCAGAGAAAGACAAATACCATATGATCTCTTTTATATGTGGGATCTAAAACAAACAAGCAAAATACCCAGAAAAATAAAACAAATAAAAATAAGCTGTATGGAGATCTACCCCCAGTATACTTCCCTAATTTTCATTGGCCAGAACAGGGTGTCAGGGGTTATCTAAACCAATAAATGACAAGGGACATGATTAAATAATAATTAGGATTTACTTCTGAGCTGAGAACTAAATCACTTTCTTGCTGTTTAGATACCTAAGTAAATTCATGTTTGTTTGTTTGTTTTAAAGATATTATTTTTTATAAATTTATTTTTTATTGGTGTTCAATTTGCCAACATATAGAATAACACCCAGTGCTCATCCCATCAAGTGCCCACCTCAGTGCCCGTCCTCCAGTCACCCCCACCCCCTGCCCACCTCCCCTTCCACCACCACCCCTACTTCGTTTCCCAGAGTTAGGGGTCTTTCATGTTCTGTCTCCCTTTCTGATATTTCCCACTCATTATATGGTCTCATTCATTTGGGGAATATAAAAAAATAGTGAAAGGGAATAAAGGGAAAAGGATAAAGATATTATTTTTGAATAATGTCTACCCCCAATTTGGGCTCCAACTTATAACCCCAAGCTCAAGTGTACAGACTGAACCAGCCAAGTACCCCAATTTATGGTTCTTTTAGCAAAGATGTTGGTAATCAGTGTCAGAGAGCCAACCAATTGTATCTACCACATGTGATTCTCGAAGTGTGATTCTTGGATCAGTAGCATTAACATCATTTGGGAACTTGTTAAAATTCAAATTCTTCTGCTCTACATCAGACTTATTGAACCAGGAACTCTGTAGGTGGCAACCAGCCATCTGTGTTTTAATAGGCCCTCCAGGTGATTCTGATCTAAGGTAAAGTTAAAAAACCACTCTGTTATAGTAAAGTTTACTGAGGAAAGAATATACTATTTTCTCGGAGCTACAGCTTTTGCACGACTCTAGGGAGCCAGTGTATATAAAGTGTAAAGAAGAAAGTGACCTCTAGGTAGGTAGTTTGACTACAAATCTAGCCTTATCACTGCCACTCATTACTTCCTTCACCCTGTGTGAAGCACTAGCAAAGTTTTTGGTACTTAGTAAATAATTGATAAATATTTGTTTGCTCTTTTTCCCGGAACAATTATATTATGTATCCGATATTGTGGTGGTCACTTTCAGATAGATCATCATATCTTGGAATCCAGATATCTGAGGCTTTCTACAGCAAGAATACCAGTCCCTTTCACTTTCTCAAGAAAATATCAATTTATCCAGTCAACACTTAGTATCTAAAGCAAGTGGAAATTCTTTTGCCTGATAACCCTGAATGCCCATTCTATAAGAGCTAACTCACTGTTGTTATCAATTTCAAATATTTTATAATTCACTGCTGTCAAAAGTCATGCTGAGATCATTCATTTATCCATTAAATTTCTCTCTAGAATCAAAGTTCCCTAAGTCCAATTTCTGTATTTATATCAGAAAAACAAAAAAAGTACAAACCTAAGTTCCAGCATTTTAACTTTCCGAAGATGAGCTGATATTATATGTCATAAACAGTTTTATGAGGGATGCTTTTGCATCTTTTGTAACACTCTTTGTGAAGACCATTGTTCATTATGTTTAATAATGAAAAATACAAATGCCTAAGTGATACAATCATTCCTCTTAGCATACAATATTGAGGAGGAAAAATCTTTTTAGGTTGCTCCCAATAAAATTTCCAAGTACTTAGTTTCATTTTAATAGATACTCATGTATCTATTAAATTCATTTAATATAACTCATGTTTCATTTTTGTTAAGAATGCAGGAGATCAGTTTTATGCTTCATTGCTGTCCCTTAATTCTAGAGTTTTAGATGATTATGCATCTATTCCCCAACTTTATTATGTTCCTATTATATTGGCCTTGTTTGAAGTTTTATTTTTTTTAAAGATTTTATTTATTTATTCATGAGACACATGGGGAGAGAGAGAGAGAGGCAGAGATACAGGCAGAGGGAGAAGCAGGCCTCATGCAGGGAGCCCAATGTGGGACTTGATCCCAGGTTTCCAGGATCACTCCCTGAGCCGAAGGCAGGCACTAAACCACTGAGCCACTCCAGCATCTCTTGTTTGAAGTTTTAAAAGCTTACTGTATCCTTGCCTCTTTTTAAAATTTCTTTGATTTTTTTAAACGTAGGAGAGCTATAAAAATAAATCTCTCCTCCATCCAATCACACATCCTGACATCCATGCATCTAACAATCCATCTTTTCTTCCAACTCTTTTTCATTTACCCATTCCCACATCCATCCATGTATTCATCCTCCTATCCATTCATTAATTTTTTTCAATGTCTTTCTGCTTATAGCCAGAGAAAGTGAATACAATGCATGTTATGATTGTTAGTAGGTCCAGGGATCCAGAGTGTCCTATGCTACAACTAAACCAATTTCTTCATTTTACAAAAGAAGTGTATTTGCTTTAAAAAAATATTATTTTATCTGACTTTTCCCAATTCTGACTTACACTGATATAGAGATTTTCTGGAATTCTGTAACTATTTATTAATTTTAAGCATAGATATAAATCCTGATATATATTTGTTTCAAATAGTGTTTGTAAACTTCTGTACATAAATAGGACTCTAAAAAAAAGAAAATAGGGGATAAAACTTATGAAAGAAGTCACTTCATTTGCCTTAAATACTGAGCTTTCCTACTGCACTTAAAGTGTGAGTTTCAGGCAGCCCTGATGGCCCAGCGGTTTGGCGCCACCTTTAGCCTGGGGTGTGATCCTGGAGACCTGGGATCGAACCCACATCAGGCTCCCTGCATGGAGCCTGCTTTTCCCTCTGCCTCTCTCTCTCTCTCTCTCTCTCTCTCTCTCTCTCTCTCTGTCATGATTAAATAAATAAAATCTTAAAAAAAAAATAAAGTGTGTTTCCTTTATTCTTTCACCAAATATAGTAAAAGGGCTAATTCAAGAATGACAGTCTCTCTCACTAAAATGTTCATAATCAATTTTTATTCTAGATAAATATCTATTGCATGAATTAAATATACTTACATGTTTAAATCATATTAAGTTGGGACACCATGAAGTTTTTCAGATATTGATTATAATAGTAGGAAGATTTAAGATAAGTGAATGTTAGATACAAAGAAATGAATTTGTTCTTTAAAAATTTTAATCTTGGGGGCACTTGGGGACTTAGTTGTTTAAGCATCTGCTTTTGGCTCAGATCATGATCACAGGGTCCTGGGATGGAGCCCTGCATCATCCAGCTCTTTGCTTCTCCCTCTCCCTCTGTGCCTTTCCCCGCTCTCTCTGCTTTCTCTCTCTCAAAAAATAGTAATTAATAAATTAAAAAATCTCAATCATGTACACCTGTACAAAGGAAGATTTTATGAATCGTGATATTCAGGTATTATCGGGAAACTAAAATCACTACTATCAATGAGATTTAATCTATACTCTTTTTTGTAACATTGCAACTCAGTAAAAATAAAATTGTTAGAGTCAAAGTATGAAGTTGGAACTGAAATTCCAGGCATTCTTAACATATATTACAATTAGTATAATTTCAGAAGATGTGAAATTCCATGACCTTCATAAGATTAGCACAATTAATACAGCAAAAATATCATCTATAGTTTCTAAAAGCACAAGTAAAAATACTTTATTGCTATGTCATTACCTATATTTATACCAAGATAGATATCTGTTCATCAGCAAAGCTGAGAATGGTATCAGTATTTAGAATCTCAGCAAGGCTGAGAATGGTATCAGTATATAGATATATAATTTTGCTATAGCCAGGACATATCTAGGTATCACAGAGGGTTTTTCAAAAGTTGGCAACTTATATTGATGAAATGTACACAGAAAACCACAGAGATGATACTTATTTCACTTTTCCAGCATCTAAACCAGTGTCCCACAGAGGACAGGTGCAACAAATAAATGATTTGCAAATATTTGGAACAGTGCTCTTCAACAAGACATTTTTCAGTGATGGGCTATATCTATGCAATCTAAAATGTAGTATATGTGGTAGGCAGCTAGAGTGATTGAGGAAGTGAATTTTTAACTATATGTAATTTGTTTTCATGTAATATGAAGTTAAATAGCAGTTTATTTCTGGTAGCTACTGTATTGGATAGCACAGATTTAGAAAGTAGTCAATGTAAGCAACTCAATGGTACACACCTTGAGAATTCAGAAAAAAATTCATTTGTTCATTTGTTATTCGCAAATGTTGGTTTTCCTTCCCCTGCCCATATCCTTGTTGTCAATTTTAATGTTTTTAATTGTAAACTCTTAACATGCTTACATAAGTTAAAAATATGCAGAATGTATTTTCAGAAATTCTTCTCTCTTCTCTCCCTTCCACATTATTCTTACCATCTCTTGTAAATAGTTTCCTTATTTTTTTTTCGTAATTCTTCATTAGAGCCTTTCTCATAGTGTGTGAAAATAAGCAGATTAAGATATACTTTCTTATTTTCCATCATTCTTAAACAAAAGGTAATATATTGATACATTGCTTTATTTGAACTATTAAGTTCATGCTGACATCTCCCATGAAATCCCATCCCATAGAATTCTCCATTGTCTTATGCCATTCCCTTAGCAGTAACTTCCTTAGTATTGAATTTCATGTTTACATAATGTCTCTCTAGAATTTGAATATATTGCTTCATCTTTTTGTTCCTTTCTGTATCCAGTGTTGCTCAAGAAAATCTATTACTAATCTGATTTTAATATTTTAATGATGATGCTTTCTCTCTTGAAGACATAGTTCTTCTCTTAATCCTCAGTATTTTGTATTGTTTGAGGGTATGTCTTAGAATGGTTATCCTTTCATCCAAGCAGTAGAACATAGTGGTAGTTGGGTATAGGCTCTGAGTACCTGAGTTTGAATTCTATGGTCCCTAGACTTTCCTAAGGAAAAAATAGTGACTTGCAGAGTTTCTGTTTTGTATTTTTTTTAAAGATTTATTTTTAGGAGAGAGAGAGAGAAAGAGAGAGAGAGTGAGTGTGAGCAGAGGGAGGTGCAGAGAGAGAGAGAGAGAAAGAATCTCAGTAGAGTCCCCACTGAGCTCGAAGCCTAGGCAGGGCTTGATCCCAGGACCCATGAGACCTGAAACCAAGAGCTGGAGGCTTAACTGACTGAGCCACCAAGGAGCCCTGAGTTGTTTTTAAGAGTTCTCTGGCAAGTTTTTGAAAGTGGCTGAGTAAAGGAAAACACATATATTTAGAGACATAGGCTTGTTCACAAATGTATGTCTGATGTGTTAGCATGTCTAGGAGACAAGATAACCTAATACAACTGGTGTCATGGGTTGAGATGGTAATCATGGAAAGTTTCTCAAAGAACTGATCTCTAAATTGAATCTGAAGAATAAATACAAAGTTAGCAAGTAAACAGAGTCAGGAGAAGGGATCTACTTAGGCATATAATCATAGTTAGGAGGAAAGAGTTTAGAGCGCTAGGGTGAACTCTTTTTGTTTTCACCCAGCAAATTTCCAGCAATGTATGATGGACCACCTCAACACCACAGGTCAATGGATATTTGGTTCCTAAGGCCTTTAGGCCACATTGAACTTTGTTTTACTAGAGCTGTAGACCTCAGAGCTCTTTTACCTCTTTTTTTTTTTTTTCTTTCACTCTTTCCCTGGTGTGTTTTTCTTGCTGGTAGAACCTGGAGAGGTTAAAAATGATCTTGAGTAACAGATAGGTTGGGATCGTGGGTGATTCTGAAAGAATTTTTAACAGTTCAAACTCAAGAACAGCAGAAGAGTATATAAAAAATGAAAGTAATCTGGATGGTTAACCAGGATATCTATATACCTGACAGAGATATGAAAAAGGAAGAAGAAAGGCTAAAATGTAAAAGATGGAATATGCCAAGTGTTAGTGAGGACACAGATCAACTAGAACTTTCAGGCATTGTTGATAGAAATAAAATTTGTTCCAACCAACCTGGCATATATGTATATATTATGACCCAGAAATTACACTGATAGACATATTCCATGAAAATATGTACATATATTCCTAGCACCAAAAGACATGTACTAAGGTGTTCATGGCATCACTATATATGATAGTCCCCAAATGGAAAGTATCCAAAAGTCCATTAACCACAGAATGGGTAAATAAATCATGGTATATTCATATAATGAGATCTTATATAATAATAATAAGAAATAATGTAAAATTATATATAATCTTGTGGGGTAAATTGTGTAAGTTTAATATTGAGTAAAATTTAACACAAGAATATATACAATATAATTCCATTTAAATTAGCCCAAAACAGGCAAGACAGATGTATTCTCTTAGAACTTTGTTATTGAGTAGTATCCGTTGTGAAACAAATTACTCCAAAATTTAAAAGATTAGAATAGTGAGTGTTTATTATCTTACACATTTTCTGAGAGTTAGGAATCTAGAAGTAACTTAGCTGGGTATTCTGCTACAAAATCTCTCATAACATTCCAGTATGATATCATCTGAGGCTACAGTTATCTGAAGTCTTGACTGAAACTAGGAGATACATTTTTTTAAATTTAATTGAAGTATAGCTGACATACAATACTAGTTTCATGTGTACAACATAGCAATTTGACGCTTACAATATTATGAAATGATCACATGATGTCTAGTTACCATGTCACTATATGAAGTTATTACAGTATTTCTGACTATATCCCCTATTCTGTACTTTGCATCCTTGTAACTTATTTGTTTTATAAGTGGATGTTTGTACCTCTTAATCCCCTTCACCTATATTATCAATTCCTGTCCCCTGCTGCCCTCTGGCAACTACTGATTTGTTCTTTGGATTTGTGAGTCTGTTTTGTTTTTAGATTTCACATATAAATGAAGTCATATGGTATTTGTCTTTCTCTTTTGACTTATTTTTTTAAGATTTTATTTATTTATTCATGAGAGACAGAGAGAGAGAGAGAGAGGCAGAGACACAGGCAGAGGGAGAAGCACGCTCCATGCGGGGAGCACAATGCGGGACTCCATCCCGGGTCCCCAGGATCACACCCCAGGCTGAAGGTGGCGCTAAACTGCTGAGCCACCTGGGATGCCCACTTTTGACTTATTTTACTTAGCATTATACTCTTTAGGTCCATACATGTTTTGGATATTGCAAGATTTCATTCTTTGTTATGACTGGGTAACATTTTTTTGTATATATGTACCACATCTTTGTCCATTCATCTATTGCTTGGCAATTACATTGCTTCCACATCTTGACTATTGTAAGTAATATTGCAGTGAACATAGGAGTGAATATATCTTTTTGAATTAGTGTTTTCATTTTTTGGGGGGATATAAACCCAGAAGTAGAATTGATGGATCATACAGTAGACCTATTTTTAATTTTTTTGAGGAACTTCCATATTATTTTTTATAGGGTTGCATCAATTTACATTTCTACTTACAGTGTACAAGGGTTCCTTTTTCTCCATGTTCTCATTAACATTAATTGTTTTGTTGTTGTTGTTGTTATTTTGATGTTAGCCATTCTGACAGCTGTGAGGTACTATCTCATTGTGGTTTTGATTTGCATTTCCCTGATGATCAGTGATGCTGAGCATCTTTTTATGTATCTGCTGGTCATCTGTATGTCTTCTTTGGAAAAATGTCTATTTAGGTCTTCTTCCTATTTTTAAATCAGATTGTTTGTTTAGAGTTAAATTGTATGTGTTCTTTATAATTTTGGATACTAACACCTAATTGGATATATTATCTGTAAAGATTTTCCATTCAATAGGTTGACTTTTTATCTTAATGCTGGTTTTCTTCCCTATACAAAAGCTTTTTAGTTTGACATAATCCCATTTATTTTTGTTTTGTTACTCTTGCCCGAGCAGAAAGATCCAAAAAAAGATTATTGCTAAGACAGATAGATATCTAAGAGTTTATTGCCTATTTTCTTTTAGGAATTTTATGGTTTCATTTTTTACATTTAGATCTTTCATCTATTTTGTGTATTTTGTGGGTGTGTGTGTATGGTGTAAGAAAATGGTCTAGTTCCAATCTTTTCATGTAGCTGTGCATTTTTTTCAACACCGTTTATCGAAGACACTGTCTTTCCTCAATGCATAATCTTGCCTTTTTTCTTATAGATTTATGGACTATACAAGCACAGATTTACTTCTGGGTTATCTATTTTGTTTCATTCATCCATGTGTCTGTCTTTTGTGTGCCAGTAGTATACTATTTTACTATAGTTTTGTAGTATAGTTTGAAATTGGGGAGCGATATACCTCCAGCTTTGTTTTTCTTTCTTAGATTGCTTTGGATATTTGGAGGTTTTTATGGTTCCATAAAATTTTTAAATTTCTTTGTTCTAGTTCTGTGAAAAATGCCACTGAAATTTTGTTAGGGATTGCATTAAATCTGTAGATTGCTTTGGGTAGTATGGACATTTTAACAATATTAATTCTTGCAATTCATAAGCATGGAATATCTTTCCATTTATTTGTGTCATCTAAAATTTCTTTCATCAATATCTTGTAGTTTTCAGTGTATAAGTCTTTCACCTCATTGGTTACATTCATCCCTAGGTATTTTGTGATTTTTTGGTGCAATTATATATAGGATTGTTTTCTGAACTTTTCTTTCTGATAGTTCATTATTAATGTATAGAAATGGAAAAAGGTTTTGTGTATTGATTTGTATCCCATAGCTTTGATGAAAGCTAATAACTTATAACAGTTTTTTTTGGTGGACACTTTAGGGTTTTCTAGGTATCATGTCATCTACAAAGAAA
This sequence comes from Canis lupus dingo, assembly GCF_003254725.2. Classification (NCBI taxonomy): domain Eukaryota; kingdom Metazoa; phylum Chordata; class Mammalia; order Carnivora; family Canidae; genus Canis; species Canis lupus. Next base: position 18,069,715 of record NC_064246.1, on the reverse strand, counting down.
GAGGCAGTTTTCCTTCTTCCTTGACAATTTGGATGTCTTTTATATCTCATTCTTGTCTAATTGTTATGGCTATTATCTCTAACACTATGTTAAATAAAAATGGTGAGAGTGGGCATCCTTGTCTTGTTCCTGATCTTAGAGGAAAAGCTTTCAGCTTTTCACCATTGAGTATGATGATGAGCTGAAAGTTTGTCATGTATGACTTCTATTATTGAGGTATTTTCCCTCCATATCCATTTTGTTGAGAGTTCTTAACCACAAACGGATTTTAAATTTTGTGAAGTACTTTTTTGGTATCGAAATGATTATATGATTTTTATCTTTCATTTTGTTAATACAATGTGCCACATTGATTCATTTGTGGATGTTGAATCATGCTTACATCCTTGGAATAAATCCCTCTTGATCATGGTATGATCCTTTTAATATATTGTTGAGTTCGGTTTGCTAAAAATTTTTTTTGAGGATTTTTACATCCATGTGAAGCATAGATATTGGCCTCTAATGTTCTTTTTTGTGTGTTATCTTGTCTGAGATTGATATCGGGTAATCCTGGCCTTGTAGATTGACTTCAGAAGCATTCCTTTCTCCTCATATTGTCGAAAGAGTTTAAGAATAGGTGTTAACTGTTCTTTAAATGTTTCATAGATTTCACCTCTGAAGCCATCTGGTCCTGAAGTGTCATTTTTAGGGAGTTTTCTGATTACTGATTTATATCATTTCTAATATCTGTCCATTCAGATTTCCTATTTCTTCTTGATTCAGTCTTAGAAGATTGTATATTTCTTTTTTTTTTTTTTTAAAGATTTTATTTATTTATTCATGATAGTCACAGAGAGAGAGAGAGAGGCAGAGACACAGGCAGAGGGAGAAGCAGGCTCCATGCACCGGAGCCCGATGTGGGATTCGATCCCGGGTCTCCAGGATCGCGCCCTGGGCCAAAGGCAGGCGCCAAACCGCTGCGCCACCCAGGGATCCAGAAGATTGTATATTTCTAGGAATTTATTCACTTCTAGATTGGGTAATTTCTTGGCATATAATTGTTTATAGTAGTCTCATAGTTCTTTGCATTTCTGTGATATAAGTAGTTACTTTCCTCTCTTATTTCTGATTTTATGTGGGTCCTTTCTTTTTCTTTTTCTTTTTCTTTTTTTTTTAATTTATTTATTCATGATAGTCACACGGAGAGAGAGAGAGAGTCAGAGACACAGGCAGAGGGAGAAGCAGGCTCCATGCACCGGGAGCCTGACGTGGGATTTGATCCCGGGTCTCCAGGATCGCGCCCTGGGCCAAAGGCAGGTGCCAAACCGCTGAGCCACCCAGGGATCCCTGGTCCTTTCTTTTTCTTAAGGAATCTGACTAAAAGTTTATCAATTTTGTTTATTTTTTCAAAGAACTAGCTCTTAATTTTATTGACCTTTTTTATTTTTGAAAATTTAGTCTCTATTTCATTTATTCACTGATCTTTATTATTTCCTTCCTTCTACTAACTGTTTTATTTGTCCTTTATTCAAAAAATAACTTCTTATGAGATTAGATTGTTTTAAGGTAGGCTATATTGTTATGAAGTAGGCTATATTGCTGTAAATCTTCTAGAGGATCCACTTCTAAACTCACTCATATGGCTGTTGACCTGAGGCCTCATAAGCTTGCTAGCTTGGCTAGCAGTGTCAGTTCACTGCTTTGTGGGCCTCTTTATAGGGCTGTTTACAACATAATAGCTAAAGTTCCCAGAGCAAACAATGTGTGAGAAAGAAAGTGACTAGGATGGAATCCTTAATGTATTTTTAAAACATAATCTAAGAAGTAACATACCATCACTTAATGGTATTCTATGGGACATACAGATGTGGTACAGTGTAGCAAAAAGATACAGAAATATGTGAATTCTAGGAGGTTGGGATCATTGGGGGCCATGTTGAGAGTTGGCTCTCACAGTGGTAAAAATTTAGATTAATGGATTTTGAGAAGTAGGAAATTACATTGATAAATATTTGAAAATGTCTACCGAAAAGAACAAAGACAATTACTGCCCCCCAACTTTTAAAGAGGCAGTTTTTTTAACTCTATTAAAATAAAGTGGTACATAAGAAAGCAAAGATCATCATAGAATATTATTAGAATCAGGACCAATTTTAAATATTTAAATAATTATATTTATTTAACCAATTCTTGTGAGATAAACAAATTTGAAAATGATATGAAGTATGAAAAAGCTGAGTTTTTATATTAAGTAGTCATTGACTAATCTCTAAAATATTTAAATCAAGTTATATTATTTCTTAATATGAACGTATTATTTAGATACACCAAATTTCTTAAAATTCTAGCTCCAGGGAAGGGAGTTCAGTTTCTAAGTCACTGCAGGTATTGAAAGCTGAATCCACTGTCTAATTAAGTGATCCAGAGTTCTGTATGTAGAAAAAGATCTCTGGTAGAAAGAGAAACACTTGTCAGTATCATGAAACCATAACAAAGGCACTCTCTCTCTTCCTCTCTCTCTCTCTCTATATATATATATGTGTGTGTGTGTGTGTGTGTGTGTGTATACACACATATGCAAGCTTACTATATAAATATAAATATATGTATATATATTTGGAGATAGTCCAGATGCTTGAAAGGTATATGTAGAGTAGAATAGTGAGGTCTTGTTAACTATGTGTTGTGTCATAAAGCATTCACTCAACTCTGATCCTTGATTTTCTCATTGTGAAAAATGGCAAAATTCTCACCAGTCATTGAATTTTATGCTATATAATTTATGTAGAATCAAGCACATTTTTGATTCATAATATTGGATTCCTAAATATTAAGAAAATATGAACCACAAAAATAATTTTCAACAAATAAAAGAAATGAAGGGTATAAGGCATTTGTAGAAGTTACACATATGTTTTATTGCACTTTCTATTATTAATTCCCTCCCAGTTACTTAGCATAACATAACGAAATGATGACTTAGTGTTGCATCAACTTTCAAAGCCAAATTCCTCTACCATTGGTAACTTGCAAAGATAATGATGTAATTAGAAATATTTTAAATCTGATTTTACACATGATAGAAAACATAATTTGGTGACATAATTTTAGATCATTTCCTGTAATGAGTCTGAATTCTTTTCTGACCTATTTATTCCTATAATTATGTACCCTCACCTGCTTTCAAATGCACATAATAATTTTAGCAAGGTTTAAGAAGGAGTAAACTATTTTTTTTTTTTGAGTAAACTAGTCTTGAGTTACTATTAGAGAGGGACTCAAGGCCCAGGCAAAGCTAGCTCTTCAGATTTGTTAGCCTTATTGTCAGAAAATTAACATTAATTCTCTCAGGAGCACTGAAATGTAGAAGTCCTAGGAACTTTACTTATCAAAAGGAGTCAGTGCAGCACTAGGGTTCAGAGGGCAAGCTCTGCAGTTTCAATTGTCAGCTCCGACTTATTAGCTGTATGATCTCAGTTTCCTCTTCAGTAAAATCAGGATAGCAATAGTTCCTGCCTTACAGGGCTGCTGTGAATATTACATGAGACAATGCATATAAAATGCTTAGCACAGTGCTAAGATAAGTAAGCACTCAATAAATGTTAGCTATTATTCTGCATATTGTGAATAAAGTCAATAAGGAAAGTACAGATCTCTAAAGAGCTCAGAACTGGTTTAGAATTTGGCAGTATAAAACAGACAAGATATGTTAAGGTTGAAGCTTAGAATGTATTGACCCAAAGGCCACCTTTGTTTAATAAATCTATGCTCCAAAGTTCAGAACAGTTTATACCACCTGGCATTTCAGTTGATTAGAGTGAATTTATTTAAGGTACTGCCCTCCTTTTTTGATCAATGATTGTACATCTTCATGGTATATTATGTGTAAAGCTAATTTTCTTGAAACTTAAGTAGATTATGGATTCAAGGCAGGTTTGTCAATTTGTTGTTCCTTCTAAATTACCATTAACTGGCTACTTAATCATACTCACTTTGTATTTTCTTGAAAGCATTAAAAAAATTCACTTCTAGTCTGATCCAAGCAACCATATGTCCATAGTATGAGTAAAGCACATCCACAGCTGATGTTTAAGCTAATGAAATGAGAAATGTATTACATATCAGCTTTGAATAGTTCATTTATGCTGTTAGAGTGAAAAAGTAGTAGTTTCCATCTGTACTTCAGAAATTCAACATTTGCTTCTGAAAGATTTTATTTTAATTGGAGCTAATATTAGTTTATTAGCAAAAGGCCTCTAGAGGCGTTAAAATGTAATCATGTAGCAATAATGAAAGGGCTATGTTGTATTTTTCTTGAAATACCCTAAATCTTTCTCGCATTATCTCATATGGCAGTGAAAACTAGACCTTTACATGATTTACATTTGTCTTTTTTAGCAAAGGTCTACACAGGAAGGCGATGGTAGTAGTTTCACTATTGTAGAAATAGTAGTAACAGATTGAAGGTTTTGATAGGAGTATTAAAGTATTATTGTGGCATATTTGTTTGGTAGATGTGAAAAACTCTCTTTAGTAGGTGTTTAGACAGGATGAATTTGAGGTGTTATGAAAGATTCAGATAAAATTTTTCAATAGGCAGTTGGATACAGAGTTCTAGAATTCAGGAAGAAGATCTAGGTTCAAGACGTATTTTAGGATTCACATCCATATAAATGGGAACTATGGTTTGGGACTTCTTTCCTAGGCAAAGTGGTGTGAGTTAGCTTTCTCATTGCCTTTAATATCCCATTCACTGCAAATGAGACAGTGGTATGATGGAATCTCACTATAGAATATTATTATCCAGGGGCACCTGGGTGGTGCAGTTGGTTAAGTTACCCATTCTTGGTTTCAATTCAGGGAGTATCTCAGGGTCATGAGATCAAGCCCATGTGGAGTCTTCTTAAGTTTCTGTCCCACTCTCTCTCTGCCCCTCTCCCCTTGCTCTCTCTCTCTCTAAAAAAGTAAATCTTTAAAAAAGAATATTAATATCCAAAAGAAGTTTCCATGATGATAGAAATATTCTACATCTTCACTCTCGGAACAGTAGTCACATGGGGCAGAGGCTTCCTCAATATAATATAGTGTGGTAGTTAAGAGTGTAGATGCTACCTACTGGAAGTATGAATTCAAATCTCTGCCTTGCTATATACTAGTAGATTTATCCAGGGCAGAATTTCTGACTTTTCTTTGTTATCACCATTTTAAAAAAAAAAGATTTATTTATTCATTCATGAGAGACACACAGAGAGAGAGAGAGAGAGAGAGAGAGGCAGAGACACAGGCAGAGTGAGAAGTAGGCTCCTTGCAGGGAGCCCGATGCGGGACTCGATCCTGGGACTCCAGGATCACACCATGAGCTGAAGGCAGATGCTCAACTGCTGAGCCACCCAGGTGTCCCATTGTTATCACCATTTGACTAAGATTTAACTTCAGATTAGTAAGAGAGTTGTTTTATGATTTAAATCACAATTGACATTTTTATTTTTTTTATTTTTTATTTTTTTTATTATTTTTTTTTATTGGTGTTCAATTTACTAACATACAGAATAACACCCAGTGCCCGTCACCCATTCACTCCCACCCCCCGCCCTCCTCCCCTTCTACCACCCCTAGTATGTTTCCCAGAGTTAGCAGTCTTTACGTTCTGTCTCCCTTTCTGATATTTCCCACACATTTCTTCTCCCTTCCCTTATTTTCCCTTTCACTATTATTTATATTCCCCAAATGAATGAGAACATATAATGTTTGTCCTTCTCCAACTGACTTACTTCACTCAGCATAATACCCTCCAGTTCCATCCACGTTGAAGCAAATGGTGGGTATTTGTCATTTCTAATAGCTGAGTAATATTCCATTGTATACATAAACCACATCTTCTTTATCCATTCATCTTTCGTTGGACACCGAGGCTCCTTCCACAGTTTGGCTATCGTGGCCATTGCTGCTAGAAACATCGGGGTGCAGGTGTCCCGGCGTTTCATTGCATTTGTATCTTTGGGGTAAATCCCCAACAGTGCAATTGCTGGGTCGTAGGGCAGGTATATTTTTAACTGTTTGAGGAACCTCCATACAGTTTTCCAGAGTGGCTGCACCAGTTCACATTCCCACCAACAGTGTAAGAGGGTTCCCTTTTCTCCGCATCCTCTCCAACATTTGTTGTTTCCTGCCTTGTTAATTTGCCCCATTCTCACTGGTGTGAGGTGGTATCTCATTGTAGTTTTGATTTGTATTTCCCTGATGGCAAGTGATGCAGAGCATTTTCTCATATGCATGTTGGCCATGTCTATGTCTTCCTCTGTGAGATTTCTGTTCATGTCTTTTGCCCATTTCATGATTGGATTGTTTGTTTCTTTGGTGTTGAGTTTAATAAGTTCTTTATAGATCTTGGAAACTAGCCCTTTATCTGATATGTCATTTGCAAATATCTTCTCCCATTCTGTAGGTTGTCTTTGAGTTTTGTTGACTGTATCCTTTGCTGTGCAAAAGCTTCTTATCTTGATGAGTCCCAATAGTTCATTTTTGCTTTTGTTTCTTTTGCCTTCGTGGATGTATCTTGCAAGAAGTTACTATGGCCGAGTTCAAAAAGGGTGTTGCCTGTGTTCTTCTCTAGGATTTTGATGGAATCTTGTCTCACATTTAGATCTTTCATCCATTTTGAGTTTATCTTTGTGTATGGTGAAAGAGAGTGGTCTAGTTTCATTCTTCTGCATGTGGATGTCCAATTTTCCCAGCACCATTTATTGAAGAGACTGTCTTTCTTCCAATGGATAGTCTTTCCTCCTTTATCGAATATTAGTTGCCCATAAAGTTCAGGGTCCACTTCTGGGTTCTCTATTCTGTTCCACTGATCTATGTGTCTGTTTTTGTGCCAGTACCACACTGTCTTGATGACGACAGCTTTGTAGTACAACCTGAAATCTGGCATTGTGATGCCCCCAGATATGGTTTTCTTTTTTAAAATTCCCCTGGCTATTCGGGGTCTTTTCTGATTCCACACAAATCTTAAAATAATTTGTTCTAACTCTCTGAAGAAAGTCCATGGTATTTTGATAGGGATTGCATTAAACGTGTATATTGCCCTGGGTAACATTGACATTTTCACAATATTAATTCTGCCAATCCATGAGCATGGAATATTTTTCCATCTCTTTGTGTCTTCCTCAATTTCTTTCAGAAGTGTTCTATAGTTTTGAGGGTATAGATCCTTTACATCTTTGGTGAGGTTTATTCCTAGGTATCTTATGCTTTTGGGTGCAATTGTAAATGGGATTGACTCCTTAATTTCTCTTTCTTCAGTCTCATTGTTAGTGTATAGAAATGCCACTGACTTCTGGGCATTGATTTTGTATCCTGCCACGCTACCGAATTGCTGTATGAGTTCTAGCAATCTTGGGGTGGAGACTTTTGGGTTTTCTATGTAGAGTATCATGTCATCGGCGAAGAGAGAGAGTTTGACTTCTTTGCCAATTTGAATGCCTTTAATGTCCTTTTGTTGTCTGATTGCTGAGGCTAGGACTTCCAGTACTATGTTGAATAGCAGTGGTGAGAGTGGACATCCCTGTCTTGTTCCTGATCTTACGGGAAAGGCTCCCAGTGCTTCCCCATTGAGAATGATATTTGCTGTGGGCTTTTCATAGATGGCTTTTAAGATGTTGAGGAATGTTCCCTCTATCCCTACACTCTGAAGAGTTTTAATCAGGAATGGATGCTGTATTTTGTCAAATGCTTTCTCTGCATCCAATGAGAGGATCATATGGTTCTTGGTTTTTCTCTTGCTGATATGATGAATCACATTGATTGTTTTACGGGTGTTGAACCAGCCTTGTGTCCCAGGGATAAATCCTACTTGGTCATGGTGAATAATTTTCTTAATGTACTGTTGGATCCTATTGGCCAGTATCTTGTTGAGAATTTTTGCATCCATGTTCATCAGGGATATTGGTCTGTAATTCTCCTTTTTGGCGGGGTCTTTGTCTGGCTTTGGAATTAAGGTGATGCTGGCTTCATAGAACGAATTTGGAAGTACTCCATCTCTTTCTATCTTTCCAAACAGCTTTAGGAGAATAGGTATGATTTCTTCTTTAAACGTTTGATAAAATTCTCCTGGGAAGCCATCTGGCCCTGGACTCTTGTGTCTTGGGAGGTTTTTGATGACTGCTTCAATTTCCTCCCTGGTTATTGGCCTGTTCAGGTTTTCTATTTCTTCCTGTTCCAGTTTTGGTAGTTTGTGGCTTTCCAGGAATGCGTCCATTTCTTCTAGATTGCCTAATTTACTGGCGTATAGCTGTTCATAATATGTTTTTAAAATCGTTTGTATTTCCTTGGTGTTGGTAGTGATCTCTCCTTTCTCATTCATGATTTTATTAATTTGAGTCTTCTCTCTCTTCTTTTTAATAAGGTTGGCTAATGGTTTATCTATCTTATTAATTCTTTCAAAGAACCAACTCCTGGTTCTGTTGATCTGTTCCACAGTTCTTCTGGTCTCGATTTCGTTGAGTTCTGCTCGAATCTTTATTAACTCCCTTCTTCTCTTGGGTGTAGGATCTATTTGCTGTTTTTTCTCTAGCTCCTTTATGTGTATGGTTAGCTTTTGTATTTGAGTTCTTTCCAGTTTTTGAATGGATGCTTGTATTGCGATGTATTTCCCCCTTAGGACTGCTTTTGCTGCATCCCAAAGATTTTGAATGGTTGTATCTTCATTCTCATTAGTTTCCATGAATCTTTTTAATTCTTCCTTAATTTCCTGGTTGACCCTTTTATCTTTTAGCAGGATGGTCCTTAACCTCCATGTGTTTGAGGTCCTTCCAAACTTCTTGTTGTGATTTAGTTCTAATTTCAAGGCATTATGGTCCGAGAATATGCAGGGGACAATCCCAATCTTTTGGTATCGGTTCAGACCCGATTTGTGACCCAATATGTGGTCTATTCTGGAGAAAGTTCCATGTGCGCTTGAGAAGAATGTGTATTCAGTTGAGTTTAGATGTAAAGTTCTGTAGATATCTGTGAAATCCATCTGGTCCAGTGTATCATTTAAAGCTCTCGTTTCTTTGGAGATGTTGTGCTTAGAAGACCTATCGAGTATAGAAAGAGCTAGATTGAAGTCACCAAGTATAAGTGTATTATTATCTAAGTATTTCTTCACTTTGGTTAATAATTGATTTATATATTTGGCAGCTCCCACATTCGGAGCATATATATTGAGGATTGTTAAGTCCTCTTGTTGAATAGATCCTTTAAGTATGATATAGTGTCCCTCTTCATCTCTCACTACAGTCTTTGGGGTAAATTTTAGTTTATCTGATATAAGGATGGCTACCCCTGCTTTCTTTTGAGGACCATTCGAATGGTAAATGGTTCTCCAACCTTTTATTTTCAGGCTGTAGGTGTCCTTCTGTCTAAAATGAGTCTCTTGTAGACAGCAAATAGATGGGTCCTGCTTTTTTATCCAGTCTGAAACCCTGCGCCTTTTGATGGGGTCATTAAGCCCGTTCACATTCAGAGTTACTATTGAGAGATATGAGTTTAGTGTCACCATGATATCTATTCAGTCTTTGTTTTTGTGGACTGTTCCACTGAACTTCTTCTTAAAGGGGAATTTTAAGAGTCCCCCTTAAAATTTCTTGCAGAGCTGGTTTGGAGGTCACATATTCTTTTAGTTGCTGCCTGTCTTGGAAGCTCTTTATCTCTCCTTCCATTTTGAATGAGAGCCTTGCCGGATAAAGTATTCTTGGTTGCATGTTCTTCTCATTTAGGACCCTGAATATATCCTGCCAGCCCTTTCTGGCCTGCCAGGTCTCTGTGGAGAGGTCTGCTGTTACCCTAATACTCCTCCCCATAAAAGTCAGGGATTTCTTGTCTCTTGCTGCTTTAAGGATCTTCTCCTTATCTTTGGAATTTGCAAGCTTCACAATTAAATGTCGAGGTGTTGAACGGTTTTTATTGATTTTAGGGGGGGATCTCTCTATTTCCTGGATCTGAATGCCTGTTTCCCTTCCCAGATTAGGAAAGTTTTCAGCTAGAATTTGTTCAAATACATATTCTGGCCCTCTGTCCCTTTCGGCGCCCTCGGGAACCCCAATTAAACGTAGGTTTTTCTTCCTCAGGCTGTCGTTTATTTCCCTTAATCTATCTTCATGGTCTTTTAATTGTTTGTCTCTTTTTTCCTCAGTTTCCCTCTTTGCTATCAACTTGTCTTCTAGGTCACTCACTCGTTCTTCCACCTCGTTAACCCTCGTCGTTAGGACTTCTAGTTTGGATTGCATCTCATTCAATTGATTTTTAATTTCTGCCTGATTAGCTCTAAATTCTGCAGTCATGAAGTCTCTTGAGTCCTTTATACTTTTTTCTAGAGCCACCAGTAGCTGTATAATAGTGCTTCTGAATTGGCTTTCTGACATTGAATTGTAATCCAGATTTTGTAACTCTGTGGGAGAGAGGACTGTTTCTGATTCTTTCTTTTGAGGTGAGGTTTTCCTTCTAGTCATTTTGCTCAGTGCAGAGTGGCCAAAAGCAAGTTGTATTGGGAAAAAGAGAAAAAGAGAGGAGAGAAAGAAGGAAAGAAAAGAGAAAGAGAAAAAAAAAGGGAAGAAAAAGAAAAAAAAAAACGAAAAAAAAAAAAAAGAAGAAAAAGAGAAAGAAAAAGAAAGGAGAAAAAAAGGGGGTGGGGGAAGGAAACAAATCAAAAAGCAAAACAAAACAAAAACAAAAACAAAAACAAACAAAAAAAGAACCACCGGGGAGTATCTTCTGATTCTGTGTACTTTAAGTCCCTTGGCTTCTCCTGGAAGTTGTCCGTCTAGCTGGTCTTCTGGGGGAGGGGCCTGCTGTGCTGATTTTCAGGTGTTAGCAGTTGGGGGAGCTGCTGTGCCCCTGCCTGGTGCAGGGCTCGGTGGGGGTTGTTTACCCCGTGAGGCCGCAGGAGGAACAGCCCCAGTGGCGGGGCAGCTCTGGAGCCCTGGATTCAGCCCCCGCAGGAACTCCAGAGCTCTCCGTCTGCAGGGCCTGGAGGCTCCGGGGCGGGGCCGCTGATGTGCTCAGCTGGGGCAGGAGCGTCCTTGCGGTCCTGGGCCCTCCCGGCCTCTGCCTGTCCCGGGGGAGGCCGGATCCTGGGCTGTGTCCCGGCGCCCTGTGCTCCGGGGCCTGCGCTGTTGGATTCGCGCTCCCGGGCCGCGCAGCCCCCTCCTCGGAGCCGCCGCCCAAGTCCCTCCGAGCTGCTCCTGGAACCGCGCAGCCCCCTCCGCACGGAGCCTCTTCGTCTGCCCGAGCCCCCCCGAGCTGCTCCCGGGGCCGCGCAGCCCCCTCCGCGGAGCCGCCGCCCGAGCCCCTTCAGCTGCTCCGGGTCCCGCCGGTCCCGCCGTGCGCGCTGCAGCCCTTAGGGAGCTCGGCGCACTCTCCTGGGCGCGCAGTTGCTGTTACTGTCCCCGGGAGCCCGAGGGCATCCTCGCCCTCCTGGGTCCTGCTCCAACTCCCCGCGAGCCCCTTTCCGCCCGGGAAGGTTGGTGCAGCTCCTGCGTCTCCGGGTCGGGGCTCTCCTGTCCTGGGGACACTCGCCCCGGCCTCAGCCCGGCTCCTCGCGGGGCCCCTCCCCCTTGGAGGCCTTTGTTTCTTTACTTCTTTTTCCCCGTCTTCCTACCTTGATAGAAGCGCGAACTCTTCTCACTGTAGCATTCCAGCTGGTCTCTCTTTAAATCTCAGGCCGAATTCATAGATTTTCAGGATAATTTGAAGGTTTTCTAGGTAGTTTGGTGGAGACAGGTGATTTGGAGACCCTACTCTTCCGCCATCTTGCCTCCTCATTTCACAATTGACATTTTTAAAAGTGCTTTAAATCTACTGAAGAGTTAATAAGTGTTACTATCATTAATTTAAAAGTAAACTTAGAGAAATATTTGAGAGTATTTTGAAATCTTAAAAAAAAAAGGCAATCTATGAGTTGACCTGATTGATAGATGCATCCTTAGACTCATACAATGTTGTGTTATTTTAGAAACATTTTGCATGTAAGATAGTCTATTTTTAAATATTTTTGTGCTTTTCACATTTTTTCCAGATTAGAGAGATAATTTACAAAAAAATGTATTTAAGATGTATGACATGATGTTTTGATATATATACATAGTGAAAAGATTACCACAATCAAGATGAATAAAGTGTTCATAACTTCACATGGTTACCTTTTCCTTTTCTTTATGATAGTGAGAACAGATAAGATCTACTCTCAGCAAATTTCGACTACTATACAATGTAGTAGTATTAGCTATAGTTATTATACTGTACACTGGAACTTCAGAATTTACTCATCCTGCATAACTGAAACTTGTACCCTTTGGGCAACATCTCCTCATTTCCTCTACATCTCAGCCATTGGCAACCACCATAATATTCTTTACTCCTATGAGTTCAATTTAAATTGTACATATGAGTGTGATCATGCTGTATTTATAACCATACTATTTTCCATAATGGATATATCAATTGGCTTTTCTCTAGCAATGCAAAAGAGTTTCCTTTTCTCTTCATACTCACCAACACTTGTTATCGTCTCTCTTTTTGATATTAACCATACTAATAAGTATGAGGCATATGATTTACATTTTCTTGATATTTAATGATCTTGAACACCTTTTCATATACCTATTGGCTATCTGTTTTTCCTGGAAAATGTTATTCAGCTCTTCTGTTCATTTTTTTCTGTTTATTTTTTTATTGGTTTTGTTTACTTACAATGGAGTTGTATACATTTTTTTATATATTTTGGATATTAACCCTTTATCAGATTATAGTTTGTAAATATTGTCTCCCATTCCACAGGTTTTTTTCACCTTGTTTATCATTTCCTTTCTGTGTAGTTTTTTAGTTTAATGCAATATCATTTGTCTGTTTTCACTTTTATTACCTGTGTTTTAGTGTCATATCCAAAAAACCATTGCTAAGACCAATGTCAAGGAGTTGTTTCCTTGTTTTCTTCTAGTAATTTTATGGTTTCAAGTCTTATATGTCTTTAATTCATGTTGATTGTTTGTATATGGTGTGAAATAAGGGTCTAATTCCATCTTTTTGCTTTTGGGCTTTCAGTTATCCTAACACCATTTATTAAAGAGAATATTCATGCCTCATTGTGTGTCCTTGGCAGCTTTGTCAGATCAGCTTCCTGGAGATGCATAGGTTTATTTCTGGTTCTCTGTTCCATTCCATTGGTCTATGCCAGTGTACTGTTTTGTATTGTTTTTTAATTACTGAGGTAAAATTGGTATATGTTAGTTTCAGGTGTACAAAATAATAATTTAATATTTGTATATACTTAAAAGTCTAGTTAACATTCATCATCCCACAATTGACCTTCACCCTTTTCACCCACCCATCAAACCCCTTCCCCTCTGATAACCAATAATCTGTTCTCTGTATATGAGTTTTGTTGTGCTGTGTTTGTTCATGTGTTATGTTTTTATAGATTCCATATATAAGTGAAATCATAAAGTATTTGTCTTTCTCTGATTTATTTCACTTAGCATAATACTCTCCAGGCCCATTTCTGTTGTTGGAAATGACAAAGTTTCATACTTTTTTATGTCTGTGTAATATTCCATCGTATATATACATCACATTTTCTTTATCTATCATCTATCAGTGGACAATTAAGTCGCTCTCATATCTTGGCTATTGTAAATAATACTGCAATGAACAGAGGGCTGCATATGTCTTTACAAATTAGTGTTCTCATTTTCTTTGAGCAAATACTCTCTGTCCACTTATAATAAATTGTTTCTTTGGTGTTGAATTGCATGAGTTTTTTTATGTTTTGGATACTAACTCCTTATCAGATATATTATTTGCAAGTATGTTCTCTAATTTAGTAGATTGCCTTTTCATTTTGTTAATTTCCTTTGCTGTGCTTTGTAGTTTTATGCAGTCCTACTTGTTTATTATTTCTTTTGTTGGCTTTGCTTTTGGAGTCAGATGCAAAAATCCAATGCCAAAATCACTATCAAGGAGCTAACTGCCTATGTTTTCTTTTTTTGTGGTAAATATTTAATATATAAATATTAGAGAACATACTACTGCACAAGCACTGGGCCAAGTGGGAAATCAAATGTCAAATGAAAATATTTCTTAGAACAAAATAAAAAGAAAACACAATATTCCAAAGCCTATGGGATGCTGCAAAAGTGGGTATTAGAGTGAAATTTATGCTAAAAAGCTTAAGAAAAAAAGTTCAAATAAACAACATTATACCACAAGGACTAGAAAAAGAAGAAACTTAGCCGAAATTTAGTAGAGGAAGGAAATAATAAAGAAAAGTCGGAAACAAATAAAATAGAGACCAGAATAAAGAATAATACAACATTAAGAGTAATGGCCAGTTTTTCTAAAAAATAAAATTAGCAATACTTTAACTACATTAACTAAAAAAAGAGAGTGAGGACTCTAAAACCAAGAAATGGAAGAGAAAATGATACAACAGATAACCATAGAAATACTGAGTGTGATAACAGATGACTAGAAACAATTACATACTAACAAATCAGATAACTTAGAAAAAAAAAACAGACAATTTCTAAAAATGCACATTATTGAATCCTGAATCCAAGAAATAGGAAAACTTCTTAGACCAGTAAGAAGGATAAAAGTTGAATTAGGAATCAAAAAACTCCCAGTACAAAGAAGCCAAGACCACATGGTTTCATTGGTGAATTCTACAAATATTAAAAAAAAAAAAGTGGTTAATGACCATCTTTATCAAAATCTTACAAATAGTATATTAGAGGGAACATATGCGACATTATTCCATGAAGCCAGTGCTTCCCATGATACCAAGCAGTATAAAAACAATACAAGAACAAAAAAGTAAAGTTTGTCCGATATAAGTATTGCTACTCTTTCTTTTGACATCAATTTGCATGATAAATGTGTCTCTACCCCCTCACTTTCAATCTGCAGCTGTCTTTCGGTTTTATAGGTAGTATATAGATGATTCTTGTTTTGTTTTTGTTTAAGGAGATAGAAGTTTATTGAATACATCACAAGGGAGTGACAGGCAGGACAGCAAAGGAAAGGCTATTTGCTGACTTTTTTTTTTAAGATTTTATTTATTTATTCATGAGAGACAGACACACACACACAGAGAGAGAGAGAGAGAGGCAGAGGGAGAAGCAGACTCCATGCAGGGAGCCCAACGTGGGACTCCATTCCGGGTCTCCAGGATCACGCCCTGGGCTGAAGATGGCACTAAATCGCTGAGCCACCCAGGCTGCCCATTATTTATTTATTTATTTTATCCATTCTGACACCTTATGTCTTTTAATTGGAGAATTTTATTTATTTACATAGAAAGTAATTATTGATAGATGTGTATTTATCTCATTTTACTCCTGTTTTGTCATTATTTCTGGAAATTTTCTCTATCCCTTTCTTGTCGCTGTCACTTCTGATCTCTTTGCACTCAAGGGACCTCTTTAATATTTCTTGCAGGGCTGGTTTAATGGTCATGAACTTCTTCAGTTTTTGTTTGTCTGGGAAACTCTTGATCTCTCCTTCCATTCGAATGATTGCCTTGCTGGATAGAATATTCTTGGCTGCAGATTTTCCCCATTTAGCCCTATGAATATATCATGTTACTCCCCTCCAGCTTGCCAAGCTTCTGTTGAGAAATCTCCAGCTAGCTTTATGGGTCTTTCCCTGTAACTTAAGGACTTCTTTTGTCTTGCTGCTTTTAAGATTTTTTTCTTTATCATTGTATTTTGCAAATTTAATCACAATATGTCTTGGTGTTAGTCTGCTTTTGTTGATTTTGATGGGAGTTCTCTGTACATACTGGATTTGGATGTCTGTTTCCTTTCTCAGATTAGGGAAGTTTTCAGCTAAAATTTTGTCAAATAAACCTGTCTCCTTTACTTTCTCTTCTTGTGGGACTCCTGCCATATGAATGTTATTACACTTGCTGGAGTCACTGAGTTTCCTAAGTCTGTTCTTGTATTGCATAATTCTTCTTTCCCTTTTTTGTTCAGATTCATTATTTTCCATTATTTTGTTTTATTTTTTTATTTTTTTATTTTTTATTTTTTTATTATTTTGTTTTCTATGTCACTAATTCATTTCTCTGCTTTCTCCAGCCTGCTGTTCATTGCATCAAGCCCATTTCTTGTTTATTGCATTCTTCTTCTCTGGGATTTATTCTTTTTTTTTTTTTTTTTTTTTTTTTAATCTCTGTTGTAAGAGTCATTAACATCTTCTATTCTTTTCTCAAGCCCAGTTAGTATCCTTATGATTGTTGCTTTCAATTCTCCATCAGGGATGTTACTTATATCTGTTTCACTTAGATTTCTGGCCTTATCTTGTTCTCTCATTTGGGATAATTAGCTCCATCTTGGCATTTTGTCTAAGTCTCTGCCTTTTTCTACATGTTAGAAAAGCCAGTTATGTCTCCTGCTCCTAAATGTAACAGCCTTACGAATTAGAAATCATGTAGTGCTTAGGCCTGGACTTTCAAGGAGTGTGTCTCTCTGTGTGCTGTGTGAGCTCTGCTGTTTTATTTTGGTTGCTGTATCCTTTGGGCCAGTCTGCAGAGGCTTTCATTGTCTACTGTGGGCAGTGTTTGGTCTGTGGCCTAAATGTGGTGAGTTTTAATGAGGTATGCTCTGGTCTGCTTGTGAAATGAGAACTGACACCAACTCCATGAGAACTGAGACTCTGCAGAATTCTCTGGTTAGGAGACATGGTGTGGGCAGGGAGTTTTGTTGGTCTTCTGAGAGAGGATCCCACCACACTGGGACTGAGGCAAGCTTGACTGAAAAGGGCAGTCCCACCAGAGCACAGGGGGGTGAGTCTTGGTCTAAGTAGTTTAGGTAGTCAGTGCTGGTGGGGTGTTACCTCCTGCTGGTGGTTCTGTGTTTATGCTGAGGGGTAGGGAGGGAAATAGTACTGTTCCCAAAGAGGCATCTCTGTGAATGCCGCCTCCCCTGGAAACTGAGTGCAAAACCTCCCCGCTGTGTGCTTCAGGTGTTCTTCAGACCAGTTTCCACTCTGTCTGCCACCAGGGTTGTTTGCTTGCCTTCTTTCTAGGAGCAGGCAGCACTTGGGGCTCAATCTCAGCCAAGCCCACTAACTCCAGGCCTAAGCCCTGCTGGTTGCAAGAACTCAAGAAATTCAGCCCCTCTCATATTCCAAGCCAATGGAAAAGCCATTGTGTATTCCCCATGCTTTCCTCTCTCCTTCACCTTTCTTCATGTTCAGGACTCCCTTTCCTCTGCAGCAGCTGCAACAATCTGTTTCTCCCCTAAACCACATCTCCGTACTTCCTTCCTTTTCCCATCTGGCCTCTACTCTCCCTTTAGTTGTGAAATTTGTTCTGTCAGTCTTCAGGTCAGTTTCTGGGTTATTTAGGATGATGTGAGTTATCTAGCTGTGTTCATGAGAGATGAGCCTAGACTCCTCCTACTCCTCCTCCATCTTAGGAAATTCTAATCACTTCTGTTCTGCCTATGTTTTCTTTAGGAGTTTTATGGTTTCAGGTCTTACATTCAAGTCTTTAATCCACTTTGAGTAAACTTTGTGTATGGTGTAAGAGAGTGGTCTAGTTCCATTCTTTTGCATGTAGTTGTCCAGTTTTCCCAGCACCGTTTATTAAAAAGATTGTCATTTTCCCATTTTATACTCTTGGCTTCTTTGTTGTAAAGTAATTGGCCATATATGTGTGGGTTTATTTCTGAGCTCTCTATTTAATTTCATTGATCTATGTGTCTGTTTTTATGCCAATACCATACTGTTTGGATGATTATAAATTTGTAGAATAGTTTGAAGTCATAGTGTGTGACACCTTCAGCTTTATTCTTTTTTCTCAAGATCATTTGGTCATTCAGGTCTTTTGTTCCAAATTTTAGATTTCTTTGTTTCTGTGAAACATGTCATTGAAATTTTGATAGGAATTTCAATGTATGTATAGATTGTGTAGCATGGACATTTTAACAATATTAATTCTTGCAATTCATGAATTTGGATTATTTTTCCATTTATTTATGTCATCTGAAGTTTCTTTCTCATCAGTATCTTGTAGTTTCAGTGTACAAGTCTTTTACCTCCTTGGTTAAATTTATTCCTAGGAATTTTATTCTTTGTGGTGCAATTATAAATGGATTTGTTTTCTGAATTTTTCTTTCTGCTAGTTCATTATTAATGAGAAATGTAACAGTCTTTTGAGTATTTGATTAGTATACTTGATTTTGTATCCTACAATTTTACTGAATTTATTTACTGAATTCATTTTAACAGGTTTTAGTGGAGACTTTAGGTTTTAGTGCAGACTTTACGTATGGTATCTTGTCATCTACAGAGAGTGACAGTTTTACTTTTTCCTTACCATTTTGAATGCCTTTTTATTTCTTGTTCTTGTTTGATTATTGTGGCTAGGATTTTGAATAATATGTGAGTAAAAGTGGTAAGAGTGGACATCAATGTCTTATTATTGATCTTAAGCTTTTCATCATTGAGTATGATGACTGTGAGTTTTTCAGTATGACTTTTATTATAGGGATGTATGTTCTGTCTATACCCACTTTAGGAGGGTTTTATGATAAATAAATGTTAAATTTTATCAAATGTTTTTTGTGTATCTGGAGATGATCATGATTTTTATTAATATCATGTGTCCCATAGATTTTGGATTTTTATATTTAGATTTCATAATCTCAATGTATTTTTCTTTAATTTACCCTTTGATTTCTTCATTGATTCATTGGTCGTTCTGTAGTGTGTTGTTTAATATCCACATATTTGTGATTTTTCCTGTTTTCCTCTTGAAATTGATTTCTAGTTTCATATCATGGTAGCAAAAAAGATGATTGATATGATTTCATTCTTCTTAAATTTACTGAAACTTGTTTTGTGGCCTAACATGTGATTTATCCTAAAGAATGTGCCATGTGCATGCAAGAACAATGTATATCCCTGCTATTGGATAGAATGTTCTGTATACACCTATTAGGTCTATCTAGTCTAATGTCCTCTTTAAAGCTTTTTTTTTTTTATTGATTTTTTTTTTTTTTTTTTTTGTCTGGATGATTTATCCACTGATGTAAATGGGGTCATTAAAGTCCTTACTGTTCATGTGTTGCTGTCAAAGTCTTCCTTTAAATTTGTTAATATTTGCTTTATATATTTGGTATTCCTATGTTGGTGCATAAATATTTATAAATGTTCTATCCTCTTGTTGGATTGACTTATTTGTCTTTATGTAACATCCTTCTTTTTTTTTTTTTTTTTTCCTTTATTATGGTCTTTGTTTTGAAGTCTGTTTTGTCAGATACAAGTATAGCTACACCAGCTTTCTTTCTGTTTTCACTTTCCTGGAATGAAAATTTTCATGGAATACTTTTTTTTTCCATCCCTTTGCTTTTACTCTGTTTATCCTTAGATTTGTATTTAGTGTCTTCGAGGTAACGTACAAATGTATCATTTTTTTCATCCATTATCCACTCTTTGATTAGAGAATTTTTTTCACTAACATTTAGTTATTGATAGGTATGACTTATTGCCACATGTTTAGTTATTTTCTGGATGTTTTTGTAGTTCCTCTACATTCCTTTCTTCTTTGCTTTCTTCCATTGTGGTTTGGTGACTCTTTTGTGTTTTGTTTACATTCCTTTATCTTTAATGTATCTAATATAGGTTTTAGCTCCAAGGTTACCATAAGGTTCACATGTTTTAAATTGACAGAAACTTAAAGTTGAAGGTATTTTAAATCCCTGCATTTTTATTTTCCCATCAACACATTTTATGGTTTTGATGTCATATTTTACATTTTTTAAAAATTTGTACATCCCTTAACTAATTACTGTAATTTTAGTTAATTTTACTACTTTTGTCTTTTAACTTTCATACTAGCTTTAAGAAGTCCCTTTAACATTTTTTATAATGCTGGTTTAATGTTTACAAGATCCTTTAGCTTTTTCCTGCCTAGAAAACTTCATCTATCCATCAATTCTGAATGATAGTCTTACTGAGTAGAATATTTTTGGTTGGAAGTATTTCCCTTTCAGTACTTTGAATATATCATACTATTTCCTTCTGGTCTGCAATATATCTGCTGAAAAATCATCTAATAGTCATATGAGGATTCTCTTGTATATAACAAGCTGTTTTTCTCTTACTTCTTTTAAGATATTTTTCTTAATCTTTAACTTCTGACATTTTACTTATAATGTGTCTTGGTGTTGATACCTTTGGATTTATCTTCTTTGGAACTCTTTGTGCTTCCAGGACCTGGACATCTCTCTCCTTCCCCAATATAGGTAAGTTTTGAAAGATTATTTCTTCAAATTTATTTCTGTCTCTCTTTTCCTTCTGGAACTCCCGTAATGAAAATATTATTCTGCTTGATGTCCATAGGTCTCTTAAGCGAACTTCACTTATTTTTTTTGCTACACTCCTGAAGTGAGTTCCTCCACTGTCCCATCTTACAGATTACTGATCCATTCTTATCCTTCCTCTGGTCTACTGCTGAGTTCTTCTTATATATTCTTTCAGTGCAGTTACTGTATTCTTCAGTGCCATGACCTGTTTGCCACCTATATTTTCTATGTCTTTGTTGAAGTTTTCACCGTGCTCATTCATTCTTCTTTATGAATTTGGTGAGCATCTTTATGACCATTACTTTAAATTTTTTAACAGATAGATTAGTTATCTCTGTTTCATTAAGGTCTTTCTCTGAGGTTTTGTTTTGTTCTTTTGTTTGGAGCATATTCCTCTTTTCCCCATTTTGCTTTACCCTTTATGTTTGTTTCTATGTATTATATGAAACAATGATTTCTTTCAGTTTTGAAGAAGTAGCTTGTGAGCATCTCAACGTTGCCCTGAGCTTGGTTCTCCTGAACCTTTTTGATTGTCTCAGTACCCTGATTTTGTTGTTGTTTTGGCTTATTCATTCTTGATATGTTCCAATTATTGAGGGTGTGCCAAGACCTGTCAGTATACCAAAGAGAATGAACTCAGTCAGCACCTAGTTTCAAATGACTGAAAGAAAAATTCTTAGGCATCAGTTTTTATTGTATATAAACGTATATAGTCCTCTGGGACCACAATTGTATACCCATCTATCTCCTGGGCTAGAAGATCTGGAGGTGTCCCCTGGTTGACAGTTGCAAAAATTGAAGTTCAGATGAGTCTATGAGCGCCTTTCTGGAGATATCTGTAAGCTTTGGTGAATCCAAAGAAGGGTGCAAAGCCCATGGCTTTAGTGAGGGCAGTAAAGAGTAAAGGGCTGGGGACAGGGTACATCTGCAGCTTTAAAAATGCTAGAAAAGCGTGCTTGGGTGGGCACATCCTTGGCTTTAATGAGTCTGTGTCCTCCCACACCCACCTGTGCTAGCAAGTTAGAGAGAGGGTAAAAATATGGTTATCAGTGCCTCCATCCTCAAAGAACATCCCAACTTGTTCCTCTGCCTCTGGTAGATATTTTAAGATTAGCAAATAAATCTCCTTCACTTGTCTTTCAGCACCTCTCAAACTGCTTCCTTTGCACTGGTCCTGGGATGAGTGAGTCCAGGACTATCCCCTTGAAAGTGGTATCTGAGATTCTACAGTTCCTTGGGTCCTCTGAGTGTAAGCCCCATTGGTTTCTAAGGCTAGATGTTTAGGGAGCCTCATCTCTCTGGTGCAGATCCTAAAGGTTAGGATGCCTGATATGGAGCTCAACTCCTCACTCCTTAGGGAGAAACTCTGGACCCATGAAATTTCCTTCCTATTGTGCAGGTAGGATTTTGGAGAGACTGCATCTCTGCCTCTCCTACCTGTCTTGATGTGGTCCTTTTATTCCTTGTTGTGGAGAGAGCTGTTTAGCTAGTTTTTAGTTCTTTTTCATTGTGAATTAGTCCACATATAGCTATAGATTTGGCGTGTCCATGAAAGGAAATGAATTCAGGGTCTTCCTATACCACCAACTTGGAACATCTGTCCCCCACCCCCCACTAATCTCTTTGATGATAGGGGAAACATTTTAGTGAAAGAAAGTTTATGGTGGGGATCCCTGGGTGGCGCAGCGGTTTGGCGCCTGCCTTTGGCCCAGGGCACGATCCTGGAGACCCGGGATCAAGTCCCACATCGGGCTCCCGGTGCATGGAGCCTGCTTCTCCCTCTGCCTATGTCTCTGCCTCTCTCTCTCTCTCTCTCTGTGACTATCATAAATAAATAAAAATTAACAAAAAAATTAAAAAAAAAGAAAGTTTATGGTGTTTTTATTATTTCTATAATAGAGTTACTACCTTTGATTAAATTTCTTATATTTAGCAACTCAAATGCTTTTTCCATTTAAATATGTTTATGTTTATAATTTCAGTTTTTAACACATCAATTCTTTTTGGTAATTTCTTGGGGCTTATATTGGATAGGATAAGAAATGATTATATGGTTCTAGCCTTGGTAGAAACAAAAATGACATACAGGAGAAAGATAATCTTTTTTTTTTAAGATTTATTTATTTACTCATGATAGATGTAGAGAGAGAAAGAGAGAGGCATGAGACACAGGAGGGCGGAGAAGCAGGCCCTACACCAGGAGCCCGACGCGGGACTCGATCCCGGCACTCCAGGATCGCTCCCTGAGCCAAAGGCAGGCGCCAAACTGCTGAGCCACCCAGGGATCCCCCAGAAAGATAATCTTTTAAACATTTCTATAAAAATGTATTTTATTGTCTTTGATTCTTTTTACTTTTCAGAGATCCAAAATTATCTTGCCAAAATGTTTTGTTTCTTTACATCAAACAATAATTAAAATTCTATTAACCAAATATTTATTTAAAAATGTGTCTCATATTTTTTATGAAACTCCAGAAATCGGAAAATGCAAACAGGATAATCTTCTCTATCATATTAATTTTAACAGCAATTCCTGAGTTTGTAACACAAGTGAATATTGCCTTGGAAGCCTTAAGTAAAAACTCTTTGGATATATTTGATGATGATCAATTTGTGGACATCTCAAAGAAGATCTACGATACAATTCATGATATCAGATGTTCAGTCATGATGATTCGAGTAAGTTTGCTTTGCTTTCTATTAAATTATTGCAATGCTCTTCGCCATCTGGAATGCTTGGAATGAATGCAAGAAATATTTTATTTCTATTTCATAATGTCAATGCTGAAATCCATTAGAACTTTAGAAATTCATATGTATCCCTGAAGTCAAATCTACTGTCACAAACAACACTTTCACTTATGTATTTGGTTATAACTTATGCAAATGAGCACATTTAACTGCTGTGTGTGCAGAAATGATAGGATTCCTTGTGTTCAGAATTCACTGAGGTGTCACATAGCATGATCAGGAGCCAAATAAAAATACATAAAGTATTTTGCTTTCTTTTCTTGAATGGAAAAGGATCTTTCTCATCACTGTATTGAAATTGGTAGGAAAATATGTCTAAAATAGGATGTTTCTAGGGCCAAACCCTCTCATACCAAATTATAGACTCAGACTATTCTGTAAGAAATTTCACTTGGAGCTGACAAGAACAACAAACACTTGAACTGTCCCAGTTTAGGAGTTGTCTATTTGGGAGAATATATGCCATCTTCTTAAGGGTGAAAGTGAGCCATTTATTGTGGGCATATATACTGCATACACAGAGATCAGGATTGTTTGTTTTTACTTAAATGTTAATGTGGAGTGCTTTAAAAAATTGATTGAAAAAACAGTGGAGGTTTTCTGAAAAATGCACTTAATGTAAATATATGGGTTTTTTTTTTATCAGGCAGACCCTGAGCCAAAGATTTGTGTTACCATTAGTCTATTTAAGAGAAAGTAAGACCGAAAAAATGAGGTAGGGAGGGGAAGTAAACCAGCAAAATGTAATTATGCATCACTACTGGAAACTAGGGCACAATCCTGCTGGGGAACTTTGGACAATCCTATAGAATGCTCCTCAGAATTACCTTACCTGAGGTGAGCAAAACCCAGTTTATCCACCTATTCATCCTTGATTAAAGGCTATTCCTCCTCAGAGGTTACTTCAGTCTCGTGGCCAAAAAAAACAACCCTCAGGCAGAGTGGCAGGTGCTTGCAGTAAGAAGATTCAGTAGGAATGGTGAGTGTAATTTGTTAAGTATGAATAGAGTTTAATTTGAAAGCCTTCAGATTTAAGCATTAGTGAAACTATAAAGGTGGAACTGGAAGTGCTGAGGATATATGGGCAGAGCACCAATAGTATCTGACTGGCTTGAATGTTACAGTTAGGTTACATGGAGAGATTCATAAAAATGGAGTCATTTGGGGATCTTGTAAGGAAAAGGGCCAACAAAAGTTGAAGACACTGACAGGGCAGATGAATGCTTATGAAAGAAATTCTAAGAGAAAATCTAAAGGTGTCAAGATGTAGGATCTATCACTTCAGAGCATGGGAAAACCCAAGAGCAAACCAATAATACATATAAGAGAGAAACACACATATCTATTCATGAACATCCAGGAGGTATTTGTTCATATGTAATTGAATACTGTGGCACTTACCAGTACTATGTCTGAGCTACAAAGTACCTTTTCAAATATTTTCTTCTAACAAAGGATTTTAAACCTTATCCATGTGGACTAGTGGATTAGTAATAATCCAAAACTGGGAAAATAGGTAGAACTGGGAGAGAAACATTGAGTGAAGACATATGAATTTCAGGAAATAGTCTTTCCAAGTAAAACACTTGCATTTCCAATATTCCAAGGTGAATATGTGAGAAGATGAAACCAGTGAAATAGCTTAGGTGAACCAGGGTAGGAAATGATTTTTTTTCCCTGAAAAACCTATCTAGGGATGAAAAAGTCTTGTAATTTCTCCCATTTGTATGTTTTAGTATCTAAAAATTTCCTTATTATCAAAATAGCTTACTGATTGCAAATCAAATTATCTTTCCATTATTTCCATATATCTTTCATATCCAGCAGTCTTCTGTAGGGCAAGATAACAATTATTGTAATTATTTAACAGCCTAGAGGGCAGTAATTTCCCCCATACTCATCTCTTTCTCAAGGTACATACTTCAATTTATTTTAAACTTTTCCTCATAGGAATAATTTAGTATTTTGTTTTCTTTACTAGTCCTTATTTAACTTTTCAACAAAATTCTCAAATGCGACTATCAAAAAGTAAACTCTAATTATAGCCTGTCCAAAGTCAAATAAAGTGGAAGACTTGTTCTTATGTTATTGCCGATAATACAGTCAACTGCTGTGAACTTATTTTTCTCCCTCTTAAACACCACGATTATTGGATAGACAGTGATTTCCTTTTATTTATTTGTTTTATCCTGTTGTTACCTGTATATTCTTCTCCATTTTGACTTGATATGTTTGCTTTTGGTCATAAATCCTTATCCTATAAAGTTTTTAATATTTTGAAATGATTTTTCATATAATTTATCAGGTTTTTTTTAAATTTGGTTGTGATTGTACCTAAATTAGCATCAATTAGAAACAAGAGATTATAATCTCTAGATTATAATCTAGATTACTAATCAAAATGTTGACTTATATTAACCCTTCCTCTGACTGTAATCTCTGCTAGACAGCTCCCCTTAAGGATCTTAGTGTCAGGGGATCTTAGAAGCTGACATTCCATCCAATGGAGAACATACTGGTAAGTGTATGGTTTAGTAAGAATGTCCTCTGAATTTTGAGGTAGAGCTATTCTTCTTTCAAACACACTTTATGACCTAAAGTAAATAAGTAAAATGTATTAGAAAGAGCTGCTGCACTTGAAACCATGCAGGTGAATCCAGGGACTCATGTGCCTGCACACCCAGTTCCTTAGGCAGCCTCTAGGGAAGCTTCTATGGAACTTCTACAAGGATTCCTTGGAGGATGATCCATAAATCTGTGTACTTAACAGCTGATTGGATTATATGTTGAAAATAGAAGTCTAAATCAGGTGCAATTAATGAAAATCTTTTTTTCCCCTTGAAGTCTATCTCTTCATCATAGAAGATAATAAAATTGATCTGGTGTAATCTTCTCTTTATAAGGTCAAATTTAATGCTGACCAATATTCCAGTCTTAGAACTATGAAACATTTGATGCTTTTTCAAAGTACCTAAAGAGTGTCAAGATTAAGGCAATATGTTTATAATTATGCAAGTTCAAGGAGGGCTAGGCTATGCTCTTGAGAGTGTCTGTGAATATTGTGGAATCCTTTGCTATGCCTGAATTTTCAAGAATGCTCTCAGTGCTCTGAAACAATAAAATACTAACCTGAAATCAGTGCCTGAAATTTTACAAATAGTTTTATAAAAATACAACGGTATCTACCTTAATATTTATTTTGGAGAATAATTATGTTAGTAACTGTTCAGATTGCTTTTAAAATTCCTATGTGAAAATTCTGTGAAATTTAATATTACTCTCTCCACTGGATTCAGCTTGTGGGCAAATAAGTTTATTGAACCTCACTCCTAACAACCCTAGAGAGAAGGGAGTGTTAAGTGTTTATTATTTTTTTGGTGTTTAATATCGATGTATAAATTTTACAATTCTTAAAAGTCCACAAAATAGTTAAGATTAAAGCAAGTCACAAATCTCACTAACCCTCAGTTTCTTCCTTTGTAAAACAAACTTTGTATTAAACCTACATCAAAAAATTATTATGCTGACAAAATGAGCTGATAGAAATGAAGTGCTCAGTAAATAGTAGTCTTTTATAAGAAAGTAGCTATGATTGCTATTACCATTATGAATAATGCTAGAACTACTGAAGCTGCTTATTACTTTTTTATATTTTGAAGAATATTACCTATAGAAGTTGTAGAATTGTGTCTGCAGGTCAACATGAAACTAAAGCCCAAAAAATACCTTAAAAGGTGAAGTTCTGGGATCCCTGGGTGGCGCAGCGGTTTGGCGCCTGCCTTTGGCCCAGGGTGCGATCCTGGAGACCCGGGATCGAATCCCACGTCGGGCTTCCGGTGCATGGAGCCTGCTTCTCCCTCTGCCTGTGTCTCTGCCTCTCTCTCTCTCTGTGACTTATATAAATAAATAAATTTAAAAAATATTTAAAAAAAGGTGAAGTTCTAAATAAAGAAATATATTTTTTCTAAAGTTTTGTTTTATAAAGGATATTTAATATGTTTATTATCTTAATTATAGATTATTTATTTATTTATTTACTTATTTATTTATTTATAGATTTTATTTATTCATGAGAAACACATAGAGAGAGGCAGAGACATAAGCAGAAGGAGAAGCAGGCTCCCTGCTGGGACCCTGAGGCAGAACTCAATCCCAGGACCTGGGGATCATGCCCTGAGCTGGACACAGATGCTCAACCACTGGGCCAGCAGGAGTCACTGAATTATAGATTATTTAATTAAAATTGTGTCTTTGAGCCTATATTACTTTAAGCTAGCATATAATTCTATATATTGTTTTTATTAATGTCTTGAAATGTGCAAGGACTTGGTTCATCTTTTTGGGAAATGTGCTTAACCAGAAATAGATGTTAAAAAGGGCAACATAATTGAATTGTGAGAAAAAAGGGTGGCCAGCAATGAAATGTTCTCAAAAAGAGGAAAAGATTCAGCAAAAATTCAGCCTTTCAAAAGGTATTCAGAATGTGGGCTTCATATATTTTTGTGTGAATTTTCATATGTGATTTATCAAAAGTACATTTTCTAAACCAAATGTGAAGATTTTCAGGACTACCACTAACAGATCTTCTTTGTTAGTTGTCTAATTTTATATTGCAGAGAACAAGAATATATTTTGGATATGTTACTTGCTGAAAGTTAATTTTTGAAGAAACAAAGGAAAATAAAATAAATAAAAAACTATTTACATGGCCCAGTTTCCATGAACCATTTCTATATGAATCATTTACATGACCCCTATAAATGGAACACAGCTCAGTATATAACTTAAGCTTATATAGCCAGAAAAAACATTTTTCTCTTTTACAAAAATAATTGATTTTTTAGAGAGAGAGTGCAATAGCAAGAATAGGGGGAGCACCGAGGGGCAAAGGGAGAGAGAATCTTAAGGAGGCTCCACACTCCAATGTGGAGTCCAATGCGGGACTCTATCTCATGACCCTGAGATCATGACCTGAGCCAAAATCAAGAGGCCAAGGCTTAACTGACTGAGCCACCCAGGTGTCTCAAAAAACCACTTTTTCTGATTCTACTGTACTTACAGGAGTTGATAAATGACTTTCACTGGAATTATTTACAATTTTCTTAATTTAGATTACTTCCATTGTCATAATTTCTTGGAATATTTTATTGCTCTCCATAACTTCTTTTCAACTAACCTCAAAAAATTATTTTGCATTATATGTCTTCTAGACCAAGCTGCTGTTTGTTTCTTTGAAGTCTCACACTCAAACTATAGAAGGAAAAGAATCTGATGGCGTCATTCACTAACTAATATAGAATGTTATCTTATACAACTATAATTCTATTGAATTAGGTTCACAAATGAAATCATGAGAAGAATTTTGTGCAAAACCAAGACATGTGTTCAAGTATCAGTTTTATGTGTTATCATTTAGTTTGTTACTTTACATGATATTAGTTTCTTTACTCTAGAGGGAAATGAAAGCATACTATTTAATTACTACTTTCAACCATCATTGCACTTAAAAATGAAGGAGTAAACATTGTTCCCTAAGACTGGAAACAAAGTGAGAATGTCCATGCTCCAGTGCAATGAATATTGTAGGTGTCCTAACCAGTACAGTATATCAAGAAACAACATAAAAAGTATTCATATTATAAGGAAAAAGTAAAACTGTCTCTATTTGCAAATTATATGATCAACTACATTGAAAATCCTTTAATAAAGTTACAACAGAAAAATCCCACCCTAGTAGAACTGGTAAGTGAACTTAGGAAAAGGTAAAGAAATAAAAGGATAAGGGCAAAATTAATGAAATAATAAAAATATAATAGAGAAATACAATGAAACTCAATATATGTATTTCTATTTAATCACAACTAAAAATTAGAAAACATATTTTAAAACTAAAATATATTAGCATTGAAAATAACAAAATAAACTTATTGATATTTTTAACATACCTACAAGATTTATACTTTTAAAATTATGAAATATTATTAAGAAAACAGAAATTTGGAGAGATTTATCATACTTTTAGAGTGGAAGACTCAATATTATTAAGGTGTCAAGAATATTCAAATTCTTTTTATTTTTTAAGGATTTTATTTATTTATTCATAGAGACACAAAGAGAGAGGCAGAGACATAGGCAGAGGGAGAAGCAGGCTCCCCACAAGGAACCTGATGCGGGACTCAATCCCGGACCCCCAGATCACACTCTGAGCCAAAGACAGATGCTCAACTGCTGAGCCACCCAGGTGTCTCAAGAATCTTCACTTTCATTCACAAATTTAATGCTGTCCTAAACAAATTCCCACTAGACTCTATTATGAAAATCTGTAATCTAAGGTAGTTACTTGAATGTATACTCATTTGTCAAAATTTATCAAACTATACACTTAAAATGGCAGGTAAACTACATGGAAAAAGTTGATTTAAAAAATAAAGAATGTTTTACCCAATAGTCAACACCTGAGAAATCAGGTAATTTTATTTAGATAAAGTCTTATCAAATGTATTAATTAGGACTAATTTAAAAGGCCTGCCTAAACCACTGAAAATGCTAACATTTAGAATATTATAATAAAATGAATACCTTTATAATTTATAAGTGATTATTTGTCAAATATTTCTAATGTATGGGTCCTCTTTTGTTGATTTTTTGGGAAGAATTTATTTATTTATGAGAGACACACAGAGAGAGGCAGAGACATAGGTGCTTGGTGTTTGAGCATGGTTGAGCATCTGCTTTGGCTCAGGTCATGATCCCAGGGTCCTGGGATGGAGTCCCACATTGGGCTCCCCACAAGGAGCCTGCTTCTCCCTCTGCTTGTGCCTCTGCCTCTCTCTGTGTGCCTCTCATGAACAAATAAATATTAAAAAAATAAATTATGTATTATCTCAAATCAGGGGGTAGCAAACTTATGGCCTTTGGCTGCATTTAGTTGACCCTCTTATTTTGTATGGCCTATGGGCTAAGAATGATTTTAATATTTTAAGTAGTTGAAAAATTCAAGAGAAGAATAATATATTCTGACATGCGAAAGTTATGTGAAATTCTAATTTTAGGAACCACACCAATAGATACCTCTTTGCACTATAATGGCAAGGTTGAGTAATGGCTAAAGAAACTATGGCTCACAAAACCTAAAACATTTACTGCTTGGTGCATTACAAAAAAAAATTTTATTGACCCTTGTCTCAGATAATCTATTTTGGCTTTTTACTAACACTTTTTTTTTTTTTTTTAAATCTTACTTATTTACTCATAAGAGACACACAGAGAGGAGCAGATATAGGCAGAGGGAGAGGCAGGCTCTCTGTAGGGAGCCTGATACAGGGATCATGCCTTAAGCCAAAGGCAACACTCAACCACTGAGCCACCAAGTGCCCGTCTTTACTAAAGTCTTGACTGGGTTTTCCAATGATCCAGTTGCCCCTTTACTAGTTTTCCTGCATAAATCCAATCATCCAAAATATTTGAATATTAGAACTGTCTTTCCTTTAAAATTCCTTGAGTCATGTGACCACCCAATGCAACTTCTGCTAATCCTTTTTATTTTTCCCATAGTAGGGTCCCGGGCACTTTTCTCCACCCTC
This sequence comes from Canis lupus dingo, assembly GCF_003254725.2. Lineage (NCBI taxonomy): Eukaryota > Metazoa > Chordata > Mammalia > Carnivora > Canidae > Canis > Canis lupus. The sequence goes on along the minus strand of NC_064246.1, from coordinate 18,039,054 downwards.
TTTTCCACTGTCATCATTTTTATTCTTCTGGGTGCTCTCAGTTTTTTACATTTTCTTTTGCAGGTCAAACTATCTGTGCTTTTTTCTTTGCAAACTTTGTACTAATGCCCTGTGACTTTGCAAAGACTGCTTTAGTTTCTAGGATTCTCCAAAGACTGTAAGGATTTTTTTGCATTCCTCTTAGTATTTGGCATCATTTTTTCAGCAAGTAAAATTAAACCTGACCTGTGATTATTATACATTTAGAAATTTGATTTTTGAGATTTGTGGGGTGTTGTAATTCATCAACTTCATTCAACCACTTCACTTTTTCTCTTTTTTAAGATTTATTTGAGAGAGAGTACAAGCATGAGTTGAGGGAAGGGAAGAAGGGAGAGAGTCTTCAAGCAGACTCCTTGCTGATCATGGAGCCTGACTTGGGGCTCCATCTCCATGACCCAAGAGATAATTACCTGAGCCAAAACCGAGAATTGGATGCTTAACTGACTGAGCCACCCTTATTCAGCCGCCCTTATTTTATCTTTTCTTATGTTATAGTAGTAACAATTTTTCTAAGGATTATTGGATTAAAAATGAATTTTCATAAAATAAGTACTTGGTAAGTGACTTTAACATCCAGGAATTTAGGGTGAGTATATGCTTTATTTTCCTTAGGACACATTTGTATTATACTCCCCTTTACTCTCACACATGTCCAATTTGAATGATAAAGTGTCATGTTCATCTAGTTACTAGGCCCTGATTATACTGCTTGAGGCCCTGTGGTGAATCACCTCCACCCACTGGGTGATGCCCACAGTGTTGAGGTACTAATGATCACATTTCGTTATCAAGCCCATTTTTCCAACCCTAGGGAGCATTTTGTCTCCATAGGCCTAACTGCTATCAAATGTTAGTTTCCTCTCTTCATGCTCTGTGAATCCTTTGTTGACTGTGGAGAATCTAAGCAGGCACCATTTCAAATTTATTTAATGTACAGAGACTACTACCTTTTCATTTTTTCAGTGTTAAGCAAATTTCCTGAATTCATCTTAGTCATCCACTCTTTGCTCTCACAGGAGTCTTGCCAGGGAATCCCAGTTAAAACATTCTGTCCTTTTTGGGAAGTGATATGACTACTTTATAATAACAGAACCAGTTTGTAAAGAAGCCAGCTACCAGGGGGCTTTCTGAAAGAATTTAATAAAAGATCTGTAGCAAAATAAATTTAACTTTATACGCAAATTTAAATCAAGCATTAGTGGGAAGAATTCTGTAGTGAGGCTCTTGCTATTTCCTTTGAAAATAAAGAGTTTAAGGTAAGGTAAAACAGAACTCCTGCTAGCACTGGTCAGCAAGAGATGAAATTTTATGAGCTCAGCATGCTTAATGGCCTTCTCGTGTATATACCATTTGAGGAGACTTTTGAGTAAGGCAATGTAAGTGACTAGAGCAGGAAAGAGTGTTCATTGAGAAACATGCTGGTTAAGCTATGAAGCAGCTCTAGCTAGTGATCTCTGTTGCTCATTCTGAGAGAAAGATGTTCAGCTTGAAGTCATTCTGGAACATCTTCATTTGCCAGAAGATCAAAGCCACTGGACTGGCAAGAGAGCCCATGGTTGAGAAGGGCTCTGAGGCAGACTAATCCTGCATTCAGAGAACTCTATGCAAGTGCTGCTCAGAGCCTTTGACTCAAGATGACTGAACATAAGGAGTCAAGAATCCCTCTTTGAAAACACTTTCAAGGGCAATGGCTAGCCTTGTGAATAGAAGAATGGCCTAGCAAAGAGGTTTAGTTGTCAAATCATAAGGAATTTTTTTGTTTATTTTTGAGACGTTTATTACTAAATGACATTTTATTAATTTTAAATAAATTTGAATTAGTAATTAAGTTAGTAAATTTATATTAGCTATTAAATCCAATAATATATTTTTATTACTTTATATTTTGTTTTTAGCCTAAAAACTTACAGGGTACTGATTGTTTAGCCTCAAATAAGATGTTTGGCTATTTACTACATTTCAAAAGTAACTTCTGCTCAGTAAACCTTCTAGAGAAAAGAATCTGAAAAATACCATTTATAAAATGATGACTTAGAAAATATATGTTGGCATACCTAATAGAAAAAAGGGATATTGAGAATTTTATATTTCCAGTATCCAGTTTATTTTCAGTAAATGATGTAGTTTCAAAGAGAGAAAATATTCCAGAGACTGATAGCAAAATGTCTGTAAATGAAATAAGGCATTTGAGGTCACACTCTGATAAGGGTAAGTAACAAGTTAAAATCTGGGGTCTTAGGGCACCTGGTTCAGAACATTTCCCTTTTATCTCAGGAAAAGGAAATAGCCCCGTGTTTTTACACAACAGGAGCCCTTCTATGCCACTGACTTCCCTTTGTTGATGGGCCAGTTATAAACACATAAATTCCCCAAATTACTTTTTGGGCAGTTTGTTGAAGAATACCTAACCTATAATGCTCCTCTCTGCTACCTCAAATTCAGACATATTGCCCTTCTTCTGTTCCTTGTATTGCCAGATGTGCCACACTTTCTGGCATCTTTATACTTCCTGTCTTTTCTAACCAGATGCTTTCTCCAAGAACTTGCACAGCAGACTTGTTCAGTCAAGTCTGATCCATAATTACTTTTATATTATCCTGTACGGATCCAGAGAAGGAAAGAGCATCTCTCACTTCAGCCACTCTGTCTTCTCTCCCAAGTTTATGTTTACATAGTGTTTATCATGACAAATGACATATTATATGTCTCTTGTCTATTTATTGTGTCTCTCCTCAAAAAAAAAAAAATGTAGGCTTTATGAAAAGGTGCTTTTTAGACCTTTAAAATGAAATCAGATTTTAGGCTTTTTTTACAATTAAATAAAGTGATTGATTTAGTTGTCAAATTTGTCACTTGTTTGAAACATAGTCACTGGACCTCAAGGAATTAATGGCAAGAAAAAAATTACTTTGTTCTATTTTATATTACAAAAAGTGACAGACACTAAGAAACTACCTTGATAAATACTTTCACAAAGAATTAAAATTCTCTTGATCTTTGGTTTAAGATAGTTTTAAAAGTACCAAAGATTCTACTATGGATTGTACTTTGTGGCCATAAATGGATAGACATGTCTGTGTTCCTCTCACTACAAACTTCTATAAAATGAATATATAGTTGTTTTATTTTTTTATTTTTATTTTTTAAGATTTTTAAAATTTATTTATTCATGGGAGATACAGAGAGAGAGAGAGAGGCAGAGACACAGGCAGAGGGAGAAGCAGGCTCCATGCAGGGAGCCTGATGCAGGACTCGATCCCAGGTCTCCAGGATCACACCCTGGGCTGCAGGCGGCGCTAAACCACTGTGCCACCGGGGCTGCCCTATAGTTGTTTTAAAAGTCCTTCATGTTACCTTGTTCAGGTGACAAGATTCCTTCTTAAAGATGATGACAATTGTAGAGTAGCTCCATGAGACTTCTTGATTGTATGCACTAGCTGTTGGGTTGTGGAAGAAAGAGAATGGAGTTTGTGGAACTTGCTGAAGTGTATTTTACACACATAATCCTCCATTATCAGACCCTTGGTATTAGAGGTTCTGAAAAGTCACAAAATTATCCACAAATTTAGTAATTTAAAATATGTTTTATATTGTCTTATATTGCACTGTTTGGAAAAGAAATCAGAAATTTAATTAAAGTCATAAAATATAGCAATAGACTATAACAAAAATTATTTCTAACCCTTAAAAATGGCTATAAAATACATTGTAATGAGTCCACAGTGGTCTATTTACTAAAAAAATATGAAAATAAAACCAGGGATTTTTGCATATCTTCTATTAAAACCAAAATGAGTGATCTAGGAATTAATTTAGACTACCTGCTTAACAAATTTTATATCAACAATACATTTATACAAGCTTAGCTCTTCCAACAGATTTTGCAAATTTAACTCCGGGAAGACAACCCAATTTTAGGTTTGCCTCACAGTCCTCCATCTTCAAGGAAATTCCCCTTCTTTTGAATATCATTGTGACCCTGAGTAAATCAGATCATTTCTCAAGTTTGGATTTGCATTTGTAAAATAAGGAAAACAAACATACTGGCCTAGCAATATTGTTGATCTGAGTTTGAGCGGGATAACATATGCACAACACTAAGTTTTCTAGGATGTTGTAAATGCTCACTGAATTTGCTTTAGTATTACAGTGTAGTAATACAAAGAATTTGTTATGTGTATTAGTCAAAATAACAAATTCTGTCTTCTCTAACACAACCACACGCATCCCAGTAGATTATTTCATTGATCATTTATTTATCATTTATACATTTTTCTGATGTTAGCCAGTTTTCCTGAATAAGTCTCTACTAGGTAATGACTCAGTGATTCAGGATTTTCCAATCTTTTTACACTGTCATCTTTATAACGTGGCCTCCACTGTCACTGGACAAAGGGAAGAGACAGTGGATGATTGATTAAGAAGTTTCATATAACCATACCTCAATGTGGCATAATTCTCTATACTTCCCATTGGTCAATACTCAGTCAAATGAGACCCAAGTAAACAACAAAGGAGCAGGTAAATGTGTTCTTCCTTTATGTCTAAGGAGAATAAATGTGATTAGTGAACACCTAATCATTCCTTGTCACACCCTTTGTTCCAGTTATCACTGCTGTGCAACAAATTATCTTAAACTCATTGGCATTAAACAACCACCACTATATTATGTTCACAGATTCTATGGGTCAAGAATTCAGAAAGGGCATAGGCTTGTTAACTCACATATCTGATATCTGAACTCAATACAGAAAGACTAAGGAAAACTACATTTAGCATTCGTGGCTTGGCTTTCTCAGAGCATGACAGCTTCCAGATAGTTGTTAGTTTCTTGTTGTTTTTTTTTAATATATTTTTGCATGGCATATCAGAAATCCAAGGATAAATGTTGTGGCTAACAAAGCGTGTACAATATTTCCTTTTCTACCTGATCTCCAAAATCATGCACTGTCATTTCTGTCATAAGTTATTGCTTATAAACAAGTCAAAAGCTTCTCCAACTCAAGAGGAGGTAACAAGAACTTCACCTTTCAGTGGAAGAAGTATAAAGGTCAAAAGGAACATACAGGATGGGAAATAATATTGAGCCCATCTTTGGAAAACATAACGTTGCTCCACTTATTATAATACTCATCATTGTCACTGTCATTATTACTACTAATTTTTTACTGATTAACTTTGTTACCATAAGTTAGCTTTAACAGCTTACTACTTTTAAGTAGGAAAATAAATCAGAGGAAAAATTGCTAAAATGTTGCAGATAATCATTTGTTTAGTAATAACTTTTGGAGATTTCTCATTCATAAACTATTCTAGTTAATAGAATATAATATTTTATAATAGAATAATAATATTTAAATTACCACATTTTAATGTCTTCTATAACTGTATTCATTGCCTATTTAAGATGTTAAGCTATATAAAGTCTTTCTGATACCTCTCTCTAAAAAGTTCCCTCAAAATAATAATAACTAGAAAGTACAAGATAGAATAAGTCAAATTTCTTTTTTTAATGTTTTATTTTATTTTATTTTATTTTATTTTATTTTATTTTATTTTATTTTATTTAAAAAAATATTTTACTTATTCATGAGAAAGAGAGAGAGAGAGAGAAGCAGAGACACAGGCAGAGGGGGAAGCAGGCTCCCTGCAGGGAGCCCAACATGGGACTCGATCCTGGGTCTCTTGGATCACACCCCGGGCCAAAGGTGGTGCTAAACCACTGGGCCACCGGGCTGCCCAATAAATTGATTTCAATTTTAAAAAGTCTTGAAAAGTGTCTGTAGAATATAAAATTGTCATGAACTTAGGTGACAAAGAATGAAGAAAGCATCACATTAAGGAATAATTTTCTACCTGTTATATAGTCTCCTCAGTCAACCTCTGGAAAGATAATTGAGTACCTTCTGTCTCCTAAGCACTGTGCTAAGTTTTAAGAATACACACATGAGTGAAGCATGATCCCTATTCCTAATTAACTAGTATTCTCATGAAATAAGGAGAAATGTGAGCAAATGATACGGATTTATAGTAGTAAGTGCTATGATAAAAGCATATAGAATCATCATCGGCAATTAAGAGTTTTTAATTCTGTCATGGAGAAGACTATGCAAAGATGTAATAATTTGGTGACATTTGAGTTGGCTTTGTTGTATGGATAGGAGTTATATGGTTGGAATTGTGGTTTGATATTTGCAAGGAAATAGAAGTAAAGTCATGTTTAGAGAATTATAATTAGGCCAGAGTGCCTGGACTCCAGTGTATAGGTGGGGAAAGACTGGGTAATAAAAAGAATCCAGCTTATTAATATATTTTATGCCATGTCAAAGATACATAACTTTGACAAATGTCAAGAGGAACAGAATCACTAGGCTTGGCACAGAATATTCAGGATTCATTCCATGGGGTTGGATGGGGGAGTATCTTCCTCCTCCCCTGCCACAGCCATCCACTGCAAGCTCCTAATGTTTGAAAATTGAGTTTCTTTTAGCAATAGAGAAAGTAGAAATTAGTGATTGGTTAGACAACAAACAATCCTTTACATTATATTGACTATTATAAGAGAGAAGGAATTTTAATCACATGCTAATTTACTATTTATGTCTCACTAAATAAATTGATCAAGTGTAATTTTCAGGGATTGCTCTTCCTTAGGATATGAAACCTCTTCAAAAGGGATTTTGGAAGAATAATAAAGATAATGGCAATAATGATGATAATGATGATGATGATAATAATAATAATAATAATAATAATAATAATAGAAAATAAGTGTTGTCTTTGGAACCAGCCAGCAGTTTTGTATTTGAAATGAGCTAAAGCCAAGCATATGCCAACAGTATTTCTAACTGCCTAACTCCCTTGTAGGAGATTTAGGAAATCAGACTGACAGTCAGGCATGCTCACCACTGGAGCAGCCAAGGTGAAGGGATTGAAGTGCTATCTTGCCAGCTTCAGGGACTCATTGAGTCTGTTCCAGAATATAACATGCCACTGATTACTGAGGATTTTGGTGTTAAATTGACGGAAGAAATTGCTAATCAAAATGCAAGTGGGAGATGTAAATGCAAAAAGATATGAACTCACCAATTAATGCACAGAGAATCATTTTCTCCTTCAGATGCCTTGTTTCGTTATTAAATCTGAAGCTTTACACGTTAGCTTCAAAAGAACCACATCAATCAGAGGTTGAAAGACAGTGTGTTATGCTGTGATGAGCACTGGATTAGAAATTGGAAGACCTTGATCTTGGTCTCAGCTACATTATATAGTAGCTGAGGAGTCCTGATTTCCTACCTTAAACATATTGTTATTCAGTGTCCTAATGCATAAGAGGAGATCATCACACCTGTCTTGCTTATAATCACACTTTTTAGGGGGTCCTTCCTTCCTCCTTTCCTTCTCTCTCATTCTTTGAGCTATTCATAGAATTATTTTGGTTCATTTATTTTGATATGTTTTTATTGAATACCCACTATCTACCAACATTTGTCTGGTATTTAGGCATATACAGATAGATAAGATACGGAAGATCTTTACTCACTTGGAGTTTATATTCTAGTGAAGAGAGAAGTAAACAATTAAAGAAAGATATTGGCAAGGCAGTTATGATGGATGATATAAAAGAAGTAAGCAGGATGATGTGATGGAGAGAAAACTGTCATAAGAGATAGCAACATTTTAAATACAGTAGTCAGGGAAAACCTCTCTGAGGAGATCAAATTTGACTTAATATGAATCAGGATGATTCAGCAATTTTAAGATGGAAGAGTGTTGCAGGCAGACTTGAATAAATGCAAAGATGACAAGATAGGGGAAACGCTGGTAACACCTGAAGAACAAGAATGAGGCACTGTGTTTAAACTTAGTGAAGGGAGGAAGAGTAGTGATATAATATTATTTTAGAGAGTTAGAGAATAGATTATTTTGGCTATTTCAGATACATAGATAGTTTGGATTTTATTCCAAAGTATTGGGGACTATTAAAATATTTCTAACATGTGAATGGCATGATCCTATTTGTATTATTTTTTTAAGATTTTGTTTATTTATTCATAGAGACACAGAGAGAGGCAGAGAGACAGGCAGAGAGAGAAGCAGGCCCCCTACAGGAAGCCTGACATGGGACTCGATCCCAGGTCTCCAGGATCACACCCGAGGCTGCAAGTGGTGCTAAACCGCTGCGCCACCGGGGCTACCCTCCTGTTTGTATTTTAAGAAGTTCTCTCTTGCTTTTGTTGACTGGTGACTTTCCAAAAGACCTCTAAAATGTGTTTATCAAGCAAAACTAAGTTTATTAGACTTAGAGTAGTAAATGGTCTTATTAGTATCTTAAAATGGGGAAATTAGGTGAGGCTTTTTATATCATTTTAAGGCCTGTGCTGAGTGATTTTATTTTATTTTATTCATTCATTCATTCATTCATTCATTCATAAAAGACACAGAAAGAGAGGCAGAGACATAGGCAGAGGGAGAAACAGGCTCCATGCAGGAAGCCCGATGTGGAACTTGATCCCAGGACTCCAGGATCACACCCTGAGCCAAACAAAGGCAGATGCTCAATTGCTGAGCCATCCAGGCATCCCATGCTGAGTGATTTTAAAGTGCACTTCCCAGAGGAAAAACTGGTTGGGATTTGGTGATACAGTATATATATTTGGATGGGAGAACATGGTGAATTGAAGATCTTGAAATGAATATAGATGAACTTGTTAGTCTTGATGATTTAACAGGTTAGCTGGCTCAGTTTCTCTTCCAGGAGCAGGTATTTCCTAGAAAAAGCAGTTCGGTTATTTTTGCTTGATCTTAGTATTATGGACACAGGAATAAAAAAGTCTTCCAGTCCCATTATTGTTTAGCACAAGAGCAGAGAATTCTGTTGTTTTCTCACTAGTCCATGGAAAATATGTTGTTGGGGATGGGACTGGCAAGAGAAGAAGTGAGAATATCACATAGGAGTCTGTGGTAGTCTTCTAAGGTAAGAGATTCTGTTGATGTAGATTAGCTCTACACTGTTCAATGCAATAGTTGCATGTGGCTATTGAACACTAGAAATTTGGCTAGTGTGAATTGAGATGTGCTACATGAGTGTAAAACCCACAACAACTTTTGAACACTTAGCAATAAAAAAAGAATAGAATATATCATCTATTTTTTATATGTGGCAAATTGACACTAGTAATATATTTTAACCAAGTATATCCAAAATACAAACTTAACATTTTTTAAAGATTTTTTAATTTATTCATGAGAGACAGAGAGAGAGAGGCAGAGACATAGGCAGAGGGAGAAGTAGGCTCCTCACAAAAAGCCCAGTGTGGGACTTGATTTCGGATCCTGGATCCTGGAATCACGCCCTGAGCCTAAGGCAAATGCTCAACCACTGAGCCACTCAAGCATCCCAACTTAACATGTTTTAATTTTTATTTATTTTATGAATGTGACTGCTAGGGAACTTAAAATTGCATATGCTGCTTGCATTATATTTATATTGGACAGTTGGATTAGAGAGTTGGTAAAAGAGGTGGACATATTTGAAACTTATTTTAGAGATAAAATATACCAAATTTGCTGGAAATAAATGTGAAATTAAAGGAAATTGTAGAAAGAAATTTGCCTCTTGGATGTCTTGTTTTGGGTCATTATGTGGATGGGTGACTTAATGAGCTAGTGGAAAAGAAACCAATTTGGGGTAGAAGTTTAATTACATTTTAGTGGGCTCATTAGATATTAAATTTGCTTATTTTATAGATATATAGGTCACTGGATATTTGATTTGGGAACTTAGAATAAATTTGATCTATTATAGAAATATGTTTTCCCTTAGCATAAAACATAACTCACCTTTGGAGAGAGTATATTAGAAAAGAAAAAAAATATATGTATATGGGAACAAACACATTTAAAATTCAAGCTGAGGAGGAGTAGATAGCAAAGGAAACTGACAAGAAGTAAGAGAAAAAATGAGAAGAAAATCAAGAGTGCTGAGTCAGGGACACCTGGGTGGCTCAGCCGTTGAGCTTTTGCCTTGGGCTCAGGGGGTGATCCCAGGATCCGGGATCTGGGATCGAGTCCCACATCGGGCTCCCTACGTGGAGCCTGCTTCTCCCTCTGCTATGCCTCTGCCTTCTCTCTATCTATCCTATGAAAAATAAATAAAATCTTAAAAAAAAAAAAAAAAGAGTGCTGAGTCAGAAGCCAAGGCAAGAGGTTTTCACCTGTGTAGAATGTCACATAGAGAACCGGTAAGTTAAGAAGATAGGTTCACTGTATTTGGGGACATAGATGATCAAATAGGTTTAGATATTCAGGGTATTGGTGTCAGGGTTTCTTGAAACTGATGACTAATGCTGCATCAGGCAAAAGGAGCTAAATACTGCAATTATAAGTTGAGAAAATGCCGGCCTGTTGGGACCAGAACACCTCCGTAGAGCTTAGATAGAAGTAGAGAATTTGGGACAGGAAAAGAGAAATCAGAATTTTTGAAATGAGTAGTGCTCTAAGAGAGAATTTAAAAAGTTCTCCCTTTCCCTTTGGAGTCCTTAGGACATTCTGTGGTGTCCTCACACCATAATGGGAGAACATCAACAAAATAAACCTGACACCCTGACAATGACTAAACCCACACTCTGAAAGTAAACTCTTTATGTAGGCATAAAGTCATAGAATTGTAAATATTATATATAGGGTTTTGATAAAAACTTGATAAAAACTGTGTGTCTTGATTCTAGCCCAGTTTTTTTTTTTTTTTGTCTTTTTTTTCTAACATTGTTTACTATTGAATCCCTGTCCTTATGGTTATCTGCAAAGTCATTAGTCTGTGTACTTCTGAGAGAAGTTTCTATAAAGGTAATCTTTACCTATCAATTTCTATGGAGAGATTAGCTTTGCTCCAATATGTTCTGCAAAATCCTGCCGAATCCACATTCTATTCTGTTAAATCCAGGGTTGGCTTTTGCCTAGCCCTCAGTACTTTCTGTAATGTAAAGATTTAGTTCTACCTGTCTTTCCTCTTCCAATTATATTTTAATTACCCTAATTAGTTTTCTTGCCATAGATGCAATGAGAAGAGCAGTCTCAAATCACTTTTCGGAAGAAAGCACCACTTCCTGCTTGGGCCAAGTTGAAAACAGATTCATCCACTGGCAATCTATTTGTTGTGTAATAATAATAAACATTCCTCCATCTTGAATCACTATCTTGTTAATAACTTTATACCGAATTTATAGTAAACTACAAAGCCACTTTGTAAAAAAAAAATTTGAATAAAAACAAATATTAGTCAACAATAGCTTTTTTATTATAAGAGTAATGCATGCTTTGATAACAAATTAAACAACACAGACTAGTTTATGGTAAACATTCAAACCCTGACTATTCCTACTCCCCTGCTGCAAACTGTTTTCTTCCAGTGCTAATTGCTTTTAGCTCTTTTGTTTGTATCCTTTCAGATCATTTTCTACATAAATTCTAACACATATACTTGATTGTCTATGTATTATCTTTTGTTTATTTGTTTGTCTTAGCAGAAATAAGACCATTCTATAACTACTGGAAGCTTGATTTGATTTTTATAATTCCATAATGTTACACATTAGGTTCTCTTAGTTTCAGCCTCAAATAAAAGTTAGCATGAACCCATAAAATTCCTGGTGGTACATCTCTTTCTTATAAGTTTTCCTGTAGTGGGAAAAGTATGAAAGAGAAGAAAGGGAGAAAGGCAGACAGAGACAAAACACAAGGAAAAGTGGAAGCAGTCATTTGAGGTCATGGGTAGAAAAACAGGGAAAGCCAACATAATGTCATTAGTGGAACGTTGCATTACTGCCAAAGTTAAATTCCAAAATGATAGAGCTGAGTTGAGTAAAAAATCACATAGCTCAAATTTTAGAAGACTTTGAGTTCTGTAGAGGTGAAGTGATATATTGCCTAAGTGCATACAGCTTAGTGTCAAAGTCACAGATCTCCTGACTCCACATGCAGTGCATTTTTGATGTTACAACAACCACAGATGCAAATCAACAAAAAGAGAAACAAACACATTGTATTGACCAAATGCACTTGTAATACAATGTATTTAGTAGAACATTTTGTATTAATTAAATACATATATCTTTTTAAGAATCACGTAGAGAATTGAATTTGAAGTCATTGGCTAAGAACAGGAACATACTAATATAAGGACTGAAGAAAAGAACAAGTGACAAGTAGCTTGGGGAGAAGGTCAAATTAGCTTCTCTGGAAGAGAAGATGAAGTAGGAAGATCAAGGGAAATAATTTAAATGTATTGAATTTGTTTAAGAAGTGAACTAAGGGAAAATGCCCTTCAGTTTAAAATAAAATTCCCAACAGAAACTGAGAAGATCAAGTAGAGGTAAAAGTTATATCCTTGAGCTGCTGATACAGAAATCTAGCCGGAGGGGAGAAAGTTTTGTTGAGAGATGGTTACCTGGCAGGAACTGTACATACATTCTCTCATTTCACCCTTAAAGAAACCCTTGAGGAAGGGATTCAAATAGCCATCTTATTGGCAAGAAAGGGAACAAATCATTTACAATTACTCTCCCAAAGTCAATCTGCTAGACAGTGTCCAACAGGGTTCACAATTAAGCATTTTTATCTGGTTCCAAATCCTGCATTATTGTGCGACCCATACAGCCTTTATTACCCACTAAGCTAAAAGTGATCTTAGTATTGTATCTAGAGTTTCTGGGTATAGAGGTGTGGGAGACTGATTTTATTATTTCTGAACTATCCTTAAAAATGTAGAAAGCTTAATTAAATTCAGTTATAAAGAAGATAAGATTAAGAGGGGGAGGTTGCTAGGTATTGCACATTGTTTTTCAAAGGTTTTCTAAGTATAAGCTTCCTGTCATTTACCTATGCTGCTGTTCCCTACTGAATAACTCTGCTTGTTCAGAGCTTGAAGAAATTTGAGTAGATAGAGATAGGAATGCATAGCCAAGTAAACAAATCAAGGCTGAAAGCTGCTCCCTTAACTAAAACTTCTACCCGCACTTCAATTCTTACATTTGCATTGATTTTGCAAGTTGGCCCTAACAGAGTCTTGGAGTCAAAAATGGGACAGGGCTAGACTCTAACATAGAAATTTTATTTTCTCAGAATCCTGTTAATATTTTATGCGAATATGGACTTGCTTTGCAGTCAGTCCTCATCTGGTTCTCCCATTTGCAAATTTGAATTCATATCCTTCTTTAAGAAACAATTGTTTCAAAGCTAAAGCTATTCATCTGCAAGAGCAGAGCTTTTTGAGCGGTAAGAAAAAAAGATTTTTGAAAAGCCCAATTTTAAAGAAGAGATATAAAATTTATCAATAACAAATAGATTTAAGAGAGTCTAGAGGAAAAGCTGGAAAAGCCCCCCCCTCCCCCCCCCCCCCCCCCCCCCGCTGTGTATTTTAGTAGTTTTATCTGCTTTGAGGGGTCAGAGTAACAAAGGAAGTCTGAGACACCAGACTTGTCTAGACCATATGGGAAAAATGAGTGGGCATGTGAAGCTCTCCTGCTCCTCCCCGATGAGTACTTTAGTGCTCCATGACAAGGAGCTAATACCTGCAGAGTGCCAAATCACCACTGAGTGATAATTTGTCACCTATACTGAAAACTTTCTTCCTGTTGCTGTTCAGAGATAGCCACCGACATATTGCCTGGATTATAGAAAAGTGACTCTTCGGTATCTCTAGACTTTGCTTCTTCCTATTGGAACTACTATATGGTCAACTTCCTTTATAGAGACTCTGGAGGATACTTAAAACCATCCTCTACTCATAAAACCAAAAGGGAGAGAGACAGAGAGAGCGGGGCTTTGGATGCAAAATTATTTTGAAGGAAAAGCCTAGTGCACAGTTTAAACGATTTGAAGTGCCTGCTGCATGCTGAGCTAGAGCACTGGTGAACTCTGCCGCCCTTTCAATATGGTACCCCCCAAGAAGATGCTTTATGGCTTCTGGGTCCTTGTTGACTATTTCATTTCTAAGTTCATAAGTAGACAGTGGAGGGACATGGAACTAGAACTGTCAGAAAGGGATTCTTCTGACAATACACACACACCCTTGTAGTGTGGTCCAATGAACCTGTATTTCCCAATCAGAACATAGAGCAAAAACCTGCTAAATATCAGAACAGATTAAAAAACTAGAGGGAGGATAACAGAACAAGAAAGAGGCCTGCAGAAGCCTTGTGTAGAGATGCATTGTCCTTCTGCGTCTGCTTGGCCGTTATACAAAATATTTATGTGCATTTTGCACTTGGTAGTGGTAAGGGTGTTCACATGGTTGATCAAAACTTTCTGCCAGCTGTGATGTACTGATAATGGATTGCTCCTGTCAGGATAGCTAGTGAAGAATTCCTACATTAGGTAGCAAAAGGGATAATATGACATAGCCCTGAATTCGGATAGCAATCTAGATTAAAAGAAGACATCGTGTACTTTAGACAGTAGAATTAGACATGTGTTATAAAATTGAGTAGAAATAATGGTAAAAAGAAATTAATTTTATGTGCTTTCCACTAACCACCTTCCCTACAGCTGAGACATTAGTCAAACAATGTAACCCTTTTAAATTTTAAGCTAGAAAATATCTTTGAATCTCCCAAAAGGCTTTTCTCAGATTAAATGGAGATCATGGGTATGAAAACAGTTTAAAATGAAAACTGAAGGAAATATTAATATTTACCTGATCTCTGGAGCCAGGAACTTGGCCATCGTCCTCTGTTATCAAATTATTTACCAAGTCCTATCACCTCTGAATATTTAATCATTTTGTCATTCTGTCTGTCCCCTCTACCCTTTCTCTATATTAATTTTTATTTATGCTTGTATATCTGTTTGGATGTCATTTCCTTCTGGAAGGATTTTCTCAACCCAACTTATGATTAGGTATTCTAATACATTCACGTAGCACCTAATACCTACCAATAATAGCAATGATTACAACTATTTATCATGTTTTCTTGTTAGAATCTAAGCTCTAGGGAAAACCAAGACTATGGTTCCAAGTCTCTTTTCATTACTATGGCATCATGATGCTTAGCACATAGCAGATCATGAGTAGCTCGTTTTTGAAGGAATAAGTGAGTGGATGACTTTTTCAGAAATTAAAAATTAGAGAGGAATATTAAAATGAGAATAATAAGAGTAATGATTTTTATTAAGAACTGATTAAGTTAAAGAATATTTTGATGCCTAAGGCAAATAAACTTCAAAATATGTTCTCAAATTAATAGGTTGGTTTGATACATATTTGATAATCCTATGAAGATTTGGGAAATCTAGAGAATGTAATGATAATACATACTGATTTTTATTTTTACAAAACTTATTCTTTTAAAAGTTTTTTAACATATGTAAAAGTTAACATGTCACAAATAAATACCTTTTGCTAGATTAAACTGGTGTTTTTTTTTTTTTAACGGAAACTCTACACATAGTGGGGCTCAAACTCACCATCCCTGAGATCAAGAATTGCATATTTTACCAACTGAGCCAGCCACACATCCCAAATTAATGCCTTTCATATTTCACAGACAGATCTAGCATAATATTTAAACATATAGTCTTTAGATCAAACTACTTGGAGTTCATTCTTTCCACCACTTAATAGCTGTGTTACATTAGGCAAGTTGCTTAACATTTCACAAATGTTTCCTCATTTGATAAATGAGATTGATAAATCCCCCACTGAGGATTAAACGTTCCATTCATGTTAAGTACTTGGAACTCTGAGACATAGTAACTGCTTACAAATAGTTCTTATTTTATTATTTTTCAAACAAAGTTTATATTCTTCAATTTTTGAACTATCATATTAGAGTAATTATTATGATTCTTATATTCTCAAATCATTTTGGGGTACTGAAATATCATGAAGCATTTCTTATGTAGCTGCTGAACCATCCTGCAATTGGCATTCTCTTGTTTAATTTCATTTTGCCAGTATGGAACTATTGGAATTTATGGATTATAAGAATTTAGTTCAATGGATTTTAGTCTACTACAGTGACTTGGTGGAAAGATTGAAAATTTTATTTTTTTATTTTTATTTTTTTAAGATTTTATTTATTTATTCATGAGAGACACACACACACACACAGAGAAAGAGAGAGAGAGAGAGAGAGAGAGAGAGAGGCAGAAACAACAGGCAGAGGGAGAAGCAGGCTCCATGCAGGGTGCCCGATGTGGGACTTGATCCCAGGACTCCAGGATCATGCCTTAGGCCAAAGGCAGGCGCTAAACCGCTGCGCCACCCAGGGATCCCCAAGATTGAATATTTTAGATGCCAATTACCCTTAAATAACCTATGAAAATGCAGCTCCAAACTAATTTTCAAGAGGTTTTTTATTTTTTCTGGAACTGACAAAATTATTCTAAAATTTGTCCCTAACAAACGCACCAAAAATGTTAAGATTTAGAAAATGAAGAATATGAAGGAGCATTTTCAACATCAGATATTTAAAGAATTTCAAAGGTATGGTATTAATCATATGGTACTGCTTCACCAATATGAAGACAGATCCGTGGAATAAAAGAGATGTCCCTGAAAGAGGCTCTAATAAATGAATGTGTTGAGGCAGACCATGCAAGGTGACCTCTGGCTACACAACTCTTTCCAGAGAAGCCTCTGTGTGCCTGACATTTTCACAGTTCCCTTCAAAGGGATTCCTAATGCATGCATGACTGTGTTTAGTTCTATATGCCTCTGCAAATCTAGCCGTGGATTATTGGAGCAGGGATCACTTCTCATCCAAAGTCAGCCATGTAGAATGATCAGTAATCTATGAGGATACCAGCACGAAAGTTCTATACTATCCAAAACTGATATTCTCTGCCATATGTGACAATTGGCCAATTCAGTCAGATCCCCTTTTGTGAATTATATTAAAGTCACAGAAGTCACAAAAAAACAGAAAACACAAAGATAAAAGATAGTAGTGGGATGACCTTATTAGAAAAAGCTCTGAGTAAACAGAAATAAATTTTGAAAGAATGTAGAGTTTATAATGGCAAGAGAAGAAGAAACAGTAGACAGGAGTAGTTGAGTACTGTAGAATATTGGATTAGGGAGCAATTTTACCACCTGCTGGTAAAATTAATTGTTAAGACAGCAAGTTTATTAGAGCTGCAAAGTTATCTGTTTATCTGAATGTGCTGGAAACTTTGCACCTGTCAATTTTAATCCACCATTATGTCACTGTTTTGTCCTTGAAGATATTTTGATTCCAACCTTATAAACTTGTTTTGTTCTGGCATTCTATACTTTTGCACTAAGAAGATTCTTTACCACGGCATTGTTATGTATAGTGAGAATATAGTGTGAAAAGTTTCTAGAGGTAAAGAGAGAAATTTCACGATTCAACTAGTAATTTTAAGTATTATATTCATTCTTTTAGGTAAAAGAGTTGTAGTGTTGAACTGTCTGCTGAAATATTAATATTTTTGTATGCCGTGTAAACAGAAAATGATGCAACGTCAACAGCATCAAACTGGATTAAAGAAAATTCATTTCAGTGATCACTTGACTGCTTTTTGAAAATAAACCAAGATAAAAAAAATCAATAAAATAAGTTTGAAATTGGTATGGATATTGACAATAGGGAATCCTGAGGGCAATTGAAAATCTGAGGGTAATTGTTCATTATATTCTCATGAACAAGCTGAGCAAAAATCCAAAGGAATCAGTTCTAATAAATTTACTTTTTGATGAATTTTATAAAATATGAATTATTTATTTTTTGCTTAACATAATATTTTTCATCTCATCTATATTGCTGTTCATAATGATAGTACACTCCTTTTTATTGATGAATAGTACTCCATTGTATTAATGAGCCACAGTTTGTTTATCTATTTTCCTATTGAAGTCATTTAGTTTTTTCTCATTTTATGGGTTATTATATGAATGAGGAAACCATGGACATTCTTATTGCATTAATTTGTGGAATTCTTATTTCTTCTTCATAAATTCCATTCTTTTATTTTCTTTTTTATAAATTCCATTCTTAATAGTGGAATTGCAAGGGTGCTGGGTAATTGCAAGGGCATATGTTTAACTTTCTAAGAAACTCCCAAACTCCTTTTCAAAATATTTATACCACTTTATATTCCCACAAGTAATGCGTGAGAGTTCTAATTGCTTTACTTAACATTTACTATTCTCAATTCCTTTCATTTTACTTACTCTAGTGAATACAAAATGGTATCGCCTAATGGTTTTAATATAAATTCTCCTAGTGATCAGGATGTTAGCAACTTTTCTTTGCTTATTGACTATGTGTATATCTTCTGTTTTAGGTATCTGTTCACATTCTTTGCCCATTTTTGATCAAATTTTTCATGTTTTTATTGTTGATTTATTTTATTTTTTAAAAGATTTTATTCATTTATTGACAAGAGACATAGAGAGAGAGGCAGAGACACAGCAGAGGGAAAAGCAGGCTCCCCGTGGGGAACCCCATTGCAGAGTTCTATCCTAGGACTCTGGGATCATGACCTGAGCCAAAGGCAGATGCTCAATCACTGAGTCTGTTCCTTTATCGTTGATTTGTAGGAATTCTTCATATATTCTTGACAGTAGTCTTTTGTTGGATATGTATATGGTGATTATAGTTATTTAAATATAATTCATATTATATAAAATTCATCATAAAGTAAATTTATTAGAACTGATTCCTTTGGATTTTTTAATTCCAGGGGCTTAATGACATCCCCAAATATAGGTTGTAAGACCATTTTAAGTAAATTTATAAGATTAATTTTCTTTCATTTCTTTATAAGGTTTTCTAAGATTAATTATTTTTCACATTAACTCTAATTAGATTATACAGGTCATTCTTTATTTGCCTTTATTTTACTTTTTTAACTTTTAGTTTGAGATTCTTGTAGGTTCACCTGCAATTGTAAGAAATTATGCAGGGAGAACTTATGTACCCTTCAGCTGTGAACTTGTAGAACTGTGGTACACTACCACAACCAGGAAATTAAGAGTAGAACACTCCATTGGCCAAGTTTTCATGCAGTCCTTTGTGTGAGTGTGGGTGTCTTTTATTTTTTAACCTTTTAAGAAGACGAAGACCATTCAAGGTTTCGGGTTTTTTGCTTGTGATTCGTCTGGTGCAATATGAGTTTCAAAGAGCTCCTTATTTTTTATTTCAAACAATTTTTTTGTATATTTTTTAATTGGAGTTCGATTTGCCAATATATAGTATAACACCCAGAGTTCATCCCATCAAGTGACCCCTTAGTGCCCATCACCCAGTCACCCCAACCCCCCACTCACCTCCCCTTCCACTACCCCTTGTTCTTTTTCCAGAGTTAGGAGTCTCTCATGTTCTGTCACCCTCTCTGATATTTCCCACTCATTCTCTCTCCTTTCCCCTTTAATCCCTTTCACTATTTTTATATTCCCCGAATGAAGGAGACTATATAATGTTTGTCCTTCTCCGATTGATTTACCTCACTCAGCATAATACCCTCCAGTTCTATCCACGTTGAAGCAAATTGTGAGTATTCATTGTTTCTAATGCTGAGTAATACCCTATGACCCAGAAACTGCACTAGTGGGGATTTATCCTAAAGATACATTTGCAGTGTAATGGCAGGACACCTGCACCCCAGTGTTTATAGCAGCATCCACAATAGTGAAACTGTTGAAGTAACCTCGGTGTCCATTGAAAGATCAATGGGAAAAAAAAAAAAAAAAAGAAAGATCAATAGATAAAGAAGATGTGGTCTATGTATACAATGGAATATTATTCAGCCATTAGAGTTCTTTAGTTTTCTTTATCTCCGTAATAGCTTCTCATTCTTACTAACAAGGCAATGCATGGATGACTACGGGTAAAGCATTATTTTTTTTGTCTCTTTGTATTTGAAATCATTAGATTGCTATTTCCTCAAAATTAGGTTTCCTCAAAATTACTCTGATTTGAGGATAATTTTTTTAAATCTTTTCTTAAATCTGTTTGATAAAGATTATATAATAGCAAGCTTTGTTCTTTATTAAAAAATAAATTTTGGGATTGCCTACATAACTTTTCCCTGTTCTTTGTCACATATGCCATATTTATCACCATGCCTTATGTTTATTTGCTCCAAAGTCATCATTTGGTTCCTGATGTCTGTTCTCTTTGTTATCAAAGGCTATTCCCTTTATCTTTATATGATTTTAACCAACACTTTGAATTATCCCTCTTTGAAACTTCCCAATATTTGGAGATGTGAAATTTCTTTTTTTTTTTTTTTTTGCAAGAGATGTGAAATTTCTAACCTTCCTTCCCAATCTCTATTTTTAAAACTTTGTTTATTTTTTGTTAGAAAATAAGGTTAACAAAGAGCATCTGTTCCTTTAAACTGTAGTACTACAGTGCATCTGGTATCCCAGTAGGCTATCTATTTGGTTCTTACAGGGATCTCTAGGTATTATAAAGAGTATTATTTTTCTTGCTGGCTGATGTATATTCAAAAGCCCAAAGAGGAAATCACATACGGATGATGCAATGATTAAGGTTAAGATATCTGTGTTTTATAAACAGAAAAGTCAAGTGTGATAATTGCAAATGGGCCACTTGCATAAGTTCATGTTGATATCAGAATGATGATTTGCATTTACTGATTTTGGTACTTCATTTGAAATGTTAATGATTCATTTCCACAGGCAATGACTTTTAGAATCTTGGAATTTCCTAAGAGAACAGAAAGGCAGAAAGGGGAAATTACAACCCAGACTTTCCTACTAAGCAGCCTTGAATGTAAAAATATGCCAACGTATGAGTTACCATTATAGTAAAAATACAGAAATACAGGTCACATATGTTAAAGTAATTAAACAAGGAGGCCATTAGACCTCGGTGGTTCTAATCCCTTGGCACGGAACTGAAACCAAAGCCAGAGTCAATTCCAGTAAATGCCTCAAGGTTAAGAAATCAAGAACAACCAATCACAAATAGCAAACTGGCTTTCCCAAATGGCTGCTTAAACTATAGCCAGTCAACTAATTTCCATTTTTGTTTCTATGTCTGTTTTATAAAAGCCTTTCCTCTAGCCTGGTCAGTGGAGGACTCCCAGCCATTTGCAGTACGGTACTGCCCAATTCAAATTGATGTTTACTCAAAAATCATAAGATCTTCAAATATTAATTATTTTAGTTTGTTTTTAAACACTTTATCATTACAGATAACACATTTGTTAAAATTTAGGGATATGTATATCCCTAAATACATATATATGCTGCTAAAATGGCCATACTTTATTATCACTGTTCCTGGCTTAATATTTATAGCCTTTTTTCTTGGAATAGCAGGCAGGGGAATTTAAACTGAACATATTGTACAAAGATAATACATAGTATTTTGTGTTAAAAAAAAAACCCTGCCCAGTTTAACAGTGAAACAAATGCTTTAATAACATGTACTACAACATCATGTCTTGTCCCATAGTTGAAGAGAATATGAACAAAAACAATAAACAAACCAGTGCAGTGCCACTTAAAGCTCATAAAGGAAATACTTAAAATGTTTGATGAAAAGTAAGTATGAAACATGTTCTCTTCAAAGGATATTTCTAAGTGAACTGTAGAATGCTACGAGTGATGTGAATTGCCTCATTTTCTAAATGATAATCAAGTACTTTTGTTTTTGATGATGATGTTGTTATTGA
This sequence comes from Canis lupus dingo, assembly GCF_003254725.2. Taxonomy (NCBI): domain Eukaryota; kingdom Metazoa; phylum Chordata; class Mammalia; order Carnivora; family Canidae; genus Canis; species Canis lupus. The sequence continues at coordinate 18,017,340 of NC_064246.1, read as the reverse complement.
GGGTTCCTAAATCTATTAGGTTTTATCAACATGATTTTTGAACCAAAAGAGACTATGAAAAAGCAAAAGAGACTATGAAAAAGCAATTGTAGAGTAAGGCCTTTTCAAACATGAACAGTCAACCTGCTGATTTTAATAGTAAAATACACCAGGGTGGGGAGGCTGGGGATGGGAAGATAGTACATTAACTATTTCATGCCCAGGGTTAAGGGAATAAAAAATTGAAACAGAATATTGTCAGGCTTAATCTGATTGGTAGTGAAATGAAATAGGCCAGGCAAAAGTTGGTGGAGGCAAGCTTTTAATGGGATGTGCTTTTGGGCAAGGTTCTGGCCCACAGGGGAGGGAGAAAGCGGGGAAGTCCTGCCCAAAGGGAGTACATGTGAGCTTTTTAAGGTGTGAGAGGTAAGGGGTTGTGTCTGTATGGAGTGATAACTGCTTATGCCCTTATATGGGATTTGGGTTAGGTGCGGTTCAGGTTTCCTGCATAGGTCCTGTCTCCCCATGATGAGGTGTCCTTGGGCGGTCTGCTGGTGGTGGGAATGTCCCGAGGGGAGGGTAATACGATGGAGGGTCCACTGCCATTTTGTTGGTGCCTCCTGATCCCCCTTGATCCCACCGGCCCAACAAATATAAGGATACTTTGTATTTTAGAATTTGAGATGAAGTGCAATTAATTGATGAAACGTCATTTTAATAATTTCTTATAATATAATTATTTATTTTCCTTTGCTATGGGTTAGCTCTTGGGCTCTGTTACTTTCCTTTGGTAATGCTCTCATAAAATTCTGTATCTAACTTATGCATTATTAGGTTTTCTTTGTTGATCCTGCATTATTTCTATTAAACTATAAGCTCCTCCTGAATAGAAACAATATTTATCTTACTCACCAATGTAATACTGATTTCTACCAAAGTATTTTATACAGTGGAAAAAAATGAATGCTGATTTTATGGTCTCTTAAACAATCTTTTAAAAAAATTATGCAACTAAAATGCATATTTATGATAGGAACATTAGAAAGAATAGAAAGAAAAATAGAACAAAAGTCTTAATTGTCTTACTATCCAGAGATAACTATTATATATTCTTTCAGACATTTTGCCTTTAGATATATGCAAATATATGTTTTTAAATCATTTAATATTCCAAAAAGGGATCTGATTTCTCTCCAGTCTCTGTTTTTTTGTTTGTTTTGTTTTGTTTTGTTTTGTTTTCCCCTCCTGTTTAGGCTTTTCCACCCAAAGCCTCATTTATTGCTGTTTTCTAAACTAGCCAACTCATACTATTTTAGCTTTATATTTCACACATATGAAGGCAATCCTTCTTTGGCTATTTGTAGAGATTAGCCAATCACCTTCATAGGCCCCTTTTGTTGTAGAGACTCTGGAGCTAGAGTTTGAGTGATGAAACCATCCTGTTAGCATTCTGTGTCCCCTCAATGATACTAAATATGAACTCTTTCACCACTAGAAAAATAAAAAATAAAGACATTTTTTAAAAGGAGGAAGAATCTTAGATAGCCCTATCAGGCAACTGCTGGATCACAAATTGTGTAGGTCATTGTTGCAATTGGAATACTACATATTCATGCCTTTTTTTATATCACAAAAATCTATTATTGATCTCAAGAAAATGGCATTTTGAGAAAATTATGAAGCAAATGTTGACTGAGGCTAATAATGCCCTCAAATTCCAAAAAGGGTATAATTTGTAATCAATAGTTAATATCCCATCCAGAGAAGATAGGTTAATAATATATGTCAATTATGTCACGGAAGTCATTGCTTGATCCTAACAATTGTGTTTTTATTCTTACAAAATGCAACAATTTCCTTAAAAATTCAAGTAGCAAGCAAGAATTTTGCAAGTAGCAAGAATTTTGTATGAAAATTGGATAGACATAAGCCTTTACTAGTATTGTAAGTTACTTTTCTATTGGTAAAACAGAAGAAGACTCCCTTACCCCCCACACACATACATATATACATTGGTTGAATATAAAACTTTTTTCCTGTTTTTATAATTATGGAAATAAATTTGGTTTTTGAGGCTTTTGTCAACTACATGTTACCATTATGCATGAGGAAATGAACTTTTAAAATCAACAGCTGAGCAAATTCTAAATGAGCACAAGTATATTAGAAAGATAAACCTAGAGAATACTTTTTTTGTATCTGCTGTTTTTCTCCAAAACCTGGATTGTCATAGCACAGGTGAGGATTAGGGAGCTACTTCAGAAAAAACTAAAACCTGTTGCTGATTTTACATTTTTATTGAAAGTTATGAATAGTTCTGAATTTAGATTTGCAAAACTCTATATAATTTACAAAGACTGCCATTTAACATTTTCTCTAAGAATGAAGAAGTTATGCACCCTCACTCAACCCAATAAAATATCATAAAGAGTAAATATTATCAAATATTTAAGTAGTCACATTTTTCAGGATGCAGTTCTCTCAGGTTGTTAGGTTCTGTTGGACCAAGTCTACCTTCAGTTCCTTATCATGTGTGCTACTTCAAAGAGCAGCTCATACAACATGGCAAATGCCTCATCAGAATGAACTGAGAAGATAGCACATATGAGGAAAACAAATCACATTCTTTTATAACATAGTTTGGAAGTGACATGTCACTTTTGCTGTATTCTGTTCATGAGAAGCAAGTGACAGGATTCAGACTACACTAAAGAGAAGGGGAATACACTTAATTGTAAATACTAGGAAGCAGGAATCTTTGGATGCCATTTTAGAAGCTGATTACCACACAAAATAATGAATTGCCCTCACTGTATTTTTTTATCAGCCTCAAAGATATAGGTCACTATATAGAGGTTTACCATTTCACTTAGGTCAGTCTCAAACACTCCTAACCCAATATTATACAATTCTTACCTTTTATATCATAAAGAGAAACTATAGGTCATATACATACACATATATAAATATATATACATATATGATACATATATTTGTACATGTATATGATATATACATATATATAAATATATGTGTACATAGCAACAGTAAAAGTTCTTTAAAGATTAATATTCATCAGTCATCCTTCACAAGTATATCTCCAGTGTAACAATATTTGGCCAGTATGTTTATATATGTATGTGTGTGTATTTATGTGTGTGTTTTTTTAACTCTGTAGGCAGCACTGGAGGAAGAAATCCTATTGAATAAGGGGAGATGTATTCTTGTGGATTTATTCCTGATTTATAACAAATATATATTTCTTTTGGTGCACAAAAGAAAATACAAAAAAAAAAACAAAAGAAACAAACAATAATTTGTTTTATTATTATAAAACAATAATCTTTTGTTGAAGTGTAACATACAAAGAAAGTGCAAAATCAGATGTACAAATTCATGACTTTTTACAAAGTGAAAGCACCATGAAATCAAGAAATGGATACCATCAGTATGCCAGAGGCATGCCTGGGTGCCCACCCAGTCATTAAATTTTTAGAAAGTAACCATTATTTTCTACCACTATTTAGTCTCTTCTGGCTGCTATAGACTAGAGGGTTTATAAATGACAGAATTTTTTTTTTTTTCTCACAGTTCTAGAGGCTGGAAATCTGAAATCAGAGTGCCAGCATGGTCGATTTCTGATGAGAACCCTCTTTAGGGTTGCAGACTGCTGAATTCTTGTTGTGTCCTTATATGGTGGGGCGAAGAGAGCAGCAAGTTCTCTCATGATTTCCATAGACTCTGATCCCATTCATGAAGGCAGCCCTATTTAACTGGCCTAATGCGATTACCTCCTGAAGGCCCCACCCATCACTTTGCAGGGTAGGGTTTCAATATATAAAATGGGGGGAGGGGCACAAACATTCAGTCCATGACAACCACCATAGAGTAGTTTTGTCTGTCACTTTTTAAGATTTATATGAATGCAATCAAATATGTACACTTTTACAATAAGCTTGTTTTACTCAGCGTGGTTTGTCAGATTCAACTATGACATTTTGTTTAGCTTGGTTCATTCATTTTAACACTTGGAAAAACGTATTCTGTTTTCAGGTTTTGGCAATTACTATTAGTGCTGCTATGAATATTCTTTATACATACCTTTTAGCACACATAGGAGTACATTTCCAATGGATTTCTATACCTAGGAGTGTCCTAGATCATTAGTTATAATGGATTCAGTTTTAGAAGGTATTGCCAGGTTCTAAAATTTCATACCAATTTTATATCCACTAGAATTGCACAAGAGTTGCTTTTTAAGTTGCTTCAGATTTTAGCCAACACTTGATAGTAATTAGTCATTTCCATTTTATTCATTCTAGTCAATGTTAGTGGTACTACATTTTAATAGACATTTCCTTGATGGATGTGGATTTTGAAAAGCTTTTCAAATATTTATTGACCATTTGAATTACCTATTTTGTGAAATACTTATAAAACTCTTACCTATTTTTTAAAGGAATGTCTGATTTCTTTTTGTTTCTTTTTTTATTTTTTTAAATTATTTTGAATGTCTGATTTCTTAAATTGATGTAAGATTATTATATATTCTAGATGCTTTTCATTGGTGAGATAAATGTATTATGTATCTTTTTCCATACAGTCACTTGTTTTTTTTCCTTGGTGGCTTAATTGAGAGAAATAATTTTTTATTTTAATAAAAATGACTCAACTGGACTTGTCCTTTATGATCAGTGACATTTGTCTCATTTAAGAAATAATTGCCAAAACTTGAGGTCATAATATTGCATAGAATTTATTGTTTTCCTTCTATATTCAAATTGTACAATTTACCTGGAATTGGCTTTTAACTATTTTGTGGGATAGAGGTCAAGATACATCTTTCCCTATGCGGCTATCCTATAGATTTGTTAATTAACAATTATTAAATCAACCATCTTTTTCCATTCACGGTCAACTTTGTCATAAATCAAGTGATTATATATATGCCACTTTGTTTCTGGACTAACTTGAGAATCAACATCTTTAGAATACTGATTCTTCTAATGAAAAAACATAATAAATTGTATTCATTGTCTATTGCTGCATTAACAAATTATCACAAGTTTTTAACAGTTTAAAACAAAACGAATTTATTATCTTGCCATTTCCATGGGTCGGTAGTCTGGGTGCACATTAGCTAGATTCTCTCACCAGGCTGAAATCAAGGTGTTGGCTAGGACTGATATCTCATCTGAACCTTGGGGAAGCCATCACTCTCATTAGGATTTAACGCTGAAAACCTCAAACTATGCAGTGATTAGCATACATTGCAGGCTGTATTTCTTTGATCTCCCTGGGTCCCTCTCTTCTGTTTAGACTGTGAAACCATATTTTCTGTTTGTACAGTAAAAAGAGTTTCTTCCCTAGAAGCAGCAGTGTAGCATTAAGATAATTTATTCAGTAGTGCTAATTCGGTCTTTTGAAATCTGAGAGTAAGGAGGAGTAGAGAGAGAATGGGGGCTTTGTCAGATAATTGTGAAACTCTTAACTTTCTCATTGTTGGAATTCTTACAAATAGAGCTAAATCATACATATATTTGTGTATAATTGGATAATAAGTGCTAGTTTATATACTGTGGTTTTGCAGTGAGCTTCTCTAGTAGAAGAGAGGACAAAATAAAGTAACTTTATTAATTTAAAATATATACCCATTCCAGACATTTCATTTTGTTTGCCTTTACACTGAAATGAGTGGTGACTAAAACCATTAATTATATTGTATGAATATATCTTAGTGTATAATGAGGGAAAAAGCAATAAACTCAGGGGCCAAGAAGTCAAGCTCTTGTGTCAGATTACATTCTTAAATGTTCCTGCTTTGGGAGGATCACCTCACCCCCTAAAATATTTCAGAGGGATGACTACCTCCTATTAGGACATTTCAAATGAGTTCATAGAAATGAAGAAAAGTACTTGATGATCCAATCTTGTGAGTCTTGTCCATTATGAAATTATTCTATATGGAAAAACTTTTTTAAATGAAGTTAGGTTCAGAAAATAAAATCACCATTAAGAATTACATGTACACTGCTTTTGAAAAATCATTAGGACTATAAACTTCAGTGTATGGTACCATTTAATTGCTACCAAATAAGGTTAGCTTATAGCTTAGGAAAGCAATGTTAAATGTTAAAAGTTCTCTTTTGATGTTAGAAATGTTAGGGCTTTAATAAAAACATATTAGTTATCTTTAGATAAAGTTCTTTATTATATCATTTTCTTAATTATATTAAAGCATAACTGAGCAGGTGAGAATTGCCATCGGTGTCTGATTCTCCTCTATATCCACCTTGTGGGAAGAAAAATTGAAAAGAAATTCCTAACTTAAAAGCAAATATTTGAGAATAAAATTGTTGCAATACACATTATTATCATGGCAAGCAGAAAAATGTTATATGACATTTCCAAATACCAAGCCTTGTAGAGAAAGTATTTTGTACTAATTAGCACTACCTGGAATAGTGGGAAAAGCATGGACTATGAATCATGGCAGGCCTAAGTTTAAAGCTCCACTGGATAAATCTTTGTTGATCTGAATCCTTCCTATTAAATACTAATGTGATAATCTTGGACATTTATATCTGACTAAAAATGGACAGACTGGGTAATTTATATTTATGAACCTCAGTTTCTTCACCCGTAAACTAGATTACATGAAGATTTGCAATTGCTTTATAGCAATCCTAAAATCCAAAAAACCCTCTGAAAAACAGAACCTATTCTTGTAAATTATTTACTGGTAAAACTTGTGTGAAGTGTTACAAGGTTAGTGAGAGTCTTTATTTAACCTTATCTAGTATGAATTATCATAACTTTGGTGTTTGAACTATTAATGTAATGGAAAGAGAAAGAAATGCATTAGTTTTCTAAATCCAAAAGAATATAAATTCTATTATATATTTTCTGCCAAAGAGTTTCTATAAAATGATATGGATTTAAACTTACTTTTCAAAAATAAAAAATAAAAAAATAAACTTACTTTTCATAAATAACACAGTATCTAGTATACAAAAAAATGCTAACTTCCTTTCTGCTATGTGGTATTATTCCTCAGATGTTTAGATATTTACTCCTTACTTGTTTTACCTGGCCCATATTGATTTTTCCTAATCTCCAGAAACATTACAAACAAAAAAACTGTGAGGTAGAGATACATTTCAGGGATATTCTAAAGGTCAGCTTAAGGGAATTGCAGATATTTTATGAAGGATTTTTTTTGGGGGGGGGAGGATCTCAGAGCTGAAAGTAGGAATGATAACCCAAATATCTAATTATGTACATCTCAAATACAGCAACTCAAGTAAATAAAATAAAGTAAGGACAATTATTACCAAGTAACTTTAAAAAACAAGGACATTTGACCAGATGAACTTGGTCTAGAAAAGAATATCCATTTAGAAAAGAATGAATTTTATTTCAGAATATTTGCTATCATATGAACACTATAGCATTTTAGTGTACTCTCATTTGTTTTCATGCCCTTCTGCTAGACTGTAGGACCTTGGAGAGTAGGATCCCTTCCTTTTTTCCTTCCTTCCTCCCTCCCTCCCTTCCTTCCTTTCTTTATTTCTCTCTTTCTCTTTCTCCCTTCCTCCCTTTCTTCCTTTAAATCCAACTTCTTTAATACAGTAAGCAGTCAGTAATTTTTAAATAAATGAACAAACACCAAATGAATGAAAAAAGACCAAAAAAATAAGAGGATTATTTTGGACTCATGGTCAAATGACAATGTTTGAATTAAAATATATTAAAACTAAGATCCAGATATATAACTAACAATACAGGAAATGAATAGACATTTTGAATGAGCAAGGGTTCTTTCTAAAGAAAAGAAATCTGGTTAGATGAGTAACACAGATTTAATAATAGCAGCACTGAATTTAGAGTGAGATAAGTTAAAGATGAATTTATGGAGACCAGAGGCAAGCTCATTAGTTGTTTAGATGAGTACAGTTATCATGTTCTTTGGACTTCAAGAATAACAAACTCATTTTTTTCAGGGCATCCAGAAATTGTACAGAATTATGGTAGCTGACTTTTGTTAACATGACCACAAACACTTAAATTGAATGTTTATTGTTTTAGGATTTTGGCCATAGAGGCAAAGTAGCTTAGAAATAATATCACCTAGCTAGTGAACTGATATTCCTCTCAGAAAATTTGTGCATTAATCCAGGTTATAATTAGAAGGTGGCTTGGTGAATGTGCAATCAGAGCGAGAGTTGGTTGGATGATCTAGCATTATCAATTTTGTGTTACCCTCAATAGGGAGAAATATTGGCCAAGTGAATTCATACTACCAAGATATTTGCTCTCCTGAATGGAGCCAAGAAACACACTAATGACTCCTTTTGTTTTACTCAAAGAGGGTACCTTGCAGTGTGTTAAAGATGTATTTTCCAAATTTTAACCACATTCTAAATATGCCTTTTAAGACAATATCATAGACATCCTAGCTGTGTTTAAAATGGGGACAATTTTACAGAAATTTTCCCAAATTATTTCTATATCTGGTAATTCTTATCCATGTTTCCCTATTTGTGGATGTCTTTATTCTTAAGTCTTATTAGCAACTATATATTGTAGTTGCCACCCCAGATCTTAATGGCTTGAAAGTACATTTATTTTTTTTACAGATTCTGTGTGTCAGGAATCCTGTAGTGATATAGCTGGATAGTTTTGGTTTAAGTTGTCTCTTTAGGTTTCAGTCAGTGTGTTGGCTAGAGTGTGAGTATATGAAGACTTGACTGGGATTCAGGAATATGGTTCTAAGATTGCTTATGTTGCTGTTGACAGTAAAATGAAGTCCTTTACCGTATGGGCTACTCACAACATATCTTTTCCCACAGCAAGTGATAAGAGGGAGAGAGGGAGAGAGAGACAGAGAGAGAGAGAGGAAAGCAAAGAGAGAAACAAAAAAGAGAAGCTACAGTTCTGTATAACCTAATCTCAAGATTAGCATACTGTTACTTTTGGCCATATCTGATTAGTCAAATAGACCAATCCTGATACAATATCAGAGGTAACATTGAGAGGGTGTGAATACCATAATTTGAGGATCATTGGAGGCCATCTTGTGGGCTGATTGCCTATGATCTCCAATGATTCATACCCCTTGTTTAGATTATATGATTTTATTTAACATCCCCCTCACACCCTTTTTAGTGTATCTTTTCTTTATTGTACTTTAGTCTAAAGGGCAAGGGTAAAGTAGGTTTTTCCGACACTTTAGTTGGAAATCTCCATAGCTAGCTCAACCAGTTTATTAGTATAGTATATATATGCTTGTACCTTCCACATTTTTTGCAGGTAAGTGGATAAACTTTCTGTCACTATTTAACAAGGATTCTTTTTCTGCCAGTTTTTAGTAATATTTTCCATACTTTCTTTAAAGTCCTTCAAGCTTTTACACAAGTCAATTTTTTTCTTTTTTTTTTTTTTTTTTGGAAGAGAGAATGGGAAGAGGGGGAGAGGGAGAGGGAGGGAGAGAATCTCAAGCAGGACCCATGCCCGGTACAGAGCCTGACATGGGGCTTGATTTCATGACCCTGAGATCATGACTTGAGCTGAAATCAAGAGACAGATATTTAATTAACTGAGCCACACAGAAACCCTTATATAAGTCAGTTCCATAAACAGTGTGTTTAAGGCTCTTTAAGCCCTCACTAGCATTTTTTCTTAAAGTCCCTGCAGTTTATTCAGCTCCATTCATTAATTACTTTCAAAGCCACTCACATATTTAAGTTCTTATCATTGTAATGTTACACCTCTTACATCAAAATATTTATTTGCTATTTATGGTTGCATAATGAAGCACACAAAACTTAGCTTTTTAAAAAATATCGTTTCACTGTGTGTATATGTGTATTTGTATATGTGTGTGTAAGGAATCTAGGATGGTTGAGTTTGGCTTAGACTGTCTCATAAGGTTGCAGTCAAGATATTGGGCAGGATTATAGTTTTTGAAGACCTAAATGGGGATGAAGAATTCACTTCTAAGCTCTTCTATGTAGTTTTGGCAGGAGGCTTCAGTTCTTCACCACTGGACTACTCTCATAGGGCTTATCACAATGTGGCTTCTTCTAGAACAAATGATAAAAAAATGAGAGAGTGAGAGACAAGATAAAATAAAAATCTATTCTTGGAAGTATATATCATTCCTTCTGTCATAATCTGTCGGTCATACATTCCAATATTAGTAACACATGGAGAGAGATTATACATGTTGTGGATTCCAGGAGAAGGCACAGTTCCCTGGGGACTACATTAGACTCTGGCTACCACAGCTACTCTGGATGTGGCTTGATCAAATTTCGGATGCACTAAAATAGAGTGATAAAACATGGCTCACTATTCTGTGGAAAAAAAGAAAAAGGCAATTTCTTAAAAAAAAAAAAAAAAAAAAAAAGCTGGGCATCCCCAGTGGCTCAGCGGTTTAGCACCGCCTTCGGCCCAGGGCGTGATCCTGGAGACCTGGGATCCAGTCCCATGTCGGGCTCCCTGCATGGAGCCTACTTCTCCCTCTGCCTGTGTCTCTGCCTCTCTCTCTCTCTGTGTCTCATGAATAAATAAATAAAATCTTAAAAAAAAAAAAAAAAGCTAAATATACACTTACCTTACAATCCAACAATTACATTCTGGGCATTTATTTCAGAGAAATGAAAACTTAAGTCCACGCAAAAATATGTATGTAACTGGTCATAGAAGCTTTTTAAAAAATGGAAAGGATTAAAATGTTCATGTGATTGGTTAAGCAAACTGTGATTTACCCATACAATGGAATACTACTGACCAATGAAAATGAGTAAAATACTGCTTATTTGAACCAACTTGAATGAACCAACATGAAACAACTTGAATGGACCTCAGGACATTTTTCTGAGTGAAAAAAAAGTCAATCTTAAGAACTTACATACTGTATGATTCCACTTAAACAGAATTCTTGAAAGAAAAATATAGAATGGAGAGCAGGTTAATGGTTGCCAAGATTTAGAATTAGTTAAGGAGACAATGGGTGTAACTCTAAAAGAGTAGTCTGAAGGAAATCCTTGTGGTACGAAATACCTTGGTTTTGGTGGTGGTTACATGAATACACATGGAATAAAATGACATGAAAGTACATACACACTTTGTACCAATGGCAGTTCCCTGGTATTGATATTATAGTGTAATTATGTGTAATGTAACCATTGAGGGGTAAACGGTAAAGGGTGCATGGCACTGCTCTGTACTATCTTGCAACTTCCTTTAAATATATAATTATTTCAAAATAAAAGGTTAAAAAATAATGCATGGCTCTTCAAATTAGTGTTCAAATACCAGCTCTGTTGCCTATTAACTGTGGATAAATTGCTTAACCATTTCTTTTATTAGTTTAGAAAATCCCAGTTAATTTGTTTGGATAATTTGTGGTGACTAAAATTTTACCTGAAGACTAAAAACAAATCGCCTGAAAGTGAAAGCACATGAGGTTTAAGATTTTACCTTTTCCTGCTTCCTACTTTTGAAATCTGTACGAAAAAGGGGGGAAGAGATAGTGGAGGAGGGGCAGAAGGGGAGAGTAAAGTCTTTCCAGAATTTAATTGTCAATGGGTAATTTATAACTTGTGCTATTCTTACCAGGGGGTGACATTCTTTTTGTTTGTTTCTTTCAAATTTTATTTAAGTTCTAGTTAGTTAACATAGTGTAATATTGGTTTCAGGAGTAGCATTTAGTGATTCACCATTTATATACACCGCTCAGGACTCATCACAAGGGCCCTCCATAATCAGGGAGCGTCATTCTTGAAAGTTGATTTTCCTTCTTGGGTGTATCCATGACAAAAGCCTTTGATACTTAACCATTGGTCTCAGCTCTTATATTATTCTTATTTCAATGGTTTTATTTAGTAATATTAGTAATTTCATTGTGTTTTATCTCAGACCTTAAATTACATTTTTTTAAAGGTTTTATTTATTTATTCATGAGACACACACACACACACACACACACACACACAGAGGCAGAGACATAGGCAGAGGGAGAAGCAGGCTCCATGCAGGAGCCCAAAGTGGGACTTGATCCCGCTGGGATCACGCCCTGAGCCCAAGCCAGATGCTAAACTGCTGAGCCACCCAAGGATCCCCATTACATTTTCATTTCAAAAATTTTTCTCTTTATCTTTTTTAAAGATTTTATTCATTTATTCATGAAAGACAAAGAGAGGCAGAGACACAGGCAGAGGGAGAAGCCCGCTCCGTGCAAGGAGCCTGATGCAGAACTCAATCCCAGATCCTGGGATCACACCCTGAGCGGAAGGCAGATGCTCAACTGCTGAGCCACCCAGATGTCCCTCAAATTTCTTTTTCTTAAAAACAACAACTAATCAAGTTATTAAGAAGGTTGACTTAAGCATCAGCAGTGGTGACTTCAGCCTCCACTCCTGGCTCAATACTGATGAAAGTAAGCTGCTTACCAATCTCAGAAGGACTGTGCACATACATCGATGAGTCGCTTGTGGATCCTCACCTGAAAATGATCCCAAATCTTAGAACCTCCACTGGGAGGACTTTTTCTTGTAGTGATTCTCAGAGTCTTGGTGGGCATCTGGATGGACCTTGCACTTTGAGATTCTTTCCCTTTGTCCTCTAATCAAGTCAGGGCACACCTTCTGTAAAGATTTGACCTTGCTGCAGATGAGGGTAATTCTAATTTGGTGAATCGCCACTTCTGGTTCCATGGGTGTCCATCACTTATCTTTAAAAGCTGTGGTTGTGGTGCAGCTCCCTATCCCATCTGTTTCTCTTCAAGAGTGAACAGCAGGGAGTCAGGAGCAGCAGCAGGAGCCTCTGGGCATATGGAGCTCCACTGTAGCTAGACCTCGACCCGTCTTCTTTGAAATATAGTGAACAATCTTCCTCTCCCACCATTTTAGGGGTGTGTATACAGTTACCATATATTGTTCTACTTATAAATTCTTATTAATGTCATTATTTCCACTTTTGCTCTTCGAATATTGATTTACAACCCTATTTCCACAGCCCCTAGAGATGGAGTCATTACATGTTTTCAAGTGTAAAAGGAGGATGATACCTAGAAGTGGGTACTTCCCTTAAGACATCTGCCCTTAAATAATCACTTGCCTCATTTGCAAAATGGGAATTATAATATCTAATTTAAAGACTTACTATGGTGATCAACTGAGATAAAGTTTGTAAGGGCAGAGCAGATCGCCTATGTTGGCTTAAACTTTGAATAAACAGTAACTCAGTATGCCAGCACCTATAATTTCTTCTGCTACTGTTTCCCTTCAGATCTGTTTATAAACATTCTGTTTTTTGCACTGGCTCATGATGGCAGCCCTCCAGTGTCTGAAGCTGTGCTACATTTTCTGGGTACTCTCACCTCCCGTAGTTCCTTTCACCCCATCATTTCTTGCCCATTACTCTGTGCACATGAGACTCCACTGGATCCTGAAGCCAAATTAGAAAGAGATCCATCTTCCATTTTTCTTTTCAAGTGTTGAGTTATACTCCACAATAACAGAAAAGTGCCGTTTTTTTTGAAGATTCACTCATGAGTCACAAGTCTATAGGGAATCAGAGTGGGGGCTACTTTAATAAAGGGAAATCATCACACAATACTGAGGATCTCCTCTACTCTCAGGCAATCAACCTGCATTTTTGGACAGATTGCGCACATCATTTCTATTTCACATAGAATGAGTTCCTTTCTAGGAGGTTGTTTAGTTCCTGAAACAAATAGACTTCTTGTTCCAAAGAGACAAGGTTAATAAGTTCCATTACAAAATCAGAAGGAAGCACTATTTTCTTTCTCTTTTCTCCTCATTTTATGTTCAGAACATCCACTAATTGGACAATATGTATTCTTTTTCTCTCTTTCCTGAAACACCTAAATGGTAAGTAATGCAATAGAAAATTAGAAACTATCCTAACCAGTTGTATTATAAGAGACACTAAGAGAAAGGAAGCAACCCTTACTTCTTGGTACAACAAAGAGTACATTGTCTAGAACTCTCCAGGCTGCATGCCCCCACTGCCCCACTACGCCTCTTTCTCTCTGTCTCTTCGGATGTGTATATACATGTATATAGAAATGCAGCAAAAATAAATTTTATGCAACTATCCCAATTTCCTAGTCAGACACAAACAATATAATGAAGTACACTTAACTAAGATTTTATGTCTTTATTGTAATGTCAGAAATTAACATGCTATTTTCTACAATTTATATGCTAGGTAAGGATTTAACCTCCTGCTAGCGTATACACAAATATTTTATATGAGGAAGAAGCAAGCACAACTTAGGCAGGTCTGACTTCATGCTGCAGATGTCAATGGGCACCTTTTCTTTTCTTTAGCAGGGAAGGGTAATGTTCCTCTGAAGACAGTGAAAGAAGTGGAATAGTGGCTACCTCTGTGTGTTTGGCAGGCTGCCAGCATCCCTGGCAATAGAGTCTGCTAAATCTTTTTTTCTTATCATTTTTGCTCATGTAGACTACTGAATACAAGGCATAGAAACACAATCCTTTCAAAATTACACAGCCTCCAATGCTCCTTACAATGTTTTTGGCTGCTATCAACCAAAACCCCAGTTTCTGCTGACTCCCCATTTTAAATCACTCTTAAAATAATTTCTTGAATTCCACTTTCATGAAGGAGTTCTAAGGGAGAAAAAATATCCTCCTAAGAAATTTGGGTAAATATGGCTAAGGGCCAAAGCAGAAAATGTGCTTTGCAAAGCAGTAGGCTGCCATTTCTTACATATTAAACCCATTATTGTGAATTAGGCATTTAGTCACTTCTTTCTTCCTTAAACATGTCTTACAGCCATAGGCATTTGGAAATGCTCTGAATTTAAAAGTTTGGGAGTCTTCAATTAGTTCCTGGTCTGTGATGGGTGAGTCCAGAACTGATTTAAGAGGCCAAGGTGGGTTAATGCTACTGATGTTTGCAAGATGGTTTCAATTTTTCTTCTCATCAGCTTAGTTCATACCCAATTATAAGATAATAATTAAATTATGCTGGAAATCATCTTATATCTATTTTAAGTGCTAGTACAATATTATACAATTTCCCTGACATGCATGTGATACAGTTTCTTAATTTATCTTAGCTAGTATGATATATGAATAAATTACAATTTGCTTTTTAAATTTTTAAATCTGCAGTGCTGTATCAGATATACCAAAGTAAAGACATTTAGAATACTATACCAGGCATTTGAATTTATGAGGATTTCTTTTCTATATTCATCTGCAAATATGAGGATACCGAACATTACAATAAATATCTTTTTGTCTATTTAAAGGTAACCTAACATTCTGTGATGTTATAAATAAAAACTCTGTAAAAAGAAAAATATTCTTAAAGGAAAGCTATTTTAATGAAAAATTTGCAAAGGGATTGTGATAAATGATATATTCATAGGTTGTAATGGAGCAATTTGTACAACATAGGCAAAAAGGACATCTCTTGTCATTTTTGTTTTGGTGCTGTTTTCCTGAGAGAAAGCTAAACTTTAATAAATACATCATACAAATGCTAAATGGGAAATCTTCACAACAGTGCAGGATTGAAAGCTGTAGCCCTCAATTACTTGGGTTTCACTTTCCCATCCTTCCCTTTTGGTGTAGACAAGGTCCTCACAGCACAACTCTCTCTCCCCCTCAATAATCTCTTGGCAGACACTGCTGTCCCCATACCTGGAGCCCTGTAGAGCTTTGGTGTGGTGAAGGTTGAAGTGTTACATTATTCATTTTTACTATTTTGCTTTTTATTTTCTCTGTGCGGTCTAGTTCCCCCTTTGGAACTTAGCATCCGTTATATCCTTATGCCTTGGCCAAGACTTCAATTTTTTAATTCCTCAAACTGCTGTCTTTTTCTGTGTCGATGGCATTACTGTTGCTGCTGTGCTGCTGCTTGGAAGCATTCTGGGAAGGAAGCCAGCTCCAAATTTACATTGGTTATAAATCAGGCAATTCATTAATGATACAGAATGACCAAAAGTTCCCAAACCTGTGAATTACCACTTAGCCCTGTAGATGCCTCCAGAGGGCTCTCTGTTTAGGGGAAATGTTCTTTCTACAATGTAAAATCTGAGAACATTTCAGTGTGGGTAACCCAGCGAAGAACGTGGCATCCTGAATTATATAAGGTGGCTTGGTCCTAGAGAGATGTTATAATTCTATCATTTTCTGTGAGATCATGTTTTCAACATATTTTACAAATCAACTGTATGTGAATTGTTTTGTGAACCTTACATAGTTATGTTGGGGTTTTTCTTTGTTGTTGTTGTTGTTGTTGTTGTTGCTGTTTCCCCCATCTGCTTAGCATAGTTTTGTATATATGCAGGATACATTGATATCTTACCTGCATTATAAAAACCTCTTTTATGTTGTTGTAGTTAGTGCAGTTTTATTTATTTTTTATTTTTATTTTTTTTTAGTTAGTGCAGTTTTAAATGATACATCATGTAAATGTAAATCTCTGTGAAAATAAGTGCACCTAAATATATACATTTATTTAAGATAAAGGTATAAGTACTGGCTCCCTGAATGTAACCTTAAAATCATTGTAACCATCGATTAAAAGAAATAATTCATATCCACTCAGTAGGTTTTCTCTGGAATTGTGAAGTAGCCCATCCTCTAAAGAAACTCTTTTTTATTCCTAAGCCTAATAGATCATGTAATAACTGGAGGGTTTGTTCTTATCAGGATAAAAAAATGTACTCCTTAATATTTATTTTTTTAAAAAGGTTTCATTTATTTATTTGAGAGAGAGAGAGAAAGAGAGAGAGTGAGGGAGAGAGCATGAGCATGGGGTGCAGCAGAGGGAGAGGGAGAAGCAGACTCCTGGCTGAGCAGGGAGCCTGATGCAGGGGTCCATCCAAGACCCTTGGATCATGACCTGAGCCAAAGGCAGACACTTTACTGGCTGAGCCATCCTGGCACCCCTCTTCTCCTTTATTTTTAATGCAAGAAACTTTGCCGCAATTTTTCTCCTATAACAGCTGTATATTGAAATCATACTTCCTAGCATACCTAACCATTTTCTACCCATATATGGCACAGTTTTTTTTTTCAGTGCCTAAAGATTTTTTCCCATATTTATTCTTATTTTACTCCAGCTGGTTTGTACAATGCCATTACTTTAAACGGCCAATTAAAATTTAATTTAACACACCTTAGGTGTGACATGCTAGATGAATTTTCTTACAAATCTATATCAAGTAATATATTTGACTGTGTTTTCAAGAAATGAGATCCAGAAAAGAGCGCTAAGTTAAAGAAAAGCATTTTAGCTACTACATATTTACGTTTTACTTCTTTCTCTTTCTCTTCATCTCTCTTTTGTCTCTCTTAGTCTCATATAAAAGTTGCTTAGAGAACCTACTGAAATGTTTGTTAAATTATATAGAAAATGTCATAGATATTTGCCACTACATGTACATATTTCAACCACGCATAAGAAACACATGCTAAAATTTTCCTGAGTCCACATGGTTTACTATCCTATAGCTCCAATTTGGAAGCAGAACATAACATATTACTACAAAATATGGAGATATTGAATATGGGCTTATCTCTGACTCTTGTATTTCCTCATGCCTTTTAAAACACATTGCCTTCTTTTTTTTTTTTTTTTTTAACACATTGCCTTCTAAGAGACCAACAATCTCTGCATCTTCTACCTCTTTTCCATCCACTTATCAACACTGACCTTTTTTTGTCGTTTCTCAAACATGCCAAGTATGATCTTACCTCAGGGCTTTGGAAATGCCTGTTCTCTTTGCATGGAATCTTTTTACCCCAGACATATGCATGCATCTCCGCCCCCCATCTCCCTCACCTCTTTTCCAAGTGTACCTTATCGGTGAGATGTACCTTAATCTCCCTACTTAAAACTGTAACTGCCACCTGTTTTGTGCACTGCTCCTTTTTACTCTGTTATAATTTATAGAATTTATTGCCTTATAGAATACCATGCATTTACTCCTTCATGACATTTTTTGTCTTTCCCCTCACTAGAAGGTTTTTTTTTTCCTCTCCCACTTACATATGCCCAAATCTTAGAACAGTGCCTGGGATAAAGTAAGGTCTTATTTATTGAATGAATAAATATGTATGGCATAGCAGAAATTATGTTATTACTTTAACTGCAACAGTATCTTTTTTTGTTGACACATGTACAGAGATTCTAAACTGCAGTTTGAATACTGCCACCTCTTAAGGACATGAAGATGGGGTTGGAGAACTTTCAAAAATATACATTTGCATAAAAAGCATACCAGCTTTACACTGAATATTCTCAGGGTGGCCTTGGTGAGGTCCCTGGTGGATATTGAAATGCAGGGGACTAAAGCCACCTCGTCTTGTATTCCTTGGGCATTGATACCTCTGCTGCCTAGGAGAGGAGAATCCTCATGTTATTAAAAATAATGGTGCTTATGTGGGAATGTGGAGTATGTGAAGTCCACGTGAGAGAAGGAGTGGTATTTCATCATGTAGTTAAACAAAACCGTACACTTGAAAAATATAAAGCCATAAAGAAGTTGCTTTTCAAGGTAAACTGGCTCTACTTTTTAGTGATTTATAGTGTTTTTATATACATCTCTCCATTTTAAATTCCTTTAAGTACAATTTTCCCGATTGATTTGATTAAACACCTTTTGTTTTCTTAAGCCATTCTGGGGAGGTTTGGTTTTTGTGTATTTGCTAAGGATGATATAAAAGCAGAATGATTATATATCCAAGCAATTTAGAAACTGCACAGTATTCTACAAATGCTATTTATTTTAATGATTATTATTTAGTGGAAATTATATTTTGATTTAGTTAAGCTTTACTATATTGTTCTAGGATATTTATTATCAGTCTAGGAATGCTCATAAAGTTCAATATCATTTGTGGTTGTATTTTGTCTTTATAATCTATTTCCTGTGAATATGTAAAGGGAAAGGCATTGACAAGTTTAAAATTCTTTTCATTTTTCTTTCCTGTGTTTGAATAGCTACAGAATTACTAAATCCTATACAATTTCCCTCTCCATCTATCTACCTAGTTCTTACTCCAGAAATGAGAAACCAAAATCATTAGCTGCTTTTCACCTTTGCCTGAGCCTCACTATTGCCTGGGAATCTTGAAAGTATAAGTAGGATGGAAAATTGAGCCCTGATAAAAATAATTTTTGATATTCTTTCTCTACATTTTCTCATTAAACATACAGAGAGGAGGTTCACTGATGCTGACAGAGTAGCTGATTGTGCCTGGAAGAAGTATTGTGGTGGCAAGTACAAATTAGATCATCTTGGACTAGCTTGTGTTTTGCTGTTTCAGCAGCTACGAATGACTATAGCAAAATAATATTTTATTAATGTGAACAAATACATCAGGTAGAAAACTACTTTAAAAATAGTGATTTGGGCATTGTAACACCATTTCAATTGAAATGAGCACACTAGTTTGATAAGAACTAGATGATCATCACCAACCCTTACTTATTTTTTTAGTTTAAACTCAAGTATTTAAAAAGCAATAAAGATACCTAGAGCTAAATAAATTAGTATATTTAGTAAACATTTTGCCTACTCCATTTTTTACCTCTTGCCATGGTTAGTTTCATGATGTAAAAGGCAATACTTTTAAAAATTGCTTTTTGACAAAATAGATAAATTGATGGTGTGTCTAAAAAATGGGATCATTTTGAAGGTAAGAATAACATGAGAGCAAGATATGTGGCTGAGGTACGCATAGCATTTTGAAAAAGATTCTCTAGCTTATTACATGGCTATCCAGATGTGTCAAACATGGGGAGATCATTCCTTGTTTTCAATAATGTTCTTCTTTGGGAAAAAGAAACACTGCTCTCTTTGGTTACATTTGATACAAAAGAAGTGTACCAACTGCATACAGAAAAACATCTCCTCAGAATGCCTAGGCACGTTTTTTTTTCCCCATGAAATGTAATGAATAAGTTTCATAAATGTTGTAAAATCACAGCATGACCTTTAAGGATCAAAATATATACTTTTTAGAACAATATATATTAATAATAGCATTACTAATTATATATTAGAGAAGCTTATTTTCTTCCTTGTCTAGTCTGATTCTCCTTTTCCTTTAAGATGACTTGTGTTTAGATATTATTTATTTTCACTCACCAAAATATACTGAGTTCTGAGAAAGTACATGACAACTGAATATACATACACATCCTTTCCTCTGCCAAGAGGCTGCCTTGAAAAAAAGTATTAAAGACTTCAAGACCAAAATAAACCTAGATAACCTGAATTAAAAAAAAATGGGCAGAGGACCTGAATAGACACTTTTCTAAAGAAGATAAACGAATGGCCAAAAGACACATGAGAAAGATCCTTAACATCACTAACCGAAAGGGAAATGTAAATTAAAACTACAATGAAATATCACTATATAACTGTCAGAATGACTAAAATCAAAAAAGATGAAAAAGTAATGAGTTTTGGCCAATATGTGGAGTAAAGGGAACCCTCGTGCACCATTGCTGGGAATGTAAATTGGTGCAGTCACTATGGAAAATAGTATGGAGGTCCCTCAAAAATGAAAAATTAAATTACTATATAATTCAGTAATTCCACTGCTGGGTATTTACCCATAGAAAATGAAAATACTAATTTAAAAAGACATATGCACCCCTAAGTTCACTGCAGCATTATTTATAATAGTCACAGTATGTAAGCAACCCAACTGTTCATTTATAGATGAATAAACAGGATGTGATATATATATATATATAAAATATATATGTACATATATAAATTTTCTTACAATTCTATATCAAGTAATATAATTGACTATGTATATATAATGGAATATATATATAAAATGGAATATTATTCAGCCATAAAAAATGAAATCTTCCCATTTGCAACAAAAAGGTAGGACCTAGGTATAATGCTAAGCAAAATAATACAAAGATAAGTATCATATGATTTCACTCTTATGTGGAATTTAAGAAAAGAAATGAACAAATCAAGAAAAAAAGAGAGACTTAAGTACTGACAATAAACTGGTGGCTGCCAGAGGAGAGGTGGTTTAGAGATGAATGAAACAGACAGAGGAGATTAAGAGTACACTCACTTATGATGAGCACTGAGGAATGTATAGAATTGTTAAATCATTATGGCATACATGAAACTAATATAATGCTGTATATTAATTATACTTAAATTTTAAAAAAGTATTAAAGATTATCAATGTATAATTTTATTTTGTGGATTATATTTATTCAAAAATTTAGATGTAGTAAGTAGATATACATTTTAAAATGTATAAATACATTTAAAATGTAAAATACATTTTGGTTAAAACCCAAGCTGTGCATATGGGCGTACCTTAGTCTGATTCTATCCTTTATTACTTGTATGACAGAGGTGATGTTGTGGTATATGCCCGTGAATAGAAATACCCCACAATATAAACCAATCTTTTATTTTACGAAGGAGATAATTTTTAATTGGCCAATTTAACTATAAAATCTTTCAGAGTATAGATGAAATAATCAAATATTGGAAATTAATACATACTTTAAATCTATATGTTTATGATAAAAATTACATGAAACATCTTAATTGAGAGCTATTACTTGGCCTTTGCTCTGATTTTATCAAACACATTTCTTTACATCTTGAGACCTCAGCAGCTTCATCTTTTTTGAGACTTTGAGTCATCTAAGACAATTTTCCAGAAAGCATAACTCTGAAATACTAAAAATTTTTTGAAATACTCAAATTTATGAATATATGGATAATGTTACCACTTGAAAATTTATTTCACAGATATCCCAGAGAATTAGGTCATTTGCGTTCACTCATTTATTTTCTAGGCATATATACATGATCTCCAAAAGGTAATTGTTTACTTTGATATAGTGTTTTTCAAAATGTTGTTTACAATTATATCTAATAGTTAATAATTATGAGATGGCATCTCAGGGATAGTTACTAACTTGTTATATTTCTTTGCTTTAAAAAATGATATAATGGTCAAAGCTAGAATTGATTGAATATTTCCTAAGCATGTTGACCAAAATAAAACAATTGAGAGTACAACTGGTGAATTGACTAAATTTGTAAGAAATCAAATATAAGGTGATTACCTTTTTTCTGAGTAATATTTAAATAACCAAAGTTTCTTGTTATTTAAAGATTTGTTTATTTATTTATTTATTTATTTATTTATTTATTTATTTATTTATGAGAGAAAGTGGGAACGGGGGAGGGGCCAAGGGAGAGGGAGAGAAAGAATCTTAAGCTGACTCTTTGCTGATTTTGGAGACTGATGCAGGGATTGAAATCATGACCCTGAGATCATGACCTGAGCCAAATCAAGAGTCCAACGTTTACCTAAGTCACCGAGGTGTCCCCCAGAGTCCCTTTTTATAGTTGAGTATATCCATTGAATTTATATCTCCATTTTTTAAAAATCAAATTGGAGGATAATAATATTACTGATCTTTCTGGAGAGTAATGAGGTTTAAATTAACAATATGCTTGCTTAGCTTAGTAATTTGCACATAGTACTTGACATATGGCAAATAAAGGATGACGTCTTATCTTTTTATAAAGAATCTCCAATGTTTATACTGTATTTTTCTTCAATGTTAATTAATAAAAGGTCTGTTAATAGATGCATAAATAATGCATCCACCATAATGACAGGTCATGTAGATAACTTTATCATTTTGTATCTAATTACTACCGGAATCTAAATGAAATGAAAAATTAAAAATGATGATGCCATTATGCATTAACAATCATATATTTGTCATTTGAAAATTTTGTTTAAAATATGTTGATAGGGACGTCTGGGTGGCTCAGGGGTTGAGTGTCTGCCTTCGGTTCAAGGTGTGATCCTGGGATCCAGGATCCAGTCCCGCATCAGGCTTCCTGCAGGGAGTCTGCTTCTGCCTCTGCCTGTGTCTTTGCTTCTCTCTCTCTCTCTCTGTCTCTCTGTCTATGTGTCTCATAAGTAAATAAATAAACCTTTTAAAAAATAAATAAAATGTGTTTATAAGAGAGAATTGTATCTGTAACTATGTTTTTTGTTGTTGTTGTTGTTTTGCCTTTCAATAGCTTTCTGACTTTATATTTATTTATTTATATGGCAGAATAGTTGACATACAGTATTGTGTTAGATTCAGGTATGCACTAAAGTGATTTGATATTTATGTACATTATGAAATAGTCACCACAATAAGCCTAATTACTATCTGACCATATAGTAATTTCTGATTTACATGTTTTTTTTTAGATTTTATTTATTTACTCATGACAGATGCAGAGAGAGAGTGAGAGAGAGGCAGAGATACAGGCAGAGGAGAGGCAGGCTCCGTGCAGGGAGCCTGATGTGGGACTCGATCCTGGGTCTCCAGGATCACGCCCTGGGCTGAAGGCAGCGGTAAACTGTTGGGCCACGTGGGCTGCCCCTGATTTACATGTTGAGTATAGATTTTTCTTTTTTGCTTTTTACACCTTGCATACAAAAGTAACCCTTAGTTTTCACACAAGTTACATTCTAGAAATTCACTTCTAAATTAGGAATTGAGAACTTAGAGAACACATTTATAGAAGCATTGTGTTTGAAAGTGTTTAGATTTCAAAATCAGCTTCATCCACATTATTATCAAAATGCTGGGTGATGTATGTGTGTGTGTGATGAAAATTTGCAGAATACAGTGGTATAGCAACTAAACACAATGAAGTAAGAAATATTCCACATGTTCGAACTGTGCCTGGAAGAAAATAAAATTTAATTAGTGGACAGGAGAGTGGAAAATAGAAAATTTTGTTTATGTTTTAGAGCAGGCTTCTCAGCATGTCTGTTAGATTGAGAGATTGCTGATATCATTTTTATGATAAATTTCATCTCAAAATATTTGCCACCTTTACATTAATTTTGATAGATCCTTAGTTCAATCCTATGGGTTGGTAAAAAAAAAAAAAAAAGTAAAAACCACACACACAGTACTTAAAATTTGATATTTTTATGCCATTAATTATGTATATGATTCCTCATGTCAATTGCTTTGTTGGCTTCTCCCTTGTGCCCTAGCACTTGAATAGGCATTAATTCCAGCAGGAATAAGCTATGGCCCCTACATTCACATAATTCAGACTAACAGGAGAAGACAGGTATTTAAACTGATAATACATACATGAACAGATGGGAGTACAATGGAGGAAGTGGTCACCTATGGGCCACTGAAAGTCCTGGATACTTGTAATAGGTTCCAGGAGACATTATTCAGTACTGTAATGAGATATACATCTGGAGGGGAATGCTGGGGAAGAATCTTGGAGCATATTTACACCATACCAAGAATTTGGAAAGTTTACTTTATAGGCAACACAAAACTAGCAAAAGGATTTGAACAGGAAAGAACTCATAGTTATGGGGCACCTGGGCGGCTCAGTGGTTGTCTGCCTTCGCATCAGGGTGTGACCCAGGAGTACCGGGATCGAGTACACATCGGGCTCCTTGCATGGAACTTCTCCTCCTCTGTCTATGTTTCTCCCTCTCTTTCTCTTTATCTCTCATGAATAAATAAATAAAATCTTTTTTTTTAAAAGAACTCATATTTATGAGAGCTTTAATCCTTTGACCTTTAAAATAAAGGAGATAGAGTAGATATTTTCTATCCCTGCTTGTTCTAAAATCTTGTGATTTATAAGTGCAATTGGATCATTATTTAGTCTAACAAAGAGGAAGGAGAAAAGAGAAAGTCTGAATGAGAAATTTAGATATTTAGATATATTGATTACCTATGATCAGCTACGACATAGTATTTTCAACCAAGGAAAACTTGACTGTGATTTAAAGTAGCCAAGAAGTGGAGAGATAGAACAATGTGAGTGGTTCATTTCCATTCCTTTATTTAAAATAATTATTTTACAAGATCCTATTCTTTATGAAAGACTTCTTACCTTTCAGGACATGATGATGATTTTTGCTTTTTACTAATGCTTGGTAGTTTTATTAGGAAGCAAGAATGGAAGTGGGATCAAAGATCAGCAGCCTTGGGAAAACTGGATAGGTGATGGTGGCAGAAGAGGGAAAGAACCTTCCGAAGACAGGCTGTGAGGGAAGACAGTAGTGATAGAGGGATGCTGACACTTAGTCTGGGTAGTGAGTAAAGTGTAGTCAGGAGTAAGCTAGAGAAGCAAATGACAAAAGAAATGGTGATGTAGAGAGTTTGATGTGGATGACATGGAAGTTTAATAGTTTAGTGAGAATGGGATTGATATCACCTAAAAAGGTTCTAACTTTTGAAGATAGAGAAATACCAGGCGATAAGTTCTATGTTAGAAGTCAGTCATTATAGTAAATGAGCTCAAGGAACTGAGTGTCAAGGTGTCATATGAGTTAGCAACACTGGTTTCAAAGGTGTCAGTAACAATGGATAATAAGAAAAATTCTAATCTAAATGCTGGAGTCATGAGGAAGATAGGGTGATTTGGAGTTTTTAATCATTATAGGTAGAATGTTTTCTACAAACTGCAACCTAAAGCAATTTTGCCTTACAGCAAAATACTGCCTAAACCTCGGCTATTAAGTTAGATTTTATATGCTGAGTAATGTTTAATACAACAAGATTTCAGGAAAATACTATAAGCACAGGGATGTGATTTGTATGCATATTTCAGAAATAGGAGGATTGAACAGAAATATAAAAGGACTGCCCATGGTCATAAATTAGAAATTACATGAAGAAAATTTTATTGGACACATTTGCAATGCAATTCTGAAGAGAAGTCCAGTGATTGTGATATTCTCATCCATATTTTATACTGAACTTCATCATAGAGCTTAAATCATCATTTCAAAACTAGCTAGTATTTATTCAAACCGCTTCAGTGCATTTAATAACTCCATTCCTATCTGAAACCTCATATAACCCTTGTAAGAACTGGTGGTCAGGTAATCACTCCAGGTTATTTTACTTTTGTTCATGCTTCAGAAGCTGTTCACTTCATTCCATTGACCTTGGTTACAGATCCCTTTGCTTCGGACTGTACTCTTGCCTTTCTGCTATCTCTACTGGTTTGATGTAAAACATTGTCCCACCGATCCTGAAGCCTGCCTCTATAACATCTTTTCTTCTCCCTTGAAATCACCCTCGCTCTATTGGATAGTCAGTTCTGGTCTGACTCTCTGAAACAAGATGAGCACGCACGTGTGTGTGTGTGTGTGTGTGTGTGTAGGGGTATATACATGTGTTTCTGAGTGGATCTTCATCATCAAAATTTTGTGGAAAGAAATTTTTAAAAATTATTTTGATAAGAACACCTAACATGTGATCTACCTTTGTAACAGTTTTAAATCTACAGTAGAGGATAGCTAACTATAAGCACTGTGTTTTATAGCAGATCTCCAGAAATTATCCATTCTAAATAACTTAAAGTAGGAAAAATTAATCATATATATTCTTAAGTGATGATGAGTGTAGATAGTGTGAATGATCCATTAAGTAACAACTCCACATTTTCTCCCTCACCTTGACCCTTGGCAACCACCATTCTACTTTCTGCTTCTAGGAGTTTGTCTATTTTAGATATGTCATATAGTCAAATAATGTAGTATTTGTTTTTCTGTGACTGTCCTCCAGGTTCATCCATGTTGTCACATATAGCAAGGTTTCCTTTTTTTTTTTTAAGGCAGATGATATTACATGATATGTTGTATACCACATTTTCTTTATCCATTCATCCATTGATAAACATTTAGATTGTTTTCATATCTTGGCTCTTGTGAATAGTGTTGCAATGAACATGGGAGTGGAGATACTCCTTTGATAACCCAATTTCAATTCTTTTTTTTTTCCAATTTCAATTCTTTTTGATATGTACTCAGAAGTGGGATGGCTGAATTATATGGTAGAAAGGAGTTTAAAGAAAGTTGATTATTTTTTTCTGAGTCCCACTTCTTGTTTGTGTTGAGTCCATGAGTATTTAGTTAAAAAGTAAACCAATTAGGGTTGCCTGGGTGGCTCAGTGGATTAATCTTCTGACCCTAGGTTTCAGCTCTGGTCATGATCTCAGGATCATGAGAAATTAAGCCCGTCACGGGGCTCTGTGCTCAGTAGGGAGTCTGCTTGAAATTATCTTCCTCTCCTTCTGCCCCTCCTCCACTCTCACACACTGTCTCAAATGAATGAATGAATGAATGAAGTAAACTGTTGTGAGATAATGTGTGATGATATTTCATCTTGAAATGTAAGCAGGAAACAGTATATTGTGCCAAATATTTTTGACTCATTAAAAAGTTTAAGTATGGACATCATTTTATAAAATAGAATTCTCTTTATGTGGTTAAAAAAAACAAACAATAGAGTCAGCTACCAGAAGAGAGATATATTCATTTGGGTAGTTGGCATTTCATGGTTATTCGGTTAAAAACAATTTAATATGTTACATTTTGATGTTTTTAATATAGTCTTTGAAGTTTTTTATATAAAACTGGTGCTTCTTCCACT
Organism: Canis lupus dingo; assembly: GCF_003254725.2. Lineage (NCBI taxonomy): Eukaryota > Metazoa > Chordata > Mammalia > Carnivora > Canidae > Canis > Canis lupus. The sequence continues at coordinate 17,989,842 of NC_064246.1, read as the reverse complement.
AGCTTTCTGCTAAATGATTTGATAAGAGTAGCTAGCATCACCTTTCAACTCAGATTTCTCAGAGGAGAGAAGCCAAGGATATCGTGCCAACTTTGAAAATCAGGCCAGAAAAGAGAGAGTCAAGTTAGCAGCAAGGAACTCACATGATGTAAATAGCCCCTTAGTTAAAAAAGAAAATTTTGTGTTGGGCAGGATAAAAAGAAGATTTGATCTTCCAGTGTAGGCTACTAACACTCATAGAGGAGTTGAAAAAATAGTATCATATTAATTATTTAGAAGCCCAATGGAATGAAAACACATTTCTTCAAAATCCTCAAAAGGAAGAAAAAGACCTAGCAATATTTGTTCTCACTAAAATACTGAAGACAATAGGCAAGGGATTAAAGACTTTATACAATGTTTAGAACATATATATATATATATATATATATATATATTAAGATTTTATTTACTTATTCATCAGAGACACACACACACACACACACAGAGGTGGAGACACAGGCAGAGGGAGAAGCAAGCTACACACAGAGCGCCCGATATGGGACTCGATCCCAGAACTCCAGGATCACACCCCGGCCCGAAGGCACGTGCCAAACCGCTGAGCCACCCAGAGATCCCAGAATGTATATATTTTCTATGTATGTATATATGCTATAGGTTTCTAAGTTGGTAATTTTCCTTAGTTTAAGAAGGTTTCCTTTTATTTCACATTTACTAAGGCATTTTATTGTTAGTATTGAATTTTATTGACTATTACTGAGAAGATAGATTTTTTCCTTTAATATGTGAATATGATAATTTTTGATAGATTATCTGATGTCAAACAATCCCACATTCCTATGAGTATTATAATTTACACTCTGGCAAATTCAATTTGCTATAGTGTTTTATTTAATAGTTTTGCTGTGTATAATATTCATCTGTGATTTATTTCCTTGTTCTCTTCTTGTCCGGTTTTGCTACCCAAGTTATACTGACTCACCAAATAAGTCAGGAAGTCATCCCTCTTATAATCTTCCATGAGAGAATTTTCCTGAAATAGGAATTGTCCTGCTTCTAATTAGAGGTGGTAGGTTATACATAGATTATATTCTGCTTTTTCTTCAGATCTCACTGAGAATGCTAACATATATATATATATAATCACATATGCTAACACATATATAAAATATATATGTGTTAGCATTCTCATAAAATACATAATATTATATATATAATATAAATAATCACAAAAGAACTGAATTCAGGAAAATAAGTAGTCTCAGATGAGAAACGATAATAAAATTTTAGAATATTGAAAAATGATTGAGCAGTCCCTGACCAAGTAGAGACAATATAACTAAAATTGAATTATCCTTAAAGAGGGGACTCCTGGATGGCTTAGTGGTTGAGCATCTGCCTTTGGCTCAGGGCGTGATGCCAGGTCTGGGGATCAAGTCCCCCTTTGGGTTCCCTGAAAGGAGCCTGCTGCTTTCTCCCTTTGTCTGTGTCTCTGCCTCTCTCTTGTGTCTCTCCTGAATAAATAAATAAAGTCTTAAAAAAAAGAATTATCCTTAAAGAGGAGAACAAACAAGAAGCTAGTAAAATTTGTTTCCCCAATCTTAGAAAGGTTTAGGAATTAGACATAGAATTAGTGTGGCTCTAAGGGATTTGAAAGATGGAGTCTTTTTCTCAAGCCTATTTTTAACCTCCTATCAAAAATAAAAAACAAAAACAAAACAAAATCAATCTCTTAATGATATTTTTATTATTCCCATTTACCTCCATAGAGCTTTTCCTCCTGTATAGTTCCCTCATATGTTTTTCTCTAGGCATCTCTGAACTGAACTTTTATCCTCTCAAGTTGATGATGAACATAGTTTTTTTTTTTTTTTAACCTCAAGTCACAAGGTTTATAAGAAGTTGGTATTTGTATTCAGATAAAAAACACCCCAGAAAACTGCCGGTCATTACTAGGCTTTTATTTGCTCCATAATTCTTAGATATTAAAATGTCACTAAAAATTCTTTGTGAAAGATTTCAAGAATTTCTCCTTCAACCATACCTCTTGGCTATCACTGGGCTTCTAGACATGAGGAAGAATAGAAATCTTATGTCTTGTGTAAGTTTTGATTTAAATTACAAATTAATGCAGCTTTTGTACACGGACCAACATCCTTGCATAGTAGCAGTTTTCTTAGAGTTGGGTAGCAGCATGCTGTCTTGAGTTCTCCCCAGTTTCTACCATTCCTTTCTATATTTCCATCACTGGAGATGAGTGTCAGTTATAACTTGCTCTGCCTAATATAGCAGATCCAATTCATGAGCCTGCTCTGATTCACTCAACTTCATTTGTCCACTGTGCCCTTGGTCACTAGCTCATGGAGGATTCCAGTGCTGGTGCCACCATTGCAACTGAATCTGCCTCAGCTTCTAACTCTTCTTTGGGGCTTAGCTACCTCTGCAATGAGCTACAGTGGCCTCTGTTGTTTCTGCCTATCTGGTAGGAGTCACAATTGCTTTGGAGTGTCCTGCTTAAACTAAACAGATAAAGAGTCTCTGGCTCTTTCTACTACTTCTATGCTTATGTAAAGTGTCCTGTTGACAGGGCATGGAATGTGGTTTTCGTCCAAAGTCATCCAAGGAGCCAGATGATGCCACCTGGAAGGAAGGAAACTAATTCCTGTCATTAATGCAAATGTGAATCAATGAAGCGTAGATCTCAAGGAGTTAGCAAATATATCTTTCTTTCCTTTCTCTAAGGTATAGAGACATGGAGGTTCTGTATGGCTGTCTGGAAATGTTGTCTTTGGAGAAGCAACCAACTGAATCTTTTCGTGAAGCCATAGCCAGTTTGGTAAAATACCACCTTGACTTTGCCTGGGATATCTTTTAATTTTAAGCTCTTCTTCCCCTCTGAGCTTCCTGGTTTGGGATTGCAGTCTCAATATGTAAGCTTTGCTTCACATCCTTGGGAATGTGTTTTCTTGGGAATCTGGACTTGGACACTTACTTCACTCACTGATGTTATCTGGTTGGCCTGTATAGGCTTTAAAAGTTTTAACTCCTGCTATATTTTCTTAAACTTTCATTTTTTTTTGGCCATCAAACAATATATTATATATATCTTTCCAATTTGGCACTTGAATATAAACCCCATTCTTTTAAAAAATATATAGAACTCGGGCAGCCCCGGTGGCTTAGCGGTTTAGCACTGTCTTCAGCCCAGGGCATGATCCTGGAGACCCGGGATCGAGTTCCACATCAGGCTCCCTGCATGGAGCCTGCTTCTCCCTCTGCCTGTGTCTCTGCCTCTCTTTCTCTCTGTGTCTCTCATGAATAAATAAATGAAATCTTAAAACTACATAGAACTCTTGTATAAATATTATATGATTTTCTTTAATAATTTCCTCCTTTGAAGGATTTAGAATGCTTTCACTTTCACAAATATCTTTGCTAAAGATTCTCTGTGGCTGTGTGTGTGTGTGTGTGTGTGTGTGGAGATTGGCAATAGTTATAGATAGATATTTTTACACACTGATGGCAATGCTTTAAAAACCTTAATTTATAGTTCATTACTGTGGCCATAGCTAACATGTGTTCACCCAGCAGGATTTTGCTTTTTTCAGAATCTGTTAACATTCTGTATATATGTTCATCTCACTATAAAAATAGATCTTTTGCCTAAGGCAGCACAAGCAATAAAAATTAGAGGATATATTGATAATGTTCCATTAATTTCACTCTGCCTTAGCATAGTGACTTACTCCAGTTGACAGTTTTCTGTAGCAAAGTAGGAAAGATTTAAAAAAGTGCATTCAAAGACTTGCCCAAGTTTGCTCTCCCATGTGGAAATTCTTGGACCATCTGGTTTGCTTCTGCTGCAGCACCTGGTATATTACTGGCATTGAATAAATGTACTCTATTGATAAGAGAGACAAAATTTTACACATACCTTCCAAAATGATTTGATCATGACATTACAAATAAATTCACCTGCAATAATTTTCTTAATAATGTTATTTACATCATCAGTGATGTCAGAAAGGACTCACAATTTTAGCTAAATGTAAGATTTTTGTTTGTTTGTTTTATCTTCCTTTTTTTTTTTCTCTTTTGGTCACTGGTAGTATATGACATAGCAGCTCAAAGATTGCATTTTAGATATTTCTGACTGATGGAGAAGTCTTAATGAACCTGTTTTCCACAGTGTTATCTATAGAGGAAATAAAGGGTCATCAAAAAAAAATGATATTGGAAAGCTCTTGATCTGTTCTTTAATTCTCAGTGATATCTAGTTGCTGTGAAATCTGTAGGCTCCGTTCATCAGTGGCCAATATGATAAAAATCCTTCTAGTTTCGTTAGAGATCTAAAATAAATCTTTATACATAGGAGTCTACCTAAATGGTTGAATGTCATTTTTAAAGTGCATGTGCAGTCACACTATTAAGAGAAAGGTCTTTGGTTGTACTTCATACAGCAAATTAAATTAATTTTTCTCCTAGAACAAAGTGCATTCCTTTGAGTCATTTGAATAACATATAAAATATATTCAGGATATTTTTTTTTTAATTTCAGTAGTGGGGAAAAGGCAGACTAGAGCCTGATTTTCAACATAAATTTACTTAACCTGATCCTTGCAGTGTTGGTCTAGCATAGATAGGTGTCTGTTGGTGAATAATGAGGTGCTCTGCAAAGCCATGTCACATGGACCATTGTAGAAGACGAGAGTAGGATGTGCATAGTAGTAAAGCTGAGAAAAGAAATAGAGTCGGTATTATCCTTTATCACATGTCTGTTTCAAATTCTCAACAAATGTGAATTTAATTTTATAGTAAATTAGTTTATGTTTTAAATCTATCCATTTTGGCACATCAAATGATTAGTGAGAAATGTAGTCATAATTACCTTATTGTAATATTTTACTAAGAAAAATGTTAATTTTACTATTTAAAAAAATATCTCCCAGGTTATACCTGTATTCCAGGACTATGGCTCCTTAATAAATTGCTCCTACACTGAAACAGTTGTCTATGTTTAGATTATCAAGTTTTGAAAATCCCTGTGGCTGTTTCATAGTGTACTATTTCCAGAATATGCCATATTTAAATTTTCATCATTTTTTCCTTTCTCTCTCTGAAAGAAAAGGCATAATGGGTTTTATTACAATTATAGTCACTGACTATCCCAGTGCCATTTAGCTATATATGGGTAATATATCCTTGAGTACTACAGAGTCAGCCTTGAGGTACTTCTGTGCCCATAATTCTTATTGACTTCAGTGAATATTATGCACCCACAGGAGCTATGAGATGGGTTATTAATAAATAAAGGATAGCCCACTATATGTTGCTATGCTTTGGGGGAAGAAAACTGCTGTAAATTGTGCTCTCATATTGAGATAAATGAAGCAGAACACTAAGAAATAAGGATAATTGAATTAATTACTAATATGTAATTGAGAAGCCTCTACTAGATTCTCATTTGGTTTTGGACAATACAGCATTACTTTTAGGGACAATTCCTGAGATGATAATTCCTTCAGATTATGTAGTTCAGAATTGGCCTATTGATGTCATATGACTTCCATTCTCATCAAGCCATCATATCAACTTTCATTATGACCATTAGTGACCTTCTTGCCAAATCCAACGGAGATTATATATATGAAATATATATATAATATTTGTATTTCCTTTATCTGATCTTTCTATAGCCACTCTACTCCTCTTGAAATAGATTCTTCTCTTGTTTCTGGACACCACAGTCTTACAGTTTTTATTCAACCACTCTGTATAGTTCTTTTCAGACTCCTTTGCAGTAGCATCCTGCTCTGCCCAGACATTATATACTGAGATCCTCAAGGTTTTATTCTTAGACCCTCTTCTCACTCTATTTTCTTCCAGTAGATCTGGCAAATGGTTATGGCTTTCATTACCATTCAATAAATAGAGACATACACCTTTATTTTTACTAAGGAAATTCTTCTCTAATTTATTCACTAACTTTATTCACAAAAATTTATTGAGGACTTAGCCTTTATAATCCATACAATACAGTGGAGATGCGACAGGGCACAAAAAAAACAGATGGTCCCTCCTCTCAGGAAATGACTGTCTTGTGGAGGAAATAAAATCAATCAAATAATCACACGAACGGTATAATTTCAATCAGAGTTAATCATTTGAAGTGAATGGAACACAACTGTAAGTTAACTTATATGCAAAGAAACTTACTTATACAAGCTGGAAGATGTAAAAAATGTTTCAGACAAGGGACGGAAAAATTGCAAACACTCTAAGCTGGGAGAAAGTATTATCTTTGAGGAAATAGAGACAGGTTAGCTTGGCTAGAGTTTAAGGTACAAGGGAGGTGAAGCTAGTAATGAAGGCAAATGTTTGATCCCTCGGGGCGTTTGTTGCTTCTGTTAAGCATTTGAGTATTTATTTTAAAACTGGGGAGAAAAAGAATTTTTAATTTATTTGCAAGTCATTATATTTAGGATTGCTGATTCTTTAAAACTGCTGAAAGTATGATGGATTTGTGGAGTTTATGTATCAGCTTACCTCAAGGTTTGTTATCAAAGTGATTGGGATATCTAAACATAGTCTAAAACTTTGGGATGATCTTCCCCAAGATTCTTTCTACTCTGTAGCACCAAAATATTTGCTGAATGTGTAAATGTGGTGTGAAATTCCTTTCATCACTGTAAACTGTTTTATCTCTAAAGCCAATCTATCAGGCAATATTTAATTACTGAGAGTATATGTGTATGCATGTATGTATAGGGTATGTTTCTTTTGGGAAGGATGGAGATATCACTAAAATATGGAAGATCCTTTCTTAAAAATCATGATATAGTTGGAAGTATTTAGTTGGCAGAGTTTAGAAGAATATAATATTAATTAAACAAGAAGCTAAAAGAAGATATCTTTAATTTACTAAGGGGCTTAATTATATGAGTCTTGGAAAGATTTCAGAATGAAGAGATAAACTTTCTTGATTGTTGAGTGGGGTTAAAAGGGATTCCTGGTAGAACTGTGAAGTGCTTAAGACCTCAAAAATAGATACTTTTATATTCTAAAATGAGCCTGGAGAAAGAAAATGTGCCTCTGATTGCGTCCAAATGAAGCTTATCCATCCATGGGAGCTGGCTGCAAGGACAAGTCATCTCAGAAAGTGACCATTCTGAGATATTTAGTGCTCAGATGAATAATCCATCAATAGTGGAAAATGGGGCACAGATGCGAGATTAGGAATGCATGCACTCATAGCTCAGAATCTAGGCATCTAGACTAATGCAGGAGTAGAGAAATGCATGAGTAGCATAGGAGTGGAGAAAAAAGCCATGCAACTTTCATTGAGATACTAATATATCTCAGGGCAGGGCAATCACTTCAGTAGCATTGCACAACAAGGATTTCTGGTGACAGAGAAAGTATAACTGTGGGACTATAGAGTATAGATTTTTCTGTTTCTGCATGGTTTCAGTTTTCTGAATGAAGAAATCTGCTAATTGGACTAATGGATAGACCTTCCAAGTTAAAGAACAATAAGGTAGTGAAAGACGTCCAAGGTATGTATTTACATTTATGTGCTTTACATTTCCAAGAGGAATGAAGTTTAGGACCACGGAGACTTTTCAAAGGTCATAAACCTAGAGATTCATGTCCCATCTTTTCTCTGGAGACATTTATTTCCATTCCCAAGTCTAAAGACCCACCAATCAAGAACTTCTCTAAGAATATTTTATATTGGAACAAAGGTTTTTCTCCCTCTCTCAGGAATGGTGACACATTAGTGATGGAATCCCCTTTTGCATGTGAAGGCCTGTCCTGGCTTTCATCACATTATCACAAAGGGTATAATTCTAGATTTGATCTGGAAATCTCATATACTTTCAATATAAAATGAATAAATGTGGATATTGAAAATGTTTCAGTGAACACAGAATACAGGAACACAATTGCCTCAGGAATAAATTGTGCAGGAATACAGGGATACAATTACCAGAAATCCCTCAGAAATACAATTGCCTCAGGAATATAATTGCCAGAGATTTTATGGGTAGACTTTCCAAAGGTCTTCTGCTATGGAGTCATTGCTGTTTACACCCAGACTCTGTTAGTGAAAGACCCTTGTCTTTGAAGAATGATCTACCAGCTGGCAGACAGGATCTTTGGGAAGGTTTAGCTTGATTCATTTACTCAGTTCTCCTTGTTCGGAAAGAGATGATGCTGGTCTGTTATGTGAGTGTCTTATCTTGCTCAAAGTCCTAAATCTTATGAAAGAGATTACAGGATTAGAAGATGTAGAAAGGAAATGAGAAGTAGAACCCTAGAAACAAAACAAACATTTGAGATAAGGAAAGAAATAAATGGATTAGAACTCAGGTTTTGCTGGTGGAGAAAGAAAACTTAGTTCATGTACAATGTGTGCATAATCAGGAAAATGACTGATCAAAGAATCCTTACAAGCCAGTCCAGAGGGCATTGGCTAAACTAGGTGTTTATGATGTGAATGGCTAAAGGGAAAAATCCTGCAGAACAAGATCTGTACCAAAGGCTCTGTGACATGAGATTATATATAGTACAACAAAACCTATCCCAACTGACCATTATAAACAGATTAATGATGTGGGCCACTCAGTCTGTAAAACCTCCATGCTGTAGCTACTATTAGTATACTCCCAGGCCTCCAAGACCGCTCTTCCATAAGACACATAATATCAGTTTCTACAGGTGGAGTTATGTGTCTACTACGAATTAACAGTGTTCCTAAAGCTACCTTTGCCTATTGAGTCTAGTTATTATAATTTAGAAATATGTTTTGTTCAGCAGTGAAATAATAATGGAAAACTAATAATGATTGTTTTAGACTAGTTGAATTATCTGAAAATGCTCTATATAAAGAAAAATCCATAGATGATTGCATCATATTTGATGAAGTGAGACAATAACAAAATATCAGGGAAAAAGAATCAAAAGCTTATAAACATGCACCTTCATTTATTTTTCACAGATTAACAGAAATCTATCTTTTCTTTAAAGAAACAGACATAGAAGTATTGGACTATATGCTAGTATTGGTGTTGCATATATAAGAGTGAAGAGCAGGGGCTCTATTAATAATTCTCTACTAAAATAAGCATTTTGATTTCTAAGTCTAAGGTTTTCCAAATGAATGTACTTACATTTGAAACTTTATGTACTCATTTTAACCAAACATTTTAATTACCTATAAAACTGCTGTTATCAGATCACAGGGTTTCTAATATATTTGGAGATGGTTATAATGCATATACCTTGCTTTTTGAGAATCATCAATTCAGCAATTAACTTAGTTCAAAACTATTGATGGACTTTTGTATCAGATACTGTGACAGACTAGACACTGAGATCGACTATTAGAACAAATCATAAAATGAGCTGAAATAGAAACAAACTTTTAGAATAAATCTACTAACATTTCAGAATGTAAGTAATTTCCTCAGTCCTAAAATTAAATGGTAGGGCAAACTCAAAAAGGTGCACTGGGCTATTACTATATCTGTCAAACCTAATGAACACCAATTTTTAGTTCAGGGATAGAAGACTAAGCCTTGGGCTTGCCGGAGTTGACCAGTCTCATAGTTGGTCACACACATAAACCTATGCCAAAGCACCACACACTTTAAGTATGGGTGAACTGAAAATAAATCCCACTTGGGCCTACTTTTTTCCCCCATTGGCATCACCAAAGGAAATTGCCTATTGGGAGCCTTAGAACTGGTTGAAAAGCCAGACAAAATCTGTCCCCTAAATATCTGAACACACCATGGCATGAGTGGATTATTTGCTTGATTCTTTGTTTTGCAGCTTAAATTGTTAGTACTTGGGAGACAGTTCCATGTTGATGGTGTTTCCTGATAGAAGAGAATGCAGATCTCATCTGAAAGAACCAATCTTCAATGCACCTCTTAAAAAGAATTTATGTAGATAAGTGCAAAACACACAAAGAAATTAAGTAACATGAGCAACTGAATAAAACAGGCGATTAGATTGATAAAGACTTCAAATACTGGAATCATCAAACAAAGGACAGAAAGTCAGTATGTTTTATACATTCAATAATGAGGTGTCTGGATGGTTCAGTTGGTTGGGCATCTGACTCAATTTCAGCTCAGGTCATGATCTCAGGTCAGGGTCTTCAGGATGGAACCACACATTGAGCTCTGTGCTGGGAATGGGGCCTGCTTGAGATTCTCTTGCTTCCTGTCCTCTGCCCTACCCCACGCCCCCTCTGATTCTCACCCTCTCTCTCCTTAAAAACAAAATGAAACAAAACAAAATAAGAACAAAATAAAAACAAAGAATATAAAGGAAAGGAAAAGATTATTATTAGGAGTGAGGAAGTGAAAACAAAAATATGTCTAAAAAGATATGAAAAACAATGAGATTGCCTGTTTATACCAGGTTTTGACAATTATTTTTATAAAGATTTTATTTATTCATGAGAGACATCATCAATTTAGATTTATAGAGAATTATTTGCATAAATTTGGATAGATTGTACAAAGAGTTCTCATATACCTCCAACCTCTAGTTTCCCCTGTTATTAGTATCTTACATTAGAATGGTACATTTGTGACAGTTAAAAATCATAATTGCAACACAATTATTAATCAAAGTCCATTCTTCATTTAGATTTTCTTTATTAATTAATGTCATTTTTCTGTCTCAGGATCCCATCTAGGATATCACATTACATTTAGCGGTCATGTCTCTTTAAGCTCTTCTTGGCTGTGACAGTTTCTTAGACTTTTTTTCTTTGTTTTTGATTTACCCAACAGTCTTGAGATACTTGTCAAGCATTTTATAGAATGCCCTTGAATTGGAATTTGACTAATGTTTTCTCATGATTAGATGGAGGTTACCTGTTTTGGGGAGGAAGGCCACAGAGGTAAAGTGCCCTTTTCATTACATCATATCAAGAATACATATTGTTAACATGACTTACCACTTTTGATGTGAACCCTGATCATCTGGCTAGAATGATGTTTATCAGGATCCTCCACTATAAAATTACTCCCCTGCCTCTCCCCACTGTTTTCTTTGGAATGAAGTTACTATGTTCAACCTACAATTAAGCGGGGAGTTATGTTTCACCTCCTTGAGGACTGAGTAACAACATAAATTATTTGTAATATTTCTGTATGGAAGATTGTTTTTTCCTCACCTATTAATTTATATTAGCATAGATTCATACATTTTATAAATATGTATACTTTGGATTACAATCCAATGCTATTTTATTTTATTGTTTATTTTTTTTCCAGTTTGACCAGATGGGGCTCTTTAAGTTTGCTCCTGTGTCCATCTAATGTATCCTCATTATTTTACATGTTTCTGTGTTATCTATCTATCATCTATCTATCTATCTATCTATCTATCTATCTATCTATCTATGTATCTATCATCTATCATCTATCTTTCATCCATGTATCTATCCAACTATTTATTTATGGAGTACAACCTTACATTTTCTCAGTAGAAGATTCTCCAGGAACATTTTATATGTTTCTGCCACATTCTTAGAAGCACCCCTTTTTTTCAAGCCCTGATTCCTTTTACTGGAGAATGTTATTTTAAACCAAGATCTGGCTCCAGAGGAGCTTGTTGATAATGGGGCATCATTTTTTTGTAAAGAAGTAGGGAGCAAAGAGTTTCAACTTTTTGAGGCATAGTATCTCTGTTGCAACTACTCAATGTTTATTGTATTTAAAAAAAAAAAAAAACAGTGTTAGCTAATATGGTCATTGCTATGTTCCAATAAACTGCTTACAAAAGCACGTCACAGGTAAGATTTGGTCCAAAGGCTTTGCCTTGCCAATCTTTGTTTTAAATTAAGTAATCACAATAAGTAAAAACAAAATATAAGTCATTAAAAGATATGTAAATTACTGAATTTACATAAAACTTCCAAAGAAAAATTTACAAATGTTTACGTATGGATTTGTCTTCTCACTGTTTTTATGATACTTTTTTTAAATTTTTTTTTTATTTATTTATGATAGTCACAGAGAGAGAAAGAGAGAGGCAGAGACACAGGCAGAGGGAGAAGCAGGCTCCATGCACCGGGAGCCCAATGTGGGATTCGATCCTGGGTCTCCAGGATCGCGCCCTGGGCCAAAGGCAGGCGCCAAACCACTGCGCCACCCAGGGAACCCCTATGGTAATTTTTTATATTTGCTTTTATATTCAAAATGTTTAAAGATATCTATGATCAATACTTTTTAATGATCACACCAAATTATTTTTTAACTTTAAAAAATTAATATAGTGATACTATAAAATTCACACTTTTAAAGAGTATAATTAAACTGTTTTTATTGTATTTGCAAAGTTGCTTGTCTATCATCACTATCTAATTCTAGGATACTTTCATAGAGTTCAAAAAGAAACTCCATATACATTATCAGTTATTCCCAATTTTCCCCTCTTCCCTCATTCCTGGCAGCCCTTTATCTACTTTCTGTCTCCATTTCTATTCTGTACATTTCACATAAATGGACTCATAAAATAAGTGGCCTTTTGCAGTAGACTTATTTCACCTAGCAGAATGTTTTCAAAGTCCATCCACATTATAGCATGTGTCAGTACTCCATTCCTTTTTATAGTTTAATAATATTCCATTGTATCAGTATACTACCTTTAGTATCCATTCATCAAGAGATGGATATTTGGGATGTTTCAACTTTTTAGCTTATGAATAATGCTGCTATGAAAACATGTATCAGGCTTGTTTCAATTCCCTTCAGTACATACTTGGAATAAAACTTGCTAGTCTTATGTTACCACTATGTTCAATTTTTTTTGAGGATCTGCCAAACTGTTTTCCATAGTGCTACACTATTTTACATTACCACAAGCAAGATATGAGGTTCTAATTTCTCAAAATTCTCAGCACTCACCAACATTTGTTATTGTTTGTTGTCTTAATTATAAACATCTTAGTAGTTGTAAAGTGATATCTCATTGTGATTTTGTTATGCATTTCCCTAATAGCTAATGATGTTGATCAGTTTTTAAGTAGGTTTATTGGCCCTTCTAGTATCTTCTTTGGAGAAATGTCTATTTAAATCCTATGCCGATTTCTCAAATTATTTGTATTTTTATTATTGACTTGTAATAGTTCTTTATAAGTTCTTTATATATTCTAGGTACATAACATCAGACCTGTATTTCATAGATATTTTCTACCATACTGTAGCTTTGCATTTCATTTTATTGATATTAGCATTTGAAGCACAAACATTTTTAACTTGATGAAATCCAGTATATGTATTCTTTTGTTGCTTTTCCTTTTGATGTTACATCTAAGAAACCATCGCCAAGTTCAAGTTTGTGGTATTTACATTTTTTTCCTTCTAAAGTTATTGTTTTAACTATTATATTTAGGTCTTTAATGCATTTTAAATTAATTTTTGTATATGATGTGAGGGAGGGATGGAACTATAATTGCATGTAGATATATACTTGTCCAAGTAATGTTTTCCAGAAAGTTTGTTCTTTCCTTACTGAATTGTCTTGGCACATATATTCAAACCCAAGTGACTATAAATGTAAAGGCTTATTTCTGAACTCTCAGTTCACTTCCACTGAGAGAAATGCACACACATGTTTATGTTTTATGCCCATACCATACTGTTTCAATAACCATAGTTGTATAGTAAACTTTGAAATCATTAATTCTAAGTCCTCCAACTTTGTTTATTTTCAAGATTGTTTTGGTAGTTCTGGGTCTTCTGCATTTCTATATGATTTTTTTTTTTTTAAAGTAGGCTCCACACCCAACGTGGTGATTTAATTCACTACCCTGAGATTAAGAGTCATGTGCTCTAGCAGCTGAGCCAGCCAGATGCCCCTGGATGAATTTTAAAATAAACTTGACAATGTTGCAACTACAACATTGATAAAAATTTTATTGAATCTGTATAACAATTTGGGAAGTAGTGACATCTAACAATGTTAAATCTTCCAATCCATGACTGTAGGATGTTTTTCCATTTATTTATGTCTTTAATTTCTTTCAACATTTTGTAGCTTTTAATGTAAAAGTCATAATTATTTTGTTAAGTTTATTCATAAAGATTTATTCTTTTGAGTGCTATTTGAATGGAATTTCTTTCTAATTTCATTTCATATTGTTTATTGTTAATGTGTAGAAGTAAAATTGGTAGTATATATTGATCTTATACCCTGCAACTTTGCTGTACTTGTTTATTAGCTCTAATAGTTTCTGTATTCTTTAGGATTTTCTACATGCAAGATTATGACATTTGCAAATAGAGATAATTTTATTTCTTATTTTTCTTGACTCCCCCCCAAAAAAAATAGAAAACCTGAGTTAGTAATCAGAAATCTTCCCACAAAGAAATGCCTCTGATTAGAGCCATTTTGTGTGTCTCTGACACACAATAAAGTAATAAGTAATGGATTTTTGATATTTAGAGACTGTAAAGATTAGAGGCATTTGTGAGTAAATTCTACCAAATATTTGAAGAATAATTAACATCAATTCTTCACAAACTACTTTAAAAAAATAAAAGGGGGAAGGGAGACATTTCCATTTAGTTATATCAGGCCAAAACAGCAAAAGGCATCCAAGAAAAAAAATAGAGAATATCTCTTATAAATATACACAACAAAATCTTTGACAAAATATTAGTAAAACAAGTTTAGCAACATTAAAACTGTAAACTTTTACCAAATGAGATTTGTCCCCGGAATGTAAGGCTGGTTCAGTATCAATCCACATAGTACGAAGTATCATCCAGGATAATCTTCTTAAGATTCATAAATTATTCACATCTGGAGATATACTTCTTTTGCTATATAAGCAATATTCATAGATTCTATAGAATAGGACATAGATGTCTTTGGGTGGGCCATTTCTCAGTGTCCCACAAGCACAGATGTTTATAGATGTAATTGTCTTCATGTAATGAGCCTTTTCATTATAAATTGTAATTGTTTACATGATATGTAAACAAATGGGCATGGTAGGTAAATATTCACAAAAACAGGTGGAGGGCTGGCTGATTGTAATGTTCAAACCCTTGACTCGGGGATGGAGTATCTAAAGATTTGTATGAATTGATTTTTATTCCCCACCTCTAAATCTTTTGTTCTCTCTGATACATGGTATCCCATCTTATCTTCTGAAAAATAAATACCCTTTTGTAATGGATTTTCCCTTAAGGAAATTGCCGCAAAAGCCCGAAGTGGTCCTGAGAACTCTTCTGGGGAGGCTTTAGGAGCCAGAATTCCTAGTAAGGGCTCATTTTTCCATATTGTAGTGTTTTGTTTTGTTTTGTTTTTAATGTACATCTAATGTTATACTCCTTTTCATGAACTGGCCCAGGATATGTCTCTGACACACAATAAAGTAGTGGGTTTTTGATATTTAGAGACTGTAATTTTAATCTTGTGAATGACTTTGCTATACTATGAGTATGGATATTTTGCTTTCACTTAGAAGTCTGAAATTACTCCCTTTGTAAAATCATCTTTCATTTTTGTCCTTCTTAGCCTCCTCCTCCTCCTCCTCCTCCATCATCTTCTTCCTCTCGTCCTCCTTCTCTTCTTCCTCTTCCTCCTTTTTGTCATGAGATCCTGAGAGTTTGGCTATGCTGCTAGAAAGTACATAGATTCAGTAGAAAAAGAAAAGTCCACATTTTGGGGTGCTGCATTCTAAAGTAGATTAAATCTTGGCAGAATTAGTCTCAGCTATCACATGAAATAATCCTAGTTAACAATAAGTATATTTATGAAGACTGGATGAATATTCATACCTTAAATTGGAGCTTAGGCATTACTTTCAGGCTGCCATACTTGAGTACAAAAGGTTAAAGTTATGAATTCAAAATAAAGATGGGAAAAAATTAAAAAAAACAAAATAAATATGGATCTTATAAAATTAAGGGTCAAGCAGTTTGAAGATATTATTTCATTATATTGTCTGAATTTTGCAGATATTAGTTAGGATGTCAACAACATGGGATATGGGTTTGTGGATTATCATTAGACATTTTTACACAATATTAGCAATTTTAAAGTTATCTTTATTTTCAATTTGAATGAAGTGATGCTAACTTGTTATCTCAGGCAATAATAAGCCTAAAAGGAAATTAACTGAATGCAAAAATAATTAAAAACATGGCTAATGGTTATTGGATTTTTAAGTATTATTTATTTGAATAGCTTTACTGTAACTGATTGGAATGTCAAAGGACTATAATTTGAGTAGGCATATCAGCCAAGAAAACAAACAAATTAGGATAACAATTATAGCATTGAAATGTGAATATTGTACATTTGTCACATGAATTTAGCTTGGAACAACTTCTCAGGGTGTGTTCAGTATACTTCTTAGGCACTATGCAGATGCGATTTTCAGTGATATGAAAAAACTTTTTTAAAATATGGGGAAATTTTGGGACACCTGGGTGGCTCAGCGGTTAAGCACCTGCCTTCAGCTCAGGGCATGATCGTGGAGTCCTGGGATGGAGTCCCACATTAGGCTCTCTGCATGGAGTCTGCTTCTCCCCCTGCCTATGTCTCTGCCTTTCTGTGGCTTTCATGAATAAATAAATAAAATCTTAAAAAAAAAGATATTGGGGATTTTAGCAATATAAGCCATCAGATTAGTACTCTGGAAGGAAATGAGAGTGGGAGTGTGTAGCACTGGGCAAAATTATGCTGGGAGAATGAGCATAGAGGACCTAGCATTAGCTGTCACTTATATTAACAAGTAAATCAAAACAATACCAATTTTGTAAGAGTCCAAATAGTTCTTGTATCACTTGTAGGTTAAAAATATATTTATGCTTTAGAATTCAAAATCTGAAACCATGTTTATGTTTTATTTGATAACTTGATTCTTTGGTAAATTGGCAGCACAAATCTGTACTGAGGAAAATTCCATTTCATCATTTAAATTAAGAAATAGAAAAGATAAACATGCTTTTAAAATAAAAGATAATTAGATGAAAAATAATTAATTTAGTACAAGAATTTCTTTTAAACTAAATAGAAGTTTATGAAAATAACTTATTTTGAAGTCAGTATAAAGGTAAAAGAGTTGTTCTCAGTTTGATTTTACAAATAGAGTATTTTAAGTTAGCATAATTATCTTTAATTAAATCCCTGAATAAAAATTTGCCTCCCACAAATCAAATTTGTCTGTTTACATTTGGATCGGAAATGGTCCGTTTTGATGACCTAATATTTTCATGGGAATTTTATGATGACAACTTGTATTTATTCAAGTGGCCACTAGATGGCAGACCTATCACTAAACAGAATTTAGGCACAAAGTAAATTTCCCGAGTATATCCAATCACGCAGCAGAGGAACGTTGTACTTCTTATTTTTTATTTTATTTATTTTTGTAATTGGAGTTCGGCTTGCCAACATATAGTATAACACCCAGTGTTCATCCCGTCAAGTGCCCCCCTCAGTGCGCATTGCCCTGTCACTCCATCCCCCTACCCCCCTCCCCTTCCACTAACCCCTTGTTCCTTCACTGTATTTCAAGCTTAGTTTAGCTTCTCACCCTGAGCCCTCTCCATAGTTTTAGAGGGCCATAATAATTAAGTTGATCTAATATTTTTACACTGTAAGATTTTAATAGTTAACACACATTCCTTCTTATAATAATCTTTCAAGTTAAAACAAATAAGCATTGCCATATTGTAGATGAAAACATGAGTTTCCCAGGGCCTATGGCAAAGATTTTTGGTTTTTGTTTGTTTGTTTGCTTGTTTGTTTAGAGTACTGCAAGGAGATAACATTGAAGAATTTTGTTTGAGGGCTCCAGAATTTAATTATCCTACATATATAGATGATTTGGGGATAACTTTTGGTCTGTGTCTGGTATGTAATTTCTGCTTATATTCTATACCTTTATATTTCAAAAGAAAAATCAAACCTTCTAGGAGACTACAGAATCAATTAGAACTAAAAGTCATTCCCTCCTCAATGATACTGACTTCTAAGTTCTTGATTTTCTCTTGCCTTTTGGATTCTAGAATATAATTATCTTTATCCAGCTTCTTTCTGTTTCACCTTTTGTGTTCATTGAAAGCTCTCATCATCATCATTTAAATAGCCTCTTGATTTTTGATACTGAGCACTGGGCTTCACTTCACTTTCAGCTTTTGAAAATAGGACAACAGGGGGATCCCTGGGTGGCTCAGCGGTTTGCGTCTGCCTTCAGCCCAGGACATGATCCTGGAGTCCCGGGATAGAGTCCTACATCAGGCTCCCTGCATGGAGCCTGCTTCTCCCTCTACCTGTGTCTCTGCCTCTCTCTCTCTCTCTCTCTCTTCGTGTGTGTCTCTTATGAATGAATAAATAAAATCTAAAAAAAAAAGAAAATAGGACAACAGTTTTATGAAAACTTATAGGGATCCTATACAGAAATTAGAAGCTCATGTATGTGCGTGGGCACAAACACTCAGCTAAGCAAAAGCAGTATGTTCCTGATGCTGCTTTATCTGGCTGACCATATGAAGCCATACTATAAAGTCATTACATCAGAATCTCTGAGATTTAGAACTAAGACTTTTAAGCTCTGAAAGAAAATTTAATTTTTGGTAAATGTTAGTGAATCTAAGAGTACCTAGGATAGAAAGAAAATGTAAAGCCAGCACTTTTACAATTCAACTCATCTGTCCTTTTACTCAAATTAGAAGCTTGTACTTTTGCCATAAAATACCCTGAAAACAGGTTGCCTTTTTAGTAATAGAGGGTAGATTTAAAAGTTTACTATCACACTTAGAACATTATAATAGGGCAGCCCAGGTGGCTCGGTGGTTTGGCGCCGCCTTCGGCCCAGGGCCTGATCCTGGAAACCCAGGGTCGACTCCCACGTCGGGCTCCCTGCATGGAGCCTGCTTCTCCCTCTGCCTGTGTCTCGCCTTTCTCTCACTGTGTCTCTCATGGATAAATAAATAAAATCTTAAAAAAAAAAGAACATTATAATGATGTGAATATAAGGATGTGTTTACATGTATGTAATAGTTTAGATTACAAGAGCATTGTATTTCCTCTTATTACCAAAGCAGTAAGTTCACAAACAAAAATACAAATGAAAAATTTTAAATTTTCCCAATCTAGAAATCCCTTTTGTGACTTTGTGAATATCTTTCTGGTTATTAAGTTTAGATTGAACAGTGTATGTAAAATTACTGTAGATTCACATGTCATTTTGTTAAAGAATAATATGATGCAATCCCATATACCCTTTACCAGTTTCATCCAGTGGTGACATAAAACTACCAGGAGGTTGATATTGATATAGTAAAAATGCAGAACATTTCCATCATTACGAAGATCCCTCCTAGCACCCTTTAATAGCCACACTTACTTGCCTCCCACTCCTCTCCTTCACTAGTGGCAAGTGCTAATCTGTTCTCTATTTGTTTAATTTTGCCATTTTAAGATTGTTACATAAATGAAATCATGCGGTATGTAACCTTTTGGTGATTGGCTTTTTATGCTCAGCATAGTTGCTCTGGAGACTTGTCTAGATTCTTGCATCCATCAGTAGTTCAGTTCTTTTTATTGCTAAGTGGTGGGATTCCATGGCATGGGTGTAGCACAGTTTGTTGAACAATTCACCCATTAACATACATCTGGGTGTTTCCAGTTTGGGGCTGTTATGAATTAAGCTGCTATAAATATTCACATATAGGCTTTTGTGTGAACATAACTTTCTATTTTTCTGTGATAAATTCCAAGAAATGCAACTACTAGATCATGTAGCAGTTGCATGCTTAGTTTTTTTAAAGAAAGCATCTGTCTTTCCGAGTGGCTGTACTATTTTACATTCCTATTAACACTGTATGAATGATCCAGTTTCTCTGCATCATCATCAGCATTTGATATTGTTACTATTATTTATTTTAGCCATTCTTATAGGTATGTAGGGACAATTTATTGTGGGTTTACTTTGCAATTTCAATGTGGCTGAAGATGATAAACATATTTTTGTGTTTATTTATTGCCTGCTTATTCTCTAGTGAAAGCTCATGTCTTTTATCCATTTCCTAACTGGATAGTTTGTTCTCAATTTTAGATTTTTGAGAGTTCTTTATACATTCTACATACCAGCCCTTTGTTATTTATGCAAGCTTGCAAATATTGTAAACATTTTTCTTTTTCTCTCTAACTTTCAGAATATACAATATGTATATACATTAATTCCAAGGCTTTTAATTGTATAATATACTTAAGAGGAGGAAAAGAGAAAAGTGTGCCTGTCCCATCTTCTCGTCTTGAAAATTATTTTTCATTGTAAAAAAAGAGAAGCTAATTTATAGTTTTCCTAGTATTATATTTACATGCATAACTAGAAAAGATAAGTTGAAAACAAAGATTCAAACTTAAGGGCAAATGCAAAGAAATTTATAAAATAAAATTGTAAGATCTTTATGTCAATATTTCTAGTATTATATACTTAAACATATGAGTGTTGACTAGGCACAAACATTTCTTCATTGAAGTATGCCTGTCTTAAATAAATATTTTATCAGCAAGTGAATTTAATACGTTTTCAACAGAAATTAGTAATGGAAACTACTTCTGTATTTATTTTAGAAGTAGTTGAGGTGTTTAGGTTATGCATACATTTTGAATTATCCACCTGTATTTCAAAGATTCTTTTTTATTGAAATGACCTACTTCCAACTAGATCTTTGGTAAATCATGGGATACTTAAAATATGTATATAGGTAGTCAGTAGAAATAATTCATATTAATATAATATATTTGCTTAGGTTTTTTTTATATGTTAAGGTTTTTAGCATAAAATAATTGCTACAGTTTGTAACCAGGATAACATTCTGCAATTTGGCAGTAGCAATATATTGTAAAACCCATTTTAAAAAATAAAAAGAATCATTTCCTTTATTATTTGGCTAGAATTTAAGAAGAGAAATTGTAATCATTTCTCTTTTCTTCCCAAATTTGATATTTCCCTCCTTGGAAAATAAATCCCTCTAAAAATGTAGTGTTATTCTTAAAGTAAGGAACCAATTTTTTTAAGTTCTGTTTTATTGGTGGATATAAGATAAATGCTTCTTCTTATTTACTGAACCTAAGGAGTCAAATTTGTTCTGTCTTAATTTTTAAAAATACTATTTTTGCTTTTTGTTTGTTTGCTTGTTTTGTTCCTAATCTTAAAATAGTTCAGGAGATTTGGAAAATTCTACATCAATTTATTTTATATCAGTTTATTTAAACAGATTGTTTTTAATATATTTGTATTTCAATGACAAGAAAAGGTTGGGGAAAGTTATAAACCTTTAGTTTTCTGGTACACTTCCCAAAGACATTCAGATTTTAAGCAGTTACTGGTTAGATTTAGGTTGTGCGTGGGTGCATATTTATTCTGCATTGTGAGTTTTATATGGATTTAAGACTTTTAGAGAATTATAAGTTACTGTCTGATCTCTCCTATGCTCAGTTCTCTAAGTTCAAGAGTTCTTTTTAAGTAAGAACACGTCTTTTTTTCCCTAAGAAACTATTTGCAGTTTCTGAAGACTTCAGTGATTTAAAAATATTTCATATACATAGGTCAGAACATGGTTTATATAAGCCTCCATTTTTGTATCTGAATGATTATTTCCAAAAGCAGTCTTCTTGTCTTTAAGATCATGATCTCTCACATTCCTTTAAGGATCTATTTTCTTCTTTGTCCAATTATATAAATATACCCGTTCACACACACATGCAAACACACACAGCTACTGAACTTGTATGAAAGACAATTTTATAGCTACAATGTAACATCTCTGCAGATTTCTTCACAATTATAATGATTATTACCAATTAAGTTTCCTAAAGTTCAGAAAATAAAACTGCTCACATTTTGTGATTAATCTCCAGTTAATTATGATAAAGAAATAATCTAAATAGAAAAGCCAAATAGAATTCCAAACAATTCTTGAGCACATCACTTTTTTAGGTGATTGCAGAATTATCAGCATAGATAATTTTGAAAGTCTATCTCCCTTGGGGTCAGTATCATCATAGGTTTAAGCCATAATGATTCTCTTAATATTAGGCACTTTCATAAGCAATTTCTGAATAATGGAATGTTTTTACTTCTTTAAACAATCATTGCTAATGAATCTTGGGTGTTACCATCAGCTAAATAACAACGCCTGAGAGATAAGTTGGAGAAAGATTAGCCAACAAATGCCACATTGCCTTTAGTGTGACTGGTCAGTTCAGAAGAATTCTGATATAAAAATTCTGTTCATTCAAAACACCCTCCTTCTGTTGACAGCAGATGTCTCCAGCAGATCTCCTGAGCTCCTCTTTGTTATCTGTGCTCATTGCTCCAGAAGCAACTCTTTTCTCTTTGAAGGTACCCACACTACTGTCCACACATGTCTACTTATTCAATGGTGATAACCTGTTTTCTAAAAGAATATCCCTACTGCATTCATTTGCCTTAACTTGGCCTTATTTTTCTTGACACTATCTTTTCTCTCAATGGAAATTGCTCAATCTCATATTCTACATCTTTCTCATGTTATTCTGCTTATTCCACTGTCTTAGTTGTAGAGGAAATGAAGAAAACACACTCCATTCATGATGTTCTAAAAGATTCATGGGTATGTTTCGGTCACTTAACCTCTCAGAGCCTCAGCTGAGGAGTGTGTGTGTGTTTGTTGATTCTGGGGAGCTGGGATAATAGCTCTCACAAGAGTCATTGTGGGAGTGAAATAAGATAGCATCTAGCACAGGGAGCAGAAACTGATACACAATAAGCTCTCAATAAAAATGTAATCCTTTATTTTTCAGTCTTTGAGGCAATGGTACTTTGATTAACACCTAAATATATTTTATTTAACTTTGTGTTCTAGACCAATCACTGCTGGTGTTTATTTGTGTAGCATTAAGTAAATCACTTAAATTCACAGCTTGAATTTTTCACGTGTTAAATGAGAATGTAACAAAGTTTATGCTTTCTGTTAGTACTGAATTAAAGAGCAAAGGAAATAATGTATATAAAAAAAAGAAATAATGTATATGGATGCATATTTATTTATTTATTTATTTATTAAATTAAAAAAAAAGATTTTATTTATTTCTTCATGAGAGACACACAGAGAGAGGCAGAGACACAGGCAGAGGGAGAAACATGCTACCCACAGGGAGCCCAACACGGGATTCGATCCTGGGTCTCCAGGATTACACCCTGGGCCGAAGGCGGCGCTAAACCACTGAGCCACCTGGGCTACGCTATGGATGCACTTTTAAACATTCAAAGCAACATATAAATGTGTACATATAATTACAATTATAAAAGTATAATATAATTCCTCTGAACTTCTACTGAATGCCATTGTGTGCTAGATGCAATGCTGGCATTTTGTGTATATGAACTTAAATCTCTATAGAAGCTTGTTCATTTTTCAGTCATTACGTAATCATCATGAAACTTAGTGACTTAAAATAACAATTTAATACTATGCTACATAGTTCTAGGAATTGATTGGGCTTAGCTGAGAGATATTTGTATCCATTTTCTCCTGTGCTTTCAATCAGTTGATACCTGTATCTGCTGAAGCTATTATGTATTAGTTTATGCAAGGTTATTGTAATAAAGTACTACAAGCTCAAAATGTTCTCACAATTCCAGATGCTTAAGTTTCAAATCAAGGTGTCAACACTACCATGCTTCCTCCAAAGGCTCTAGGGAAGGATCTTTTGCCTCTTTCAGCTTCATATGGCTGCCAGGAATCCTTGGTGTTCCTTGTCTTTTGTACCACTCCAAACCTGCCTCTGACCTCACTCCAACCTGACTTTCACTTTCCTTGTCTGTATGTTCAAATTTTCATCTTCTTGTAAGGACATGAGGATCTCACTGAATTTGGGACTCAACCTAATCTAATATGGCTTCATCTTAATTTGATTATATATGCAAAGACCCTGTTTCCAAATAAGGTCACATTCACAGGTGCTGATGCTTAGGAGCCGAATACCTATCTTTTTTGGGGAATACAATTCAACCCACACAGTCCATCTGAAGCCTCAATTGGGCTGGATGTCTAAGATGGCTTTTCTTCTCCCATGTCTGCCACCATATGACAAGATTGGGCTTCTGGATAGAACTGTATACAAGCAGTCACAAGTCTTACCTAATGACCGGCATCTTCCAGAGCAGAGTTCCAAGGGACACATGGAGAGCCACAGTTTTCTTATAATCTAGCTTCAGAATCATACCACTGTAGTCTGTGAGTCAAAAGCAGCTCACATTGTCAGAACATAATCAAGGGGAGGAGATTACCTCAGGGTGTGAGTATCAGGAAGAGCCTAAATGGAGAGTCATTTGGGGAGAACTATCTATGATGCAACAAGGCTATGATCTTTGCTTTAGGGATGGAGAAATTGAAACTCAATGATTAGACAACAGTTCAGAGCTGATTCAACTGAGACTTGTCTGTCTTCAAACTCTTTATTCTTTCTTATGACCCGTGTCCCCATTTTTACCTATGTACTTCCAACACCTTCTTTTCACATCTTCCAGCCTCTAGGCATCTTTCAACTTCCTTCATGACTTAAAATGTGACTCAAATTCTCTTTACCAAGCTGTTTCTTTTGTTATAGACATATTCTTATTGACAACTTTTACCTTGGTTTTAGTCAGAGGGAGTTAGGGGATTCTAGTAAACCTTATCTCTACTGCTGATTCAGCAGGATCCATGATTGATTGCATTAAAAGTAATCAGTGTGATGTGAATTCCATCCTTCAAAATCTTGACCTCTGAAACCTTTTTTGTTTTATTGAGGTAATAATTGATATACAGAAATTGTATATATTTAGTTACACATATTTTGATGAATTTGGACATATACATTCACCCATAAGAAGTATCATCACCACAATCAAGATACTAAACTTACCTTCAGGGGCACCTGGGTGTCTCAGTGGTTGAGCATCTGCCTATGGTTCAGGTCGTGATCCAGGGATCCTGGATCAAGTCACACATTGGGCTCCCTTCAGGGAGCCTTTTTCTTCCTCTGCCTAAGTCTCTACCTCTCTCTGTGTGTCTCTCACGAATAAATAAATAAAATCTTAAAAAAAAAAAAAAACTTATCTTCACTTTCAAAAATTGTCTTGTGTGTGTGTTTATGTGTGTGTGTGTGTGTGTGTGTGTGTGTGTGTGGTGAAAACACTTAACATGAGAACTATTCTTTTAATATACTTGAAAATACACAATACTGTCTCAACTATAGGTATTTCTATAAGGTATCAGGTATTATAATCAATGTCATGAAAGCTGCTTCAGTCTTGTAGAAAATGAATTGTCATCACATTGAGAATTTCTAAAGTCCTCTGAAATGTTTTAAAGGGTAGCTACAAATCATGCTAGAATAGAATACCCATTCCATCTTCTAGGAACCCACAAAGAAACATTTTTAATATACAATTTCTTTTATATATCAGCTCTTTTAAAATTAAGATTTTCCCTTTTGAAAAAAAAAAGCTTGTCAAATTGTCAAAACATTTGACTGTCTATTGTAGCTTAGGTTTTTATTATTAGGAAATAATTTAGACTGAGAGTAAAATAAAAGAATATATTGTATGTGCAAAGGATTAATGTACTAATAACGATTTGTAACACGTGTTTCTTTAAGATTTTATTTCTTTTATTCATGAGAGACACCCAGAGAGAGGTAGAGACATAGGCAAAGAGAGAAGCAGGCTCCCCACAGGGAGCCCGATGCAGGACTCCATCTCAAGACTCCTGGATCACGACCTGAGCAGAAGGCAGACACTCAACCACTGAGCCACCCAAGAGTCCCTATAACAGAAGTTAAAAAAAAAAAAAAAAAAAAAAAAAAGGTTAATGGAAATTGCTTCCCCATGTCTATAAATAAACATTTCTGGTTGCCCACACACATACACACAAGCCATTCTCCTTTTTTCCCCTCCCCTAGTCCTTGGCAACCACCATTCTATTCTCTGCTTCTATAAATATTCTATTTTAGATACCTTATATTAGTGGAATCATGCAATATTTGTCCTTCTTTAACTGGTTTATTTCACTTACCACAATGTCCTCTCTGATCATCCATGTTATCACAGATGGTAGGATTTCTTTTTTTTTTTTTTTTAAGACTGGATAATTTTAATATTTATTTACCCATTTTCTTTTTTTTATATATTTTTATTGGAGTTCGGTTTGCCAACATATAGCATAACACCCAGTGCTCACCCTGTCAAGTGCCACCCTCAGTGCCCATCACCTAGTCACCCCATCCCCCCACCCACCTCCCCTTCCACTAGCCCTTGTTCGTTTCCCAGAGTTAGGAGTCTCTCATGTTCTGTCACCCTCTTTGATTATTTACCCATTTTCTTTTATACATTTATATGTTGACAGACATTTGATTGTTTCTACATCTTGGCTATTGTATACAATGCTGCAGTGTACATGGGGTTGCAGATATCTCTTTGACAACCACATTTCATTTCCTTTGGCTATATGCCATAAGTAGGATTGCTGAATTGTATAATAGTTCCTTATCTGAGCTTTTTTCCTTCCTTCCACTTCTCCTTGTCCATTATTTCTGAGTAAGCCTCTGCTTTATTGTTGTGCCTTCTAGAACTTTATTCCCTCTTTTAGAGAAATGGTTTCCAAATGTGTACTTTTCCTGCACTTAGACTCCTTTATACGTTAAATTTTGCAATATCTTGACTACTTTCTCATATTTGCTCAACTTTGCTATAGAAAGTCCAATATCAGTTCAGTCAGTGTAGTAAGCATCTGTGTTCCTGAAACTGTAATAATACTAAGACACCAAAAAATACCTCAAACAATGCTCTTGTCCTTAAAGAGTTCAGAGTCCAATCTGAAACTGCTTTATAATTTCAATAATACCCTATATAGAGATCTGTAAAGAAAGTACCTAGATCCACATTATATTCATATCAGTCATGTTCTCTTTTACTCCATACAATCCTCTTATTCATTTCATATTGATCTCTATCAATATGATTGATTGCTATACTCTCAATAAGAGGATTCAGTTATTTAATTACATGAAGTCCCCAATCCCACCTTCTACCTCTACTTTATTTCTACTTTTATATTCAAAGCAATCCCAATGTGAGCCTTAACAACATTCCTTTAAAAGGGAGACAGAACGTAAAGACTGCTAACTCTGGGAAACGAACTAGGGGTGTTGGAAGGGGAGGAGGGCGGGGGGTGGGAGTGAATGGGTGACGGGCACTGGGGGTTATTCTGTATGTTAGTAAATTGAACACCAATAAAAAATAAATTAAAAAAAAAAACAACATTCCTTTATTCACATCAAACATTCTGTGTTTCGTCACCAACTCTCTCCTTTCCATAACAATTCTGAAGAAAAAGTGTTTCTTGTTGTATTTGCACTAACTTTATCTCATATATTTCCCCATACAAATCACTCTTCCCTACTATAGGACTGTTTAATCCAATTCCCCCACTTTTTCTAGCATCTGTAATCATTGGCTTGTCACTGACTCCTGCTCATTTATTTTCTAAAACCTTACTTATTTGTAAACCTTACTTATTTATAAACTTATTTGTATCTGTAATCATTGGCTTCTCACTGACTCCTGCTCATTCATTTACTAAAACCTTACTTATTGTAAGCCTTACTTATTTGTAAATAAAATCTTCCATTATTTCTGGCATTGAGGTTTTAACTTGTCTAAAACAGATCCTCTGCAGCCTCACTTCCTACAAAACTCCAGTGGCTACAGCCCATTGCTAAGCCCACCACTTCTGGTTAACCCCAAGTCTTAGACTTGGCCTCTCTTCTATCATGGCAGGATAAAAACTCATGCTTCCTCGACCATGAATGCGATGAGATGAATATTGCTGCTAGTTAGCCATGATATGGAGCTACTGATAGGCTTTGTCTCTAGCCAAGGGAGAAACTGGTGAAACTCCCAGCTGTCAGGAACTCTTGAAAGTTCGGAGATGAAACCTTATTTGGAAGCTAGCAGTGTAGTTACCACAATTTCATGGATGCTGGAAAATGGCATAGGCCTACTCAGAAATAAAGGTTATTTTGTTAGTTATAGCAATAGCAGCAGCCAAAGTATCAGCACGTACCAGCTACCCAAGCATCATTTCCCATAGGAGAACATATAAAGGGCCAGATAGTTCCTGCACATATAGTACTTTGTGATACAGGAGAGGAAGCTCAAACTTAGGAAAACTGACTCTTTTATAAAATGTAAGCATGCATATTCTTTGCTCTGGAGGGGAATGTTATTTTTTTTTAAGATTTTATTTATTTATTCATGAGAGACACAGAGAGAGAGGCAGAGACACAGGCAGAGGGAGAAGCAGGCTCCATGCAGGGAGCCCAACATGGGACTCGATCCCAGGTCTCCAGGATCACACCCTGAGCCAAAAGCAGCTGCTCAACTGCTGAGCCACCCAGGCGTCCTGGGAATATTATTTTTAAGACACTGAACAGTAAATAAGCCTATCCTTTGTTTCATAAGGAGACGTTGCTCTATTTTATAAGGCTGTTAGAAAATGCCCTTTACTCTGGAGGACACACTATCTCTATCTCTCAAGGTAGTTTGATACACTGACATCCTTGAAAAGATAATCTTGAGGAAGGGGCAATTGGTGCCTAACTGGTAAGATGTGCAGAAATGTCTGGATCCACAGAGAATTGGTAGCCTATACTAACCACAAATGCTGAGCCTCCATGGTAGGGCTTGTTTCTATCAGGGCTTATTGCTATTGTACTCTGCCCTGATGCTCCTCTTATCATGCTACTTAAAAGCATCATAGTTAGAGTCAGAGTCCTTTTCAGCAAATCTAGATCTCACTAAGGGCTGAGAATGCAGGGTGTAACAATGGGCCTACATACTGCAAATCTTCATCTGTGAGCTCATCCTGGTGGATGTTGCTCCTCAGGTTGTGTGTGTTCCTTGGCTACAAGTGACCCCAATGACTGTGTCTTTTTAGTTATCAAGGATTTCAAAAGTTATATCCATATTAAAAAAATAGATTTAATTGAATCAGCAAATATTTATCAAGTATCCTCAATAAATGTGTCAGTACAATTACTGGGAAAAAGTCTTTTCATAAAATTTTCATTCTAGGTGAAATATCATTTATTTCCTATAAAATTAAGAAGGATTAAAAATAATAATACAGTGCTGAATAAAGATACAGTGAAATGAGAAATCTTACACCTTGCTTTTGATTATGATTGCCTTAAACCCTCTGTAGAACAAATGACCAATACACAGAAAAGACTTTAAAAATTTCCAATAAGTTATATAATTTTTCAAATTGTTTATAAATATCAAAAGTTACAAATTACATGTCTAATATGTTGAGAGAGACTAAATAAGGTTTTATATAACCGTGAGATAAGCTTTTGTCCAATAATTATGTTTACCAAGGGTTTTCAAAGAGATGTAGGTAAATTAATGTTTTAGTGGCAAAAAGATATGTTCTAAAATTGTATATATATTAAATTTTTCAATTAGGTAAAAATGCACAATAATATTGTAAAGAAATATGCTGAAATACTGATAGTAGTTTTCTCTGTAGAAAGTAGTAGTACTTCCACTATGATAGTTTTACTCTTTCCAACATTTCTCCAAAATGTCTCTAGATACTAGATCTGTGCAATCGAGTATGATGAATTAAAGCTCAGGCTCTGGATTCATACTTCTTTGGACTAAAATTCTGGCACCACCTTTCTCAAGCTGTGTAGCCTTTGGAAAGCTATATAACCTGCTAAACCTCAATTTACTTATCTAAACATTGGTGTCATAACAATATGTCACAAGGCTGTGGTGAGTATTGAATTGAATAATGTATATAAAGCACTTAGAGGAAGCAAGGCAGTATTTTGTTGTGGCTAGGAGTTAGATTCTGCAATCAGACTTCCTGGCTTCCAATCCTGGCATCTTTACCAGCTGAGCAAGTTCTGTATGGTTATTTTGTGCTTCAGTGTCAGTTCCTTGTTGTATCATCACCTCTTATAAGAGTGCTTGGAACATAGTAGCTGCTCAATAAATATTGAATGTATGAATTAGTGGTAGCTATGATTATGTTATTTAGATATTAATATAGGGACATGTGGGTGGTTCCGTGGTTAGGCATCTGCCTTTGACTCAGGGCATGATCCTGGAGTCCTGGGATCGAGTCCCACACTGGGCTCCCTGCATGCATGGAGCTTGCTTCTCCCTCTGCCTGTATCTCTGCCTCTCTCTCTCTCTCTGTCTCTCATGAATAAATAAAAACTTTAAAAAATTAATATATACCTAATATCTCCAAATGTCTAAGCCATCTGATTATAGCTTCCTCCCTATATGTACATGAAACATTCTTAAAGGTCACTCAATATTCTTTGTTACCGCATTTGAATTTGTTATCATTTGTTATCATATCTTACCATTGGTTACCATATCTTACCATTTGTTACAGCATTGAATGTGTTACCATATTGTTGTTGATATCTTGAATATGTGACATTGCCATACATTTTCTTTTCCACTGATTTTTGGCAATTGGCTTTTGTACCTATGCTATCTTGGTTTGTCCCAAATCCCCACTATTTCGCTTTTACCCCTTATTTTTTCTGAATGCATATATAGATGTTTCCTCGAAGTTCTACAATTCAGGTACCACGGTAAATGTTTAAATGAATAGTATTAATATATTAACCCTTCTAATTTATTAGGGTACATATGAAAAAATATTATACTTTTTCATAAAATTCCCATTATTTCTCTTCAACTAGAAATGACTGCCACACCACCATCTCTGAATTTCCATCATTTGTTGTGTATTCTCCCTTAGGATCTTTATCACAGACCAAACTGGTCATGTGTATGCTTTAAATCTTCTTTAAATTGTGGACTATCTTAGGTCTGACTTTTTTATCTTTACCTTCCTCAAGATAACTGTTATAATGTCTTCTCTAAATTAGGTACCAAATTGTTGTTGCTGTTTGCTTGTTTATGTACTTATTTTGAACCAGTCATCCAATGAAAATATTTTATTACCTCATGGTTTAGATATGGATGTGAGGACAAATCATACTGCAGTTCAAAAGCTCCGGGGTTGGTCCAACTTATGAGGTAGATTGTCCTTTCCTTCCTCTTGATTTTGAATATCCCTGAAGTTAATAGTTTGATTAAACCGGTCTTTTTCCCCAATGAAATATCACTGTTTTAGTATGTATATGATGAATTTAAAATACTTGAGATTTTTCTCTCAAATACTGGCCAGCAATATTATAGAGTCATAACAAAATATCACAAAATGGCAAATATTAAGGAAAAAAGCATACATGTGTATATATATATATATATATATGTATGTATATATATGTGTGTGTGTGCATGTATATGTGTGTATTTGTATGTACATATGCATATGTTATATATAAACATAAACATGTTTATTTTATATTTATACTTGTAAACATAAACATTTATTAATATACTTTGTATATTTTATAATGAAATATAAAATAAAATAAGAGTGTCAATGCAAAAAATTAGGAAAAATAATTATATGGGATAATGTAAAACATGTTCAACAACTCAAGCTCAAAAGTGCCATAATTGACAGCAAGAGAGTTAACTGACCCAAATATTGAATTAGGTTTTGGAATTATACATTTATGGCAGAAAGGCAGACTTTGCTAAACTAATGAAGTGATTATTACATTTTTTTTTCTGTACCAAATATAGGGACTCCAACTGTATTTTTAATCATTTCTTTCACAATTAAGGCAAAGGGAAATTGTGTGCTTCGCTGCTATCCCCTGTTTGGTCGTATCTTTAAACTTTCAGGAAGCATATAACATTAATCATATAAATTACCTTTCCATCTCAGAAGGGATGCATGTAATTCAGGCCAATGAAGGACAAACAAATCCTCCTCTGCAATGGAGAAGAGAGCAAACACTGCCAGTGTATTTTATTAGTAAGGGAGCTTTCATACTCTTTGCCACCTGATTGTGTTCCTAATTCCATTAGTGGAATCCATATGAAATATTAGAGCATGATATAGATATTGACACTGATAATAGAAGTTAGGTCTCTAATGTAAAACTGTTTTCAGCTACCCAGCAGCATAGATTATATATTTTTAATTTTTATGTTCCCTCATGATTTCATGGTTTAATTGTATTAAGTATGTAATTAAATTTTCATTATATCCAGGGCCTGCGATTCTCCATCACACCACCTGCAAAATCATGGCTCCAACTTTCAGCTAATTCAATCATTAGAGACTGTACTACTAGTTTTCTTCTAAATGAGGCCAACTCAAGCCTGCATAAGCCTAACCAAAGGGCAATTTTCCCAGAAACATTTCTAATTGGTAGCATTAAGAGGGCATGCTGAAGGCCCTTAGAAAGTGCACATTTAATTTATGTCATTTTTGTTAAAGCTTTTTGTTTCTTTGTTCATTTTTAAATAAAGCTGAGCATGGCCTAGAGGGACCTGCTTAGTATGGTTCCTGTTGATTCACTTGGCCTCATTTTCCTTTACATTTCTTTCAGGTTTTTCACACTTGCTGTTTGGTCTGCTAGGAGGCTCTTGCCCCCACTTCTTCCTAATTAAGTACCCTTCAATTTTACCTGGTTAACACCTCTTTATTTTCCAAATCACAGGGCAAACATCACTTCTTCTGGGACATCTTTTCTGATTTGCATAACTAGACAAAATCTTTAATATTCAGTCTTCTCTCTTTTTTTTCTTCAAGATCTTGTTACAGAGGATCCCTGGGTGGCTCAGTAGTTTAGTGCCTGCCTTTGGCCCAGGGCGCGATCCTGGGGTCCCAGGATCGAGTCCCGTGTCCAGCTCCTGGCATGGAGCCTGCTTCACCCTCCTCCTGTGTCTCTGCCTCTCTCTCTCTCTCTCTCTCATGAGTAAATAAATAAATAAATAAATAAATTAAATCTTTAAAATAAATCTCTAAATAAATAAATCTTAAAAAAAAACCAGATCCTGTTACAATGTATGATATTTATTTCTTTGCCTAATGCATATGTCTCCCTATCCTCTTAAACTCTAAGCTCTCTGAAGGCCATATCTGTTAGAATCTTCATTTTATCTCCCTTGCTTCAAAATAGTGCTTGGCACATGCTTGGCAAGAAGTCTAATTCTTTATTATTCACAAACTTGTAGAAATAAAGTTCTAAAGGAGGGACCTTCTTAAATGTCAAGTTACTTCTGTTCCAGAGTCTATGTTGTTCAGAGCTATTCCACCACAAAAGGAAGTTAATGAACTCATCTGTGAGAATGAGTGTATAGAGCAGATGTAGGAAAAAGGGATGAGTGTTAGGAAGAAGAGGAGTAATTTCTGATTTATTAAACTATAGTTTCAGTGAGAGAGGTAATCATACCTTTAAGTCCTCAGGCCTATAGCATCTTATATATACAAGACTTCCTTTGTCAATTGTTCATTCAACAAATATTTATTGAGTTTTAGGGATCAAGCACCATTCCAGATATTGATGATGTAGTGGAGGGCATTAGTCATATGATTTTATGGGGACAAAGCTACAAACGCTGGAGAACAACAAAACAAGATTATTGCAGTTGCTGGTAAGTAATATAAATAAAACTGGTAATAGGAGAGTTATTGGTGGGTGACAAGGTGCTAATTTACATGAAATGATCAACAAAGGCCTTACTGACCTGGTACTTGCACTGAAGTCTGAATCATTTGAATGAAGCTGTCATGTGGAAATTGAAGGGAAGTACATTCCAGGCAAGGGAGACTATAGGGGCTAATCAGAGGTTGGAAAATATTTGGTTTGTTCAATGAATAGAAAAAGCTTACTGAACAATAGAGTGTAATATGCAATGGGCATAGTGTAGAAAAAGAAGGTGGGAAGTTAGTCAGGGGCTGGACTATGTATGTTTTGTTTCTTTTAAAATACGTGGGTAGATTAAATAAATGAATTGGTGGATAATGCGGTGGCCTAACCAGAAGCAGTGGTTCCCTACCTTAAGCTGTGCCTCTTATTGTTTTTCAAAATGTGATTTGACAGTGTGGTGCAGGGAGCCTCCATGTGTGAAAAAGTAGAAAGAAAACCACAAAGTGATCAAATTACTAGATTCCAATAGCTTGCACATTACATACTGTCTATAAGAAAAGAAAATCCCCAGAAATTCCTTTATATTTCACATGAGACCCATGACCAGCCTTAAGGAAAGTGACCATGTCATTCATGGGGATACTCCTTTTAGACCTTCAACTACAGGGAGGAAGATTAACCAAGGGTTCCAGCTGCTGCGCTGTGAATGTATTCTTGCATCTATACTGACACTATCTATGAGTCTCATGAGCGGTGACTCACCAGTGCCCATGTGCATCCACGATGCTAACGCATGCCCATTCCTGGAGACAGTGTCCCTGATGTCTGTCCTTGGCTTAAGAATTCCCCAATGACTTTACTTCATTTTTCTTAAACTGCACATCAGTCTAGGAGTTTCACCTTCCTTCCTTTTCTCCCTCACTCAGAGTCATGCTTGTACCTTGGTATGACTACTCTCTCAGCCATTCCCAGCTTTCTTCTGATTTTCGCTCAGACATTTCTCCTAAGTCCTAGCATTTAATCCCATTTAAGTGTCTGCTTTTCAGAGGACCAGGCTGACAAAAGTGATAAAGCAGATCAATTTGCTTTTGACATCTCAATTTTCCTGTCTTGCCAACAATTATACCAAAATAATATTGCAAACATTCTTATTTCCAATGATTTTGATTTAGCATAGTCAATTAAAGTCCCATCCAACAAATCTTTTAAAACTATCCCTTTGTACTTAATGGTTCTAAACTTAATGATCTCTATGGCAGGTGTAAAGATACAATCTCATGAGGAGCTTAAAATTTTGCTGTGGAGGGAACTGGAGGGTTTTATGCTGAGTGACATAATTCAATAAGAGAAAGACAATTATCATATGGGTTCGCTCATATGCAGAATATAAGAAATAGTGCAGAGGACCATAAGGGAAGGAAGGGAGAGTGAATGGGAATAAATCAGAGAGGGAGACAAACCATGAGAGATTCTTAACTACAAGAAACAAATTGAGGGTTGCCGGAGGACAGGTGTGTGGGGAAATGAGATAATGGGTGATGGGCATTAAGGAAGGCACATGATGTGGCGAATACTGGATATTATACGCAACTGATGAATTATTGAAAACTACATCTGAAACTAATGATGTACTATATGTTGGCAAATTGAATTTAAATTAAAAAATTGCTATCACATTTGCAAACTATTCTATTTCTCATTTCCAATTCTTATAGAATTTCTGTTATACAAATTCTTATAATTCAAATATTACAACTGTAATTGTTGAATTCCTAGTAATCCAACATATAGAATAGTTTTTTTTTTCTTACTAACTTCTTTGCAATTATTTTTGACAGGAAGGTAAAACTTTTGCCTTTAAGTAGATATCAATACTTTAACAAACTTAATCTATAGTCTCTTTTGCATATGACACAATCTTATGTACCCTTCTCTTGATTAATTGCGTCTTTTTTTTTTTCCCTAGAAGATATGTGTGGCCATCTTGTTTGTGACAGGGGATATTGCATGCTTCAATACTTAATGTTTTTATAAGCAAATGACATTCCATCAGACCTAAACTCCTCTGCCTGACTTTCAAAGTTTCTTGAAAAATATATTGCTGCCCCCCTTTTGTGTCCCTGAAAATCCTAGCAAATCCCTTTTTTCCTAGGATCCAAACACAGGAATGAAACTCAAGCCTCCCAGAATGTCCTACTATTATATTAACTTATCCACATATATATATCCACATTTTCATGTATCCTTTAGGACACAATTCATATTCTTTTTCATCCATGAAACTGACCCTGGTCTTGCTTACCTTTATTTACCCTTGTACTTTAATCATCTGTTAACTTCATTTGCCTTTATAAACTATATTATATATTATTAAATAATATTAGTATAATAATAGAATTAGTAATATAATGAACATACTAATATGTTAGTGTAGTTATTAATCTAATGAATATATTACTATATTATATATTATAATTATCAATATGATGATATATTACGTGATGACTTCAGTAGTTCATGACTTATTTTGTGTTTTGGTGATACCTCTCTCATTGTGGATATGCATGCTTTTCAGATGTTTTGTGTACAACATGGAGATGAGAAACATCTGAACTGGGACTGAATTCTACCTCTATTATCCACCAGTTATTTGACCTTAATCTCTCTGAACTTCCATTTTCTCATAAAATAATAAAATTACTGCCTTTAAGATTTGTTTGAGGTTCAAATGAGACAGTTCATATAAACACATTTTCTATAATGCCTTACCTTTTTAAATAAGTAAGATATATTTCACTACTTTTCTTCTATCCTATTCGTAAGTCTTTTGGAAAGACTGGGATCATGGCTCTTTGGGTTCTTAAACATTTTCATGACCCAGTACCATTTAAGTATTCAGTACATATTTTTCGTTTGCAATATTAGATTCTGTATCTGATCTTTGACTAATATAGTAACAGAATTTTTTCTCTTTTCTGTTCTTTTTTGAATAATAAATTAGAAACTATGCATGAATTGATTGTGTTCCACATAATACTTACACAAAGATGGGAAATCACATTTGTCTCTCTCCAAAATAATATAATTTCGTAGAAATAGGAGCAGGGTGGGAAGGTGAATGCAGAGATGCAGAGTTTTGTTTATGTGTGACAAATTGGATTCATTGATCTATTATACCAAGAATTTTATTTGGGTTTAAAATCACTACTCTAGAATAAAGACTTGAATCTTAAATAGAACACAACCAAATTTTTTAATTCATTTTATCATTTGTTCCATAGTTAAAGAATATTTATAAAGAATTTCTTGGGATGCCTGGGTGGCTCAGTGGTTGAGCGTCTGCCTTTGACTCCGGGTGTGATCCTGGAGTCCTGGAATCGAGTCCCACATCGGGCTTCCTGCATGAAGCCTGCTCCTCCCTCTGCCCATGTCTCTGCCTCTCTCTCTCTCATAAATAAATAAAATCTTTTAAAAAATAATTTATTTTTCTTAGCTCAATGTATATATATTTTACTTGATTCTCAGGTAGGCTTTATCCAAATTGTTACTCATTTGGTCCTTACAGGCATGGATCCGAGAGAGAGACCTTTGGAAAACCAGCGATCTGTGTCCACTTCCAAGAATAAACTCTAATTGGGTTTTCTTGGATGCTATCCTATTCAGGAATCAGTAATTTTTTGCTAGGACAATAGGATACTTTGGCAACCTTGATTTGTACTTTCATCAGCATAATATAGAGAAAGCAGCTCCCCAAAAGTACAAATAAAGGATAGAAAGTAGGATATGTACACTACAAGCTATTATATTAAAAAAATAATTGGCAAATGGTAGTCTTCCTACTTTCCACTTGCTTCCCTTACCATCAGTCTGTTCTCAACATAACAGCTATAATAACCTCTTAGTAAGTATACCTGAACACATTAGTCCTCTTTTCTAAATCACATATTATCCCTCTCCTCCAACGCACAATTAAAGGAAAATTGAAAGTCTTTATCATGACCTACTGGTCTATATGACCTGGCATCCCACTAACTCAAAATAATACTACTTTTCCTCACTAACCACACTCCAGACACAGTAACCCATTTCCTTACTGTTCATTGAACATGCCAGGACCACTCCCAACTCAAGGCCTTTGGACTAGTTGTCCTATTGACTAGTTGTCCTTTGTCCCTGGTCAGCTCTTTCTGAAGAAACCTGTGTAACTTTATTTCTTTGTTTAAATACCACTGTGTGGAAGATAGCCTTCCTAAATGCCATATATAAATAGCACATCCTCCATCTTTCTTTATGCTCATTACTGGTTTTTTCTTCATTTTATTTTCACTATGTGACATATTACATAATCATGTTTCTTTGTTTTTGTCTGTTTCTTTAACTGGACTGAAAATTTCTTGAAGAGAGGCTATTTTCTTGTTGCTATTTATTGTTTTTTCCTAGCACCTATAATTATACTTAGCATATACAAGGCATTGAGTAAATTTTTTAAAGTAGCCTTTTAATTTTGAGATAATTGTGGATTCATATGCAATTATAAGAACTAATACATGGAGATCCCATGAATAATTTAACAGTTTCCCCCAATGGTAACATTTTGTAAAATAATGCAGTCAAAATATGGAACATTTCCATCACAATGATGCCTGCAGTTGCCGATTTTAGGCAGTTGCCTGGCTATTTGGGCCCGTTGTCAACTTCTTCAGCTTCAGGTCTGGAGAATGAGACAGAAAAAAAGCCAGGTAACTCACCACCATGTTGTTTCTTGGGTCTCAAGAAGATTGGCCAGCTGGCCTCCTCCTCTCTACCTTCAGTATTTTAATATTTGTTGCATATATAATGCCCAAAATTTTCAGTTGTACTTGGAGGAGATATCATTTCTTCCTCATTTCCTGGAAGCAGATGTACCTCAATAAATATTTTCAGAATAAATACTAAACAAAACTTTTTACAAGTCAATATTTTGGACCAAATTTTGACCCTGTCTCTAATAAAAAGTTCATGAAACTTTTGCTTTTATGCTCCACTCATTCCCTAAGTGGGTTAATCTAATTTCCAAAGATGACTTCTGTCTGTCCCTAGAGTGACAGATACATACGGCAGACCATTTTTTTTTAGAATATTTTGAATAGCTTTTTCTTTTTTTATTTATAAAATTTCACATTCTAAGTATAAAGTAAATAAAACTGGCTAAATATTTCAAAATCAAGTATGCTTTCTCCCTGACCACTACTTAAATGGTGCATTATTTTTATTTGTCCCTTGATATAATTTCTAAACAATGTGGGCATATGCCAGTGCTATCCATGATAAAAGATACTATAGAGGTTTGGATCAAAGTACTGTCTGCTTCAAAGTCCAGCTCTACATTTTATTATTTCTGTCAATTTAGGGAATTTTCATCACTAGCTTCTTCTCTGTGGCTCATTTGCTTTCATCTGTAAATTTTTTAAAAATTTATTC
The DNA here is from genome assembly GCF_003254725.2 of Canis lupus dingo. NCBI lineage: Eukaryota > Metazoa > Chordata > Mammalia > Carnivora > Canidae > Canis > Canis lupus. The sequence goes on along the minus strand of NC_064246.1, from coordinate 17,950,755 downwards.
ATGAGAGACACAGAGAGGCAGAGAGAGAAGCAGGCTCCCTGCAGGGAGCCCGATGTGGGACTCGAATCTGGGACTCCAATCAGGTCCTGAGCCAGAGGCAGATGCTCAACCACTGAGCCACCAGACATCCCGAATTTTCTTTCTTCTTTCTTTTCTCTTTCTCTTTCTTTCTTTCTTTCTTTCTTTCTTTCTTTCTTTCTTTCTTTCTTTCTTTCTTCCTTCCTTCCTTCCTTCCTTCCTTCCTTCCTTTCTTTCTTTCTTTCTTTCTTTCTTCTTTCTTTCTTTTCTTCTCCTTCTCCTCCTTCTCCTCAGAGGAGGGGGAGGAGGGGAAAAGGGAGAGAGAAAAGCTCAAGCAGGCTCCATGCTCAGCACAGAGCCCTATGCATGACTTTATCTCATGACCTTGAGATCATGACCTGCACTGAAACTGAGTCAGATGTTTAATCCACAGAGCTAGCAAGCTGCCCCACCATTTGAATTTTATCTTCTTTCCTTTGTTTAAAGTTTTACTTAAATTCCAGTTAGTTAACATTTAGTATTATATTAGTTTCAGGTTTAAAACACAGTGATCCAACATTTCCATCCAATACCTGGAGCTGATTACAGCAAGTGCTCTCCTTATCCCCATCACCAATTTCACCCATGCCCCTACTTACCTCCCATCCCCCCCGATGGTCACCATCAGTTTGTCCTCTATAGTTAAGCGTCTCTTATGGTTTGCCTTCCTCTCTTTTTTCTTTTCCCCTATGTTCATCTGTTTTTTTCTTAAATACATATGAGTGTAATCATATTATTTATCTTCCTCTAATTGACTTATTTCCTTAGCATAATACCCTTTTGCTTCATCCATGTCTTTGCAAATGGCAAGATTTCATTCCTTTTTATGGCTGTGTAATATTCCATTGTATATATAAACTACATCTTCTTTATCCATTCATCAGTTGATGGACACCTGGGCTTTCCATATTTTGACTGTTGTAGATAATGCTGCTATAAATGCTGGGGTTCATGTATCCCTTGAATTAGTGCTTTTTATATTTTTTGGGTAAATACCTAGTCCTGAAATTGCTGGATCATAGGGTAGTTCTATTTTATTTATAAGCAGTCTTCACTACCAATGTGGGACTTGAACTCACAACCCTGAGATAAAGAGTCACATGCTTTACCAACTGAGCCAGCCAGGTGTCTGGGGTAGTTCTATTTTTAACTTTTTGAGGAAACTCCATACTCCTTTCCACAGTGGCTACATCAGTTTGCATCCCCACCAATAATACAGGAGGGTTCCCCTTTCTCCATACCCTTTCCAATACTTGTTGTTTCTTGTGTTGTTGATTTCAGCCATTCTGACAGATGTGAGGTGATATCTCATGGTAGACTTTCAGGTTTTTAAAATTTATTTTTGTTGTTTCAGTTTTTATTTTAAATTCTAATTAGTTAACATATAGTGTAATTTTGTAAACATCAGGGTGCATATGTCTCTTTGGATTAGTATCTTTGTATTCTTTGGGTAAATACTTAGTAGTGCAATTGCTGGCTCATAAGGTAATTCTATTTTTAACTTTCTGAAGAACTTCCATTCTGTTTTCCAGAGTGACTACACTAGTTTGCATTCCCACCAATAGTATAAGAGGTTTACTTTTATTTCCCTTGCTCAGGAGACATATCTAGTGAGAAATTGCTATTGCAATGTTAAAGAAGTTACTATCTGTGTTCTTCTCTAGGATTTTTATTGTTTCAAATCTCACATATAGGTCTTTAGTCCATTTTGAATATATTTTTGTGTATGGTATAAGAAAGTGGTCCAGTTTCATTCTTCTACATATTGCTGTACAGTTTTCCCAACACCATTTGTTGAATACACTGTCTTTTTCCCATTGGATATTCTTTCTTGCTTTGTTGAAGATTAGTTGACCATACAGTTGTGGGTCAATTTCCATTTTTTAAAAAATTGTGTTTTATTGATCTATGTGTCTATTTTTGTACAGTGCCACTCTATTTTGATTACTACAGTTTTGTGATACACTTTGAAGTCTGGAATTGTGATGCCTCAAGCTTTGCTTTTCTTTTTTAAGGTTGGTTTGAGATTTTTTTTGGGGGGGAGGGGTTGTGTTTCTAAAACAAATTTTAGGATTTTTATTTTCTAGCTGTGTAAGAAGCACTATTGAATATAATAGTTTTCTGAAAGGGATTACATTAAATGTTTTGATTGCTTTGGGTAGTATAGACATTTTAACAATATTCTTGCAATCCATAAGCAGGGAGGTTTTTTAATTTCTTTGTGTCAGCTTCAATTTCTTTCATCAGTGTTTTATAGTTTTGAGAATACAGATCTTTCACCTCTTTGGTTAGGTTCATTGCTAGGTACCTTATTTTTGGTGTAGATGTAATTGGAATTGATTCCTTGATTTCTCTTTCTCCTTCTTCATTACTAGTGTACAGAAATGCAACAGATTTCTGCATGTTGATTTTGTATCTTGTGACTTTACTGAAATTATTTATCACTTCTAGCATCTTTTTGGTGGCATCTTTGCATTTTCTACATAGAGTATCATGCAATCTTCAAATAGTGAAAGTTTTGCTTCTTCATTGCTGATTTGGATGCCCTTCCTCTCTTTATTTCATTTTTTTTTTTTACTCTCCCAAACTCTATTTTTTTAAGCAGAAAAGTTGTATGTTTCTATAAACACATTTCATAAACATATGTTCTTTTAAAAAATATATTCATATAATATGCTTTTTTTAAAAAAAAATACAAGTGCAGGACTCTACCCAAATTCTGCTTTGTTATTTATATAGATATATATTTTACAGAAATAGATGATTTGGGGATGCCTGGGTGGCTCAGCAGTTGAGCATCTGCCTTTGGCTTAGGGCGTGATGCCAGAGTCCCAGGATCTAATCCCACGTCGGGCTTTCTGCATGGAGCCAGCTTCTCCATGCAGCCTATGTCTCTGCCTCTCTCTCTCTGTGTCTCTCATGAATAAGTAAATAAAATCTTAAAAAAATAAATAAGAAATAGAGGCTTTTACTACAATTCTGTTTTTTATTGGAATTTAACTTAGTTTTTTAAAAATTTATTTTTTTAAAACTTAAATGCAAATAATTAACATATAGTGTATTATTGGTTTCAGAGGTAGAGTTCAGTGATTCACCAGTATTTATAACACCCAGTGCTTATTATATCACATGCCTCCTTAATGCCCCATCCCCCTACCCCCTTCCTTCTTACAACCCTCAGTTTGTTTTCTGTGATTAAGAGTCACTTATGGTTTATCTCCCTCTCTGATTTTGTCTTGTTTTATTTTTCCCTACCTCCCCTATTATCCTCTGTTTTGTTTCTTAAATTCCACAAATGAGTGACATTATATGATAATTGATAATTGTCTTTCTCTGATTGACTTATTTCACTTGGCATAATAAACTCTAGTTCCATCCACATCATTGCAAATGGCAAGATTTCTTTTTTTTTTTTGATGACTGAGTAGTATTCCGTTATATAGATATATCACATCTTTTTGTTGTCTGATTACTGTGGCTAGGACTACAGTACAATGTTAAATAGAAACTAAAAAAACATAATAATAACAGGTCAGTGAAATCAGGAATTTGTTCTTTGAAAAAATTAATAAAATTGATAAAGCCTTAGCCAGACATCAAAAAGAAAAGATAAAGGACTCAAATAAGTAAAATCACAAACAAGAGAGGAGAAATACCAACCAATGCCACAGAAATACAAACAATTATAAGAGAATATTATGAAAAAGGTAATGCTGGGGTGCCTTGGTTGGCTCAGCAGTTGAGTGTCTGCCTTCAGCTAAAGACGTCTCAGAGTACCATCAATATTCATAAATCAATAAATGTGATATACTACATTAATAAAAGAAGGGATAAGAACCATATGGTCATTTAAATAGATGTAGAAAAAAACATTTCACAAAGTACAACATCTGTACATGATAAAAACCCTCAATAGATTAGATTATGTTTTAAATTTTTATAAAGTTCAATGTATCAACTTTTTATTTGCTCCAAAGTCATAAAAATATTCTCCTATATTTGATCCTAAAAGCCTTATTATTTTGTATTTCACATTAGGTAACCATTTTCTATTAAACTGACTTTTGGTTATATTTCATACCATACTAAAATTTTTTTCTCCAAAGAATATCCAGTTGACTCCATCCAGTTTATTAAAATGATCACCCTATCCCTACAGGAACACAGTATCATTTTGGTGGGGAAGCATAGATCAAGAATATGTGTGAGTTTATTTATGGACTTTATTCTACTGATTAGTTTGTCTTTTCTTAGTTTGTCTTTATTTTCTAATGAAAATATAACTTCTATAGTGTGATGCCACTTTAAAAACATAATATGAAATTTGGTTTACTTAATAAACAAATTAGACATCTTATTGTCCAATAAGGTAATACAATGGATAATTAGTAATATGCATTTTTCCATGTGTTCTAGTTGTTTCATTAATGTAATCACTTAGACAAAAGAATGGATTCTTAAGTCAATACATAGGAAGTCACTGTTAAAAATATATGAGAGTTCTTCTTGAGGTATGTTTGTAGACTTTGGTCTTGTTTTAAGGAGTAGTAACACTATACTGGAGAAATTAAGATATAACTTGTATTTGTTTAGTATTAAAAGATTGACAGTCTATAGCCTATAGGCCAAAACTTGTTGGCCATCTGTTTTTGTAAATAAAGTTTATTGACTACTTTTGCACTACAGTGGCAGAATTGAGTAATTATGAAAGAAATTATATGATCCACAAAGCCTAAAGTATTTACTGTCTGGCTCGTTGTCTAATATATTTGTCAATCCCTGCTCTAGAGAATCTGCATATATTCTCAGAAAAAAACTGCTTAACATCATAGTTGTCCTAAGAAATTAAACAGGCTATCTTGCTATATTGTTTTCTAGATGCAATTTTGAGAAATTAATATTGAGTTTTCACAACATCTAAATCTATATAAACCGTTCAGAGAAAAAGTATTCTAGAAAATTTTCAAAAGCTATTGAGAGAGGCAAATTATTGACCAGAGCTACTAGAAGGAGTTTCTAACAATGAGATCTGCTGTCACCTCCATTGATGGAAATTGTTAGTGGGAGCCACTGTCCCTGGAAGTAGCTTCCAATAAATGGCAAAATGTTGCCATTGAAAATTGTTTGCCAATAAGAGACTCCTAACTCTAGGAAACAAACAAGGGGTAGTGGAAAGGGAGGTGGGCGGGGGGTTGAGGTGACTGAGTGATGGGCAATGAGGGGGGCACTTGACAGGATCAGTACTGGGTGATATGTTGGCAAATTGAACTCCAATAAAAAAAAGATAGTGTGAAACTCAAAAGAAATAAAAAAAAATCTTTTTTTAAAAAAGAATATATCCTCTCCAATACATCTTTCCTTAGTGTATCACCAAAGAAATCGTTCTTGTATTTCACCATTAAATAAAATATGGCAATTTCAAAAGAATAAAGAGAAAGAAAGAAAGAAAGAAAGAAAGAAAGAAAGAAAGAAAGAAAGAAAGAAGAAAGAAGAAAGAAAGAAAGAAAGAAAGAAAGAAAGAAAGAAAGAAAGAAAGAAAGAAAGAAAATTGTTTGCCAATAAGATCCAAAGCTAGTATAAAAATACAGGAGGTCCCTGGGTAGCTCAGTGATTTAGCGCCTGCCTTCCGCCCAGGGTGTGATTCTGGAGTCTGGGGATTGAGTCCCACGTCGGGCTCCCTGCATGGAGCCTGCTTCTCCCTCTGCCTTGTCTCTGCCTCTCTCCCTCTCTCTCTCTCTCTCTCTTCTCTCTCTCTCTCTCTCTCTGTCTCTCATGAATAAATAAATAAACTATTTTTAAAAGCCCACAAATATTTTCTAGTATTTTTCCAAGTGGTAGAATGTCTTTGAATGGTATTTCTTTTTCCTTCTTATTGCAGAAATGATTCTGTGCCGATTATGTAAAAATAATTCGTCATGGTTATATAAACGGGCAAAAACATAGATACAATATGACTTCCTTTTCTGGGTAATTAGAATGATCAAGAATAGTGATTTACGGAACTTCTTATATTCTGTGATGGAAATGTAGTCACATAAATTGTACTTATGGAACATTCAGTCCATATGTTCCAATGCTAGTGTGTACCAGATGATTATCATTTGATGTTAAATACATAATTAAGATAGGGTTTATGATTTGATCTGATGTTAGACAGAAATCAAAATATATGTGACTAAAAAAATAAAAATAAAATAAAAATAAAAAAATATATGTGACTGAGGAATTGAGTAATACTTTTAATTCTGGGATAGCTCATTTCAAACTTTCATATGTCGAGATATTTAAAGTTAACAGGGAGGTGCCTTAGAGATGAGCCTGTGCTTCCTGAGTTATTGGTGGCTGGAGAACAGAAGAAGGTATATTTCACTTTGTTAGATATTTATAGGAGATGCCTCTATTTTTAGTATATTCCAGAAATCCAAGAATTGGCAAATCAACAAATTCTTCCTTGCTATGTGAACACATTTGATTTATTTATTTATTTATTTATTTATTTTTTATTTGTTATGAAACTCATGTGTGACCTTCTCTGTGAAACTTTCATACATGTGAACCCTCCTACCACGCTTTTCCCCAATTAGAAGTAATTGCTCCCTCGTGCATTGTTCTCGGTACTTTATTTAAATATTAATTCAACTATTTGCCATTCTAAATTACAATTAACTCTCCTCTTCTCATTAAAATGTCAAAAATAAGCTTATATCATAAGAAATTAGATGAAATATAAACAAAAATATATAATCATGATAAAGGAAGTAGGAAGACAGATAAAAAAGATGATGGATTGAAATTATTTTTAAAGGTTTAGTATACATATATAATTTTGCAAACATCATTAAGACAAACAGAAGAAAGCCAAAATAAACTACATTATGGGTTAAAAAGTTTATGAGAAATGTTATTTTGGTATTAACTCAAAAAATATAAAAAAAAAGAAGAAGAAAAACTCTTAAAATTTGGGAAACATATTAAAGATTTATCATTATAAATACAAGGCCATGATATTTTTATATATTTCTTAGTAACATTCGGTAAAGTAGGTTATGAGGTGCAGGACTATGAAAATAGAAGACAATCATTCATTTTATTTTTTATAAATAACCTTAATACTAATTATCTGTGGAAATGTATAAAAATGAAAACTATATCTTTTTCCCTTATGACTAAAGGTACCAACATTGTAAATAAAGTAAAAATACATTATATTTAACACTGAAATAATATTATTTGTTATCTAGTATACCTTATTTCAAAACTGTGAGGATGGTTATATATTAGGAAAAATTAATAGTACACTTTATAAAAATAAATTAAAGGAGGAAAACACATGATTACATAACAGATTAAAAAAATAATTTGATTCAATTCAGTGGATTAAAGCAATTAGTGTAAAACTATGGCTAGCCTAATTTGATACTTATGAGGAAAATAAAAATAAACTCTATTTTTATCATATTAAAACATAATTTTTAAATGGATTAAAAATAAAAATGTACATTTACATGTATAGTTGGCCCTTGGACAACATGAATTTAAACTGTGCAGGTCCACTTATACATGGATTTTTTTGTTCAATAAATACATTACAGTTTTGTAAATGTTTTTCTTCCTTATGATTTTCTTAATAACATTTATTCTCTAGTTTACTTTATTATAAGAATATGGTATGTAATACACATACAAAACATGTGTTAATTATTTATGCTATTAATAAATCTTCTGGTCAAAAATAGGCTATTAGTAGTTAAGTTTTTGTGGAGTCAGAAATTATATGTGGATGTTTAACATCATAGGGATATCAGCACCCCTAACCCCTGCATTGTTCAAGGGCATTAATTTTTAACTTATTGTATTAACTTTTAACCTATATGTAAAACTAGGAGGTACTATTTGTGTAACACTGTTGTGATGAGCTTCTCTTATCCAAGCAGCAAAATAAAGGACATAGATGAAAAATTAAATGTATTTGCTTACACAAAAATATAAATAAAAAACATAGGCCACAATATACCATAAATAGAGGACAAAATCTTGACTGTGTTAATACCCTTAATATGTGAAGAGCTCTTAAGTAAGAATAAGAGAACCCAATAGAAAAATAATTCATTATAGAAAAGGAAAAACTTTAGGACAATAAAGATATGACTTGAAACTTTATTTTTGATCAGGTTATGTGAAATAAAACAATGGGTGGCATTAGATGAACAAAAATGGGGAAAAGTGATATTATCCTGTTATTGAGTATATGTAGAAAGAAAATTTTATAGAAAATAAACCAGCAGTTTCTATTTAAATTAAAATTTAACTCAGAATTCCACTTTTAAATTTTTTTAATTTTTATTTGATTTCTCTATATAGTAACATATCATCTTCAAATAGTCAAAGTTTTGCTTCTTCCTTACCAATTTGAATGCCTTTTAACTCTGTTTTCTTGTCTAATTGTTGTGCCTAGAATTTGTAGTACTATGCTGAGTTGTGAGAGTGGACATCCTTGTCTTGTTCCTGACCTTAGGAGAAAAGCTCTCAGGTTATCCCCATTAAGGATGATGTTAGCTGTGGGTTTTTCATATACGGCCTTAATTATATTGTTATATATTCCCTCCAAGACTATTTTGTTGAGGGTTTTTATCATGAACGGATATTGTACTTTGTCAGACGCTTTTTCCACATCTGTTGACATGATCATATGGTTTTTATCCTTTCTCTTACTGATGTTATTACATATCATATTGATTAATTTGCAGATATTGAGCCACATGCATCATGGGAATAAACCCCAATTGGTAATGTTGAGTGACTTTTTAATGTATTGTTGGATTTGGTCATAATTCCGTTTTTGAACATAATTTATAGAAATAAAAGTAACATTAAAAGATATATTTTATAGTGTTAAATAATTAGCAAAGTAACAACAAAATGAAACTGAAAACAACCTGAATATCCCTCTGGAAGCTGAGTCCGAAATAACATGGTACAGTAATTGTATGGAGTATAGTGTAAATTTTAGAAAGAATGGGAGCTAAATCTGTTTTCTACAGAGAAGGGCATGATATTACAGGTACATAAAACACCTGAATAAAATGCGAAAGCTATGTTACATGGTGGTTACTTCAGCTGGGAAAAGAAGACAAGTGGTAAAAATACGAACTTTTTCTTTAAGTTTGTAGAATTTCACTTGTTACATCAAACATGAATTACACTCCTACTTTAAAAATCTAATAATAGAAATTTTTAATGAATAATATTGAGTACTTATTTTTTCAGATTTTATTTACTTATGAGAGAGAGAGAAAGAGAGAGAGAGAGAGGCGGAGACACAGGCAGAGAGAGAAACAGGCCCCATGCAGGGAGCCCAAGGTGGATCTTGATCCGGGGACTCCAGGATCACGCCCTGGTCTGAAGACAGGCCCTAAACCACAGGGCCACCCAGGGATCCCCTTGAGTGTTTAATTATATTTTATAAAATGATCATCTGTAAATCATAATATTCATAGTACAACACTATAGATATAATTTCTTAATTATTTAGGTGAGAATTATTCTTTTCTATCTTTTAAATATTTATTTATTTATTTTAGGAAGAAAGATCGGGGGAGGGATAAAGCAGACTTCATGCTGCGTGGAGACTGACCCCTGTGTCAGGGGTCATCATGACTTGGACATCATGATCTGAGCCAAAATCAAGAGTCAGATCCTTAACCAACTGTGCCATCCAGGGATGTGCCATCCATCTATTCCTTCCTTTTCTTTTTTTTTTTAAGATAGATTTATTTATTTATTTATTTATTTATTTATTTATTATTTATGATAGGCATAGAGAGAGAGAGGCAGAGACACAGGCAGAGGGAGAAGCAGGCTCCATGCAGAGAGCCTGATGTGGGACTCGATCCCAGGTCTCCAGGATCATGCTCTGGGCTGAAGGCAGGCACTAAACCACTGAGCCACCCAGGGATCCCTTCCTTTCTATTTTTAAGGTTAATGCTATAAACTAATTTCTGGTAATGGCCATTTTTCCCTAACAAATATTAACAAGGGAGTTGTAAATTGAATTATAAATAAAACACATAGCAACACAGCAACAGCAAAAACATTCTAACTTATAACTCTCTTTAGAGGAGTGTTTTGTATTCTTAGACAAGAGCACTCCTTTTTGAGTTTCCATTCTGTCAAAATCTGTGAATTCTAGAAGAAAATATACGATATTACTTCCATAATACTGCACTTTAATACTTCCGCCTCCATCAATTTCCTAAGCACTCATATTTTTCTGTGTACTGGTTAAAAATAATTTTAATGCGATTTACTAACTATATGCTCTTTGTCTTTTCTTAGTGTCTATAATCTTCTCCATGACAGTATCCTATCTAATATTCTGTTAGTTCCTAAGTGGTGTCAAGAGAGCAGGAGAGGCTTAATAAACACCTACATGAATCGTTGGTGCGCTTATCAACTAGAGTGCCCATTATTTAATGTAAATAAGATGATATTCTTCTTAAGTGGGCCTATTTCCTTTTATTTTTTTGGATTTGTACTGCTTTATTTTATTCAATAGAGACTGCTGCTGCTCCTGGTTTAACTGGTTTTAAGGATTTACAAATGACCTAGAAGGGCCAGTATTTTAAATTTTACTCAGACTCATATTTGAATCTCTTAAGGCTGAGATACAAGAAAGAGCTACTTAGTGAGTGAACCTAGCTTATAATGCAACATCTGTCTGTCATTTTGATTCTGTATTTCTTTACATTATCTATGAATAAGCAGCAAAGCTTATTAAAAAATATAAACACCTCATGAAGAGAGATAAACTCAGATGACCATGAAGGCTCATTCATCCCCCTAATAATAGTGTAGCAATAAACTGGCTCAGGTGATCTGAGCTAGCCCAGTGAAAAAAAGCTTTTGAAACCCAGACGTCTTTCTACAAGACCATTTCCTCCACCAAGAAGTACCTATTTTCATATAGTGACTTGAGAACTCCTGCCCCATTTTTTCTGCAAATAATATATAGAGACTTTTCAGGATCAGGGTTTCTTTTCTGGAGCCCTTTCATTGGTGTGTACAATGGTGTGAACAAGGCCCACCTGGCCAAAGCAGATCTTCCTGTGGCATAATGACACCTTCAGAATCGTCCTCTCTGCTGCTTCCCTATAGGGAGGTTTTCTTAATTCCACCCTAGTTTAGCTTTACACAGTGTGGTAATAATCTACATTCTTCCTTGTCTTTGTGTGAAAAAATGGCCATGGGAACTCAAGTGCTAGAGCTATACAGCAGAACTTGCAGATGTCCATCCCCCATCCACCTCATCTGTGGCAACCACCAGTTTGTTCTGAGTCTGTTGATTTTTTCCTTTGTTCATTTTATTTCTTGAATTCCACATATGAGTGGAATTATATAGTATTTGTCTTATTGAAACATTATTTATAATAGCCAAGATATGGAAGCAACCCAACTTTCCATCCATAGATGAGTGGATAAAGAACATGTGATATATATATATATTGCAATATTACTACACCCATAAAAAAGAATGGAATCTTTCCTTTTGCAACAGCATGGATTGATCTAGAGGATAATGCTAAGTGAAATAAGTCAGTTACAGATGTTAGATTTTGAACAGCATATGGATACACTGTAGAGAGATGCTAAAAAGCTATCATTATTTTATTCCTGTTAATGACCAGTAAGTACTGAGTAGTAGATAGGCTCTCCTTTATAAATGAAGACAATACCTAATGAATGATATAAGGACTGATATGATCCTTGTTCACAAGGATATATTAGTAAGTGAAAAAAGCCAGGAAGAAAAAGCTACCTTCCCATCATATATATATTTTCTTGCATTTCCTAAAAGAAATACTAGAAAAATAAACTAACAAATAGATATCACCAGAAGTATGTATATGAGGGAGACTGACAGTGTGTCAATAGTGGTAGTGAGACTTCTCTGTTCAACATATTTTCAGCTGCTAAATCATTGGATTGTTATCTTTTAAATAATTGAATTAAAAGCCAACCAGCCAACAGCACATTTTTCTTTTCATATGATATTCTAGGCTAAAAGAACAAATTTCCAACATTTTCAGAATTCAGGAATATATTCTATTTTGTTTAGTTGGATAAAAAAACCCAAAACTATGAAATAAAATAAGCCATAAGTAAATCCTGTATAAAGTTGTATAATTGACTAAAAATTTATTTTCTTGCATAACCATGGAAATAAGCCATAAACATTGGTGTGATATGATCTTAATTTTTTAAAAATGGTGTGGCCTTGCAATAAATTCCATTTTGCCTCATTTCTATGTGCATATTGTAAGAAGAATTTTTAGGGATGTTATATTTTAAAAAGTCACAGTAATGCAATAAAATGCAGTGAAGTGGGATTCATGGGTGGCGCAGCGGTTTAGCGGCTGCCTTTGGCCCAGGGAGCGATCCTGGAGACCCGGAATCGAATCCCACGTCGGGCTCCCGGTGTATGGAGCCTGCTTCTCCCTCTGCCTGTGTCTCTGCCTCTCTCTCTCTCTCTCTGTGACTATCATAAATAAATAAAAATAATTTAAAAAAAAAAAAAAAAAAAAAAATGCAGTGAAGTCATGAAATAACAATAATAAACTGTCTTGAAAAGAGGATTTTTATCAGGGTATAGAATTATTTTATATGCATTCAAATGTTTCATGGGGGAAAACCAGTGCAATCTAGGAACATACTGTAAGACATATTTTAAACTTTAAGTAATTAATTTACAATTTAACCATCTTTTACATTAGACACCTAAGTCAAGATTACATTTCTATGTTAGAATTGACATATGGTTTAAAGTTCAAGATAAATCAGACTGTAACAATTGTACCATATGTATTTTAAAAATTCATATCAAAATGTTGAGGTGACAAAGGAAATGGAGTTAGGTGAAAAGACCGGCTCCTGGAACCACCTGGGCATTTAAGTGATTAGTTTTGTAGTTTAACTGGGATCCCATTGGTCAACCTTTCCTTTCCTATCCTCAGAACTTTTTCTATGGAAGTGTTTTAAAAGGAATTAAGGGAAGTAATGAAGCATACGAAAGCGATTCCATTTATCGTTGTTTAAGTTATTGTAGCCATTTAAATTAAATTTGATTTGTAGTAGCTTTAAACATTTTAGTTTTGCTTAATTAATTGTAAGTAGAAACAAGATTTGTGACAGAACTACTGTGCTTAATAGACAGGAATGATATATTTAACTACCAAATCAAAAAGTGACAGTTTTACCAATGCTGTAAGTTATTTTCCTGGAGGCTATTTCAACTTTTCAGAAACAAATAAACAAAAATATGGACCTGTGAGGAGCACCTGGATGGCACAGTTGGTAGAGCATGTGACTCTTGATCTCTAGGTTGTGAGTTTGAGCCCCACATTGTACATAGAGCCTACTTAATAACACAACAAATATATTGATATTGATTTATCTATAGACATATATGTAGACATATATATATATAGACCAGTTCTCTGAACAAAATTTAAAAAGTGGTTTTAATGAAAAATTTACAGCTTCCCTTGTATTTCAGCAGTTATTGCTTTATATCTTAATGTCAAGTTTTAAAAATATTGAAATGACTCCATAGTTTTTGATATTATAGGCATATTTCAATCAGTAATGCATATCTATTCCAGTTTTGGGGGTAGCATTTTTCTATTAAATGACTCTCATATAATTTACCACTGATTTCTGCAACAATGATGATGCTGTATTCTAGTAGAGAAAAGAATGAACACTTATCTATTAAAATATTCTCTAAATTAAAAGGACACAAAATACAGTTGTTACATGATCAGAAATTAAGATAGTTTCTGCTTAACTTGGCTTTCTATGTTAAGATTGCCAGATGGCTTCACCATCTTAAAAAAAACAAAAAAAAAACAATTTTAACTTTCCCTCCTTTTCAATCCACTTTTTCTTTCCATATACTTGTTTCACTTATTATTTTTATATCATTCACTTTTTTTCTAAACAATTTCTGCCAGCAGCATCGATAGAATTAGAATTGAATGGGAAAATGGTACCAAAAAAACAAGTGTTACACATTGTTGTCAGACCCTTAATCCTTAAAATGTCTTCAAAAGGTATCATTTTATGGATGTTGAGCTACTATTTCAGTGTCCTAAAAAGAGTTCCATGTTGGAGTCAGATAGATCTTATATAAATCCTGGCTCAAAATTGTATCTAACAGTTCTTAGCAAAATAAGATGAGATGAATTCTCTGATATTCAGTTCTTGGGATTCTGTAATATGGAGATAATGTTGCCAATGACTGGTACATCAAAAATAAGCAACATATATTTTTCCTCACACTTCTCAATAGTTTAATAAACTAATAACTAGGGTTGTTAGATTGTATATATGATATTTGTTAAACTGGGCACAATTCTAATAAGCACTGATAGGCTTTGGTAAGGAGAGCTGAGTGCCTAGACAGTTGCATGAACAAGATGTTTGTTATACTGTATTATTAAAAAATAACTTATCTCCTATGGTGTGGTCTAAATATAATCTGAAAGAAATCACAGGACAGTTTCACAACATTGTCAAAAGGGAGGTTGTGTGGTTGAAACTGTTTCAAGAGGCAGAATTTTGTACATTCAGAAAAATAAATCCACTTTATTTATATTCATCCACTGTTAGACATTGCTTTAGCTAATGAATGCTAAGTCATGATAATTAAATTTCTTAGAAAAGGGATGCCTGGCTGGCTCAGCGGTTGAGCACCTGCCTTCGGCTCAGGGCATGATCCGTGATCCTGGAGACCGGGATCCAGTCAAACAACAGGCTCCCTTTGTAGAGCCTGCTTCTCTCTGCCTACGTCTCTCTCTTTTTCTCTCTGTGTCTCTCATGAATAAATAAAAATCTTTAAAGAAATAAGTTTCTTAGAAAATAAAGGATAAAAACCATGATTCTGTATTTTAGTTTATGATAAGAAATTTAATGCTTAAGGAGACTTAACAAATCACACATTTCACCTGTATCTTTTCCAACCATAGGAAAATTACACAGGAAGCCAAATTATCAGAGGGCTGTTTGATGAAAATAGAATCACATTAAGAACAACAGTTGATTATATGTGGATTTTATTGATTATATCAGCTTTAATAACTAGGGCATCCATCTCTTAAAGAAAGAGAAGGATGTTTTCTTTCTTTAAGAAAACATCTGCCTTAAAACACAAAATGCTGTCAGCTTCTAAGCAGTACTTGAGTGGGAATGGATGATGATAGATGACTCTGTGTGTGTGTGTGTGTGTGTGTGTGTGTGTGTGTGTGTGTCTTCCTAAATTCAGTTTTATTTTTTTTAAGATTTTATTTATTTATTCATGAAAGATACACAGAGAGGCAGAGACAAAGGCAGAGGGAAAAGCAGGCTCCACACAGGGAGCCTGATGTGGGACTTGATCCCCAGACTCCAGGGTCACGCCCTGAGCCAAAGGCAGACACACAACCACTGAGCCACCCAGGCGTCCCATAAATTCAGTTTTAGAACGACTCCTCCTATGTCTGACATTATGTTCTTTAGAAGTTATATCATGATGAAATAAATAAATAGTTTTGTAAGGATTGCAAAATCAATTCATTGGAGTGCTAAAAAAAAAAGTCATAAAACTTTAATTGATATTTAACTATAATTCATCCCTTATAATCTTAGTTTATGTATGTTTGAGTCAAACTAAGCTAAATTTTTTGTAGGCTTAAGATTCATAATTGATGATGATTCCCTACGTCTCTGATTCTAGCAAGTTTGTGTTGATTTCAGATTTCAACTGTACTTTAACTGTCTGAGGGCACCTTTTAAAAAATTTCTTAAATTCTAGGAAGTCATCTCTTTTCTATTCTTTTTTTAAGAATTTTATTTATTTATTCATGAGAGACAGAGAGAGAGAGAGAAAGAGAGAGAGAGAGAGGGGCAGAGACACAGGCAGAGGGAGAAGCAGGCTCCATGCAGGGAGCCCGACGTGGGACTCAATCCCAGGTCTCCAGGATTAGGCCCTGGGCTGAAGGCAGCGCTAAACCACTGAGCCACCCAGGCTGCCCTCTTTTCTATTTTTTGTATCAATATTAGCATTCCTTAGTGTGAATTTATAATCTTGTGAATTCCTAAAATTTTAGAATTTAAACTAATTATCTTTAAGAAAACTATACTGCAAATAAAAAAGCCTTCTCTTAAAATTTTCTGTGTAAATGCTCTTAGATTATCATTTCCCCAACCTCTGCTTCTTTTCAACTGCTAGCAGCAACAATAACAAATTCCCTTAAAATAAAAAATATGAAGAAGCATAATCTTAGGAGAGAAGATACGGTCCATTAACATTTCAATATATTAAGTAGTCAAAATTATAATTAATTGTTAAAAATATTAATTTTCTGTCATTTACATAAGAGTTCAAAAATGTATTAGGTCACATTTCTGTTTAAACCATGCAGTGCAGGATTTGCAGGGTAGGATAGTTTGTTCTTAAATGGCTATTCAGGATTGTTGTTCAACAGTGACAAATAAACAATGGGCCATTTTATTGCCAGAAAGGGACAAATACATGAAGAAAAAAATAGAATCACAATGTCAAATGGTATTATAGATTAGATAGACCTAACTGATTTAAAATAATATTTTATAGAAATTGTGGCATATATCTGTGTTCCTAGGGTGCATTATGAGCATTATAGAATGTCTGGAGACTAGATTTTTATCTTCATTTCTCTGGTTTGCTTTTGGATTATTCACACCCTTGAAGTGTCTCTAAAAAATTAAATTTCTTTCTTAGAGTTCATTGGTTATTACTATACGTCTCTGAAAATGATTGGAAGGAGAAAGGAATTTAAATAAAAATCACACTTTTACTAGCTCTCTGCTTTTGGTGTGAAATTTTGAAGGATTAGAAGTAACAAACAGGATCTCTCTCTTTAGAACTTGTAGTGTCTCTTTGTGTTGCCTGGCAATGAGTTAGCCGGAATACTCCTTTGTATCCTGCACACAAAAGGAGTCACTACTCAAAACCTCACCTTCTCCTGAAGATCTACAGCTGCTTTAAGCATTGTTATCAGGCACGCAATTACAAGATCCTTTTATTTCACTAGTAAGGCCATTTTCAGAACCACAAAACCCTTGTGCAACATGTCCCAGTGACTCTCCTGCTCCTTCATTAAGTTAATGGAAAAAGCCCCTTTCCTGGAGTTCAATCCAGGATATTCCATCCTAGTCTGATCCAGACATTCTCAGGGAGGATTCAGGACTGGTCCCTGCTGCCTCTGAGTTCTACCTAGAGCTGTGGAATGTTTGCACTGTCCATGCCCTTTACTTGAAAACATGTGACCACGCTGAGAAGAACAATTATGTTTCTCTTTTGTAATATAAAAAATATAATTTACAAGTATTGAATATTTTATAGAAGTAGATAGGAAAAGGGGGGAACGACTCACTCCCCAAGTTTAAAGTTGTCTTATAAAGCCTATAAACCTAGAGTTGGGAAACTCTGAACACTCATATCAAGATTTTCCTTAAACTCATTAGCAGGTTTATGCTATCAATAATAAATCAAACTAAGAGTACTGTAATCAAAGAAGGACCTTTCATTTCACAGAGGAAAATCTAGGTCTGTACATATTGCAAGCCATTCATATGAGATATGAGTGACTCTCAGGAGCTGGAACAAAATGCCAGCAAGGTATAAATGGCATCAGGGGTAGTCTCGCCTATAAATATTTTCAGATTTATAGCCTTTGGTGTGAAAAACATATTGTGTGAGGAAATACATTGTGAATAAATGGAAATTGTACTCTACTAAAGTCAGAAAGGGGAAAATACAGTTTTATTTCTTCCCAACATTTCTGCATCATGGTATCACTAAGTGTGCAGTCATAAATCTGAGATGAATCTCAAGAAATGGTGTAAAAGATTTCATTGCTGATCTGTCAGATTTTAGAATTTCGTTCATCCAGTCAGTTGGAGAAAATCACACAGGGCAGAGGCAGACAATCTGACCAGAAAGCATGGGAGATCTTTGGCTTCGCTGGTCACTTAGTGCAGAAATTTGAAATTGTGAAAAAATAAAGATTAAATTGCTTTCATTTAGAGAGAGTAATGTGTAAAGATCAGGTATCTAGTCATTGTCAGTCCTGTAAAAAAGGCTTTTAATCATCAAATGGATAGATTACATAAAGAATTATCATAGATAAATGTAGTATTGTTTTCTCTGCCTTAACAAAATACAAAGATTTAACCACATGGGAATAGTTTTTCTTCAGCCATTAGAGATTATAGCAATCATTATATTATTTATCAAAGGTATTCCTTATTTAAAATTGATGATCTTTCCAGTAAAATAATAATTGTTATGTCATGGTGTGGTTTGGGGCATTAAGTGAGATAATACTGGTAAAGTGAATTGTCAGGTTCCTGATCCACAGTTCTTGCTCAATAAACATTAACTAAAATAATTATCCTGGATCTAGAACTAAAGTTATGACATATCTTTAAAAATACAAATTTGATAAAAGATCTATACTCTAAAGACTACAGAACAGTTATGAAAGAAATTGAGGAAGACACAAAGAGATGGGAAAACACTCCATGTGTATGGATTGGAAGAATAAATATTGTGAAAATGTGTATGCTACCCAGAGTAATTTACTCATTCAATACAATGCTTATCGATATACCAGGGACTTTCTTCACAGTGTTGGAACAAATAATCCTAAGATTTGTATGGAACCAGACAAGACCTTATTTAGCCAGAGGAATGTTGAAAAAGGAAACTAACTAACTAACTAACTAAATAAATAAATAAGCAAACAAACAAACAAACAAATAAATAAATAAATAAACAAACAAACAAACAAATAAATAAATAAATAAATATTATTTAAAAGGAAAAGAATAAAAAAAGAAACACAAGCTGGGGCATCACAATGCCTGACTTCAACCTGTATTACAAAGCTGTGGTCATCAAGACAGTTTTTTCTCATGGTTAGTCTGGGGCTTTGTGATTTTAGGTGAAAGAGTACAGTGATAGAGTGCCATTGTCATCACATCATTTCAAGTGTCCAACTATCAACATTATATGTCACTATTGATGTTGACATTGATCATCTGGCTGAGGTTGTGGTTTCTCCATTGTAGAGTTAGTTTTTCCCCTTTCTTATACTCCACTCTGGAAGGAAGTTACTGTGTGGCTATTTAAGGAGTGGGAATTATATCTCCCTCCTTGAGGACAGACTATCTAAGTAATTTATTTGGAATTCTTCTTCCAAGGATATTTGATTGTTCTCTCCAATTTATTAATGTACTCAACTGTTTACTTCTATCAGTATGGACTGTTGAATACTTAATCTATATTGTGGGCGGTAATCCAATACTGCTTTATTTATTTTGCTTCTCAAATTGTTGCAGCTTTGGTCATTGAGAGCTCTTTCATTTGGCTTCTGTGTTCCTTTGACATAGGAATTGTCAACATTTCTTAGCACTTCTTTACTTTTTGACAGTAGAAGGTGCTTCAAGTTCTTCTTGTATATTTCTTGCCCGTTCCTAAAATCGGCAATTTCTCCAAGGAACCCCGATACTTTTATTGGAGACATAGTCTTATAAACCATGCTGGGTGCTAGATGTGCTTGTTGCTACCAGACCTTTGTTTCCTTTAGGATTTCTCAGCTATCACAGCAAGGAAATATATGTGTGTACACTAAACTATGTGTGTAAATACATATCTATAAATATTTATATATGTATTCATCTGTATCTATATTTAGCTAAAAATGAATTCAAGTGATGTTTTTCATTATAACCTACTACCATGTCGTCATTCTAGCTTACCCCCACTAGCTCCTCTCTAAATTCTCAGAGAAACTCTCTCAGAGAAACCTGGTTCCCATCATCACCATCCATGTACCTAATTGTTCAATTAGCAGTAGACATGTGTAGCAGTATCAGAATTGTTAACATGTCTTCCCGGAACCAGTTTTATCAACTAGAGTATATATTTTTTAAATTCCTTTTGGCTTTAGTCTTAAAGATTAAATTCATCTCCAAAATTTTTTAGGTCAACAGCTTCCTTCTCTCCACCCCACTCTCCAGTGAGCTCATTTCATACAGTTAGATACTGTTGTTGCAATCTGCATACCTTCCTAAGATCCCCCAACCTACTAAAAGGTATTTTTTAAATTTACATAATTAATGTTTACTCTGTGCTGTAAATTTCTATGGCTTTTGACAAATATGTAATGTCATGTATTATACAGAATAGATTCACCACCCTAAAAACACCATGTGCTTCACCTATTCAACCTCCCCTTCTTCCTGAATTCCTGGGAATCACTAATATTTTTATTGTTACAGATTTGTTTTTTCCAGAATATATGTGATTGGAATCATGCAGTTTGTAGCCTTTACAAATTGGATTCTTTCACTCAGTTATAAGCATTTATTTATGTATGACCTTTCATGGCTTGATTGTTCATTTCTTTATATTTATGAACATCTCTGTCTTTTAAGTTATTACTATTTCTTTACTCTTTTGAAATAAATTATATTTCTTTTCGAAATTTTTAGTGGTTGCCCTAGAGTTTTCAGTATATGCTTACAATGATTATAAGTCCACTTTGACATAACAATAGTGCTTGACAGCTAGTGGAGTTATCTTTTAACATAGTATTGCCCCCTTTAATCCTTGATAATAGTGTTATCATTTATTTAACTTACCTATGTGCTATTATCATCCAATATACTGTAACTATATCATTTGAACAAACTGTTGTGTATTAGATAAATTAAGAACAAAATTAATTAAAAACAAAGTGTCTTATTCCATCATCTTCTGACTTACATGGTTTCTTATGAGAAGTCTTCTATATTCAAATCCTTTTTTCCACTATTCGTAAAGTATTTTATCCCTCTGGCTTCTTCAATATTTTTTCTTTGCCTTACATGCTTTACAGTTTAAATATGATATTCTTATTTGTAGTTATTTGGTATTTAACCTACTTGATGTTCTCTGAGATTTGTGGTTTGCTGCCTATAATTAATTATTGAAAATTCTCAGTTATTATCACTTAAGATGTTTCTTCTGCTCCATTTTCTTTCTTGTTTTTCAGCAATTACTTGTTTTTTTTTTATACCTTTTTATTATCCCCCAGTTATTAGATGTTCTGTGTTTTCTATTCTTTTTTCTCTTTGCATTTCAATTTGGGAAGTTTCCACTGATTTATTTCAAGCTTTCTGGATTCTTTCTTCAGCTCTGTCTAGTCTACTGATGAGCCCACCAAAGGTACTTTTCATTTTTACTATAGTTCTTTTTCTTGAACTCTCGCATTTCCTTTTGATTCAATCTTAGATTTTATCTCTATGCTTATATTACTCATCAGTTTTATATTCATCTATTTTCTAGGTTAATCATTTAACATTCTCTTTGATAATTCTATAATCTGTGTCATATATGAATCTAGTTGGGCTGCTTGGTTTGTCTTTTCAGGCTATGTTTTGGTTTGCCTTTTGAGTATACTTGTGAATTTTTTGTTGAAAGCTGGACATGATATATGGAATTATCCATAAGCATTGAGGTAAATAGGCCTTTAGTCTAAGATTTTATGTAAATCTTCCTAGGAGCTAGGCTATTTTATTGTTTGATGAAGCCAATGCCAGGGGCTCCAATTTCCTCTGTTGTCTTTGTTTTTGTCTCCTCTTGTTTGAGTTTCCCTAAGAACTCCTTCTTAAACTGAGACTGTTTGCAGCTCATTATAGCTGTAATCCACTACTATTGTACTGAAAACATGTTTTAATGTGATAGTAAAATGTAAAGGAATGGAAGCATTATATACTCCTGTAAATAAATCTAAGTCTTTTAGTGGGCTTTTGTCTGGGATGTAGCTTTAACATGATGGATGGTTTTTTTGTTTGTTTGTTTGTTTGTTTTGTTTTATTTCCACTCCCCCATAGGTGAGACAGGGAGGCTAGCAGGGGCTGGTTTAATAATTGCCCTTTCTCCAAGTTGGATAAAGATCTGGTAAAGTCTTTTCCCCTGGAGAGGAGGCATATGTAATAGAAAGTGCCCTAGGAATATTTCAAAATATATATATTTTTTCTTTCCCATCCTCTCCCAGAACGGGAGGGGATTTTTTTCCCTCAAATGTTCCCTGTAAGATCTGGGAAGTGATAAAACCCACCAGTGTGTAGAAACCTCCCTAAGGCTGTGATCCCCAGAAATTTGTTGCTTTTATGCTAGTCCATACTTAGCCTTCAACAATTCATGAAGATGTACAAGTTAAGTGTTACAGGCAGTTTATGGCTTCAGTAGCTTCTGTTCAGGTAAGCTTATCCTACTTGTTTTTCTTTCCACATTATTTACCTTTCTTTCCAGATTTTGGAGAAGTTTGTCCTGTGACCTCAAAATTTTGGTGGGTTTGTTCTTTGTTGTTGTTGTTGTTGTTGTTGTTGTTATAGTGAGGACAACTTCTAAGTTTTTTACATGCTAGAGCTGAAACCAGTAGTCTCATGAGTTACTTATTTTATATTTTAGGTTTTATTTGAATTTCCTGGGCTTTCGTGTATATAATTATATTACTTGTACATAAAGATAGTTTATTTCTAATCTCCCAAAACAATTATAATTTTCTCAATATGAAATGATGGAGACAATTGGAATTTCACTTTGGTCCTAATTTTAGTGGAAATGCCTATAGTATTTTTAACTAGTGTGGCAAATTCAGATCTGAGGCATGTGTAATATGTTAAGAAAGTAGCCATAATTTTGTTTTATTGAATGTTTTAAATAGGGAAAGGTATTGAATTTTGTCAGGTTTTTCAGTGCCCATGGAGAAATCATGATTTTTACTTTTATATCTAGTAGTATAGTGAATTATTTAATTGGAATTACTAATACTGGAGCATTCTTGTATTTCTGGAGTAAACCCCACTTTGCTGTGTTGTATTTTTTAATGTACTGTTGTATTTATCAATATGGAGTCATATTCTTTGAAAATAACATATTTTCTAGTTTTGTTCATTAAAAGGGCTTGGAGCAGTGACATCTTAGCTACAGTGAACACACGTAATTCCTGTTCTTGGTTTTTAAGTACCATACCCCATTTTAGAGGAATCAAAACTCATGGAGATAATGCTATATGGAGCAGAAATTTGACTGTTATAGAATTGGATTCAGGTTATTGGCACAGAAACAGAAGTAGTACCAACATTAAAATTAATTCACTGCATCATCATTGGCATTTTTTCCAACAAAAAGATTAAAGTTGATAATGTCATGTATGTGGTTAATTTTATAAAAAACAAGACCATAATAAAAAACAGATTCTAATTCGTAGTGAAATAGGGAGTGTCCATGAAAATTTTTTGAATCACAGAGTTTCACTGGTTGTTTTGAGCAAATATTTCAGAGTTAGCAAATTTGAACAATTTTTTCTTCTGTATGATCATTCCAAAAGTGTTTATCTCTTCTGAAATGTCAAGTAATAGTCATATTAAACTGGTGTATATAATATAGTATGTGTGCATGTATATGTTTGTGTGTATTGCATGAGGACATAATCATGGAAATACTGAGGAAGATGTGCAATCAAAGAACTTTGGAGGGGCACTTGAGTGGCTCAGTTGGTTAAGCATCTGCCTTCAGTTCAGGTTGTGATCCCAGGGTTCTGGGATCTAGCCCCACATGTGGCTCCCTCAGCAGGGAGTCTGCTCCTCCCTCTGCCTCTGTCCTTCCCCCTAACTTTCTCTCTCTCTCTCTCTCTCAAATGGATAAATAAAATCTTAAAAACATGCATACACACAAAAACAACAAGAACTCTGGAGAGGTTTTTTATTTTTTTGTTTTTAAGTCCGAAGGGTTGAATGAAAGAAGGCCCTCTATCTGCTACAACTAGCACCGTTTTAAATTGGGTGTAGAGATTTATAAGCAATAAAATTTATTGATTTATAATTTCCACTGTTTAACCATGAATTAGCAAAATTAGATCAAAGACTAATAAAGATTTTTAATTGAGAAACCTGATATTATTTTAACTGTTGATCTCTATTTCTTGAGCTGTTATGTTTTACTGAATCGTCCAAAAAAATAAATTAAACGCCTCTGTGTGGATCAGAGGGGCATTTAGTGGATAGAGCATCTTTTTTTCTAGCTTCAGTTGAATTTTACTCCCAGTCACATTTTGTATATAGGATATCTGAGTGCATTTTTATGTGTAAAATGTACTCCATAAAGAGAAACACAAAACATGAAAGCCACTGGCCTTCTCACCTGGGTTATTTTCACAGTTTCTATTATATAGTTCCATTTGATTAAGGTAACTACAAACATTTGCAATTCCTCCCATTTGAACCATTTTTCATGTTGTTTCAGGTCTTTGCTGCCCTCTTGCTCTCTCTTCTGATTTTCATTTTTACCTTTAGTATGGCTTTTAAAGTGAAGAAGCTTCAAGTTTTACAAATTATTTGATACTTTCTCTGAGTCTTAGTTTCTTTAAGAGTTAATTCTTCTGAATGTCTTCAATTATCTAACAAAACAAAGTGAAAGTAAAAGATGATGCTACTTACTGATTTCTTAATTATATTCATAGCTCTCCACCAGTTGATATTCATAACATATTTTAATAATTTTATATATCTTACTCATTGAGACTTTATAGCCTTTCAGATAAAATGAAATGAATCCCATTTTACAAAATGAGGAATCTAGACTTCAGAAGTTTGAAGTAACATAATCAACATTACTTAGTCAATAAGTGATCAAACCAGGAGAAATTTTCTAACTTCTGGTCTAATATTCTTTATTTAGTAGTCTAAGAACATTATGAATTAGATTAGTGGGCAATACTTCTTGTCATTAGGTAGAATGCCATGATAGCTGATATTTATGTGAGTGCTTACTCTCTCTCTCTCTCTCTAACAACCTTATTATATAAGTATATCAAAATTAAGGTTTTACATACTTCTCCAATGCAATTCAACTAAACTGTGGTGTATCAGAGTTGGAATTCATTTTGTTTTTCATCCTGTTATGCAAGGTCTTAATTTATCTCCTATACTGCAATCTTAGGAAAGAGAAGAAAAGAGAGAATTTTAGTGAGAACTTACTATGTGCCCTGAACTGAGAAAGAGACTTTATAAAGCTAGCTTCCCATAAAAATGAAAAGTGTGCCATACATTATGTATATACAGAGTTAAATCCACATTTATCAACTGAGTTGACCATAATGACATATGAATGAAGAAGAGGTAAAATGTAAAACATGAAGAAGGCAAGGATCACTATCTTTATTTTATGGGGCACAAAGCCAGATACTAGATAACTTTTCTGTAGGCACAAAATAAATAAGTGACATTATCCCATTGCATGGGGAAACCAGTTTGATTTTATTGGTCATTCTATGATTAGCAACTATTACACTATCTGTCATTTATGAAAACTTATTAAATAAACAGAGAATGAATGAATAAAATGCAAGAATGAGAAACTATTCTGACTTCTGGACCCCAAACACTGAACTTGCTATCTTATTAAGTTCCACATATAATATGAGAGTGTTTTCCCCCCCCCATTTTACAAAGAGTCTAGAGTTGAGGTCTGAAATAAAAGCTGTATTTTTTAAATGATTTTATTTAATTATTCATGAGAGACACAGAGAAAGATGCGGGGAACCTGATGCAGAACTCGATCCAAGGACCCCAGAACCCCAGGATCATGACCTGAGCTAAAGGCAGACACTCAACCACTGAGCCATCTATGTGCTCCTAAAAGCTGTATTTTGACAGTTTAATCCCTTAGTAGGATCAAAAGGTACTTAATCAGCATGAGAATTAAAAAAAAAAAAAGAATGTCTACAAGATCCTGGGAAATCTTGAGGTGCACTGGCTGTACTGTTCACTTTAGAATGTAGCTAAAGCAATTTGTGAATATTATTAATAAAGTAATAAAGGATGGCTTGTAGAGTCTAGGAAAACAAATCAAACGGGACATCTTGTATAAATCAAAAAGTTTTCCACTGTGCGAATAAAGATGCATGTTGATAGGAGAATGTGAATAATATATTTCAATATTCATGAAATTTTGACTAAAACTCAGTACACAGAACTTAGACTATGTTCCTTTAGATCCATAAAGATAATGCCCTCCTGTGATTGATGACAGTCCCATAGTACCCAAACATGTTACACTTCATACCCAGTTAGTAATCCATGAATATCTTCTAAATGTAAACTGTGCCTATTTAAAAATTTTCTCTTTTTGAACATTAATAAAAAGTAATGTTTGATATCTTCAAATTTTAAAAGAATAGTGTCACACATACACATACATACATACATACATACCCCACAGTCATTGAGGTTAATTAAATCAAACCTGGCCAATTCTCTTAGATAAAATATGGTATACTGTTTCATCTTGCCACATTGATAGCAGGGATCTGATTTCCAAAGTATATTGTCTCTCTCATTGTAAAACTAATTTTAGAACAATGTTCCCTTTCCAGAGATCATATATTATTTCTGGTTTGTGGACAGGGGATAAGATTTGAAGGGAAAGGGATTTTTAAGACTGAACAATGTTAGAAAGGGAAATGATTGGCATACTGAACAATTTTGAATAGGTAGAAGATAAGAATAAAAGTTGAGAGTTGAAAAGTAAGAAACCAATAGTTTATCTGCAGAGTGCTTAGGATATTTTTGGTTAGACTATAAGAAAAAGAATTATTTGTTTATATATATATATTATATGTTATTGTTAGTTTTATTATATAACTTCATATTAGAAATAGATAACAAATTAATATTGTTCATCTAAAGATAGCCTGAGTGGTTTTTTGAAAACAACATGCATTGTTTGGGTCTGGTGACATCTAAGACTACTTATGGGTAAATCCAGAAGGAAGCAGTAATGGAATGGAGGTTACCTGGAAAAAAAGACAAAGCAACACATCATTAAAACATACAAAATACAGTAGATGCCTTCTGTATTTATTGCAATGAACAATTGTAATTGCTATTTTACTGTTATATTTTAAGATGAACTAAACATATAGTCACATTAGTCATATACAAGAGGATGTCTAGGTATATAATAATCTTTAATTCTGTGCATTTAACCAGAAGTTTGATGATACCTTTCTGAAATAGCGTGGACCAACTTCTGCTTACATGTAGAGGATTAAACTCTCCAGAGTGAAAGCATAGTGGTGCCTAAGCTGTGATCTTTAAATGGTCAGCATGAGTAGAATTGTTTCCTGGTGGGAATTAAAGATGTGCAGGGGAGAGACCTGACTCTTCAGGCTTCAAACCATGTACACACACAGATATGCACATGCACATGTGCTTTATGACTTGATGCTTTAGTCAGAATAATTTCATATTATCTTGTTCTATTACTGTTAAATATGAGCATTCTTACTTTAATTTGAGAAAGGGGTTCTCCTACCAAGATTTTTGAAAACCCGTTTCTGAATAAAGTAAAAAAAAAAAAAAAACAGTTTAAAATTAGGTTTGATATTTTATAAACACAGTTAAGTGACAGAAAAAAATCACATTCTTGCTAGAATATGTTGTTATTCTTATCAGTGGTCTTTTCATATTCATGTCAACATAGAAAAGCCTGCAGTTGGCATTATTCCTATTAAAGATACACTATTTCTTACCTCTAAGCACCTCTGCTATTATGACCCATGGATTAGATGCCTTACTGAAGCTCATTTTTTATAACAACTTAACAGTTAAAATTAACAATGATAACATAAATTGAACATTTTTATTAGTTTAGATTAAATATATGGTCTCTTACTATGAATTGAAATCCATTTTATTAATTAGCAAAAAAAGTTTATGTTACATTAATTGATTAAATGTGAACTTACAGTATTCCTCCTTTTATGTACTCATCTGACATAACTTTGCATTGATGAGTATAGTCTTGGGCTAAGCAAACAAGTGCTACTTCATGTAATATGTGTCTAGACAGGCAATTGAAAAAATAAATGCAAATTTCTGACAGCATTATGGTTGTAAAGTTGAATTTAATAAGCTGTGTGTTTTAAAGCATACAGTTTGAAGTTATATAGACAAACTATATAGCCTGGAAACAATCACCACAAACATAAGAAACATATATATCAAATCTAAAATTACTCATGGCCCTCTGTAATCTAATCACTCCTTTCCCCAGACTCAAACGACCAGCAATCTGATTTCTGTTCCTGTAGATTGATTTGTAATTTCTATAAGGTTGTGTAAATACTACACCTTAAGTATTCTTATTTGGCTTCTTTCACTAAGCATAATTATTTTTTTAAGATCTTATTTATTTATTAATGAGAGACAGAGAGAGAGAGAGAGAGAGAGACAGAGGCAGAGACACTGGCAGCAGGAGAAGCAGGCTCCAAGCAGGGAGCCCGATGTGGGACTCGATCTTGGACCTCCAGGATCACGCCCTGGGCTGAAGGTGGCACTAAACCACTGAGCCACCCGGGCTGCCCTAATTATTTTGAGATCCATAAGTATTGTTACTTGTATCAGTAATTCATTTCTTTTCATAATTGAATAATTTCATACTGAATGGACATATGTTTGGTTATAGCATCCTTCTGATGAATATCTGAGCTGTATTCATTAGTTGGCTATTTCAG
This sequence comes from Canis lupus dingo, assembly GCF_003254725.2. Taxonomy (NCBI): domain Eukaryota; kingdom Metazoa; phylum Chordata; class Mammalia; order Carnivora; family Canidae; genus Canis; species Canis lupus. The sequence continues at coordinate 17,922,052 of NC_064246.1, read as the reverse complement.
AACTAGCTGCTATAATTATTTGTGTGCTAGCCTTTGTGTGAATATATGTTTTTATTTTTGGAGGGTAAATAGCTGGGAGTTGAGTAACTGTATTCTATGGTATGTATGTGCTTAATGTGTTAAGGAACACATGAACATTTTTAAAATCTAATTTCTTTACTGGGTTTGCTTTTACCACTTGTCATAATTCCATTGATCAGGACAGGTCTGTATAGAAACAGTACCATGCATTTGCCATGAGCTAGTTTCACAGCAACTTGTATCTGACAACATCTTCAACAATGATGTATTCACTTGCTTCTACAAATAGGCCTTTTAGTTTGGAGACTTAAACATCTCTTTATATAGAGAGTATAATTCTTCCTTAGGGGTTGTCCAAATATTTGTTTTGTTGCATTCTAGTGTTCTATTTTATATATAAGCTGCCAACTTAAGGTACTTTTTTCTACTAGTGTAGGGAATTCTTATGTCCCATAAAGCAAACTTCAATCCAATAACCCTGAATAATATGTACAAAGCTCTAATATAGATCTGAATTACTGTCTTACTGAGCAACATCTTCTCAGTAATGTTGAATTTCTTTGATATTTTTCCATTTTTTAGTTCAGTGAAATAGGAGTGTCAGGTTTGGACACCTTAGCCTTACATAATCTCCATGGCTGGAACACAGCAGGCAGTTTTCTGCTTTATTACTGTGCCTGGGATTACTTTGCAAATCTAGATAGATGAATTTGGTTAGGACTGTTGATATTATACCTGGCTGCCTTAACAATTTCTGGAAGCAAAAGATTTCCTGTACGTTAAAAAATATATATCCCCCCTGGGAAATCAAACCACAACTTTCCTTTCCTCAAAATCTTTGTTAAGGAACACTTTGTAAAGCCAGTTTCCAGGACGCTGAAAATATTGTATGTGAAATAATGAGACAAATGCTTCTACACATCCACAGAGCTCAAAAGAGCACCATGTAATATGGGGACATAGTGTGGGGGCCAGGTATGGGATATTCCTCTGTATCTGCTATCACAGTCTTCTGTAGTATTTGCTCTGATAATGAAGACATATGCTTCCATTTTCCTCTCACTTATTAAATGCTTTTGTCTGTGTCCATATCAGCTTCGAATATCGTGCCAAGTTGATAGACCAATTGCAAAGTGACAAGGCCAGCTCCCCCTGCAGTGAGTTTTGCAATCTTGCTTTTTTTTTTATTGCTGACATGTCCTTGAAATGGCACATTCAACCTGAAGCAGATTTTCTCGTAACACTCGTTGCTTGTTCTTCCCCCAATGATAAAAGCATAATTTATTGTTGTAAAAATTTTAAAATAAAACAATTATAAAGAAGAAAAACCACGTATAATAGCTCTCTGTCTCATATACGCACAACGTTTTATATAATTAGAATATACATATATGTATACATTCAGTTAAAAGTGCATTAAGTGAGTTTTCTTTACTATTAAATTTCTCTGAAAATTTTTTGAAAGAGAGAGAGAGTGCGTGTGTGAGTGAGAGTGGGTATGTGGGAGAGGAGAGGGGCAGAGATTGAAAGAGAATCTTAGGCAGACTCCATGCTGGGCATGGAGCCCATAGTGGGGTTAAATCTCAGGACAATGAGATCATGAAATGAGCCAAAATCAAGAGTCAGACACAACGGACTGAGCCACTCAGGTGCTCCTCTGAAACTCTTATTTTAATATTTATAGAATAGCTATTTTGAAACAGAAAAATTAATAGTTGCTCAGTTAGATAACCTCTCTTCAGCTGTCTATTCTAAGATATGAACACAAATTCAGATATGAGTCTGTTTGGCAAGGAGTTTGATGGAAAGGTGAGATTTTCCTCACTTCAAATATAGTAGGATTTGTCGGGTCTTCATTATAGCAATATTCATACCCAAAAAGTTGAAGGTCAGGGTGGTTATTAGTCATCTATTGTGGCTGCCACCACTACCACCATCATTACCACAATCTCTACTACTCCTCTTGCTATTGTTATTCTATTGTTTCTAACAACTGAACATCACCTATCTATAAAGCAGTGAGCGTAATTGTACTGCCATAATTCTCTAAGGCATCATCACTTATTGCCTATGAAGAACCATCGTCCTATGTAGTCCTGGATAAAACAAGTTTAAAAAGTTGTTTCAGGGATCCCTGGGTGGCACAGTGGTTTAGCGCCTGCCTTTGGCCCAGGGCGCGATCCTGGAGACCCGGGATCGAATCCCACGTCAGGCTCCCGGTTTCAATGTTCATTATAAACAAACTTGCCATAGACTTGTAGAGTGAACAATAGAATTGTGTGAGATTTTTTTAAATCATTTAGTTCCAACTTTTTCATTTACTTCTAAAGAAATTGAGTTGTCATCAAGCCATGTATTTGTTTGAGGTCACAAGCTCTTAAAGGAAGCATTTGACCTGGAACCAGATTCTCACTCTTCATATTATGCTTTGCCACAGTTCTTGCCTCAGTGTAAGAACTTGGCAAAATACTTAGCTCATGTTTTCTGCTCATAATTTGGAAATAGAATATAAACTCACAACTCTGTCCAAACATATTTAATATTTTTGCCAATCTGTATAGATTAATTCATAGAACTAGAAAGAAGAATAAAGAATGACTCAGGAGCATTTTTTTTTTCAAATTTATTGACACACTTTTGCTCATGCTAGGGACCAAAATCATCTCAAGTTTGGTATAACTTGAAGCCGAGACAACATCCTGATAAATGATCAGGATTTCTTTTAGTTGAGTTTCTAAAGACTATATATATGGTTCAAGGTAGTGGCAGTGGAGCAATGAAGAAAGGCTGAATCATCATCTATTTGCTCCAGATGCCAAGTTTACAGGTCGAGAAATTATATCCAGCAGGAGGAGGAGTAGCTTTAGGACCAATCTACTGGTGTGCTGCTGATCACAACCCCTAGATACCTGGCCCACCTTGCTCTATAAGCAATGTACTCATGCTGCTTGAAGCTTATTTTCTAGACTTGGAAATTTTAAGTACTCAGTTACCACCTTTACCTTGCATTTGTGACTACCAAGCTGGTCCATAAAATTAACACAGGACTTACTTTGAATAAGTATTTTATTAAGTGTGCAATCCTGGACAGGTTTTGATAACTCTAGGTCTCAGTTTCCTCAACTACGGTATTGAAATTGTAACAATTGCCTCCTCAGGTTTATTGTTAAGATTGAAAGAGGAAAGGAATGTGGAATAACCCAGCGGAGTGTTGTTAATGAATAATTAAATGATTAAAAATGATTTCCTCACCTTTCTGTTTTCAAAAAGAAGAATGTCAAGGGTCCCAATCTGGAGGCATCTGGGTGGCTCAGTTGGTTAGACTCTGCCTTGGGCTCAGGTTATGATCCCAGAGTCCCTGGATCAAGCCCCACAGAGAGCTCCCTGCTCAGTGGGAGGGGGTCTGCTTCTCTCTCTTCCTCTGCCCCTCTCCCCACATGTGTTCACTTGCTTTCACTCTCTCTCAAATAAATACATAAAATCTTTTTTTTAAAGGATCCTGATCTGAATCTAGATGTTTCTCATAGTTGAACTTTCCAAAAACATGCTTTCATTCAAACCCTATTCTTTATGGCTTCATTAGTCTTTCATATCTTTATTTAAATGTCAAGCTGGAATACTTCTTATGACAGTTTCCATGAATTAGACATGCAGTCCTGGGAATTAGAGCTGGATCACCAGCTCATTTGGTGGTTGAATAAGTACCATGATATTGATGATGCCACTTTCATTTATGACCCTCTTGCTGATTTGCTGTGTGCTTTTCCACAGTTATTAGCCTCATTGGTGTCTTCAGAAAGAGGCATGACTGTCACAAGCTTCCTGAGAGAAAGAAGGCTTAAGGTTACAATATACTTTACCCTGTGTGATTCTATCATTACTTGAGTCCTTAGAAAGACTTTATGTAAAGTTAAATGATTGTAATGATCACCCCTTATGATAATCATCATAATCCAGGTTCAACCATAAGGCATTTTGTATGATTAACTATTTGATGGTTGCGGGCCTGGATAGGTTTTTAAGTAGAAAACTAGTAGAGACTTATTTCATAGAAAATACATGAACAACTAAGGCTTTGTCTCCTCTGTCAGCAGTATTATATGTGTTCAGGATTGCTTTGCCCAAGTTGTCCTATTTGATTACATGTTTAATTACATCCTCTTATACATTGTAGATGTAGTCTTTCCTCTTACTTTACTGTTTTTTTTTAATATATTCTGCAACATAGCTTTGTCAAACTGTATTTCCATTGTTGTAGCCTTTAAGGGATATACTACTCACCCAGGCTTCTTAGTTTCACCATATGATAACTTATATGGTGTTATATTCTTAGCATGTTGGAAAAGAAGAAATGGCTTGTGAAATATAGAGAGATGATAATGGTATCTAGAGGCAGTTTTGAATTGTTTTTTGAAAAATTATAAGAAGAAAACTCACCAATGATCTATTGTGGCAAATAGTGATACGTGTCTTTATGCACATCATTCTTTATTTTTTCCTCTTTTTATTTTCTTTCTTGTATTAATGCACTAAAAACCATATTTTTGAGCACTTACTTTTTGCCAGCATTGTGTTAGGCATTAGAGTTATAAAACAGAATAATATATGCCTTCTCATTCCTTGTGAGAGTGAGAAGATATATCTATTCAGGAGAGGAACCATATTTCTAATTGGTATGATGAATTAGAAAGAATTTGTTTCAACTGAAATCAGTGGATTTACCAGATCTCTTCTAGTGTTGAGGAGTCCCAGTACTGAAGAAACATTTCATCCACATTAACGCTATTTCTTCGATTTACATGAACTCATAAAATCTTAAAACTTGAGGGACTTCCAGAATATATCAAGTATTACTTACTTCCCATCCCTATTTTATAGATGAGAAAATTGAAGCATAGAAAAATTATGAGATTTGCCTAACAACATACAACTAATTGGTGACAAAGTTAGAATGGAAACCCAGGTATTCTAACTTCAAGTTCATTAAACTACCACAATATCACAAACCCACCAGCTTTCTGATAATACAAGAAATGCCTTCCCAGGTTAACCTGAGGTATTTTACACTCCTTTCCCTCTTCTGCCTGTCATTTCTAAGGAAATTTCTCTGTATATTACCATTCAATCTCAGTCTCAAACCATGTAACTCTAGGGAATATCTTTTATTTCCATTTAATATCCTTACCCTTTATCTCTCTTGAGGGCAAGAATTATGTTTTATTTGTCTCAAGATCTCCAGAATCTAGAATAATAGTGTGTTTGTATGCATGAAAGAAATAGACACTCAAATATGTTAGTTGAGATAACTTAATTTGATTTTTTTTAACTCTTTATTACTGATCAAACAAACTTGGACTATCACTGCATATCTTTAGGTAATCATTTCTTCATTATTAAACAAAATTGAAAAAAGTACCACAGAATGAAAGCAGCTCATTAAATCCTGGCATACAACTGTGACCAAATTTGTAATGTTTTCTTCAAAAATCTTGTGAGATAGTCTTGCATATGTTTGGTTAGGACTAAAATGAATAAATACCATACTGGTGTTATGTGCCCTCTTCTGTCTGATAACCATACTGGTGTTATGTGGGGTATGAGTTATCATCTCAGGTGTAGAAGAAAAAAAAAGGACTTCTTATTTTTGTATTTTCTAACACAGCCTGTTTTTACATTTTCTCATGGGGAATTTAAACATAGTCTTTGGAACTTCCCTTTACCTTTATCACTTGTATTGGGCTGGGTGAACCAAAATTCTAGATCAGTAGTTCTCAAACAGGGGTGATTCCCTCCTCACCCCTTCCCCCTGCCCTGTCATGTGGGGACATATGGAAATGTCTGGAGCTACTTTTGATTGTTACAACTTGAGAGGGTCCTACTTCATGTAGTGTGTAGAAGCTAGGGTAGTGCTAAACACCCCCACAATATACAAGTCTCTTGCAACCAGAATTATTCAGAGCAAGATGTCCGTAGTGCCAAGTTTGAGAGACTATTTTTCTAAAGGCTTAGATGTATCAAGACATCAGAATGACCCACCAATTACTTGTCATTTTCCCATTGTGGTTACCAGTGAGATACCCATTGACCTAGCCCATGCTGCTCCTTCAGGTGTACTACTTGCTGTTTCCACGGTACTTTAGGGGAAAATGTGAAACTCTGGTCTGAGTTTAGATGATGTTTTCTCTAAAGCCTTTTTACATACACACTGAACTTTTAATGGGACATGTAGACATCTTCCTACTCTTCCAAATCTGAGAATCTTGAGCTTCTGGAAGATCTCTCTGCACAAAATCTATTATTTCTAATTTCTATAGTCTTTATTTTTAAAAAATGAAATTTGGGAATCTTTGCCTCAAACTTTCCCTTAAGCAAGGAATCATTAAATCAACACTGAAGGCAAAAGGGATATGACTAAACATTACTCTATATCTTAAAAAATGTTCCATGAAATTCTTCTGACATTGATACCATGCTTATTAGTCATTAAATAATTTCTTTCTTTTGTCAGTTAGTGTATTTCTATTAAATACATATTATATTTTGTCTCAAGGTGCTCAGAGTGAGGTAAACAAGACAGATAATATCCTTATTCTCATGGAAGTTATGCTCTAATGAGATAAGACCAAAACATATCCCCTCTCAAAAAAAAAAAGGAAGAAAAATATAATTTCAGGTTTTGACCAGGACAGGAGAGTTAAAGAAAGAAATACAAGGTAATGAATAAATAAATGAAGTAGGGGAGGGATTACTTTTAGACAGACCGACCAGAGAAGACTGGATAAGGCTGAAGATAGGCATCGGAATTCCCATGGTGAGGAGGATCCAGCCATGTGAGAGCTCTAGGATCATTCCAGGCAAAAGAGCAGTGAATACACGGAGCCAAAGAACCTGGCATGGAAGGAGCAGAGGAGTGGGCCATGTTTGAGGAGTAGAAAAGGAGCCTGTTTGTATGTTTTCAGCAAAAAGGCATTTCTTAGTTTTCTATAATTTGAAATTATGTATTAATATACCTACCCCTCTTATACAAATGTATTTTAATTTGAGACTCTCCACTTTGACATTCCAAAATCATCCTGTGCTATCAGCTCATCTAGGAGGCCCTGACCAAGCATGCTATTCCCACTGTCTGCTTCGGAAGATCCCCATAGCACCCTTCCTAACAGCCTCCCTGAGTATCAGACTGCTCCTGACACTGCTGGGGCAGTTACTTGATTTTAGTAAGACAGTGATGGATAGTCACAGAAATATGATTTATGACCAAATCATCTGCAGGATTTAGAATTCAACTTTAATTTGAGAGGAAAATGTCAAGCATGACTCTTAAAACTAGACTATATTTTTCTTGTTTTTTTTTTCTCTTTTTTTCCTTCTTTCTCTTCTTTTCTTTCCTCTTTTCTTATCTCTTTGGTGACCACAAGTTTCTTTTTTTAAATATTTTAAATTTAAGCATTCATAAAGTCTGTGCCAGTGAATTTTTATGTATAATAATCCTGCATAGCATTCACTAGGAATGCTGAAAGAATTAATGAGATAAAGTCTGTAGAGAGCATTAAGTGCCTTGGGAAAAAAAGTTATATAAATGCAGTCATTTCTATCTCAGTAAGTCTATATACATTTATATATAAGTTTATTATGACTCTGAAGTTTAATGTGCCACTATAGTCATTGAAGCTCCAGTTTCTATATGAAAACCTCCGCCTGAATATTTCCAAGTTCTATACTTGTTTCTGGCCTCTTGCATAAAGTGGGGCCTTATAATAAAATTTATAATAATAATTTATAATAATCACAAAAAATATTCAACTTCAATACTTTCTAGTCTCTGAGTAATGTTCCAGTTCATCATCTCATTTTATTCTCACAATAACCCCAAGAATTAGGTAATAGTTTTGCCATTTTACCAGGTGAGGAAACTAAGCTAATTTAAAATCACTTTGAGCTACCTAAGAAATGCTTCACAACAAACAAGAGTTAAAATAGAAACACATGAAATAGTTTTCCTAAATTCTCATATAAGAAATAGATGAATAATAACTGAGTTTATTAACACTCTTTCCAGGAAAAAAAAAAAAAAAGAAGAAGAAGAAGAAAGATATCTTTCTCTTGGTTTGATTAAGAGCCCAGCTCAGAGAGGGGAAGTTATTTGCATCATCACTGAGAATCTATGTGAGAGAGAATCTTTGCTGAGCCCAGCTTAAGGGATAATTTAAATCAGATTAAAACAAATCTTTACTGGGAATTTAAGAAAGAACAATATGTGTGGAATTGTATTAAACCTTGTTTAACACAGGACATTATATACTCAAAATGGGTTGAATGTAATTAGAAGCAGCTAGTAAGTATCAGATCAATCCAGAATAACAAATTTGGAGTAAAATGGAGATATTCAAATTGCCACAAATGTTTTATCCAAAAATATAAAGTGTGATGGGAGGAGGGTTAGAATAGTGGAAGAGGAGAAAAAGCAATAGAAACAAAGAAACAAACTTTTCCTACACTCCAGCTGTTTGTTGGCGAAGTAATTCTTACTTAAAGCTTCTTACTACAATTGAGCCTCACAATAAACTTCAGGGTTAGATATTATTTAAAATGGTACACAAATGCCCAAAGTCCCACAATCACTGATCAGAGGGCCAGAATTCAAATTTAGGTCTCTATTACTCAATATTTTTGGATCTTTCTAATACATGACCCTGCTCTAAGATAGTTGGTCTCCCTTCCCCTAGAATGAAAATTAATTAGAAACACACACACACACACACACACACCTCAGATGTTTGCATCTTCCAAAGTTACTGGATGAGTAGGAGGAAGCTTTTTTTAAGAGTGTAAAATACAGGGTACCTGCATTCCTCTTCCCTTTTACAATGCTTGCTTTATTATTATTTGTCTTCAGCGCTGAAGTAGTTAATGTATCACCTCAAAAGTGATTAGAGTACTCCTATTTCTCTCTTAGTTCCACTTAATTTAACTATAACATTGTATATTTAACTTGTTATTTTTGCAATACCAGCCAACTGCTTGCCTTACAGAATGCAAAATGCTGCCAGCAAATGTTTTGAACACCCCCCCACTGATTTTGTTTCTGAAAAGAAGAGGTCAGTTGTGGCTTTGCAAGAAAACTGATTAGTCCTATGTTAAAGACAACTCCCGCCCCTCCCCCACTACCATCCCCCCCCAAAAAAACAGAAGTATGTGGGCGTAAATGGTAGGTTTATCTCTTCCTGCAGTATCAGCAACAAAAATGGTACTTATGACTTCTGACAGCAGCGGTTGTTCTTAGTTTCTGTTAAGTCACTTTATTTTGAGTTGAATAAAATAATGGAATCAATGATGAAGTTATATGTCACCTCACGGTAGAGTATAATCCAAGTTATTAACAGCAGACATTTATAAGGAACAGATCACAGTAGGGGCACCAGACAGCCTCAGTTGCAAAACAACAGGACCCAAGAAAAGGAATTTGATCAATTGAATTTATTCAGATGTTTCAGAGTCTGGTGATATATCAAGGAAGGAAATAGCAAAGATTCTTTCTCAAGAATACTATGGGAAGAATACACAAAAATGGCTAATAGTAAAACATGTGTGATTGTGTAGAAGTTCCACAGCAGTGAACTCATGTTATTAATACCTAAGAAAATATAATAAATTGCCCTGTGACCATAGTTGCACAGTGTCACAGCAAAAAGGGGCTGCATGTAGAAACATACATACATAACAGTTACTCAAGGATATTAGAGGCCTTGCCAAGAAGAGGATCATTAATATCCAACTGGAATTCGTTGAAATAACTGCAGAGGATTGGGTGATGCTCAGTGCATCTCGTAGAGCTTTAACAAATCGAGGCCATTAGCAGTAGGAAATAGGTAGTTTTAATTATTGCAAGTTCCCATCTCTGGAGTGGTCCAAGGGAAGGTAAAGTCTCCATAGCCTTGAAAATAAACAAAGGCCTGTGTGCAAAGCAAGGTTGAAGGGAAACCAGGGCTGGAATGGGGAGGCAAGCCCTGCCCCTTCCCAGTCTTTAACAGCCATATGTACAGAAGAGATCTTCCACTTTACATTTGGTTGCTTTTCATGAAAACTGATTTCTGCATTTCTTACCAAGGCTTTTTATTAAATGAATCATACATAATTTAAATGAAAATAAATATTAAATTAATTCTTAAGTGCTTTTACTTGGATTTGCAATAATGACAGATACCTTTAAATTATTGGCCCGATGAGATTAAGGAGAAGAGATTAAGTGAGATTAGGAAAAATAATATAAGATGGATAAAAAAATTAGTTTGAAATGTGGAAGATGGAAGCACAGTAAAGGTACAGTTAGGATGAGTGTTTGCTATTGCCATTGATAAATTTTCTTATTCTCATATCCAATCAGCTATCACTGATAATTTTACTTCAACCATTCAAAAACATGGATGTGCTTCTTGTAGTGATAGGACAGCAAGTAGGGCAGACCCAGTCCTTACCTCATAAACAACTGGCTGCCTGATTCAACAAACAATCATGTATGGTGAGCATTATGACAGTAGAAGTAGAGGGATCTGGAGAGGCTTGGCAGAGAAACCCAACGAACCCTTGCCTTCCTGAGCAGGACACCATCCTGATATAAGACGTTTGAGCTGAAATTGATAAAAGGAAATGGAAGTAGGTTAGCTATTTAGACACTGAAGTTGAAAAATTTATTATTTAATTTCCTAGAAAATTTAAATTCGTAATAATTTTTGTGGCATAAAAAAATTCCATGGCATATAGTTTTAATTGTAATTGTCCCATCTATTTATCACATGTGAACACCTACTTTATGATGACGACATAGTGCTTAGCCAAATTACTATTCATCCAGCAAAAAGCTTCCTCTTGATTATTTTGCTTTCTTTTTCTTTCAACATTTATTGGGATATAATTCACATACCACAAAATTCACCATTTCAAAGTGTAAAGCCGATTTTTTTTTAGTATATACACACAGTCATGCAATCATTACCACTATCAAATTCCAGGATGTTGTGAGCATCCCAAGGAGAGACTGCACACCTATAAGCAGTCATTGTTCACTCCCTCCGCCTGGTTTAGGAGCCACTAATCACATTTCTGTCTCTATAGACTTGCCTGTTCTAGACATTTCATACAAGTGGAATAATACAACATATGATCTTTTGTGATTGACTTATTTCACTTACCATAACATCTTCACCTATGTTGCAGCATGTATTAGTACTCCATTTCTTTTCAAAGCCAAATAATATTCTATTTTATAGAATTCTGTTTATTCCTCAGTAGGTGTTTGTTTGAGTTGTTTCTACTATTTGGCTATTACAATTGGTGGAGCCTTGAACATTTTTTTTTTACAAGTTTTTGTGTGGACACATATCTTGATTTATCTTGGGTATATATCTAGGAGTAGAATTTCTGGGTCATATTGATAACTCTGTGCTTTCTTTTTGAGATACTGCCAGACTTTTTTTTCCATTTGCATTCTCACCAGCAATGCTTTGCTTTCTTTTTATAGACCCCAGAGGAACTGGAGGATGTTTCTGACTTGGAGGAGGAACAAGAGGTACGCAGTCACACCAGCATTCAGACCGAAGGGAAAACTGACCGGGTAAGTTACCTCCCTGGGAGGAGAGTTTTATGCTGTGCCCTCTTCTTGTCAATCAGGCAGCCTCTCACAGGTGGGACTCCTGGATCTGGAGATGGTTTTGTAAAGCACAGGAGGAAGAGCCTCAGAATCTAGGGGCTGCAGCATGAGGGGAATTACTTCCTTGACCTTGAAAGATCACAGTGAGACCATTTTTGGTCAGGTAGTAAATCGCTTCATACCACTTTTGATCTTTATAGTAGTCAGGGGAACATGAAATTGAAATGTGTACACATTTGTTTAGGGTAGAAAAGAGAAACCAAGAAGTTATAAATATGCTCTGAAATTCTAGGAGAAAAAAACACTTCTGTGAAACTTACCCTTTTACTTTTCTTCCTTTCTGCAATGTTGCCTTCTCCTCTTACCCTCAACACACACATATACACACCTCTCCAAAGATGCTGATCAACTTCTGAATTACTCTGAGATGTTGTATTTCACTTTACTTAGAACCAGTGAAAATTTGGTTTCCTAATCAGTGATAGCTCTCTGCTGCAGACCAGACTACAGAATTTGGGTCTGAAAGCCAGGCAGTATAGCGTAGTAGCATAGCAGCTAAGACTGGAACACATCTGAATTAGTCATTCCTTGCTGTGTTATCTGGGAAACTTAGTCAGCCTTTCTCTAACATGGTTCTCTGATCTGTAAAATAAGAATACTACTGGTACTCTCGATATGTGGATTATTGTGAAAATAATTAAGTTAACTAGTAGCGTACTTCACACACTGCTTAGCTCATAATAAGTTCTCAATAATCATTAGTTGTTATTTGTAGTTGTAGTATGGATAGTATAATTATTATCACTATTATATTATTATTATTAGTAGTAGTAGTAGTAGTAGTATTTTAATTGGTTAAATTCAGTGACATTACCTTAGGAGATGGATAGAAAAAGAAAAATTTAAGACAGTTCCATATGCTCAAATGTTCAGATTACTTAGAATTGATATATATTAGTCACTTATGTTCTATTAGAAATGGTGATTTTCTTGAGCTTCCATTCCTTGATGATTATTTGGGTTAATTCTCAACCCTCCAGAAGCCAGTTCATGTTGGAAACTCTCTGGGGGCACCCAGCATCTGAAATAAGTTTCTTTCAAATCTAGTAGGCATCTTTGGTAAGAGATCAATTTTCACAAATGGCAATGGATTTGGAAATAAATTTTGCTAACAGTATAGTTTGCTCATGCTTTCAGGTAAGTAAATGAGTGATTCACTTAGGCTATGGAGGTAGCCACTAGAGGGGGAGAGTAGCTGTCAGGACTTACAAAATAATTGATGGAGGAACTTTTGTTACAATACAGGTACCTTTTAGGATTCTGGGATTAGGATCAACATACTATACTTCTTATTCTGGATCATCACATATAGACAATGAAGTTTTGCTTAAGACTTTGAGACTTAGAAACTTCAAATTTCTTCATCTAAAAATGGAAAGAATAATAACATGCCTCCTCACAACATTATTAATAACTTCAAAGAGGATAATGCAAATGAAAGCCTTTTATAACATTTATAAAAATTTATGCTTATTTTCTTAGCATATATTTTAAACTTCTTATACTACTATTTTGATTTGTAATTTTGCTCTTGGCTGGGGTTACAGGCCAGCTAGATACCCCCTGACTATTGTAAGGTAAGAAGTTGATGATCTCCATGGTCCTGGATCTTAAGAATCTTTCATGGAAGCTACTGTTTCTAACCATGTAGAAATCACCCTGGAACTGCTCTGTATTCTGGATTTGTGTTCTACTGTGCAAAGTTCCCTGACAGGCCAGTTTGTTTGGAATGCCCCTGGCAACACCCTCGCTAAAGTCTAGTGGCAAGTTAGCACCCTAACCATCAAATCTACTGGGAGTAACATTATATACAACCTGGTCAGTTGCTGCTCTAGTAAATCTCCCTGCATAAATTCTGAGTAGCTTAGATTTTATTCATTTCCTGCCTTGAGGCTTCTCTGAAATTGCTGTGTGGAATCCCTCTGGAAGCTGTTCAGATATTCTAATACATACACAATCTTATGTGAAGCATTAACACTCCACAGAGCAACCTTGATGAACACTCTTATATTCCTTGGATAGACCATTTTGCATTTTCCATAGGTCTTCAGAGGGTTCCCAGTGGGATCAAGCCATACCTCTACCATGGCGAACACCTTGATAATATATCTTTGGATTTTCCCTACTTTTTTTTTTTTTCCCTGATCCATTCTTCCCAGACTCCCAGTTCTGTTCCCCAAGATTTCATCCCAGAATAAGTTACCTTCCATTTTTAGGTTCTGCTTTTGACGAAAAATAAGAGAAGATAGTCACAGCATATGAACTACTTAATTATCACATTAACTTTGATATATTTATATATTATCCTGATACATTTATATATTATCCTTTATTATATTATTACTAATAAGATCACTGAGGCACAGTTTTATATAACTTGTCTAGTAAGTGGATTATGTTTTCAGATAAAGAACTTTGGTGATTACTACATGTCAACTCACTTAAAATACAGTTAGTGAAATGAGTCTTTTACTAACAAGCAAATAAACCATCACCACCACCACAATGAATTTATTCACCATCAGTGGAAAGAAGTGCTGTAGTGGTCTGAGAGATGGAGGAAGAATACAAATTTTCTTTTAAATGTTAAAGGGCAATTACTGTATAGTATGGGTAATTAACTCAAATAAAAATCTCTCATTGAATATCTGACTTGTGAGTTTATTCCTACAGATTCTGTACCCATAGCAGGCCAGCTCAAAATGTCCCCCACTGAAACACCTGAGCAAAATGATCATGTTTAGATAAGTTTTATGATTTCTTTCATGTATCTTGCACCCCTAACAGACCTCATATTCTCTATTTTTGTAATTCTATGCTTGGAATATATTCTGTGTTCAGTCTCATATGCATTGAGACTATCTAACATTCCTGAAGTTTGCATCGACTGGACTGAGTATATCTTTTGACATATTTCCCAAATACCATCAGTTTGAGAAGATATCGTAAGATTTTGAAATGGATTGAATACTCATGCCATGCTCTGGTCACTGAACAAGACATGTGCTTGAGTTCCTTTTTGTTTGCTGTTAAATGTCTTTTTGGTTCTTGGATTATGCAGACTCTGCTATATCGAACATGTAGTAGAACCAATTTCAGGCACTGTTTAGTAATGGAGTGACAATTATTTATTATCATTTTACTTTCTGCATTTCACTCCCAGTAGCTTTGGCTCAACATCATCTGTTATTGCTGTCATCAGTGGCAAATGCCACTGGGCATTGTAAAGGTCTATAACCAACAAATAATGATTTAGAGTCCACGGTCAATGAGAGTGAAATACTTAAAGACCAGTAGTGCATACCTTATGAAATAGCAAAGGAACAGCAGTAGAAATTAGTGATTATTTTAATTATTAAACATGAATACTCACTGGACCAATAGTGTGGTTATATACAGTAATCAGGCTTTCCACAGTGATATAGGAGTGTGATTTTGCTATTGATTTATAGAACATTCTTTAAAGATCTCATTGTTTATTCTGTTCATGCTCTTAGCAAGGATAAAATAGAAATCTTTTATCTTAAAAACTGAAATTTGAAAGAGACATGAAAATAGACTCCTGTGAAGAACATCAAATTTCTAAACCTACTGATAATAAGACTTTTTGGTAAGTCCTAAAGCTTTCTAAAGATTATACTAAATGCATGCTAACTCATATTTTCCATTTAAACAGAACAGTGCCAGCTATCATTTAACACTTTATAGTTTACAAAAAAAATCCAAATTGCTGTCTTAGTTAAGAAAAGCCCTGGAGTTTATTTTTTCCCTTGATTTTACTAATTAGGGAATTTAGCTCAAAGAATTTCAGTAGTTTATGCAAATCATGTAGGCGGGAGCTAAATCCCAGGTCTTTTGGCACCAACCATGCTCTATCCAATATAGCACACTTGTAAACTTAAGTAGAATCTTACCATCCCTCAAGATCTCGTTGCCCTCCTGTTACAGCCAGCATTATGGAGTCGATATTACAATTCCTCTACTAGAAAAATGACTCATGAAACTAAAGAGCATAAACCATAAGTATCAGATCTTCTTAAGCCTCACAAGTTTCAAAATGTCTCAGGGTTACAATCTTCCATAAATAACAAGATTGCTTTGTTGATTACCATTCAGAAACTATATAGTGGCCAGTCCTCAGCAGTGTCTTCTGGTGGATAACTTCACTTAGATGAAGTAGAATATTAATCAGATAGAGTCAGACAGTGGCAGACCTTGTAGGACAACAATTCTAGATATCCAAACACAGAATCTAGAGAAGAGAGGCAGTTTATTCCTCAGTCTCTTATCACATTGACCTCTGTGATATCTCCATAGAGCAAGCATTCTAATTTCTAGATTTCTAGATTTCTCCCCTCATTTAAGAGACTCTCAGGAAATAAGTAAAGTGTCAGCAGGGTGGTGGCTAAAAGTATGTTTCTTATGCTTATCTGGGGGACTGCAGTAGTTTTAGAAAGACAAGAAAACATGAGGCACCTGGGTGGGTTAGCCCATTAAGTGTCTGACTCTTGATCTCAGTTCAGATCTTGATCTCGGGTCATGAGAAAGAAAAAGACACAATAAAATAGATTGAAAGAGAGTTTTGTGAGTGGGGAGGGTGAGCAAGTGACTTGTCTTTACTATGATCGCCTTATAATGTAGAGGTGTATGCACATGGGAATCGTATAAGCTGTAGTTCAAATCTGGGTTCAACCTATTACTATCCATTTGATCCTGGAAAAGTTAGTTTACATTTCAAACAGTTTTCTCATCTGTAAAATTGTGATAATAATAATAACAGTATCTATATTCATTCTTGAAGATTAAGCTAGATACATGAAAAATTTCAATTCAGTTCCTGGTATTTAGGAAGTGCTCAATAAATTTTATTTTTATTTAAAAATGAGTTTTGTGGTAAGTGTAGACTTGTGTGTTAGTGTTATACTTTGACTTCCTTTTGAGTAGTTCAAAGCTTTGTGGGGTACCTGGGTGTCTCAATAAGTTAAGCATTGGCCTGTGCTTAGGTCATTATACCAGGGTCATGGGATTGATCATCCTTTATGGAATGAAATCTTTTCATTTGCAACAACATGGATGGATCTAAAGAGTATAATGCTAAGTGAATTAAGTTAGTCAGAGAAATACCAATACTATATGATTTCTGTCATATGTGAAATTTAAGAAACAAAATAAATGAAAAAAAATTTTAAAAAGAGGCACCCCCCCCCCCAAAAAAAAAACAGACTCTTAACTACAGAGAATAAACTGATGGTTACCACAGGGGAAGTCGGTGGGTAGATGGGTGAAATAGGTGAAAATGATTAAGAGTACACTCATCATGATGAGCACTGAGTAATGTATAGAATTGTTGAAGCACTATATTGTACACTAGAAAGTAATATAACACTGTAAATTAACTACACTGGAATTAAAATAAAAAAATAAAATTTCCTTTTATTTCTCTACTCTTATCCAAGAAGAACATATGTCCTAGTAATTCTGACTTCTGTGTATACTACTTGAACGCCAGTAGGTCTAAAAAGTAAACAAAAGATTTTGTTCTGTCTCATACAATTTAAACTTTGATGATAGTGTCTTGTAGATGAGACATTTAACATTACTGACAAAAGCCAGACTTTTATTTGAAAGTATTTGAAGCTGTGGTCTCAAAATGCTGAAATTCAGTTTAGTGAGCATAACATTAAGAAAAACACTTAAAATGTATGATTTCAATTGTAGTCAGATCATATTTCATCATGATGAAATTATACCACCTTTTAAAAGATATATTGTTCTTTGTATTTCCTGATGATCCAAAATTAAAGAAATTGTAACATGTAGTCTTTGATGATTATGATTTGTCATATCTTTAATGTTATATTCCCTTTAGAGTATATAGTTTGCTCTGTCTTAAAGAATATCTTTAAGTCCATTGAATCTATATAAGTTCTATACATAGAAGTAATTGGGACAGAAGTAAGAACAGTTGCCTAGGTTACTGGACACAACCTCAAAATGTCAACAGCAGCAAATGAATTGGAGCATGTCAAATCTTAAAATACAGGAGATGTTTCTTGGGTTAAAAAAGAACAAAAAAACATCATGTTGGTGATTGGGAGAATGTCCTCTTTGTGACTTTTTACATGCTGAATCAGCTAAACACCCTCCAGTGACAATAGGAAAATGCCATGAATGGGTGGTTTATTTTAAAAATTGGAAACATTTTAATAGGCCCTATTTATTATTAGAATACACTCTCAATAACTCAAATTTATACTGAATTAACATACAAAATATGGTAAGACATGACCTCATTACTTTTCTCTTGATATAATTTGGTTTAAGTTGTTATGGGAAACGCAGTTTACATAAGCCTGGATGAAATTGCATTATTCAAGCAGTGCTACACTAAGCAATGTATTTTCTCTTCATTGGTTCTCTTTAATTTCTACTGTGTACCTGGCAATAAATCTGCTTTCCTGTCTTTCTGGGTGATCATTCTCAATGCTTCATGGTTTCCTCTTCCTTTATCTACTTCTCAATCATTAGGGTTCACTGGAGTTCTGATTTAAGCTCTATAGTACTCCAATTCTTCCCAATTTTCCTGAACACTCTCATACAGTCCCAAAATTTCTAATGTCTACATAGATAACTGAATGTAGCCACATCCTGTCTTGTAAACTCTGGCTACTTACATTGGCAGGCCTGTAATTTTCTCTCCTCCTGTGGCACTTGCTGTTTTTTTCTCTCCTCTTGTGGCACTTACTGTTTCCAAGCCTGAATGCATTGCCTTACCCTACAAATCTACTCTAACTCCTGTATTCCTTATGACACTTCTGTACATTTGGTTGAACACATCTGAACCTGGGAGCCATTTTTTTTACTCCCCTCCACAGCTAGTCATACAACAGGTTCCAACTTTACTATCTTTACTAATATTTTCTGAACTTGTCTATTTTTTCACCACCTTCATCATCAGTACTTTCAAAGAAAATTTGCATTGGACAAAGTTAAACAGGAAAGGAAGGCTCTATTTAAGGCTATCCCAGTAGGAGAGAGAGACCAGAACTTTGTTTGCATTTGACTGTCCTGGAACAAGGGGCTGTAAATTTTTGAGAGATGGAGTGAGGGAGACTTCAGGCCAACTGTTTTTTTAATTGGCTTTGCCCAAAGGAAAAGGGACATTCTCTCTCCTCATGACAGAAGGCACTTTTACAATGTGGAACAAGGTGCCGTCTAAAGTTAGGTTCCTGTCCTCCCACAGAGCCTAGGAGGTAGGGGTTCTGTCTTCTCTGATGATTGCGTTTCAAAGGGACAGCTCTCTAGTTCTCAAGAAAGTCCTTGTTCATAAAGCTGTTGAGAAGCATTTAGGAATATTTGCATCTTAAAAGGGCAAAGAGAGAATTTATAGTTACAAGATCTGTAAAGTATAGACTGTAAGAAAAGAGAGATGGGGCCTAGAGTCAGAAGGTAGACTGTCTAAGACTTAGTCAAGCTGAGGAGAACGTCAAGACCATCTTGGTCACTATCTGATGATTGTGGTCACTATCTGCGTGACCTATCTGAGGTCCGGTTCTATCATCTCTCAACTAGATTTCCTTAAGCAGGCTCCCAAATTATCTCCTGCCTTTATTAAACCTCCATTCTCTCACTTGAACTTGAGATGATATTTTGAAAGTGTAAATCTGTCATCTATCACCATGCATACACCTTCTTCAAGGTCTCACTGTCTCCCCTTATCCTTAGCACAAAATGGTGTTCTTTAATGCCCTGTGTAAAACAACCAGATTCTGCTTCCTGCTTCTTTCTTCTGCCTCATGTTTCACATTTTCTCTCCAATCCCTTTCCATTGTATGCATGTCTTCCTTCCCATAAGCAAGCACCAGGCTCTCTGGTGGTCTTCCCTCACATCCCTCAACTCATCAACTTCCTCTTCACCAATGAAGACCTGCTCATCATTAGGATTCCAGGTTGCCATTGACTTCACTAATACAAATCTAAGAGTAGTTTCCTTCCGACATTCAGGCCTGGATCTGAATGTAACGCGTGGAGATTCCCATATCATGACATTCATTGTGCATGCATAATTTCTTGCATAATGATGTTTCTTTTCCATTCATTAAACCTCATTAGTGCAGGGAATGTGATTTTTATCTCATTTGGTGTTATATTTTCAGAAAGTCCCACATTGCCTGGTACAGGTATGTGAGAGACAATGAAGAGAATCTTCCTTTTGTAAGACATTTTGCCTCAGAAGTATACTAGAGTTCCTCAAGATATTGAGCCTAGAGGATTACATTAATTTCTTTCTTGCTCTTTCTTCCTTCCAACAGTTGTACCTACTTGTGTCAGGTAAATCTTACTATAAATTGCTAGGTCGGTACTCTGAAATATTCAGTGGCTCTCTATTACCTAGTCCCTGCTAGTATAAATATTATTAGCTCCACTTTTTTTTGCCAAAATCCTTTGCAATACCCCCTTATTCCTGGCTCTATAAAGTATATAAATTCAAAACTTTAAAAAAGAAATTTTATTTATTTATTCATGAGAGACACAGAGACTTAGGCAGAGGGAGAAGCAGACTCCCTGCAGGGAGCCAATGCAGGACTTGATTCCAGGACCCCGGGATCATGCCCTGAGCCAAAGGCTGACTCTCAACCACTAAGCCACCCAGATGTCCCAGAAAACTAAAGTTTAAAACATTGCATATTATTTTATCCCAAAATTCTTGTACTAGAGTTCTTTTAATAAATATGTCTTGAGATCTCAATCCAAAAAGATTGTTACCAAATAGCTAACATACTTTCATTTATTAGACAATGGAATCATTGAAATATATACATTTTAACCCTGCCTTGGTTTCTGGGAAATTCTGAGGTAAAATTAATGGCCTAGTAATTAAACTTAGGTATATTTGACTCTTTGTTCTCATTCTATTCTTTTGTTTTTCCTTAGACATAATTAATCTCAAATACAAATTCTGTTTAAAATATTTAAAATATAACTATTTTATTACAGTTTTCCTCCAATATATTGTTCTTTTTACTACTGAGGTAATATATTTTAGAGTGAGAGGAGAAAGCATATGCAGTATTGGATGCCTGGATGACTCAATTGGTAGATCATGCAATCTTGATCTCAGGATCCTGAGTTCAAGACCCACATGATGCATAGAGCTTAAAAGGGAAAAAAAGCATCTCCAGTGTTATATCTTTTTACAGTAATTTCAATGTCTGTAATTTAAGGATAAATCTCTTTACTCTTTTGTTTAATTATAGAATAGAACCTTGGCACTTATAAATGTATATATACTATTTTTTAACATTATTGGATAACCCAAAAACTCATGTATGAAGTTATTTATAAGGCCACTGGAGCACGAATTTAAGTGACACATTGTGATATTTATATGCAATTCACTTGCTCGTTAGTGAAATGAGCCTTCCTCCAAGCTTTAAATAGAGTATTTTCTTCTCGTTGATGAATTCACAGCAGAGGAAATAGCAAGTAGAAAAGCCTTGGAGGCAAATGTTAGTGAGGCGAGAGGAGGTCTCAAGCTGAAAAGGAGAGCTGATCTTGTAGGGAACATAAACCACTGTAAGCTTTTTGGCTGTTATTTTGAGTAGGATGGGAAGCTATCAGAGGGCTTTGAGCCAGAGAGTGACATAGATACTTATACTTTAAAGGGGTCATTCTGAATGCTGTGCAGAAAATAGTCTGAGAAATGCTATAGGAGGAAGTGGGAATTTAGGAAGTCATTGCTGTTTACCCAGGTGAGAAATGGAGGCTGGAATCAAAGGTTTTAGAAATGGAGAAGTTGAGAGCTATTGATTAAGCATAGATTATATATGGTAATGATAACTGAATTTGCTGAAGACTTAGATATGAGTATGAGAGAGAGAAAGGAGTCAAGGACACCACAAGACTTTTGACTTGTGAACTGGGAATGTGGACTTGCCATTTATGTCAATATGGGGGGGGGACTGAAGTGAGCAGCTTGGAGATGGAAGAACAGAAGTTAATTTTAGATATGTCTGGTCTAAAAAGTCTATTAGACAACCAAAGAAAATGTCAAGTAGGCAGCTTTGAAATTTATAAACTAGAATGGAAGTCACCTCACATACATAGCTTTATATTATCATTTTATGACCTTCTAAATTTACATTGAACTTTTACATGTTACATGGTGACAATTTTTTTTCCTCAAAAGAAATTGGTATTTTTGATCAAAATAAATTGATATTTTAGCTTTAGGTCTTGTTTCCTTCTACTTTCAGACCTAATCCCCAGCAAATCTCCTCTTTTCTGACACACTTACTCTTTCAAACATCAACTTTTTTGCAAAGCCACCAGTAATTCCCCTGCTTAAAACTATACCGGGGCACCTGGGTGGCTCAATGGATTAAGCGTGGGCCTTCAACTCAGGTCATGATCTCAGGGTCAGAGGATTGAGCTCCCTGTCTGGCTTTCTGCTCTGTGGGAGTCTGCTTCTCCCTCTCCCTCTGAACCCACCACGAGTGCTCTCTCCCTTGTGCTCTCTCTCTATCAAATAAGTAAATAAAACCTTAAAAGAAAAACAAACAAAAAAACACAAAAACTATAATATGATTCCCAACCAACCTATAAACCTCCTGACCTCACTTTTTATTTTTTTTCCATAGTACCTCCTTTCACTGTGACGTACTATATATTTATTTGTCTGTTAAGTCATCTACTAGATAGTGAATTCAATGAAGGCAACTATTTTAATCTTTTTTCCCTTTTGATGTATTCCCCATACTTAAAACAGTATCAGGCACATAGTAAATAGGCCATAAATATTTACTGAATGAATAAATAAATGAATGATGTTGACCTTATGATGTGCTTTGAGAAAAGGAAAATGTGTAGAAACTTTGGGGGAGGGGTTGTTTTGGATATAACATTTCTATCTAACCAATACATAATTTGCTTACAAAATAAGTGAGATAATTATAATTTTTTTTTAAAAAAATAATGCTTTTGTAAAGAATTGCCATAGTTTAATAAAGAAGAGGATAGTCATTTGGAAAAATTTTCTGAGGCTAAAGTGTTTAAACAATTCTTTGCCTTGTCCAGTTGAGGTGCTTATAATGGACATCTGGCTTCCAAGTGCTGCCCTATTTTTTTCCATTCTCTGAATTATTCTCATTGAAAATTTTCTATTTCTTTTAATGTTGAAAACATAACATATATAAACTAAATAATTTTGAATTATTAGCCTAGAGTGAAATATGAAATACATGCTTGCTTCTTTTCCTACTAAGGACAATGTGTATCAAGTAATATTTAGGATAGTAAAAAAAAGGAGCTCAAGATAAAATATTGTTTTAAAAAATCCTTTGATATTCTAAAAATTACCTTGAGTACTGAAAGTAACGCAGTCTAAATCTGAGTTTCTATATATGCATATTTTTAATCAGTGAGTGATAATTAATATGTTTAATTTTTAGAAATGTGAACATGTATTTCTTATAATGAGTTGCATAGGCTATGACACTACCTATATCTAAGGCTTGGTTAAAATCCCATGTAAATATGAAGGAATATAGACCATAAAAATTTCCCTCAGAGTGGAGTCATCAGCTCTATAAAACTCATGTACTTGTAAGAAATAAGGCTTTTTAATATTTATTATTTTTTATTTATTTTTAATGTTTATTCAAATATAATTAACATACATACAGCAAATGTATTTAACATATAACATACAGTGTTTTGTTAGTTTCAGATGTACAAAATAATGATTCAGCAATTCTATACATTTCTCAGAGCTCATCAAAATAAGTGTACTCTTAATTCTGTTTATCCATTTCACCTTGCCCCACCTAACTCCCCTCTGGCAACCATCAGTAAGTCCTCTGTATTTAAGGTCTGTTTTTTTGTTTGTCTCTCTTATTTTGTCTGTTCATTTGTTTCTTAAACATTCATGAATGAATAAAATGATATGGTATATGTCTTTGTCTGACTGATTTAATTCACTTAGCATTATATGCACCCCTACATTTATTGCAGCATTATTTGTAATAGCCAAAATATGGAAACAACTCAAGTGTCCATCTACAGATGAATGAATAAAGAAGATACGTATGTATATACAATGGAATATTATTCAACCATAAAAAAGAATAAAACCTTGCCAATTGCAACAACACGAATGGACTTAAAGAAAAAAGTACTTTAAAAAGTCATACCTGGGGGCTCCTGGCTAGCTCAGTCAGTAGAGTATGCAACTTTTAATCTTGGGGTTATAATTTGGAGCTCCACACTGGGTAGAGTTTACTTCAAAACAAAATCTTGAAAAAAAGACGTCACACCTGGACATGTCTCCCTCTTTCTGATCTTAAGATAATTGAAAGAAAGAGAGCACAGTTTTTGGAATCAGACTCCCAAGTTTGAATTTTGATTCTGACACAGCTATTGACATTAGGTAAGTTACTTAACCCCTATGTCTCAGTTTGCTTATTCTTTTGGAAATGGAACTACTCACACCATAGAATTATTGTGAAGTTTATGAGTTAATATTTGTAAGAAATAGCACACAGTTAAGTGATAAAACTTTAGTGACCATGGTGCTTATTGCCACCAATACTGCTATCATTGCCATCATCATCATCATCATCATCGTTGTCATCATTGTCATTATCATCATTTGTGAATAGATTCACATTTATAACCTTTCTGTTAGCTCCTCAGGTTGGCAACATTCACTTTCCTGATTAGTCTTCAAATTCTCCAAAACAATCTGTGGAGAGCCAATGTGATTGGCTGAGCCAAATAAACTTCCTTGTATGTGTAAAGCCTTTTGCGTAGGATTTTTTTTCATGGCTTAATTTGTGGACGGTGGCCTCTGAGTCAGGTTCCCGCACTGATCCATTTTTAAGCTGTAACTGAAAATAAAAGAAACTCTATGTTGTTTTCTTGGGTAGAAGATTACAACAGGAGCAATATCAGGTATAAGGAGACACTGGCTGTGTTGAATGTTAAGATAGGCACACAAAGGATAATATTACAAAAAATCAATGCCATACTATTGCCCGGGAACTAAGAGTCATCTGTATCCATGAAATGTCCACAAAACACTTGCTTGTATAATTCATGATCCTGGGTCATATATGCAAGGAATATGTGGTCCACAGAATAGAAATGTGGAGACATCACAACCTGGCTAATAAAATACATTTCACACTAATAAAAGCAAGTGCATTGTACAAGTAGGAAATTTGAATAAATTCTAGAAGTCTCTAACTTGAGAATATACAGCAACTGTCTGTTCAGGCTGTGTAGATAAGGGGAGGCATTCAAAATTTTCCTCATCAGTCCAGGGGATTTTATATAAAGTGTAAATTATGTACTTCCAAAGCAATAATTTAGAAGATTTTTATTCCCTCTACTCTCTAGCTACCATAAGCCCATCCTGGAAATTAAAAGTGATAGATTTTTGTCTCCCTCCTCCCTCTTAGGCTCAACTAGAGATGAAATGTTCAAATCCCTTTTCAAGCAAAATCCAGGGTGCAAAGGGATACCTAGATAGGTAATAAAGAACCTAGTTAGCAACGAATCACTTTATAGTTTCAATTTACTTGAAAGGTAGAACTTTAAAAGAAAGAAGAGTCCTCTTGAATTCACAATAAGACAAATTTATCTTTATAATAGTTCTTTTTCAAACTGTAAATAGCGGGATGCCTGGGTGGCTCAGCACCTTTGGCTCAGGGCATGATCCTGGAGTCCCCGTGAGGAACCTGCTTCTCCCTCTGCCTGTGTCTCTGCCTCTCTATCTGTGTCTCTCATGAGTGAATAAATAAAATCTTAAAAAAAAAAAAAAACCCTGTGAATAGCACTGATTATAGTTTCCTGATGGAACTTTAAAATTTTACATATTACTAAAATTGAGTTTGAGAATATCAATTTTTAAACTCTTCCAATGTCCTGTTGTACTAAAATTGCATATCTATTCCTCTGGTGTAAATATGTGTCTTTGAATAAGCATGTCATTTTCTATAGCCTATTAAATCAAGAAGGAATTATATACCTGAAATTAGGCAAATGTTACTTGGATCACCATGATCATAAAGTTGGCATCCAAAGCATACTTTTGGGGAAGTTGGAATTATCATAGTCTTCCATGGAGGAGTCAGAATGACAAGAAAATACACTTCTAGTTTTAAAAAATTCAAAATTTATTTTCAAAAGTTATGTCTTTTATCCATAATGTATCTGGATATATTCTGGCATATCACAGTTGCCTACCTAAGGATAATAATAATAATAGTAGTAGCAGTAATAACATAAGAATTATTTACCCAGTGCTTAATATATAGCAGGCACTTTAAATTTTTAAATTGTTCTGCAAATACTCTTTGAGGTACATATTACTATCTATCCCCACTTCAAAAATATATAGAGAGAAACACAATGGTTATGTAAGAACCCAATATCACATAGTGTGAAGTAACAGACCTGAAATGTTCCTGCCCCCTGACCTACCTGCTTGTACTCCTGCTCTTCCACTGCACAACATAGCCACCCTTCCTACAGACCAGGCTTTCTATAGGACTGCTTGAAGAAAATCAGAGCATACTCCTGGCAAAAGTGCTGTATTTATGGGGGATGAAGACTGATACAAAAATCTGACCTTAAAATCTCATTCCAAATGGCAAGAAAATTCATTTTAAAATTGAGCTAAATGGAAGTAGAACCAGGGCTGTTATTATAGCTGTTATCCATATCCATTTGCTTGCGATTGTAAACTATATTAGGAAATGACAAAGTTAAGAACTACTGTTACTAAAATTTCTTAAGATTATATAAAATGAGGGGGTACCTGGCTGGCTCAGTTGGTAGAGCTTGTAACTCTTCATCTCAGGGGGTTTTGAATTTTTTAATTCAAGTCCCATGCTGGGCATTGAATCTACCTCAAAATATTTTTTAAAAAATATTTTAAAATTTTATAAAATTGAGATGCCTGGGTGGCTCCGCTGTTGGGTACCTGCCTTCGGCTCAGGTTTTGGTCCCAAGATCTGGGATCGAGTCTCACATCAGGCTCCCTACGAGGAGCCTGCTTCTCCCTCTGCCTATGTCTCTGTCTCTCTCTCTCTCAGTCTTTTTCTCTCATGAATAAATAAATAAATTTTAAAAAATAAAAAATAAAATTATATAAAATGGAGTGATGGAGATTCCATTTCCAGGTTACAGTTTCTGAAAATATGCAGAACTCCTTTAGTTCTATTTGCTTCTATTTTTTTTTTTTAAGATTTTACTTATTTATTCACAAGAGACATGGAGAGAGGGACAGAGATATAGGCAGAGGGGGAAGCAGGGACTCGATCCCAGGATCCTGGGATCACGACCTGAGCCAAAGGCAAACACTCAACCACTAAGCCACCCAGGTGCCCTTGCTTCTATTTTTATAAGAGATACTAAGAGGTAAACAAAAGGGCCCTGGATTTAAAGTCATCATTGCTGGGGTAAATCCTGGCTCCTTTTGTTAGAGACTAGATGACTTTTACTAATTTATTTATTTCTCTGATATTGTTATTCCTTACATATCAGTTTAGTTAATTCATAGCTTGAAGTATTGTAATTGGAAAGAATGTATGTAAAGGATCTGTACAGTGATAGAAACATAATAAAGGCCTAACACATGGTCAGCTTTATTTTAGTATTTATAAAATGCAATAATATCTAATCATAAGGGACTCATATATTGTGCACTGAGTTTAGTATAAGCCCTTTAAGTCAAGGTGAACCAGAATACATTTAAAAAATGTGTTTTAATTTACAGGGAAGGAATAGAGAAATAGGCACGAAGAATGGGAAATGAAGAGGGGAAGAAGGAAAAAAGGAAGGAGGGATGAAAGAAGGAGGGAAGGGAGATTATGTTGAGATAGGGAAAGCCCTCTACTTATCAGGAGTGATAATGTGCAATGAACTGAAGAACATGAACAACACAATCTGTACTAGATAAAAAGAGTAAATATTTATTTTTGTGACCTTATGATAATAAAGGACTCTCTATGATACCAAAGGCAGAAAAACAAAGGAAAAAGCAAGTGAACTATACTCCTGAGAACATGAAAAAATAAACCAAAACAAACAAAGCACAAAATCAAGTCTGAAAAATTGTTAGAAGACATCAATTTGGAGAGCTAATAATCACAATTTATATAAGAAAGTGTTTATATATAAATAGATTTTCACCAATCACTAAGAAAGAAGATGAATCCACTTCCTCCATCCTACCTCCCACCAACAGAAAAATGGGCATAGGACCTGAAATGGGTAGCCATAAAAAAGCTATTTATTTACTTATTTTTTTAAAGATTTTGTTTTTATTTATTCATGAGAGACACAGAGAGAGACACAGAAGGAGAGGCAGGCTCACTGTGGGGAGCCTGATGCTGGACTCCATCCCAGGACCCCAGGATCATGACCTGGGCCAAAGGCACGTGCTCAACCATTAAGCCACCCCAACATGCATATTTAAAATGAACAGGTACATAATTGCTCCTTGTCATCAGATACCTCAGAATTGCAAATGAAAGGTGTTGAAATACTATCTTTTAACATATTTGCAAAAATATGAGAAGTTTTTTGGAAAATGTACACTTATACACAGTTTTGGGGGATATTAATTTGGGTAAACTGAAGGGATATTGAAAATTATGCATTTATTTTGTTAAAATTCTTCCTCTTTGTCTTCTAGAATTTTTCCTCCAGACACATTTTCAAAGATACAGAAACGTATCCATCAGTTCTTACTCAATACACACAAATATATGCATATATATGAACACAAATATCTATCTATCTATCTATCTATCTATCTATCATCTATCCATTTGTCTACATAAATGGAAAATACCTGATAATCATTGAAAACTTGTAAGTAGATGAAACTGGATCTATACAATGAAATAAAAGATTTAAAATTGTGATGAAGCTCTATTTTACAGATATCTAAGTACTTTACATTTAGAGTTTGAAAAATAAGAAACAACAGAATAGTGTATGTGATATGATCCATTTTTGAAATATATATAATTTGTAGATATAATCACATATATACATAGTATTCGAGGATAACCATTGAAATTTCACTTTCAAATCTTTGGTGTATAAAACAATATTCTATCAATACACAAGTACTATGTGTGAAAGCCCAGAGACAAAAGAAGTCCATCATACCATATACAGTTTATGCATAATTTTATATACCCACATGGTCCAAATAAATTTTAGGAAAAAAAGAACTACCTATAGTTTATCTAGAGAAAATCATGGTTATAAATTCATTCCCCTGCCAATAAGCACATGGAATCTGTGTCAAAGTATTAGAACTATGGTTAGTGATTAGTTTTTCAGTGTGGTCAAAATTGATAGTGTAGAACTTCACCACTGCAGGTCTGTTGCTAAATTATTATTAAGAATGATTGAAGGCAAAATATAGTTCAAATGACAGACTAACACACCAGATACTGTTACTGGTGGAAGAGTCTGCATTGTATGAATGGTCTTGGTTCTTGGATTCCCTATGAAAGATTTACCTGAGGATCTGTGCTTCAATTAAAACAGCCAGAAAGAAGATAGTTAGCACAAAGCAGTTTCTTAAGGGCAGTACACTCAAGATGAGAGAGCAAGCAGGTCCAGAGATGGCAACTACATAGGAATTAGGGGTGTCTTCTCTGTTTGTGTAAGTTATGGGTCATAGCTAGCATCATCTCTGAGTGAGGTTATTTCCAAACATCGAAGGGACTCCTCCTGCCATTGGAAAGAAGAGTTTTGGATCCTACAGTGTTCTTGTTGGAATTGTCATGGTCACCTTTCCCCATGGGGATGAGGGTGAGGGTGATGGTGATGACATCAAAACCACAATGTAAATATATTATAATGAAGCTACAGGTTACCCTGGAGCAGAAGTTGGAGAATGCAAGTTCTGCACCTGTGGTGCTTGGTCTGTCAGACGTAGGATGTTAGAAGCCATAATACCAGGATGGTAAAAGACCCAATGTTAGAATGTCCTGCCCTCAGGCTTCTAATGTGTCACCTACTTATCACCATCTTTGCCCCCCGCTCATGTCTAACTAACTGCCTACCCTGGCAATATCACTAGCTCCTTAACCTGGATAACACATGAGGATCAGTTTGAGCCAGTGTCTGCTGACCCTTGGTCAAAATATTAGACCTGTTATATTATTGACATTTTGGATCAGACAGTCCTTGTTGTGGGGAGCTATCTGTGCACTGTAGAATATTTAGCAGCATCTCTGACTTCTACTCAGTAGCGTGTTCTTCCCAATTGTGACAACAAAAATCATCCCAAGAAACTGCCAAACAATGAGGTGGTGCTGAGAGGGTAGGGGTGAGGTGAAACCAATCACAATACCAGCCATTCTCTCTTGGGAAAGTTTGTCCTTTGCCATTTTTGGTCCTTCCTAATTATTTTTATATTAAAATACTCTACTTTTTTTTAATTGATAGTGAACTGGCTGGTAAGTTCTTTTTGTGTGTGTTAAAGTTTTTCTCCTCACTCCTTTTCGTTGGTTTGTTTTGAATGTGTGTATGGGAGGGTGTTTGTGTGTTTTATGACCCTACTTGGTAAAATAGAATAATTTGCCACATATGTTTATCCTTCATTTTTTCTTTTTAATTTTGCAGGCCTGTGCAATCCCGTCCTTAAGTACCTTTGGCAAAAGCATTCTATCTCATCTTTTACTTTGAAAATGTTTCTAATTACTATAGATTTTTCTTTGTGAGCTGTTTGTGTTGAGGCTGCAATAGACATGGTATATATCTTTTCTGAAAGGTTCCTCCAAACACCCTGGAGTTTTACCTTAGAAAGCTTCACTCATCGAGGCCCTAATTTTATTATGTTTGTGTTTATCCATGAGCACGGCTTTCTCTACATCCTCAGTGCTAAGTTAAGCTCATGTGTCATATGCTGCCTCTTGAGCAGAGTCTCATTTCTGGTTCATGAATGGAATTTTATGTGGAAAAACCTTCTATAATGCTAAGTGCCTTTCTAATCCAGATGTTTGCCTCTCCAAATTCACATTCAGAAGACAAGAAGAATTACATTTTGTTTATTTAATTTCAGTATGTGTTCTGACCATATGGATTTAATTTATACACATTTAGTGGATTGTTAGTGCTGCTGATAGGGGATAGGTGTTACTGGTAACCCTGCGTTTTCCTGGGTATAGCAGCAAAGGAATGTTTTACACGTTTTGAATCTCAGACAGTAATTGTACCAGATTTTAACATAAATATCCATGTAAAATAATTTCTTTGGAATTGCATAAAAGGAATTAAATTGCCTGCATTGCATATGGAAGGAAGAGTCCTTTAATTGAGATCTGACAGGTAATTTAGTGGTAGATTTCAGAATATATCAAGCCTTATGATATTTGTTTGAAGAATTATGAATTCTATAGTCAGTGTTATGATGAGCTTAAATATATAAAAATGAGCTGGGTTTTTTTTGCACTTGAACTCTTTAGAACTCTTTGAATCATTAGAATAACATACATACATTGTGACTCTCTGGGAACACTCTTCTGTGTTTTCTCTTTTTTTATCATAAAATAAAAAAATAAACTAGGAAATGCAGAAATAATGTTATGCTATAAATAAGGAAACAAATTATTCAAAATACCACACTATTAACTCCACACCAATAAGCTATAATCTATTCCAGGTGTAGTTGAATTGCACTTTGAAAATTACTATGGTCCAAATGACTGGATGATAACTGGTTAAATTATACCAACATACATCAAGTCTCAGTTTGCTATACCGAAAACTCATGATGAGACTAAAATGGTTTGTTCAAAGTAGGCCAGCAAGTGAATGAGAGAAATCCATCTCAGTGCTTCTCTATCAGGTAGCATTTCCTCTTCCTATCACTTTATCCATATGCCCCTTTCTCATTTATATTCCCTAGTGATTTATTTATCCCCAACATATTCATTTTACTAATAATTGAATAAAATACAATGTCAAAATTTTGAAGTAAATATCTCTTTTCATTCTTGTTTGGCAGATCTTTTAAAAATATGTGTATCTGTGTTCTTTTGAAAGATCATAAGGCTCGATCTTGGAAAGAGGAGCTAGTTTGAAATATTCTTTTATAAATTCTTCAGTGTTAATTTTTCACACGTTGCTTCACTTTGTAAATTGACGAGGAAGGCTTAACCATTTTCCATTGGAAGAAATCTTGACGATTCTTATCTTGTCGGCAACATCCAGAACGTCTCAGCCTCTGAGGACCAACTCCTAATTAGTGCCCAGTATTCTTATCTGTGAGATTCCAAGAAAGCTTAGTTGGATTGCTATACATCATCTTAAATAAGTAAATACATGTAAGTAGATAGATAGGTGCTAGGTACACAACATTGAAACATGCGTTTGAAATTTGCATCTTACAAATTGTCTGAAATTTATTTATATATTATTTATTTTCTTTTTCAAATTTTCATTTAACTTCCAGTTAGTTAACATACAAAATCCTGTCTCCAGGAAAACAGAATTTACTTGGAGATTCATTAACTTAATCTGTAGCTTAGGAGGCTTAGAGAAAATGGAAATATGCAATGTATTTACAAATAAAATATATTGAACTCATCGAGATGGGTTGGAATTCTTTTTCTAAGAATGATTTTTTTTCTTAATTCCAAAAATTCTATTGAGAAAAATGTTTATTTAGGAAACAACTAATGGGCACTACCCTTTGAGCAGATTCCATGTATTTACTTTCTAAGTATGACTGTATTTTTACAGGTAATCTAGAATTTTAGAAGTCATTTACTAGTTTTTGGTAAATTTCAAGGCATTGTAGACCGTAGGGGGGATCTAAAACTAATACCATTGTAATAGAAAATCTATTCTCGTGAGAGTAGTCTTTAGTTGTGCAGTGTTTTATGTAATGTTTGGACCAGGCACGCTTTTAGAGCCTGTAAGGCCACATTTGGAAGGTACATTTATCTCCTCTGAAGACTCACTACCATTCCTAATGTCAATCAATGGGAGAAGTGGGTGCTCAGGGAGCTGGAATAAAAAAATCTTTTCTGTCTGTGATTTGGTTACCTATGGTTATATTTGGACACAAAAATGTCCAGTTGAGTGCCTGGGAGGTATGGGATGCTAAAATGCTTTCTGCAATATAGAGAGTAAATAATAATAGTAGATGCTTCTTTACCAAGATCATATTTCTCTGCATCTAACTACCATTTTTTGTCTCTAACATTTTGTCTAATATGTTATATAATCCAGTCTCATGTTAGCTAGATGTGGTTAGTTAAGAGAAATTATAGAAAATTTGCAATTATAGCACAGAGAATTTTCCATATATGTTTCACCAAGTTTCTCCTAATGTTGACATCTAGCATAACTAAGGTCTATTTATCAAAACTGAAACGTGAACATTGGTATTATACTACTAACTGAACTATAGACTTCATCAATTTTTCCACTAATATTCTTTTCTAGTCTAGGATTAAAGCCAGGATCCACTATTGTATTAAGTTTGTCGTATTTCCTGGTCTCCTATAGAGTATAACAATTCCTTATCCTTCCTTGCCTTTCTTTCATGACCTTGATTCTTTTGAAGACTATCAGAAATTTTATGGAATGTCCCTTGATTTAAATTTGTCTTATGTTTTTCTCATTATTTTAAGGTTATACATTTTCAGAGGGGATACCATGGAATTCATGTGTCCTCAGCCCATCAAGATGTTAAAGAGTCAAAAAAAAAAAAAAAGATGTTATAGGGTCACATTTCTAGTGATGTTGGCCTTTGTCACTTGGTTAAACTATTGGTTGCTTGCTGGTTTTTAACCATTGTAAAGTTACTATTATTTTTTCTTTGTAAGTAATAAATATCTTGGATAAAATGGTTTAAGACTATTCAAATCTAATTTCTTTTTTTTTTGTAAATTTATCTTTTATTGGTGTTCAATTTGCCAACATATAGAATCACCCAGTGCTCATCCCATCAAGTGCCCCCTCAGTGCCTGTCACCCAGTCACTCCCACCCCTCGCCCACCTCCCCTCCCCCCACCCCTAGTTTGTTTCCCAGAGTTAGGAGTCTCTCATATTCTGTCTCCCTTTCTGATATTTCCCACTCATTTTTCCTCCTTTCCCCTTTATTCCCTGTCATTATTTTTATATTCCCCAAATGAATGAGACCATATAATGTTTGTCCTTCTCTGATTGACTTATTTCACTCAGCATAATACCCTCCAGTTCCATCCACGTCGAAGCAAATGGTGGGTATTAGTCGTTTCTAATGGCTGAGTAATATTCCATTGTATACATAAACCACATCTCCTTTATCCATTCATCTTTCGATAGACACCAAGGCTCATTTCAATTTTTTAAAATATTTTATTTATTTATTCATGAGAGACACACAGAGAGAGGCACACATAGGAAGAGGGAGAAGCAGGCTCCATCCAGGGAGCCCAATGTGGGACTCAATCCCGAGACTGCGGGATCATGCCCTGAGCCAAAGGCAGATGCTCAACCGCTGAGCCACCCAGGTGTCCCTAGAGCATTTATTTTTTGCAGTTTTAAGTTCTTTCTGTGCCCCTTTTAGATGTAAATATTCTGCCAGCCTCTTGCCAGGTTTACAACTCAGTAATACTCTTAAGGACCTGGGAGTCACCCCTTTGAAGTGTAATAATGAAGAAAGACAGTGCCTCTATCTACCAATTTCTATTAATAAGTGCCATTAGCACACGCAGATGATTTAATCACATTAATCAACCTCTCCCTAATGTCACACAGTACTTTACTACAAATATGCCTCAGTACTTAAAAACTCAGACCTTTGTTCATCAGAGTTGATTTCAAACTCTCTCTCCTATAACAGTAGTCTTTTATAAAAATTTTCTTTGCGTGTTTAACTTGTCCAATGCAATCTTTATTGACACCTCTGATGGGTTAAAGAAGTCATAAACTTTCAGATTTTGTGACTTGTTGTCTTCAATGGGGGAGCAGTGCTTTCTCTAACTTTCTATATCATCAGATGAAAACTAGATAAATCATAATTTTAAGTTATTTACATTCCTGCCTTGTAGAGTTCTTATGTCAACCCCGAAACACTTGCACAGATTGTTACATACACATGAATTATGTTTGTGGATGACTTGTAAAGAGTTTAAAAATGTTAAGTCACTACAAGAGAGGGAGAAAGGAACAGTCAGAGGAAGTTAGTGTCCACAGAAACAATAGATCAGGGAGGGCAAAAACACAGAGCAAAAATGACGCCTGTGGGAATATAAACTCTCAGAAATTTACAAAGCTCTTGTGGGAGGGAGTTTGAGATTCTAAAAGATGTATGATAAGAAACTTGACTCAATTTTATTTATATTTTAAAATATGAAAATTTAAGTCAACTGTGGGTCTTAGATCACAAGTGAACAGAAACATGGATAATTACCTGGTAAAATAGTCACCAAAAATAATATTTGTGGATTTCATGGCACTGACATTTGTGGAAATGACACACACACAAGCCCATATTTACTTTTTAAAATACCTAGCAAGTGATAGATAGATAGATAAATATATTCTACAAAATTATAACTCTTTACTTTTCTTTAGGGACAACATCATCTATATTCAACTAATAATAATCTAATGAAAACAGTCTTTTCAATCTTTTTTGCCATATATATGTAATGACAGTTATTATCAGCATATTGATATAAAATATCAATCATGGTACTATTGTTAAATTGTAATTTATTACATTATATATAAATCATAATAATATATATGCATAATGTCATGAATGTCATGAATATTTAAATTCTATACCACATTCCTAAGATTGTTATTTTATCATGGAAAATATTTTTAGAAAGATAAAATAAAGTGTTTAAATTCACATAAACTATTCAAAGGGAAACCTGTTATCTTTATATTCAGTTACACATAAAATACACATCCATGTTATAAAATTATATTTATTACATATTAAAATTAAGAAGAAACTAAACAAAGAAACAGGTGAGATGCAGTTATTTTTCAAATTATACCTGCTTTTGTGGTAGACTCTTCATATATCTTGCCAAGGTTTTATTTTTAATAAAATATTTTAAATAGTTATAAATGAACACTAAATGTCACACCATCAATGATATATGAAATTCATATTTAGTAAGACAGTTGACTTTCTAGAACTCTTATACAACAACTTATTTTGGACCAAAATGTACATTTTTTTAAACTTAAAAATAATTACTGGAGTTGGTTTTCAAATTATATTCCATGCATGCTAATTTACCAATCAAAATGTAATAATTAGGAGGATCTGCTCAGTGGTTTAGCGCCTGCCTTCGGCCCAGGGCCTGATCCTGGAGCCCCAGGATCAAGTCCCACGTCAGGCTCCCTGCATAGAGCCTGTTTCTCCCTCTGCCCATGTCTCTGCCTCTCTCTCTCTGTCTCTCATGAATAAATAAATAAAATCTTAAAAAAATGTAATAATTATAATTTGATATTTTCTGCACTGGGAGATTTTAAGCTCCTTGAGAGCAAGAACAGTGCCATGTAACTTTACCAAGCAGTAGAAAATCAGTAAATGCTGAATGATGATGTGTAGATGATTCATTATCTATATTATGACCAAACATTATTGCACTATGCTGTAATACGGTGATAGGAGAGAGGTGTGATGAGCAGGGAGACAGTCATAAACTGAAAGGCCCCCAATTATCTGGGCTTTCTGTCTTCTCCTTGATAGATTCTTTCCTTTCCTTGGCATTAGACTAGCACATCTTTTGTCTACTTCCAATTTACTGTAAACAGGGACGTGGAATTCAGGTAACCAAACTTACATTGTATGCAAAGTAAAAATTATTAGGCACTGAGTCACATCCTAAGGGAGTACTCTTATGAATAGAATGAATAGGCTCCTAGAGCTTGTTTATCACAGCCTTTACAATATTACTTACTGAATTATTTCTTTGTTTTACAAAACTATGTAGTTTTGAAACATGAGGATTTTTGTATTGTTATTCTTGGCAGCAACTAAGACAAAAATATTTTTAAAACCTGGAATGATAATCTAAAGAAAACACAATGCAATTGAATTTAGATTCATTTAAGTCTTTGTAACATTTAAATTTTAAAAAAGGTAAATATACAGAACCATTTAAATCAGAATACTTATATAAACTTGTTAAAGTATGTTCTTTCCTTTGAGATTGTCTGTTTTGGAAGACAAATTATAATAACCCACCTGCTTTGGTGAGAAACCAGAGGAAAGATTTTAAAGGCTTGGTATTAAACCTACAGCTAATATATATATTGTAAGAAATACATAGCCATACTATGATCCCATCTGTCAAAATAATTGGGATATTCATGTTAGGTTTTTGATACCTCTTCCCACCAGCACCACTTTTTTGAAGCTCCATGCAGATCACCACCTTTAGTTAACAACTTTATTTTTAGAGAAAGGCTTATCCTACAGCAACACTTATTTACATTTCAATTATAATTCTACACACTAAGAACTTCTCTGAAGTTATTTCCTATGGGTCTTCAGCCACACTTATCTGCGTGAGGATTACTTTTGCAGGTCATAAGGCTCATTCATTGTTTTAGTTTTTACTGGTAAGATTTGCCTGGACTAGTTTATCTCTTACTCCCAAAGAACCCAGCATTGAACCTTCAGGTATGGCTAAGGAGAAGCAGAAGCGTCTGTCACTGACTGGTAAGGGATGTGGCACATAGAATGGCATTTTGGGATAAGAGAGTAGACTGTCTGGTTTATAAAATCTCTAATGCCTCCACAAAACCAGAACATAGGAAATATCATTTATTTTCTCATTCTTTTTTTTTATTTTGAAAAAAATTAAATATGCAGAAAAACTTAAGCATACTAGTACAACATTCACTCATATTCCCAGGACCTGGATATAGCAGCTTTTAAAAGAAGATTTATTTATTTATTTGAGAGTTGAGAGAGAGAGAGAGAGAGAGAATGGGGCAGGGTGGCGGGTGGATCTTCAAGCTGATTCCCTGCTGAGTACAGAGGTCAAGGTGGGACTTGGCTTGAGGATCAACCTCACAACCCATAAGATCATGACCTGAGCTGAAACCAAGAGTCAGACGCTTTAATGGGCAGAGCTACCGAGGCGTCCCCTGGACTTACCAGTTTCAGCATACTGCCAGAGCTATATTTGTGTGTGTGTGTGTGTGTTTTCCTGAACTGCTTCAAAGTTGCAACATCTGAAGAAAATTAACAATCACTTCCTAATGTTGTCTAATACCAAGTTGACTCCATAAACAGCATTTATGTTTTCCTAGAACAAGGACACATATTGGATTCACAAATAAATATTAATATATTTTTCAAAATAGAATATACCCTAGTGCTAAAAACTGCCTTGCAGATGAAACTATAAATAACAGAGAGATATGATCAAAAAAAGAAAGAAAACATTGGGGAGGGTTTCATTTATAGGAGACAGGCATATGTTCCCTATAGGCCTGATTTCCATGGTTGTTAAAGGTAGATTATTAGTAATATCTACCTTAATATTATGTAAGTAGGATAACTTTTCAAAACTGTTGAGCAAAGTGACTGGCATAGAAGAAGCATAAATAAATGTTAATTGTCTCTATTCTTATTATCTTTAGAACATAATCAATTAAGTAACACTGGTAATATAATAGTTAACTGTTTTGACCCAGCCCCTGAATCCTATAAAGTTTTATAATAAAATGAAATAGTTTTATACCTAAGGGATCTGTGAGTATAACTCATGAGGTTTCAAGAGTATTATTTTTCGACAGATGAGGAAATTGAGAGCTTTTAAGAGCTAATATATTCATAAATTTGATTTAAAAGACTACACATAAAAATATAAAAATGTGTATCATTCCTTAAAGCAAAGTCCAATTCCAGTTCCTAAAAATCATTTTAACATATGATGGAAAACTTTTCTTAATGAATTCTCAGGAATCTGTTTGAAATTACAATTTAGTATGCTGAAAATATCAATGCATAAACATTTTTGATGAATTTGTTCTCCAAATTTTAATGAAGTTACATTTCTGCCAGCAGCAGTTCAGATTTTCTAAACTCCAGGAAAATGTTATACTATTTATATTTCTTATATATTAAAACACACCCATTCCCCAAATGCCTTTGGGCTTATCAAACACACACATGCACACACACACACACACACACACATACACACTACTATTAAATTTGATAAACTCTGGAGGTAAGAATGGCAACACATGGATTTACAGACCAAATCTGCCACTAACCAGCTGGATACTATTTTTCAAGCCATTTCTCTTTCCTGGGACTCAGTTTCCTTATCTGTAAAATAAGCAATTTGGATTCTGGAACTTCTGAGAATAAGAAAGACTTATTATAATGACTTTATATTTCTATATGGTTTGTTGCTTATGGCATGTATTTACTCGATAGAATTTACTTGGTTCCTGCCTAAGCTCTGTGAGGTAGCTAGGTGAATATTTTTAACTGTCCTTCCCTACAATATTGTGAAAGTTTTAGAAGCCAGGTGAAGGCATCAGTCCTAAGTGCCATTTATTAAGTCTCTAATATAATCCAGCATCATTACTTACAGATATAATTCTAATTGTCAGAAAACCTGTAATAAGTTTATCATCATTTTAACATGTAGTAAAATTGAGTTTGAGGATGCTTAAGTTCCTCACTACAAAGCTAGTACTTGACAGATGGGGAGCTTGGACCGAGGTCCATATGACAACTTTTTTTGCATTTTTCTTATTGCTGGAACTTTTTATTTTTGTCTTTTTAAAGAGATAATGGAAGTCATGGAAAGTGTTTAAGAAATAATGTAAGCATATTAATATTTTAAGTAGTAGTAATGATCATAATGAAAAAGCAGATGAAAAGAAGGTAAGATCAATTGTGCTGTCAATACAACCTTAGGTAAATAATGAGGACCCAATTTTGAGAGTGGACAGGAAAAATGTATGGGGGAAATTAATTTCTACCTTGCAGAGACAGAAGCTTGGAAAGTGTGTAAATGTGAATGACAAAGAAAATGCAAGATCAATGCTATAAAATTTTGATCCTACAAGCCTATTCTTTCTCTCTCTCCTATTTCTATTGACTGTAAGCATTTATCATATATATGTCCTACTTTCAGAACTTATATTATAGGGGATGGAGACCAATAAGACACAAATAAACATAAACATATATGTGTGTATGTATGAGAGAGAGAGAGAGAGCACTATTATTCTGAAAGGTGGTTCTGCTTTCAAAGACCTTTCCTCTAGAAAGTAAGAACATATATATATATTCACAAATAATTAGGCTACAAGAGAGAATGATATGAATATCTTGAAGGGAGAACTGATAACATGTATGAATTTTTTTTTTTTTGCATTTTATTTATTTATTCATGAGAGGCACACAGAGAAAGTCAGAGACATAGGCAGAGGGAGAAGCAGGCTCCCTCTGGGAGCCCCATGCGGGACTCGATGCCAGGATTCCGGGACCACAACCTGAGCCAAAGGCAGATGCTTAACCACTAGCCCACCCAGGCGCCCCCACGTTCTGAAATTTTTAAAAGAATAATTATATATAGCTGGAGAAAAAGGATACATAAATTTGGCTTGAAAATAGAATTAAGTTTGGAGCAACAAAGATGGGGAGAGGAAAGATGAGCAAAATAATTAATGGACAATATCTCAAGAGATTTACTTGCAATAGCAAATAGTTGAGTTTAGCTTGAAGACACAGTGCATGAGAGGAAGATAAAATGTCATTGAAAAGCAGTCGTTTTAGGGGTAAAGGTTATGGTGGCCCCTGAGACCCAGTAATTTTACTCCTAGGTATATACTTAAGAAAAATTAACCCATATGTGCACCAAAAGAAAAATACAAGAATATTCACTATTCATAACAGCCAAAAATGGAATATTTTCCAAAAGATCGTTAATAGGTACATTGAAATAAATGGTGTATATTTGCAAATGGAATTCTATGTGTGTAGAGTGACAAGAATAAGCATACCATAACTCCATGCAACATGATAGATGTACTTCAAATATATAAAGCTGGACATAAAAAGCCAGATACAAGAGTACATATACCATCATTTCATTTTTATAAGGTTTAAAAACAGGAAAATCTATAGTTTTTAAAATCAGTAAAGTAGTGGTTCTTGGGAGATAGTGACTAGAATAGGTCCCAGGGTGGCTACAGGAGTGCTGGCAAACCTTTGGTTTCTTGATTTGGGTGCTAGGTATGAGGATACACTCAGTTTTTATAAATAGTTTCAGTTGTACCTTTATGATTTGGGCATTTTTCTATGTGAATTTTCTACTTTAGTTAAACATATTCACGGGTAGTATTTGAGGAATTAACATTCTTTATTCAGTAAGGAGACATGGAAGCCGTTGTCTTTAGCTGAAGAGTTGCACTATTCTATTAAAATCAGAAAGATTGGATCAAGTGATAACAAGACAAAAGGATTGAAAATGAAAGAGAAAATTGACCTGAACTTATAGAGTAGTACTGGGAATACAGACAAGGAGAGAGTGTGATCAAATACTGAGATAAAATGGATCAAATTTCTGCCTAACAGAATAGGATACATAAAGAGAGGGAAAGTTTTTTTTTAAAGAGATTCAAGACTAAATGGCAGACAGTACTACTGAGAAACACAAAAATCAAGAGGATAAATGATTTGACAAATGTTGGCAAACTACAGTTAAGTCTGGTCTGTCAACTATCTTTGTACAGCCCATGAACTAGGAATGGTTTTTACATCTTTAAGTGATTGAAAAAAAAATATCAGAATAGATGTAATCAGAATAATATTTAAGACACATGAAAATTATATGAAATTGATGTTTCAATGTCCATATACAGTTTTTTGGAACACAGCCACACTCATTTGTTTGCATGTTTTCTATGGCTGCTCTTGCATTACAAGAGTAGCAGATGTGAGTATTGTGATAGAATGGTATGGTATGTCCTGAAAAGCATAAATTATCTACTATCTTGCCCTTTACAGAAAAATTCTGCTAACCCCTGCTTTAGAGCTAAAATTATAAATTATATATATGTCATATATTATATATAAGTGTGTAGAGAGAGATAGGGATAGAAGTAGACAAATATATATTTCAATATATTTATAGATATATCTATATATATTTATATATATATTTCAAGTATGTACTTAGACATTATACTTAGACATTATACTTAGGCATTATACTTAGGCAATACTTAGGCAATATATACTTAGGTATAGACTTGAAAATACAATATATATATAAATGTGTATATATATATATATATATATATATATATATATATATACATACACACACAAAAAAAAATGCCTAATACAATAATGGGAGAATGCAAAGTTTGTTGAAAAAGGAGGATAATGTTAGAAATAGAATTCTGAGGGTCACTCAGAACTGAGTGAAGAACTGAGTGAGTCTGTTATTGTAAGTTAACAGCTGACGTTAAAGACAACTAAAGAAAATAAAAAGTGCTTCATACACATTCATTCATTTGATCTCTAACACAACCTGTGAGGTGAATATCATTGTCTCTAGTTTACAGATGAGGAAATAGACTCTAGAAAATATGTGACTATATTTTGGAGAATAAGTGCATTCAAAAGTAGAAGGTGACAGAGAAATACCATCCAGTAGAATGGGAATATTTTGATATATTGTGGGCGATATATTGCTTATATTTGTTGGCATAGTAATAGGACAAAAATTCTAGGGTCAGAATTTCTAAGTTTCCATACTGGCTCTACTACTTACTAACTCTATAATCTTGAGTTAATATCTTAACCTTTGAGACACTCAGTGTCATAATCTATTAAAATTAGTATAATAGTATAATTACCTCATCGGGCTGCTATGAATAGTGAAGTTAAATCATACATAAGGTGCCTGGAAGAGTGTCTGGCATATCTAAATGTTAGCTATTTTTATCTTTGGCAACAGATTCCAAAAATCAGTTGACGCACAATATAGTATCATTTGTATGACAATGATTCAAAAAGCCCTTGATAGCTATTTACATCACAGTTCTACTCTATAGACATGAGCACAAGTGGAGACATATCACCAGCCAGCAATAACATCAGAACCCCCACTTACTTACCTGATTTGTGTTAAGCTTTGTTTCTTTGCTTATCCTTCACACAACTATCCAATAAGGAATTTTTGCTCAGAATTCTTAAATATGAAGTGTTCTCTTAAGTCCTATTTTGAAATGTCCATAGTGATTCAAATTGATTAATAGTAAATAATAAATCCTTCACAGAAGCACTAAAAATCTTCAGTAAAGGTGTCAGTCAGTCATTTAATGCTTTTTTGATGTTGCTCCTCCTGTGGGAGAGAGAAAATTCACTAGAACTTTCAATTTTGTAAACTATCACCCAACTTTTGGCCCTTATCCTCTGTGAAGTAAACATCTGGTGATTATAATTCACTATGTGAGTTGAGATGTTATTAAGGAAATCGAGTGCAACCGATGAGACTCCTGTGCGTGACAGGGTCAGACTCAGTGCTATCCAATAATCCGCTCTGGTCCCTGCATGGCAGGTGGGCGGCAGCTGCAATTACTGTCATTTTATGTCTGGAGAAACTTAGACAAGAGGGTTCAGGGACTTCCTTAAGGTCATATTGGAAATCAGTAGCATTCCAAGGAACAGAACTTAAAATACACTTAACAAGATCACCTCTTGAATAGTTTCAACTTTTTTTAATGAGGATATTGAATAATTTTCCATGATATTCCAGTGTATACTTCAAAAATATTTATTAGATCCCTATTCATGGATTTATTACTTATGAGACAAAGACTGTACAAAGAAGTTCCAGTTGAATCTATCTACATCTATTATTATTTGAAAGTTTAAACACTTTTTTTTTAATGAAAATGGAAAGAATGGTAATGACCAGTAGTCAAGATGGTGAAAATTCATTTCGATTTTTGAGCTAGTTTAATGAGTTAGTAGCTTATAATTTACTTAATGTGCTTGCATACTATTGATTTTAGACCTAAGTGAACTGTGTCTTCGTCTATGTGCTTTGCTGTATGCCAGCAGCAGTAAAAGTTGCTTTTCTTTTAGTAGGCCACATTGCCTGAGAAAGAAAACTACAAATGATTCAGATTCTAAGGAAGAGACACCTGTATAACTCATCAGTTAAAAGCCTATTCTCATAGCTTAATTTAATTCTTCAAATGAAATAATGCAAAAAATGAACGTTCTAAGTGATAGATATGGGAATACATTTTGATAATTCTCTTACTGGATAGGAAATAGCCATCATTTACTAAATGAACATTCACTAACATAATGTGTCAAACATTATGCTAGGGAATTTAGAAGAAGCTTCAATTTCGAAAGCCTCATGGTTTGTTTTCATGACTAGGTT
This sequence comes from Canis lupus dingo, assembly GCF_003254725.2. Lineage (NCBI taxonomy): Eukaryota > Metazoa > Chordata > Mammalia > Carnivora > Canidae > Canis > Canis lupus. The sequence continues at coordinate 17,877,889 of NC_064246.1, read as the reverse complement.
AGAACTGAAGCATGGATAATTAATGCTGAGATTTCACAGACACCAAGTTATTTTTAGATGCTGAATTAGTCTTATAAATAAATAGATAATAAGTGACAGATACTTGATATTGGCTCTTTAATTTTCATTTTTTGTTGGATTTTCCATTGACCATTCTTATAATTCCTTCATTCATAATTTAAGCTTTTTTGCCCTTGTATACTATTGACTTAAGAAAGTGTATTTCAACCACTTTGATCCTAGTGCCCAGGATATTTCAAAGGTCTTTTAGGTGATTTTCCTTATTTTCCCTCTATGTCCATATCCTAGATACCAGCATCTGGAAATATATTGGCACTGTATGTCTCACGTATTCTCTGTGAAAGATCTAATAAGTAAAAATCTACTTAAATGATTTATCATTTTTAACTACTCTATCGGAAGCCCAAGTACTCATTCTATTAGAATATACATGGATTTTTGATGAGACTATGATTGCACAGACTACTGCATTTTATGGCCTTGTTACTACAAAATCATTTTGACTTCAAGATTCTCTACTTGACAAAAAGTTATAGGTCCCAGATGATAATGCTGTGAATATGGTGGCTTAGATGGTTCTCCTACCCTTCCCACATTCAAACTGCAAGTGGAAAATGAAAGTTGCATGCTGTTCAAAATTTGACATATCCAATGAATAGTACTAAGCCAACACAGCAAGTTTACTGTGCATGGGAGAAGAGCACTTCAGAATTCAGGGTGCTAATTAGTGAGGGTTGCCTTAATAAACCCTGCCTGTAACATTTTTACTCTTCCCTCAAAATAATTTATAGACACATACACACTTGAATGTGTTTGTATGTACAAAGTACACAAATATATCCTTACGATTTTTAACATGCGCTTAAAATTATTTATATATGATTTATAAATGTATACTATTACTGATTACCAATATATTTTCAGTGTTTGTGTAAAGATCTGTCTGAATGTATATACATACATGTATAAATAGACATTATAATGTCAAAAGACATTTCAAGATAGTTTTGCTATACTTCTACCTTTTGAAGCATATTGTGGTATAATTAAATAAAGTATATGCTTTTCTAATACATGAGATTCATATATTAAGCTTGAGTTAATTTAAAAATGTGTTGCACTAGAAATTTGAGAAGTCTTACATTTATATTAAGGAATAGAATTAAATATGTCAGATACCAAATTATACATTGTTATTATCAAATTTAAATTGTAGTTCTAGAGCAAACATTTATAAATTTAATAGCTTTTTCATGTGAAAAATTAAGCCTGGAAAGTTTTGATTATATGACTTAAAAAACTATGACACATAAGCTAGTTTAAGAATAATCTGTAATGACCACTTCTTTCTAAAATGCTTTTTGACATAGTAGAATGATTATAAATCTACTTATCACATGTTTTAGGCTAAGATGACTCAGTTGCCTGAGGCAGAAAAGGAAAAGATTGCTGAGCAAGTTGCTGATTTCAAGAAAGTAAAGAGTAAACTGGATGCTGAGATTGAGATATGGGATGATACCAGCAATGATATCATTGTTCTGGCCAAGAAGATGTGTATGATTATGATGGAGATGACAGACTTCACAAGGTAATTATGTGGAAAATGATGCATAACATTTATAATGGGTAGAAACATTTGTCACAGTAATGAAACCCAAGTTTCTCTAAGTAGCAGGTGCTGAAAACCAAATGGTGGGAGAAACATAAATAATATAGAATTAGAAAGTTGTAGGTGTTTAGTTCTAGAGGTTTTGGTAAATAAATATGGCAAAGTTTCTCATAACAGGCCAAAAAATGATTTTAGAAATCTCCTTTATACCCTCTCACCTTAGGAGTCTTCTCTGTGTTTCATATTAGCATATTGTTTTACAAAGAAATTGGTAAATCTAATTATGATTTTGATTGGAGCTATCTGAATAGTTGATTTCCATAATTACATAATTTTAGTTGTGATGATTTATGTGTCATCAAGATTCATGATATCTTTTGCTCCTGAGTCATCAACCAAATATATTTTAAATCACAGTGACTTAATGATATACATGAAAGAATCATACATTGTGTGTAAATTCCAGAAGCAATAAAATTCTTATTATAGCTTCAAAATATTGTTTTTTAGAGCTAGCCAAAGAGCAGTAAAATAATATAGTTCTTGCCCTACCAGTTACTAAAATATACAAAACTACAATACTTAAGGCAATTTAATGTTGGTGTAATTTTAAAAGCCACAGAGAAGAACACTCTGAAGCAGACCCGGTATACTCAGAAAACGTTCATTTATATCACCATTCATTGTCCACAAATATATATTTTTTTAAGATTTTTATTCATTTATTCATGAGAGACACACAAAGAGAGAGAGAGGGAGGCAGAGACACAGGCAAAGGGAGAAGCAAGGCTCCATGCAGGGAGCCCGATGTAGGACTCCATCACGGGACTCCAGAATCACGCCCTGAGCTGAATGAAGATGGGTGCTTAACCTCTGAGCCACCCAGGGATCCCCCACAAATATAAATTTTAGATACAGTAATAAATATAACTTTAAAAATCATAACAAATAGAAAAATGTACACACAAATCTTTTATTTATATTAAGAATCAGAAAGACTTTTTTTTTTTCAGAAAGACTTTCTAAGCATTGGAGAAAAGGGGAGAACTTATAAAAATAGGATTATTAAAATGAACTACATTAAAAATTCTGTAGATCAATAGAATGTCCTAAACCATATTAAATATAAATAGATAATTGGGTAAACATTTGTATCAAAAAATAACAAAAATATGATGCCATTTATATATAAAGAATATTTAAAGAAATGAATATAAAGACATTGTCAAGAATAAAAAATCAAATATTCTAGAATGGACAAAAGACATGAGCAGATAATTCACAAATTTCTCCCCCTAAAAAAATTGATCTATAAATCTGTGAATAACATTCAACCTAAAATAATTTTTAAAAATGTAACTTTTAAATTTATAAAATTGGACAAAATTTTAAAACAGGTTTGTTATAGGGATAGTATGGTGATGAAAGCGTATGTTTTTATAATGTTGTAATAGTTAGGCATTATGTATAAAGTAAGAACTTTTGTAAAGTTTTGATATCTATACCTGTACATTATATACACAGTTTAATGAAGAGTACCTTTTATTTATTTATTCTGGGTACATATGTAAAGGAAATGAAAAAAACATCTTGAGATTTCTGCATTCCTATGTTCATTGCAGCATTATTCACAATAGCCAAGATATGGAAATGGTGTTGGTGTCCCTCAAAAGACGAATGAATAAAGAATATATATATTTATATATATTATTATATAAAATTTTATATATATATATATATATATATATATATATATATATATATATAATCTTAAAAAGAAACCAAACTCACAGAAAAAGAGTAAAAGGTTGGGGAATGAGGGGTAGAGGAAGTGGGAAGATGTTGGTCAAAGAGCAAACACTTTCAGTTATAAGATAAATAAGCTCTGAGTATCCAATATGAAGTATGGTGACTATCATTAATAATACTGTATTGTACACTTGAAATTGGCTGAGAGTAGATCTTAAGCATTCTCATGAACACATAAAAAAGGTAACTATGTCAATTGATGAATGTATTACCTTGATTGTGGTAATCATTTCACAATGTAATCATATATCAAATCCCTACCCTGTAAACTTTACATATTTTTACTATTGGATTTGTCAATTATGCCTCAAGAAAGATGGGGAGAAAAGATAATCAAAATAATTCAGCTGATAAGACACTTGCATCTAAAAAACAAATAAAGAAAATAGTGTTTTCTGAGGAGGGGCGTGATGGCGGAAGAGCAGGGTCCCCAAGTCACCTGTCCCCACCAAATTACCTAGATAACCGTCAAATCATCCTGAGAATCTACGAATTCGGCCTGAGATTTAAAGAGAGACCAGCTGGAACGCTACAGTGAGAAGAGTTTGCGCTTCTATCACGGCAGGAAGACGGGGAAAAAGAAATAAAGAAACAAAAGGCCTCCAAGGGGGAGGGGCCCCGCGAGGAGCCGGGCAGAGGCCGGGGGGAGTGTCCCCAGGACAGGAGAGCCCCGTCCTGGAGACGCAGGAGCTGCACCAACCTTCCCGGGGGAAAGGGGCTCGCAGGGAGTTGGAGCAGGACCCAGGAGGGCAGGGATGCCCTCGGGCTCCCGGGGACACTAACAGACACCTGCGCCCGGGAGATGCGCCGAGCTCCCTAAGGGCTGCAGCGCGCACGGCGGGACCCGGAGCAGCTCGGAGGGGCTCGGGGGCGGCTCCGCGGAGGGGGCTGCGCGGAGGGAGCAGCTCGGACGGGCTCGGGCGGAGGAAGAGGCTCCAGGCGGAGGGGGTTGCGCGGTTCCAGGAGCAGCTCAGGGGAGCTCGGGCGGCGGCTCCGCGGAGGGGGCTGCGGGGAGGGAGCGAATCCAACAGGGCAGGCTCCGGAGAACCGGGCGCCGGGACACAGCCCAGGATCCGGCCTCCCCCGGGACAGGCAGAGGCCGGGAGGGCCCAGGACAGCAAGGACGCTCCTGCCCCAGCTGAACAGATCAGCGGCCCCGCCCCGGAGCCTCCAGGCCCTGCAGACGGAGAGCTCTGGAGCTACTGCGGGGGCTGAATCCAGGTTTCCAGAGCTGCCCCGCCACTGGGGCTGTTGCTCCTGGGGCCTCACGGGGTAAACAACCCCCACTGAGCCCTGCACCAGGCAGGGGCACAGCAGCTCCCCCAAGTGCTAACACCTGAAAATCATCACAACAGGCCCCTCCCCCAGAAGACCAGCTAGGCTGACTGACAACTTCCAGAGGAAGCCAAGGGACTTAAAGTACACAGAATCAGAAGATACTCCCCCGTGGTTCTTTTTTTAAGTTTATTTTGTTTTGTTTTGTTTTGCTTTTTGATTTGTTTCCTTCCCCCACCCCCCTTTTTTGCTCCTTTCTTTCTTTTTCTTTCTCTTTTTCTTCTTTTTTTTTTCATTTTTTTCTTCCTTTTTTTTCTCTTTCTCTTTTCTATCCTTCTTTCTCTCCTCTCTTTTTCTCCTTTTCCCAATACAACTTGCTTTTGGCCACTCTGCACTGAGCAAAATGACGAGAAGGAAAACCTCACCTCAAAAGAAAGAATCAGAAACAGTCCTCTCTCCCACAGAGTTACAAAATCTGGATTACAATTCAATGTCAGAAAGCCAATTCAGAAGCACTATTATACAGCTACTGGTGGCTCTAGAAAAAAGCATAAAGGACTCAAGAGACTTCATGACTGCAGAATTTAGAGCTAATCAGGCAGAAATTAAAAATCAATTGAATGAGATGCAATCCAAACTAGAAGTCCTAACGACGAGGGTTAACGAGGTGGAAGAACGACTGAGTGACATAGAAGACAAGTTGATAGCAAAGAGGGAAACTGAGGAAAAAAGAGACAAACAATTAAAAGAACATGAACATAGATTAAGGGAAATAAACGACAGCCTGAGGAAGAAAAACCTATGTTTAATTGGTAATCCCGAGGGTGCCGAAAGGGACAGAGGGCTAGAATATGTATTTGAACAAATTCTATCTGAAAACTTTCCTAATCTGGGAAGGGAAACAGGCATTCAGATCCAGGAAATAGAGAGATCCCCACCTAAAATCAATAAAAACCGTTCAACACCTCGACATTTAATAGTGAAGCTTGCAAATTCCAAAGATAAAGAGAAGATCCTTAAAGCAGCAAGAGACAAGAAATCCCTGACTTTTATGGGGAGGAATATTAGGGTAACAGCAGACCTCTCCACAGAGACCTGGCAGGCCAGAAAGGGCTGGCAGGATATATTCAGGGTCCTAAATGAGAAGAACATGCAACCAAGAATCCTTTATCCAGCAAGGCTCTCGTTCAGAATGGAAGGAGAGATAAAGAGCTTCCAAGACAGGCAGCAACTAAAAGAATATGTGACCTCCAAACCAGCGCTGCAAAAAATTTTAAGGGGGACTCTTAAAATTCCCCTTTAAGAAGAAGTTCAGTGGAACATTCCACAAAAACAAGGACTGAATAGATATCATGATGACACTAAACTCATATCTCTCAATAGTAACTCTGAATGTGAACGGGCTTAATGACCCCATCAAAAGGCGCAGGGTTTCAGACTGGATAAAAAAGCAGGACCCATCTATTTGCTGTCTACAAGAGACTCATTTTAGACAGAAGGACACCTACAGCCTGAAAATAAAAGGTTGGAGAACCATTTACCATTCGAATGGTCCTCAAAAGAAAGCAGGGGTAGCCATCCTTATATCAGATAAACTAAAATTTACCCCAAAGACTGTAGTGAGAGATGAAGAGGGACACTATATCATACTTAAAGGATCTATTCAACAAGAGGACTTAACAATCCTCAATATATATGCCCCGAATGTGGGAGTTGCCAAATATATCAATCAATTATTAACCAAAGTGAAGAAATACTTAGATAATAATACACTTATACTTGGTGACTTCAATCTAGCTCTTTCTATACTCGATAGGTCTTCTAAGCACAACATCTCCAAAGAAACGAGAGCTTTAAATGATACACTGGACCAGATGGATTTCACAGATATCTACAGAACTTTACATCCAAACTCAACTGAATACACATTCTTCTCAAGTGCACATGGAACTTTCTCCAGAATAGACCACATACTGGGTCACAAATCGGGTCTGAACCGATACCAAAAGATTGGGATTGTCCCCTGCATATTCTCAGACCATAATGCCTTGAAATTAGAACTAAATCACAACAAGAAGTTTGGAAGGACCTCAAACACGTGGAGGTTAAGGACCATCCTGCTAAAGGATGAAAGGGTCAACCAGGAAATTAAGGAAGAATTAAAAAGATTCATGGAAACTAATGAGAATGAAGATACAACCGTTCAAAATCTTTGGGATGCAGCAAAAGCAGTCCTAAGGGGGAAATACATCGCAATACAAGCATCCATTCAAAACCTGGAAAGAACTCAAATACAAAAGCTAACCTTACACATAAAGGAGCTAGAGAAAAAACAGCAAATAGATCCTACACCCAGGAGAAGAAGGGAGTTAATAAAGATTCGAGCAGAACTCAACGAAATCGAGACCAGAAGAACTGTGGAACAGATCAACAGAACCAGGAGTTGGTTCTTTGAAAGAATTAATAAGATAGATAAACCATTAGCCAACCTTATTAAAAAGAAGAGAGAGAAGACTCAAATTAATAAAATCATGAATGAGAAAGGAGAGATCACTACCAACACCAAGGAAATACAAACGATTTTAAAAACATATTATGAACAGCTATACGCCAATAAATTAGGCAATCTAGAAGAAATGGACGCATTCCTGGAAAGCCACAAACTACCAAAACTGGATCAGGAAGAAATAGAAAACCTGAACAGGCCACTAACCAGGGAGGAAATGGAAGCAGTCATCAAAAACCTCCCAAGACACAAGAGTCCAGGGCCAGATGGCTTCCCAGGGGAATTTTATCAAACGTTTAAAGAAGAAACCATACCTATTCTCCTAAAGCTGTTTGGAAAGATAGAAAGAGATGGAGTACTTCCAAATTCGTTCTATGAGGCCAGCATCACCTTAATTCCAAAACCAGACAAAGATCCCACCAAAAAGGAGAATTACAGACCAATATCCCTGATGAACATGGATGCAAAAATTCTCAACAAGATACTGGCCAATAGGATCCAACAATACATTAAGAAAATTATTCACCATGACCAAGTAGGATTTATCCCCGGGACACAAGGCTGGTTCAACACCCGTAAAACAATCAATGTGATTCATCATATCAGCAAGAGAAAAACCAAGAACCATATGATCCTCTCATTGGATGCAGAGAAAGCATTTGACAAAGTACAGCATCCATTTCTGATCAAAACTCTTCAGAGTGTAGGGATAGAGGGAACATTCCTCAACATCTTAAAAGCCATCTATGAAAAGCCCACAGCATTCTCAATGGGGAAGCCCTGGGAGCCTTTCCCCTAAGATCAGGAACAAGACAGGGATGTCCACTCTCACCACTGCTATTCAACATAGTACTGGAAGTCCTAGCCTCAGCAATCAGACAACAAAAAGACATTAAAGGCATTCAAATTGGCAAAGAAGAAGTCAAACTCTCCCTTTTCGCCGATGACATGATATTCTACCTAGAAAATCCAAAAGTCTCCACCCCAAGATTGCTAGAACTCATACAACAATTCAGTAGCGTGGCAGGATACAAAATCAATGCCCAGAAATCAATGGCATTTCTATACACTAACAATGAGACTGAAGAAAGAGAAATTAAGGTGTCAATCCCATTTACAATTGCACCCAAAAGCATAAGATACCTAGGAATAAACCTAACCAAAGATGTAAAGGATCTATACCCTCAAAACCATAGAACACTTCTGAAGGAAATGGAGGAAGACACAAAGAGATGGAAAAATATTCCATGCTCATGGATTGGCAGAATTAATATTGTGAAAATGTCAATGTTACAATGTTGACATTTGTCAATGTCAAAGGGCAATATACACGTTTAATGCAATCCCTATCAAAATACCATGGACTTTCTTCAGAGAGTTAGAACAAATTATTTTAAGATTTGTGTGGAATCAGAAAAGACCCCGAATAGCCAGGGGAATTTTAAAAAAGAAAACCATATCTGGGGGCATCACAATGCCAGATTTCAGGTTGTACTACAAAGCTGTGGTCATCAAGACAGTGTGGTACTGGCACAAAAACAGACACATAGATCAGTGGAACAGAATAGAGAATCCAGAAGTGGACCCTGAACTTTATGGTCAACTAATATTCGATAAAGGAGGAAAGACTATCCATTGGAAGAAAGGCAGTCTCTTCAATAAATGGTGCTGGGAAAATTGGACATCCACATGCAGAAGAATGAAACTAGACCACTCTCTTTCACCATACACAAAGATAAACTCAAAATGGATGAAAGATCTAAATGTGAGACAAGATTCCATCAAAATCCTAGAGAAGAACACAGGCAACACCCTTTTTGAACTCGGCCACAGTAACTTCTTGCAAGATACATCCACGAAGGCAAAAGAAACAAAAGCAAAAATGAACTATTGGGACTTCATCAAGATAAGAAGCTTTTGCACAGCAAAGGATACAGTCAACAAAACTCAAAGACAACCTACAGAATGGGAGAAGATATTTGCAAATGACATATCAGATAAAGGGCTAGTTTCCAAGATCTATAAAGAACTTATTAAACTCAACACCAAAGAAACAAACAATCCAATCATGAAATGGGCAAAAGACATGAACAGAAATCTCACAGAGGAAGACATAGACATGGCCAACAAGCCCATGAGAAAATGCTCTGCATCACTTGGCATCAGGGAAATACAAATCAAAACCACAATGAGATATACCACCTCACACCAGTGAGAATGGGGCAAATTAACAAGGCAGGAAACAACAAATGTTGGAGGGGATGCGGAGAAAAGGGAACCCTCTTACACTGTTGGTGGGAATGTGAACTGGTGCAGCCACTCTGGAAAACTGTGTGGAGGTTCCTCAAAGAGTTAAAAATAGACCTGCCCTACGACCCAGCAATTGCACTGTTGGGGATTTACCCCAAAGATACAAATGCAATGAAACGCCGGGACACCTGCACCCCGATGTTTATAGCAGCAATGGCCACAATAGCCAAACTGTGGAAGGAGCCTCGTTGTCCAACGAAAGATGAATGGATAAAGAAGATGTGGTTTATGTATACAATGGAATATTACTCAGCTATTAGAAATGACAAATACCCACGATTTGCTTCAATGTGGATGGAACTGGAGGGTATTATGCTGAGTGAAGTAAGTCAGTCGGAGAAGGACAAACATTATATGTTCTCATTCATTTGGGGAATATAAATAATAGTGAAAGGGAATATAAGGGAAGGGAGAAGAAATGTGTGGGAAATATCAGAAAGGAAGACAGAACGTAAAGACTGCTAACTCTGGGAAACGAACTAGGGGTGGTAGAAGGGGAGGAGGGCGGGGGGTGGGAGTGAATGGGTGACGGGCACTGGGGGTTATTCTGTATGTTAGTAAATTGAACACCAATAAAAAAATAAATTTAAAAAAAATTAAAAAAAAATAAAAATAAAAAACAAATACAAAACAGAAAAAAACTGTAATGCAGCACACCAAATTGAAATAAATTTAAAAAAATAGTATACCCAAGGAAAATGAAAACACTAATTCAAAAATATGTATTTACCCCAGTGTTTATTGCAGCATTATTTACAATAACTAAGACATGGAGGCAACTGAAGTGCTCATTCATAGATGAATGAATAAAGATGTGGTATATAAAGACAGTGGAAGATTAGACAGCTACAAAAAAAAAAAAAAAGGCTAAGATCTTCCCATTTTCAACAACATGGATGGAACTAGAGGGTAGTTATGCTAAGTGAAATAGACTGAGAAAGATAAATGCCATATAATTTAAATCATATGTGTAATCTAAAAACCAAAACAAATAAGTAAACAAAAAGCAGAATCAGACCTATAATTACAGAGAAAAAATATGATGGTTGCTGGAAGGAAGGGGATGCAGAGATGGGCAAAATGGAGGAAGGGGAGAGGGAGATATATACTTCCAGTTATGGAATGAATAAGTCACAGAAATTAAAGACATAGCATAGGAAATATAGTCAATGGTATTGTAATAGCATTGCATAGTAAGGATGGTAGCTAAGTGAGCAGAGGGAAATGTATAGAGAAGCTGAGTTACTATGTTGTATACCTGAAGTTAATGTAACATTTGTGTCAACACTATCTAATAATAAAAAGTTGGAGTGTATATTTTTAAAATCTGGATTCAAAATCAAAGACTAATAAGAGAAATGGAAAAAGGGGAAAAAAGGAATGAGGAATTTAACAAGTTCATCAAAATTAAAGAATAAAATTTTAAAAATGATTAATTATATATAGTCTCCAAAGGAAAATAGATTCAAATAAGAATTCCATAAAAGGCATTGAAAACCAGCAGTAGATTAACTAAGAGATAGTGATGCGATAAAAGTAAAGAAGAAAAGAGAAAAAAGACCTTGAAATGGAGAGGAGGCAAAGAAGCTCCAGTATACACCTACTTGGACCCTTTGAAGAATAATTTAAGAAATAATGAAGCAACTAATATTTAAAAGTATAAATCAAGAAAATTTTCATTGTAGAACTAAACTTATATTTATGTATTGAAAGGTGTTACCATGTACCTAGGAATTTGACCCAGACAACAATAAAAATATGCACATCTTCCTTATATATTAAAATATTAATATAATATAAATGTACTCTAAATATCATTATATTTGTGTATAAATTCAATAGCTATTTTACACAGTACATGTGAATAGAACTAGAAATGGGATATATGATGGCTTAACTTGTCTTATGCATCTAACATTATTCTGAACTATTTTATTGAATGATCATCTGTTAATTACCTAGATAATCTTCTTTTGACATCTTAATTCTTTCTCTGATTTAGGTGATTTTTCTCTTGGGTCTGAACTTGATTTGTTCCTTCTGTAACAACAGCCAGATATCTATCCTGCCATTGATTTTCTCCGTGGTTCCTTTCTGTTTTTTTTTTTTTTTTTTTTAGGGAACATTAATTCCATCTATATCTATATCTATATATCTTATCTATCTATCTATCTATCTATCTATCTATCTATATGAAAGGCAGAGAGAGTGCAAAGTGAAATCAACCAAATTATAACAATTTATGAAAAGCAATCCTTCCCTCCACAAAGGAGAGGCAGGTACTTTTAACCCTGTCTGATTTCATGATTTCATTACTTGTGATTATCTCCATATCTCTAAGCAATATACTTTCTTCTCTAAGATAAAATTTATTGGCTTTTCCTACATATGAGAATTATATCACTTATAGGACTGTTCATCTTCTTTTCTCCCCTCCTTTCCTTAGGTTGATGAATTTATATTTACAGTCCTTGATAGTATTATTTAATGCATAACTGGATTTTTTTTTTGTTATTTGTGTTAGTTATACCTCAACTTCTAGCTATGTATGATGAAGAGATTCCCACTTTCATTTTCCATGTCTTACTGCTCCATTCTGTATCTCATCCATAACTCAACTTCTCTCTACCACATCTTCTTTTACATTGTTAAGATGGGTAATATTTATATTCTTTGCAATAAGAAGGATTTGGGGCCATAATTAAGGAAGTTTCAGTGAGTGATCAATGAGTTGTTTTATTTGAAGAGATTTTAGTTAAAATGAAGATTGAAGGGGTACCTGGGTGGCTCATTTGGTTAAGCACTTGCTTTCGGCTCAGGTGATGATTCCAGTGTCCTATTCATTGGGGAGTCTGCTTCTCACTCTGTTTCTCCCCCTCATCATATCCTCCCTCTCTCTCATATAAATAAATAAATAAATAAATATGTAAATAAATAAAAAATCTTTTAAAATGTGAAGACTGAAAAAATAGTATAATTTTGGCAGTTCTCAATTTATGAGTACTTTTGTTTGAGTAGCTTCACTAAATGGTGAAAAACAGTCATTAACAGAGGTGCATGAGAGACTAGCTGATAAGAAAATAAAGAGTTTCAACATAGAAACTTAAGGGAGGGGCAGTCAAGACAAGATTTTGAAATTTCTAAAGGGAAAGAGGAAATGGGAAGGGATAGAATAAAATTTTAGAAGGGGAATAAAAAGCTATAACCCAAAAAATAAGATAAAGAAGTAGAGCAAAACACTTAGAAATAGGAAAACAAACAAACAAACAAACAAACAAAAACAGATATGAAGATAAGCCTGCATGACTTTAAATGGCTTCCATGCTAGTCTTAGCTTGAATGTTTCATCATAGAAACTTTTCGTAGCCTTTTAATGTAGACTTCCTCCTCAATCTGTCTTTCTATATATCACAAGATCCTGTAAACTTTCTTTTTAGCAATTGCCATATCCTGGATTATCTAGTTCATGGATTTGTATATTCTCTGCCTCTAAATCTCTAACAGATATAAGATGTATGAAAGTATGAAATTTGACTTTATTGCTTTATACCTAGAACTTATAACAACCTGAACAGTATATATACAAAATAACTGTATATATAGTATGTTTGCATATGTGTATATATGGCAGCATATAATATACACTGGTTGAATGAGTTAGGGAATTTAAAAAGTATTTTAAATTAATTAATAAATTAAAAAAAGAAACAACTTGAATTCAGAGGGAACCAAGAATAGACAAATGAAAACACAAACAAAAACAATAGAGTAAACTTATGTTTAAGCTCTTGAAATACACTTTTTAATTAATTAATTTATTTTAAGGCAAGTACAATTAACATACAGAATTATATTAGTTTCAGGTGTACAATATAATGATTCAGTAATTCTGTACATTACTCAGTGCAATAAGTGTACTCTTCTCTTCACCAATTTTATCCATCCGCCCACCCATCACGCCTCTGATATTTCTCTATAGTTTATTTTCTATATTTAAATGTCTTTTTGTTTGTTCTCTTTTCTACTTTGTTCATTTGTTTCTTAAAACCTACATATATATGAAATCATATGCTATTTGTTTTTCTCTGACTTATTTCACTTAGCATTATAGCTTCTAAATCTATCCGTGTTGTTGCAAAAGGAAATATTTCATTTTTTATGGCAGAGTAATATTCCAGTGTGTGTGTATATATATATATATATATATATATACACATTCCACATCTTTATCCATTTATCTATGGACAAACATGGGTTGCCTCCATATGTAGCTATTATAAATAATGTTATGGTAAACATAGTGGTGCATATATCTTTTCCAATTAGTATTTTTGTTTTCTTTGAGTAAATACTCAATAGTGAAATTACTGGATCATATGGGAATTGCATTTTTAATTTTTTAAAATATTTATTTATTTATTTGAGAGAGAGAGGGACAGAGGAGAGAGAGAGAGAGAGAAAGCACAGAAGGAGAGAATCCTCAAGCAGACTCAACATTGAGCACAGAGCCTGTCGCCAGGCTTAATCCTGTGACTCATGAGATCATGACCTGAGCCTGAGCCAAAACCAGTGTTGGACATTTAACTGACTGAGCCACCCAGGTGCCCCTCTATTTTTCATTTTTTAAGGAACCTGCATATTCATTTCTGCAGTGAGTATACCAGTTTGCAATCCCACCAGCAGGACATGAGAGTTCCTTTTTCTCTACTGCCTTGCTAAAACGCTTGTTTCCTGTGTTTTTTATTTTAGCCATTCTTTTTTTTTAATATTTTATTTATTCATGAGAGACAGAGAGAGGGAAAAAGAGAGAGAGAGGCAGAGACACAGGCAGAGGGAAGGGCAGACTATGCAGGAAGCCCAATGTGGGACTCGATCCCGGAATTCCGGGATCACACCCCAAGCCAAAGGTAGACACTCAACTGCTGAGCACCCAGGCATCTCTGATTTTAGCCATTCTGACAGAGAAATCCATTCTTTTTGTTTTTTCCTTAATCCTTTATAGATCTTAAGTGTTGAACACTAAATATTTTAATTTTTAATGCCCATATGGCATTAAGAGGAAACACATAGTCAGGGGAGTTGGAAGTGAGATCCTTGCAAAAGCCAAGAGCTGTGCCTCTAAAAGGAAATTAGAAACAATTCCATGGACCAGTTTGAAGGAGCAATAAGAAAGATTATTTTCTTTGTAGCCTGGATCAATAAAGATCATCCTTAAAAAATAGAGACCTCAAGTATATGACCTATTAAACTGATGAATTTCAAATTATATATTCAGAAATGCTACCCTTATAGTAAAGAATTAAGATGGAAAAAAACAATGGTGAGCAAAGAAATCTGTAAATCTGTTGTTCTAATCAAATAAGCCTTGGCAGAGAAACAACAATGACAATAGAAAAGACTATTTGAAATGAGCACCCTGCACAGGGAACATGTAATTGGTAGATATCAGAGTTAAATAGTCTACTTTTACATTCATGGAGAATTTAGAACATTAATATTAGTATAACTATACTTTGCTACCTAAGGAATGCATATAATGTGTTTTTAAATTTCTGAGGACACTCTAACAGTAACATATCAGTAGATGAAATTAATGTGAAGAGGTTAGAAGTTAGAAAATGAGAATAAAATTAGAAAAGAAAATGGGAAGTGCATATAAAAACTATAAACACATTAGAATCATGATAGGTATGCTAGTATTTATAATATGTAAATGTAGTAAGCTTAGTAGTTTAAAAATGTAAGTACAACAATACCCTAAGTACAGATGTGAAAAATAAGCTATTTATTTATTTATGTATGTATTTATTTATAAATATTTTATTTCTTTTAGAGAGACAGTGGAGGTGTGGGGGTAAGACCAGAGGGAGAGGGACAAGCAGAATCCACACTGAGCGTGGAGCCCAATGTGAGATCATGGCCTGAGCTGAAATCAAGAGTCAGATACTCTACTGACTGAGCCACCCAGGTGCCTCTGTCATTTTTACATAGAGGCATATAGGAATCTTTTTTCAAGGAGCCATGAAAAGGGGGAGAAAACCTCTCTAAAAGTGGGAGGAAATGTGATGAGCACTAAATAATATATGGAACTGTTGAATTACTATATTGTACACCTGAAACAAATGTAATGCTGTTTTTCTTATTTTTTTTAATTTTAGAGAGAGAGAGAATATGCATGCACATGCATGCCCATACCCACAAACAAGTGCACCTGAGTTGGGGGAGGGGCAGGGTAGGAGGGAGAAGGACAAGTAGACCCCGAGCTGAGTGGGAGCCTCACATAAGGGCTCAATCTCAAGACCTTGAGATTGTACATGAGCTGAAACCAAGAGTCAGACGCTAAACCAACCGAGTCACCCAGGTGCCCCTATAATAGTATAGCTACACTGGAATTCATATTTGAAAAAGGAAAATAAAAATTAAAAAAATAACAGAGGAAGGGAAATGTATGAATAAATAGAGGGAATTTGAGGAAGTAAATGACTAATGACTTCTATTTGTGGGGCAATGTCAACTGTGGAATGTGAGGAAGCATAAAAAGGCAAGTGTGAATGTGAGCTTGGATAAAGACACAGAAGGTGATCTGAATTCTAAAAGGTAGTCAACCGATAAGATCATTAATTCATTCAATTGTTCATTCATCACCCAATTTGAAACCTAAAATATTCATTAGGAACAGAGTGAATAGATTTTCCCTTCACATGTTCTGAGAAAACTAGAAAATTGGATTTATCTAAATTCCTAGGATGGAAAAGAATTTGCAGCAGGATTCAAGCAGGTGAGAGATTTGAAACTAAAAGACATAGTCCAGACTTGGAAAGGAGGGTAATGAGGTCATGAAATAGAACAAGACGTGGAAAGGTAAGGAGATGTCACCAACAAGGGATGAAAATACAGACCTCAGTGCTATTTTTCCTGCTCTGCATCTGTTTCCCTCTCAAAGTTACACACTTTGAATCAACTTGGAAAAGAATCCTGAATATGTCTTTGGAAAGGATGCTCCGTGACTTTGAGGGTTTTGTAATCTGTAGCTGGAGTGTTAGAAGAGGATTCACAGCTCCACAGAGTGGTAACTCATTGGAAAATAGACACATTTCATGTTTTGCAAAAGCTAAACAGCCCAGCTTTCTCACAATCTCACAAGTAGGTGTCACTGCCAAAAGCATCCACAGAACAGGAATAACATGTGTTCAAATTGCAGTAAGGGAAGAGTAGCAAAATGGAATATTGGACTCTGATGATCTTTTGCACTTGAATTGAATCCAGATTCAGTTTAACTTCAGTTCATATAGACTGTGATAAGTCTCCAATTGTTTTAAAATGGATACAATCCTATCTTTCACTCCTTTTTTTAACTCCCAATTCTGTTTTAAGAGTTTTTTTTTTGTTTTTTTGTTTTTTTTTTTTCAGATGCTACGACCTTCTTCCAAGCCTTAAATTCAGGAGTTTATATATAGACTATTCCTTAGTTCCACCCATGTCACATTTTTTTCATTGCAGTTGTTTTAGCATCTTTGTAGTGGGATCTGTAAGAATGGGGGGTCATACTATTTAGTAGTATGGTCCACTCTGTCTCACATACAGAGTTTAATAGTTATATATTTTTTAAAATAATAAAAAGAAAAAATATAATACATTATCTTTTCTAAAGTGTCACTGAATATTCTAATTTTCCTCAACTACTATTTTATTATCAATAAGAGGTATAGCAATAGTAAACTTTGATGGATGCTTACTGTATACTTCACTATAATAAATATATATGTTTTCTCATTTTTATTTCAGTACAGTTTGATTATTACATCTTCATTTTATTATTAAAGGAATTGAGAGGGGACCCCTGGGTGGCTCAGCAGTTTAGCGCCTTTGGCCCAGGGCGTGATCCTGGAGTCCTGGGATTGAGTCCCACATCAGGTTCCCTGCATGGAGCCTGCTTCTCCCTCTGCCTGTCTCTGCCTCTCTCTTTCTGTCTCTCATGAATAAATAAATAAAATCTTTAAAAAAATAAATAAAGGAATTGAGATTCATAGAGGTCAGATATGTTGCTCAAGGATTACACAAATGAAATTGAATTTGAATTGAAGTCAATCCAACTTCAGAAGTCTGAGGACTTACTCATTTTTTTGAAAGTCTTTACCCACATGCTAAACACAGAACAAGACCCAGTCCTTTCCTCAAGAGAAAAACAAAGACACCAGTTGGAAATAACAACAATTTTAGAATAGAAGCATTGTATATTTCTAGCTATAAATCATTAGGATTTCAGAAGATAGTGTTATCATTGGGGGAATAGAGTAAGCGGAGAACAAAAGTATGAACAAATGAAGTTTGCTTTAGAATTTGAATGAAATACAGGGATTAGATTGTGGAAGGAGATGATATAAGTGAAAAAAACCCACAAAGATGGAGGCTAGAAGGTGGGAATGAGTCAGATCCATTTTGGGGCTCTTAGAAAACTATATAAATACAACATGAAGTTAAGATGAGCATGAAGAAAGTGATGGATTATAAAAAGGCCTTAGAAAATGGACAGGGATTTTTGTTGTTGTTTTAAGTAGGAGATGGGGAATAATTCAATTGATCATGATGATAACATGATATAAGGAAAAGAAATCTAAGAATGATATGCAGGAAGAATGACTGCACTTTTGGATGGCACTAGCTGAGACTCAAACCATGGGGGTCTAGCCACAATTGGGAGACAAGTGTAACTAGACAGGCTTTGGAAATTCTGGTATAGGAAAATAGAAACTTGGTAAATTCCTAGAAACTATTATACCAGGAGCTGGAAAAAATACTCCTGTAAAACCTGATGTAGCCATTTCTGAGCCTTGGCACAAGCCCTTTGGCACACCAACCATTTAGTACTTCTTCCAGTTTTAACTGGAGACATGGAGATTTTAGTCTGGTTGTCTGTGAACAGTTACAAATGGAATGATGCATCTCTGTCACTACCTTTGTGATGTATTCATTCCAGTGCAGAAAAATCAGACTTTAGTTTTTAAACAGGAATGCTCTGTGATGAAAGACCATCTACATAGTCATACGATGCATGTTATATTATTACAATGAGTCTGTGGAACCCTCTAAACCTGAGTGTCCCTTTTCTTCAGAATTTGGCACCTTCTAGAATCAGATTTAGGTCTTACGACTTGCTAAAGGAAAGTAAGTCTTCTCCCTCATACTGATTAGTTTCCTAGGGAAGCATCTTCCAAACTCCTGCCTGGAAGGTAAAGGTTCTAAGAGCAGAGGTACAGAGGGTGCAAAGGTTGCAAGTCTCTCCAATTACTATTAAGTATTCACATATTCACTCAAGTACCCTTGTCATCAGTTAAAGGTACTACCCAAGGTAAGTCTAGAGACTTCCAGTGAAAGACAGTTTATTTTGGCCTGAGTTTTCAGTGAATAATCTCTAGACTTTTCTGGAGGTAAGGGAGAAGCCAGTGTTCAGTGGTGTGGAGTAGGTGAGGGGACAGAACCGCCTTTTTCAGTTCCTCTCTCCACCCCAAATTCCAGTTATACATAAATATTTCTGTTTAAATCAGTTTAGTCCTGAGTTTTCCTGTTGCTGGTTTGGACTTTGGCTTTCTTAGGTTGCCTATATTATTTACCACTTGGCATCTGCTTTCTAGTTTCCTAATAGTTCTCACTGTTGTCTCTTGTCCTGTTCTGTTCTTCCCATCCTAGAACATTTGGATCCTTAAAGAAAAAAAAAAAAATGTGTCCATAGTTTCAGTGAGACTTGGAGAAGGAGAAAAATTATATATTTGTGACAATCTGTCATCTTAACTCGGAAGTCCATTGAAATTTATTAGGGTTGTGAATGTTTTCTCCTTATGATATTTTAGAGCTTAGATTATTTATTAATGTTTTCTTCATGAATTGTGTCCCCTTTTCCTTTTCTCACCTCAGGTAAATTCTGTCCAAGCAGTATCTTAGCTGAACCTAAACTGTTCTCACATTTCATGGTTTATGTAACACTTGAGAACATCTAATTTTTTTTCCCCATCAGAACAGAAGTCAGGTTCTAGGGAAAACTTCCTCGTTATTTAATTATACCTTGTATGGTTACTTGGTATATATTTTTTAAATCATTTGCTGAAAAAAATTATGAGGAAAAAGATAAAAAATGATAACTCCTCCCTAAATAAAAAAGAAAAACCATCATATTCATCTTTGTCAAAAATTATGATTTCTAAGAGTGTATCAACTTTAATATCAATATTAACAAAGTTTAAAAAATTGGAAATACCTAGATAAAAGTAATACTGCTTTAAGCACTATTATTATTATTTATTTACTTTTTTTTTTTTAGAGCGAGAGAGTGTGCAAATATTGGTGGGGGCAAAGGGAGAGGGAAAGAGAAGTAATCTTAAGCATGTTCCACTCCCAGTGCAAGCCCGAAGGAGAACTGGATCTCACGACCTTGAGATCATGGCCTGAGCCAAAATCAAAAGTTGGATATTTAACTGGCTGAGCCACCCACGTGTCCCTAAACACTATTATTTTTTAAATTATTTATTAAAAAATATACCAAGATAGGTATACCAATACCCATCCTCACCAAATTGTATATTCTCAGACATGACTCATGTCATTTTTACTTTAAAAATGATGCATTATTTTGACAAAATTTGTAAGCTTTTGTAGAATTTCTATTGGTTTATTTATGGAACATCTACCGAATATCAGGCACCGTCCTTGGTATTTAGGATATACCAATACCTACAGTGGAGGATTTTGAACTAAGGCAGCATAAGATACAATGGAAAAAGAGGTGAGGAGAATATAATATGGGCAGCAGAGCAGAAAAGTGAAAGAAAAATCTCTAAATAATAGATAGGAGAAGACATTTCTGGTGGCCCTAGAAATTGATCTCTGAGAGACTGAAGAATCTTGCTAGGAGTTGAGATATAAATAGAGCAAGCAAAGATTTGAAAGTTTTTCTCACCTGGGCTGCTTACGCCCAAGCATATGAGAGATGATCACAGGTGTTGAACGAAGATCCTTATTGGGTGTTGGCCATTTTTGAAAGTTTTTCTCACCTGGGCTGCTTATGCCCAAGCATATGAGAGATGATCACAGGTGTTGAACAAAGATCCTATTGGGTGTTGGCCAGACAACAGAAAAATGGGAAGGCCTTTCATTATCAGATTGTCTGCATTTTAGTTGCATCCTAATAGCCCAATCCTGTGTTTATAAGAATAACGTCCTGAAGAAAACTTTGGAGAGAAAAGGCTGCAAAAAATATGTTGATTTTTATGTCAAACCATGTATGTTATTTTCCCTTTTTAAAGTGACATTAATTTTTTTCCTGATATTTCCCTCTGAAATTTTGAAGATTGATATTTATCAATAAGAAAAAAGAACTGCTTATGAACACTAACAGCATATTTTGATGATTTATAAATTTAAATGACCTATTTGTGCATAGATAGGCTTTTCCGATAATGGACCAATCTTCCTGGGCCAAATGTGAATAATCACATGGTTAATCAAATGCTCCTGAAGTATTGCAACCTGAAAAATTTCAATCAGTATTATAAGCCTGACTATATGTATAATAAGCCTAGAAGAAACACAACTTTTAATTTCATTTTCATAGTTACCCAGAATGAATTGTGCATGCTGCATTTTCCTTTTAAAAATAGTCTTATGCCTTGTGATTTAAATTATAAATGCAGAGAAATTTCATTTTTCTTTACTTGATAAAGCTACTAACCTCTTTTTCATATGTATGAAGTCTATACACAGATATCTAGCAAATAATTGAAAATGTGAAATATGTGATCATTTAAGATTTTGAAAAACATTTCTGGCTTTGCAATTAATAATTTTAAGAAGGGATTTATTTTTCTGCTTATTTTTTCCAATATATATTTTTATTTATTTTTAATTTAAACTCAATTAATATATAATGTATATTGGTTTCAGAGGTAGAGGTCAGTGATTCATCAGTCTTATCTATCACACAGTGCTCATTACATCACATGCCCTCCTCAATGCCCATCACCTAGTTACCTTGTCCCCCCACCTCTTCCCTTCCGCAACCCTCAGTTTTATTCCTATGATTAAGAGTCTCTTGTTTGTCTTCCTCTCTAATTTCATCTTGTTTGATTTTTCCCTCTTTACCCTGTGATCCTCTGTTTTGCTTCTTAAATTACACATGTGAGTGAGGCATTCATGTTATATTTGAAATAAGTATCGTATCAGGGATCAAGAGTTATTTTTCTGTACTATGTGATGATGGATCACTTTTTCTTTCTTGTTGGGCAGTACGTGAGAGCAATTATTAGGTATTATCATTGTCTTTTACATGAATATTCTCCTGGCAAAAATTAGGTTTGTTTAATTTTGTGGAGTCTTAAATCACTGGGATCATTATTTAGTAATGCCAGCAAGAAATGCTTTAACATAAATAAGAATGATTCACATAATATTTTCACATAATAAAAATTTACATATATTTTGACATAAGTATAGTGACATAAGTAGTGATAAGTAGTTATGATAAGTGGTGATAAGTAGTTATGTAACATCTTAGTAATTGTTTATTAAAATTAGCTGAGAGTGAGAGCACAGATACTCTTACCTGAAATTTGGCATTTCAGTGTCTGGCTGTAATGAATTTATGAGACAGCTATCTCAATTCCCAAGTGGCAAAACAGTTCTGTCTTGTGTAAATCTGCAGAGATTTCAGGTGGATAGAATTAAATTATGCATTGTCTTAAGCACAGGCAATTAAACCATTAGAATTGTGAGCATAAACAAAGACCATCCAAATGAGAACACACAGAGACTTTTTATTCAGAACGTACTATAGCAAAGGAGTCAGCTACCATTACTTGCTTTTGGCAGAGACTCAAAGGCAGGCAGAGTAGACAGAAAGCTTTAAAATCGGGGGAAAAGACTTAAGGTATCTCTGATTGGAGATTGTTGACACAAGAAAAAGTTAGGCAGGCTCTCTACAAGGCATCCTATGTGATTGGTTTGGGGAACACATTTGCTTTTTCTGATTGTTACTGAATTTAAAGTGAGGCAAATATAAGTAGAACAGCTGTCATTGTCAAAGTCTTGACCATTCTTGGTCAGTTGCTATAAAGCCTGTGGTTTGGTTTCCCCACCTAGTTGCTGCAGCTTGTGAGTCAAAGCTCATTGTCATATTTAGTATGGCCAGTGTCCATTTGTGTGCTTAGCTTCTCAGAAATTTAGCTGATAATTTCTTTGGGATGGTGATATACAGATAATATATAAATAATATTGAATTAATTTTATGTTTAAAAACAAAATACTTATTTTTTATAGAAAAAAAACAATCTGTATAATCTGTATTCTAAACCAATGGTCCAATGAGTTTAAAAGTAACTGGTTTTTAAGAAAAGAAAAACAGTGAAACATTCCAATAGATAGACCTGTGGGAATATAACTAATTTTATTCATCTTATTCCTGCTGTGTTTCAAGAGCCCTTAATTAGTGTAGGTTGGAGTTTATTTGCTCTTTTACAGTACTTTGATGAATATATTCTATAAATAGGATTCCTCCTCATTGATATCTTAAATTCTCACTCCTATGTCTAATTCCTTCACTTACAAAACTTTTATACCTTATTCTCAACCTGTGATATTCTCTTGTCTCAGATCCTTCCATTCCCCCCCATTTATTGTCATTTTATTTTTCTTTTCTTAAATAACCTAGACCAATTGACCTATACTATAACCACTCTCATGAAAATCTTGATCTCTTTGTCTCTTCATGACTACATGATTGGGTGTTTCATCCATTCTTTTCTTATGATTAAGTGTGTTTTTGTACCCGGAGATGTTATAGAGGGAGGTAGACTCAGAGAGATACTAAATTCTTATTACTCTGGTATGTAGTTGCTTAAATCATTTTTAATTTGGAGTGAGAGGGATCCTCTCTCTAGTTAAATCCTCTTACCTTCTCTGTTTTGGGGTTCTGTTGAACACTCTACCTTGGTTACAGATATTTGCCTCTGCCAGTCCCATCCCTTACTTGGAATGAGTACTTGCCTTAAATATCAATAATTTATATTTATATTTCATGACCATATTCTGTGATTATGAGTAGAAACTGATCTTAGCCCCTACCTTGACTGTCACAGACTCATTAACCAGGTCATTTCTGGTTTGTCTTTCCAACAAGGTCACTGATCATTCAGGTGCAACTATATAAATATTATCACTATCACTGTAATTACTATGATAATGAAAATGTGGGGTTGCCTTCTTTTGCTCATACAATGGCAGAGAGGCTGTTTAATTTTATTTTCTCCATGGAAACTTACTCCTTCATTTGCTTTAGAAGGGAGAGATGAACTTAAGGTTTCCTTAGGAAAACATCCTGAACACCTCAAATTCCATCATTGTCTTCAAAGAATATTTCCTTTGACCTACAGGAAAAAGTTAAAATTTCAAGAAAGGGTTCCATCAAATTTCTGATCTTATGGAATTGATACTATGCAAGAAAGATAGAAATAGAAATGAAAGCAAATTACTTGTAGGAATAAAAATATTAAATATATTATTTTACCCTATGAACATTAAAATTAATTTTTGCTTACCATAATTTACTTACATATATAGGGAACTTATTCAAACTTGTTTTAAGAATAATCTATTGTAACTATATGGGACCTACTAATGTTTTGAAAGTTCATTAACATAGCATGGCCCTGGAAAAAGAAGCTGAACTAAATCATGTAATATATTTCATGGAAGTTTTGACTTTTCAGTTTAAAGAGATACTAAAGCTACCTGGGAATTATTTTTAATGCACATAGTTTGAAGGCAAAACAAAATGTAGTGATATAAAGGCCAAGAAAATATTAAGAGAAATCAAAGATTCATTGAATTATTTGTCCATTCACATACTCATTTCTTTTTGCATGTATTTAAAAATATTATACACTGGATTCTGCTCTTCATATAAAAAGCAAAATCTAGGTTGGGATTCAATATCTACCCTCAAGGACCTGTAGAAATTAGAGGAGGAAAAATGTAAGAATTAGGAACCCAGGAAATGATGAACTATGCATTGGTAATTAATAAAGACTTCACAGAAAAGAAGCAATTTGAACTCAATCTTGAAGAAAGAATGGGAGTTTCTCAGGTGAAGAGGAATACATCCCCCAGAGAAGGAATATAAAATGCAGGTCATTATTAGAAGGGAAATTAGCAGGAGAGAGCACTGGTGTAAGTTGGGAGCACTTCATGAAGGGCTTGGAATTAGAATTTCAACTTATAAAAACATGAGAAGTCAAATGTTTTAAGATGACCGTCATGTGTTATATATGAAAAATAAGGGATCCCTGGGTGGCGCAGCGGTTTGGCGCCTGCCTTTGGCCCAGGGCGCGATCCTGGAGACCCGGGATCGAATCCCACGTCGGGCTCCCGGTGCGTGGAGCCTGCTTCTCCCTCTGCCTATGTCTCTGCCTCTCTCTCTCTCTCTCTGTATGACTATCATAAATAAATAAAAATTAAAAAAAAAAAAAAGAAAAATAAGGGGAAATAATGGTGCTATTTTTTTAAGGAGAATGTAGATTTAGGAAAAATGTACTTTTGAGGATATTGAGTTCAAATACAGATATTTTGCATTTCAAATAAAACATGCAAGCAGAAATATCTAATTTCCTGGAAAAAGGAACTAGAGTTCAGGGTAATATTGGGTACAGATCCAAATTTGGGAATTATTCTCAGAGAGATAAGTGCTAAAGCTATGAGAGTCATTGAGCTTTTCAAGGTAGGCTGTCTGAAAAAAGAAGAAAAGGAAACTATAGTCTGGATATTAGAATCTATTTAAAAATTTAAAATATTATAATATCAAATATTCATTTAGTCTGCTTTTCTTTCATAAATTATTAAAATGTTCTTGTACATTATCTATTCTTCTTATAGAAATGTGATAAAATATAATTTTATGGTATTTTAATTTCCCAGGAATAGGAATATTTTATAGACATTCCATGGAATCCCTGCAGACACAACTTGCCATGTGTTTATGGAAAATATAGCTGTACTTCCCTCACTGTTTTTTTTTTTTTTCCCCAGATTGGAGCTTAGTAGTCTAGAAGAAGATTTACCCATATTTTCAGTGCTTCTTACATATAACACAAAGAGGAATGGAAATTTAACTTTGAATCTGTACTACAATCTGCATGAGAGAGAGATAATAGCCACAGGGTTAGAGCAATGAACAGTTTCTTTTTTATTTTATTTTTAATTAGAAGCTAGAACATCTTACATTGTTGGTTGGAAGTTCACTGTATCAGTAGAGATAGCAAAATAAAAACAGAAAAAATAATGCAATATATACATAATTTTTATTTTAATTTTTTCCCTGGTGTTTAGCAATAGATAATTGACTTTGGAATCTGACACGTGAGAGTTGAATCCTGACTTTGTCACTAGATGTTTTTTGTGATGTGGACACAGCACTCACGCTCTACCAACTTCATTTTTTTGTCATTATAATGAAGATAGCAAAATCCACCTGATATGTTTGTTGTGAAGATTATATAAATAATGCATATAAACAATGCCTGGTGCAGAGTAAGGACACAATAAATGGTGACTGTTATTTTCAAATGACTTCAAATTCTTTAAAAAAAATGATGTGAAAAAGCCATTAAGAGAGTTGGTGTGGAACTTTAAATTTCTTACAGAATCCCACAAAACCTAAGCTAAGACAACATGGGACGTGCCCACATGGTTCCTGGTAGGTGAATTAGAATTATAGTCAGCAGCTGATGGCATACAGGTTGAAAATATTTTGGCCATAAAATGGCATTGATCAGTCATCACAAATACGAATTTATTGTTAGATAATATTAAAAGGGAGCCAAAGGATGAGTACAGTTCAGGTGACATAGAAGGAAGAGGAAAAGTTATATTCTTGCTGGAAATGAGATATAAGCTGCTCAAGTAGGCATTTCCAATAAATTTCAAAATAGGAAAACAATTTAAGGGTGTTGTTTTAAATAAGTATACAATTTGGTTAGTATGCTCTTGATTTTCTGGATAAAAAAAAATGTGATTATAAAGCAATGACACTCTACATTTAAAAGAAAGTAGTCCTATTACATTTGTAGGCACACCATAACTAACATCATGATATCCCTTGAGGTCTACCTCCTATAAAATATTAGATTGGAAAGGGCAGATTCAAGCATTGCAGAAGTGTCAATTTGCCAGCTGGCCATCATGTATTTGACTGGTGTTTAACAATGAGTATTGGCTGACCTCTGCTGAAGAACATGGAGAGTATCTGGGTACCTCAGGCAATTGCAATCCACAAGTGAAAATACAGTCTCTCAGATTTGTAATGGAATACCAAGAGATGTCAAGGTGAGTCACATCATATAAATGTCACCTACTCTGACAGCATGCAGGACATCTGCCCGTGGTGCTTTTCTTCCAATTTTCTCCTTGTATAATGAAGCAACTCTAAGATGCCAGTGGGGACGAGTAGTCTTTTACAGTGCATCAATAGAAATAAACATTTTATATTTCAAATCTGGCTCATTTGTTATAGCTTAGGGCAGATACCAAATCATAATTGCTCTTGAATGAGAGCAAAACTCAGTTTATAGAGGTGTACAGAAAAACTAACCTAAAAAAGGGACACGAGTAGCTTGACAGTACTCTTTTAATGACTGCATTGCCAGTGGAATTGCCGATTTGGGGTTTACTATTTGTCCATTACATTTAATAAAGTGAGTATCCGGGATGCCTAGGTGGCTCAGTGATTAAGCATCTGCCTTCAGCTCAGGGCGTGATCCTGGAGTCTTGGGATCAAGTCCCACATCAGGCTCCCTTCATGGAGCCTACTCCTCCCTCTGCCCGTGTCTTTGCCTCTCTCTTTCTGTGACTCTCATGAATAAATAAATAAAATCTTTAAAAAAAATAGAGATACTTTTAAGTTACTGTTTTTGGCAAAATTCTATATTTTAATAAACAGAATGGTCCAGCATTTAAAAAATGATCTCTAGTATTTCCAAATCATAATTTCTTACTCATCTGTGGAGTTCTGCTTGTTTGTTTAATGCCTGTTTTTTATCTTAAATGTCCTTTACTTGGTATTGTCATTATATCATTGCCTTCCTTTAATTATTCTGGGCTCTTTCTGTTTTCTTCTACTATCCAGATGGCTATTTTACATTTGCTCTTTTCCATGGTAAGTACTTGTCAACACACCTTCTGATTTCTTTTCTTCCACTTCTCTGCCCTCAATATATTGGTTTATATTTGTCAATTTTGTCCTTCTTCCCACAGTCTGTTTCTCTTCTCTTGACTTATAATTGTCTTATTGTCCATCCACCAATTCTCTTTAATTTTCTACCCTTCTCCTATTTCTCTTTTCAACATTTGTATCTTTTGTATGACCATCTTTATTAATATCTCACCAATGACTCTTCCTCTTTATTTTCCCCTTTCATTTTTTTACTTCCTTTTTACAGGGAACTTGCTTATACTTTCTCTATGCCATTATTTTTTCCTTACATTTCTATAATGATGTCCTTATCCCATATCACTCACACCTGATAGATATTTATTAGAGTTCACTATGTGCCTATAACACAGGGACCTAAAAATAGTATGATACAGACCTTGCCTTCAAGAGGTCCCCCATCTAGAAAAGACAGATGCATAAATCAGCCAATCCTTAAAAAAATATAGAAAGTGCAGAGATAAAAACAGACACAGGCTTTTATAGAAGCCCTAGAGAATGGTACTATGGGTTGGGGGAGGGTGGAAACAAGCAAAAAAATTCCCACATGTCATATTATCTTAGCTAAATCTTGAGGGAAGAGTATTAAGTGGTGGGAAGACCTCTCTGGGTACAGAGGGTGCTATGGAATAGGCTCAGAGACATGAAATATTATTTGTGGTAAGGAAATATGTAATCACTTTGTGTAAATGGTTGCAGAGAATGTGCAAAGGGAGTTGGGGAACAGAAAATGGTCTTTTTTATTATTTGCCATGCTAAGAAGTGTGAACATGAACAGAAACCTTGGATGCCTTTGAAGCAGGAAATATTCATAATCAGATAATCATTTTGACCATGTATTCTTTCATGTAGTTAGAGGATAGGTTTGAGGGATATAGAAAGGAGTTAGGGATCCTCGTTGAAGACTATTTTATGAAAATCTGCATCACGATTGCAATAGAAGAAGACCAGAAAGAATGGATTCAAGAATTATTTTGATGCAAACCACTAGAATCACTTAATTGCTATTTGAATAGAAGGAATAAGGAGGAGAATGATTTTTGGACTCTACATTTAGTGATTAGATGGACAATGGTGTCAAAAGCTAACAGACAACATGGCAGAGGAACTAGTTCATCTTTTGTTCTCCCTCCTTAATAGGTCTTCCAACAATATTAATAACTTGCCTTTTTTTCAAGTACACTGTAATTTTTAAAGCTCTCACCCACCTATTACATAATTTAATCCTCATGAGAATCCTCTGAATCTGACTGAACAGGTGCTATTATCCACAATTTTCAGGTAAGAGCACTGGAAAAGCCTTTCCTCAAATATATATCCCAGTAACAGTGGGTTATTTAAATGCTCAAAATGTTTTCAATTAGGCAGACTCACATCCTAGTCCTGCAGTCAGGCTGGCGGCATCTTTTCTACGCCTGGGTAACACAGCCACAAAAGGACTGCCTTCACAAACATGAACAAGTTGAAAGAGGATGATCCTCATCAGATGCATCATCAACCAGCTACTCTGTCACAAGGTGATGCATATTGTTTACTTCCTCCTCCTACACAGAAAATTGTCATCCTCATCAGAAGGAACAGCTTCAAATAAGAGGAAGCTTATTGATTGACTCAAAATTCACCCTTAATAACTATACATTTCATAGGCTCATAATATTTTGCATATCATGTTTTATACATATGTTACAAATAGGCTTGAGACTATATTCAAGCACAAAGCTCCCAAATTCAACCCAATAATCTTTTCACATTTGTTGCACATTTTTTTGTGTGTTCCCATGGAGTTGTATTATAGACACAGATGTTATTTTCAAAGCAATGTGCAAGCGGTTGGTATAAAAGAAAGGTTTCTGTGTTCTCCCAGACCAGCTGAAAACTAGAGAAATCACTTTTCTAGTAGCGGTAACAACACAGGCCTGATAATAAAGGTCTTCTCTACATAGCACTCATGTTTATTTCCAATGGGACATGAACACATGTAGAACACTGCACCATAAACATATCCCCCTTACTGTATCTGAATCCACTTTGCTGTGAGAAGGTATAATTTCATCATGCTTTACTGGTGAGGGTCCTTGTATAAATTTAATCCTTGTCCTTCATTCTCATTACTTTAAAATTATGTTTGGATTTCAAGTTTAGGTTTAACATGATGATACATTATATGAATTGAGTATTTACTTATTCAATAGGCAAATGAGGAAGAGAAAATGCATTGAATTATGATTCCAATGAGGAGCTTGGCAATGGCTTACCTTCATAAACTAATTGAAAGGACCTGTCAAATTATACTTCACAGCCTAAAATCTTGGTCTGCAAGTGAGAAATAGATCAGAATTATTTAAGTGCTGTTTACCTCAACCAGTGTTTATTCTTTAACCAGACTTATTCTTAAAGTTTTCTGATGCAGAAGGGTATTGTACTCTAGAAAAGTGATTTTTGTCAAGCAGCATTTTCCTCTAAAGATCTAGATTTTTTCTGATTGTGTTAAAATTTGTAACTATTCTACAAATCCCATGCATCTCTATAATAAGTGTCAGTGATACAGACCAGGTCAAATAATTCTCTTTTCTAAACTAAATCAACTCAGCTATGTGCATGTGGATATTTTTAACAAAAGTAAACCCAGGAGTTAATTAGAACAGTTGTTCTCAAACTGTAATCAGAAATACCTGAGGGATTTTTTTTAACACACATAATTTTTGCCCCTCCTATAGACTTAATAAGTCTAAATATCAGGGTATAGCGATTGAGAATATTTAAGCTCCCAGTTTATTCTGCTGTGACCTAATGAAAAATACCAGCTTGAAATGCAGATTTCATATTATTCATCTTCATGTGGAGAAAGTAATGATGTGTACAGACTCCTTGTGTAGCATGCTGCCATCCTATGTGTTAATACTAAATGTGCACCTATGTGCTTGTTTGTCTACAAAACATCTTGGGATGTTTTCTTTTAGAGGACCAGAAATCAGGTTGGGGTGAAAGAGGCATCTATTTTTGACTCTACAACTTTGTCCATTTTTAACATTTGAAATTATTTTTAAGTTATGAATATGTATGTGTGTGGGAGAGTGAGAGGGTATGTGGGGGATGAGTGTGTGTCTATATAATCAAAGAATATAGAAAAATATATGATATTTTGCAGCATTTATTTGGATACCAGGTAAATTTTGATTTCTCCTTAGACATTTCTGTTTTCAGTTTTTAGAAAACCATCAATTAATATGCAAAATAGTCTTACCCATGGTTTCATCTCTATTCAAACCCTAACCCTGACGATGTAATTAAGTATTTATAGCATTCTCATGATAAGCTAGGCCCTGTGTTTGACTCTGGGAATATAAGACAACTGACATATGGTTGCTACCCTCAAATGCTGGCAATAGAAATATAAACAGATGAAGAAATGTGTGTAATATAAACTTATCCCCAAATGCCTCATCTAAAAAGATTTAAATGTTAGTCAAAAACTTCTAAGAATCTGTTTATTACGAAGGGGAGGATGGAAAATATTGTTTATCCTCCTCCTGCTATTACTATTCTCTCTCTCCCATGTAGGATAGTGGCCTATTTCCTACCAGTCGTTTGTTTGCTTGTTTATTATTTATAAATTTTGTGCTTCTTCCATAGTACTATAAGCTTTTGCTTTGTCTTTGGATTATTCAAATTCTTAATGACTACCAAGATACCACCCAATGGAGAATGAAAGGGAAAAGGAAGGATATTTAGAGATCTCCGTGTCTGCATACTTGCTATTCCACTTTTCTGGAATGTGCCTTTCATTCTCCACCTATAACCTTTTCTGCTTTACAGACTCGTCTGAAATAGACTCACTTTCCATTTATCCATCCAATTATCCTCTCTCTTGCTTTGAAATACCTAATTTTGATTGCAAAAACATACAAGGTACAGAAAATAAACAAAATTTGAAAGAAGAGAAATTTACAAAAGAAAAAAAAAAAGGATTTAGTTGTAAAACAGTCCTGAGATTCTAACATAAAAATTAATGTCCAAAACAGTATCCACTTGTTAAGAATGGGGCATACGTTTGAATCTAAGATGTCTAACAAAAAAAGATTGATTTAAAATAATAAACTGATTTTAAAATATAATTGAATGATCAGGGAAAGCGTAATGGTTTGTAGTTTACAGGTAGACAGACAATTTATTTTGTATTCTTAACTCTCAGTGCAGGGTTTTGCTTATGGGTGATATCTGTTTTCCTTTTATGATCTTTAATTGGCTAAAACTGATCCCTTCTCATTCAGGTGAATAATGTCTAGGCCACCAGAAACGAAAGTGGCTATTAAAGGAGTTCTCTGAAATACAGTGCATAAATTAGAGTTTTATAAATGATATAAAACTAGTCAGTGGTCAAAATAATGTTCAGCTGAGGTTATGAAAATGAAGCTAAGGAGCAGAAGCTAGCTGTTCAAATGATCTAGGGACATGTGTTATTTTCCCATTACTGGGCATGGTTACTGTTGCTACTGATGTTAGGTGGAAATTGAGAAGAATTGAGCAGGAGATAGAGGGTGTAACCAGGGAGGTTTTGAGCCCCAGAAGGACAACATTAAAGGCTTCCTTTTGTTTTCTTTTGTCAGAATTCTACTGTAGCATGACCCAGAGATCGATGATTAAGTGAATTGAGAGAAGTATCCTGAGAATCTCGGAAGTCAGTCTTTCCTGGATAGCATTTAAATATTTTTATGTGGTGCTTATGATTGAGTCTTTCCCACTTTTAATGCTTGTAAATTTTATTCATTGTTCACCATAAATACACATATGATTAAATGAAATAGTAACAGTACTTTCAAATCATTTTCACATGCACCATCTAATTTAATAATCCAGATCATCTGTGAAGAAGATAAAAATAGCTAGTAATAATTTAGTAAGTGCCATTATATTTCAGACCCTGTTCTGAATTATTTAACTCATTTAACCTTCAAAATAATCCTATGAGGTATGTACTGTTATTATATTAGAGATGAAACCATGAAGGCATGGAAGGAATATATTAATAACCCAAGGCCTCACAGCTGTAAATACTAGTGATGGGATTAGAATCCAGCTTATGTATGCCCCTTACCTTTACCAGCATATTGCAGAGAAGGAGGTAGAAGCAAAAAGATCATGTGCTTCTATGATTTCTGACATATCTCTTTCTGTGACATACAGATGTAGAGAAAAATGTCATCTTGCTGGCTCTAAAGTTACATGAAACCAGCCTCACAGTTTGTTTGTTTTTTTTTTAATTTTTATTTATTTATGATAGTCAGAGAGAGAGAGAGAGAGGCAGAGACACAGGCAGAGGGAGAAGCAGGCTCCATGCACCGGGAGCCCGACGTGGGACTCGATCCCAGGTCTCCAGGATCGCGCCCTGAGCCAAAGGCAGGCGCCAAACCGCTGCGCCACCCAGGGATCCCCAGCCTCACAGTTTTAATCAGTCAGGATCAGAATCCAAAATTCTTCTAGTCTAAACCTGCATAATAAACACAGATCCATGAAGCAGTATAGAAGCTAGCAGGTATTACAGTGAAGTCCTAGTCTCAAAAATATGCAAGCACATTGATACAATAAAATAAATGCTATTATACAGTGTAGTGCATGCATGCACACACACACATAAATGCATGCACATATATGCATACAAAGTTTAGAATTTCGGTAAAGAAATGATCCCAGTTGCTTGGACAGAATTAGTGTAACTTCCAGAGAGGAGCGCTTGATCACTTGATCTAAGTTTTTAGAATAGCCCGATGGAAGAGACAAACATGCCTAACCCAAGCATTGAAATGAAGTAAATTATGTGAAATGTGGCAGAAAGTACAATGAATTGGGGTATTTACTTTTTTCTCAAACAGATGATCTTAGGGGCACCTATGGGGCTCAATCAGGTAAGCTTCTGACTCTTAATCTCAGCTCAGGTCTTGATCTCAGGGTCATGAGTTCAAGGCTTACGCTGGAGTCCATGATAGGTGGGGAGCCTACTTAAAAGAACAAAGCAAAACAAAAAAATGTGATCTTAGGCAAGTTCTCTAATTCTGTTTTCTCCTCTGAAAATTAGGAATGGAAAACCACCTTTCACACAGGGCTATTGTGAAACAAAATAATATATATGAATATACTTTATAACTTAATATGTAGAAGTAATATACTATTAATTATATGTTTATGTTGCTACTTCATTAAATACATGATTGCATGTAGTGACTACTGCCTATCAAATTCCTGAACCATGGTTGTAGGTAAAGACAAAATACTTAGAAAAGAGAAAGTAACTATGTTTTTTATCTCATAAAATATTAAATGGTGTCTAGAAAATAACAGATGTACAGTATACATTTGGTGTATGAATGAATAAATGAATGAATTATACAAGTTAATGAATATCGACAATGTTCTGGTTTTTACCAAGTCCTCCATTGTTCCTCCTTAAGTAGACTATGGCTTCAACATTAGAACTGCTGGAAAGGGTGTCTGGGTAGCTCAGTTGTTAGGGCATCTGACTCTTGGTTTTGGCATAGATCATAATCTCAGGGTCATAAAATTCAGCCCCACTTCAGGCTCCATGTTCTGCATGGAATCTACTTAAGATTCTTATCTCCCTCTCCCTCTCCCCTTCCCCTTGCTTGGTGGCTCTCTCTCAAAAATGAATAAATTAATCTTAAAAAAATAACTGTGAGAAAAAAGTGTATTGTTATTCAAACCTATTATGCTGGGCTTGGTGTCTGGATGAATGGTTAGTAGCAGGTACTCTCATTTTAACTTTATTCTTATTTTTCTTTTTTGTTTTGTAGTTATGATTTGTTGTATTTAACCTGAAAAATACCCCTACATAATAAAATCATTAAAGGACATGTTTTATTTACAAAAGGGAAACAATGTTTACTGGTTAGTAATTATTAATATGCATTTTCCAAGGCTGATTTTATTTTCTTTTCAAATATTTGTAAAATATTTTATTAAAGAAATACTGTACACTAAAGAAAAATCTAATAGTATATAAGAGCATATTTTAAAAAGTCTTCTATCTCACTGATACTCTCCTTCTCCTAATTCAAATTCCAAGATATGACCATTTTCAGCTACTTTTATATTTAGCTTTTCTCTTACCTATGTTTCACTAAGTAATTATATTGCTATTTTATAGTTTATCAGCCATGATCATTAGTTTTTGACCCTCTATTAATATTATACCACTTATTTTTTTTCCAATTCTGTCACTGACCACCTCTATAAAAAATCATACTCTTGTAACCATTTTGTTCATCAATCAGATAGATTTCCCTGAGAACAGGATTCATCTGGATTCACAATTTGTTGTTTTATTTTCCAAATTTATTTAAATTCCAGTTAGTTAACATACAGTGTAATGTTGGTTTCAGGAGTAGAATTTAGTGATTCATCACACATATAACACCCAGTGGCCTGGTGGTTATCATAAGTGCCCCTCCTTAATACCCATCTTCCATCTAACCTATCCCCTACTGACCTCCCCCCATCAGCCCTCAGTTTGTTTTCTATAATTAAGAGTCTCATGTTTTGCTTCTCTTTTCCCCCTTCCCCTAAGTTAATCTGTTTTGTTCCTTAAATCCCACATATGAGTGAAATTATATGGTATTTGTCTTTCTCTGACTTACTTCACTTAGGGTAGTACACACTAGCTCTATGTTGTTGCAAATGGCAAGACTTCATTATTTTTGATGACTAATATTCCATTCTATATGTAGACCACTTCTTTTTTTATCCATTTATCAGTCAGTGAACATTTGGGCTCTTCCTATACTTTGGCTATCATTGATAATGCTGCTATAAACATCAAGTGCCTGTACCCCTTCAAATCTGTTTTTTTTTTTTTTTTGTATCCTTTGGGTAAATACCTACTAGTGCAATTGCTAGGCTATAGCATAGTATATTTTTAACTTTTTGAGGAACCTCTATACTGTTTTCCAGAGTGGCTGCACCAGTTTACATTTTTACCAACAGTGTAAGAGGGTTCCCCTTTCTCTGCACCCTTGCTAACATCTGTTGTTTCCTGTGTTGTTAATTTTAGCCATTCTGACAGGTGTGAGGTGGTATATTTCACTGTTGTTTTGTATTTCCCTGGTGATGAGTGATGTTGAGCATCTTTTCATGTGCCTGTTAGCCATCTGGATGTCTTCTTTGGAAAAATGTCTGTTCATGTCTTCTGTCCATTTCTTAACTGGATTATTTATTTTTGGGGTGTTGAGTTTGAAAAGTTCTTTATAGATTTTAGACATTAACGCTTTCTCAGTCATTTGCAAATATCTTCTTCCATTTCATAGGCTTCCTTTTGTTTTGATTGTTTCCTTGTGCAAAAGCTTTTTATCTTGATGAAGTCCTAATTCTAGACTCCAATTTATAGCTATATTACCTTTGTTCACCTTTTCTGTATCCTACCTACCAAATTTTACAAGTGCATGTTGATGTTTGCTTTGCAAAGTTACTTTATAAATGCATCATTAATGCTTTGCCTATTGGTTATTTCTATATTATGAAAAAACTAATATTTATATTATTCAAGCTATAAACATTATTCTTCGTAATGAGTGTATGCTCAGATTGTATTTTCTTATTTACAATGCCAGACCTTCAAGTCTTGTGCCATTCAGTGGAGGAATCCTTTATTCATTCACTAATTTATTCACTTATTCATGAGACGCCTCAGTGGCTCAGCAATTAAGTGTTTGCCTTCAGCTCAGGGCATGATCCTGGAGTCCCAAGATCGAGTCCCACATTGGGCTCCCTGCATGGAGCCTGATTCTCCCTCTGCCTATGTCTCTGCCTCTCTCTCTCTCTCTCTCGTGTGTGTGTGTCTCATGAATAAATAAATAAAATAAAATAAATTTATTCATTTATTTATTCAATAGTTGCAGGCATCTTCTATGTGTTAGATACTATACAAGGCTCTTGTAACACAATCAATGAATCAAATCTACAAAGGTCCTGGGCCTCATGGAGCATATATCCCATTGAATAGAGACAGACAATAAAGAGTAGATACAATAAGTAACTTGGATCATATTTTAGAAAGCTATGGAGAAATGAAAACATAGAGACAGGTGAGGAAGACCAGTTAGAATTATTGCTGGGCTGGAGTTACATTTTTAAATAGTGTGATCAAGATAGGACTCATCTGAGCAACAGTTGAAGGAGATGGGAGGTTAAGCATGCAGATTTCCAGGGAAAGTGAGTTTGAAGCAGAAGTCACAATTAGAGATAATTCTAACTGGGAAGCATTCCTGACATTTGAGCCTAGAATAATTAGCGTGAGATGAGATCAGAGATATGAAGGAAGGTACAAGACATATCAAGTGAGAACTTTAGCTTTTACTCTGTGTGCAATAGGGGCCATTCCAGGATTTTGAATAATGATGTTTACTGCTCTGTATTACATTTTAAAAGGGTCACTCCTGTATGGAGAAACGCATACATACACACACACACACACACACACAAAAGACAAGAACAGAAACACAGAGACCAGATAGAAGCAGTAAAAGGAACCCAGGAAAAACTTAATGTGCTCTTCTACTCTGAGGACTCCGTGTCTTTTATATCTTTGACATCTTTTTCACTTTTCTATCTACCATCTTCCTGGAGTTCCAATTAGTTGGATGTTAGATGTATTGATTCTTCGTATCTTAGTTTTTCCCTCAAAAGTTCCACTTCTTGTCCTCAATTTTATTTTCTAATTCTCCCATTGAAATTATTTTTTAAAGATTTTATTTTTAAGTGATTTCTACAACTGATGAGATTCACAACCCTGAGATCAAGAGTCCCTTGCTTCATCAACTAAGCCAGCCTGGCATGCCTTCAATTGAAATTATTTTAAAGAGAATTTTCTAGTTTCAAAATGTCTTTTTTTTTTGTTCTTTGAATGCTTTCATTTTCTCCTACACTTGTCTTATGGATATACTCTCTTCATAAATTCTTTGACAATATTTGTATGGAGAGCTTTATTTGGATAGATTCTATTTAGCTTTTTTCATTTCCTTGAATAACGTATGCCTTCACAACGGTCATTTCTCCCCTGTTTATCTTATGATTTATTTTCCATGCTGAAGACTGTTCTCAAATGTATGGTAATTCTTGGATTTCTGTTTATATTTTAAAATAAGCCAAAGAAAAGCATACTTTACAGTTGTGCATGTAGGTGGGACTTGTCTCTCTCTCACTTGATAAAGAATAAATGTGATAAATCTAGCCTTTATGCTGGGTGACTCTAGACACTATTTTGAGATGTCAACATTTGTGTTAGAAATTAGAGTACTCTTAGAATATACTTTTTATATTTCTTTAGAAAGAAGCATCCACCTTTTAGCTTGAGAGAGAAATGTTTGCCTGTCAGTCTCCTGGAGACAGAGGAGGGCTACTGGAAGTGGGGTAGAATTGACTATGTGTAAACAGGATTCCAGCCCAGTTGTTTGCTATAACTGGTAATGCCAAGTCTGGGGCCTCTGTATATGATCTTAAGCTGAGATTTCTTTGACTATGATCCATAAGTAAATACAACATTATGTAAGTGCTAAGTGTTCATATTTTCCTTTAAAAATATAACAAGATACTTAGTGAAGTTGAGAAGGTTTCTCTAAGGAAGTAACAATTATGAGGAGATCTGAGTGATAAGAAGGAGTTAACAAGATAGAACAGTAGAGAGCATATTCCTGGTACAGCATGTTCAAAAGTCTTATTTCAGGAGAGAGCATAGTGTAAATGAGATACATTTTTGTTGTTATTGATTGCACAATTTTGGACACAGTGTTACTAGTGGCAATGACTAATTGCTATCACAAAGATACATGAAATGCAAATATTAATATATTCACCTTAATGAAATAATTACTAAAAACAGCTAGCAATTTTGAGCCACCAGTGTGTGTTGTCATTTGAGCCACCAGTGTGTGTATTATCAATTTTATATATATATATATATATATATATAAAATTTTATATATATATATGTATCTGTTATTTTTCTAATTTGCAAATTTGGAAATTAAAATTCAAAGAATATAGATAATTTGCCCAAGATCATGTAACCATAAGAATTGTTGGTAAGAAAGAACTTCCTCTGCCCCAGAATCCTTCTAGCTAGATTTAGAATCAACTTGACATGAGACAGATTAACTGGAGAAAATCAGATTTAATAGGCCTACTTCCAGGGAATCCACACAGACAAGAAATTCCAAAGACAATAAGGCAACCTGAAGCTTGTTTGAGCTAAGGAGAGACAGAGGGCCTGAGGATCAAGGGGGAGAAAAGTCATTAGCAGGAAGGTGAAAGGCGATGTTGGGAAAAACAAAGGTGGCCTTATGGTGAAGATAAGGCCTTCTGGCCTTCTGGGATAAAGGGGAGTCTTGGGCAGTCTGGGTGGCTCAGCAGTTTAGCACCTGCCTTTGGCCCAGGGCGTAATCCCAGAGACCGGGGATTGAGTCCCATATCAGGCTCCCTGCATGGAGCCTGCTTTTCCCTCTCCCTGTGTCTCTGCCTCTCTCTCTGTGTCTCTTGTGAATAAATAAATACAATATTTAAAAAAATAAAAAAAAAAAGAGGGAGTCTCTGTTAATAGCTCTCTTCCCGGTACAGGCTCTCCCTCCCAGTATAAATTAGGCAGTAGGGAGGAGGCAGAGATCTTTTCCTGCACCTACTGAGTTTTGATTACTTTTAACTCAAAATAATATTTATGGCGAAGAGATCCAGCTTAGGGCAGCCTGCCCTGGGACCCTACAAGGTAGAGCATTATCAAACCCAGACTCTGATTTTCATATTACAACTCTTTTCTCCATAACAAGTTGTGAAATAAAACCATAGTTTATGAAGTTTAGTAAGTCTTTAAAATTCCTGGACTTGTTTACCTATTCATTTGATTTTATTTTTCCTTTACATATTTAATGTATATCAGTGTTTAGAATAACAAAACAAAATTGAACTAAACAGAAGAAAACACATAGAAATGCTAATATAGAGTCAGAATTATTGTTAGAACTGTACAATATCACTTAGAGCTTCATTTTTGTATAGTAAAGCGTTAGGGACAAACAGGGGTAGGCGGGGCTAGGTAGAGGGCCAAGGAAGCAGGCTCACAAAAATCCCAAAACTGCTGAGGTGAGGAAACCAGAGATAGAGGAACAAGTCAGACCACCCTGCCCTATGTGTGGGCAGGGAGGGTGTCTTGTTATAACAGCTACTTGTGACCAAGAAATAACCAAACCTCAAAGAAGTAAGCCATTAAAGATGTTATCGCTAGTCCTTACTCAATGGTGATGTCAATGGATAATGTTAAAGAGATTTAGGTTCGGGATCCCTGGGTGGCGCAGCGGTTTGGCGCCTGCCTTTGGTCCGGGGCGCGATCCTGGAGGCTCTGGGATCGAATCCCATGTCGGGCTCCCGGTGCATGGAGCCTGCTTCTCCCTCTGCCTGTGTCTCTGCCTCTCTCTCTCTCTGTGTAACTATCATGAATAAATAAATAAAATCTTAAAAAAAAAAAAAAAGAGATTTAGGTTCTATGAATAAAAGACCAGCCCTACTAGCCCACAGTGGCAACCCTGTCCGGATCCCACTCATTTCTGAGAGCTTTCTCTTTATCTTTACCTAATACATTTCTATGCCTTTACTCACTCTCCTGTGTCCGAGAGATTTCATTCTTCCACTCCATGAGACCAGAACCAAGCTCTCCCATATCAGTACCATATTAGCTCCAAAAATTAGAGCCCAATCATCAAAATGATTAAGACTGATTCTGTTCTGATTTACTGTAAAATTTCAAAACCTTGTGTCCGCAGTGCTAATAAGGTGAAACAAATACGGTCATGAAATTTGTTAATAAATGAAAGATCAAAGTGACTGCAATATTAATTTGGGGAAACTCTAGACAGTTTGCTGCTCAACACTGAAGGTAACAGAGAGAGGGGAAAAGTATTTATCAGTCAAACGGGGTCTAGCAGAAAGCTAAATTTTTTAAATGAGACACTCTCATGTTTTATTTTAAAAAGACTTTTCGACTTTTATCCTTCTGCAGATGTTCCTGAGTCTAATGATTCTTTCTTACTTTGTTTTGATAGAATTCTTAAGTGTGTGTTCCTTTCCTTTTTTGTTCTTTAGAAATCAATGGAGACTAACAGGATGAGCAAGGCACAAAACTGAGGAATGATAGAACCCAGTTCAGTGAAAATACTGATTAAATACCTTCACCAAAGCAAAAGTTAATATGATAAGCCTTGCAAGAACATAAAGGATTACCATAGGAGGATTATTATAAAGCCTTGCATGTTGAACCAACTTTTTGTTTTTATTTTTTCCCACATGAGGCAGATACCACAGTCATTTAAAGTATATATAAATAGGAATAGAAATTCAATGATAGAGCAAGAAATCAGAAGGAACTTCCACGATTGTTAACTTTCACTAAAGTAAGATTGTATTCCATTGTTTCGCTAAAGATCTTTAATGCCAAAGTCTCACAAATTCAAAATAGGAGGTTCGTGGGGGGAGATATAAAACAAACTGCCACTAGACAGTGAGACTCACAGTTTGATTTTCAATCCAAATGTGTGTGTGTGTGTGTGTGCCCATGCACACGCACAACTGTCCAGTGTATGTGTTACTTCTAACATTTGGCATGGTTGCAGAATCCTTTCTAACAGCTGATTTACCAATGTACTACATAGACTCATTTTTGAATCAAAATTCTTTTATGAAACACAATGTCTCCTACTTATAATGCTTAAGGTAGCAAAATGCCTGTTATTATCGTGGCTCGATATATTCCATTGCTGAAAATCCTCCTCTAAATCTGAGGCTCAGAAAATGTACTCCATTTTACATAATTATACCCTTGGAAATCACCATTTCTGCCTGATGCAAGTTGAATGCTGCTGCTCAGGAGGTATGAATTATTCCTTTGTTACAGGTGGACAAACCATAGATGTGAAAACGACAGATCATGCGCAAAAACATTCAATGATGTAAAACAAATTTTCCTGAATTTTTATCTTCCATCATTATTCAGAGCTAAATAACACTTGAAAAAAAAAGAAACAGCGCCATTTAAATAAAATACACAATTGCTAATTCGAACCATGGGCGTTTGGCATTGTTTTCCAGGAGACTGGATGGGTGGGTTGTTTTGATCCACTGTGACCCACACTATGCATTTACAATTGGGCTTGCTGAAATAACAGCTGGAGCTTGGCAGCGAGGTTTTTCTCTGCCAAATTAACTGAGTTGTGTGGGGATAAAATCTGTGACCTTGTCTTCATTAACCCGGTTCTTTACTCAACTGAGTTAATTTCTCCAGTCCATATTGAGCTGTGTGCTGTTTGTAACAGCAGACCATCAAAAACTGTGTAACATCATGGATATTGGCAGCATTTTTGTTCTAAAATGAAAGGTTTTCTTGAAGAAGCTGATATCAGTTAATCACTGTTAACCAAAGCATTCATCTAGATGCACAGTTGTCACTGCTAGATTTAAAACATAAGAGATGATGCTGTTAACATTAGGAATATTCCGGGGTCTCTGGTTTAGAAATGGTGATCTGTGGAAAACCAGCTTTTTCCTCAAGCCATGAGGGCGATATATTATCAAGCCAGGTGCTGAATATAGAGGGCACAGTCATCTGCTCTCTCTATAATGCTGATTCTTAAGTCCCTTCGCTTGTGCTACTTTTATTTATTCATGAAACTTGTCTTGGTCTGTCTCAGGCTAGTCATAGATCAGTTTCATCCTTAGAATTTGTGTTTACTTAGTGTCCCCAATCTGTTACTCATCTCTGAAAACGTGTTTCACTTCTTAATTTGGCCATTGTTCATACTATCAAATAATTTAGTGTTGACCTAGTACATTGCCTGGGAAATAGAGTTTGATTATTGTTTTTTTATTTCAACTTGTCAATAAAAGCCTAATGTAATATGTAGACTTTCTGAACCATACATTGGTACAGTCCATCTTTACAGAAGGTGCTGCCATTTTGTTCAAAGGCCTGTACACCAAAGCATGGGCTTTTTCATACCACTTATCAGTTGGGGAAACTATCTCAATGACTCTGGGAAAAGTTTTACTTTTTTTTTTAACCTGTTATCTATCAGTTTCTCAGTTTTTAGAGGAGGCACATACCTTTGGTTCTTACTAAATCAAATAGTGCTACTGAAAAGAAATCCAATTCTAATCCATTTGTGAGAAGAGTGTTTTTGAATAGTCACCATAAACCTGTATTAGTTAAAACATCATGATGCTAGGTACATGGAGGGTCTGCAGGTTTTCCAGATTATATAAATACCTGTGATTTTTTTTCTGAAAGAGGGCTTGTTGAAGAACTGCAACAGTGATTTAGCAATTCAGCCATTGTATAAATGATCTTATTTATCAAGGATTGTATTTCAAATATTGAAAAGGCCAGAAAATTCCTGTAGTCCATCTTCTCATTTTATGGGTGAGAAAATGAGACTGAAAATGGCTCAGGAAGCGATGTGATAATATATCTAGGGAGAACTCAGATCTATTTATTCAAGCAACATTTCATCACTGCACACATTTGAGCTGGTATTTTTAAAGCAGAATTTGTTGTAACATTGAATGAGAGCATACTTTAGTTAATTTGACTGATATCTGTATTTCTGTAATAAAAGAGGAACATACATCACCTCCATGTTTTTTATTACTGGAAATGGAGAAGCCAGGTGACTAAGTCAAAACTGGCTGATGTCAATATGAATCAACATCCTACTTCAAATATTGCCCTCTGTTTACCACTTCAAACTCATGAGATATGCATGCTAACAGATGAACTACCAAGCTCTAAAGCTTTTTCTATTTGCTAAAAATATTTTTAAATGAAAAGTTGTGACTGCTTCCTCTGTTGAAATGTAAAAGAATAGTAAATCCACCAGCTCCTGGAAACCATTTTTAGTATTTGTTTCAGCATTGTTTTACTGGGTTAGAATTTTAAGTAAATATGGAAATAACTGGTTGGCCAAAGACTTTCTTAAAATATTTATTGACACCTAATTCATGATAAGCCTGTTCTAAGTACTAGAGATGCTTAATCTGACCAAAGCTTTAAGGGTCAAATTTGAATTATAGCAAATTACAGCAAAGAAACAACTAACTATATTATTCAAAACAACAACAAAAATAGCCTGATATGGTTTAACATCATTGTTTTGTACCATATGCTATGAGAGAACAATGAGGGAGTAACTCAATATTTTGAGGATGTCCATATTTTTTTAGAGGAGTAAAAATTAAACATTAGACACCAGAGGATGAATTAAAATTCACTAGGTAAACAAGTGAGGAAAGAGATTATAGGCTAAGGAGACAGAAAAGCTAAGTATGGAAATAAGAATACAAAGGTGTGTAAGGGTAGAAGAGTCCGTATAGTTAGTGTGAAAGGTGTGTGGTGAGAAATGGGTAAGTAAGGCAGAGTATGGCTGGATATGTGGAGCCCAGATGGTAAATAACTTTGTGTGCCTTAATAAGAAGTTTGCTGGATGCCTGGGTGGCTCAGCAGTTTAGCGCCTGCCTTCAGCCCAGGGTGTGATCCTTGAGTC
The DNA here is from genome assembly GCF_003254725.2 of Canis lupus dingo. NCBI lineage: Eukaryota > Metazoa > Chordata > Mammalia > Carnivora > Canidae > Canis > Canis lupus. The sequence goes on along the minus strand of NC_064246.1, from coordinate 17,833,529 downwards.
CCAGGATCAAGTCCCACATCGGGCTCCCTGCATGGAGCCTGCTTCTCTCTCTGCCTATGTCTCTGCCTCTCTCTCTCTTTGTCTCTCATGAATAAATAAATAAAGTCTTAAAAAAAAAAGTTTGCTTAGTTTTGAGGTGTGTCTGTGTATATGAGTGTGTGTGAGTGTGTGGTATAATATCATGTCATGTGCCTGTCTCTGGGTTCCATAGCGTTGTTAAGGCAGGTTTATGTAGGACAAGCACAGTCCTCTTTTTTCTTTCTCTCTAAAGTAATTATTGGCATGTAATCTTTAATGCATCTCAGGTCATGGAGCAATGAGTACTTTTTTTTTGGCAAATGTTAATACTGAGAAAAATGAAGGGAATCATGAGTAGAACTGTCTTTCATCAAAGCAAATGCGAATCCTCCTCAACCTTGTACTATACACATTGGTTGAGGATAATTGCATACATTATTCATTTTTGAATGTGACTTTTGTTCAAAGCTACTACTATTTATTTCTGTGTGTGTGTTGGGGGGATTGTATGAAAGTGAGAAGAACCTAGCAGATGAAGATTGAACATGTCATTAGCTGGGCCAAGGAAGTTTAAGGTTAAAAATTCACTCCGAACCTTTAATTTTTAAAGATTTATTTATTTATTTTAGAGAAAGAGAGCACATGCCAATGAGCATAGGTGGGGGGAGGGGCAGAGGGAAAGGGAGAGAGAGGGAGAGAAGCATACTTCCTACTGAGCACAGAGCCCAATGCGACTCAATCTCACCACCCTGAGATCATGACCTAGGCCAAAATCAAGAGTTGGATGCTTAACCAAGTAAGCCACCCAACTCCTTCAATCCATACCTTTACAAAAGACATCATCTGACAGAAAACATAGCAATGACACTGTATATAGAATCTCTAGATTATTTTGAAAAATAAATACTTCAGTTGACATATTCTTTCAGTCAAACTAAAAAATAACTTAGTTTTATTTAGTATTACTTTATTTTTCTTTCTTAATTTTGTCCATTAATATTGTAGTTTATCAAATATAGAATCTTCACAATTTGACAGCTCTATGAATATTTGTGTTTAGTCTTCACAAAATTAGAGCTTTTGTGCAGCACCATATTTAGAGACTCTTCTAGAGTATAATTCAATTAGCATCTTATAAATAACACAAATATGAATGAATCAGTGAGTAAGAACTTCTGCCAAAGTTCACTGCTTGCTTTCAACATACTGCTATTTACAAATACCTCCAGTTAGTTTTAATGTAAATTCTTTGCGAAGTACTATTATGACTACTAAAGCAGTTGTTCACATTTTAAATTGCACAGAATAATGTCAAACACAAATGCCTGTAGATAATTGATGCAATTCCCTCCAGTTTGGCAATCCTCTAATGATAAATTAAGTCACATTTTTTCTTGGTAACACTGAGTTTCCATCATTACCAGGAGAGCAGATCAATTCAGCTTCTTAAATTCTTTCAATAAGTTTGATATAATCAGACTAATTATTGACTGAGTATTCACAATCCTTATGTTTGGTATTTGAGGATATGTAAAAAAATCTGTAGACAGTCTTTAAGTAATATCCATGACAAATAGAAAGATCACATATATAAAAATATGTAAGAAAGTGAAGATTGAATGGACAGAGAAAGGAAACATTTATTAGCTGTTGGTGATCAGAGTCAAGGAGTAAGGAACCAACCATAAGTAAAATGCAGATCATCATGAAGTGTTCAGGCTTAAGGGTCATTCTCCCGAGAACATAGAAAAGAACCTGTCTACTGGCACATCATCCTTGCAGCCAGTTCTTTGAGCATCAGAGAGTTTACTGTCTCCAGTGGAAGAGAAATTAATGCTGCTTAATTTTTTCCCACAGATTCTCTCCTCTGAAGACATGTTCAGTTTGGGTTAAAGAGTAGTATCAAGACTAAAGATGTCCTAAACATGTCAGCATTATGGGTTTTCTGAGTCTGGTCCTTACCTACTCTCCTATTTTTGTCTGATACTCTGCTATGGAAATTCTCTGTTCTGGTCCAATTAGATGCCTTTTCCCAGAACAACCCAATAACTAATGTGCCAGTCCCTTCCTCCTTTCCATTTGGCCAAACCTTCCTCCATTTTCTTCTAGCCCAAATCTCCATTCCTGCAATTTTGCATTCAGCTTTCTGGAATAGATGTATGCAGATTATGTCTTTCTTTCCAAGCTTTCAAATAAAAGTTGTAGTTGTTTGTTTTGGTTTAATTTGACATTTCCATTAACAATGGAAATCATATAAAGTCATATTCAACTACTTTGCTGCTGAGTATTTTGCAATGGAGGAAAGAACAGTTTTGAAGTAAATGTCTTGTCTTTATTAAGTTTTGAATGCTTGAAAATCCAGTAGGATTGGGTAGTTCATTGTAATTCCTCTGAGGACAATAAGATGCTTTCAGATGTATAGTGGATATAATAGAGTATTTATTACAATATTGCAGGAGGAAAATGGAGGAAACACGAAAGGACTAATGGACTAATTATGCAAAGATATTTCCATTTCCAGGCAGACTTGTAACAAAAAAATCAACACTTCTATTTCACCTAATTAATTTTACAGATGTGGGAGATACAGATATTTAAATTATACTGACAAATTCTTAAATGTATTTACTAAGCCTGTTTCTTTTCCTCAAATGTCCATTTCTCCTTGGCTTTTTTTCCCCCTATGGTCCTGTGTTTATTTAGAAGGTCTTATAGTAATATTAAAGTGTTCTCTAACAGAATTTTAAAATTTTTCTAACACATCTTTTTAAAGATCAAAACCATAGATATAACTACAGCATACAAATACAAGCCAAAGAAGATGAACTAGGGGATACTGAGTGAGAGGGGTGAAGTCTTCCAATTTGGTATCCTTTTTGGTTCCTCACATTCATCATAACTTTGGACACTTAGATACCTCAGTGGAGATAGTTTGAAAATTACTGACATACCTAAAAATTACTTATAGTGACTTTATGCCCCATTGTACACTCTGTGTAAATGCTAGAGCTGACTGAGTCATTTAATATGATTGCACATATTTATATATTCCCATATATATATAATTGCATGGAGCTGTAATTGAATGTGGTTGAAAGATAATCCATCTTCTTTAATTCATTTGAGAAGTAATCATAAAATAGAATGGTTGGTCCTATGTTAATAGTTAACTATGACACAATTTCTCCACAATAAAACTCTCAACTAAATAGGTAATATATGACATTTTCATGAGTTAGTTTAGCAGTTTGGTTAAAATATAAAGTGTTTCATGTCTGTCTTGTTATACATTTATTAATGCCATATGGTCGATCATCTGTGTGGCTGTCTTCCTAACTGGTTTCAGATAGCTGAAAGTGAAAACACATTTGCTTTATAACAATATAGAGAATAAATATTTCTCACTCTAAGTATAAATATGATTTGCCTACAAAATGTTTCATCATTTTATAAAAATCTATACAAAATATTCAATATGTAAAATATGCTACAAATATATCAAAACATACTAAAATTATACTAAAATATACTATAAAATATACTTTTTTAAGTTTTAAACCAAAGATGTAGTCTATTTAATTTGAAGAATTATTTATTGAAAGATAAAAAAGCATAAAATTATAAGATCTGAGAGCTGGAAGTTCCTATAAAATTATCTTGTCCAATCTTTTCCTTTTACAGATAGGGAGGGAGGATAATGCCTGTTTTTTAAAAATTCAGTATCTCTTCTAAGGTGAATGATTTGAGAAATGGTTGATATCTCTCTGAAGGCCATTGCACTTCAGAGTTTTAGATTTAATGTGACATTTCACACAAAACAGAAGTGTTATGTAATAAGTAAAGCATAGTGCAATATAATTGTTCTACATGAGTTATGGGCACTCATAAAGAATGACTTTGGTAAAATAGATGTAATAATTGTGCTCATTAAGCAATCTGAATGTTCATCTGTAGGTGACTGATTATTTTCTTTCAAAACAATACTGAAGATATATTAGAAAAAAATGGAAAGTTTCCACCTTGTTCACCTGGACAATAGCTATGCTTACATGTGATGGTTGTGTGCAACCTCCAAAAACAAGTTAATTAAGTAGTAAAGGGCTTTATTAAATAACACAGAACTAAAAAGCAGTGAATAAAAATATTTAAGCTGATTGAGAATAGGCTATTTTATATAGTGAACACTTCAGCACTCATTCTTTGTAAACTATTACAAATGTGTGTATACGTGTTTTAATTGTTTTTATCTCCCAATACAGAATTTGATAAACATTTGTGCCCCATGATCATGGGTATATGTATTTTTGGTAATTTGTTTTATAATATGACAGATATTGGGTGACATTGCACTTATTTCTGAAATGAAGTTGAAAAGGTCTCTGTAGGATAGATCATCCTTTTTGTGGTCAGGAACTAAGATGACACAAGATATTGCATGTCCTAAGACCATGTGCTTTCATATACCTAATCATGATTATACATATTCTATAAAGATAAGCAAGACCACATAAGATATAATTCATGTACATCTCTGAAAGAAAATGAATTGTTCAGAGAATTAGTTTGGAACAGCTCATTAATAAACTCTAATCCAAATACAGGCATGCCTCATTTTATTGCACTTCATTAATTGTGCTTTGCAGATATATGTGTTGTTGTTGTTGTTGTTGTTGTTGTTGTTGTTGTTGTTGTTTTATGTGCCAAAGGTGTGTGGCAACCCTACATTCAGCAAGTCCATTGGAGCCATTTTTCCAACATTTTCTCACTTTTTGTCTCTGTGTATCATTTTGGTAATCCTCATAACATTTCAAACTTTTTTTTTCTTTCAAATTTTTAATTAAATTCTAGTCAGTTAACATAAATGGTAAAATTGGTTTTAGGTGTAGAATTCAGTGATTCATCACTTACCTATAACATCCAGTGCACATGTAGACAAGTTCCCTCCATGCCCATCACCCATCTTGCCCCTCCCCTACCAACCTACTTCCATCAATCCTTAGTTTGTTTTCTGTAATTAAGAGTCTCTTATGGTTTGCTTCCCTCTCTTTTCTTTTCCTCCCCTTCTCCTATGTTCATCTGTTTTGTTTCTTAAATTCCATATGTGGGTGAAATCATATGGTATTTGTCTTTCTCTGACTGACTTATTTAGCTTAGCATAATACACTCTAGCTCCATCCATATCATTACAAATGGCAAGATTTCATTCTTTTTGATGCCTGAGATAGATAGATAGATAGATAGATAGATAGATAGATAGATAGATGATAGATAGAGATGATATCACATCTTCTTTATTATTTCAAACTTTTAAATTATTATTATATTTGTTATGGTTATCTGTGGTCAGTGATATTTTATGTTATTCTGGTAATTGTTTTGGGGTGTAGGAACTGTTCCCGTGTAAGACAACAGACTTAAAGGATAAGTGTGTGTTCTGACCACTTCATTGGTCATTCTCCTATCTCTCTCCCTCTTCTTATTCCCTGAGAAACAACAGTTTCAAAATTAGGTCAACCAATAACCCTGCAATAGCCTCTGAGTATGTACACTTGTAAGTGAAAGGAAGAGTCAAACATTTCTTACTTTTAATCAAAAGCTAGAAATAATTAATCTTAAGTGAGGAAGCCATGTTGAAGGCTGAACACTTAGCTAAATAGTGAATGCAAAGGACAAGTTCATGAAGGAAATTAAAAGTGCTGCACTAGTGAACACATGAATGATAAGAAAGCAAAACAGCTTTATTGATAGTGCAGAGAAAGTTTTAGTGGTTTGGGTAGAAGATCAACCCAGCCACTACATTTCCTTAAACCAAAGCCTAATCTAGAGCAAGATCCTAACTCTCTTTAATTCCATGAAGGCTGAGAGAGGTGAGGAAGCTGAGGAAGAAAAGTTTGAAGCTAGTAGAGGTGTTCATGAGATTTAAGGAAACAAGCCATCTCCATAACATAAAAGTGCAAGGTGAAGGAAGTAGCAAGTGCTGATGTAGAAGCTGCACAAAGTTATCTTCTGGATAAAGCTAAAATAATAAATAAAAATGGCTACACTAACAATAGGTTTTCGTTGTAGATGAAACAGCCTTCTATTGGAAAAATATGCCATCTAGAACCTTCATAGTAAGAGAAATCTGTGTGACTCAAAGCTTCAAAGGACAGGCTGACTTTCTTGTTAGGGATTAATGTATCTGGTGAGTTTAAGTTGAAGCCAGTATTCATTTACCATTCCAAAAGTCCTACAGCCTTTAAGAATTTTGCTAAATCTGTGCTGCCTATGTTCTATAAACAATAAAGCATGGATGAGGGCATATCTGTTTACCTCATATTTTAAGCCCAGTGTTGAGACCTCTGCTCAGGAAAAAAAAAAAAAAAAAAGATTCCTTTCAAAATATTACAATTCATTGACAATGCACCTGGACACCCAAGCATTCTGGAGAAGATGTGCAGTAAGATTAATATTGTGTTCCTGCCTGCTAATACAACATCCATTTGCAGTTCATGGATCAAAGAGTAATTCGGAATTTCAAATCTTATTATTTTAGAATTATTTTGTACTCCTACAGCTGTCATAGATAGTGATTCTTCTGATAGTTCTTGGGCAAGTAAATGGAAAACCTTCTAAAAAGAATTGACCATTCTAGGTGCTAGTAAGAACATTCATGATTCATGGAAAGAGATAAAAAAATATTAGCATCAAAAGAGATTTGAAAGAAAAGAAGTGGATTCCAACACTTATGGATGACTTTGAAGGGCTTCAAGACCTCAGTGGAGAAAGTAACTTCATTTGTTGGAGCAACAGGAAGAGAACTAGAATTAGAAATGGAGCCTGAATATGGGACTCCATTTTTTAAAATATTTATTTATTCATGAGAGGCACACACAGAGAGAGGCAGAGACATAGACAGAGGGAGAAGCAGGCTCCCCATCAGGGAGCCTGATGTGCTACTAGATCCCTGGAATTCCAGGATCACACCCTAAGCTGAAAGCAGAGCTTAACTGCAGAGCCATCCAGGCATCCCAGGACTCCATTGTTAAAGTCTAATGATAACACTTTGAAAGGATGAGTTGCTTCTAGTGGATGAGCAAAGAAAGTGGTTTAAAAGTGGTTTCTTAAATGGGATCTACTCTTGGTGAAGATGCTGTGAAGATGGTTGAAATAAGAAGTATTTGGAATATTACATAAACTTAGTTTATAAAGCAGTAGCGGAATGTGAGAGAATTGACTCCAATTTTGAAAAGTTCTACTGTGAGTAAAATGCTATTAAACAGCATCCCTTGCTATAGATAAATTGTTTGTGAAAGGAAGAGTCAGTTGATGAGGTAAGTTCATTATTTTAAGAAATTTCTTGGGTGCTGGGTGGTTCAGTCAGTTATGCACTTGACTCTTGATTTCCACTCAAGTGATGATCTTTGGATCATGAGATCAAGCCCTGTTTGGGGCTCTGTGCTGGGGATGGAGCCTGCTTATGATTTTCTCCCTCTCTCTCTGCCCTGCCCCCCACTCTCTCTTTCTGTCTCTCTCTAAAAATGAAAGAAAGACAGAAAGAAAAAGAAAGAAAGAAAGAAAGAAAGAAAGAAAGAAAGAAAGAAAAAAAGAAAAAAAAAAAGAATTTGCCCGTCATTCCAGCCCTCAGCAACCACCACCCTGATCAGTCAGCAGATATCAACAGAGGCAAACCCTACACCAGCAAAAAAATTATGCCACACTGAAAGTTCAGATGATGGGTAACACTCACTAGCAATAAAATATTTTAGGGTACATACATTTTTTAGACATTATTACACATTTAATAGACTACAGTATAGTGTAAACATAACTTTTATATCCACTGGAAAACCAAAAAAATCATTTTTCTCCCTTTATTGCTATATGCGTTCTGTTGTGGTGGTCTGAAAGCAATCTTGCAATATCTCAAGGTATACCTATATTTATAAATATGTCATTCTGAATTGTCACCACAAACAAAACCCATTTTTTTGTTGTTGTCAAACCAGAGATGTGATGTGTAGCATCTTGTCAGTTAACATTTATTCTTTTTGGTACCATAATGAAGGGATATTTAGTATGCTCCCACTGCCTCCTATTTATGTGCCTATTCACACCCAAAAAGTTCAGAGGTTCTTTAGCCACTGGTTCTTTAGTTCACTGGTTCATTAGCCCTAATTTACTACCTCACCATCATGGTGTAAGTTGGCCAAATTTTCAGGGCTATGGAACTACCTGCAGTAATTTTGCTTTCTTGTGATTCAAATAAAATTCCGTAATTTTTCAGTTGGTGATATAAGTGATCTGAAGAATTAATGGAGAGCTTTAGTTGCCTCTTCCAACAGAAATGCCAGAGGTAATGTGTAAGTCTTGCTACTTATAGTACTTACTATTCAGAGTTTAACTTGGAACCTCTCCATTGGCTGCTCTGGTCACAGCTAACTTTGGAATAATAAAACATGGAGTCAAGTTTGTTGTTTTTGTCATCTTTAACCCCACCTAACTGATTTCAGGGGACAAATAAGGCATCACACTGGTGTAAGAACAGTGGTTCAGTAAAGTGCAAGAAGCATATTATAAATACTCTCGGTTGTACAATGTAATGCGATTGAAATGACGGATTGGTTCTTTTTTGAGTACCCCTGCATTCCACAAACTATTCAAAAGTCTAAATCCATATACATTGCTGAAAAATGAAATGTGGTGTAGGCATCTATAAAGCTCAGATTGTATTGAACACTTTAATTATATACCCAATATATTTATATATTATTATAAACCCAATATTTATACTGTTAAACTGAAAGAAGAGAGAAAAAAAGACCTAAGCTGAGATACTAGTTTTTATTTAAGCATCCAGTGAGGACTACTTTGATAAAAGTGAAAGACTCTACCAATGTAGAGTTTGAAACATGTATTTCTGTCATTATACCTTAATCAGAATTATAACTATTTTATCTGAAACATTTCAGAAACCTAGAAGGTGGTTTATATATTTTTTTAATATTTTATTTATTTTTTCATGAGAGAGAGAGAGAGAGAGGCAGAGACACAGGCAGAGAGAGAATCAGGCTCCATGCAGGAAGCCTGATGTGGGACTCAATCCTAGTAATCCAGGATCACGCCCTGGGCTGAAGGCAGGCACTAAACCGCTGAGCCACCCAGGGATCCCTTAGAAGGTGGTTTAATGAAAGTTCCTTATGAAAATAATGACATTATATTTTACCTTGAAACTTACACCAGACAAATACTTCAGGTTATTTTTGAGAAGAAACATATCTGTTTTAAGATACATTTCTCATATAAAGATAGAAAAGTAAGTATATATTCTACTGAGGTCAGAAAGTAAATTTTAATGTAAGGATTTCTATTAGCTATGAATGCAATTCTTTAAACAAATCCCAATGAAATTAGACTTCTATTTTAGACATTGTAATGTAATCCAATGAGGTTATTTCTATCTTGGAGTAAGTCTTCATAACAACTCAAAATTACCATGAGTAAAATAAAGACTATATTCTAAGTGCTGGAATTAAGCAGTTAGAGTGTATCTTCTGGGATATATAGGTTATTTGTTCTTTCTATCATTAAGATAGAAACATAAATGTTTCTATAGATAGAACATAAATGTTCCTCTGTACGTGCCATTTTCCTCTCTGTCCTAGTATCAGTTGATGGTATGGAATATACACGCTAGAGAACCAAGATAGGAATCTAGTTTGAAGTCTGTTCTCCCTGTTGGGTTGAGATGAGGGCATATGTTATCTAGAATAGCCACAGTGACAGCTCACAGGTTTTCCCTCCATGGCTGTATCTAGAACTCCGAAGGTACTATGTTTCTGAATTCTGCAGTGTACATAGACCTGACTGGGTGGAGATTTCTTTTTTTATTTATTCATGAGAGACACAGAAAGAGAGAGGCAGAGACACAGGTAGAGGGAGAAGCACGCTCCATGCAGGGAGCTTGATGTGGGACTCGATCCTGGGTCTCCAGGGCCGAAGGTGGCATTAAACCACTGAGCCACCTGGGTTGCCCGAGTGGAGATTTCAATAGATGTGTTTCAACAACGAAATATTGAGTAGCTGATTATTATCTTTGGGTGTCCTTAGACATCTCACAATTTCTGAGATAATTATCTTTAAAAATTAGCTTGGGATACACTTTTATATTCCATTCTAGCTCAAATATCATCTGATCACCAAGATTCCAGACACAGATATGTTAGTTCATCCCTTTTACTTAAATTAGAAAACAGATGTTATAAATTATTGCGCATCAAATTTGCCACAGAATTGGCTGAAAACAGTTTTATTTGTTGAATATTTAATTATATAAACACACATACATACATTTATATATAGCTATATAGATTTTATTATGTATAATGAATTACATGTTAACATAATAGATATTATCTGTTATATCTTATATATGGTGAATGGACTGAGAAAAGTGTATTTCTCCATAAGAGCACTTTTTTTTTAAGATTTTATTTATTTATTCATGAGAGACACACAGAGAGAGAGGCAGAGACATGGGCAAAGGGAAAAGCAGGCTCCATGCAGGAAGCCTGATGTGGGACTCCATCCTAGGACTCCAGGATCATGACTCAAGGCAGATGCTCAACTGTTGAGCTACCCAGGCGTTCCCCCATAAGAGAACTTTTATACTAACATATATTGCATGACCATTCATCTACATTGGGGGTTGGCAAACTTTTTCCATAAAGGGTCAGATAGTAAATATTTTAGGCTCTGCAGGCTACATGTCCTGGTCCTAATTATTCAGTTTTGCCACTGTAGGACTCAAATACTCTTAGACTATACATAAATGGATGGGTCTGGCTGTTTTAATAAAGTTGTTTTTTAAAAATCTGGTGGAAGGCTGACTTTGGCTTTTATGCCAAATAAAAGCTTGTCCTGATCTAGGTTATGTGGAAAAAATTGTGAGTATAATCACACCCTAATGAAAATATGTTCATTGCTATTGTGGCTTCATTTCTACCACTGCAAATGATGTCTAGAAAGATGACGAGGTTATTAGATGCTGATATTATTTTCCTTTTGCTAGATTAATAAAAATCAAGAAATTTTAGCACAAATATCTATGTTATTTATCATTATTCTGAACTCCAATGAGCAAATTTTATTAAATCATAGTGATATTATATGATTTAGACATTGTGCCATCCCATACAGTAGCCCCTAGACAAACGTGGCTATTTAAATAAGTATAATTTAATTAAAACTGATATAGTTAAAAATTCAAGGTTTTATTTATACTAGAGATATTTCAAATGCTCAATAGCTACATGTTTCTAAGTTGCCATGCTGGATAGCATAGAGAACATGTCCATTATTGCAGAAAGTTCTATTGGACAGTGCTGATACTAGACTCAAAACACATATTCAACCATTATAGATAAAAAGGCAAACATCTTCATAGAAATGAGAGAAGTAAAATGTGCCAGAAAGAAATAAATTCTATACTTTCAGAATCTATAATTATTAAGTTTCAGACCTTCAAATATTTCCATTTAAAACTATTACCACAGAAATTTTCTTGAGATGTGGGTCATGCTCTCATATATTTAAAAGGAAATTCCAGCTCAGGGTCTGAGATGTAAATGCCATCCATTAAAGTTACTCAACAAAATTACTGAGGGCTACCAAATTGCTTCTTGTTGACTTCTACTACTCAGAACTTATTAAATAATTTTAAGAAAATTTAATTCTAAAATCTGAGCTTGCATGTACCAGAAGGGTTTTCTGTAGGCCTTTCTGTGTGTGTGTATTTATTTACTTATATAAATTGTATTATTTTGTTACTGATCCTCTATGAATTCACTCCCAGCCCAGGACATTAAAAAAAAAATTGTATTTTTAAAATAAAGGGCCCAAAGAAATTTGAATCAAGACACATCTTGGCTTCTAGAAGTCTTTTATTCCTTTATGAGTTCTCATTACTGAAACATTTTAGAAATCTCAAAAAAAATGAGATTCTAAAGGAAAGTGCACAGAGCAGATTTTAATTTTTTAATCTAGTCAAGGGAAACAGCCTTGAATCAATTATCCACAGTTTTCAACGTATAATCAAGGATTTTGACAATATTTAGATGTTGAACTGCCAAGCTATTAGCAACCAAGAGATTTGATTAGACATCCATATTAATAAACACCTGTCGTAATAGCATAACAGATGTTCTAGAAACACAGCTAAACCAAAATGTAAATTTAAATCTTTTGGTCATATTCCTCTACAATGTGATGCCTAAATTAAATTTCATTACTCTATTTGTTTTACTAAGACTCAATTGCTAAAATGATTCTGCTCAATAGAAAAATGCTTTTATTTTAAATGATTAAAAGGTCTCTGAAATCAAAGCCTATTGCACAAATATGTGAAATTTTCAGTTAAAAATACATTAATTATGTGATATGTGCCTGTTTGCATTTATATATGTATATATGTATGTACATGTATATATGTATATGGATGTATGTGTATAGTTAAGTAAATTTGGGATAAATTATTTTGAAAATTATGATAGTTGAGAACTAGTACATGTAATTTTAATTGATACATACATAAGTCATTCACAGATGTATAGTTTTTGACAAAGATTTATTCATTTGTTGAACACTGGTTCACTCCATACAATGGTTTCTATAATGTACTAAACTATTGCAACTAATATATTTTCTTCCCTCTAGGACCATATTCCATGAAAGTAGTATAGACAAATAGCATGTGTAAAGAAATATTTTTTATTTAAATAAATTTAATAAATAATCTATGTGTATTATCAAAGAAATAAATGCATGTATAAAACCAAAAAAAAAACCAACATTATGATCTGAGTTGAGGAGCTATTTTATTATATAAATGTGCTTACTTTTCTCAATACAACTCCAAATATGGAACGTATCTTATGCACATTTATATGATATCTAATTAGGCAAGTATCAATTTAAGGAAATGTCTACTAGCTAACTATACCAGATTATTAAGTATTTGCCTCAAGAAGTCCCAACATTATATGCAGGTATTAACAGCATTCATAGATATCTATAGGAATTTGAAGTACACAAAGTACTTCCAAATGCAGTAACTCGTTTTAAGGAAGTAGTAACCATTTATAAGTGCTAGCTTCTTCACTCCACCTCCCAAAAAGCAGCAAATTGGCATTAGCATCTAGTTCCTACTGGTAAGAGCATCAGTTTTGACAGAAATCCGTTATAATGGAGTAGTAGGAGCTCCAAGAATAGTGCTTGAAATAAAGACCCAAGGGGGCAATGTTATGGATTCCACACAAGAATACCAGCCTGAAAGTTGTCTGTAGGGAGACAAGACTTCGTTTTACGAAGAACTGAGTTATACGTATATTTTTCAGGTAATGGCAAATTAACCATGGTGAATGTCTCAACATTGATTATGACCCTGAAATATATACCTAATTCTATTTATTAACTGACTTATTTTTATTCTTAATCATGGTTAGATGCTAAAACACCTAGTTCTGTGTTGAAGCTGAAATATCATCTTACTGTGAATTTAGTTCACACTGAAGGTTGACCCAAAAAGTAGTGTTTCTCTCCCTCCTTCTTTTCTCTTCCTCTCTCGCTGCCCTTGTATGAAGCTACACAGACTTCCACAGCCTATTTTGTGAGGCATCAATTCTGTCACCTTACTTCTTCATAGAAACTTGGCCTTAAGTCTTTCAAAATTTCTCCCTCTATTAACTGCTGCTTGTTGCTGAGATTAGCTGAGAGGGTTCAGATTGTCCTCTCAACCTTTTATGTTGTCTTCTCTTTGTACAGCAGGTGAATTTCCATAAGAAGTCTGGATCATATGATCTTTCCCAGATCTGCCTAAATCTTGACTGTAGCATCCGGTGTTTTCTCCTTATCTCTTTTCTTCCTCTCTTGTTGGGATCTAATGAAGCAAGTTTATTAGTTGCCACTTTCATTTAAAGAAAGGTTTTTTTCCTTCTTCCTCTTCTTTGCTTGTTCATTGTGTTAATTTTCTTAAATGTCCTTTTTCTTCCTCAGTATTCTAGAATGTATTTTTCAGAAAATACGATGATGTCTTAACAAACATGCCAGATACCTGAATCTAACCCTTCATTCTCATAGGAAGTGCTTTCTGCATTCCTCCAGAGGGCAGAGCTAGAACCACTGTGAGGAATTCAGATCTTTGTTCAATTTAAAAAAGATAGTTAGCAGTTAAATCTGTCAATCTAACAAAAAAAAAAAAAATCTATCCCATGGAGTTATAAGCCCCTAGTGCAAAAATATGCCATCAGAAATTAGAGAACTATTAGTCATGGAGAAATTATTTCCACAGTTGAGAGAACCTAGACTAATTGGCCATCAAGTTCCTGTTCAACTATCAGTTTCTGTAATTGTATAGTTCACAGGCATTTGCGATTATAAAGTATCATGATTCATGTCTACTCTGATTAGCTATTTTTCACTCGTCTCATTTTACTTACTTTATCCTTTAATATCACTATGTATGGTTTATAGTACTTAGTTGAGAAAGGAACTAGTTCCTTTGGAAATACTCTGTGAATCACTTTCACAACTTCAGCTGGACTCTGAGATGTAAAACCTATATTTTTTTGCTTTTTCATATTCAACTATTATTATATGGTTTCTCTGGTCAATTTCAATCTTGGTACACATCTTAATTATTTTCTCCTTCAATTAATATTCTCTGTCCCAATCGAGTATTGTATCCTATCACTCAGTTTCATTTTCATCTTGGTATTATTAACATCTGAAACTGTATTATTATTTACATGTTTATCTGCCTCTCAATTTTACAGTATTCCCTACAGTTTTCAAACTTCAAAGATATAAATGCCTAGGAAAAACCATGGTCTGTAGTTAAAATTCAGAAATTATTTTTAATGAATAAATTCATATGGATAGATGGCTGAATGAACTACTACTTTTCTACTTTTGCATCTAACAGCTTATGATAAAATAGGGAAGACATTCTTTGTCCAAATGGTCTTTCCATTGGAGTGACATTTCCATCCAGTCATTTTATGTTACAGAGAATAGGGATCGTGCCTTCTTCATGTTTCATTCCATCATATTGCTTAGCAAAGCACCTCACACATAACCAATAATCAATAGTTATCTGTTAAATAAATAAGTTAATTAGCCCCCTTCTTGGCAGTAAAATTGGTTTTCTTGAAGGATCCTAAAAACTGGACTCTTTCATGCTTGAAGACAGGAGAAAGATAGGCTGTGTTTGTTTTGGAACTCAAAGGGAAGAAAAGGAACTGGCAACCTGGGTATTGTAAGCATAGGGCAAAAATTAAAAGTTCTAGGTTTGACTGAGTCCTGTTTTGTGTAAATGTGTAATGTTGATTGGGCCATTAGCTTACATGAAGCATCAGTATTTTCTTCTGCAATCGGGACTGATAATCTGCCATTCTTATACCACACATTTGTTAGTATATCAAAATCATAATATTTAATACATATTAAAATCAATAATCTGTAGGAAAGTGCTTTTCAGTTTGTAAAATATCATACAGTTGTAACTTATTATTATGGGTAACATTAAAACATCCATGAAACCAAGGGTCAATAATCTGTTTAATCCACAAGTAAGACTAACAAGCATCTCCAGTTTTAGCTAGCAGCAGAAAGGGGGAAAGAAGTGAAAGGGAAGAGGCAAAGAATGAAAGAGAAACCAACAATAAGAGAGGGAGAAAAAGAAGAGGAAACATACAAGGTGAGAATGAGCAGAGGGGATATGACCAGAAGGGAAGTAGAGAAGAGGGAGTGGAACGAGAAAGAAAATAATTATATCTGATGGGAATTTGAGAGTAGTACCCATGGTGATCAGGTAAGCTAAAATCTCTAAACTAGCGCTTCATCCAGTTCCAAGAAATAGGCTATGTGAGGTCAGAGATGAGGTAAAGATGTGGGTTTCAATCTAACACGAGATTAGCCAAGATAAAGTGTCATTCCATGGAAATGGGTAAGTCCCATTGCCAGACACAATGTATCATGTACTTGCTCATTATTAAAATAAAAGCTGCAGCAAGAATAAAAGTATATGCTTACTAAGAATCTCTTCTCATGTGGTTGATATGGAACTTTGATTCCAAGAGCCAGACTATGGCAGGAAGACCCCATCTAGTAGTGGGGTACAGTCTTCAGAATCCTTAGTTATAAGCTACAGTACAAATGATTTGATTGCCCTTCACTTTTGGCCTAGAAGAAAGCTCTGCAGTTGTACCAGTCTGGCCTGACACAACTTCCCCACAGTTAGTTATCATGTGCATGGCTTAATGATGGGAAGATAACCTTTGAAAAGAAAATGAAATCATTACTCTCATTTGGTGATCCTCAGGAGCTATCTGAATATGTACAAAACTATAAAGGATGCCCAAGCTCAACTCTCAGAAGACAGAGCAGAACCTACAATCCCCAGCCTTTCAAGTACTTGTCATGTTTCTAGAAATAGCATCTATGTTTAAAAATAAGTTATCCTTTTGTTCCTTGGAATTTTTTTTCTTATTTGTAATGTTTTCTGGTTTTCAATTTGAATTCGCCTTTCACCTTTAGTTCTTTGCTGCTCTAAATAACACCTAAAAATATTCCTGTTGTCTTTACTATAGCATCTGTCCTTTTACAAGAATAAACTGTTTTTAGTTTCTTTAAATTAATGCTTCTTTCTCTCATATCCAATAAGTGAGGAATAATAAAAACACATTCTTATGGTCATTTATACTTTCTATTTAGAACTTATTTATAAAAGGAGAAGGAAGATGTATTATACCTGAGTATATGTTGAAGGCCCATCTTTAAAAATTTTTAAATAAAATAGTGTCTCAAGATAATCATTCATTTCATCCTTTCAGATGCTTAAAGGTGATTATCTGTTATGAATGTGACATTTATTTTGAACCTTTAAAATAAATATACTCTTATTTCTAGTTCTTCTCTTTCATTCCTTCTGGTAATCTATTGTTTGGTATACCTAATAGAGAAAAGAGTACAAAATAAACTTCATGGTCCTGTATTCTTTTCTTTGCACCTGGGTTAAGGGAATTGATTAACTTATCTCTTGAAACATTTATTTGTGAAAGAACTATATGTAAGTTCTTGTTTATCTCCCTACTGCTTTCCTTGCCTCCAGATGTTCTGAGAAACTTAAGTATGAATTGTCAATTCCCCAAAAAGCTTAAGTCTCTAGTTCTAGAGCTAAGACATGCATATACATAACTCTAAGGCAGGAAGGGATGACAATCTCAAGAGAGGTACTGTAAGATGGCAGAAATGTTCAGAGGGACTAAGTATGTATTTATTGCTTTAGGCAACTGGAAAGACCTTCTGGGAAAGATACCATTTGA
Organism: Canis lupus dingo; assembly: GCF_003254725.2. Lineage (NCBI taxonomy): Eukaryota > Metazoa > Chordata > Mammalia > Carnivora > Canidae > Canis > Canis lupus. Next base: position 17,816,151 of record NC_064246.1, on the reverse strand, counting down.
GCTATGTGTTTAAATGTTAATCTCTAAAGTGGGACTATTAGGTATTCTATTGGACAGTGGAAAGAAAACATTTGAAATTTTATTTCTGTTTGTTATCAGAAATGTGAAGAATTGTATTCTTAGCAGTATTTTATATATGCTTGATGCTGATCCTCTCCTTTACTGTATATTTCAGACAAAAGAGTTCTACAGCCTAGAAAGATTGATTATGGTACCTTCACTTGTTCAATTGCTTTCAACATATCACAGTTAATGTGTGCCTGGTTAACTGGATTTATGGATTACATTATCTAGTTTTTTAAATATTTTTTAAAGATTTTATTTATTTATTCACGATAGACATTGAGAGAGAGAGAGAGAGAGAGAGAGGCAGAGCAGCGATACAGGCAGAGGGAGAAGCAGGCTCCAGGCAGGAAGCCTGACGTGGGACTCGATCCCGGGACTCCAGGATCGCACCCTGGGCCAAAGGCAGGTGCCAAACTGCTGAGCCACCTAGGGATCCCCTACACTATCTAGTTTTTTTTTTTTTTTTAATAAAGATTTTTTTTTTATTTTATTTATTTATGATAGTCACATAGAGAGAGAGAGAGAGGCAGAGACACAGGCAGAGGGAGAAGCAGGCTCCATGCACCAGGAGCCCGACGTGGGATTCGATCCCGGGTCTCCAGGATCGCGCCCTGGGCCAAAGGCAGGCGCCAAACCGCTGCGCCACCCAGGGATCCCAACACTATCTAGTTTTAACTAAGCTTTCATCAAGTTGGATCTGTTTTTAAATTTTTATAAAAAATTAGGATAATTAAAAGGGAAATCCAAACAAAGAATGTCAGAAGTTGACAGTTCTTTTTATTCTTAGGAGGAGATATTTGTTAGCCACATTACAGTTAAAATAAATGATGAACTAATAAAAATTGACAGCAACCAGGCCAATAAAATGAATTATCATAAAGACTGCTTGAAGAATGGACTTACATTCTTTAACACTCATATGTTAAATTTCTCCTTAAGGAATGTATATTGTGCCTTGAGATCAGTTTTAATGACATTATCATTAGCAAGATATTTAAAATAGTTTTTTCTCTTTACCTGATCTCTTTATAATTTATATTTCTCTCTATATTTTATAATATGCATAATTTATTAGCACACAGGTAACATGAGTAAATATACATAGAGAGAGGGGATGAAGTAAAATATGTGTTATCTCATTCTATGCTTGACAGAGCAGGCTGAATGATGGCCCCAAAGTAACCTATTTGGCTAAAACTATGAATGTTTTGCTGTTCAAAGCACCAAAAGTTCAATGTGAAGAGGGGATGTCTTAAGAATCCCAGCTCCTGGAATAATCATATTAGCTTTCTTGGAACTGATCCCATTGAACAGTCATAATCTTAATGATTTTTGCCTTTGGGAAAATGTCATTTTCCCCCCATTTTTTCCCAGACTGTAAGTCATAAAAATGAATTCTATAAGCTTCCTCTTGAAATTTGCATTTTGTTCAGAGTAACCATCTTATCAGGTGGCTAGTGATGTTCTGGTTTCCTATTATTTTCTTCCCAAACACTGCCTCCCCTTCCCACCACCACTTAATTGGAGACCCAGTATCTCACATTTCAAGGAATAGTTTCAAAAAATCCCGGAATCATGGAGATTTAGGGAGGAGCTCTAGACAGGAGAGAAAGGCATCCATTTCAGTCAAGTTCAATATGCTTGCATGCCATCATTAAAGTTTTCAAAAGAATTTCGGGAAACCTTTGAGGCCTATTTTCAGAAAGAGAGAACTGGCAGGCCTTGAATGAAACAGGCCCCCTGTAGAGAAGGGCGGAGGAGATCTGTGGTCCCATGCAAACTGACACCTTGACCCAAGGCACCCATGCCTAACAAAGAACAAAACAGTCTAGAGTGTTAAAAAAAAAAAAAAAAAAAAGAGGAAGGAAGAAAAAAGAAATTCTAAGCCCTGACTTTCTTTTCTAGTCCTTTCTATTGTAATTTTGGTTTAATCAGAAACAAATCATTAAGCACACAATTTGAAACTAGGTTATGGTCCTTTTAATATGGTTCAGTCTGATATCAACATGTGACCCTCCAGACTGAGCCCTCCAATATAAAAGCAGGTCTAAATAACTAAGTATGGCAGGAGTCTATTTTATTTTAAGGCAAGGGATTTTTTAGGGCAAAAAGCCACCACACACAGACAAGAGGGTGGATCACACTGCGGGCATAATGTGCAGGGCTGTGGTTTTACACTAGCTGCATAAAACAGCGTGTATCAAGTCACACTCAATCTGAATAAGACAATTGAAAATGGTAGGCTTTGTGATATCTTAAAATTTAATAAATTGTAGCTATATTCAACAAGACTAGGAAAGAGAGGGAGGCCATGACAAAGATCTACTGGTCTTTTTCCTTATCTCAGAAGCAATGAGAAGGCCAGATACTGGTAGCAAGCCTGACCCTTGAGCCACCTCTATGTCCAATCTGTTAACTGTGATAGATCTTGATGAAGTGATCCATTCACCCTCATGTGTTTCTTCAACAGGACCTTACAATAACATAAGGCTGTGACCAGAGTAGAAAGTGAGTTGATATGTAGGCTTTAAGAATGTCAAATGCTAAATAATAAAAGCTAAATTATATTGTTTTCATACATTGAAAGTGATTATTTTCTACGCTCATAAAATTTGGTCTGATAGTAAAGGAGTAAGAGCAGCTAGTATGTCACAGTGGTTTAAGGGGAAGCTGGAAAAAATGTCCAGGCTCTGTAAGATATCATATACATGATTAATGCTGAGGCCAATGCCAACAGGAAAAAAGAGGGACTCCCACAGTCAGAGAGTATGATTGTATTTACAGTACATTGGCTTTGATTAATGTGCACACTCAGAGAAGTAATGTGTGGAAGGCCAGGAAAGACCTGTTTTCAAATGTTGGTGCTGAGTACAGATTTCCCATTATGTCCTGAGAAGGTATTGATGAATAATGACTTAAAGTCTTTTTTTTTTGGGGGGGGGAGAGGATGCCAGAGGGGTTACTTTTCCATGCATGTAGAAAGATATAAATGGATTTCCTTGTCAATACTCACTACCTTCTGAGTCTGGAGAGCCACCAGTGAGAAGTTTATCCTTTGTTTCAGTTTCAATAATCAATTGTTTGCAAGAGTATCTTAAATAATTTTAACTGTAATATTTTCCCTAAAAGACCCCCTGCATTGGGTATAGTTTCTCAATGTTTTATGAAAACATGTTCCAGAATTTTCAAAGCTTCTAAGTCCCAAAGAAAAAAATGACAACAACAACAACAAAAAAAAAAAAAAAAGAAAAAATGACAACATGCAATAATCACCTGAAAAACTTTCCCCATCTCCCGCAGAATAGAATTCCTTCCCTCCTCTTGCCCCAGGCTCAAGTTTGATGTGTTTTCAGTAGTTGTGTGTGTTTCTTATGTAACCCTGGGAGGAAAGAAAGGCAGGCTAAAATTGATGTGTGGTGTATGAGGGAGGAAAGAGAGCAGTACCAAGCACATAAAGCATCTCTCCAGGTAACTCTGTTTTTTCCAGATTTCCAAAAAGAACATACAGCTAGCAAACCATTAAGAACCAAGAACCTAAAAAAAAAAAAAAAAAAAAAAAAAAACACCTGACACTTTTACTGGCAGAGTAAACACAGATCATGTGAAAAAAAAATAATAAATTAAAAAAAAAAAAAAAAACTAGCAAGCTGGAGAAGCATCCACCAGAGCACTGATTTTGAACTAAGTCCAGGAGAACCAGTAGATCCCTTATAGGAACCAAGTCGAACCACTTGGTAGTGACTTACGGGGACGGGGTAAACTAGAGAATGGCTTTCCAAGATGTCCACCTCCAAATCCCATGAATCCTGTGAGCTTATGAATGTCACCTTCTATGAAATGAAGGAAAGAGAGAGACAGAATCTCAAGCATACTCTACAGGAGTCCAATGAGGGGCTTGATCTCATGACCCTGAGATCATCACCAAAATTCAGACGCTTAACCAACCGTGCACTGAGGCACCCCAAGACTTTGTAAATGTGGCTATATTGGGGATATTCAGGTGGGAAAGTTATTCTGTATTATCTGGGTAGATTCGAAGTGATTACAGAGGGGCTTACAAGAAGGAACAGGAAATCAGTAAGGAAAGAGCCACTGATGTGATGATAGAGTCATAATTATAGTTATGTACTTAAAAAATAGAGGAAGAAGCCACAAGCCAAGGAATATAGGTGGCTGCTAGAAGACAAGGTAGTATCTTCACCCTTCAGAGCCTCCAGAAGGAACCAGCCATCCTGACACCTTGACTTTAGCCTCATGAAACTTATTTTGGACTTCTCACCTCCAGAACTGTAAAATAATAAATTTGTGTTGTCCTAAGACACCAATTTGGGATAATTTGTTACAGTACCATAGGACACTGATGCAAGGACTCTATGTGAGGAAGGATTAGCAGACCAGCTGATACATGTGATTGCAGTTGTGGACATAGAGGGAGCAGTGAGAATTGGCATCCATGCAACTACCAACTCCAGTTTTCCCTTTAGGTCAGCACGAGAATGTCCTTGCCTTTGGAAGAATAGATGAGAGCAGCAAAGTTTCTTAGATGTCTATGATCTTTAAATGTGGTATTAAAACAACTTATTTGATCAGCGAAAAATAGGGCTAACATCACTAGAAAAAACTTGTACCTATACATAACAATTTTCACCAGTTTTAGAATTCTCAAAAGAACATTAATGGCTTCACTTTTGGTTCTAGGAAATTTCCAATTGTCAATCCTACCACTAGGATACATCTCTCTCAGAATCAAAAGTCAAAAGTCTAGTGGTAGAGAAAAACACAATTGTAACTTTCCTTTTTATACCCCCACCCCCTTAGATATATTTACTTTTGGTCCCAAATAGAATGAAAGAAAGAGCGATAGAGAGAAATGTCAAATTACTGATAAAATAAATTTAATCAAAGGAGAAGTTATTTATCTTATAACTTTTGGTACTGGTCAGATAGACAGAATATGATGCTTTAAAGGAACCCCACTAATAAAAACCACCTAGGAATTTCTTGTTCTCATGTATTTCCTTACAATGTATGAAGCATTCCACTGAATCAGACTATCCTTTGAATTTCAGTGCTTCAAGATAAGTCCTCACAGGAAAGCTGTGATGATACTTCCACACATGATTTATTTTTAATTGGCCCTGAAGGTACTAATGACTTCAACCCCTTGCTTTTAAATTTAAGCCAACCAATATTCATATACCTTAAAGAAAAGTTAAGGAACCTTGAGCTTTTAAGCTTCTGTTTCCTTATTTATAGGGTGAAGATAATAGATTGTAGAACAGAACAGTAGATATTAGATTCTTGGAACAGATAATAGATTCTAGGAATATGTAAGGCAGCATAACTTGTGGTATGCACAGTTACAGGAGTGTCCAGGATGCAATCTTAAATTTGTGAAGTGGTGCACAAAGCTGGGTGTGAGAATTCAGTGGGAAATTTGAGCATTTTAACAGTTCCTGGGACATAAAAACTCTGTTAAGTATGCTCTCAGGACAAAATTTTACAAATAGTAGTGAAATCTTCACATGTAGGAAGAACTGGAGAACATTATCTCTGTTTTACTAAACACAAAAATGAAAATACGTGGTTAGCTGACCTCTCCTTTGCCTACAAGTTAAAAACAAACTTTGCTAAGGAAATTCTTCTTCTACTTCTACTTCTACTTCTACTTCTACTTCTACTTCTACTTCTACTTCTACTTTTGCTTCCACCAGATATTCAGTGTTTGGGGCCCTTAAGAGTACTTGATGAAATCCTTCTCTAAATGCTATATAGTCTGTTTAAGATTTGGTACAAAACTAACAAGTTGAGGGTAAATTAGGGAATTTGGGGGCTGAAGAACACAGAAAAGATTTATGCCATATACATATATATTTAGAAAACCAGTTTTTAGACTTGAAGAAGGGAGTTCCTACTTCTTATATGCACACCCTATATACAAACACACAATAATAAAGCAGCAGCAGTAACAGCAGCAGCAATAATTATAACAATAATAGCTGAAAGTATTATCCCCAGGTTGATCCCCCAGAAGATCTCTAAAATAAGCCCTGTCCTTGTTTCATAAACAAATACAAGATTGAATGTGAAAGACTATCATCACTATGCCAAAAGTAAAGCTTACATAATTTTTATCTTTAATAATAGACTATCTACAATGTGATCATTTCAAAACAAAAAATAGAATTGGTGTTCTTCCCAGGCAGAGTATATGTCTCATAATTTCAGCTGTATTGGTGAAGAGCCTTGGTTCTTTCCCAATTTTTTCTCAAGCACTTGGTGACATCCAAAATACCCTTTACAGGGAGCACAGATTTTAGTTGCTAAAAACAAGTATAGAATTTTAGCAGCCCCAGGAATAGGTGCAGAGGAAAAGCTGTAAAACCATGTTTTCTTTTGTTCCTGTGCCCAAACAGAACATATCCCAGTTACGTGAGTCCATGTTTCTGGACTTTGGAATATGGATCAGAATGATGTGTTCCAATTCTTAACCTGATCCTTAAAATCTCCTAGGACAGTCCCACTTATTTTTCATGTTAGATGTGTGGATACAGCAGACCCAGCATAGTGCCATGAAGCCTTAGCCATCAGGTTTTCTTAGAGCTCGAAGACGTGGTTCTTCAATGGCTATGTATCATGTCACCTACTTTAAGCCACTAAAATATTTGATGTTATAGCAATTAGGCTATTATGAATAATATAGGACAAGAGCAGAAATGAAAAAAAAATGTATACAATTCTCAGACAATATTTTCTTTTTTTCATGGTGCAAAACCTTTTTCCGACTTGAATCCCAAAGGTTCCTTAAGATACTAATTACTCAGGCTGATTGTTAGCGGATTATTCACTTGCTGGTTTTCCAAGGACTTTTACAGAGTCCTCAAAACTTGAGAATAACACTTTACAAGAGAAAGTAACATCCGGAGGGAGAGAATCGCCTAATTAAAATTTCATGTTTGAACAGAAGCAGAACAGTGTGTCCTTGCTTGAGTCTGGTACCTCTCTTTATCTCATCATTTTTGGTTGCTTTCATGATAATTACTTCTTTCTTTTCTATCTACTTTCAGAATTAGAGTAAGAGAATCCTGATGGTACCCTTGTAAAGCTAAAGCACTTATCTTGGAAGGCTTTTACCACCAAAAATATGTCACTACATCTAAATCAACTCCTTATAAGGAATTAAAGAACAGCCTTGAACAACAATAATGACTATGAACACACAGTTTATGGGTGTATATATTTTATAACCTATGAAAGGATATTATGAACATGGTTATACAGGGCTATATTGTCATCAGGTATAAGAAAAAATTCAATTGTGTGAAGTCTGTTCATATTGTTTGGCAAGTACTGTAATTTTTAAATAAAAAGGCAAACAACTTTTTTATTAAAACACCATTATTCATAAAGGGATGAAGAAAAGAAAAAAAATAACATTTGCTGAGCATCTAGTATGTGCCAAGTACTGTGGAAAATAAATGATTTCATAAATCCTTACCGTGTGGCAAGTATCATAATCATTTTAATGAAGAGAAAATAAGTTCAGACCAACTGTTATTTATCCAAGGCTACACAGCTCATATGTAACAGAACTGGGATGCAGACAAAATGTATTTACTGAATCCTTATTCATTTCACCCTATTGCAACAGCAAATTTGAGTGTTAGAATTAAATAAAATAACTATATCTAAAGCTAATATTAGATCAAATTTCTATGTCTTGTATTGTAAATAAACATCCAATTGCAATCTCCCCTCTAGTATGGCTTATGCAATGGCTGAGTTTGAGTTTGGTATTAAGAATCCAAGGATAGGGGAAGACAGAGTAAGGGGTACTGAGATAAGTAAAAGAGAAAAGTAATAGTATCTCAAGAATGAAATCCCAAGACTATAAAGTACTGATACCATTTTAGGCATTTGTCATGACTTTAAATGTCTCTGTAATGTAGCACAATTTTATTCTGTTGGAACTATGAGACAAATTTAGCTTGTGTTCCTTGAGGCTATTGTACATGAACAAGTCACTGTTGGCGGACCTCTTAACCACCCAGCTCCTAAATCTAACCCTTGTCTTTGCTGTCTCTTGCATTTATGGTAACTGCCATCAATGGCTGAGGACATCTTTCTAATATTTTTTCCTATATATATTTTATTATCTTTTTCTTGAGGTATAATTGACATATAACATATTAGTTTCAAGTATTAAAAATGATTCGAGGGCAGCCCCAGTGGCTCAATGGTTTAGTGCTGACTTTGGCCTGGGGTGTGATCCTGGAGACCCAGGATCGAGTCCCGCATCGGGCTCCCTGCATGGAGCCTGCTTCTCCCTCTGCCTGTGTCTCTGACTCTTTCTCTCTGTGTCTGCAATGAATAAATAAATAAAATCTTTTAAAAAATGATTCGATATTTGTAAGTGTAATTATCACAAGTCTAGTTAACAATTAAAATTAATATTTTAATTTTATCTTAGCGTGTTTTATTGGGAGAAGTATAAGATAGGTATTAAAAGCAGATTCTGTGACCAGATTGCCTGGGGTCAAATCCTGTCTCTAACACTTACTACCTGTGTAACTTAATAAAAGATGTATTTAACATCTCTATTCTTCAGTTTCCTCATCTGCAGGATAAGGATAACAATAATTCTAAACTCATAGTGTTATTATAATGATCAAATCAGTTTGTGTATGGAATAGTGCCTAGCCCATAGAAATGCTAAATGCGTTAGCTACTGTTATGGAATAAAATATATACTATCATTGTATTCATTCATTAAGTGAGCCACAATGTCATGGGACTTATTCTACATGAATAGCAAAGGAGAAGAAGATTAAAAGGATGGTTTTTGATCTTGAAAAGGGAAGTAATATTATGTAATCAAAAATGTATGGGTTACCAAGTACACAATATATTATAAAGTTTTGTTTTGTTTTGTTTTTAATCACTGGCAGAAAATATCAAATAATTTCATAGATATTTTCTGTCTCTGAAAAGACAAAGCTGTTACTAATCAGCTGTATCATCTCATTTCTTGTGATAATCCAAAGAGAAAGGAGAGGTGGATGCCAAAAATGGGGTGAGGGTGTGGGAGGAATGGGAGTCAAGGTTGGGGCAGGGTCAAAAATGGCTGAAATGTTATACCAATAAGTTGCTAAGGTATCTCTTTCACTTGCCTAAAAGACTTTTCCATGGCAAGCACATTGCTTTCCCATTATACCTTCTAACCTATATTTTAATGATTAGTTGGCAGACTCCCTACTCCGGAGCTAGATCTGCTGTCCTTTCAGAGGAAATAGATTATTATCGCAGCCACCATTTATCAAAGGTTTCTGGCCTCCACTTTCTTTAAAATATTTCTAAAGTTTATCCCATCCTCTTCTGGGTATCTTTCTCAGTTGGATCCAAACTCAATGATTTAAGACACAATTTGCTGACAGGAGATCCTGAGAACCCATTATGAAAATGAAGGCAGCAAACAACCTTTGAATGCGTTTCCCAATTTAAAAAGCCTTCATTACATAGCACTTCAGCATTTCAGGCTGGAATGTTAAAAATTTATCATAGTTTCAGTAATTGCAGCTTCCTCTGGAAGCTTGGCATGATATGGAATCATTTGTAAAATGTGTATTTTGTTTGGCACTCAGTAGGAAGCTTGCCAGGCAATACATTTAATTAGGAACATGAAGAATAGAATAATTGTGGTCTGTCATTACTTTTAAGTTCTACATGTGTTTAAGATAGTGGTCTCATAACAATGTATGAATTTAAAGCGAAAGGTAATTTCCTTTTCATCACTCTAGGGTTTTCATATTGGGAAATATATATTTTGATGGGGAAGTGTACATTAGCTTGCATTCCTTAGATGTAATTCTGTCCATTGTCTAAGCTACTAGAGTGTTCGCTGCAAACAACCTTTGTCCATTGCTTAAAACCTGGAATATTGATACATTGCCTTTCAAGCTTAGACAGCTTTATTTAAATTTAACTTTCTCTAGAGATGCATGTAAATAATGAAGCACATTGCCTTTTGTGAACATAACCATGTACATAACATCTAGTTCTGCTTGATGCATTAAGTAAATGTGATAAGAGCAACTCAAACATTGTAGTAATTAATGTCAATTTTTTAAAAAATCGCAAAGCAACCTATGCTAGTATATCCGGAGGAGAAATATGGTGATAACGATATACCAGGGCCAGGTTTTCACTGTGTTAAACATGGAATTCCATTCTTACTGGAAAACCTGCTTATAACGAATTTGAGAGGCATCATGAGAAAAATGCAGTGAAAGGGCCATTTTGGCATACAGGGCACAAGTGTTCTGGTATTCCAGTTTTTAAGTATAGAATACTCTCATCATTTATCTTTGCATGAATCCCCACTTTTGTTGCTACACAATGATAGTCTCCTTAGTAAGAGATTTTCCTCTGTGATAAATCTCATTAGATTTTGTATCAGGACATCTATTCCAAAGACCCATCCAAGGTGTAAATAAGACAGGGACAGAGATTGTTTCTGTTCCCCTCCTCTTCTAACTCCACTGTATTTTGACCTCTTAGAATCTTCCTTTTCTCACACTGACCAGCTTAATCTTTCCTCACACCTCCTTCACTCTCTGCTCTTTCAGAAGCATCAAAACACTTTTGATGATGTGAATCATCACATCACATCACTGAATCATAAGTGATTCAGTGATTCCTTCCATTCATTCTGTGCTAAGGACAAGGAACAGAAACCAAATTAGAATGGTCAGCATATTGACAGACAGAAGAAAGTAAGGAATCAGACACAGGGAAAAGAGTGGTTGGGGTGTATGGAAGTTTCCATTCTTTAGGTAATCATTTATTTTTGAAGAAAGAGAAGATAGAAAAATATTTCCTTATGTTATCCCCGTCCGAAAGTGTAAGACATGTACTTTTCTTCTTACCTGTCTTGTAAATCTCATAAGTGAACCAAATTATTATTCCATGGCATTTGGAAACAAAACTATTTTAAAGTAACAACTGCCAACAATAACAACTGGTGATATTAAATGCTTATTTTCTATAAAGCCAAGTTCTGAGCACTTTTTAGACAATGGATCAGATAATCATTAGAATGACTCCATGTGGTATGTGCTCCTACTACCTACCACCAAGGAAACTGGGACATAGAGTGTCTATTTATCTCATTTGACTTAAACAAACAATATGAAGTGGTCCAAGATAGTGTGACTCCAGATTCATACTCAGTGTTACTATGATGCTACAATGCATTGTGGAGAAGATATGTGGCCAAAACAAAATGCAGTTAACTGGAAGACTATTTAAAAAAAGGATTATAAATAGGAAGATTAAAAAGTATACCTGGTGATGAAAATGCAATGTTGAATATATATATAGAATATTCAATATATATAATGAATATTCTATATATATATTCAATATTCTATATATATATATATTTCGACCATATATATATATATATGGTCCAAAATCTCATATTTCCTCTTACAATTAGTAAAATACTATTGCTTTGAGATATCTACTATTAAAAATACCTGAGAATGAAAATCTAATGAAGTCCATCTTCTTGGCAGTATCTCCTGAATCTCAACACAATGAGACTTCTTTTGTTTTTCATTTTCCATTTAATATTGCTATCTAATTGGTGTCTCTCCATAACTGAAGGATGTAAAGTGAATGGCCAGTACTCGGGGGCGGGGGGGGAGGCAGACTCGTGTGTGTGCGTGTGTTTGTGTGTGTGTTTGCATTTGTATCTTAGCATAAGCTACTGCAACTAACATGTATTCTTCTACTTTAAGGGGCAAAGGACCACTAAAGCATACCACTGATGTGATCTATGCAGCTAAAATGATATCAGAATCAGGATCAAGGATGGATGTCCTTGCTCGGCAGATTGCAAACCAGGTGAGTTCTCTAGAAATAGACATGATGAAAGTCTTTTTAATTTGCTCTCTACCATGCAACACTGATTAAAACAAAGTTGGATTTTTAATTTATTGGATTGCTTTTTCCTAAGTTATAATTCAAAAATCTTACTGCATAATTAATACACAAGTAGTGAGCAATTCATTCTAAGGAAGATTATTTCTTAAGGCATTATTATTATTATTTTTAGTGTTTATTATTTCTTAGATTTTTGAGCATCAGAGATATATTAAATGACTTAAAATTCCAACTTTTTGAGTTTCAAATATGCTCAAATTATTATTTTTACAGGCTCTAATACTCAGGTTTTTTTTTAATACTTTAGATTTCTTATTTTTGCCCTTCAAAAAATCAATACCTCCCAAAATTCTGTTAGGTTTTTAGTGTTAACCTTATATTCTGATATTTTATGTAAAATCCTAAGACAAATAATAATTAGTAGAATACTAATGAATAAAATGTGGAAAGAAAAAAGTGTGGAAAGCACATAACCCTTATGGAGACAAATGCTAAAGTTTCTAAGCACTTGGTTTCCTTCCTTCCTTTGTTTCATTTTTTTAAACACTTTTACTTGAAGTATAATTGACATACAATATTATATTCATGAATATTATTTTCATTTCATGTGTACAAAATAGTGATTCAACAATTATATACATTACAAAATGGTTGCACATAAGTATAGTTGCCATCTGTCATTGTACAAGGTAATTACAATATTATTGACTATTTTCCCTATACTGTCCTTTTCATCCCTGTGACTTATATATTTTATAACTGGAAGTTTGTACCTTTTAACTCCCTTCACCTATTTCACCCATCCTCCCAATCCTCTTCCTGTGGCAACAAACATTTTGTTCTCTCTTTTGTTTTGTTTTCTAATTTTTAAATTATTTTTAAATTCTATTTAATTTTTTAATTGAAGGATAATTAACATACAGGTTTATATTAGTTTCAGGTGTACAATAGAACTGTTCAACAACTCTATACATTATTCAGTTACTTTTTTCAGATTTCTCATGTCTCTGTTACAATTTTCTAAGCAGCAGCTACATTATTAATTACCTTCCCCCAACTTTAATTGAAAATTCTGTCAATTTCTTTAATGTATTGAGAAATTCAATTAATGTCTCAAACTGAAATATATAGTATTGTAGATTTTACTACTCACCTTCATAAAAAGTATTTCTTTCCTTTTGGGGAAAAAACACTTTTCTTTTTGACTTTGCAACTATTCCACATTATTTCATGCTTATATACTTTGAGGGAAACTTCTTTTGTACTGCTTCTTCTTATGTACTCTTTTTATTCTCTGTTTTTTGATACATGATCAATTTTAAAGTATATTATTAGATATTTCTAGATATATGGGAAAAGAAACAAGAATACTAACAGGGATGCCTGGGAGGCTCATGATTAAGTGTCTGCCTTCAGCTCTGGGCATGGTCCTGGGGTCCTGGGATTGAGTGCCCCATGGAGTCTGGCATAGAGTCCTGCAATGGAGTCCCACACTGGGTTGGCTGCAGGGAGTCTGCTTCTCCTTCTGCCTATGTCTGCCTCTCTCTCTGTGTCTCTCATAAATTAAATAAATAAATAAATAAATAAATAAATAAATAAATAAATTTTAAAAAGAATATTAACAGAGACAAACAGTTTTAAAGATTTTATTTATTTATTCATGAAAGGCACGCAGAGGGAGAAGCAGGCTCCATGCAGGGAGCCCTATGTGGGCCTCGATCCCGGGTTTCCAGGATCAGGCCCTGGGCTGAAGGCAGGTGCTAAACCGCTGAGTCACCCACGCTGTCCAAGATTTCTTGAATATACGTATATATATGTTTTGCTACTTTGAGCATTATAAGCACTTTATTACTCTTTAGTATTTAGTATTTACAGATGAAAACAAACTCTCTCCTAATACAATTCAAAATACATTATGAATAAGTGATTGAAGCTCAAATCTACTTAGAATTTTCTGTATTTTAGAATTTTATTGCATTCACTTTTATGAGAGAGATCAAATAATAGTAGAATAAGTGAAACCATAATGCATTAGAAGGATTTATGTGTACTGCTAACCTTTTAAATATTTCATACTTGCTACCAGTGTGCTTCTGTTTCTTTTAGAATGCACAGTTTTCAAGGTTCAAATAGTTGTGTCACTTGGAAGTTTTTTCCATATATTGATCTTTTTTAATTATGTCAGAATCACCTTGCTACAAGTACTTTTATAATGTAGCTTTATTACATTATACCATTGTTTTTAGCTTTATCCATGGTAAATGGATACAAATGTATCTGTTATACCATTGTTTTAGCTTTTTTACATGGAAGAAAATAAAAGTATTGTCTGACTTTCATACAGCTTGTACATTTTAGGAGAAGATTAAAGAAACAGTCATTGAATAATGAAATTATAGATGGCCCTCTTTGGCTTTTTCCACTTCATATAGGAGAGTAGTTTCAAATGAATTACTTTTGTTCTAAACAAATAGGGTTCTGAAGAATCAAAAATGAGAATTATGAAACTGATTGTCACTATAGAGATCATCTGGGGAGATTGTCTATGACTGTGCATCTGATATTATTTGATAGATTAACAACAACAAAAAACTTAGACCGTAAATAGTATCTGAAATTTATCGTGGAATGCAAATGAATAATATAAGCAAGGCAATTTTCAGAGTGTATGTGTATTATGAAAAAAATATCTGTTGGAATATTGATTGCTTTCTATTTTGAACAACCTAATTCAAAAATTTTTAATAATTTTTATGATTTTTTTCTTGTCTATTTGCTACTAGAGTGTTAGAAGATCAAACATGAATCAGTTTTCAATTCCACCCAACATAGACTTATGATATCTATATCTATCTATCTATATATAATGTTAAATGAAATTAGTTTCATTCTCTAACATTCCAGAGTTAAAGTTCATATGCAGAGAGAATGAAATGAAATTACAATATTGTTCCTAATTCTATCTACTTGGACTTCCTTTTTTCCTTTTTCTTTCTTTCTTTTTTTATTTTTTTCCACTCTTC
This sequence comes from Canis lupus dingo, assembly GCF_003254725.2. Lineage (NCBI taxonomy): Eukaryota > Metazoa > Chordata > Mammalia > Carnivora > Canidae > Canis > Canis lupus. Next base: position 17,801,116 of record NC_064246.1, on the reverse strand, counting down.
TTTCCTGTTTTTCTTCCTTGAACATATGTTTATTGTGTGTAGCCAAATACAATTTACTATTCTGACTGTATCTTAATTAGCTGTTTTAACATCTAGAACTCTAACATAAGCTCAATTGTCCCAATCTTTTGGGCTTTGGAGGTATCTTGACATGGTGTGGTAGGTCATATATGCCTTTCAAGATGTATTGCTTAAGTTCTGTAGAACTCTGGTACAAATTCTGTCTATATTCCTAAAGGAATAAATTGTAATAGCTAACAACAGTACAATTGCTGTTGTTAGCTATTACAATTTTTTTTAGGATTTTATTTGAGAGACACAGAGAGAGAGAGGCAGAAACATAGAGGGAGAAGCAGGCTCCTCACAAGGAGCCTTATGCAGGACTCAATCCCCACACCAAGGATCATGCCCTGAGCTGAAGGCAGATGCTTAACTGCTGAGGCATCCAGGTGTCCCACTATTACCATTCTTAAACATGTTCCTCATGAATAAAGAGAATGACAAGTTAGAAAACTACTCTTCTTCAAATCCAAGATTCTAGACTCTTAGTACACATCTCTTTCTATTCCTCAACTCTACACTGTAATTCATGGTGTTAAGCAGGTATTCTAAATTAGATGAATAACACCTCAAAAGGTAGAAAAAGTACATAGATCTAAATTAATTAGAAAAGCTGTATATCCTAAATAGGAATGAGATGTACATAGGAACCAAAATAAGATGAATATCTGGTAAAGTGTCTGGCATAAGGGGAGGACAAAATTAGACTTTCTTACCACTGAAGCCTATAATACTTCTTCACTGTAATTTTGCCAAAGCAAAGATATCCACAATATCTGCTGGGTACCTCCACCTCATCATAACTGAACACAATTAAAATGAAATTTTAGTGTTAAAAATAATGAAAACCAATGCTAATTCAAGAAAGCATGGCATTTAGAAAACAAGATGAAGGATTACAAGCCAATTCACACACAATACATTTAACTATGAATGAAACAGCTGACAAATGCAATCTATATTGATATTTTGACAGAATATTGTCAGTGGCTTGTTTCATTTGAATTGTTTCCCTACTGATGTTGTGAGAGTCAAAAATGCATTTTAAAACATGTATGCAAAAAAGAATCTTCTGAAGCATTTATTATATTATTCTAACATGTCCCTTAAGAATATAATTTCCAGATGCATCTTATGACAATATTTGTATTTTGATTCTGTTATCTACCTAAAATTTATTTTGGGCAGATATTGATGCTTAGATTTGTTCTCCAGATTAATGAACTTTATAAAAAAATTAAATGCATAGCAATTCTCAGGAATTAAATAGGAATAGATAGATACTAAAATATATTATTTTTGTATCTTTTTTTTTAAGTGCAGTTGACACACAGTGTTACATTAGTTTCAGATGTACAACACAGTGATTTGACAACTCTATCTGTTATGCTGTGCTCAGGACAAGTGTAGCTACCATCTGTCACAACACAATATTATTATAGTACCATTCACTATATTTTCTATGTTTGTACCTTTGTTTGCCTTTTATTCCATAACTGGAAGCTAGTATCTCCCACTCCCCTTTACTCTTTTGTCTATCCCCTACCCTTCCCCTGTAGCAGCTATCAATTTGATCTCTGTATTTATGAGACAATTTCTGCTTCTGTCTGTTTGGTTGGCTAGTTTATTAGATTCCACATATAAATGAAATCATCTGGTGTTTGTCTTTCTCTGTCTGACTTATTTCATTCAGTGTAATACCCTTTAGGTCTATCAATGTTGTTGCAAATGGCAAGACCTCATTCTTTTTTATGGCTGAGTAATAGAAACCTCAGTTTGCTAAATAGCAGAAGTGATCCACATCAAAAGGGAAAAAAATGTTTCAAGTGTTCTGGGATTCAAGGTGTAAAATCATCCCAAATTAGTAAGTGATCATATTTATTTATTTAAAAAAGAGTTTATTTATTTATTTATGAGGGACGCACAGAGAGAGTCAGAGACATAAGCAGAGGGAGAAGCAGGCTCCATGCAGGGATCCCTATGTGGAACTCAATCCTGGAACTCCGGGATCATACCCTGAGCCAAAGGCAGATGTTCAACTACTGAGCCACCCAGGCATCCTGGCAACTGACCATCTTTAATAGGAGAGAGAGAGAGAGAGACAGAGACAGAGACAGAGACAGAGAAAGCACTCCTTATTGAGATGGTTAATAGAAGGAAAAATAGGTTTTATAGTAGGTAAGGTGTGTTATGAAAGAGTTGAAGATTATATGTGTTGAGTATGAAATGATGGGGCAAATAATGGACTGGGAAAATCCATGTGTATCTTCTGGAGAAAGGACTGGATGACTAAGATTTCATTATTTGTATTTTGTAATAGTTGAAGCTGTGATAGTGTGTACTCTTGCTTAAGAAGAGGATGAGAATGAAAAGATGCCCAAGAACAAAAACCAAGAATGTGAATGAGGCAACATTGAAAAATTTTTAGAAGTCATGATTGTGAACACGAAGAGAGATGAGGATTATAAGGTTGAGGGAAGCTTTTTGTCCTGAGGGATATTATGTTGAAAGATTAAAAGATAGAAAAAGGAGACATTAAAAGTGCAGAAAAAGATGGGATTATTGGTAATCTATGATCCTGAGGAACATGAAATGAGACAGCCTCTGAACTGGAGTAGAAGTGAAGAAATGAACCCTGAGGGAAGGAAAAAGTCATGGACTCAAGCCCTTTGCTATTACTGATTGCTTGAAATTTCTGTTCTAGAAATTCACACCGACACCTAATGCTTTTTATTAACAAACTTTGTCAGCGTAGCAGAATTTAAATGGCTGTCTGTAGTTACAAAAGTCATTTTAAATGTGTATTAAATAAAATTTATATTCCAATGTGGACAAAAAGTTGCAAAGCTTATGGAATAAAGATCTTTAAAAGTATTCACTTTGCTAATTCACTTTTAAGATTTGGACTGAAAGGTAATAAATGTTTTTTACTTTTCTCTCATTCTGAAATGATGTATTCTGTATTGGTACCAAGCATCTTGCTGGAAGAGTGAAGGCTGGTTTAGTTGTGAGAAAACCACCTAGGCTCACATGCCATCTACTTGCCTGCTTGCCTGTAGTGAGTGTCCCAGTGGTTAAAAACAAAACAAAACAAAACAAAACAAAACAAAACAAAAAAAAATCAATGTATTAAAAGGTTAACCAGATGTCTTGGTCAACATTTCCTGTCTTAATAAACTGGGAAATAATAACCAATATGTGCTATCCTATTCAATCACTTGAGTTGCCTAAAAGTCACTAACAGTGTTCCTTTAAAAGTTTTTTTTTTTTTTAAGATTTATTTACTTATTTGAAAGAGAGAGCATGAGCAAGAGGAAGGACAGAGGACAGAGAGAGAATCTTAAGCAGACTCCCTGCTGAGTATGGAGCCCTACTCAGGGCCGATCCCAGAACCCTGAGAGCATGACCTGAACCAGAGTCAAAAGCTGGACACTGAGCCACCCAGGCACCCCCAGAATTATTTAATACAAATTTTGTTTGAAAATAAAAGTCAAGGGCATGAATGTTTTAAAGATCTAGGGCCCAAACTTTTTCTATCATCCTCTTGAAAAAATATAAAAGGTAGAGGGAACATTATTTGCTTTTTAAAGGGAGTTTGGCAGATAATAGAAGAGCATTCTTTTTTTCTTTTCAAGATTTTATTGATTCATAAGACACAGAGAGAGAGAGAGAGGCAGAGACATAGGCAAAGGGAGAAGCAGGCTCCTTGCGAGGAACTTGATGTGGGACTCGATCCCAGGACTTCAGGATCATGCCCTGAGCTGAAAGCAGATGCTCAACCACTGAGCCACCCAGGTGTCCCTAGAAGAGCATTCTTAAAGTGAGAATGATTCCTTCTCCTGATTCTGCTATAAGGCAGCCAAAATCGACTCAGAAAGGCTAAGTGTCAATAGAAAAGAAGGCTTTAATGACTTTTCTGGTGTGGAATTTACCAACTGTATGTTTTTCTACTTCACCTGTGTAACTGACTATGGTCTTTAGATGTAACCAGGAATTCTTATCAGTTCTGGAAATAAAGGGTGAATCTGGGTTAAACAAACTTAATTTCAAAAGTTGAACTTCACATTTTGTACTCATTTGACTCACTGTTTCCTTAAGAGAATTAGACAATCATAGTATGGCCATGGCCTTGAAGAGTCTCTTGAGAGAAACTATATGTTTTGCTTAACCTTGGGTGATTGCAGCATTGGTTATTGGTCGAGAATATAATTATTAGGGGTGCCTGGATGGCTCAGTTTGTTAAGCTTCCGAGTCTTGATTTTGGCTCAGGTCATGATTTCAGGGTTGTGGGATTGGGTTCTGCACCAGGCTCCATGCTCAGAAGAGAATCTGTTAGAGATTCTCTGTCTCTCTCTCTCTCTCTCTCTCTCTCTTCCCTCCCCCACTCTCTCTGTCCCTCTCTTGAATAAATAAATAAATTTTTAAGAACCTAATTATTATTTTGAATGTTCAATTTTATCATAAATGTGTAGTGGTACTGGTCTTTAACACTATTCCTACTTACAATTTACAAATAAGAGTGTCAATTTAAGAAATCAATTTACAAATCAGAGTGGCAATTAATCATTTATTATATAAGGTAAAACTGGCAGGAAGACTGATATTGTTCCTAGACTGTGAAGGAAGGGATGTGTATGTAGCCAGATCATGTGAGCTTGAATACCAGCTCTACCATTTATTAATTGGATGAGTCAGCTAACTTCTCTGTGCTTCAGTTTCCTCCTTTGCCAAATAGTGATAGAATCTACCTCTTAGAGCTGGTGATTAGTAAAAGAGTTAATAAAGGTAAAACACCTAGAATAGTATGTGACAGATAAAACACTATATGTGTTAAGGATTATCATTGAGTCCATCCATAGGAACAAAGAAGAGATATGGACCATCACCCAGTGAGGACAAAGAAAAAGGCACTTTGAATACATATCCTATAGGAGACATCATTGTGCAGTGAATGAAACAGAGAAAAGTGAATTCAAATCTTTAGACAAATCATATACTCTCTCCAAAACTCAGTTTGCAAATGTGAGAAATAACATTATAAGCCCAAGTACAATGGCATGGTGAGATACTAACAAAATTATTCACACAAAGGACATGGCACATAGAACGTACTTAGTAATGATCAACTTCCTGTCATGATAAAACAATGTGATACCTTCTGTCATTGTAGGTAATTCTAAATAACTAGTTTTTGGTCTTTGAAAAAAAAAATAAGTATTCTCTACTATAGAACAGTGCTGGAGACAGTGTTCCTATGAATTTTCTATTTCCTTGGAACTATGCAGTTCTTAGTGTTCTGTGATTTTTAAAAATGGATTTCCAATTCTCTTGGGTTAGTGATTTAAAATAAAATAGATTTTTAAAAAAGGTTTTATTTATTTACTTGAGAAAGAGTGACCACAGGTTGGGGGAAGGGCAGAAAAGGTGAGCAGGAGGGAGAAGCTGACTCCCCACTGAGCAGCGATCCAGATGCAGGCTTGATCCCAGTACACCGAGATCATGACCTGAGCTGAAAGCAGACACTTAACCCGCTGAGTCACCCAGGAACCTCTAAAAGAGATTTGAAAGTAAATATGTTTGGGTTCAAATCTGGCTCTACACACACCTCTTCACTCCTGGGGAAGTTATTATGTTTTCAAAATTTCTTTTTGTTTTTAAGATTTTATTTACTTATTCATGAGAGACACAGAGAGAGGCAGAGAGAGAGGCAGAGAGAGGGAGGCAGAGACAAGAGAAGCAGGCTCCATGAAAGGAGCTCTATATAGGACTTGATCCCGGGACTCCAGAATCCCACCCTGAGCCGAAGGCAGATGCTCAACTGCTGAGCCACCCAGGTGTCTCTCTTTTCAAAATTTATGATTTCTCATCTATAAATTGAGGGAAATCCTTTCTTCTTTTTCCTTCCTCCTCCTTCTTCCTCACTTCCCCTGTTTCTCTCTCTCTTTGTCCTTCTTTTCCTTCTCCTTTTTCTTCCTAGTTATAGTTAATCCTCCTGAAATTTGGGAGATTACCCTTACTTCCTTCTTTAAAATTTGAGAGGCATTCTCAACGTCAAGTTCTCATTATCCTCTTGGCTGATTGGCTGGCTAGCTGGTTATATGTATCTGTCTATTCATTTAAAAGTCTAGGCTGTGATAGTATTTCTGCAGAATTAATTTCTTTGCTACCTTTTCTGATTAACTTTGACCTAAGGGTGGTATGTTCTTATCTTGTCTACACATTTTATGGTTATGTTAAGACTATAAATTAGTCTTAATCTATTTAGCAAATATGAGAGAATAAGATTCTCAGGAATTTTTCAGCAACACTCCAAATTATGAATTACTAAGTAAAAGAATAAATGCATAGAATGGTTTTTTTGGTCTTTCATCATACTTTTCTTTCTTTTTTCTTTTTTTGTTAAAGATTTATTTATTTATTTTTGGGAGGAGGGACAGAGGGAGAATCTCCCAGAAGAGCAGAATCCCCACTCAGCAGGGAGCCTGACAAATCTCATGACCCTGAGACCAATACCTAAGCCAAAATCAGACTTTAGATGCTTAACCAACTGAGTTAATCAGGTACCCCAGTCTTGCACTTTCCAATATACATTGTAGGCCATTAGAATTAAACCTTTTGTGATAATAACATTTTTATAAGTATGGAAGTTATAAATATCTATTTTAAGAAATATAAAATAGGAAGGAAATGAAAATTATTGATTGTATGTTTGTTTATTTCATATATTTTCTAGTCTGTTTTAAACACAAATACAACCACATATTTATGAAATTTGATTAAGATGGTATATAAATTTCAAACACTGTTTTTTCCACTTTCTAAAACCATTTTCCCACCTCTTTTGAACATATTTTCTTGAGATTATATAGTATCACATTATATAGACATGCATTCTTAATCTTTCCACTATTTTTGGACATTTAAGTTATTTCCAAATACTATAATTATAAATAATGCTGTAATTAATATTTTGCATATAAATTATTATCCATAATTCTACATCCTTATGAAAATATATTTAAAGTGCAAGTAAGGGATTTAAAAATTCTATTATGATTACATAAAATAAAGAACACAAAGAGTTAATCCAGATCACAGATACTTACTGTGTTATGTTGAGCTCAAAGCTGTCCTCTAAGATGTTCCTTATGGGTGATATTACAGTGTAGGGGCCTATTTTTGGTAAAGAAGCTTAATACATCTTTAAAACACATATGTTGTTTATTTCTTGGCTCCAGGTAGATTCATGGCTGTTATCTAAGGTGCAAATGATTTCTTTTGTCTATAATAGCCAAGAATCTATAATGCTGAAAGTAATCGAAGACAATATATGATTCATTGTAGATGTTTTTTTATTCCCAGACAAATAAGACAAGACAGACAATGCAGAATTATGAGTCCCAAGAAGTATTCTAATAGCAACTCTAAGTGAAGGAAATAATTGCATTTAAAATATTTATTTATATTTATGTAAAAATGCAATCTGAAGATGACTTCTAATCTTATAACTTAAAAGCAATTATTTCATGTACCTTTTCATGTCTGAAAAATCCCTTTACTATTTCTATTGTCTATGCTAAAGTAATTAAGTTTGAAACATGAATAAACTCCTCTAATGGTAGAAGCATATCAGAATCTATGTGGGCTTGGGCTGAGAAATGGGGCTCCATGACAAGATGCTGCCTTATGAGGTACTTCCAATGTTGGCATTTATTCAGTCTGATCTACCTATTAGTTATTTTGCTATTTCCACTTTTATCTTTTATGCCTACTTAGTGCCCAGATCCATCATGCAAGCAAGATTTGTTGGCCTATCTGGAACAGATTAAGTTTTACTCTCACCAACTGAAGATCTGCAGTCAAGTTAAAGCTGAGATACAGAACCTAGGAGGAGAACTCATCATGTCAGCCGTGAGTTGTGCCCTACATTTATACCATCACACATAGAAGATACTTGAAACTAAGCAGCAACACCCCTCCTCACCTCACCAAATCTTTTAGGTTCATGTAGGTTTCAATAAACTCAATTGGAGTGTATTAAATTGCATGAAGTTAAATTAGTGAAGAATCGAGCTAAAGAAATGCTATCTCAGTACAACTTCTCTTTATTTACCCCACAGATTTTAGAATGAATCAAGATTTGTAAGCCACTTGAATAAGAAATAGATGTTAATTAAAAGCATGGTTTTCTGACTTCAGAGGGTGAGCAGATGGAACTGAACTGAATCCTGTATTTTTTATGAAATAAATGCATATGGATTTGCAAATCAATGAAAGCAATGACTTTATTGCTGTTAATTGATATTCATTTTCCCATTATTCTTTTCTATAACATAGAAATTCAGGCATTGTAAACTGTTATTTCTGTATGTAACCATAGAAGTGGAGTGTGATAGACCATAGATTTGGGAAAACTTCAATAAATTCTTTGGTAACCCTGAGTTTCAAACCACTATAAAATGATCATAGTAGAAATAATGTCTAACTTTTCTACTCATCTTTTAATAACAGTAGATCATTTCTCTAGAGCAGGTATGGTAATAAAATAATATTTGATATCTATATTGGATTCACTTATCAGTGACTTTGAGAAGGGCTTAGACCAAGATTATAAATTTAAGTTAAAATGAAACATCATGAATGTTCTAGGAACTTATATTCATGAGGACAAATGATAACAGCATCCTTATAAATTTGTAATTTCTAAGACTTCTATAGCCCGACATTGGACTTTCCTTCAGTGAACTAACATGCTCTAAAAGAACATGATTGCAAAAACAAAAGCAAAAGATTACCATGCAGAGTAGAAGGCAGGGAACTAATTCTTATTGACTATCTCTTGCCTATATTTTATTTCATCTGACCCTCACAGTAGCATGCCAAAGAGATTGCTTATTTGCTTGTTTCATTTTCACTAACATTGGAAAAAAAAATGGCATTCAAGAAAGTTGAAAACTTCCCCAAGGTCGTACTATACTAGTAAATGTCAGAACTGGAGTTTATCTTTAAAGGCTTATATCATTTCTATTCATGTGAACAACCTCACATCTATGATGAAATTGATCAAAAATAAATAACGTGGAAATTATGTCCATTAATTATTAGAGATACAACTGTTTTGTTTCCTTGATATTAAAATTTTCCAAAAATCCCCACCACAACCCAACACAACTTGTGCAGTACTGATGCAATGGCACTTTTTTAAAAAATGTGTTTTAAGTAGTCACAAGCTACATACACAGAAATTTGTGTGGGTGTATAAATACATACATGCATATAAATTTATATATGCACACAGCATGTATATACAATATTCACACTTTGAAATATTAGATCTTTGCAGTGAATTATTAAGATTTCAGTCTTCATTTTCTCATTTAAAATTATACTACTCTGAAACGTGTAAAATATTATTTATGTGTAGACCAAAGTCTGTTTACTTTTGTATATTTCCCACAGTCACACATTTTCTGTCATTCACAAAACCTAAATTCATATAAATCTAGGGCAGTCCCGGTGGCTCAGTGGTTTGTTTAGCGCCGCCTGCAGCCCAGGGTTTGATCCTGGGGACCCTGGATCGAGTCCCACATCAGGCTCCCTGATGGAGCTTGCTTCTCCCTCTGCCTATGCCTCTGCCTCTGTGTGTGTGTGTGTGTGTGTGTCTCTATGAATAAATAAATAAAATCATTAAAAATAAATAAATTCATATAAATCTTATTTTCCCATTATTTACTGCTTTTACAGGTTGTTGAAGCTAAACTTTCACACACACATACACATAAATACTGTCAAAATATGTTACTGTTAATTGTTCTTTCAAAATGTAATTTCCTCCAGATGTACAAATTTGTATTTCCTGTTTGGTGTGATGATTCAAATTCATGAATTTACCCATATTTTCAGATAGATTAGGCACAAGTTTATAAGCCATGATTTACAATTTAAAAGCTGAGTCATTATATAAAATAAGAAATAGCATTGCAAATCCAAAACTATTTTGTCATCATTTTACACACAATTCTCCTTTAGAAAAGATAAATCTGAATAAAGGCAACATTTCATGCCCCCTTTTACATACCTTACAGCCATCTGCTTGCAGGTAGGTAGATCCTGGAAATTTTTTTTAAATACATTTCATTTACATGTGCCAAAAAACACTTGCTTTAATCTCTCAGTGACCCTGAGTTCTTATCTTGTCATCTTTCGTTTTTAAATTGAGAAGAAGCTCTAATCTAAGTCATCTCCTTTCTCTGAGGTCTTTTGAAAAAATAACAAGCATGATTCTAAAGCAGGCAAGCTCATTAAAAATTATAGAAATTTGTTATTTTTTATATATTGTTATAGCTCAAAACTATAGATTATCCAAAACTCACTAAGTAAAGTTTGTATTTCAAAATCAGTTTCAAGAAACATCACTTGTAGAAAATATATTTGATTAAAAAGAAGTAGATGGAGTGCTTTCTGGGTCTGGGGTATTAGTTTAGGAAAAGATTAATTCATAGCCTAAAGAATTAGATCATTCTCAGAGCATTTGATTAAAATTATCCTCTAGTCATTCTTATATCTATCTGCAACCACTTATTCTGAAGTTACATGTTTTGTTAAGAAGGAAACCAAAGTGTAGTTCACCTAAAACCCCAACTATGACTTGAGCATCTCTGTGTCAGGTGTTATAGAACATCTGGGGGATGCAAAGATGAATACATGATGCTTCCTTTAAGATAATCAAGTACATGTAAAATCAATACATAAAATATACTCAAATATTCAGAAATAAATCTAAAACGATGTAATGAATTACATAATAGTGGTTTGCACAAAAGCACGGAGTAAGAGGTGAGGGGATAATTAACTGCACTGATGTGCCAAGTGGGCAAGAGAAAGCTCCATGACTGTAATTTAGACCTTGATTAATAAGTAAAAAACAACTGTATACTCATGGAGGAGAGGGAAAGGATTGAAGTAGATCATACAATTGAAATAAAAAGAAAGAAATAGGAAAAGAGAAGGAATTCCGTGGAAATAGCAAAGAGTCAGATGTGATTGGAAATAATTGTTCTTGGTACCATTGGTGTGCGGGTTGGGGGAGGGAGAAGAGAAACTGCCCATGAAATAGGGGCTGTTTAGAAAGAGTCACTTAGGACATTTTCACTTTACCCTGCAGGCAACGGAGAGTAAAATTGAAAAATTTTAAGTTTGAGATGGGCATAAGCAATCTAGGTATTTGGAAGTGAACTCTTTTGACAGGACAGTGATAGAAAGACAAGGGACTGGATGATGAAGGAGTATTTAGAAATGATTTTTAAAATAGTCCAAGAGAATAAAAGTGATGCAACCTTTAAGAAACAAAACAGAACAGGGACTCTGTGCTGCTAATGGAGGCAGGAAGGCCTCAGAAAAATAGGCCTTGGAGGAAATGCCCCTGAGTGCGGAGGCTGAGGTAGACCAGCTGTCTCCCTGGAATCAAACTAAGGCAGTGTGTGGAGCAGCAGGTGCTGGGCCTCGAGAGGTGGAGACTCAGTCCAAAACAGAAAGCGAAGGCTACTGGGGCAATCAAAACCTTGCTCAGTGAAAGAACCCCCCATACCCCAGAGGAGGCAGTTGACACGCCCACTGTCTGAGGACTACAGGGTTCAGATGGCAGCCCAGCAGGCGCAAAACCTGTGGGTTCTCAGGACGGCAGCCTGCATGGTGCAGGGGTAGCCTGTGGGTGAGGCCACCAGAAAGAAGAGCCGAAGGGTCTGCAGGCCTAGCCAAAGCCACCCTGGACACTTCTGATGAAGACTTTAGGTTCAGTGTCTTTTAGTCTCTCCATCCTGGAGCAGTTCTCTTCCCTGGATAGTGTGGGGCTTTTTCTTGAGGGCAGGGCCTTTCCAAGAATGCTCTGTTGGACAAATATGGGGTTGGTCTGTGCACAGCTGATCAGGAAATCTGGTTCTATGGCTGCTGGGCTGATGTGACACCAGCATATTGGTTATTGTCAGACAAGCACAGACCCATCTGTAGGTTTTCAGATGAAATGTCCTTCTCGACAGAAGCAGGTCCATTTAGAAAAGCTTTCAACAATAAGCTGAAGAGAGTGTTCTGCATATTGTAGAAGGAATGTTTTACTTTAGGAAGAAATTAATCAGCTGTTGGTAATAAGAATTATTGGAGAAGTTATCTAACTTTACATTGGTGCTTACTTTTCAAAGGATGTCCTGACAAATGGTGTAGTGCTTTATGCCATAATGTTATGTCTCACTAACAAAGTTATTTTTGGAAAAAGAATAAAAAAGAAAGAGAACTGGATTAGGCAATATTGGTGAGAATGGAGAAGAGTGAATGCCAGTAAGCAAAAACTCTGAAGTAGAAATTGATTAGAGTCAATCTGTCGAATGACAGATTGAAGAAGGATGATTTAAGACTTACCTCCAAGGTTTTGTGATTTGGTAGCTTACTTAGTCAAAACTGGCATCATTAACAAAAAAAAAAAATATATATATATATATATATTTATAAATGTAAATATATATTATGAGTAAATGAGTAAGATACCTCATTTGGGTCTTACTTATTGAATTTAAGTGGCTAAGTGGCAGCCAAAGAAAAAGTTCTAGGAAAAGCTGAGTATAGGATTCTGGAGATATGAAAGAGAAATAAATAGAACCAATCCAATGTAAGCATGCTGAATAAGAAAAAATATAGCTAACACAGAGATCCAAAATCAACCTTTTTTTTTTTTTCTTTTCTTTTCTTTTCTTTTCTTTTCTTTTCTTTTCTTTTCTTTTCTTTTCTTCTTTTCTTTCTTTTCTTTTCTTTTTTTCTTTCTTTTTTCTTTTCTTTTCTTTTCTTTTTTCTTTTTTCTTTCTTTTCTTTTCTTTTTTTTCTTTTTCTTTTCTTTCTTTCTTCTTTCTTTCTTTCTTTCTTTCTTTCTTTCTTTCTTTCTTCTCTTGTGCCTCTTTCAAATACAGAGACTTGGCTGTGGCAGTTAAAACAAACCAGGGAGTTTATTTTCTCCATAAAAACAGTCTGAGAATGAGCAATCCAGGATTGTTAGGGAAGCTTTGCAAAGTTGTTAGCGAATGACGCACTTGAGTTCCTGCTTTATTATTCTTGGCTTCTGACTTTCATTTTTATCAAGGTCAAAATATGGCTGCTCTAGGTCTAGCAGTGGCTTTTATATTCCAGACAGTAAGAATGAAGAGGAGCAAACATTCCTTACATTTTTAAAGTTCCTTTCAAATGCTTTCATTTACATATTATTGGCCAAAACTTAATCATCTGGCTATATATAACTGCAAGAGATGCTACAAAATAAAATTTGTCTGTTTGGACATGTTTTAATCTGGGCCCGTTGATTTTTTCCCCAATTAAATCAGAGTTTGTTTGTTTTTTTGTAAAGAGAATGCATATTGGGTTTCAACTATCAATTTCTATGATATCCTTCTACTTTCTACTTTATAAAAGTCACAGCAGTATTCACATTTCTTATAATTATCTGCTATTTGATATATATTCTCCTCTAGACTATAAGGTCCTTAAATATTGTTGAACGATTGACAGTATAGTAGCCAAAGATTATAAATAATGCAGAAAATTCAGGTTGACTGAGCCTTAATGTGTATATTGGATTTTGCACTGATGAAAGTGTCTTTATATCTTTTCCAAAGAAGCATCAGTAACAAATTGAAGGCAAAAATTAGGTCATACTGGGCTAAATACTGAGCATGCGGTGACAGAAAAAAAAAAAAGAAAAAAAGACAGCAAAGAATATTTTCTAGCAGTCTTTAGTTGAAAGGAAAGGGCAGGAGAGAGAGAGAGAGAGAAACCTGGGAGGAGAGGAGAGGGAGGGTGAGAGGGGGAGAAACAGAGAGAGAGACTTGAGGGGCGGATGGAATTGATAGAAACTCCTCCTTACCCTTCCCCCCTCTCCTTCTTCCTCCTTCTTCCTCCTTCCTCCCCCTCTTCCTCTCCCTTCCCCTTCTCTTTTCTCCTTTTCTCCATCTTCCTTTTCTTCTCCTTCTCCTCCACTTCCTCCTCCTCTTCCCCTTCTTCTTCATCTTCTTCTTCCTCTGGCTTACATTTTTTATTTCTGTACTTTTAAAAAATGGAAGCAATTGAGTAAATGTTTAGGTAAAGAGCCAGAAGAATTCAGAAAATACAGATCTCTGAAAAATTAAGACCATAATGGATAGACTAAAATCTTCAGCAAGGGAGAAGGAGTGGAATTAGGAAAATAAGTAGAAAAACTTAATTTGGAGAGAGAATTATTCTCCTGAGGGATAGAGTAATGCAGATATTCATTCAGGTATAGATGAATGGGAAGAACGTCTTGCTGAAGATTGATTTGAGTGCTCTTTCCATGATTTTATCATAGTAAAAGATAAAAGCAAAGATGTCCATATCTTTAAACACTTTTTGATATTGCTTGGAAGAGAAAATAATCTAACAGCAGTGATTTGAGATAGTAACCAGAGATACTGAATGCTAGACATTGTTGTTCCAGAGCTGAGCTCCAGAGCATTGCCTGGATTATGGAACCTAACTCAGCTTCAGCTTATCTTTCAATCACAAGAAAATGAAACCAGTGTGGCCTTCAGGGGCCATCCTCTCTCAAAGAAAGGAGAGTATATAAAAATTTAATTTAAAAAATGATAGCAAAGCATGACAAAACTGTATAATTAAATATATGCTGTTGCAGATTAGTTTCCATAACCACCCTGACTTATTAATGTACTAATTTAGTAGTACAGTAAATATATAACTCCAAGAAGATTAAAATGTACCTGGGTTACCTAAGGGCAGTCCCATAAATTTTCCATCAATTGTTCCTCTAGTGTTCTTATGCATGGTGCCAAGTATGGAAGCTATTGCACTTTGTGAAAGGAGTCTCACCATAAGGAAATACATATTTCTATATTCTAGATTGTATGTATAGAAAATAAAATTGGGAGGAAAAAATAAAAAATTAAAATGATTTTAAACTCTTAAAACTACCCTTTCTCTGCATGCTATGCTTTTAGGCCAACTTTTTAACTTTTCTTTTTTTAACACTACTTAAAACTGATTAATTATGTAATGGTCACATTTTGTGTGTTTCCTTTAATGTATTTAATTGTGCTCTCTTATCCTGAGGCAGGTATGCCAAAGCCACAATTTTAAAAATTGGATAAATAAATAAAACTAATCAGTCAGGGTGGAAAGATCAGCAAGATTGAAAATTTGCCAAGCAACTGCAATTCAGCTGTAGCAGAAATCAAGGGGCAGTGTGCATTCAATTAGGAATGATAGAGAAAAACAATACAGCTATTGACCAAAAGAGCCACCAGGGCCTACAGAACTCAGGCAATTGAGTATATACAGAATGACTTAGTAGGTTAATGTGCTTGCCACGTTAAGACATTAAGGGAATTAGTTAATGAGCTTTCTCAAGCTACTGCAATCATTGGTACTCATCAAGAAAATTGGGAAAAGTAAAAGAAGATTTGGAAAATTAACTGAAGTATTTAGACATGTAAAAAAGGGCAGGAGTTATATACAAAGGAATGGAGAGAGATGCAAGAAATGAAGAAAGGGAAAATACTGGAGAGAAGAGCAAAGAGAGAAAACAAAAAGAAGAAAGAAGACAATTTGCCTATCAACTTAATTCTCTGGAGTGTTTTTTGTTTGTTTTATTAAAGCTAAGGAGGAGGCAAATGGAACAATAAACCTTAGTAGTTCAAAGTATATATTTTAAAAACAAGCAAAAGTATGGGGATGTTGTTTTCTTTTATATTGCATTGTAGTGAGGTGGACTAAGAAAGTTTCTTGGTGTCTGGGTAATCTGATGTCACAATGGCTTAGATTTTCTTGAGAAAATTATAACATTATAACAGATTATTTCCAAGGTGTGATAGCCAGTGAAAGAACCTTGGAAATAACCTATCCCTGTCATAACTATCTAACTCGAAGTAACTTTATAAACAAATAGGTCAGGAAAGGGTTCCTTCCTTCCTTCCTTCCTTCCTTCCTTCCTTCCTTCCTTCCTTCCTTCCTTCCTTCTTTCTTTCTTTGAGAGAGGGAGGGAGAGAGAGTATGTCTGAGGTGGGGTAGGGGCAGAGGAGAGGGAGAAAAATCCTCAAACAGACTCCCCATTGAGCACAGAATCCATCACAGAGTTAAATCTCACAACATTGAGATCATGCATAACCTGATCTGAGTTATATATATAACCAACTGAGCCATCTAGGTGCCCCATTAGGTCAGGGACTTTCTATAATTTGCCCTAGTTTATGAAGATATCTAATGGCAAAGCCATTACCAGAATATCTCATGTTCTTTACTCTATTGCTATTGAAAATAAGCCAATGACCATCTAGTGAGTTTAGTGGCAAAATGACAGGAGGCGGTGTTGGTACACTTAGCCAGGATGGTTACTATAAATATCAAGAGATAAGAAATGGTTTTAATTGAATGATATAGGAAAACATTGACTAGAACACAACAGTAACTGATGATAGTGGTGACTTAATGAGCCCGGATTCTGAAGAAAGCCTGATCAGACACACTCTTTAGCTTCAACATGAGAAACTAATATGAGGTAATAGGAAACTACTGGACTTCAAATTAGAACACCTATGCTGTAATCTAGACATCAGTTTTTTAGAGTCTCTTTCTTCATCTATTTATAAAACTAAGTTTTGATATTAAATGAGCTTTATTGTTCCTTTCAACTCATAATTTATGATGATATTCTTTATAGTGAATGCATATATTTCTTTCTCATTTCCTCTTATGTATATTCTTCATCTATTTTCTTTGTGATTACCATGGGGAGTACATTTAACATCCTAAAGTTATAACATTCCAACTTATATTTATGCTAGCTTAACTTCAACAACATACGATATTTCTATTCCTTTAACAAGAATCCTCCACGCTTTTCAGTTGTCAGCATCACAAAATAACATCTTCATACCTTGTGTGTCCAAGAAACATAAACTAATACAATTTTAATGCATTTGTATCTAAAATTATGTAGAATATAAAATGTGGAATTAAAAACAATTGGTGTTAAAATTAATGATTGTTTTTAATGTATTAACTTCTTAAATCATGTTGTGTTACACACCATTGTTACAAAAATAGTAGCTTTTATAATTACCCATGTATTTACCTTTACTGAGATACTTATTTCTTCATACAATTTTGAGTCACTATCTAATGTCTTCTCATTTCAACCTATAGGACTCCCTTCAGCATTTTATTTCAGGGCAGGTCTAGTGGAAATGAACTCTTTCAGCTTTTGTTTATATGGAAATCTTAATCTCTCACTCACTTTTGAAGGTCAGTTTTGCTGGGTATAGTGTTCTTGTTGGTCAGTTTTGCTTTTTGCCCCTTGAACATGTCATCTCACTACTCTCTAGCCTTCAAAATTTCTGATGAGAAAGCTGCTGATTACTTATTGAGGATCTCTGGTAACAAGTCACTTCCCTCTTGTTGACTTTAACAAGACTTTGTCTTTGGCTTTCAATAGTTTGATTATAATGTGTCTTGGTTTGAGTCTTTTTGAGTTCATTCTACCTGGGGTTCATTAAGCTTTTGGAGGTTTAGATTTGGGATTTTCATCAAATTTAGGAAAATTTCAGCCATTATTTCTTCAAATATTCTCTCTGTCTCTTTGTTTCTCTCTTTTTTGGGGACTCTTACAATGGATATGTTAATCGGCTTGATGATTGATACCCCACAAGTCCCTCAGGCTCTGTTCATCTTTCTTCAGTCATTTTATTGCCTGTTGTTCAGACTTGTTCCTTTTTTGTCTTATCTTCAAGTCCACTTATTCTTTCTTCTGTCTGCTCATATTGGCTTTTCATCTTTCTAGTGAATTATTCATTTTACTTACTTTACTTTTCAACTCCAGAATTTCTTTTTGGTTTCTTTTTAGATTTTCTATCTCTTTACTGATTTTTGCAATTTGTTCATACCTTATTTTCTTGACTTTTTTCAAATCTTCCTTTAGTTCTTTGAGTAACTTTAAAACAGTTTTTAAAAATCTTTGTCTAGGGACGGCTGGGTTGCTCAGTGGTTGAGCATCTGCCTTCAGCTCAGGTCATGATCCTGTAGTCCCAGGATTGAGTCCCACATTGGGTTTCCCACAGGGAGCCTGCTTCTCCCTCTGCCTGTGTCTCTGCCTCTTTCTCTGTGTCTCTCATGAATAAATAAAAAAATAAAATCATAAAAAAAAGAAAAAATAAAAATCTTTGTCTAGTAGATCTGTCATTATGCCTATATATATATATATATGTATATATATATATATATACACACACATATATATGTATATATATACACATATATACTTTTTTGTTTCTTTATATGGTGTAAACTTTTTTTTGTTGAAAACTGGTCATTTGAATCTAATAAACTCATAAATCTGGAACTCAGATTCTCCTCCTCCAAAATTTGCTGATGTGTTTATATGCTTGCTTTTTGCTTTGTGTGGGTGTGAGGGGATGTTGTTTTGCTTTTTAATTATTACAGGCTATCCCTGTGCCAAGGATCAGCCTGAAGAGAAAACTAAAAGTCATCTCAGGTCTTTTTGATCCTATGTCTTTGGGCATAATCAGTGAGTTTCTTACTATTCCTATAAATGTGGTTGCTTTTGAATGTCCTAATTTTCCAATGTCTGGCTTCTAAAAGGAAAAAATAAAGAGAAAAATGAAGGGGCAAATAAAGATGCCAGATCTTTAAGTCTCCTGGTAGTCACTTTAGCCAGTATAAGAAGTGCTTACAACAATGGGGGGCGGCACTTGTCAGCACTTCCATGATAAGAAGCAGCAATCAGTGATCAGAGCACAGGCCCCTGATATCTGGAGGACAGGGTTGTTTTTCCCCACCCTGGCTTTTACAAGTTGCTCCAGGAACAAATGCACAGTTGATACCAAGAGGGCTAAAGGGCAGGAGACAGAAAGCTGGAATTGACAGATATTAACCATAATGAACTTCCCATGCCTTTCTCTAGAAGTCTTCAATAGATTCCAGAGTTTCTAAATAATGATATCAGAACATCAGATATCAGATTTCTATCCCACCATTTTGTCTGGAATCCTTGACTTTATTCATACCTTTGCTTCTCTTTTCCTTTTCAATCCCTATCTAAAATTTTCCAGCACCAGTGGGCAAATTATAACACAAATAGCACGTTGCTATGTTTTGATTTGTTTTTTTTTTTAAACAAAAAACAAAATTCTGGAATTTTGTTTAAATGATATTCCTTATAGTTCCATTTTTTTAAAGGAAAATATTTGAAGAATGTAAAGCAATGGAAAGAATGTTTTCTGTTTTAGAAAAAAAGGAATTGGTTTAATTGTTTTCAATCCTTAGAAAAGAAGGGGATTAATTAATCCTATTGTGTGTTTAGACAATCTGAACCACAGAACTTCATAGAAGTGGGAAGAGAGGCCATGAAAGTGAGCAAGATGTATTTAGCAGCTATATGATGGTGTCAAGTTACCATCAGGGACAGAGCAGCTGAAGGAAGAGAGCAGAGCTAGATACAAACATCTTGATGTTCATGAGTTCAGTTGGAAGACACAAAAATCACAGAAGAAAAGGGCAGAGAAGAAAAATAAAGGAGGTAAAGACACTAGAAGAGCAAAATGCTAGTGTTTAAATTGCCTTTATCCAAAGGTGTTAATAAAGGCAGAACCGAAAGCAGATGTGAAAAATGGCTCAAGGCAACGTGGATGTCGTTTGCAAAAGTAGTAGTTTCAGTCTAAGGGCCCTGAATTTGTTCTCGGTGCAGGTTATGAAGTAATACTAGTTATATTCACGATATAAAGATTCCTGTGAGAATGTGTTGTACCGTTTGTGTGTGTGTTTTCCCTAGCAAAATCAATGCGATCTACATTTTCCCCTTTTGATTAGTAAAGTCTGAATGGTATTAATAGGAAATCAATAACTGTTAATAATAAATATTATGTATTGACTTATAGTTTTGTTTATTCCAGAGCTTCACATCTTTGGCACTAGTGGTATGTGGGATTGGGGCTAGATAATTATTTGTTGTAGTAGGCTATCCTGTGCATTATAAATATTTAGCATGGACTCTACCTACTAGATGCCAGTGCTCCCCAACTCAGTTGTGATAACCAGAAATGTCTCCAGATACTGTCAAATATTAAATCATCCTTGATTGAGAACTGTTGAATTAAGGAAGATAAGAATTAAGAGAAAACTAATAATGCTGTTACAGATGTTGTTACTCCTTTGTATCAGATCCCCTTACCTGGTAATTCACCCATCTTCCAGCTACTACAAGTGTTGGCTGCTGACATCCCCTAGCTGCTCCCTTCTCTAGATAATTATCTTCACCTTGGGTGATTATACCCACCACATCTGCATGCCCTAGAAACCTATGGCAAATGACCAAAGAAGAGGAGAATACAAAAGTCTAGACTCCTTGCCTCAAGATGGAACCAACTCTGCTACTGAGTTTCACAGTCCCTTATGAGATCAAGCCATAGCCATCTAATGATGTTATACGGACGTACTTTGACCCATCCTCTGATTCCCACTTCCCTACCCTTCTGAGAAGAGCCCTTCAGTAACCACATGCAAAAATTCCTCTCAGGCTCTCCATAGATATTTCCTCAAAAGACAAATGATAGCATCTTTGTGTCCTTTCCTGTCATTTCTTTGTGGATGGAAAAGAGGGCAAGGACAGACAATTTGCTTAATTTGGTGATTGCATCACTCTTATTGACACATTCATATATATTATTTTATCCTTTCTACAATGCTGCAAGCAAACTTGTGGCATTCTGTTGACAAGAAAACTAAGGCTAATAAATGAACATAACTTGACAAATGTCATGTGGTTATTTAGTGCTGGAGTGAAAATGTGAATGTAGGTTCTAGTTTCAGAGTTCTTTGTTATTCCATACTAACATACACTTATTTTCATTGTGCTGCCCTGAAACAATAATATAGAAATGAGTTAACAAGTCCTATTTTCAAGGATTTCAGGTTGAAAGAAAAGACAGCAAAAAATGTTAATTTACAAATAGAATTTGTATTCTTCATGCTCCTAAAAAATTGCAGTAGTTTCACAAAGTCAAGAAAAAATATAGGAATCAGAAACTAAAACTAAAAACAAGCACTAAAGAATTTTTTAAAATTAAAAACAAATAAATGAGTATTCTAAGTCTTTGGTCAAATTAGTTACTCCGGTTGAGTATATTTACTGGAAATTAAGAAGTTACTATATTGTATAGTTTTCATTGTTTGATAATAACGTAGACATTTCTCAGTAGCACCTGGTAACATAATGATGTCCTAACCTAGGGGTCTGTAAAAGACAGAAATGCTCAAATGGACATTTCTCTTTTTTTAAGGATTTTATTTATTTATTCATGAGAGACACACAGAGAGAGGCAGAGACATAGGCAGAAGGAGAAGCAGGCTCCTCACAGGGAGCCCGATGTGGGACTCGGTCCCGGGACCAGGGATCACAACCTGAGCCAAAGGCAGATGCTCAATCGCTGAGCCATGCAGACGCCCCTCAAATGGACATTTCTTATCCTGACTTTCAATAATACCTGAAGTTCCACATTAAATCTTAATTTAGTGAAGGCTTTGCAGGAGAGAACTGTGAAAATATGATCTGGAAATGCTGTTTTCTGGTGTAGCTGATCACAACAAATAACACTCTGACAACTCTGGGGGAACAAGTGCATTAAGTCTTCTCTTTGTAATATTAGACATCTTGGGAAAGTTTTTGTTCAAACCCTGGGTCACAGAAAATTCATGGTTGAATTGTACAATAAAGTTCTGTGTTTTTTCAAAAGGGATACATACCCTTTAGATATCACTTATACTCTAAAAACATTGAGCAACTACTGTGTGTATGTGTGTGTGTGCACACACGCGTGGTATTATTTCTTACTGCTAATGGCAAAATTTACATTCTTTCATGAAAGTTTTAGGAACTTCACTTCTGCATTCAACCAGATGTGGAATACAAATCCACTCCTCTTCTGCACAAAGACAAATCATTTTTAGTCTAACCTCAGGTTCTATATCACATAGCATACAAAATAATATAATGAAAAAAATTTATGGACGATTTTTCAGGCAACAACACTGAGTTACTCAGGTTAGGCTCTACTATTTTAACGAACAGCTCTTATTTCTCAATGACTTAAAAAAAACAAGTTCTTACTTTCTTCTCACATTTAAGCTTGATACGAGTTGCAAGGGAGCTTTTCTCTACATGCTCAGAATTAGGATTTATGCATTCTGGAATCTTACTATGAGGCCTCCATAATCCCTGTACTAGGAAAGGAAAGGCTAGGAAGGTTGCTCACTGGTTAATAAATACCTTATAAGAATATACTACTGCATGTAAGGTACTTAGCATGGTGTCTAGCATTTAGTAGGCACTCATTAAATATTAGCTAGTAGTAGTAATAGTAGTAATAGTAGTAGTAATAGTATTAGCTAATATAGAATAATGTGAGCTCTACCCTGAAGTGAAAGTATTCATTAATATGTTTCATCTAATAGATATAAGTTTATTTCAAATTAACTTTAAAGGAAGAAGCTGGGAAAATGTTCTCCTTTTAGTGGGTAATTCCTTTACATGTCATAAAACAACTTATCGCCCATCACTACTTTAGCAGTAGTACTTGATATGGACTTTGAGGATGAACAATCATCTTTGCTTTTGTGCCAAGATTAGCTTTTGGTTCACACGTGGCTGATGAGGATGGAAGGATTGCACAAAGTAAGGTTTAGGCTATCCTTAACAGTATTTAGCACAAGGTAAGGGATCTTCAGAAAGATGCATTAGCCTACTTGGACTTTAAGTTCCTCATTGCCATTGCAAATGGAGACATTTAGTTCTTAGATCTGAATAAAGATTGGGAGAGAGATTTTTATTTGACATTAGAGTGTTTATGCAAATGTCACATGTCCAGAATTTTAATTACAAAATAGAATAGAACTTCAGCTACTCCAAAATTCAGAGGACTAATTCTGGCAAGATTAACATTTCTGATGGCATGGGATTTTTAAGAGTTTGAGGGGTGTGCCATAGTTGAATAGGTCACAGTAATGTTTAAGAGCAGTACAGAATTAGTAAACTAAGTGTGTTTGGCAATAGATATCAAAAATCTGAAGCAAATAAAATATTGTCATTTGGGTAGTCTGAAGAATTTCACAGAAAATTTGAGCTAAATAATAAAGAATTGGAAGAATTTGGTTAGAGAGGAGAAAAGCTCTATGAAACAAAGCTGAAAATAGGCCTTTCCTGATTTATTATTAAAACATTACCTTGCCTATTTGAATTAAAGAATAGTGTAAGTATAGACCCATAAACATTTTGCTGAATAGTGTAAGTATAGAGCCATAAACATTTTGCTTGCAATGTTTGTGTGTGTGTCTGTGTCTGTGTATGCATGTGTGTGTGTGTGAATGAGAGGGAGAGGGAGACTCAGAATAGAGACTGACAAAAGACCAAGAGAATGGGCAATATGGCTATGTTTCTTCAAGCTAAAAAATGAGATTCTACTTAGAGTTAAAGGAATAAAGAGGGGTGTGCATGTATGTATGTGTGTGTGCATGTAATTAGAGTTTATATATGTAAACCATGTGTAATATATGCATATGTTTGTGTATGTGCAGGAAATGAGTGCTTATTAATCTAGGTACTGTACTAAATATCTGAAATGCATTTGTTTTCATTATCCTTACCAAAAAATGGTGCATGAGATAACTAGCATTATTACTATTTTGTAGATATGGAAACTGAAACTTAAAGGCATTGAGCAACTTCTCCAAGATCACAGAGATATTGAGAGGCAGGGCAAGATCTTAAACCCAGTGCTCTGACCCTAATGCATATACATGCCATGCTAAGATGCCCAGCAAAAGAGCACAGAGGCTTGGATGAAAATGGACAATTGAGTGGATTCAGAGTTCATATCTCACACTTTGAGTAGATGGGGCACTTTTCCAGGACAGGGTTTTATTCTTCACCTCTGTGATAATTATAATAAGAGTAATGTTCACAGCAATGATAGCCAACATTTATCAAGCTCTTAACAGCCAGACCTTTTAAGTCCTTGATATTATTTTATACACACAACAATGCTCTGAGGAAAGTTCCATTTTATAAATGCTCTAAGGAAAGTCTCATTTTATAAATGAGAAATTAAAACTCAGAGACCTTAGGTACAAGGAAGATCTATATCTTTCTCTTTCTTCTCTTCCACTTCCATCTTCCATCTCCCTCTCACTTGCCACCCCCGGTGTTCAGTGTTAGCGTTTTGGGGTCACAGAGATGCAACCAGAGTCCTTTTCTATCTGTCTTTCTGTTCACATACATAATATCCCCTATTTCTCACATTGTATTCTGAAATAGCCAACTATAAGTCCATGGGAATCATCCATGTGGTCCTTCACACTCACTTCTTTCTGGAGTAGAACTTGAAACATAACATTTTGGGGCTCTTGGATATTATAACTATTCTTCGGGAGCTCTCAGTAAAGTTTGTCCAAGGATAGGGCATTACCCTGAGACATTTCTGCACATTATGGTAGAATTAAAACTAACATCTTGCTGCATATGTCACTGCCAGCTATGTAAAAGGCACCACAAGTCATCTATGGCCATGAAAGCATCCAATCATTTTTCATCATTGAGCCAACAATAGCCTTTGAACTTTTGGCCATTTCTGTACTCATGTCTTCCCTACATCTCACTACAAACATCTTCTGTGTTATTATTATACCTTTTTGACCTTTATTTGGTCTCTTTTGTGTCTTAAGCAATTACTGAAGTCTATGAAATAAGCCTCCCCTTTGTACCATTTAATTTAATTAGACCTCTCACTTGAGCTCTTGCTAAGTCAATATTTAGTAGCTTGTCTATATCCTTGGGACAACCTGAAACATTCCATACGCTAGTTAAATGGCTCAATATGCAAGTACATAGGAGCTGAATGCCTTAGTTTGCATTCTCTCTTCTTGCGCTATATCCAGGGAATGCCTCTACAAAACTTTCCTTTCCTCTCCTCTTAATTGTGCTCTTCCAGTTTACCTGGCAATTCCTTTTCCTGGGTGATGATAATATTATGGTGAAACAGAGGAAGAGGAATCCTTGGCATTTTCTCACTAATTTTGTTTGTAGAGGTGTTTCTCTAATGTAGCATTTTCAAATAGGTCCATTGTACGTCTGGTTCTCTGCCTGGGAGCCCCATTCATTCCAGGAGCAATGCGATCAATGGCACAATTTTGCCTGATGGAATCAAGTGCCCCAGAATGGGCTAAAAGGAAAGGGGAATGTGATGAACCGAGTTTCAGGACAACTCCAATTTGCTTCCACTCTGGAGGGGTCCATGTACTATTTGTATTGTGGCCTGCCTCGGAAAAGTGATGTGAAAGCTGAGAAGGATGATCTACTGGTTCATACAAGAGGACTTGAAGATCTGTTCTTGACAAAATTTCAGACTTTAAAGGGCTTCTCAGGTAAAAAAGATTTTAGCAACGATCTCTAGGAGCAAACCAGGGCCATTTGCCTGAGTATAAAAATAAATATGTACGTACAAAATACACATGTACATACAAAAGAAATAGTGATTTTTAAAAGATTATCTATTTATTTGAGAGAGATGGAGTGAGATCCTAGTAGGGGGAGGGGCAGAGACAGAAGGAGAGAGACAATCAAGCAGATTCCTCTCCAAGTATAGGGCCAGAGCCTAATGTGGGACTCAATCCCACGGCCCTGAGATCATCACTTGAGTCAAACCAAGAGATGAGTGCTCAGCTGACTGAGCCACTCAGATGCCCCTACAGACATTAGATTTTCTTAAAGGTAAATTTGTGCTTGATTTTTTCATTTAAAGTTTTGATATAATGATATAGGAATAGTTAACTTGCTAAAGCCTCCTGATATGTAAGGTACTATGTTTTATATACATCATCTTTAATGATCTTCTCTGTCTTAGTATCATCATCTCTATTTGAAAAGGATGGACTTGTGTCTCATAGAAGTTTCATAATTTGTCCATGTTCACATAACTTTTGCAAGATGAAGCCAGGAAGAGCACTCCGCTCTTTCAGACCCCAAAGTTCATCCATCTGCTTTGTAAAGAGGTTTCTGCTCTATAAAGAAATTGAATTGAAAAAAGAGGGACCTGTCCAGAATCCTACACCTACAGGGCTCCCATATTGTTTATATCTGTGTGTCCATCAGCTGATGTAAATGTCAATCCTCATAGAGGATATACTTTGTTACTCTACCACTCACTTTGCTAGCTGCATACAGCAAGTGGGTTTGATGTAAGGTCATTTGGAGATAGGTTTTTCTTGTATCGTTTTAGAATATGGTATCATT
Organism: Canis lupus dingo; assembly: GCF_003254725.2. NCBI lineage: Eukaryota > Metazoa > Chordata > Mammalia > Carnivora > Canidae > Canis > Canis lupus. The sequence continues at coordinate 17,774,697 of NC_064246.1, read as the reverse complement.
TCTTATTAGAGCATCTCCTCAATGATATTTGAAAGTATATGTTCAGTTATGATTCATTCAGATATCAGTGTGAAATTATTACTCTAGCATTTAGAATACAATGTATATTTAAAAATAACATTGCTATTAACAATAGCAATGACAATGACAGTAGTTTACTCTTACTTGGGCATGCTATGTATGAGACAGTATTTTAAGTTCTTTACATGTATTATTTTATTTAATATTCAAAATAATTTTTAATATCCCTATTATCATCACAATTTTGAGGCAAAATTAAGTAACTGAGGCTCTGAGATGACACAATTAATGTTTGGGGGAACTAAGCTTTAAATCTAGGCCTTTTGATTCCAAAGTTTCTGATCCTAACCAATACATTTCACTGTCTCTGAAACCTAAATATCCCTTAAGTAAGTGAATAATTTATTTAAGTTTAGTGATATAAAATTCCTCTGTTCTAAATATCTTGTCAGTTTTTATTCTCTCACTTCTCCCTAAAAGAAGTTCAGATCAGAAGACATACCAGTATGGAGAAAGGAAAGAAATAAGAAAGGAAAAACAAATTTGTATTGATACTTCTATTTCAAACTTTCCAGCAGTGATAATCTTGCTATCATTCTGAAGCTCTAATGCATCTCCAAATGCCCTCCACACCATCAGAGAGCCTGTCCCAAACCCTAAATTTTAGTTTAATAATTTTAAGATCAGTTCGGTTTAATGAAAATTGAAAAGATAAGTACTGAGTTCTCTGAAATCAAGGCAAAATGTCTTTTAGCATTTTCAAAGATTCAAGCTATCTAAACAAGCAAAGAAAAAAAAAGTAATGGTTATTTGGGGCAGAAATTTTTTTTAATTTTTATTTATTTATGATAGTCACACAGAGAGAGAGAGAGAGAGAGGCAGAGACACAGGCAGAGGGAGAACAGGTTCCATGCACCAAGAGCCCGACATGGGATTCGATCCCAGGTCTCCAGGATCACGCCCTGGGCCAACGGCAGGCGCTTAACCGCTGCACCACCCAGGGATACCTGGGGCAGAAATTTATATGAAATGAACATTGCATGTTAAAATGGAGTGATCCAAAAACACTAAATGTTAAAATAAGTCATAAACAAGGGTTGAGTACAGAGTACAGTTTACCCATTGTCCCCATCCTTGCAAGTCATAAACATCTTTTTTTAAGATTTATTTATTTATTTATTTATTTATTTATTTATTCATTCATGATAGACATAGAGAGAGAGAGAGAGAGAGAGAGAGGCAGAAACACAGGCAGAGGGAGAAGCAGGCTTCATGCCGGGAGCCCGACGCGGGACTCGATCTCAGGACTCCAGAATTGCGCCCCGGGCCAAAGGCAGGCCCGAAACTGCTGAGCCACCCAGGGATCCCCCACAAACATCTTTATAACTTTTTAGAACAGTGTGTTTGATATAGGTTCAAGCAGGCGGAGCAATCCACAGTCACAATTGTGAGGGTAAGACTAGAATCAATTTAATTGATATATTTAATGCAAAGTGGAGGAGGAGTGATGGTTAAATTACTTAAATATAAGTGGAGCTCTGCTTGGCACATAATAAGCACTGTTTGTTGTATATTTAAATGATGTAAATATTAGCTAAATTTTTTCTTACTAGATTTGTGATCTTGGATGAGATAATTAACCTTTCCTCATCTATAAACTGGATATTTCAACTTGACATATTCTATAGAATTTGTTTGGTAAAGAAATAGATGTGTTAATGACTGTCATGTTTGGTATGGTAATGAATCAGTTAATACTACTTTTTATTTTGGGATTCATGATAACCATAACTTAAATAATTTCTGTATAACATAACTAAAATAGAAAATTTTAATAGAAAAAGCTTAGTACTACCTTGTATGCTCTTTTGTGAAAAATATTACAAGTTTCATAAACTGATTTATGAATAGGCTATAATCCCCAAATTTGACTGAGAATCTAGGAATGCCAGTATTTTGCGATAAATAAAATTAAAATACCTAGACTATGATTTTTAAATCAGATAAATTTTGTTGCACTGCAGGGAAAAAGCCTATGAATCTAAATTTTGTTTTTGCTAAAAACCCAAGTGGGTACAATGAAGGTCTCTAAGTAAAATGTGCTCACATAGTTTTTGAATAAATATTTCACTACTATTCCATTTGTGCCATGTCTCATCTAATCTCTTCTCGAAGAAATGTAAGAGGGGCAGTATAGGTTGCCTAACAAAATCCATAATAGCACCATAGTGTATATTGGCCATAAATATATAAAACACATTGTAAAATAATATGTTTTGCTACCTTTTTGATATATTGCGATAAGGCTGAGAGCTTTAAATGCCCATACTCTGTAGATCATTAATATTTTAGACTAACATGGGGCTACATATTACCAAATATAATACTCCCTCTCAATGTCTACCTGTCAAATTACCTATTATGATGAAATAATACTGAATAAACTTTTCAAATATTGTATGGTGTGGAATTGCAAGAAGCAAATGTATCCTATGTTTTATCATGTAGTCTATCTGGAATTTTACAACACAATGATTATTTAGGGTGTTCCTTCTTACAGATTTAGAAACCCCCTTTATGTACTAAGAGAAATATTGTGCTCCATCAAATTGGAATTGAATTTTAAAATAGAAGTAGATTAAAAAAATAAAATAGAAGCAGATGTCTTGTATTTTGGTTGGAATACTATTAATCATTAATATCATCAGTAGGTGCTCAAATACATCATTTGATCAACAAAAACCTGTGACAAAATTCAATTTGACTCCTTCTTCCATGAATGATACACAATTTCATGCCATGAAAGTTCATGTTGCTCCCTTTATTGATCAAAATTAAAAAGTTTGATGTTCAAGTTACTTTTGCCCCAAACCTCGCCCTACTGTGTTTTGTTGCAAAAGCAAAAAGATTATATTTAATTCAGTTCATCAAATAATCACACTCTAGTGCATTCTTGCTTGTTTATATTATCCAACCAGCACTACAGTAATAACAGTTTGAAAACCTGATGTATATGTAAGTAAATAATGTTTTGTTAACTGGTTTGTTCATTGAGAATTTAGAAGTGCTGCAGTAGGGATGCCAGCATTACAGGATAGTGCAGACTCAGAATTACATTAGGCTAGGGCATAGTTACTTTCTAGTGAACTCAGATAAAGAAGGATAGAATATTCATGTAGGATTATGTCCCAAACATTTCTATTAAATCAGGAGAATGTGTAGCATGTGTAATATGTTAGTCCACTTGGACTGACATAACAAAATACCATAGATAGATACTTAAACAATAGAAATGTATTTTCTCATGGTTCTAGAGGTCGGGATGTCTAAGATTAAGGTGGCTACTGATTGATTCTCAGTGAGAGCTCTCTTCCTGGCTTGCAGACGGCTGCCTTCTTGTTATGTCCACACATAATAGAGAGAGAAAAAAGAGTTAGTACTCTTCTGATAAAATATTGATCCTACCTGATTAGATCCCCACCCTTATGACAACATTTAACAATTTTTAAAATTTCACCTTTATTGAGATATAATTGACAAAATCATAAGATATGCAAATTATACATTGTGGTGATAAACATGGGAGTGCAGATATCTCTTTGATAACCTGTATTAATTTCCCTTGAATACATACTGAGAAGTATGGGATTGCTGGGTCATATGATAGTTTTAATTTTAGTTTTTGAGAAACCTCCATACTGTTTTCCATAGTGGTTGAACCAATTTAAGGGCATAAGGGTCACTTTTCTCTACATTCTTTATAACACTTGCTATCCCTTGGCCTTTTGATTCTAATAGTTGTGAGATGATATTCGTTGTGGTTTTGCTTTGCATTTCCCTGATGATTAGTGGCGTTGAAAACCTCTTTATGCACCTGTTGGCCACTTATATGTCCTTATGAAAAAATATCCATTCAATTCCTCTATCAATTTTTTGATTGGGTTTTTTGCCTTTTTTGCCACTGAGTTGTGTAACTTCTTTATATACATCAGGTAATAATCCTTTATCAGATATATGATTTGCAAATATTTTCCCATTATATTTGTTGCCTTTTCACTTTGTTGATGGTTTCCTTTAATGTGCAGATGATTTTTAGTTTGATGTGGTTCCACTTGTTGATTTTTGCCTTTAATGTCAAGGAGCTTACTCCCTTTTTTCTTTTTTTTTCTGCGAGCTCATGATTTCAAGTCTTATGTTCAAGTCTTCTTCATCTACTTTGAGTTAATTTTGGTATATGGTGTAAGAGAGCAGTCCAGTTTCATTCTTTTATATGTGGCTATAAACTTTTCTCTCCAGCATTTATGGAAGACACTAATTTTCCCACTGTTTATTCTTGGCACATTTTTGTAATTTAATTGACCATATAAACCTGAGTTTATTTCTGGGTGCTTTCTGTTCCATTTTTGTTGTCTTTCTTTATGACAGTACTATACATTTTTGATTACTAGAGCTTTGAAAAATCATTTCAAACCAGGACGTGTGATTCCTCCAGATTTTTTCTTCTTTTTCAACATTGCTTTGGCTACTTGAGGTCTTTTGTGGTTGCATGCAAATTTTAGGAATATTTGTTCTTTTTCTGTGAAAAATTCCATTGAACTTTTAATTGGGATTGCATTGAATCTGTAGATTACTTTGGCCGTATGGATATTTTAATAATATCATTTTTCCGATCCATGAGAATAGATTATCTTTCTATTTATTTCTGTATTCTTCAATTTCTTTCACTAATGTCTTATCATTTTCACTTCCTTAGTTAAATTTATTCCTAGGTATTTTATTTCTTTTGATATAATTGAAAGTGAGATTATTTTCTTAGTTTTTGTTCTTAAGAATGCATTGGTGGTGTATAGAAATGGAAATGATTTTTATACATTTTTATTTTGTTCCATATAACCTTTCTGAATTTGTTTACTATTTAGTTTTTAAAGGTTTTATTTATTTATTCATGAGAGACACAGAAAGAGAGAGCGAGAGAGAGCAGAGACATAGACAGAGGGAGAAGCAGGCTCCCTGCAAGGAGCCCCATGTGGGACTCTGATCCAGACCCTGGAATCACGACCTGAGCTGAAGACAGACGCTCACCGCAGTCCCACTCAGGGAACCTTGTTTACTAATGCTAAGAGTTTTGTGATGTAGCCTTTAGGATTTCTTTGTATGAAATAATGTCTGCAAATAGAGACAATTTTATTTCTTCCTTTCCAATTTGAACCCCTTTTCCTTCTTTTTTTTCCCTTGTTCAATTGTTCTGGCTTGTACTTCCACTACTGTGTTGAATTAGAGTGGCAAGGGTGGGCATTATTTCCTTTTTCTGATCTTATAGGAAAGCTTTCAATTTTTACCATTGAGTATATTGTTAGCCATGGATATGATGTATGCCTATTATATTGAGGTATATTCCCAGAATACCCAATTTGTTAAAAGTTTTTATCTTGAATGGATCTTGATTTTTGTCAAGTATGTTTTCTGTATTTATTGAAATGATGATGTAAATTTTATCCTTTGCTTTGTTAATGTTGTATATCACATTGATTGATAACCAGATGATAATCCATCCCTGAATCTCTGAAAGCAATACCACTTGATCATGGTGTATATTCCTTTCAATGTAATTTTGATTTGGTTTGGTATATATTTGGTTGAGAATTTTTGTATTTATGTTCAACAGGGACACTGGCCTATAATTTTCTTGTGTCATTGTCTGTTTTTGGTATCAGGGTAATACTGCTTTCAAAATGAATATGTTTCCTCCTCTTTTATTTTTGGAATAGACTGGGAAAGAGTGTTATTAATGCTTCTCTAAATGTTCGGTAAAATTTACCAGGGAAGCCATCTGGTCTTGGACTTTTCTTTGTTAGGAGGTTTTTGATTACTGATTCAAACTCCTTATTAGTAATTTATCTGTTTAGGATTTCTATTTCATCATGATTCGGTCTTAGTAAGTTGTGTGTTTCTAAGAACTTATTCTTCTAAGTTGTCCAATTAGTTGGCATATAATTGTTCATGGTAGTCTTTTATGATCATTATATTCATGTGGTATTTGTTGCAATATATCCTGGGGTTTTTTCTACTTTTATTTATCTGAGTCCTCTTTTCTTTCTTGGTAAGTCTAGCTGAATGTTTATCTATTTTATCTTTTCAAATAACCAGCTCTTAGTTTCAATGATATTTTATATTGATTTTTAGGGTCTTTTAAATTTATTTCCACTGTGATTTTTGTTACTTCTTTTTCTCTACCAACTGCAATATTTGTTTTTTTATTTTTTAAAAGACTTTATTTATTCATCTGAGAGAGAGAGCACAAGCAAGGGGAAGGGCAAGCATACTAACTTTAGGCTTTGTTCTTTTTATTTATTTTCTAATATTTTATTTATTTATTTGAGAGAGAGAGAGAGAGAGAGAGAGAGCACAAGAGGGGGGAGAAACAGACTTCCTGCTGAGTACAGAGCCTGTCAGAAGGCATGACATGTGGCTCAGTCCCAAGCCAGATGCTCAACCTACTGAGACATGCTTTGTTTGTTCTTTTAAAAAAAATAATCCCTTGAGGGGTTCCTAGGTGGCTCAATCAGTTATCATTCAACTTTTGGGTTTGGTTCAGGTCATGATCTCATGGGTCCTGGGTCTGAGCCCAAGTGAGGTTGCATGCTCAGTGGGGAATCTGCTTAAAGATTCTCTCCCTCTGCCCCTGCCTCTGCTTGCTCACTCTCTCTCAAATTAATTAATTAAAAAAATAATGCCTTGAGGTTTAGTTAGGTTGCTATTTGAGATATTTCTTTTTTTCTGAATGTAGGCATGCATTGCTATGAACTTCCCACTTAGGACTCCTTTGGATGCGTCTTATAAGTTTTATTATGTTGTATTTTAATTGTCATATGTCTTGAGACTTTCCAAATTTCTTTTTTGATTTTTTGAAATTTCTTCCTTGATTCATTGAGTTTTCAGAAGCATAACTAATCATCTGTACACAGTTGTGGATTTTTCAGTTTTTCCCTTTTAATTGATTTTTAGTTTTATATCATTGGGGTTAGAAAAGATGCTTTATATTATTTCAGTCTTAAATTTATTAAGAGTTGTTTGTGTCTTAACTTACTATCAGTTCTGAATAATATTCTAAGTATACTTGAGAAGAATGTCCATTATACTTCTCTTGGAAGGAGTGTCTTATAAATGTCTATTAAATTCATCTGGTCAAGTATATAGTTCAGTATTTCCTTTTCTTTCTTGATGATCTATCTATTCCTTGTTGAATGTGTGGTAGTGAAATCTCCTATCCACAGTTGTGGATTTATCCACAATAGATCTATCTATTCCTTGTTGAATGTGTGGCAGTGAAATCTCCTATTATTATTATTATTATTATTATTATTATTATAAAGCCACATACTTTTCTCTTTAGAGCTCTTAATATATGCTTTATATATTTAGGTGCTCCTATGTTGAGTGCACATATCCCTTTATTATCAGTATATAATGTGTATCTTGTCTCTTACTACAGTCTTTGGCTGTCTCTTAAAAAAAAAAGATTTTATTTATTTATTCATGAGAGGCACAGAGAGAGAGAGAGAGAAGCAGAGACTCAGACAGAGGAAGAAGCAGGCTCCATACAGGGAGCCTGACGTGGGACTTGATCCCAAGTCTCCAGGATCACGGCCTGGGCTGAAGGTGGCGCTAAACCACTGAGCCACCTGGAATGCCCTCAAAGTCTCTTTTATCTGATGTAAATATAGCTTCCCCAGCTTTCTTTTGGTTCCATTTGTATGGAATATCTTTTATCTATTCTTTCATTATCAGTCTGTGTGTTTCCTTAAAGCTGAAATAAGTGTCTTGCAGTCACTTGTGTACTCTTAATCCATTTCACCTATTTCACCCAGTCATCTACCTACCTACCCTCTGCAATCACCAGGTTTTTTTTGTCAATATTTAAGTCTGATTTTTTGTCTCTTTTCTCTTTGTTTCTTAAATTCTACATATCAGTGAAATCATATGGCATTTGTCTTTTTCTAACTAATTCATTTCAATGGTATTATACGCTCTACATCTTTCCATGTTGTTACAAATAAGATCTCATTCTTTTTTTATGGCTGAATAATATATATACATGTATATATATTATTTATCCATTCATCTATCAATGGACACTTGGGTTGCTTCCATATCTTGGCTATTGTAAATATTGCTGCAATAAACATAAGGGTAGGTATATCTTTTCAATTTAGTGCTTTTATTTTATTTGGGTAAATACCCAGTAGTGGAAATACTGGGTCTTATGGTAATTCTATTTTTAATTTTTTGAGGCACATCCATACTGTTCTCCACAATAGCTGTACTAGTTTGCATTCCCACCAACAGTGCACAAGGATATCTTTTTCTCAACGTTTTCACTAACACTTGTTTTTGTGTTTTTGATTTTAGACATTCTGACACGTGTGAGGTGATATCTCACTGTTGTTTTGACTTGCATTTCCCTGATGATTAGTGATATTGAGCATCTTTTCTTGTGTCTGTTGGCCATCTCTATGTCTTTGGAAAAATGTCTATTCAGTTCCTCTCCCCATTTTTAAAACAGATTATGTGGGGTTTTTGATGTTGAGTTGTGTAAGTTCTTTATATATTTTAGATATTAACCCCTTATTGGATATATCATTTACAAATATATTCTCCATTCAGTAGGTTGCCTTTTTGTTTTGTTGACAGTTTTTGTGCAGTGCAAAAGCTTTTTATTTTGGTGTAGTCCCAAGAATTTACTTTTGCTTTTGATTCTCTTGCCATAGAAGACATATCCAGAGACATATCCATATGGCTGATGTCAGAGAAATTACTGTCTGTGCTCTCTTCTAGGACTTTTATGGTTTTAAATCTCATATTTAGATCTTTAATTCATTTTTAGTTTATTTTTATGTGTAATGTAAAAAAGTGGTCCAGCTTCATTCTTTTGCACATTGCTGTCCAGTTTTCCCAACACTCTTTTTTTTAAGATTTTATCTATTTATTCATGAGATACACAGAAAGAAAGAGGCAGAGACATAGGCAGAGGGAGAAGCAGGCCCCCTGCAAGGAGCCCAGTGTGGTACTCCATCCTGGACCCAAGGATCATGCCCTGAGCTGAAGGCAGATGCTCAACCACTAAGCCATGCAGGTATCCCCCCAACACTCTTTTGGAAGAGACTTTTTCCCATTGTATAGTCTTTGTCATAGATTAATTGATCACAAAATTATGGGCTTATTTCTGGGATCTTTATTCTGTTTTATTGATCTATATGTCTATTTTTGTGCCAGTACCATACTGTTTTGATTATGAGAGCTTTTGTAATATATCTTGAAATCTGAAATTGTGATACATCCAGTTTTGTTCTTTTTCTTTTCTTTTTTTTTTTTTTCCAAGATTGCTTTTGCTACCTGGGGTCTTTTGTGGTTCTATACAAATACGATTCTTTGTTCTAATAATGTGAAAACTCCTGTTGGTATTTTGATAGGGATTGCATTACATATGTAGATTGCTTTGAGTAGTATAGACATTTTAAAAATATTTGTTCTTCCAATCCACGAGCATTGAACATCTTTCTATTTGTTTATGTCATCTGCAATTTATTTCATAACTGTTTACAATTTTCAGAGTACAGGTCTTCCAACTCCTTGGTTAAGTTTATCCCCAGGTATTTTATTATTCTTGGTGCAATTGTGAATGACCCTGTTTCTTAATTTTTATTTCAGCTACCTCCTTATTAGTGTTTAAAATATAACAGATTTCTGCATATTAATTTTGTATCCTGTGACTTTACTGAATTCATTTATCACCTAGGCAGTTTTTTCATGGAGTCCTTAGGATTTTCTATATATAGTATCATATCATCTGTAAATAGTGAAAGTTATACTTCTTTCTTATCAGTTTGGATTCCTTTTATTTCTCTCTCTCGTCTAATAGCTAGGACTTCCAGTACTATGTTGAGTGAAAGTAGTGAGAGTGGATATCCTTGTCTTGTTCCTGATCTTAGTTTTTCCCCATTAAGTATGATGATAGCTCTGGGTTTTTCATAGATAGCCTTTATTTGGTTCTCTAAACCTACAGAGTTGAATTTTTAACATGAATAGATGTACTTTGCCAAATGCTTTGTCTGTGTCTCTTGAGATGATCCTAGTGTTTTTATGCTTTTTCTTATTAATATGATGTACCATGTTGATTAATTTGTGAATATTGAACCATCTTTGCATCCTTATAATGAATCTCACTTGATTGTGGTGAATATTTTTTTAAATGTGTTGTTGGATTTGGTTTGCTAATATTTTGTTAGCAGATGCTGGCCTCATAGAATGAATTTGGAAGCTTTCCTCCTTCTTCTATTTTTTGGAAAAATTTGAGAAGTACATGTATTAATTCTTCAAATGTTTGGTAGACTTTACCCATGAAGCCACCTGGTCATGGACTTTTATTTGTTGGGAGTCTTTTGATTACTGATTCAATTTATTTGCTGATTTTCAGTCTGCTTAATTTTCTATTTCTTCCTGATTCAGTTTTGGAAGGTTATATATTTCTAGGATTTTATCCATTTCTTCCATGTGGTCCAACTTATTGTCATACAATTTTCCATAATGGTGTGGATTATTATTTCTCCTCCTTTGTTACCAATTTTATTGAGTCCTCTCTCTCTCTCTCTCTCTCTCTGAATCTGACTAAATGTATGTCAGTTTTGTTGAACATTTCCAAAATTAGCTTCTGGTTTCATTGTTGTCTTCTATTGTTGTTGTTGTTTTAAATGTTTTTAGTCTCTGTTTCATTTTTTTTCTTCTCTAATCTTTATCTTTTCCTTCTTACCAACTTTGAGTTTTATTTGTTCTGCTTTTTCTAGTTCCTTTAGATGCAAGTGTAAGTTGTTTATTTGAGATTTTTCTTACTTCTTGAGGTAGGCTCATATTGCTATAATCTTTTCTCTTAGAATGGCTTTTGCTTCATCCCAAAGATTTTAAACAATTATGTTTTCATTTTCATCCATCTTCCTGTGTTTTTTTATTCTGGGTTGACCTATTTGATTTCTTGGTTGACCTATTCATTGTTTAGCAGCATATTATTTAGTCTTCATGTATTTGTTTTCTTTCCATATATTTTCTTGTGTTTAATTTCTCATCTCATACTGTTGTTGTCTGAAAAGATGGATTATATAATTTCAATCTTTTTTAATTTATTGAGACTTGTTTTGTGACCTAACATATGACTTATTTTAGATAATTCCCCATTTGCACTTGAAAAGAATGTATATTCTGTTCTTTTTTGATCGAATATTCTGAATATATCTGTCATATTCATCTGATTCAATATGTCATCCAAAACTACTGTTTCCTTGTTGATTTTCTGTCTGAATGACTTATCTATTGATGTAACTGGAGTATTCAAGTCCCTTACTATTAGAATTATATTATATTGATTTCTTTCTTTATGTCTGTTAATAGTTGTGTTAACTATTAACTAGGTGATCCTGTGTTGGATACATAGATACTTATAATTTTCATATGTACTTGTTGGATTGTTCCCTTAATCATTAAGTAGTACTTTTCTTTGTCTCTTATTACAGTTTGTTTTAATGTCTGTTTTGTCTAATATAAGTATTGCTACCTCAGCTTCTATTGTATGGTAATTGTTTTCTATCTCTTTACATTCAATTTGTGTATATCTTTAAGTCTGAAGTGAGTCTCTTATAGGCAGCATACAGATGGATCTCACTTTTTAATACATTCAGTCACCTATATCTTTTGATCAAAGCATTTAATTTACATTCAAAGTAATTATTGAAAAAAAAACAAAGTAATTATTGATAGATATATACTCATTGCCATTCTGTATAACAGTATATTTTAAGTTGGTAATATTTGTGTTTCAACCCCCACAAAAGCTCTACATTCTTACCCTCCCCCTGACATTTTGTTTCTGATGTCACAATTTTCATCATCTAACCTTTTGTATTAATTAACAAATTATTGTATTTATAGTTATTTTAAATGCTTTCATCTTTTAACTATCATACTAGTTGTAGACATGATTTACCCACCACTATTATGACAAGTGAGTATTCTGAATATAACTATGTATTTACCTTTATCAGTAAGATTTATACTTTTGTATGTTTTATTCTTATTAATTAGCATCTTTTTACAGCTTGAAAAAGTCTTTTTAACATTTATTTTAAGTCCAATCAAGTGATGATGAACCCTTTCAGATTGCTTGCTGAACATTCTTTATCTCTCTTTCAATTCTGAGGGACAACATTGTCAACAAGGGTATTCTTGGTTGGCAGGGTTATTTTTTTTTCCCCAGCACTATGAATATATCATGCCACTCTTTTGGCTATAATGTACTGAAAGATAATCCAATAGTCTTAGATTATCAAGTTCTTCTCTTCACTTGAGATTTTTTTCTGTCTTAACTTTTGACAATATAATTATAATATGTCTCAGTGTGGGTCTGTTTAAGTACATCTTATTTGTAATTCTCTAGATTTCTTGGCTGTGGATTTTTCCCCCACCCTACCTCCCCAGGTTAGAAAAGTTCTCAGCCACAATTTCTTTAAATCAACTCTTGCCCCTTTCTCTGTTCTTTATTTTTTGTGACTCTGATAGTGTGAATATTGTTCTGTCTGGTAGTGTCCTATAAATCTCTTACTCTATCTTTACTACTTTTTTTTTTCTTTTCCTCCCTCCTATTACATAAATTCCACTACTCAGTCTTCAGGTTTGCTGTTCCTTTCTTTCTCTTGAGCTAGTCTGATGTTGAACTCCTGTGTTGAAATTTTTAATTCAAAATTATATTCTTCAACTTTGTGATTTCTGTTTGGTACTTTCTTTTATTTACTCTCTGTTAGCATTTTCACTTTGTTTATGCATTGTTCTCCTGACCTTGGTGGGCATATTTCTGATCCATAGTTTGAACCCTTATTAGGTAAATCACTTAGCTCCATTTCATTAAAGTCTATTTCTGGGGCAGCCCAGGTGGCTCAGTGGTTTAGCGCCACCTTCAACCCAGGGCCTGATCCTGGAGACCCAGGATTGAGTCCCATGTCAGGCTTCCTGTGTGGGGCCTGAATCTCCCTCTACCTGTGTCTCTGCCTCTCTCTCTCTCTCTCTCTCTCTCTCACTGTGTCTCTCATGAATGAATAAATAAAATCTTTTAAAAATAATAAAAAATAAAATCTATTTATGGAATTTTATCTTGTTCTTTTGCTTGAAACTTATTTCTTCATTTCCATGACTCTCTCTGCTGGCTTCTATGCATTGAATAAAATAGACACCTCCCCCTTTTCAACAGAGTGGTCTCATGTAGATGAACCTTACCTACCAGTCAGTCTAAGCTTTTAGTTGTCTCTTATACCTTTCTGTTTGTTCAAGCCACCTTCTTTGCTCCTGGTGGTTACCAGTATTTGAGATCGTACTGATGTGTTTCCAGTGGTGGAGTTTGGAGCCAAAGGCCCAGGAAGAATTCTTAAGATGTTTTCACTGCAAAAAGAGTATTTTTGTTAAAGCACGGGAACAGGCTCCATAGGCAGAAATAGCTACACTGGGGTTGTGAGGAATGGCTGATCATATAAGATTTTCTATCTTATGGGGGTGGGGAGGGTAATGTTCGGGCTCCAGGGAATGGAGTCTATAGGTTTCTGGAAATTGCTTTTTTAAAAATAAAGTATTAAGACAATTGCAAACTGATGAAGATTCATGGAAACTCATGATCTCTTTCAATTAATCACTTATTTTTCCCTTTCCCTTTTTTGTGGGCATCCAAGAGTACCTGAGGAATGTCACATGTATCCCACCCTTTGGGGAGGGTCCATGCAAGGTGTTAGCTTGATTTTTGCCTTCAGCTTGACTTTTGCCCCATCATCAGCACCTACACCTATCAGTGTCTCAAATGAGAGGATCACAGTCTGCACTTAGATACCAACCAGTGGAAGCCAGACACTTAGGAGCTTTTAAATCATGCAAATAGGCCTCTTTCATGGAAAGCCTGGAAAATCAGCATTTCTGTCTATTATTTCTATAGTGAGCCCTGGGGGGTCCAGCTGTTTAAGAACTGTTTCTTTATCTGCTTCATTCCTGTGGGACTGATGAACACAAGCCTGCGGGCCATTAGGGCTTGATGATCCAAGGATCTATCCTCTGAATGGCAGCTGCAAGAGCCTCATTGCCAGATATGTGCACAAGCTCCTTCCCGGGAGATATTGATGATGTGTTGTGGATTACAGGTAGACTATAGAGATTGTGTCTGCTTGCATCCTTGTTCTCTGGGGAATTTGTTTTTAGCCCTTAGGTACATGCTAAATTGAAGCCTAACGCTCAGGCAACATCTTTTATTGTATGTAATCAGGGGAAGATGGGGGAGGGGGGCTGAGGAGGAACCAGGCATTTCTGTCTGCTAGCTCCCTCTGCATTGAGTCCCAGGGCAGTAGTCATAGCAAGTCCTCCAAAGCCCATTAAGAACTATTTACTGTAGTCTATGGGTCTCGTGGATGAAAGCCACATTGGCTTTCAGAACTAGATGTTTTTGGTATACCATTCCTCGAGTGGATGTTATAAAAGTTGGGGTGCTAGATATTGGATCTAAAACCTTCACTCCTCAGGGAGAAGGTATAAGCTGTGAGTTCTCTCCTGATGTATATCTTTGCCGGGGGTCAGACTTAGGGTAATAATGTTACTTAGCCTTTCCCTCCCATTTTGTCATGGGTATTTTCCCATTTACTAGAAGTGTAGAAGTTGCTCAACTATTTTCTGGATTTCTTTCAGCATAGTATAACAGTAGATTCAGGTGTGTCCGTGGGGAAGGTGAGTTCAGCAAACTTCTATGTTCCCATCTAGAACTAGAACTCTCATTTAGTCTTAATTACTAAAGATTCTAAGACCCTATGTATACAGTCATATTGTGCTTTAGAATTTCAACAAATGAATTTTGAGGGGACACAATTTAATCCATAACATGTGGGTAGGGAGATAATTTGCATGTGTCAAGAAAATAAGTATAAGGAGAATAGAATTCAAAGAAAGGAATCTAGTCACTATTAAAACTTCCATAATTAAAAAATATTTTATTCATTTATTTGTCAAAAAAGAGAGGGTGAAAGAACACACAGGTAGGCAGAGCAATAGGCAGAGGGAGAAGTAGGGTCTCCACTGAGCAAGTTGCCTGATATAGGACTTGATCTAGAACCCTGGAATCATGACTGAACCTAAGACAGATGCTTAACTGACTGAGTCACCCAGGCATCCCTTGGCATGATTTTTAAGTGTCTGTTGGCAGACCTAGAAGTAAAGATAGTAACTAAGACTCAGTATTATTGAATTGGATGAAACCTTACAAATCATTCAGTACGATGCATATATTGCATAAAGAGATCTGAGCTCAGAGAAATAACTAGGATAAAATTATTCAGCAGTCAAAGTTAACATTGAGGGATCCCTGTGTGGTGCAGCGGTTTGGTGCCTGCCTTTGGCCCAGGGCGCGATCCTGGAGACCCGGGATCGAATCCCACGTCGGGCTCCCGGTACATGGAGCCTGCTTCTCCCTCTGCCTGTGTCTCTGCCTCTCTCTCTCTCTGTGTGTGACTATCATAAATTAAAAAAAAATAGTAAGTAAATAATAAAAAAAAATTTTTTTAAAAGTTAACATTGAGTACTTTGTCTCCTGATTTGTGATTTAAAAGTTCTTTCTACTATTCTATGTTGGCTTCCAGTTATAGACCAGAAGTCAGAGCACAATAATGAGGAATTTAAAGGGCCAAGTTGGTAATACACTGGTAGGGAAGGAGATTGACTCAATGCCAAGTCAGGGAGGTACCTAGCAGTGATGCCTCATCAGCCCCCTTGTCTATACAGGATTGGTTCCAGGTCCTGGGGTGATGAACAGCTAAAAGGTGTGGATAAATTGGCATTGCCACAAAGGTTAAATAAATTCAGGGCTGGCATCCAGGAGGAACATTAGATGAAAATCCCTGGAAAATTCATAGTTGAGAAATATAAATCAGACTTCCTTTTGTCAAGTCTTTACCAACATCCAATCATTTTATGGCCTACATTAGTTACAATACACAGTGTCAAGGTTATAGATGAAACAAACTGATTCATGACATTAGTCATGTTTTGTATCATCTCTCTGACATAGAAAGCAGAATCAAATTCTTCTGAGGAGAGCAGAAGTAATTAGGTATTCTTTTCCTGATGCCATTCTGTTAACAGTGGACTTACTCAACATGCTTTGGTTTCAGATGTTCTGTGAAACATGTTTAAGTATCAAAGCTAGGAAATGAACCAGAATATTCAGATTCTGATTTTAATAGAGTCAAGTACTCCAGAATATAACAATCTACCAAATTTATTTATTTTTTTAAAATTTTTATTTATTTATGAGAGTCACAGAGAGAGAGAGAGAGAGAGAGAGGCAGAGACACAGGCAGAGGGAAAAGCAGGCTCCATGCACCGGGAGCCCGACGTGGGATTCAATCCCAGGTCTCCAGGATCGCGCCCGGGCCAAAGGCAGACGCCAAACCACTGCGCCACCCAGGGATCCCCAATCTACCAAATTTAGAGAGTTATTCATTTTTCAAACTCATCCCAGGGATAGCTGTCTTACCTCAATTACAGTTTTCTTACTAAGACTGCTCATATCAATTGTTTATCCTAAACATCTTTTAAGAATCCTTGACAGAAAATTTTAATCAGTAGCTTCCCTTCTTCTAAATGTTCTTGTTTTCTATTAAAGCAACATCAAAAAGAGTCCATAAATGAGTTTCCTTTTAATATAGGACAGTAAATCTGGACCTGCTCTGATTAAAATGGCATTTCTCTTCTACTCTTTATTTTAGTTATTGTAGCATGGCAAACATGCTTACGAAGTGTTATGATTTATTCGATCCATGGAATCGAAGAAAATGATAGTCATCTTTCTAGGATCTTTAATCACCACTTAAATGTGAGTGAACAATCAAATAAAATTAAAGTACAGTTTACCCTACATTCTTAGTTTTATATCTATTTTCTCAGTGAAGATCAAGGCAGGTGAGTTTCCTGTGGTAAGTGCAAATAGGGATCAGAAAGAAACTAGTGATGGTCTCTACCCAAAAGAGGAGAATAGAGAAAATCATAACCCCTTTTTTCTGGAGAATTACTGGGATAATATCACTGAGTCTTGAAGAATAAGTATCAGTTCCAGAAAAGTTCTTGGAATAGAGGCAAGCATTCACAAAGGCATAGGGTATGCTTTTCATCTTATGCTATGAGAAAGGAATTGCAGAAAAATAGGGTTGCCAACATCATTTGAGAATAAGACATGCTCAGTACTCGTGAGTTTATTCTGTGATTTTTATGCTACATTAAAGTTTGTCAAATAGGAAAGTAATTATCAGAATTATGGTTTAGGAAGATAATTCTGTCTTCTTTTGGAGGGTGCTTTGAAGGAAGGGTGACAACTCTAGGAGAAAATGGGAAACTATTTCAATGGTTCACATAAAAGGATTTAAATTAATGAAGTGGATGTAAAGTCTAAGAAGAGGGTTTTGATTTAAGAGAGATTTAGGAGATAGAATGAACACCTTTTACTGATGATGATTAGAGTAGGCACAGATTTAGAGGCTATGAAAATAGTAGTTAAACATTTCTGTATAGTGTACAAGATGTGCCAGGCACTTTTTCAAGTATTTAATATATGTATATAATATGTAGCATTTTTGTCATGTGAACTTTATCAGATACACTTATTATGCCTGTTTTTCAGATGAGAAAATTGAGGCACACAGAGATAAATAAATCATCCAAAGTCAATTAATAGGTGGCAAAGACAAATCTCAAGAACAGGCCATTTGTTTTCAAAATTATATTTTTAATCCCTGCTAACCATAATGCTGATCTACCTAGGGAGAATACGGGGATTTAGGTATGAGTTATATTTAAAGTTTTTACAATACATCCATGTGTAAATGTCTAAGAGGTAATTGGAAATATGATAATGGAACCCAAAAGATGTCAATGCTGAAGATAAGAGACTTGGAATGCTTCACTGTATAAGTGTTAGTTGAAATCACAGATATGTCCAAGAAATAATGTAGGCTTCTATTGACCCAAATTAGAGTAGCAGGGAATTTCAGATAGCTTGATGGCATCAGGAATCTCTATATATAGACTCTTTCATAATGTTAAAACAATTACTTTATTGTTTCATGAGTAAGATTTGTTTTATACTTTGTGTATGTTTGAAATCATTATTTGATCAAAATGTTTGGATATGTGGTACACACCTGCACTATAACTGCATCAAGTCCAGATTCTAACAGCTAATTTAAATAAGTTGAGAGTAGTAATCAATATTTAGCTATGACTGACTCTAGATTTGAACAACCGGGGTAGTCTCCCTTCTAAATCCAGTTGTGAATGCTCTAAACAAAGTTTTACTGTTGTCACAAGACAATTGGAAATAGTCATTTGTCTTTCCTGCCCAATGAACATTTTGGACAATAAATTGTAAAGTCTTGGGCTTAGATGATCTGGGCACAGAAGTAAGATTGATACTTTAATATCCCTGCTACTATAAAAGTTCATTACCTAAATTCTTGGCTCTTCTATAGCCCACCTTACTTCTTTGTCAGTTCCAATAAAATATGCATACATGAAGACTGAGCTATTACTTGCTTGTATCATCACCAATAATAGTTGACCCACTGGAGATTTTCCTAGGCTTCTATATGCAGTTCAAAACTTTTCCATAAATTGAAATGGACATTGCCCATGAACCTGAGATACATCAAATCATTTTGTTAAATAAAAGGACAAAATAATTAAAAACTATGAAATATTATAGTCAGCTAATTTTATTATTATTGAGCTATAGTATCTGCACCATTGTTAAGGGACATTTTCCTTACATGCAGTATAACTCTGAATAAGAATTCTATTAAAAAAAAAAAAGCATTTTCAATTTGTCAAAGTTTTGGTATAGAATAAGTTACCTTGTCACTTCTGCTTAATTCAAACAAATCAACAGAGTTACCAGACATAATTACCAGATATCTTAAAGGAGAAAAATTCAGAAACATGATATGATTATAAACAGAACGTTAAAATAAAACATAAATGTAAGTTGGAACAAATTATCTCCATGGAATCAATAGATTCATTCCTGAAAATCCTAAAAGTAAAGGGAGCCTAGCAAAGTGTATTTTATCTTTTTTTTTTCATAATAAAGCCTTTAGTCATCCTTTGAATGGCGTATTTTCTGAAGATATCTTAAGACAAAAGATTAGTGTCATTGCCCCAAATTTCCTAGGCCTTAATAACCCAAGTATCGCAGAGTGTTATATTGACAGAAATAACTAAAATTTCAGTCTTTTCCAACTCTTATAACTTCAGTTGCTTATAGGAGTGTAAGGTATACTCATATATGTTCAAAAATAAGTATAACTTTTTTGGCATTGCTCCTTTTTTTAGTTGGCCCCCTCTTCTCTCTTGGTGATGCTGTGGTTCTATTCAGTGGTGAGATCTTCAGTTCTGCAGTGCTGGTGGCCCAGTCTCTGCTCTAAAAAGCCACAGAGCTCCCTAAAATGAATGACTACCTATATTTTCCTGGTACCAAATCATTCATTGCTTACCAAAGGTGAAAATTCTGACCTTCTGGTACTTAATATCTTTCACTCCTAAGTGAGCTTACCTTTGTGCCTCAATGCAACATCTGTCTCTTGACCTCTCTCCATTCTCCCAGAATGTTATCTTCTATTTTAGTGACTTCTCTGCCCATGTTTTCATTTCTTTCTCAGAGATAAAACCTGGATTTTAGAGCTGTAAGTAGAAATGAGTGAGTGCGGTATAGTTCTATAGGTAAAATAGTTTAGTATTCAACGTGCAAAGGCAGGATGAAGTAAGTGTAGGTGAGCAATAGTGAATGGAGTGGTCATGCTTACATAAAGATACGATCTGGGAAATTAATAAGAAACCAATGCAAAACTTAGTATTCATGGTATGAGACTCATAGTAAGGATTGTCTCTATGTTCTTGAATAAATAGCACTTCAGGAAAATAATGGCAACCAAAGTTTCCAAGATGGTTGGAAGGTGGAATACCAGCTATGAGACTGATGATATCATCTTCATCTGAATTATTTTAGGCCAGGTATAGAAAATTGGCAATAGGATTTGAAAAGAAGAATGATGTGATTTTTCTTTTAAAGATTTTATTTATTTATTTATTTATTTATTTATTTATTTATTTATTTGAGAGAGAGAGAGAGACCATAAGTGAGGGGAGGGTCAGAGGAAGACAAAGAAGCAGGTTCCTCTCTGATCAGGGAGCTTCATGTGGGGCTCCATCCTAGGGTCCTGGGATCATGGCCTGAGCCAAAGGCAGACATTTAATCAATCAACTCATTCAGGCATTCCCCAGAAGAATGCTGTTAATTGCAAGTAACAAAATTTACTATCAATGATTTAAACCATAACAAGATATCCAAATAATAGTTGTTCCAAGGTGTAATAATGTTATTTAACTTGGACTCTTTTCATATTTCCCTCTGTCATCATCTGTACCTGTGTTCTCTCTCTTCTAATTTCAGAATAGATATAGCAGCCAAATATCAAACTTTTACACAACTATTTTTAAGACAAATGAGATTTCCCTTTTGGTGGTATGATCTTTTATTCCAAAAAATAATCTTTTGGGGCACCTGGGTGGTGGTTAAGTTTTGTAACGTCTGCCTTCAGCTCAGGTCATGATCCCAGAACCCTGAGATCAAGCCCCTTATCAGGCTCCCTGAGCCTGCTTCTCCCTCTCCCTCTATCTGCCACTCCCTCTGCTTGTGAGCTCTCTCTTTCTGTGAAATAAATAAATAAAATCTTTTTTTTTTTTTTTAAAGAATCATCCTGAATCATCCTAACAGACTTTCCTCTTATCCTATTGGTCAAAACTAGGTCATATGAAATGCCCTTAGACTAATCATTTATAAAGGATAATGGATCAATCATGATTTTTCCCACAAGGTTGAGTAAATTTCTGCCTGAATAAATTTAGGTTTTAGTTATAGAGGAAAATGGGGAAATGATGAGATACTCAGTTACTAATGCTGTCACAAAAAACATTGTGGAAAATGAGCCAATACATAGTTTCAGTTCCTAAAGGAGAATATCTCAGACTTTTTCCTTTTCTTTTCTTTTTTTTTTTTTTTTTAACAATGACACAGATTCACTTGCAGAACATAGTTCTTAAGAGAAGGGCCACTTCACTGAACACTGTATTGATAAAGTGGGCTAATAGCTTGAGTATTAGGAAACTAGTTTTACCTCTCCCCTTTTCTTTCCCACTCCAGGAAGTATATCAGAATGCAAGTGAATGAGAGGATATAATTAGGATAACCTTGATGCCACTCTAATTTGTGGAAAAACAGTAAATCATTCTCCAATTTCAGTATTTGAACTATTATTATTACCACCACATAATGGACCCTCTGACACATGTCACAAGTAATTGAAATGCAACAGTGTGTCTAGACCTCTAGGTTAAAAGCTTTGATCTAGAGAATAACCTCTTCCTCCTTTGTAGCCACTATGTTTTGTCATTACAGTATTGCATTTCTTGGACCTATGAATGATCAAAATTGAATGGCAAGATTAAAGGGAGAAGAGAAAACTCTTGGAATCTGAAGTACACAACACACACACACACACACACATATACACACACACCATAACACTCAGCTTATTGATGGTTTGGCAAGTAGTAAACATTCAAAACCAGGGTCTATAAATACAGAGAATTACCTGTAAATTCAAATAATTTTTGTCACAAAAGTCAATCTTCCTCTTGAAAAGGTATGATTAAGATGCAGTAGGAGAGTTATTGCGTACTCACATTTGGCACCTGTTTCTGGAGGAAAAGACAGCCTGGGGAATGCCATTCAGACCCTGAGTTGGGGTTATTAACAAAGTTAAGTGTTCAGAGATTAAAACAAAAAGGCTCCCCAAATAAAGAGAGGAGATATCTCACCGCAAAATATTTGAGGTAAAGTACAAAGAATAGGTTGGGATATCTCAGTCCCAGATGAGAAAAGACTTTTCACTAAATTATAAAACATTTCCTTTTTGAGAGTTAGCACAGGATGGTTGAGAAAACAGAATTTTGAGTTACATGGATTTGGGTTTAATCCCAGCTTTACCTCTTCTTGCCTGTGTGACCACCTAAGACACTGAAATTTTCTCAGTCATAGTTCTAAGATACCTTATCAGATAAATGGGGAAAATGGCACCTACCTCATAGGGTTGTTATTGGGATTTTAGATAATATTTTTAAGTGTGTGGACTCGACATAAATTTACAAAATGGAAGGGCATTATTAAACTTCTTCTTTCCTCATTCTTTTACTTTTTCCAAGAACCAATAGGAAAGGAAGGTTGTTGTTTTCAAAACCTTGGCAATCATAGTAATGAGAGTGAATCAGTGTATAGACAGTGCATTGTGGTATGCATGTACTTAATCTGTCCTCATTGCAATCCTATGAAGTAGATGTTGCTTTTCTATTTTACAGAGGAGAAAACTGAGACTTGGAAAAAGAATTTAGTTGGATTCATGTAGTTTGTCTCCAGAGCCTGCATTCTTAACCACTCTGTTCTATTACTTCCTCCCTTTCTCCTACACACACTTACACACCTATGGAGTCACTGTTAACCTCGTGGGCTTTATTATTTTTTAATTTTAATTACAATTAGTTAACATACAGTGTTATATTAGTTTCAGGTGAACAATGTAGTGATTCAACACTTCCATGCATCATGCAATGTCCCATCATGACTAGTGCTCTCCTTAATCCCCATCGCATATTTTACCCACCTACCCCAGACCCCTCCCCTCTGGTAACCATCAGTTTGTCCTCTACTAAGAGTCTTTTTCTTGATTTTTCTCTCTTATTTTTTCCCCTTTGCTTTTTTCCACATAGGAGTGAAATATGGCATTTGTCTTTCTCTGATGGACTTATTTCACTCAGCATAATACTCTCTATCTCCATCCATGCTATTACAAATGACAAAATTTCATTCTTTTTTATGGCTTAATAGTAGTCCTCTTTATCCATTCATCATGTGATGGACACTTTTGTCACTTCTATAGCTTGGCTATTGTAAATAATGCTGCTATAAACATCAGGGTGCATGTGTCTCTTTGAATTAGTGCTCTTGTATTCTTTGGGTAACACTTAGTAGTGCAATTGCTGGATCATTAGGTAGTTCAGTTTTTCACTTTTTGAGGAACCTCCATACTGTTTTCCACAGTAGCTCCACCAGTTTGCCTTCCCACCAACAGTGCATGAGGGGTTCTATTTCTCCATGTTCTCACCAAAATTGTTTCTTGTGTTGTTGACTTTAGACATTCTGATAGGTGTAAGGTAATGTCTCATTGTAGTTTTGATTTTCATTTCCCTGATAATAAGTGATAATGAGCATCTTTTCATGGGTCTGTCGGCCATCTGGATATGTTTTTGGAGAAATGTCCATTTATGTCATCTGCCCATTTTTAATTGGATTATTTGTTTTTTAGATATTGAGTTTTTAAGTTCTTTATATGTTTTGGATACTAATCCTTTATTGGATACGTCATTGGCAAGTATCCCCTCCCATTCCATAGGTTACTTCTCAGTTTTGTTGATTGTTTCATTTGCTGTGTAGAAGCTTTTAATTTTTATGTAGCCCCAATAGTTTATTTTTGCTTTTATTTCGCTTGCCTCAAGAGACATATCTAGAAAGAAGTTGCTACAGCTGACATCAAAGAAGTTACTGCTTGTGTTCTTTTCTAGAATTTTTATATTTTCAGGTCTCACATTTAGACCTTTTTGTGTATGGTGTAAGAAGTTGGTCCTGTTTCATTCTTTTGCATATTGCTGTCCAGTTTTCCAACATTATTTGTTGAAGAGACTTTTTTTACCCATTGGATATTGTTACTGCTTTGGTGAAGATTAAATATATATTTTTATTCATTTGAGAGAGAGTGGCATGGGGAGTGGAGAGGCAGGAGAAACAGACTCCCTCTGGGCAGAGAGCTGGATATTGGGTATGAAGCGGAGCTGCATCCCAGGGCCCAGAGATTATGACCTGAGATGCAGGTAGATGCTTAACCATCGGAGCCACCCAGGTGCCCTTGCTTTGCTTTGTTGAAGATTGATTGACCATATAATTATGGGTTCATTTCTGAATTTTCTATTCTGTTTTATTGATCTATGTGTCTATTTTTGTGTCAGTACCATACTGCTTTGATTACTACAGCTTTCCAATATAACTTGAAGTCTGAAATTGTGATACCTTCAGATTTGCTTTGCTTTTTCAAAATTGCTTTGGCTGTTTGTGGTCTTTTGTGGCTCCATACAAATTTTAGGATTCTTTGTTCTAGTTCTCTGAAAAATGCTGTTGGTTTTTTGATAGGTATTGCACTACATGTGTAGATTGCTTTGGGTAGTATAGACATTTTAACAATATCTGTTCTTCTGATCCATGGGAGTGGAATATCTTTCCATATTTTAGTGTCATCTTCAATTTCTTTCATCAATGTTTTACATTTTTCAGGGTATATGTATTTCACCTCTTTGGTTAGGTTTATTCTTAGGTATCTTATTCTTGTTACAATTATATGGAATGTTTTATTAATTTATCTTTCTGCTACTTCATGATTAGTGTGTAGAAATGTAATGGATTTTTGCATATTGATTCTGTAGCCTGTAACTTTACTGAATATGTTTATCAGTTCTAGGAATTTTATGGTGGAGTCTTGAGTTTTCTATATATAGTATCATGTCATCTGCAAATAGTGAAATTTTCACTTCTTCCTGACCAATTTAGATTCCTTTCATTTCTTTTTATTCATCTAATTACTGTGAGTAGGACTTCCTGTACTATGTTGAATAAAGGTGGTGAGAGTGGACATCTTTGTCTTGTTCCTGACCTTAAGGGAAAACCTCTCAGTTTTTTTCTCATTGATTTTGATGTTAGCTGTAGGTTTCTCATATATAGCCTTTATTATGTTGAAGTATGTTCCCTCTAAACCTACTTTGTTGAGTTTTTTTTTTTTTTTATCATGAATGGATGTTGTACTTTGTCAAATATTTTTCCTGCATATATTGAAATGATTATATGGTTCTTCTCCTTTCTTTTATTGATGTGATGTATCACATTGATTGATTTGTGAATATTGAATCACCCTTGCAATGTGGGCTTTATTCTTTAAATTCACACAGAGGCTAAGATCACAGTGATTAAAAATCACACATGGCTTCATACTTCTACTGCCTGCTTAATTCCAGTGCCTGGGGGATAGTTTAGATGCCTACTGCTTTGGTTTGGGGCTTGCTGCCAGTAAAGTTTCCCGTATTCCAAGCAGCTGGGATGGCAACAAGCAGCTGCTCTGAAATGTGTTTGAATCTCATCCCCTCAGTGAGGAGACAGCTGTGCTTATCTATGGAAAAACTCTGGAAGATTGTTTTGTGTTTTATAAGACACTCTAGGCAGGATGAGAGTGATTTTTGATTTGAAAAGAGACTAAATTCAAGAAGAGAACTTTTTAGCATTTCCCCATTGTCAACACTTTCCCAACCTCTGATATTCTCTCAGATACAAAGTTTGTGAGTCTTAAACAAATAGAAACAGTTGTTTTAAAGACACTTTAATTGTTTTCCTCAAGGTGCATTTTTTTACACCTGACATATCCCAATGCCTCACATCTCAGCATTTTGTTGCTCCAGGATTCTTCTGTAATAATTTCTGAAGCATTGTTTTGTCTTGTTACCTGCTGCCCTTTCCTTCCAGCATGTGGATGAAGCAATAATCACATGAGCCAATACTACTACTTCTTATCCTAGATTTAAAACACTGAAACAGGGATGCCTGGGTGGCTCAGTGGTTAAGGCATCTGCCTTTGGCTCAGGATGTGATCCTGGAATCCTGGGATCAAGTTCCACTTCAGGCTCCCTGTGAGGAGCCTGCTTCTCCCTCTGCCTGTGTCCCTGGCCCGCCCCCCCACCCCCGTCTCTCATGAAAAAATAAATACAATCTTAAAAAAAATGCACAAAACACTGACACAGTACATAACTGTGGTGTCTGTAGGCCATTAGCAGGCATGAGGCTGGAGTAGCAACTAGATGTACCAGTTACGTGAGACTATAGGAAGCATAAGATATTAAAAAGTCACACAGTGGTCCAGAAAACTGGCAACTTTATCATAGATTTTGTCATAACAATTGTCTAAAGCTAGTCATGTTTTCATTATGGCTCTTACTTACTAGATGATTGTGAAGTTAAGTTTTAATTAAAAAATAGAAGCCACTGCTATGTTTTATAGAGTCATGTTAAACCATGATCGAGTCTTCAAAGACTCTGGAAAAGTTGAGTTACCAAAAATTGCAATATGAGGCAGAATTTCAGATGTACTTCAACAAAACAGAGACCTGATATTTTACTTAAAGTCAGAAAACCACATTCTGTATATAAATATGTACAATATGTAGGCTTATGTACATAAGTAATAATTTAAAGTTTATTCATGTATCCTTTTTACTTCTGTAGCATCTCTTTTCCTAACAAAATACCAGAATTTTTCTAGAGACGCATAGGCATGTTTGACAGGATATTAAAGATCTAAGTATGCCAAAGCCTTGAGAGTTAAATAAGCCATCGCTCTCCCATGTTTTATTTTACTAAGAATAGAGTTAGGGAAAATAACTACTTGACTTTGTATGAATATTTCTTTGATTGAATGAGAGCACAGACATATGAACTTTCTTTTAAAACACACACACTATTATACTCACAGAAATGAAAAAGTAAGTACTATGAAATTTTAAGAATGAAAACATGCCATACTGAAATTGAGGAGACATAAAATCTCATTTTGCTTGTCATGGTTACTATTGCTCACAGAACTTTTCTCCACTAAAGATGTTTTGAGTACTCACTTCCAGCTCAGTTTAACCAATGGGAGACAATTGGTAGACTATTGACAAGCAATCATTTACTTTTGGCTTTTTAGCTACTTTCATAGTCTCATCTTTTTAATTTCCCTTCATACCAGGAATTGTAACAGTTCATGGTGTTGATGATAAGTTGAGGATTGCCTTGCAATAAAGTTCTTGTACTACATTCTGTGTTTGAAACATCTGGAATAGTTTCATTTTCCTCACTGGATCATGACTAATATTTTCACTAAAAGGATTGTGATAAACAGCCTCAGAAATGTGGGGTGTGTGTATGTGTGTGTGCGCGCGTGTGTGAGTGTGTGCGCGTGTGTGCATACATGTATGTGTTGGGATAGGAAAGAGTCATAGTACTTGTCCCTTCAACTCTTGTCAGGAAATGTTCTTCTGCTGTTCCTGGCTTTTCAAAACATGGGTAGAATTTGTCTTCAGTTTTGTTCCACCAAAACTTCCAAATTCTATGTTGTATTATTTGCCAGTTCACCTTAAAAACTTATAAATGCCATAGCTTCATTATGTGCATATGTATGTGTACGTGTAAAGCCCCACCTTAGTGTGTTATAAACACTTTCACACATAATCTTAACAACTAGCCCTGAAATGTATTTTTATTATAATTATACTGAAAGGAAACAGAAGCTCAGAGAAGCTAATTATTTTCTTCTCAGGCTGCATATTTAAGGTGTGACAGAATTAGAGTTCAAACATAGATTGTCTACTGTAAAAATCAATGCTTTATTTTTGAGCTAATAAACATATTACTTATTGATATATTGCATTAAAATTATTAAGAGTGATATTAATCTAAAATGCGGGAATTCTCAATTTTCTGAGAAGCATGTCTTTCAACAGATTTGTGTTTAGAGTTTTAAACATAAACAATGAGAAGTATAATTTGAACAAGGATTTTCATCCCATTCTTAGACTCTAAAAACTTTTTGTTTTATGGAGCTTTCATATGGAGCATCTAGGAAATATTGTTTTGGGGCGGAATAGAATGAATAAGTGATATCACGTCTACCTTTGAAAATATTTTGCATATGGTTTCTGTACTTATAGTTCTATAATTTATATAAATGGTCCTTAAAGTATTTTATTTGTGTGCCAAATATCTCCAATAGTTTGTCTCAAGCAATTAGGGTGAAAAAGACAGTATTAGCTTTCCTACATTGATCTTGTTGCCTTATTATGACTCTAATGTTAGATGAAATATAAATTGTTACGACAATGTATAAAAGGGTGATCCAGCCTATTCTAGGTATCATTGAATACTTCCCTAAGAAAGTGATATTAATGTGAGATGTAAGTGGGGAAAAGGAGTCTCCCTGATGAAAAGAGAAGAGGTTATTTCCAGGCAGATGAAATGGCTTGTGAACAGGAATAGAGGTGAGAAAAAAATATGTGGCAAATTTAGAAACTAAAATATTTTAATTTCATTTTATAGCTGAGCCACATAATATAAAAGCAAAAAATAAAGTTGAGTATGCAGGATGAGACAAGACTAGCTAAGACTTTGTAACTTGTAACAAAAACTTTAGAATGAAGATAAATTTTAAAGTCCAATGCAAACCCATCAGTATACTGTAAAACAAATAGATTTGTTTTTTGAGAGGTAATTTTTGCCTTATTGTAGAAAATGGACCAGAGAGGAAGGAAAATACAGAGATAGAGCCCAGAAACATCCTGCAGTTTTCCAAGTTAAAGAAGATAATGACCTGTTAATAGGATGGTGATGGTAGAGAAGGAAAGATAATCGAAGGATTGGACTGAGGGCTGTGGTGATTGACTAGATGTGACTGGTGAAGGAAAATGATGAGTCAAAGGTGATTTTTAGTTTTTGTTTAGGTGGTTGACTAGTTGATGATTCCTCAAGTGAGGTAAGGAATTTTAGATCTAAGATGATGAAATTTTAAGAATCATAATCGTAAGCAAATTAATGGTGATTATAGCCTGTGGATTCAGACTGAAGGGGAAAGATGAGGGCAGAGTTTAAGATCCAGATGATTAAGGAACATCTGGAGAAAACATCCCGCACAGGGAAATTCTACATCTTGCAAACTGAGAGGTAAATGGGTAAAACAGACTTGAAACTAGGAAGAAAGTTTTTAATAAGTATAAAGTACTTAGCAGTTTTGAATATTAAGAACTTATGAAAGGTAAAAACTAAAATTCCTACTAGAAGGAGAAGACTTCCATTTCTGGATAGAATGCAGTAGATTATGATAACCAGTGACTCCACCAACACCAACTAGAAAGCCAGATAAGAAACATTTAGAATTAAGCACAAAATATTTAACATGGCTGTATTTGGACCCCTGGAAGAAAAAGAAGAAAAAAGGAAACAAAAGCAATATTTGAGGAAATAATTGCCTAGAATTTCCTGTTACTGATCAAATTAACGGATCCAAAGCAGGATGTAAAAGAAAAAAATCTGACTAGATACATCATAGTCAAACCAATGATCAAAAAGAAGTCAGTTAATATTTTAAAGGCAACCAGAGAGAAAGACCTCCTTTCTTCAGAGGAGATTCATGAAAACTTATTAACTGCTTTCTCAAAAGAAATGATGGAATCTTGTAGAAGATGGAATGATCTCTTTAAGGGAAAGAAAACAGGTGCCAGTCCAGCATTCTATAACTAAGAATCATATACTTCAGAAGCTGAAATGAAGATCCTTTAAGAAAAAATAAAAATTGATAGGATTTCTCTCTATCAGGCCATTTGAAAAAGCAATACTGAAAGTACGTTTTTATATAGAAGGACATTTTTCTAAAATGGAAACATGGAAATGTAAGGGGAAAATTACATATTTGAGAATATAAAAAATATGGCAGTACAAAAAAATTACAATTACCCTATTGAGTTGAAAATCTATTTAGAAGGAGAATTCACTATGACTATATTGTAAAAATTGAAATGAGTAAATAGAATTTGGATTTTCTAAAGAAGAATGGTAAAAGTAATCTTTATATGTATATTTTTAAAGGATTTGTTTATTTATTTGAGAGAGAAAGCATGAGCAGGAGGAGGGGCAGAGGGTGAGAGTCTCAAGCAGACTTCCTGCTCAGTGCAGAGCCCAGGGCAGGAACTCAACCCCTTGATCCTGAGATCATGACCTGAGCCAAAATCAAGAGTTGGACACTTAACCAACTGAGCCACCCACATGCCCTAAAGTAATACTTTATATTAAATCTTAGTAAATCAAAGTATACTTTAATCTTTAGACTAACCAAAACAAAAATAGTTAAAAAATATATATATATTATATAATAAAATATGTATATGTATATATTCATATATATATATATATATATATATATATATATATATATCTGAGGAGGTACTAGAGAAGGAAAATGGAAGATTATAAAATATGTCATTAGCCCAAAGGAAAGAGGATAAAGATATAGTACACAAATATGTCAAATAAAATATGAATAGTAAGATAGTTATAAACACAACCTGACTTTGTAATTATATTACATAATAGGTGAATGAAGGAATCAGTTAAGGAGTAAAATTTCCAAACTTAAATAAAGAAAATACCATAGAATACTTTAAAAAGAGACTTATATTAAATATAGGGAGGAATGCCTGAGGGGTTCAATTGGTTGAGTGCCTGAACTTTTGGTTTCTAGCTCAGGTCATAATCTTAGGGTCCTCAGATTGAGCCCCATGTCAGGCTTATGCCAGCAGGGAGTCTGCTTGAGATTTTTCTTCTTCCCTTTGTCCCTTCCCCCACTCAATGCTCTCACTCTTTCTCTCTCTCTCAAAACAAATGAATAGATCTTAAAAAAATATATAAGGGCAAATAAAAATAGAAAGTAAAAGATTGAAAAAGGTATGCTCTTCAAACACTAATCAAAAGATTGCTGATAAAGTAGAATTCAAGGCATAATTAGTGCACATGAAGAGCATTTCACAGTTACAAAGTGGTTTTCTAAGAAGACTCTAGCACTGTTATAAATCTCTATGAATTCAATACTCTAATGTAAAATGTATAACCTTTCAAAAATTTGACAGAATTGGACATTTGCTTCTTAGCCTATTGTAGTGACTGAACCTGGGCTTTCCTTGCTATCCTGAACAACCATAACATTGAATGAAATATATATTACAAGTATTTTTAAATACTGGACAATGAATGTTAGAGTCTTGCAAATCCTGAGAAAAGGCAAAAATTATTAAGTGTGAGCTTTAACTTCACCCAAAATTTCACCCAGAGATGTTGCAAGAAACAAGACCAAAATTCAAACAAAATCCCAAAAAAACTAAAAATCAATTGTAATTCTACATATTAGCAATAAAAAGTCAAAGAATTTCCAAAACAAATTTTATAGTAACATTGAAAGCAAAATGTGATGGGAAAAATTATCATCATATATGCAAGATGTTTAAACTGAAAATTATAAACTTTTGTTGGGAGAAACTAAACAGTAAAATGAAGACCTATACTATGTTTATAGATTAAGAGTCAATATTGTTACATCATCATTCTATCCAGAATGACCTACATATTAAACATAATTGCAATCTGTATTCCCACGGGCATTTTTGCTGATTCTATAAATCATAGAAATCCAAATGACCTGAAATAGTAAAATCAATTGTTAAAAAATGAGTTTATGTTGTATGCATTTTACTTTAAAATTTAATATAAGTTATGCCTGAATGTCTCAGTCAGTTGAATGATTGGCTGTTGGTTTCCACCCAGGACATGATCTCAGAGTCCTGAGATCAAGCCCCACATAAGACTCCATGCTCAGCATGGAGTCTACTTGTCACTCTCCCTCCTCCGCTGCTCTTTTCCTTACCCCCACATACAAGCACACAGTCTCTCCCTCTAAGAAAAGAATATAAAACCAAAGGATTCAAAATGGCATAGTATGGCAAAAAGATAAACATAGATATAGAAACAAATTGAAAGTCCCGATATAGGCTCATACATATATGCTCAAATTTAATTTTGACAGTGGTTTCAAACTAGCTTTAAAAAGGAAAGAAAAGCATTTTTACCAAATCGTGCTTGAAAACTGGATATCTACATGGGAAAAAAAAGTGCTATTTACCACTCCACAAACAAAAGTCAATACAAAGCTAGCCATAACCTTAAACATCTAAATCTAAAACTTAAAACATCTAGAAGAAAACATAAAAGAAAATTTTGGTAAGCTTGTTTGGTAGCCTAACATTTTTTGGAAGAAAAGAAAAATCACTAACCAAAAAAATAAAAATAAATTGATAAATTGGATTTCATCCAATAAAATAAAACTAAGAAATCTTCCCTTGCCAGAAAATTAAAAAATGAAAATAAAAATAAGCTCCTGTCCATGAGGTAGCTAAGAAATAAATGATAAAATATGGAAAACATTTGCTCTGAGGTAGAAGATGAATGAAGATACCTGGCAATACTTCTGCACTACGGTGATAATGTGAAAGAAAAAAAGACAAAATAAATAGAAGAAATACAATTGTTATTATTCATAGATGAAGTGTTTGTGTACCAGAAAATCCAAAGGAATCTAGAAAAATATTTAAATAATTAAGTGAATTTTTCATGGTCTCTAGATGCAGGTTAATATAAACATAGGAGAATATATTCAGCTTCATTAGTTATCAATGAAGTGCCAATTAAAATCTCAACTGTAATCCTGCCAAAATAGTTAAAGTGAAAAGTATGAGGAAAAAGTGTCGGTGAGTATATGTAGCAATTGTAACTATCATATATTACTTTTATATATGATAGCATAAATTATGGAAGTATAAATTTGCAGGAGCACTTCCACTTTTTATATGAAAATATCCAATAAAACTGAGCATGCATTTTTATTACTCTGCAATTGCACTTTCAGGTATGTATCCAACAAAATTTCATGTATTTGTTCACCAAAATACATGTAACAGAATATTCATAAATTGCTATTCATAACAGTGCTAAACTCCTTTAAAGTCCATCAACTGTAGAATGGATAAATAAATTATGATGTTTTTACATTGAGGATATTATATCAGAATGAGAATTACGTGATCTCATAAGTGAACTTTGATTAGAAGAAACCAGATGTATAAGGGTATATATTGAATTATTTAATATGCATGTTATATATCTAACATATATGTTATAGAAATAGTATGTAAATATTACATACAAGTATATTTACATATATGCTTATGTTATATAATATATTAATTATATACTATATCATGTATTTAATATATGTATCAATATTATATATGAGTATATTTACATATAATTTACATTGTAAACAATGTTTTGATTATGCATAATATAGTTTATATATTATACATATTTAATATGCATTATATTAATATACATTAGAAAAAAGAAAATATTTTTTAAAGGAAGACCATTTTTTAAAAATTATTTATTTATTTATGAGAGAGAGAGAGGAAGAGACACAGGCAGAGGGAAAAACAAGCTCCCTGAAGAGACCCCAATGCAGGACTCAATACTGGGACCCCAGGATAATGCCCTCAGCCAAAGGCAGACACTCAACCACTGAGCAATCCAGGCAATCCAAAAAGAAAAATTATTTTTGTGAAAATAAGAAATCACTTGAGAAATTATGAAAATAGGGTCAGGGAGTATAACAATTGTTTTTTCAAAATCTAGCTGTGTTTTGAGGTAGGATTTTATGAACATTTAAGCACTACAATGAAAATGTCAATAAAAAGGAATACCATAAAGATGTGGTAGTATAAAAGAATTACTAATTGTGCACAGTCCCCAAGAAGGCAGAGAGAAGTCAAATCTAGAGCACAGTTAGTAGTTGGTTATAGACAGAATAAGAGATAACTCTTTCATTTTAGTGGAAGTGGTTAAGGATAAAATTTAGATTCAGGCAGGTTCATTTTGCTGCTTCTATTTTTGTTTCTAATTTATTGTTGCTATTGTCTGTTTCCTTGCTTATTTGTTTTATATTTATTTCAGGTGAAATGTTCTGCAGAACAAATGAGAATATGAAGTGCTAGAGGTTTGATGAGAGTAGAAGTTTGAAATAATGCTTGGGTAGAATGAGTACAATAATTGTCTACAGACCCAACACAGCATTATCTGTAAGCTTCAGGCTGGTCTCCATCAATTTAACTAGAAACCCATTTTCCAAATGAGAAGATTCTCTAAAAGTAGGAGGGAGTCATCAATAGATCAGTGCTAGGAACATAGGCAGTTCTCTTCTACTAGGTGTTTGTAGCAGAAGAAAATGAACTAAGAAAGGTAGGTGTTGCTAATAGAAGGATTAAATGGTAGGAAGATAATCAAGAGAGAGTAAAGAGTAGGAATGTGAAAAGATTGATGGAAATGGAAGTCCTTGCATGAATTGGAACACTAATGCCATTTGGGTTTTTAGCTTCACAGAACCTACTTTCTCCTTGCTTTTGGTCATGCAAGAAATAAATGTAGGATCTAGGGCCAATCCTGTTACTTCCATGCTCTCAGTCCAGAGTTCTTACAGCGATCATCAAGGTGTCATGCTGAATACCAATAATAGATGTCTGTGGGGAGGGCAGACCTCGGAGCCCTGTCTGATGTTGGAGAGAAGAGAAAGCACAGGTTTTTAACATTGATGTTGAGACAGGCAAATGCCAAAACCTGCCCACTCCTACAACTTCTGCTTGGGAAAGTATGTACTAATTTTTCTGAATTTGTGTAACTAGTACCTGAACTGTAATGATTATGGAAAATTCAGTTCAGCATTTGCCTTTAAGTAAACATAGTTGAAGAGCAGCTAAGGATAGCTCATTGATATTACCAACCATGTTTTTATCACAGGCCATTTCAAATAGAATTAAAAGGCATTTGGAGTAGCCACCTGAATTGGTGTTATGTTTGTGATTATTTCCTTTTAAGATGATGCAGAATGTTTTGGGCTAGAGTATGTGCTTCAGAAAAAAATTAGCTTTGAAAATGCTTTTTGACGGGACAATATTACAAATGAATAAATGTCATAATTCATTTTATGTCTGGCTGTCTCAGTAGTGTTAAATTTCTTTAGTTGTTCCATGCATCGATTTTCCTCCCTTTTAACTTAAGTTATCTTTTTCTGTTGTCACGTTCCGATGGAGGGTTGGCAAAGGACAAATTTACTATGTGAATCCTATCAGTGGCCCTTCGGAATAACTCTTCATATTCAAAGTGGAGCCATCTTCTCAATTTAATTATAAGCTTGACAATTTCAATTTGGATATGTAACTCCATTTTGACTAGCCTTAACAAAGTCCCTAATTTGATTTTCCCATTAAGCCAGCCTGGCTGTTTAGCATTTTTGAATGCATTTGAAAAGAGAAAATGCTTTCAATACAGGTCTTTCTTCTAAAAATCTGTTCAGAAACAAAAGAATATGTCAAGCAAGTATTTGGATAAAATTAGCTCCTCAAGAGAGGTTCAGGATAGATAATAAAAACATATTGAATTAGATTATGGAAATTTGCTGACAAATATATATTTAAACACTTCGAGTGGTGTACAGCTACCACAGATCAATCTAGTGATGAAAATGACACCTATACAATATAAATATTGTAAAAATCTGTAATATTTTTAAGAAACATTTATGCTGTTATCTACCAAGACACATACATAATGCCCTTTCACATTACTTATGCTAAACTTATTCCTAATTAGATAATTTAACTGAGAACTTTAAAACTAAGTAATGATTAAATAGAACCTATAGGTTAGGGAACCAAATCCTGGTTTCTTTCTTTCTTCTTCTTTTTTTTTTATTATCATTTTTAAAAATCATGGTAAGTATACTCTTTAACTGTCATCCCCTATTTCCCACATCCTCTACCTGCCTCCCTTCTGTGAACCATGTCTATTTTCTATAGTTAAGAGTCTGTTTCTTAGTTTGTCTCTCTCTCTCTCTGTTTTTCCTTTGCTTGTTTTATTTCTTAAATTCCACATGAGTGAAATCATAGGGTATATTTCTTTCTCTGACTGACTTATTTCACTCAGCATTATACTCTCTAGCTCCACTCATGTTGTTGCAAATGGCAAGATTTCATTCTTTTTTATGGCTGAATAATATTTCATTATATATGCATATGTATGTGTATATATATGCATGTGTATATATGCATGTGTGTATATATATACACTATACACACACCACATCTTTATCCATTCATCTCTTGATGGACACTTGAGCTGTTTCCATATCTTGGCCATTATAAATAATGCTGCCATAAACATAGAGGTGCATGTATCCCTCTGAATTACTGTTTTTGTATTTTTGGGTAATGCGATTCCTGGATCATATGGTAGTTTTATTTTTTAAGTTTTTGAGGAAACTCCATACTGTTTTCCACAGTGGCTACATCAATTTGCATTCCCACCAACAATGCAAAAGAGTTCCTTTTGCTCCACATCCTTGCCAATATCTGCGGTTTCTTGTGTTTTTGATTTTAGCCATTCTGACACATGTAAGGTGATACCTCATTGTACTTTTGATTTCCCTATTGATGAGTGATGTTGAGCATCTTTTCATGTGTCTGTTGGCCATCTGCCTGTCCTCTTTGGAGAAATGTCTATTCATGTATTTTGACCATTTTTAAACTAGATTATTTGTTTTACAGGTGTTGAGCTGTATCAGTTCTTTCCCAATCCTAGTTTCTATTACAAACTAAGGCAAACAAATTAATTTAATTTTATTTGAGAATCAGAGAAAATTTGGTTTGTATTTACATTATGATATATTATATTTTATTTTATTTTAAGATTTTATTTATTCATGAGAGACACACACAGAGAGAGAGGCAGAGACATAGGTAGAGGGAGAAGCAGGCTCCATGCAGGGAGCCTGACATGGGACTTAATCCCAGGTCTCCAGGATCACACCCTGGGCTGAAGACAGCACTAAACCTCCACCCGAGATGCCTAATGACATATTTTAATAATTTAATAATGAAATGATATTATGCAATTCTATGTCAGAATCTATAATATGATTTATGTTCTTTTCTTTATCTTATTGAGATCCACATTTTAAAATTTAAAAATGTTTTGTTATAAATTAGTACTAATCTCAAAGTTTTTAAGCTGTTTGGAGTTTATAATGATGACTGAGTATTTATATTTACAATTTCAAAATAAAAAACGTCTTCTTAGAAAATAATGGAGTATAAAGATTATCAGACCACCATCCTGATAAAATACCTTGGCAAGTAAAATAACTTCATTTTTCTTAGTACCAGTATACATTATAAAAGTTCTATAATATTCCCCAAATCAGTTATTAGGTAGTCAATTTTTAAATTTTAGACATTTTATTAATGTTAGTGCAGATTCTTTAACTATTCATACCTTAAAGTAAACACACATCGAAAGTAACATATTACTGAAAGGCAGGGTGTATAATGGGTAAGAGCACCAGGTACTTGAAAGAGACTGCCTTGGCTCAGATTCTGGCTCTCCCATTTAACAACTGTGTGGCCTTAAGCAAGCTTACCAAGCCTTCCAGTTCCTTTGTTTCCTCATCTCTCTAAAATGGAGATAATAGTAGTACTTACCACATAGTGTTGCTGTGACTTAATGTGTGTCAACTACTTAGAACAGGGCCAACACACAGGAAGCACACAATAGATACATTAACGATTGTTATAAGCTGTTATTATAATTGCAGCCCAACTCCACACATTTGCCTTTCAAGTATTGTACTGTGCAGGTGCAAATCCACCAGGGGTCTTTAAGTTTAGGTAAACATTGAGACTCACAAGAATTTCATAGTCTACACTTGGCACCAGTTTACCCAGAAGGTTTTAAGAAAGGAAATATAACTCTTCAGGCAACGTCAGGATTTTTTCTCTGCAAGAGTCCCGATAGTGGTAGCTTGTATGGCAGTTTGCACAGGGTTTGGGAAGCTATGCTTTCCCCAGGTGACAGCCTAGATGCAAGGGGATGAGATCCATATCAACGGGAGTGAGGTTCCCTTCCTGAGCATCCTCCTATAAAACATATATCTGATAAAGTTCTTCTATCCAGTATTTGGGGAGTTAGAATAGTATAGTACAAGACATTCTGGTGTTCTGACGTATGTAAATGAGAAACTTAGAAAATTAAAAGAAGGAATAACTACCTTGTCTTTTTATTACTCTTGATTATCAACATCGCCATAGGATTTTGACAAGGGTTTGCCAGCAGGTGTTCCACTTGTAGTTGTGAAGGACTTACATCACAGGTATTGAACATGGGTTTTTATAAAAGGATCCAGATGTTCCGTTCTGTCACATGCACAAAAAGTTGACATTTAATGAGGAAAAATAAAGTATCTGTAACGCCATTGAATTGCTCCTTTCCCAGAGCAAAGCATTACAGACATATCTCTAACTAGGACCAAACCTTTTGTCTGAAAACACTCTTAGAATGGGACAAATCGGGGGGATCCTTAGGTGGCTCAGTGGTTTAGCACCTGCCTTTTGGCCCAGGGCATGATCTGGAGTCCCGGGATCGAGTCCCACATCGGGCTCCCTGCATGGAGCCTGCTTCTCTGCCTGTGTCTCTGCCTCTCTCTCTCGGTGTCTCTCATGAATAAATGAATAAAATATTTAAAAAAAAAAGAATGGGACGAATTTGTACTGGCCTCTCCATTGAAATCACAGAATACATACTACAAAGCACAAGAGAAACCTAAAATAAAATCAACTAAGATTCCTATAAACTGATAATAATGAGTAGGATTCTATTGAGATAGTCATAATTTGGATTGTTTACAAAATACATCTTACAGTTAGGGTAAGAGCTAATTTACTAAACATAATCTCTTTATATTTATTTAGATCTTTGAAAAAGATGGGGCATAACTTCCTTATTTATGTTTGAACATGGACAATATTGAGAAACTTATTGTAACATTAGTAGATCAATAAGCTCAGTTATTCTAAAACCACACCAAAGTTGTAAGAAAAGGGACAAATCACCAGCATGCAAAGGGACACTATCTTCCTATTTCCTGCGGTAGGAGAGCAGACTTCCAATTAATGAGAGACTTTTCATTTTAGGTAAAAATCCTCTTTTAAGGGTTATTTAAAACCTCATCTCCTATTATGGAAAGGGGGTATAGAAAGCTTGAATTCAAATATTTATATATAACCTTAGGAGGCTTGGGTTATAGAAGCCATTTTTGTTCTCAGTTGATACCTTGATCAAGAACATTTTATCTAGATCATAGAGGAATGTTATCAGATATTAGGGAAAAAAATCTCCTTCTATGGTAATTATTCAGGTTGCATCTGCCTGGAAGAATGTTCAGTTAATGAAAGTGATTCGTTATCATATGAGAATTTTTGGACCTGAGTTTTACAGCCTGATGGGTTTACTGTACTGGGCTTTTAAAGTATATTAATATTATTGTTTGCACAGGTGCATTTGTGAAATTCAGATTGAATTCTGAATTCAATAAGTTGAACACGGAGACCCCAAGTGATGCATTGCCCAACTCAGATTTGGCTTTGTTTTCACAAAGAAGGTTCTATTGAATACTTCCCTTGAAGGATTTTTCATCAAGGAACACTTACATTTTTTTGCAGACAGGAAATCATGCAGTTACTCTCTATTAATAGGCTTGAGCCACTGTTTGGACCTCAAGCAAAATCTCCTATTATTTGTTAGGCTTGTCTGTGCACCTTGCTTGTGTGGCCAGGTACTTGGCTAATAGCAGAGAGATGCATCTTAGCACACATAGCTCTTAGACTTCAAAGATTCTTATAGAATGCTTGAGAAATTTTCCTCATTAAATGTATTCTTGCAGCAATTGTCCTAATTTGTCTGCAAAACTAGTCTTCACACTCTCCTGGGGGAGGCAATTTATCCTATGGCTTTACTGAGTCACCCAGAGAAGTTTTACTACAGCCATTTAGAATTTTAAAATAAACAGTTTTGTCAGATGCCATCATAAGAGATCACAATGGCACAGACAGGACTTTGCTGATTCAATGAAGAAAGAAGACAAGCCAGTTTCCACATGTTAAAGCATGGATTGAACTTAAACATACTCTCTTGGCTATTGGTTTATATATAATACATGGAAAAATCAAAAGGAAATGAAATAAAATACAATCTATACATAACAAGATTACAAAATCAAAAGGAGGAGACATGCATGTAAAAGGAGAAGAGCCAAAGCCACTGGTGGCATCCTGAATGATAGCAGGTCTCTAGAATGTTCTTCCATGAAAGACTTTATGGTTACCCTTGGAGTAAACCAAATATTTTCATGTTTGAGAGTGAGAACTCCCAAGGATCCTCAATACTATTCATGTTAATTCATCATTTAGAAACACTTTCTTCTCCCTATGATGAGATTGGAAACTCCTTTCAGAATCTAATTGGCTCCCAGAGGTTTTAATAAAAATTGCTAATTATTAAAGGACCGATTTTAGTCTATAATCCGTCCACAGAGGAGCATTAATAATGAAGTGTGTTATCCTATCCTAAAGTCTAGTGTTTTTTCTTTAAAGTTACGTACAAATTCAGAAGCTCTAAGTGTCCTCTGAAATACATGTGAGTGCTTCATGAAAGACTGTTTAATGTTTGCAAAGCACTTGTCATTCCTGCCACATGTACAAATTCTACATTTCTGGCTTCAATAAGTAAAACGACTTAAAGATATGTAGTTGCCAAGTACTACTGCCTTTCAATTTACATATTTTTTGGTGTTACCTTTTCAAGGATTTCAGGCTTGGCATATAATGGAGCTAATTAAATTTTCTTCCTAGGAAGCAGCCAGCTAGCCCACTGCCCCAGGCACATAACCTCAGCTTACTACTTTCCTTCACTCATTTATTCTGTATGTGAGATGAGACTCCTTGAGCTGCAAAGGTAGAGTACTCAGGCCACGCAGCTGCTGATGGATTTTAGCAAGCACAGAGCCAGTGTTTGAGTCTCAGCCCTGACAGCACACATCACAGAGAGATGACAGTGGAGGCACATCTTCCTGTAGGAGTTGGCTGGGGATGACAATCTGCCAAACTAAAATAATGGAAGAAGCATTAGTTGTATAAAAATGAACCAGCTCGGCTTAGCTCTAAGGTGTTTTGCGAAATTCTATGGATATCACTCCATTTCCCCCGAGATTATTTTGTCAGAAGACAAAACGATTAAAAACAAAATCATGTGAGAAAAAGTTTGGTTTAGTATTAGTATTTTCATCTCTTTATAATGAGACAATTTTGTCAATTTTCATAAGAAACAAAGGAAATGTATTTAAAAACAATCAGCTATTTGGTAATCACTACACTAGGTTCCTTGACACATATTTATATTATCTAACTTTAATAAGCGTTTATTTTCTATTAAATATCTGAGGAAACTAGGATGAAAATGGCTAAATGATTTGCCCAAGTTCTGAGGCAGACATAGAATTTAAAACCAACTTTCTTTGACTGAAAAGACTTGGCTCTATCTATTTTAATACACTGCATGATCAGTTTAAAAGTTCTGTGTTAAAAAAAAAAGAGAGAGAGACACTTTTAGGTAGAATTATGAAAGTGAATGGTATATATGCATGTGTACACCTATATGTGTGTATAATATTTATGTGAAACTATAAATTCCCTGAAAGGAAGAGTTTTCAGTTGCTGTTTTTATAAAGTTACTTACATATACTATAGCTTTTATTGTGGATAGTCATCTTTTTTTTAAGATTTTATATATTTATTCATGAGGGACACACAGAAAGAGGCACAGACACAGGCAGAGTGAAAAGCAGGCTCCGTGCAGGGAGCCCAATGTGGGTCTCGATCCCAGGACTCCAGGATCACACCCTGGGCTAAAGGCGACGCTAAACCGCTGAGCCACCCGGGCAGCCCGGATAGTCATCTGTTATAGAAAGGGCTCAGAATTACCCCTGGAAATAGGGAAATTCATTACGAAGAAAGCAGCGACCATCTGGACCTGGACCTTACAATATTACATAGAAGTTATAAAATCTCTTTCACTGAAAACCAAGAGGTGGAAATTAATCTCTTTAAGATATCTCAGAAAATAGGATAGGAATGTGTTTATGCATCAGATAAAGAGATAAATGATAAATTCAAGTGGATAGATGAATGTAGATATTTACATAGATACACAAAATGCGGATTAATTCATTTCTGGGGGTAAAATGAAGTGGAACATTTCAGTTTCTGTAACATTAAATCTTTTTATATTTCTGATTGCATTCATGAATAATAGCTCTTTTTTTCCTCCTACAGTTGGATAGCGTCACCTCCCTGATTCAAGCAGCCAAAAATTTAATGAATGCTGTGGTGCAAACAGTGAAAATGTCTTACATTGCCTCAACCAAGATCATCCGAATTCAGAGTCCTGCTGGGCCCCGGCACCCAGTTGTGATGTGGAGAATGAAGGCTCCTGCAAAAAAACCCTTGATTAAAAGAGAGAAGCCAGAGGAAACTTGTGCAGCTGTCAGACGAGGCTCAGCAAAGAAAAAAATCCACCCAGTGCAAGTTATGAGTGAATTTAGAGGAAGACATGTCTACTGAAACCACTCTTCTCCTCTAGTGCCTATATTACAAAGTCCGGACTAAACACAGTGTTTTAATTTTGCACTTAATTCATTTGTAAGTTCACTAACTTTTTAGAATTTAACCCACAAATAATGTAAAACATTGGAGGCAACATATATTTGGGATCATGTCGTTGTCATCTGTGTATGACCAGTACCTAATAAGTACTCAGTACATGCTTGTTGAATGAGTGAACCTTTTAGGGGTCATCCAGTCTTTCCTGTCACAGATGATATCTTACATTTATTACCAAATGAACACTGGAGACTCAAGTGAGTCCTGTTCATCTGTAATAGCTTAAGTACTCTCACCTTACCATTTTGGATTAAAATACTGACATGAGCTCTTGACTTAGTTTTCAATGAAAGCAAAAGACTTCATAAAATATTTCCCCCTTAATCTCTCTATACTTTTTAGTCCTACCTAACCTAACAGACGTATGTGATTCTCTTGATATCTAGAGTTTGAATTTTTTTTCAATCTCTAGATATTTGTATCTATTGTCAATTGATTAGGCTAACACCACAAACTAACCAAGCTCAGTGGTCAAATTCAGCCTTGATTATTAATGAAGCATTTTTGTAACATTATAAATAATACAGTGAGTTTTGATGCCACAAATGCACCTTTAGGCTTCCATAGTGTTCAGCAGTTCTGTACATTGTTAGATTTAAATGGTTCACCAGAATACATATGGAAGAGAAGTTATGAGTCATTGGGGGAAATGGGATACCTAACTATATGCCTGGGTGAGTTATGATTACAAAAATATGAGTTCTGCATGACTCTAAAAATAGATATGTATTAGCTTGCAATTGTAATTAAATGGAAAAGGCTAGTTTGAAAAACATTTTGCTGTTGAGTAAAATACAACTGCATGAAATGTATCAGTGAACTAGGAACTAGAGTTAATGGCAATGAAACTGGAGTGATTTTAACAACATTATTTAAAATAAAAGTCGTTGAGGTAATTTTATAACTCCAGTCACCACACTCATCTTTAGTTAAGTTGCTGAAGGACTTCATAATAGTCTTAGTGTCTAGTGCATTGCCTCTCCCCTGCTCTCTCTGTCTCTGTCTTTGTCCCTGCCCCACATCTCCTTCTTTGGAGGAGTTGTTTCATTTTTTCTCACACACAGAGTTACCATTCACAAGTTTGCAAACATGCATTCCCTATTCTACTTAATCAAAATTATGCTATTACTGTAACTTGACTCTGTACAACATTGCCATTAATGAGTTGTTTCAACAACTATGTCATCTTGTTTGATGAAGTAAAATCCAAACACGCAACATCAGTTGATTCCAGGAAGAGCAGTTTGGGTAAAAAAATGTGTGAAACATAAGAATGCATAAAGTTGAGAGTATGATATGTATGGTACCTTGAGCTAAACAGTGTGGGGAAAAGATTTGTTTAATAGATCATTATCAATTATGTGGAAAGTGCTAACTTTCTATTGTTATGAATTACTGTATTCTTCCAAATGCTGAGCTGCCTTGGCTCAGCATATAAACTTCCTAGGAGGTGAAGCCATAGGTCCTCCCTGCCTTGCACTCTACACTGGCCTACAATAATTATCTAGGACAGAGTCTGCTCTCTAAAAGAAAAAGTAGCGTAGAAAGGAATTAGAGAATCCAGATTTTTCTATTTTCCAGAACTATTTAGATAATAAAAAGCAAAAAAGGGAGTTCCTTTCATTGAAATGCTACTATCATTTTCTTCCAAGAGTAGATATTACAAGACTGACATCTATAATCTACTTTTCTCAGATAGAAGTGTGAATTTATAATGTAGTTGAGAAAACAATTTTTTTTTAAAAATCACCAAACTACTAGTTGTATATCTTAGTTCCTAAAGCCACAAGTCAAGAATCCTAAGTATCATTTAGGAAACTAATGTCTGTTTGATTCTACGTCAGCTTTCCACAAGTTGGAGTTTAGAATGCAGGATTCATGCCAAAAGAACAAATACCTTGAAATCATATCACTACCAAATAACCTCTATAGCTTAAAAAATGACACTTTACCCAAAATGAGGTATGAACAAGGCCTCTTCTTCAAGTAGGTAGATTTCCAGCTTAGCTC
The DNA here is from genome assembly GCF_003254725.2 of Canis lupus dingo. Taxonomy (NCBI): domain Eukaryota; kingdom Metazoa; phylum Chordata; class Mammalia; order Carnivora; family Canidae; genus Canis; species Canis lupus. The sequence goes on along the minus strand of NC_064246.1, from coordinate 17,730,120 downwards.
AAAGCAAATAACTGTAATTAAACAAAATAATTAAAAACATGACTTGGAGAATGTCCCAGAAGCGAAGTCCACTGTAGTAATTATCAAAGGTGCAATAAGACATATAGAGCTGAGAATGATATCTGTCTACTTAAGTAAAATTTCCACAGTGGGCCATTTTGAAGCTTAGTTAGATTCAAACCCACTAATAAGTGCTTATACACAAGAAAAACTAGCAGCAAATATATTAAATGTTTGTGCTAGAAAGCATAGTTAGATGAACCTTATCAGGAAATATGAATGTACTATATATAGTTATATTTAAGTGCTTCTTCTGTGGGGGAATGGTGGACATTTATTAATGAGAGTGACAGGTTGGTGGCCCATCCATGAACCTTTTGAAACCATATCACAGATTGGTTGGTGTTTCTTCTGATGATACATTTGCTTTCACCTGCTAATCAAAACTCACTTTTTTTTAAGTGAAATAAATGTATGCTAACTTTTGTAGAAAAAAAAAAAAAAACCTTGAGAGAGAGAGGAGAGGATTTATATGATCTACAAGGATAGCTCCACTCTACTTAGTCAAACAGCAGACTGGAATCAGACTGATAACTTAAATAAAAGGGAGATACTTATATTTCTCATTCTTCTTGTATGAGAAAAAACTTCCAGTTTTTTTTAATTAAAATTATCTTTAGTAGATTATTATTTCACAGATATTTTTTATCACAACTGGAAATAATTGGATTAAAATATTTCTTTCCAATGGCGATTCTAGGTACAATTCAATGAATGAGTCAGGAAAAGATTTCAAACCCCAAACTTCTAAGATAATTTTTTAATCATCCTGTTTCTGTTTCTCTTAAGACATGAATGAAAATAATGAATATTAGAAAATATAATATTCTTATTTATTCTCTCTGTTTTTTGCAAAACTCTTAATTTATCAATATCTGTATAACATATGTTCTCCATCACATGCCTTCTGTGTAAGGGTTAAGGACTCCACAGTCACGCAGAAAGGCTCACTTTTTCAATATGGCATTCTGGCTCACTTACCAGCTTCAAAGGAGGTCAGTTTTCAAGTCATAATACAGCAAGATAAAATTATGAATATGTAGATAAAAGCCCAATTTGAGCCTCAAACTTAATAATTTGTGTTCCTCGTATTTTATAATGAGTGGCTGAAAAGCCTAATGTCTCACACCAGAGAAAATACTTTCAGTGGCTTTCTATACCTTTCTACACCTCAAGGTGGTCTTTTCATCATCCATCCCTGGGCTAAGGACCCTCATATTAACTGCTGACAGTTCTCTCCCAGATTGATGCAGTCAGGGTTGCTCATCCCAATTATGCCCAGTTCATGTCCTTTCCTCTTGGTCCATGCACCAAAAATACCTTTCTCTCATCTCTCATCTCTGTAAGTATCTATCCCACATAGAAATTGATTAATATATTCTATAGCATTAAAATTATAAATTTGAATTCCCAGCAGCATTAGTTCTTGCTTTATTTTTTTTTGGGGGGGGTGTTTTATTCTATTCCAGAAAATATTCTTACTTTTTTGGTATCAAGTGCACACTTCCTGACAGGGATTGAGGTTCCCATGGATACAGATTTCAGTATAGTGGCAAGATGAGTGGGATGAGATCTGAGACTTTTCCTGGTGATATTTACCATTCTCCAGTGAATTCATTGCAGAATTGCTATCCTGTTGCAGGATCATCATAGGTAATTCTCTAGGTCAGCAAAGTAGACATCAGAATATCAAGCTGAATGAAATCTGTACTTTGTTCTGTCAGCCAGTCTTTTGCCAAGACAGCCTGTCTATTGCATATTTAGGAATCAAATAGTCATTTTTCTGTTTGGATAGTCAGAAATATTTGTTTGACTTGATCAGAAGGTTTAGGGTCACCTAGTTAAAAGATTATAACTTGCATATAATTTCAAAAATTCTTTTTAAGTAAACTAGGAAAATTTCTGCAAACTGAGAAATTTATACTTCTATATCATTTTCATTTGTATATCACATATCAGGAAATAACACTTAGATGAAAACTCTATACCATTTTTGTCATAACTCTTTCCATGTTGTTACGATATCTTTAGTATTAATATTTTGCATGCTACTACCAAATAAAAAAGCCAGGCTTAATGACAGAAGCATCTACATATAAAGTAAAATTTTCACTTTAGCCTATTGGGTCTACTAGGAAAGAAAATGTGGACTTTATTAAAACCAGGTATATGTAACTACAGATGTTTTAATCAAGATTGTAACACTATCCTAGATATCTACAAGAAAGAAAAGAAGAGGATTAAAATTTTAAACAGTTTATTTGCCATTTTAAACTAATTCACATGAACAAGAAATTTTTCTTTTAAATCAAATAAACAGTAGTTTACGACAGTCATCATTTTACATGTGAGTTTCCCCCCCTACCAGCATAGATAGGATCTATTCCTAAACACTTCAAAAGAAGAAAATTAATACCATTTGAGAGAACCATTTTGAAATGGAACCCAGCCTTACCAGGACCCTGTCTATGGCAATGGTTGTTTCTAGAGTTGGCATTTATGTAGATCCCAGGATGAGATGTTTCATGGCTGCAGGCTGGCTTGTGGCATCCAAAAGTCCCCATTGGTTTTTTGGGAACGAATCACAAGGACTGCCTTTCAAAATGAGTTTGACAAGTTGGAGAGAAAAAGCAGTATATACAGAGCAGTTCTAAAGGGATGTAAGGAAGAAAGTGACAGAGGCAGGAGAATGAATAAGAAAAGTAGTTGCAGAAGCAGATAACTTATAGCCAAAAGGAGGAAAGGTTTTTGGTTCTATGAAGATTGGGCAGTCTCCTCCTGAGGAATATTTTAAGGATAGAAAATGGTACTTGTCTTTGGTGGTTTGGGTAAAGTCATGTAAGTGGCAGGAGGATGAACTATATAATTTTGGGGATGATTTAGTGATATTGTTTGCAAGATAAGAAAGGGAAATTCTAGGCTGCTGATGGGTGATATTCTTCCCAATATCAGAGCTCCTCAGGATAATCACACATCAATGATTTTAATAAATATTTGTTGAGCAACTATGACCTTCCAGACACTGTTCTAGGTTCTTAGAATACACCAGGTAACAAAACAAACAGTGGTCTTTACCCCATGAGCCAACTCTGTGTTAAATACTATTACCTTGTTTAATTCTCTTACTAATCCTATAGGATAAACATTGTTAACTCCATCTCACATATAAGGACACTGATGTTTAAGCAGGATAAGAATCTTGTTTGAATATTTATTTGCTTTAGAATTTCTTTTGTTGCAATCTAGAATCTGAACTTTGGTCATTATACCAACCAGACTTCTTGAAAAAAGAGATTGGGTTTTTTCAGTTTAAAATGAAATAATGAAATACACATTTCAAATGCCGCCTACTTCTTATGTAAGAGCAAATAGATGGAAAGTTTAAAAAATATGTTATCTATCTGTAACTACATCATTTAAAGTAGATAAAAGGCGGTCACATAAGTAATTAGGTGAATATTCTCACCTCTAATAATCTGAATTAGAGTATCAGAAGTATGATGAATGAATATTTCAATTATATGTGATCTGAAATAGGATGAAAACCCTTGGCAAATTACTTTTACTATGATAGAGGAGACTTCTATGCAAATGCCTGTTTCAATCCATCTTCAGCATTGATTGTTGAAAAACATATGTTGGTACCATTTCTTTCCTATTTCATTGCTAATGTGTGCTTGTGTGTTTAAAGTTATGGATCCAAGGGGATCATTGGCCAAGGACTATTGAAATAAGATAGGGGTTCTTTGTATTCTAAAATGACCAAACTGTAGCAAATGTATGTTTCCTGTTTTATGGAAGTCATAAATGTATATTGTGTGTATGTGCCTGGCCTGCAGGTAAATGTAGTTCTTTAACTCTATGTGGTCCTGCTTCCTATAGCCAACTGAAGGCTTGACTCTTCTTGTCCATGTTACTATTGGGACTTAAATGACTTTCTGATCTTTCTTAAAGTGGAGCCACAGGTCTTTTTTTCAAACTGAGAATGTGTTTATTTGGGGTCTTTGCTATTGGATACCTGGCTCTCATGATGGTTCCTATACCCATCTGTAAGAAAAAGAAGCTCTCAGGAAGGAATTTCTATTTGAAAAAAATGCTCAGATTTCTAACGATCATCTCTAACTTTCTCTTCAATGGAGAACATTTACAAAAGCCACTCAAAGGGTAGTAGCAGAGCAGTCTCCATGTTTTCCTTTCACATGGGATATTTTCTACTTCTAAAGTTTTCTTTCCTTTGCATTTTCAAGAAGAATGTTTATGTTTAATTCTTTTTTTTTATCTTGAAGGTTATGTAGAATCTCTTGAAACATTTTGAAGTCCCCTTTCAAAAATTACATCAATAGTTCTAAGACCATAGGTAACTTTTCTTGCAATTCAGACAGCCATGTTTTACACAGTGCCAAACCAACCCTCAGCAGTCCCTTTGGTCAGTTTGTCATCTTTGTGAATTATCTGAATCTCTCTGTGGTAGTCACTAAGAGTCTAGCTTAGACAGGCAGATTTTCTTAACCTAGGCTTCTAACATCAAGTTTGGACTGGGGTGTTTGTTAATAAAGCAAAGGGAGCAAGTCTGAGATGTTAGTCCATGCTCTCTTAAACAGAACTTTCCTTCTTCCTGAGGATTTAAACATAAAATTGATTTTAAAAATACTGATATAGTGTTCCATTGCTTGTCAAATCTTTTGCCATTATAACTCTGTGTTTTTCTGTGTTGATATTCATTGTGTCCATGGGGATATAAATATGAGAATTTCATCAACTGTCTTGCAAGGTTAAGCTGTGCTTCTTACTAGTTTTGAAATTTTTCCTTGTATAGTACAATCCCTCCGAAGATAATTACATTGGACCTAAATGACAGCATAATGGTTTTTCTTCCATATCTGTTACTAACAATTCCCTGAAAACAGAGCTAGACAAATGCTATGCCCAATTTATTTTTTTAAAGATTTTATTTATTTATTCATGAGAGACACAGAGAGAGACAGAGGCAGAGGGAGAAGCAAGCTCCTAAAGGGCAGCCAAATGTGGGACTCGATCCCAGGACTGGACCATGCCCTGAGCCAAAAGCAGATGCTCAACCACTGAGCCACCCAATCTATGGCCAATTTAATACCTAACAGTTGAGACTTAAAATTTTCTTCAGGAAGCTGGTAATTAAATATGAATTAAAACTTCATGAAAGACTTCCAGGTGCCCCTGCCTTCATTTTGATTATATTTTAGTTGGATGGTGACTTGGGAAAGAAAAATCTCTTACTTTACCTTGTACTTTCACAAGCAACAGCTTTGACAATTTAAATTTGGTGACATTTCTGAAGGTAGCGTGCACGTTATAATTAAAGATGAAGGGCAGAGTTAGATGAAGATAGTCTGAAGTGAAATAAAAGTAAGCAATAATAATAATCATGCTTATTGTAGCAATATCTTGAAAGCTTAAGTTTAGTGGCATTTGAGATGTTTCAAACCATCCAGCTTATACATCTTACCCTGCTGTTCAGAAGGCAGTGAGGTTGAGTGAACCACTCACTATAGTAATGGCCAATTTGAAGCAGTATTATGGTTTGGATATAAAGAAACTTCGGCAAAAGCACTTGTGGATCTTTCAGATCCATATTTATCCTTAAAGTCAGTTTCACCAATCAATAAAAATGAATTATTTATCCAAGAATAGATAAAGCTCTTTAATGTCCTCATGACATCGACATAGAAGCCCAAATACTCCTTGTTTGAGATTCTGCATGCTTTTTGTGCTTTACTGAATCAATGAAATTTTTCTTTCATTTTGCTCTCAATTGAATAATTTCACACACATAACCTTGGGTTTGTTTTGAAGTTATGTAGAATTATTTGAAATGGTATTTTAATTTCAACTCATGTCACTGTATAGTTTATTAGTAATTTGCTCAACTGATAATTAAGTCATGTTTGTTAAAGCAATAAAAATTCATTATGCATTTGGCATTCATCTTTGTTGGTATGTGTCTTAGCTGGGGCAAAAAAATGGTAAATGAATTGCTGAGTCATCTAATCATGTGCTTCTAGGTATCACCCTATTCCCCTCTTCCTTCGTTACACATGTTACAGTTTGAGTCAGGAGGGGGGACGTGTTACTTTTACAAACTATTTCATATACACAAGTAATATGCACCATATCTGATATAATTAAGTTTTTGGTTTAAATGAGCATTTGTTTTGCTCAACATGGACCTTTGACTTTTGACCTTAGTCATGTATATGTAATAGAAGAATTGTTCTCTAGCTTAGAATTTTATAGAAACAGCCAATATTTTTTTTCTGAGGCTGCTTGAATGCATACTCCATAGCCAACATAGAATATGACACAGGTGATAATCCATGTTTAGTTTGAATCCTACAGAGATAGTCTCTGGATACTCTTCCAGGACTTACACACTATTGTTACCTGCTCTGAGACATCACTTCCTCCCTTCAGGGCCCTAGTACTTCTGAACACTTATTGCTAAGTCTCAGTCTGTTTCTTTACTTTCTCCAAATGCAGTCTGCAAGTGTAGAGTCTTTATCACTTAGTTTCCCTCATTCAGTTGTGCCAGACACTGGCTGCCTCTTGGTTAATGAAAATGCCAGCATGAAGTTGCCTTTCTGGGTCAGTCCCTCCTGGGCCACAGGAGCTGATATTTGCTCTGACAGCAGCATTCTCTCCACCTTGATCTGTTTGCCATGCTCACTCGGAAAGTGGGGGGCAGTGGGACTAAAAGCACTCTTGGCAAGAAGAGTCTGTACCTGCCTGGAAGCTGAGCTGATGTCCTGTCATTTCCTGGGCAACACCATTATACATTTCATCCAGGAGCGGTAACTCAGAGATTTAACTTCCAGTCATCACACATTCAATATCCTGTGGCTTATGAGGGAAAAGCTCCTGTTGTCTTTCATTGTCAAGAAACTCTGGCTTCCTATCCTTTCTGAATCCCTTGTTTTGGGAGAGGAGGAGAGGTTCCTTGAGGAATAGGTCCAAGGAAAGGAGTTCTAATGGAGGCAAAAGGGAATGTCAAACCCAAGGGAAATAGCGAGGGAAGGGATCTGGGTGGACTGGCTTACACCCAGATTTATACCAAATTGCACTTGCCCTTTGTCCTTATGGATCGATCCCATTAGAGTCTTGAGGCTTGAACTGCTACTCTCAACTCCACATAGAGGTAGATACAATGCCTTATCTCCTCCCATCTCTCCTGCCTGCTCACTATTCCCTCGAGTTGTTGTTGGTGACAGATGTTAGGTGTGCAGGTAAAGTCTATAGGTTACCCTCTATAACAGCAAAAAAGACAAATCCCAAGGGACAAAAGGGGTCTGTCCTCCTATATACAGACCTAAAATCCTCACTTATTGATATGCCCTCTGAAGGCACGGATTCAAAGCAAGTATGGGCAGAGAATGAGAAGAAGATCCTTCTTGTTGTTTTATTTGGCTTCAGAGGGAGCTTCTGTGATAGTGCTGGGGATCCACAGCTGGGTTCTGGAATGTCTCCATTCTTTCATTAGATACTCGTAGCAGCCTTCATCCACTGACCCAACCCATTATACCTCTAGTCACTCTGAGACTTACTGCTCTGAGCTCTAAATTTTAAGACCCTAATGCTGCACCAGAGAAATGTTTTAGTTTCTTAGGTCAATTATTCCCTGAAATCATTGGAGCAATGAGCATACCATGCTCATTTTTGTATCTCTGACCCTGACACAGTTATTGACATAAGAATAGCTTAACTGATATTTTTAGAAGGAATGAGGAAATTCATGAATGAGTTTGTTTCACATGAATGAATGCATAAATCCACACATCTACAATTCAGATCCTCTCTGAACTATCTAAGCTAAAATTCTGAGCATTTGTTAATTCTCAGTATCTCTTTACAGAGACAGTAATGAGTGTCAGGGACAGTATTCAAAAACCCCTGATTCTCCTGACTACTCTTCCAAAACTATTACAGCTGCCTTAGAAAGGGAAGTCACTGAAGAGAGAAAGCCAACAGATGTTTTTCACTCATTTGTTTATTAAACAGTCAAAAATATTTCTTAAGGAACTATTATACGCAAAGGTGTTATCAGTGATAGGAAAAAAAAAACACTGAATGTTTTGGAATCAAGATTTGGGATCATCAAGTTAATTAAAGAAAATAGCAAAGGAAAGGAAACAAAACTGCCGCTCTTGGCAATCCTACACAGGATGCAGGAAAGCATGAAAGTTTCAGGATTCAAGTTGAGGGTGGGCTTTGTAGAGGTTCTAATAGAAGATCAGAGTTCATCAGGTTGGAGAAAGATGATATTCCAGGGAGACAGACATGAGCCAAGTCACAAAGATAGGAGTAAGCATGATATGTGTGGGGATCAACTGGCTAAAATGAGGTGAACTAAACAGCCACAGTAGGATGGAGCTCAGAAAGACAAGAGCGGGTTCAATCGCAGAGGATCTCAACATCAGGTTAAGGTGCTAAGGCTAAGTGATCCAGAGAAATCAGTTGCAATATTCCTGTATGATATAAACAAAAGCCTGGGTGAAATTATAGGTGTAGGAATTTTAAAACTATTTTAAATATAAACTATAAAACATCAAACACAAATCACCACATGTATTAGGCTCTTCTTAATGCCTGGATATATTTGCATCCTACTATTTAGTATATGTGTTTATTTTAATAAAATATAATTTATTTTACTATATAGGTCATTTCATTTTCTTGTCAAATAGTGATGGTTAACTGGGTGGCACCATGTTTATCCTATGGCTTCACATGCCCACTGAGATCTCCTGGGATGGCCATATCTGATATGAGAAATATAGGAAGAGCCCCAATATGTGACTCTCATTGGGTGGCAAGATGGCAGCATGGTCAGGAGCATGGGCTCTGGGATCACCCTGCCTGGTGGGGATCTTGGCTCTCTCCCTTTCAGCACCAGCCTTCTTGAACAAGTTGCTTAAACTCTCATTATTCAAAATTCTCATTTGTAAAACAGAGATGACATTTCAGAGTTCAATTAACAAAATAAGGATGTGTTTTGTAATTAGATCTAATGAAATAAGATAGAGAGCCTACCACACATGACTATTATGAATATTGAATGAATTAATGTACATAAAATACTTTGAATGACATTTGGAACACGGTAAACACAACATAAAATTTAACCATTATTATTAGATATACAGTTTACAATCTAGAGGATTAAAACACACAAAGCAGACTTCTGAAAATTCCTTCATAGGAGAACTGGGAGAAAGAAATGCCAGGGGCAGGAGAACATGAGCATGCCAGGGAATGGCAGAGAGTAGCCAACTCATATTAATTCAGACAGGTATAGAACACCCACGGGTTGGATATTCTTGTAGGTACTAAGCATGTAGCAGTCAGTAAAAACAAACCTTCCTCTTAAAGGCTTTAGAGACTTGCAGAGGAGATAGAAGTTAATTAAATAAGTGTCCAAAAGTATAAATGTGTATATTTGATAATTGCCACAAAGGAGAGGCACAAAGGTGCCATGAAGCTAAAATAAAGGGCTTTGGCCTAATTGGGGAAATCTGGAAAGGCTCTTCTGAGAAAGTGAGACTTAAACTGAAATCAGAGGAACGAGCAGGAGTTCACCAGGTATAGGGGAAATGGTAGAGGGTCGTAAGCAGAGTTAATAGATGTGCAGAGCTCCTGTGGGACAGGGAAACCAGCATACCATATTCTGAAAGCAGGTTGGTGGAGAACATGAGTAGGCCTGGCAGGAGAGGAAGTCAGAGTAATAGGCAGGTACCCTGCCATGCCAGGGAAGATTATCCAGAAACCACACAATTCCTGCCCTTTCAATTCCTTTAAGGGAAAGCAGGGCAAGTTCCCTCAAATCTCCTCGAGGAGGCTTGGCCACTGCTCAGAGCCTTTCCACCACTCCAGGCCTCTCCTCTCTCATGCCAGCCTGACAAATTCTTCTTCTGAAAGGTAACAAAGTCCTTAAGTTGCATATTTATGAATGAAAAAGTACATGTGCTTTCTGCATTTCATTTTGTAGAATATGGCAGAAATATTTCAAATTGAGCAGAAAAGCACCATTCCTTGGCTACAAGTTGTATAAGATGGGTCTTCACTGTTTCTACTTTGGACTCCTTTCTCTGCTCAAGCTTCTGTCCTGTCTGTACCAGCTCCTCTGCTCATCAATGAACAAGGGCTCTCTAGCTCTCTCAGGTGGGCTGGAAACATGATTTCTAGTTCCTTTGTGAAAAGAATGCATGAGGATCAATTGCAATTATGCAAAAATTGCAGTACCTGGTACTTAGTAACTGTGCAACATGGTTGAAAAATATTTATTATTTAGTGCAGTATGTGGCACACAGTAACTGTGCAACATGGTTGAAAATACATATTATATAATACACTTTATAATACACATAGAAAGTGTGTGTCCATGTATGTGTGCATCCATCTTATGCCTATTTCATCCTCTTCAACTTTGCTAAGATCTCTTCTTGCTTGGATAAAGTTGAGTTGTAAATCCCTCAGCAGGGCTTCCAAAGTTATTGTGATCAACATCCCTTCACATATAATCTACTACTATGTTATCAAAACACCTCTAAAATGGAGTCTAAGTTGTAGGTGACCTTTGACAAGAACATGAAAAGCAAAATTATTTTGTTATCAGTGAATAGTTGATATCTCACTCCTCTGTTCCTCTACTGCCAAGTTGTCTTCTTTTTATGTTCACTTAAAAGAAATGTGATAACAGGTAGCATTGTTATCATCCTCCTCCTCACATCACATCATCATCGTTGTCATTGTCCTGAAACCAACCATTCCTGAGTAGTTCTTCCACACCAGGCATTGTGCTGCATGTTTTATATACTTTATCTTATTTCTCACAAAAAAATCCTATAAAGCAACTCACCTTAGCCCAGAGGGTGAGAAAATTGAGGCTAAGAGAGATAACAAGTTTACTCCATATCATTATGACTAGGGATGTTATAGTAGTAAGATTCTGGTGTATATATTTTAACTCTCTAATGCTGAAATGAGTCTACATAAACTAGTGTGTATATATATATATTTATATATATTAATATATAATATTATTATATTATTTTTATATTTTATATTATAAAATGTAAATAAATATATTTATTTTATATATTATTTTATATTATTATTAATATAATAATAATATAATATAGTATATTATATATTATATAATATATATTAGTATATATATATATATTACTATATACATTTTTTCCCAAAGGATGTGTTTAAGAGGAAAACTGTGAATCTCAAAAGCAGTATTGGAGTTATATTACCGCAGGTGGCAGTGACATTTTCACAGTACCCATTTTCCAATGTGTACTGCTTATGTTGTCCACACTTGCTGGGATTGGTTGAAAGTCCCAATTCCCTCACTACTTCAAAACACCTGTAATAAAGGCAGAACATTTTGAGCATTCACTGAATGTTAATTGAACAAATAAATAAATGGATTAAGTTCCAGCTGCATTGATAGAGCTGCACGGTCTGTATATAAATGACACTTTTAAATAATTGGTGCAATCAAGAATGAAATAGTCAATTCTAGAGACATGGCTTTTTTTTTTTTTCTTCATTGCATCAAGACATAAGAGAAAACACAATTCATGTATCATTTGATCTTTTAATTTCAGAGCCCATAACTCTTCCCAGATGTGAGCATAAGAAGTACAGGAAGCAGAAGCCAGGGAAGCACCTCTATTTAACAGGACATGCTTAAGTCGTGAATTACAAGATTATATAGTGAGACAAGTATTCCAGTGGGTCTAGGAGTATGGTGATTTCTGTGAGGATCCACATCCCCTGAACACTTTGATTTCACACTCCATGTTTCCTTTCCCGACTCTGTTCTTTTATGGAAAGAATGGTCTCATTAGAGACTTAGTAAAAACATTGACTGTGAAGAACATTCTAGCCTCTCTTTTATCTTTCAAAATAGATGATGACGTTTTATTCTATTGAATGAAAATTCTAATTAGCCATGTTCTTGTTCCTAAATACCAAAGTGGTCTTCCTCCCTCACTAGTTTCTTGGGAGAGTAATATGAAAGAGTACCTGTGACAGTGCTTTGGGAACAGTGAAGGATAGTCCTCACTTACAATAAATCCGATGTCAGAGTCTTGAAAGTTTGCATAAGAGAGTTTCAAAATTTAGACTTTCTTTTTAGCCACAGAACTCTGTTTTCAAATAATATCTTGTGTAATCTCCATATGAATGGTAGATAAAATGTAAAGCTTCTTGAGTCCAAGCCAGAAGCCCTTTACCTTGGGACTTCCATTCTCTCTCTGTTTTCACGGAGGTGAGAGGAGGTACAGAAGATAAGACACCCCAGATATAGGTCACGGTCTGCAACCTTGAAACATTCTGCCATCATTCATATTTTACTTTGCCTGCGTTTTAAAACAATCTAAGCTGAAATGCCTTTAGGAAGGTCAAACAACCCTTAGCCCTAGCTACCCTACTACTTTTTATTGTCTTGCCAAAGGATGATGCTAACATTTATCATTATATTTAAATCTGGGCCCTTTTGTTGACCTGTTGTGACACCTAATGCTTTTTAACTTAAATTACCTTTAAAGTACCTGCTTTCTAATTTTCCTTCCAGAAGGGAATTCAAAGGAAAAAAGAAAGGGAGCTAGATGGAAATGTAGATTCGCTTGGAAAGAAATGGTAGTGAAGCAGAAGTCTTGCTTCCCAAAGCGTGTTCACAAAATAGGGTGCCTTCAGCACCTTGGTTACAGGAACATCAGATACAGTCAAAGGATACAGTGTGATCCAGCCAGATTCCAGGAAAGATTGTATCTCTTATCAACAGCACAACTCACCTCTAATTTTTATGTTCTTTTTGTTTCCTTTTAAAAAAAATTTATTTAGAGAGAAAAAAAGTGCAGAGGAGCAGAGAAAGAGTGAGAAGAAGAGAAGCAGACTTCGCACTGAGCACAGAGCCTGATGCAAGACTCCATCTCAGGGCCCATGAGATCAGGACCTAAAATGAAATCAAGAGTCAGATGCTCAACTGACTGAGCCACCCAGGCACCTCTATTCTTTTTGTTTCTTTACCAAGCATTTTCTCCTGAGGAGTCTGGGATATTAGATGCTAGAACAACATGGAAATCTCTGTATTGACTTTCCTCCTGGCCTTTAACCCAAGGCTTTGTGGAGAAGAGGTGGCGGGGTAATGTTTACTGAACACTTGCCATATGGTAGATAGCATGGCAGACTCTCCACAGATTATCTTATTTGATCTTCATACTAATATTGTTATCTCTGATTTACCGCCGTTCCTGGACTACACCTTGACTAAGAAGACCACACAGCTAGTACAGACCAAGACAAGTGTGGAAGCCGGGAAAATTAAGGCCATTCCACCTTAAGTTCAGTGTTAGCACAAGTACAGCCATTTCAGGCCCCTGTAAATAAGAGCTGAACTTTAACTTACTCTAGTTACAGGAGGGAAAAAAAAAAAAAAAACAGCTTAATGCCCTTGAAAGCCCATTATCAGAATGTAAACAGAACTTGAGAAATTCCTCCACCCCTTCTGGAGGTCCCCTAGACCAGCCCATAAAACTCAGCTGGAACTCACCCCGGGGTCCACACTCCGCTGTGTCGGGTACACTTGGACCCAAGCTCGAGCTTGTTAATAAACCCTCGTGTATTTGCATCGGTGTCGGCTCCTCGGTGGTTTCTCGGATTCGCAATCTTGGGCACAACACAAGGATTTATCTTGGCTTCCCTTGGCTCCGTAAGCCATGCTTTTCTTGCCACTCAAGTGTGAATATCTTCCTAACCGCCAGTACCAGCATTCCCAAACCTTCCCTTGCCATCTCTCAACATCCTTCATTTTTCCAATTGATTTCTTTTCATATCAGTCATTGCTTTTGTTTCTGCTTATATGGGTATCTTCACTCATTTTGACTAATCAGCCTCTATACCTCTTTCCATATTTGGTGTTTCTACACTTTTGGAGTCTTTCCACATGGGAAAGACTGTCTTGCTCTAAAATGCTCACTTATCTAGACTCTCCTTCAGCTGGGCACAGGCAACAGACATCCTTGGCTCCAGTGCACAGATACAAGCATGTGGTTCTTTGCCTTAGAAGCAAAATGCAGCAAAAATCCAGGGTCAGGTGGTTTCTCTCTTGTAGAGGTAGTGCGGGTGGAAGGCTTTTTCACATCAAACCAGCTTTGACTGTGATTTGGACCATTTCTCCGGGCTACCTCACCAAACCTGTTTTTTTTAGCCTTACCCATTGATTGGAGCTGTCCAAAATATTTACAATTACATTATTTTAAGCTTGAGTCATCCTGAATCAGCTTCTTAAAACTTTAATTGGGCAGATACATAATTAATAGCCCTGAAAGTCACTCAGTGGTAGTTTATCTACCACAAAACCCCAAACATACATCCCATATGCAGAAGCACATACATGCCCTTGCACACGGATTTCACTAGAAGGCATGTGGCTGCTAAAGGATGACCTTAACTTCATTGCCCTACCCACTCAACGTTCGCTGCATACATGATGGAGCACTACTTTAAAATTATGTCAACCCAAACCACAAAAGATTATTGTGGTTCTGCTGTCTTTCTATGTGAAATGTCCTCTACTAACCTTTGAGTTCTTACCAGTCCCATTTCCTTCACTAACTGTTGTAAGCACCAAACTTTCATAACATAGAGATCACATGTCTTGAAGCCCTCCTGACTCATGGCTTCCTTCCCATGTCTTATCTTCCTCTGCCTTTGCACATGACTTATTGATTCCCCCTAAAAGTCCTACCTGAGCTCACCTCCTCTAACACACACTCTCTGATTCACTTTTCCTAAACCCCAACTTCTTTTTTTATTTTGTTTTTTTAGTGCCCATATATATGCTGCTGTCTAATTAAAAATTCTGGCTTTGAAAAATATACTGATATAGGCTAATCAGTAGACTATGATATATATGAGATATCACATATGATGTATATAAGATATATAATATATACCACTTAAAAACATATAACATAATTAACTTTTTTCTGTATGGCATCTATATTCATCTAACACAAGCCCAGCCATATTCCGGATAAGGGCTACTATATCTGCATCAAGTTGGATATTGAAGTGAAATATATACTGAACAAGTAAAAATCCTTTATATTAATCCTTGATACTTTAGTCTTGTTTATTATCTAATTAGTCAAACAGATTCAAGTGATGAACAGCAAAGTGCTTTACTCCTCAAGAAAGACAAATGGTGGTCAATAATTTTTTTAAATGTAATTTAAAGTGATGTATTGACATGAAAATAAAGATATTAAAGTTGTGAGGGAAAAGGAAAAAAGTCAAGTATGGAGAGTGAGGAAAGTAAATTTTACAGAGAAATAATGAAAAGGTTGGGAAAATATGCCACCCAGAAAATACTCATTAGTTAATATGACATCTCACTAGTTAATTAAATATAAGGGGTGAAAACTTCAATAGACTTTCACATTGTTTTAAAGTGGAAAATGAGTTGTAAACAAATCTATTCATTTGAAAAGAACAGACAGTAGTTGTTTTCTTTATCACTGTTCAAACAAGCTGGGTTCTCAAATATTATTTAGAGATGAATTCTTTCTCTGGCATAATCAGGTTTTGCCTTGACAAGTAGAGTTTGTTTAAAAAACATTTCTCTAAAAGTTTTTAGTGACTTTATTAGTGTTTTCATTTTTGTTTTTTTCTTTTTGGGTGGGACGTTTATTTGTTTGTTTTTTTATTTAGAGAGGGGGAACTATGGAACTGATAAGAAATACAGCCATTCCTACAACAGTGAAGTAAAGAGAAAGAAGATGTGAATTTCTTAACTCTCAGATCCCTAAAGAATTATATATCAACTTCTAACCCCTTTCACTGAAAGCAGAAAATAGGAGAAAATGTGTTAAGTGAAGGAGGGTGAGAGTCCAACATTAATTCCAAAGGAAGAAAAAATTAAGAGTATCTTTTCAGTTTCTTTAAAGAATAAAGCCCTGTTCAACTAGCTAAACCCTTCAACATTGTTTAAATAAGGGAAATCATAGTCCAGACCCGAGGAAGCCATGAGCACTTTCAGTCTGAAGCTTTTGCTTTCTCTACTTTTTTTCTGATTAACATAGATCAGTTCCAAGGTTTATAAACAATGAAACAAATTTAGAAAAAAAAATGACTCTACTACTCAGAGATAACTTTTGATGTTAATCTATATTGTCAAATGTTTTTGTTTCTTTATCCTGTCTATTCCATTCCTCAAAGAAAAATGGCTGTATAACTTTTATAACTACAATTTTTCCTTTTTAACAAAATATTGTGGAATATGTTTCATCTATGACAATATAGGTTTTTAGTATCAATGTATATATAACTGCATAACTCATTGTATATTTAAACTTATCAGCTAAAGATTGACATGTCCTAGGATTTTGGAAAGGATGCTTAACTTTATTTTATTATTTTTTAAAGATTTATTTATTTATTCATGAGAGAGAGAGAGGAAGAGACATAGACAGAGGAAGATGCAGGTTCCTTGCAGGAGTGGGACTCGATCCTGGGATCCTGACCTGAGGCAAAGGCAGCTGCCCAACCTCTGAGCCACCCAGGCATCCCTAGGATGCTTAACTTTAAAATACAGAGTTAGATGCATCCATTCTCTATTTTAAGTAGTTGCTTTGAGCATATCTTGAGAACAGTATAGATCGTGGCTCTTTATTCTAACCTAGTATTAGGAACACAAGGAAAAACTGTACAGGTGTGTGGTTTCGATCACTTATTCATAATTCTTTCATGCAAGAAATATGTATTGAGTACCTTCTGTTTGTTGTATGCTATTGTAGGTGTTAAGGGTGATATGTATCATTATTGTTTTCATTAAAAACAACAACAAAAGGTTCTATGGCTATCAGGGAGAGACAGACAATAGCAAATAATTTGAGTAGTAATATTTGGAAGAGGAGACAAAAAGGAAAGGGAGAAAGCTATGCCCATCTGGAAGAAGAGAATTCTAGGAAGATGAAAAAGTGATGCAAAGACCCTGAGGTAGGAGCTGTTTGGAATGGAAGCCCATAAGGTTGAGGGAAAGCAAATGAGAGAAGTAGAAGGTGATGGGATCTAGGAGGTCAGACTGTACAGGGTCTTACAGGGTTCTGGGTTTTTTCCTTATTAAAATAATTAACTGAGGAATGACCTAATCTGGCTTATATTTAAAAGGATCTCTCTGACTATTGTATTGAGAATAGACTGAATGGAGACAAGAGCAGAAGCAGAAGAATAAGTTGGAGTATTAATTATTTCAATAATCTGCATTAAACATTATGGTGTTTGGACAAGGTGTGAAAAGAGATGAGCTGACAGGATCTGATGATGGATCACATGTGTATCATGCATGAAGCATACAAAGCAAGGAGCAAGGATCAAGGTTTCTGGCCTGAGCATCTGGATGTTAGAACTGCCAGTTACTGTTCTCAAAAAGGCAATAGGAGAAAAATGATTCAGGGTGAAGATCAGGAGTACAGGTTAGAACCATCTGGGTTTGAAATAAGGTTTGGGCTAGAAATATAATTTTGATATTCATCAGAATAGAGATGGAATTTAATACCATTGGGGAATGAGATTCCCAAAGAAGTGAATGTAGGTAAAAAACATCAAAGCTTCAATCCCTTATCTTTAGAGGCTGTAGAGATATGCAGGAACCAGATAATAATAAATATGATGGTTAGGGAGAAAAATGGAAAACAAGAAAATTATGGTATCCTAAAAGCCAATTGAAAAAGTGATAAAAATAGGAAGAAATGATCAGATATATTAATTTTGCTGGTAGATTAGAAAATGAGTATTGAGATTAGACAGGGCTATGTAATAATATGAAGACATGAATTAAAGAAAAATGAATTGAGTACCTGCTGAAAATCAGGTACTCTGCTATTACTGTGGAAGACTCTTGCACAGGTAGTATCTGGTTCCTGTTCTCAAAACTCTGCAAATTGAGCTGGACACTGATATTTTATCTATCTCTCTATATTTTGTCTATCTATTATCCATCTATCTATTTATCTATCTATCTGGTACAGTGTCACAGAGACTAGTTCAAAGTGAGAAACAAAGTTGTCCTTCAACCTAGGAAAAGATATATAGTTTCAAATAGATTTATTCAAGAAAGCTATATTAAAATATTGAATTATGGCTTATGGCATGAATGAATTGCCCGGTGGAAGTCCAATGAATATGAGTTCAATCTTATGGATCAGTGTAAGCAAAAGTGTGAGGGTTAAAGCACACAGAATAGTCACAGGACAGGTGCAAAGGAACTACACAAACCATTCCCCCTTCTTTCTTGATTTGTTTTTGACTAATTTTTCATTCTTGTCACAAGCCACCTTTGAGTTAATGGCAACGAAGCAGGTTGTGAAGCAAGAAGAAATTGATATAATAACAGTCATTTAGGAAGTTGGCAATAGCTTTATTGGAGTTAGTAGACATGATGTGATTGTAGCAAAACCAAGGACCAGAATTCAATCCCCAGAAGAAATGGGTCTTTTATGATAGTGTCATTGGGATTTATTACAATATTGTTTTTAAATTTCTTAAAACATCTTTAACCTGGGGCATGAGATCCTTGGATTTAAAAAACCTTATCATTGAAAGCAGCATTCAAATCAAACATAGCTGAAGCATAGAAACATCTACCTAAATGAGATTCTCAATGGGGCCTCCCTAAAGAAATGATCTCCTTCAGAGGTTGGCTTTGCAAAATAACTCAAAGAAGATCACTGTTTTCATTTTCCATTGTTTCTTTCTGGTTTCTCCATGCCTATCTTCATAGAAGGAGATTGTATGTACTGAATCTCTTTATGCAGAAGATAACACAGGTGGGTGGTGCCAAAAGGTATACCACCTGAGGGAAGGCCCTGCTACTGAGCAGCTAAAATCCTGCAAATCATTTATTTGGCCATTGGATGTCATCAGTGTTCTGTGGAGCACCTGCTGAGTGAGTTCTGTGGCAGGGAACATTCTGAGTTAAAGGCAGTAATTTGTTTATTGCTTTGATGGCATATTGGCGTTCTTCTCATTAAATGGTGCAGAAATATTAACAAAATTCATTTTTATTAAGCAGTATTTTAAGGTATCCAGTAATAACATTTTCTGGAAAGAAAGAAAGAAAGAAAGAAAGAAAGAAAGAAAGAAAGAAAGAAAGAAAGAAAGAAAGAAAGAAAGAAAGAAAGAAAAAGAAACAAAGAAAGAAGGAAAGAAGAAAGAAACAAACAAAGAAAGAAGAAAGAAACAAAGAAAGAAAGAAAGAAGAAAGTAAGCTACATGCCCTGAGACAGAAAAATGTGAATTTGACAGACTCAGTCTTAAGATTAAGCTAGTTGTTAATGCAAGTAGATCAAATAATTAAATTATGTGGCCAGAGCTTTTATTATTTTGTTTCTGGTGATCAATTTGGGATATATATATATATCAATATATATCAATATATATCTATATCTATATCTATCTATCTATCTCTCTCTCTATATATATAGAGAGAGAGATAGATAGATTTTCTTTTCTACTACTTCCAGTAATGTGATCCTTAATGTTTGATGTTTTGGGAAATGCAGGCATATCCAAAATAATTTTTTCTGTTAGTTTTCAACTTACGTAAAGGTATACTAGAAAAGAAGAAAAAATGTAAATATCTAGGATTAATGGATACTATATTCAAGTAGAAAATTTCAATCCACTCTTGGGGATTTTTGTTTTTTGTTTTATGAGCCATTAAAGAGCATTAGTTTTTCAAAAGTATCAGTTCACATTATTTTTAAATTGTACAAAATGATGCATTGATATAGTATTACTATAAAAGAATTCAAACAATATTGAAACATTTAAACTAAAAATTAGGAAATTCTTTTTAATGAGATACAGCCACTACTCCTCCTTGTCCCACTCATATGCTCTTCCTCCTCTTTTTAGAGGCCATTGTTCAATGTTTGTGTATGTTCTTCACGTCTATACAATTTCAAAGATATTATTTAAGGCATTTGAGGTAGGTTAGGATAGTAGCTTAGTCGTTAGTAGAACGGAGTTATAGCAGTATAAGGGCAGCAGGTCTATATTGGTGGAGAGTGAGTAAGAAAACAATTTTAAGTCTATCTTCACATTATGTTATAGTTACATAGCATTGGAAGTAAGATTTAAAGTGTCATTATACTTTATTCCATATAATAACACACGAGGTATTCCTTCAAGTCTCTCAAGGTCTTTATAGATAGCATGAACATACATAAATACAGGAAATTCAAGTTAACATTGATCTTTGGTTGGCCAGGAAGAGTTTACTTTGTCTTCATTAGAAAGTGCTAGCACATTAACAGAGTAATAAATTTTGATTTCTTTTCTTCGCTTCTATTGTTATCAGATTTCTTCTTAATTATTATTACTTTTGTTGAGCTAACAGGCTTTAATGAAGACTAAGTGTCTCTGATTTGTATTTGTTCAGTAAATAAACCATACACAGAAGGTCAACAGGAACAGAAGTTAAACAATCTTGCTCTGCCTTGGACAGTAACCATTGCCAGAAATTCACAATACAAGTACTATTTTTCATTAAGGAAAAAATGGTACTAATGTATAAAAAATAGAATATTTTCTGAGTTTGGACATCATGAAAGGGAAGGGAACATTTTAAAATTATTTTTCTCCATATAGCATTGAGGCATGGATTGGTTATATTAATTGTACATTTATGACATTTAGCTTTGTTAATCATAGATTATTTCTGGACATCTCATAGAAAGGGAAAATGACAAAGGCACGGAAAAGAAAGCCTGAGAGGAAAGATGAAAAGAATTGAGTTTATTCAATTTGGAGAAAAGCAACTTGGAGGGCAAAGTAATAAAGTTCTTCATTCAAGTGGAGACTTCTCAGAGAGAGAACAGTGACTCTCAGGGGTGTGGTTTCCTTTAGCACAATCCCTGGTGGCCAAGAGGGCACTTAAAGGAAGAAAAATACTTATTTTGCGATTAACTAAGGGTAAGGGATCTGTTTTGAAATCCTGCTTGGTGACCTGCAATGAAAATTCTCCACTGTCAGCACTGATGACAGAATGAGAAGAACCACATTTTTACCCTAATATGAAGATTTCTGGTTATAGAAATCTTTTGGTTATTGGTTATAGAAGAAATCTTCTGGTTATAGGGCTTAAAATTTATCTGAGTGAGGGAGAAAGTTGTTATTGGAGAAGTTATATAAAAACCTGAAAAACTAGACAATTACATCACTCTAGGATGGTTTGGTAATGAGTTTTTTTAAAAGTCCTACCATGCCAATAATTTCATACTAATTTTATCTTAAACTACTAAAAATGAGGTACTAGTAAATTACACAAATAAATGGATAGGGTGGGTTGAGTACTAATATCCATTGAGAGTCTCCCCAGTCTTTGTTCCCCTGGGATACATTTAAGTAAATTTCACCCTCACATGATTTGCCACCTGAACAGATTCCCACCACATGACTTTGAACTTCCTGGCATCATATAGCTGGACTACAGCTCTGATCATCTTTCTTAGTCTACTGGAAAGATGAGAAAGGCTGATTCACGGGACTTTTACCTGATGTAAGGAAGAATGAAGACACTATGTGCCACGAATGATATGATGAATACGGTGATTTCACTTTACAAATAAAACAAAACAAAACTTAGATCAGGAAAGTGGGCTACTATGGATTCATTGCGCAAAGTCTCCACACAACTCAAAATAAATTATGCATACTACTAATCATCGAAAGATGGAAGGAACTGCACCATGCTTTTCATTTTCTCCTATGTTGACCGAAGATTCTATCCTATAACAGTTTGCTAGTTGTCACTGTTCCACCTTTATAATAATATTACATATAACAATAATGGCTAGTTAGGCCTTAGCCTATGCAATTAGCATTGTAGACATATGTGTCACTCCACTATCCTTCCCCTTTGCCCAATCACATGTCTTGAATTTGAAGCAGCTATAACATGAAAACAAAATTGTGAATACTTTGGGAACTAATGTGCCACCTCTATTTGTGAGGTTTCTTTTCAGACCAACCACTTTGTTGGTTAATGTTTTAATGAGACATTAACAGGCATATTTTCTGAAAATAATGTTATCTATAATCAACTGCTTCCATTGAAAAATATCATCAACTTTTACACTTTTGCCCTGCTGGAACAGATGGCAAGCCAACTGTCAACAACATTTTTTTTAAAAGGCACAGAAAAGGAGGCTGGAAGAAGAATAAAGGATTCTTGTTCTTTGTTAGATGTCTTAATTATATTTCCAAAGTAATTCTTTTAAAGTTAGAAAAGACTGTACTGTAAGATCTCTGAATCTCAAAATGAGAAATAGGCACTATTTAGCAGAATTGAAGATGAACTTGCTCACCATTTGAAGAGCCTAATTTAACTAATTAGTGATTTTTGCAGCTGTCTTCTTTCTCTTAGTCAATTCTGACTTTGAAACTTTTTCCCCTGAGAGGGATAAACTGAGCCTTGAAATTTTAAAATACGATATCTCATGACTTTCCCTGACAGTTAATATCTGGCCCATTGTTTAATTCTCATAATGGTCTATGGATATCGTACAGCAGAATTTTCGTTTTCAAATGATGCCCAATGATTTTGGGCACCCCGATGTTTGATTACCACTGTGACCCCAATCTTCTAGGTCAATAGTTTTCAATTTGCTTTTCTCAAAGGCCCAAAGTTTAATGGAAGAATCTCAGGACCATATGAAGAGACAGAGGGAGACCAAGAAGGAGGAGGAGTTAGAGATTATTTGGTTCAATGAGAGTAATTCATTTCTACATGTTTTATAAATTTAAAAAAATACAAACCTTGATGGCTATTTCCTGTTTAACTTTATGTTGTTGTTATCAATTTTCTTTCTGTTTTCCCATAGAACATATGTAATAGTAATATACAATGTCTTTCATTCAATGAGAAAAAAAGGACATTTCGTTTGGGGTACATTTGGGGAGAGAAAAGGAGAACAATATTCTCCTAGAGCTGGTAGGGTATTGGAGGGAAAAATCAAAACAGTGACTCCCTGAGGCAGAGAATTCAAATCTAGGGAGTAAATTGTTTAAGGATTTTTTTGCAATCATATCCTAGAAGTTTGCCTCAAGAAAAGACCAGTATGGACAAGACTTGGAATATTTAATATTTATACTATGTTCCATTTAAAAAGGGCCAGGGCAAAGAGATATATTAAGGGGGCTGAAGAAATGCACTTTTTGTAAGGCCTATAGAATGAAATATAAAATTTCTTAACAAACTGTTTACATTTAAAAAAAAATAGAAGAAAAATGCCGAAGAGATTTGAAAAAATGAGAGAGTTTTACAACTGGCTTGTAAGAGGGACTGGATAAGGGTGGATAGAGAAAAGGAAGGAAAATCAAGGTGGAGACTGCAGCATGTTCTCTCCTTGTCATGGGAGAGAATTCCTTCATGCTGTGGATAGCTGCTGGAAAGGATAGAATGGTTTTATCAGTAATCAATAGCACTTTTTGCCTTTCTCAGAAAAGCAGGACACAATGACCTACACCCTACTAATTGCTGGATTCCTACAATCAATAAAATGCTTATTTATCTTTCTCTCATTAGTTTGTAAACTTTGGGATCTATATTTGGTGATTCTGGTCAAAGAAAAAATGCGCTGGACAAGTGAAGCGGGCAAGAGAGACTATATTCAAGGCTATTGTGGTAAGGGAGAGTTTGAACTCAACTCCTCTTGAAACAGAAAGGAGAAGAGTTTTGATAGCTGCCTGAGCAAGTGGAGAAATATTGGCAGGTGTTATAGCAGAGGTTGGTCAAAGTTATTAGGCCATTTATGTTGGCTAATTGTGCTGACCTAAATTAAGCTTCTACCACCCAAGACTGGGGAACTTGGGTGCTATTTTTCTTTTTGTGGGGGAGGTAGGAGGATGTTATTTTTCTAAAGTCAATATGAGAGGAAAAAGAAGGTCAGAAGCTACCTGAAGTTTAGTCAAACTGAGGGGAACATTAAAGCTCTCTTGGTTACTCTCAAAACTGACAACCAGCAAAAGTGCTACTTTTGTCACCTATAGAATCTCAACTTGCTTTCTACAGGTTGAAAATATCTGTTTCTGCTTATGTCTTTCCAACTAGACCTTCACTTTTAACACCAGCAACAACTATTAATAATAACTGGTGAACTTATATTTCTCAAAAGTACATTGATCAGTTAGGAGCATCTTGACTACATTAAGTAATGAGAGGGGAGGGAAAGCAAGTGACTTCTTAGAAACCCAGAACACTAGCAAATGAGGTGATGACAAAAGCTAAGAACTCCACAATGGTTCAGCTATTCTTAATTAGATTATATTGAACCAAACAGGTCGTAGATAGGGAAGCTCAGCCAGAGTAAGAATTGGAAGTCAGTGCTCTAACAGTTTAATTTTTATGATTTTTTTTTCTTCCAAAGTACAAATGTACAGCTTGACTTCCACAAATTTCCAGAAAGGTGAAATCATAAAGATATCATCTCAGGACACACACACAAAAATGTTAGAGATATCATTTGGAGACTTGCTTATAAAAGCCTTGCCTTGTAGAAAAATAAATATGTAAAATTCTTTGTATATATAAGAGCAAAATACTCTTTATGGAATAAAGTATAATCCTGATATTTATAAATCAGAAGAGAATCTGATTTACAAATTTGACAAAGTGAGGATGAAGGGGATATGGGGCAGAGGTTGGTGGTGAGTGGATGTGGAGTGGGGGAATGGGCAGTTGAGTGGGTGAAGGATGCAGCTCTTTCAATGTAGTTTGGACAGAGTTCTAACTTATAAGAAATTTTATTACACAGATTTTTTTTAACAGATTGAATAATTAAAATATTTAAGAACCAAACCAAATAAATTATTATATCTGGTCATGGTTGAACTTTAATTTTCCAATTACTGGATCTGCTCAAAATGGATTTTCATGATAGAATTGAGATAATGAAATTTGGTGATTAAATTCATCTTAACAACAACAAAAAATAGATTTCACTGCCAAAACCATATTTTTTCCTTGATAACTCTTTTGGTTTTTTTTTTCTCTTTTAAAATACCATCCTCAGTGAAATCATTGAGTGTGCTGTTCAATAATAGATATAGCTTGCTTCTGTACAAACAGATGGAACTGATTTGTCAGCTGGTTTCAGCACAATAGATACTAAAATCCCATTTTCTCACCATGTGCCAGCCTGAAGTATCTCAGATATTCTAGGAAACCATTGGTCCATAACAGTGACTATCAGTGCTTAATTGGAATAAGGTGTGAACATCATACAGAAACCAAAGATTAAGACTCATATCTTGAAGATGAGAAAATATAAGAAAATGCAAGGTCTTATGAACCGATGAGTTTTTCTTCCATATTGATGTTTTACCACACCTAGGTTTCCGCCTACATATTTCATAGACATGTGGGCTCAGTCTTCATGATTATAGAAGCATGTAATTGTACAATACTTATACTTTCCTGCTCTGAAAATTAAAATAACTAACTGGACCTGGGATACGATTTTCCAGGTTCAAAGTTCCAGTATTTTCAAAGGGTGCATGAAAAAATGTGTAAATTCACTTCACAAATATGTACATAAGCATGCAGTTTAGATGGAATTGTAAACAAAAGAGTTTTTTCACCCACTAGAGACATATGGTGATTACATTCTCAGAGGTGTTATTGTACCTCAAAGTTGAGCTTTGGGGGAAAAATTACCTTTTCTCCTAATGATTAGGGTGAATTTCAGTTAGGGTTTGTCGAAAGCCTGGAATAGAGGTTATCGACGGATTTAAAATGGATTAAAATAAACATCTATCAAACCACATTTGATGGCATAATGTCAAATTAAGCATCATTTTCTCTTATTTTTATGATAAATATCTCACTACAGATATTTCCTTGTGTCCTGATTTCAAGAGCAGATATTGAGTTAGATTAGATTAGCAGACACCGTGATATCAGTGAGGTGGCAGGATAGAAAGTCTTAGCCCTCATCCCTCCACAGAAGCACTAATTGAATAACACTATAAGGACCAAAATACCTTTATGAAAACTCCAGAATCCAGCTAAGAGTTGCAATAACCTAGATGAGCACAAAACTGACAATAACCACATTGAAATAAGTATGAAGAGCCATTTCATCTTACCAGTGTCAGCCTGTACCCAAGCCAGCATAGACCAACACCAAGGGAGATCACTTGTGCCCATTCTTTCTCCCTGGCAGGGGAGGGAGGGGAGAGTGAAGTGTGTGTCCAATTTTGATACACTGCCAGAGAGACCTGCTACTGTCTCATCTCATCCAGAACACTGAGGGGAATGGTATTTCCAACACCTGGAGATAGCTGAGAACAGAGAAATGGGGCAGGCAGCTTTCAGCAGTGTATAGCACTGCAAAGTTGGAAGATGGTGCATGATTTTGAGATGACTTCAAAAGGGAGAGAGGAGTGGAGGTTTCACACAAAATTCTATAACTTCAGTGCACTGCCCCAGGAAAAAGGGGCAGGTGGGTTCTCAGCAGCTAGCATTGATCTCTTGTATTGAGAGAAGTCCCTCCACTCTGAGTCTGTCCATCAGGTGGGACAGAGAGGTGTTGAATGTGCACTACCCTTGGGGAAAGGGACAGATGGCTTGCTGTGGCCAGCATGGCTCTGTGACATTGGGAAAAGGCACACAATCTTAAGAGTTCTATCCTAGAAGGAAGGGAAAGGAGTGGAATATGCCCACCCATAGAAAAGGTTTTGAGAGGCTCCCAGAATCAGCTAAGCTGGCTGGTGAAAGTCTTTCTTTGTTGATGCCAGTTTGTAGGACTCATGGAGGCAACTGTTTCTTCCAGTGCACAGGCACCAACATAAAGCTGTAAGGAACATGAAGAATCAGGAAATATTATACAACCAAGGAAGAAAATAAATCTCCAGTAAATGACCTAAAATAGAGATCTATGAAATACCTCATGAAGAATTCAAAATGATCATCTTTAAGAAGTTTAGTGTGTTACAAGAGAAGAGAGAAAGACAACTAAATTTTTTTTAAATGACAATACATAATTAAATTGGATTTACCTATGGGATAAATATTGGGATTCAAGGATGGTTTAATATATACAAACCAATTAGGGTGCAGTATTCCACATTAATAAAAGATAAAATTCTCATGATCATCTCAATAGATGCAGAGAAAGGATCTGACAATATTAAATGTATTTTCATTTTAAAAATTCTCAACAAACTAGGTGAGGAAGGATATACCTCAACATAACAAAGGCCATATATGACAAGCCTACAGTAACATCATAGTCAGCAGTGAAACACTGAAAGAATTTCCAAGGAAAAAAGACAGGAACAAGATATTCAACAGGTGTAAAATCTCAGTTATGCAAGATGAATACATTCTGGAAATATGCTTTCTAGTGTAGTGCCTCTAGTTAGCAAAAATGCATTGTATACTTAAAATTTAAGTATGCAAATCTCATGATAAGTGTGGAAACATAGAAACAAGCTTTTTTACTTTTGTACAGGTCTAAATACCTTTCAAAACACTACTGAACACTTTAGAATGAAAAATGGCATGTTTTATATCAATTCAAAACTAGAGACACTGCAAAAGACAATAATAATAATGCCATCAAAACAAAGTGAATGAAGTTTCCTAGCTGCCACTCAGGTCTTCTAAACAGTGTTCCCTGGGTGACCCTTGGTGGCTCAGTGGTTTAGCCCTGCCTTCAGCCCAGGGAGTGATCCTGAAGACACGGGATGGAGTCCCACATGGGGCTCCCTGTATGGCGCCTGCTTCTCCCTCTGCCTGTGCCTCTGCCTCTCTCTCTCTCCCTCTCTGTGTCTCTCATGAATAAATAAATAAAAACATTAAAAAATAAAGAGTGTTTCCTAGCTGTATAATGCTAAATTCACATGACTAATGACATTTAATTTTTTTCTTTTTTGTCTCCTCTGTCCTGAAAATTCTTCTCTCTACCATTAGTCTTCTCTTTGTGGAATGGAAATGTCTGACCCTTTGAGATGGAAGATGAAAATAAGGTAGTTAGGACACCCAGAAGGTTTTGGTTCATTTCACATTGTATGTGAGGTTTTTGGATGCCATCTCTCACAAACTGGCTTCAGACATTCCTCAACAAACTGAAGTTGCTTTGATAGTACATGATAGCCTACATTAAAAGGAGTATCTTATATAACTTCATTTCTGGTCATATCTATCTTCAGCCCAGTGTACTGATGAGGGTGGCATTTTCTTTTTTTCCTCCTTAAATGAAAGACACATTTTTTTTTTTTACTTTGTTTTGTTTTTAATTCTAAGCATAAAAGGAAAGCACTGCTACCACACAACAGGAGCACACATATATGCACTCAGATACTTAGATATTCCTGGAGATTTTACTAAACCACAGACTACAATTGCAATGCTGCATTATAAGATTCTAACCATGTTGGAAAGACCATGGAATCTTAAGAACCTAAACAACAGTAGAATTAGCATATTAATTTTTAAAATAACCACAGGGATAACATAAAATTTAAAAATGATTGACCATCCTTAGGTAGGACTCTGATATCAGAAACAATATTTCTGGTTGTTGAAAAGTCATGTTTTATAAGCATAGAATTTTTACAATAACTAGTGATAGTAATGATAGTATCTCTATATCCAGTTGGATTGCTAAACACTTTTTATGAATAAAGTCATTTAATAATAGCAAACGTGATAGAAATGTTTACTATTTTTAATCTCCAACATATAGATGAGAAAATTGAATATTATCCAGAACAATGAGCTTAACTAAAAAGTGATAATTCAGAACCCACCAAGGTGACAGACCTCAGTAACAATAGAACACAGTAAATATTCAGGATTATAATAATCTAAAAGGCCTTCCTCTAAGGTGAACTCAAAATACTTTAAGCTGGCCTCCAGTTTTTTCCAAATTCAATCAGCCAATCTGCTTATGTTAAAGTCCAGAACTGAGCATAATCCCTCAGAGTAAGGAGGCTGGCCAGATGCCAGAGTTTTCTTTTGTACTCTCTTTCAATGTTTCCTTTCTTTCCTTTCTCTTTCTTTCTTTCTTTCTTTCTTTCTTTCTTTCTTTCTTTCTTTCTTTCTTTCTTTCTTTCTTTTTCTTTCTTTCTTTCTTCTTTCTTCCTTCCTTCCTTCCTTCCTTCCTTCCTTCCTTCCTTCCTTCCTTCCTTCCTTTTCTCTTTCTTTCCTTCCTATAATTAATGTAAAGTGATTATTGGGGTATGATGATATGAAAAATAATTGCTAGATTTTCCCCAATTTATCCTCATTACCACTACCAATCCCTCCACCCCATCATCAGACTTGGTAGACTCTGGCAAAGTCACCTGCTACCTATGCAATAGGCTAAAGATTGCCACATCATTTAAGTTTCTTTTAAATTGCATATTCTCTTAAATTACACAAATTATCTTTCTACAACAATCCCAATGATAAAGTATGACTTTAGCCAACATGTTTAATAATTAGAGCTAACACTTGGGTTGACTTTTTTTTTCCTCACAGATTTTATTTACCTGGGATGCTGCACTGCCATCCTGCTCTGTAATGCTCTAAATCTCCTTTGAAGATGCTGGGACATCTGCTCAAGATGGAGCCTGAATAATAAGATGCAAACATCCCTAATATAACTTTAGTGCCCCTCTGTGCCACTGTCCATCAGTTGGTTGGAGTTCTACTTCTGTCAAGGGCTATAAAAAGAAAAGAGCAGACAGTTAAATTCTCCTCTCCTTGCTCATTTACTAATGCTTAAAGAGATAATAAAATGGACATTTATTCTCAACTGCAGTTCAATTGAAATGTTATGATGTTTTTGGTGACTTCTGAAGGGTAATGGAAAATTAGTGCCACCTGTTTAGGATGTGCCATCAGGGACATGGCACTTCTTAGAAGAATTCTGCTTAAAAAGTCACATCCTTTATTTGGTGATAGTTTGTTCTCTGGGAGAGCAGCTGATCCTAAAACACAAAACCAACAAACTATGGCTCACACAATTCATTTGTTTCATCTGTCTTCACAATGAAAAGTACCTAGCAGCCCAGTCTATTTGGCCCAGGGATTAGAGAAGATTATGAAGATCCAAATGAAGAGTCTGGTTGCATTGCTGATAGGCCAATTATGTTAAGGAGAGAAGATGTTTTTGACTCTTTATTCTTTCTCTTTTGCAGTGGGCTTTTGATTGGGATATTTATAGATTTATTTTAGTCCTTTAACTTATTTCACTTCCCTCTCTTTTTTGGGGAATGACAGAGGAGATATTCCTACCCAGCATTAATTGATATTTGCTATGTGCCAAACACTGTGCTAGGTTATTAAGAATATATTAATTAATTTATTCCTTACAAAACTTATATGAATCATGTTATTGGTTCCACTGTATTAATATGGTAACTATTGGAGCTCTTGAATCCCTATCTGTATCTAAATTTTAAATGAAGGAATAGATATAGTTATTCAGCTTTTCTCAGCATATGGCATTCTTATGAGAGATATAAGTTGTATAGGTACCAATCGAGGATGATTTTCAATCTTTGTCACATCTCAGGATGTGGTAGTTCTAGCTAATTCAGCCCAAATAAGAAAAATGAAGTTTGTCAAGAATAATGAACATAACTGACAAGTGATAGAAAATGCAGAGCCACAAAGATGACAGACCACACTTTTTCTTTTTAGCCACAATTACTCCCTTTGGGTATCTAGCACACAGTTATCTGTTTAAGGGCAAGTGTCACACAGGAGAGTTCAGAAGGCTTACTCAACTTTGACTACAGGAAGGTTACTCAATCTGGATGATCAAAAAGTGATAACAGCTGTGTATGGGATGCTTTCTTCTGATAGCAACAGGAATGTTAGATAGAGGAGCTCTTTCACAGAGAAAATGTCCAGGGCTTTCAATGCTGACAGATTATTCTAGGAAAGTAGTTTGGCTCTAATGCATGTCCCCAGTGGTGGGCATCAATGGCATTCACTCAGGCAGTCTGGGTGATTCACTGGTGCTCTTTACCTGTCCATATTCTACTCCATCATGTCCTTCAGATCCTCTTCATTTCCCCAAATCAGGACAACTGTAATGCAATACTGGGAACTGTTCCTCATTTCTCTTCATCTACTCAATCAATCTACTGCTGACCGATAAACCTTTTTTTTTTTTTCCTTTGAGGCTTTGCTTTTTGATATATAAAACAACAACAATAACAAAAAAAAAAACATAAGAACAACAATGATGAAATTTCTTCTAAGTAACCCTTGGCTTTCATAATTTTGTTCTCTGAAACGGGCCCTTGAAGCTTACTTTGAAAATGTAATGCTAAATACTGACTCTTTCTCTTGGTCTTCCTCCTACAGCGACCAATATCGCTGAGCCCTTGATACTAAGGGAGGATGCAATAGGAACAGGTGACAGACAAGACAGTTTTAAAAATCCCTTGTTGATATATTTTAAAATAATGTTTTCATATACAATTCTTGAAGGCCCAGATAAAATTTACTTTCTAAACTAAAATTTCTTTTGAAACTTTATCTTAATCTGCCATCAATTTAAACCACAGAGCTCTATATAATGATATTATGGTCTCCAAAATTTTTGTATTACTTGTTCAGGGTCATAGTGTTTCTGTATTTTTTTTCTTCAATACTAAATCTTGTTTTCTAACTTAAGTGTAAATATCTGGAAGACTAGGACCAGAGCTTACATAGAGTTTTCCATGGAACACAGACTCTACTTACTAATATTTTAAAACTATTCAATTCTTTGCTAGAATTGAAAGACAATGGGATTTTAGATGTCTACTGTGCCAAATAACTTTAAAAAATTTATTAGATACAAACTATATGCCAGAGTGGGGTATGAGAATATGATGTTAACAAGACCTCGAGATTACACCTTGAACTTTATACTCATATATTTCTGAAATGTCAGGTGTCCCCTTTATAAGTTTGGTAGTTATGTTATACAGATGCACTGATTTGTATACTGAACTAGGACAAAAACACTAAAATAAATTGTCACATGCTACTATTTACATCAAAGAATAGAGGGCTTACTGTTCTGGGTAAAGTGCTAATTGAAAAGAGCTCCTGCAACAGGCCAAAGCAATGCCATGATGAATTAGAATTGTAAACAAGATTCCTTATTCCCTAATTCCACACAAAACCTGTAATATCCAGATACTTGTGGGCTTGAACTTCCTAATGTGATGTAGATTCAATTTCCTCTACAAGCATTGCCAAGATCTAAATTTAAGCCTCAACATTTTAGTCAGAAATCTACATCTAGACACCAGAGAACAATCCACTGCAATTCAGAATCAAGAAAGAGTAAATGGTTTAAATAATGAATGAATTTTTGCCAACATAAACCAATGGTGATTATCTCCCTGGGCTTCCTAAATATTTAACCTACCCAATTATGTTTCATTTGCTGCTGTAACCACAAAACAAACTTAGCAAAAATCCAAATGATTATGTGTGGGTTGTGAGTATAAAGTAGTACTTGTTTATCATAAGTATTTTGGGAATTTTGACTTCAGTTTGTATTTCTTTTTAAAACCAGAATTAGGATTTATTTGATGTGACAGAATGAATTATGAGGATTTTGATAATGAATTCTTTTTCTCCCACTTCTGAAAGGATGGGATTTCAATCTTTTGAAAGAATAACTTGTCTCTACCACATTCCACCTATAATGAGCCAACATAGGTCAGCTCTGTGTTTTCATATATTCAATAGATAAATGAGGTTATACTGCTTAGTTCACCCTTACTTACTGTCTCAGATATTAGGATGATTAAAAGTCATGTAAAATGCCATTATAAATTAGAAATCCTAAAAAAAATAGAAAATGGCAAAATAAGGTAGAATAGAATTGTATTTCCTTCTGGTGTGGACATGTGCTAAATAATATAAAAGTTAATGGCTTCAGCTCTTGTATGCAAAACACTTGAAAGTCATCATTCTCATCCTTAAAACCTGATTTCAAAATTTATCTTAAACATAGAAAAGGAAACATTAACAAAATGAAAAAGCAACCTACTGAATGAAAGATGATATTTGTAATGATATATCAGATAAGGGATTAACATCCAAAATATATAAAGAATGTATATAGCTCAACACCAAAAAAATAATAATCCAATTATATATGGACAGGTGACATGAACAGACATTATTCCAAAGAAGATATACAGATGGCAAAGAGATACATTAAAATATGCTGAACATCAAATTATCATGGAAATGCAAATCAAAATCACAATGAAATATCACTTCACACCTGTCAGAATGGCTAGAATCAAAAAGACAAGAAATAACAAGTGTTGTCTAGGATATGGAGACAAAGAACTTTTACACACTGTTGGTGGGGATGTAAATTTGTGTAGCCTCTGTGGAAAACAGTATAGAGTTTCCACAAGAAGCTAAAAGTAGAAATACCTATGTTCCAGTAATTCACCCAAAGAACAGAAATACTAATTTGAAAATATATATGAACTCCTATGTTTAATGAAGCATTTACAACAGTCAAGATACAGAAGTAACCCAAGTGTTCACTAGTAGGTGAATTATTAAAGAATATGTGGTATATATACCATGGAATATTACTCAGCTATCAAAAATAATGAGTCCTTGATATTTGTGATTGCATGGATCAACCTAGGAGGTACTATGTTAAATGAAATAAGTCAGTCAGAGAAAGACAAATACTATGATTTCACTTATATGTGGAATTTAAAAAACAAAACAAGTGAACAAACAACCTAAAAGCAAAAACAGATGCACAAATACAGAGAAAAAATGTGGGGCACCTGGGAGGCTCAGTGGTTAAGCATCTGCCTTTGGCTCAGGTCATGATCTTGGGGTCCTGGGATTAAATCCCACATTGGGCTCCCCACAGGGGGCCTGCTTCTCCTTCTGCCTGTGTCTCTGCTTCTTTCTCTGTGTTTCTCATGAAGAAATAAAATCTTAAAAAGAGAGAGAGAGAGAGGAAGAAATGCGATGGTCCTCACTGTGGGAAAAGGGATGAGCAAAATGAGTGAAGAGGAATAGGAGATATAGGCTACCAATTATGGATTGCATAAATCACTAGGATAAATTACAGCATAAGGAAGACAGTCAATGGTATTATAAGTGTTGAATGGTGACATATGGTAGGTATACTTGTGGTGAGTATAGCATAATGTATAGACTCGGATCGCTATGTTGTACACCAGAAACTAATGTAATATTATGTGTCATCTATACTTCAATTAAACTACAACAACAAAACCAAAATTCATCTTAAAGATACTATATAGGGATGCCTGGGTGGCTCAGTGGTTGAGTGTCTGTCTTTGGCCCAGGGTGTGATCTCTGGGTCCTGGGATCAAGTCCTGTGTTGAGCTCCCCATAGGAAGCCTGCTTCTCCCTCTGCCTGTGTCTCTGCCTCTCTCTCTGTGTGTCTCTCATGAATAAATAAATAAAATCTAAAAAAATATTAAAAATAAATAAATATATATGTATTTTTAAAAAGGCACTATAATCAAGATAATATTATATTAGCAAAAGAATAGACATTTGATCAATGGAACATAGTACAGAGTTCTAAAGAGACATACAAATATAGTCAATTAATTATTAATAATGGTACAGAGGCTGTTCAAAAGAAAAAGGATAATCTTTTTAACAGTTAGACTTCCATATGCAAAATATGAACCTAAACAGAGACCTTACATCTTACACAAAACTTGACTCAAAATGAATCAGAGACCTAAATGTAAAACGCAAAAGTATAAAATTTCTTTAAGAAAACAAAGGAGAGGGCAGCCCCGGTGGCTCAGCAGTTTAGAGCTGCCTTCAGCCCAGGGCTTGATCTTGGAGACCCGGGATCAGGTCCCATGCCAGGCTCCCTGCATGGAGCCCGCTTCTCCCTCTGCCTGTGTCTCTGCCTCTTTCTCTTTCTGTGTCTCTCATGAATAAATAAATAAAATCTTAAAAAAAAAAAAAGAAAACATAGGAGAAAATATATGTGAACTTGGTTGGAAGATGAATTACTAGCATAGCATCAAAACTATGATCCATGAAAAAAAATTGTGACAAGTTGCGTTTTATTATTTTTTTTAAATTCTTTAATGTACTTATTCTACTGATGAAAGGAAAAACATTTTTCAGTAGAGTTGGCACATATTGCATTTTAAATTTATATATTAAATTTTAAATTTTATTTTCATTTGAAGAAAAAATGTTTACTTTTAAAGAAATTAAAAGAATGGAAATACAAGCCACAAACTGAAAATGTTTGCAAAATATATTTAATAAAGCATCTATATTCAGAAATACAAAAAACTCTTAATACTCTAAGAAAACAAATGACCCAATTAGGAAATGAGCAAAAGACCTGAATAAATACCTTAGTAAAGAATATACATAGAGAAGCAAATGATCACGTGTAAAGATGCTCACCATAATTTGTTACTATGGATATGCGAGTGAAAACAATGAATACAACCATAAACTTATTAAAATATTATAATCCAATGCTTTGAGCTTAAAAACTCTAAAACAATGATGAAAGAAATTGAAAAGGACACAAAGAAATGCAAAGACATTCTATGATCATGGATTGGAAGAACAAATATTATTAAAATGTCTATACTACACAAAGCAATCTTCAGATTTAAAGCAACCCCTATCAAAATACCAATAGAATTTTTCACAGAGCCAGAACAATCATAAAATTTCTATGTAACCACAAAAGTCTCTGAATAGCCAAAGAAACTTTGAAAAAGAAGATGAAAACTGCAGGTATAACAATTCTAGACCTGAAGTTATATTACAAAGCTGTGATAATCAAAACAGAATGGTACTGGGACTAAAATGAATATAGTGGAATAAAATAGAAAGCCTGGAAATAAGCCCACAATGATATGGTCAAGTAATCTTCACCAAGCAGGAAAGACTATCCAATGGGGAAAAAACAGTCTCTTCAACAAATGATGTTGGGAAAACTGGTCAGCTAAATTGCAAAAGAATGAAACTGGACCACTTTCTCACAACATATACAAAAATAAATAAACTCAAAATGGATTAAGGATCTAAATGTGAGACCTGAAACCATAAAATTCCTAGAAGAGAGTGCATGAGTAATGTCTTTGAAAACAGCCATACCAACTTCTTAAAAGACATATCTCCTGAGGCAAGGAGAACAAAAGCAAAAATTAACTCTTAGGACTTTGTCAAAGTAAAAAGCTTCTGCACAGGGAAGGAAACAATCAACAGAATTAAAAGACAACCTACTGAATGGGAGAAGATATTTGCAAATGACATATCTGAGAAAGGGTAATTATCCAAACTCTATAAAGAATTTATAAAACTCAACACCTAAGAAACAATCCAATTGAAAAAATGAGGAAAAGACATGAACAGAAATTTCCCCAAAGAAGACCTATGGATGATCAACAGACAAATGAAAAGATCCTCAACATCACTCATCGTCAGGGAAATGCAAATCAAACTATAAAATTACCTCACACCTGTCAGAAAGGCTAAAATCAAAACCACAGCAAATAAACAAATGGTGAGGATGTGGAGAAAAAGGAACCCTTGTGCTCTGTTGGTGGAATTGCAAACTAGTGCAGCCACTGTGGAAAACAGTATGGAGATTCCTGACAAAGTTAAAAATAGAACTACCTTATGATCCAGTAATCTCCCTACTAGCTATTTACCTAAAGAATACAAAAACACTAATAGAAGGGGATACACGCATCCCTATGTATATTGGTAGCATTATTTACAACAGCCAAATTATGGAAGCAGTCCAAGTATCCACTGATTGATAAGTGGATGAAGAGGATGCAGTATATATACACAATGGAATATTATTCAGCCATAAAAAGAATAGTATCTTGTCATTTGCAATGACATGGATAGAGCTAGAGAGTATAATGCTAAGCAAAGCAAGTCAGTCACTGAAAGGCAAATACCACATAATTTCACTCATCTGTGGAATTTAAGAAACAAAACAAATGACCAAAGTGGGGAAAAAATGAGCAAGACAAACCAAGAAACAGACTCTTAACTATAGAGGACAAACTGATAGCTACCCGACAGGAGGTGGATGGGAGGATGGGTGAAATGGGGGATGGGGATTGAGGACAGCACTTACTGTGAGGAGCACAGGATTTTGTATGGAGGTGTTGAAACACTAGTTGTACCCCTGAAACTAATATAACTATAAGTTTACTATGCTGGAATTTTTTAAAAAAAGAAACAGCTTTTATAAAGAAAACAAGAATTAAAGAGATTTTAAAAATTAATAAAAGAAGATCATCTATGAATATCAATTAGTGGTCAAAACTATACCTGCAAATGTTGAGGATTGGACCGAATCTGATCTGGGTTGAAGTGTTGAGCTCCTCCATTTACTGGTTCTTGAATGTGAAGCAACCTCCATGTCATTTCACAAGATTGCTGTAAGGGTCAAATACAGTGATGTAGGTGCAAATGCTCTGTAAATTATACAGTGATTTGGAAATGTGAAGTATTACTTCTCTTTAAAGTTTGATACAGAAACAAAATTCAATACGCTGACAATACCCCATAGCTGGCTCGGATGCAGAGCAACCAAAATTCTCATTCATTACTGTGTTCAGGTATTTGGGGACTCTGCAATGTTCTTGCAACCTCTCTGTAAATCCAAAACTATTCTAAAATAAAAATTGATTAATGAATTTAAAGGAAAAGTTAACATGATGGAATACGATTAGCAAACCATGTCAGCTATTACCAAGGCCTTCATATTCATGCTAACTCTTGTGTAGAATAAGAACTCATCATTATAAAACGTAGACTCTAGGGCAGCCCCAGTGGCTTAGTGGTTTAGCTCCGCCTTCAGCCCAGGGCGTGATCCTGGAGACCCGGGATCGAGTCCCACATCGGGCTCCCTGCATGGAGCCTGCTTCTCCCTCTGCCTGTGTCTCTGCCTCTCTCTGTGTGTGTCTCTAATAAATAAAATAAATCTTAAAAAAAAAATAAATAAAACACAGACTCTAGGCAGAGTCTTGGCCTGTTGTGATGGCGAAATCCTGAATTCTCTGAAGTGCTCTCCTCTGTCCGTAGTGCTCTCCTCCGTGCTTGGTTTTTGCTCTTAGTAGCCTCAGCATTTCACCTGAATGACTATAAAGCTCTCCTCTATATCATCCATGTTTATAGAACATGAAGAAAGAAAGACATGATTCCATGCCACAACTGCCTAACCTCTTCCAGGCCACTCCTGTATTTCATGAGGCCAGAGGGCTCCCCATCCATCAAGAGGTGTAGGCATTAAATGCCACATACCTACCATCTGTTTTTCCCTTTGTCCACATTCTCATATAAGCTTTCAAAATTACTTCAGTAGAAGCCGAGGAAAACCTACTGATTTTCTAATTTTGTCCATGTTTCTTTAGGAGGAAATGTTCTGTGGTGGAAATGTTTAGGCTGCACCAAATTTTGTAAATCCACATAGTTTAATAAAATGGCAACTTGTGTAAAGTCTGAAAGAACTGTCACATGTAAAAATTTGTTCAACTGCAAAATTCTACAAAGAGTTGTGTTAAAAATACTCTAAAGAAAGAAACTCTTCTGATCTCACCTGTCATAAAAATGTACAAAGCTGCTATTAGTTAGAAACATAAAGGTTTCTATGAAAAACAGCAGAAGGGACTTTGTTTTACTCTTACGTTTATTTCAGCAAATGGTGGCTATCAATATGTGAAAAGATTCCACATAAGGTTTTTTTATTTTTTATTATCTTTTAAACTTTTTTGTATATTTTTATTGGAGTTCTATTTGCCAACATATCGTATAACACCCAGTGCTCATCACCCAGTCTTCCCATTCCCCCATCCACCTCCCCTTCCACTACCCCTTGTTCTTTTCCCAGCATTAGGAGACCTCATGTTTTGTCACCCTCTCTGATTTTTCCCATTCATTTTTGCTCCTTTTCCTTATAATCCCTTCATTATTTTTTATATTCCCCATATGAGGGAAACCATATAATGATTGTCCTTCTCTGATTGTCTTACTTCACTCAGCATAATACCCTCCAGTTCCATCCGCATCGAAGCGAATGGTGGGTATTCGGCATTTCTAATGGCCGAGTAATATTACACATATATATATATATACCGCATCTTCTTTATCCATTCATCTTCCACTGGACACCGAGGCTCCTTCCACAGTTTAGTTATTGTGTTTCCTGTCTTGTTAGTTTTCCCCATTCTCACTGGTGTGAGGTGGTATCTCATTGTGGTTTTGATTTTTATTTCCCTGATGGCAAGTGATGTGGAGCATTTTCTCATGTGCTTGTTGGCCATGTGTATGTCTTCTTTGGTGAAATTTCTGTTCATGTCTTTTGTCTATTTCATGATCGGATTGTTTGTTTCTTTGCTGTTGAGTTTAAGAAGTTCTCTATAGATCTTGGAAATTCCACATGAGCTTTAGAAGAATTATTCATTTGTAGGCAAATACTTTGTGCCTTTTATGAGAAATTGGTAACATCGAACTGAAATGAGACCCAGAGGTTAACAAAAAGATGGCAATAAGTCTTAGAGTGGGATCGTGGCCCTGGCCATAGGTCAGAGAAATCTGCTACCATCTGTCATTTACCTGGTATGTTTCACATAATATTTTTAAACAGATTTTATTTATTTATTCATGAGAGACATGGAGAGAGAGGCAGAGACATAGGCAGAGAGAGAAGCAGGCTCCATGCAGGGAGCCTGATATGGGACTGGATCCCAGGACTCCAGGATCACACCCTGAGCCAAAGGCACATGCTTAACTGCTGAGCCACCCAGGCGGCCCAATTTTTTTTTTTAACTTATGTTACTGTTGGGGGCACCAGGACACTTGAGAATAGTAATATATTAAATTCATGATACAAATTTGTTCAAATTTGCCCCATCTTTTTGTTTTTCAAAGACCCAAATTCATAGCAAGTAAGAAACATTAAAAAGTTACTTTATAATGCTTTTTAAAATGCTTACATTTGAATAGCACACAATAGGTTGTAGATTATTTTTATATATATAGCTTAATTCATTATCAAAGACTTCTCCAGCATGGGCGCCTGGGTAGCTCAGTTGGTTAAGTGTCTAACTCTTGGTTTCAGCTCAGATCATGTCTTGAGGGTCTTGAGACTAAGCCCCATCTTGGGCTCTGCACTCAGGGATAGTCTGTTTCTCTCTCTCTGCCTCCTTCTCTGCTTGGGTGCACTCTCTCTCTCAAAAATACATAAATAGATCTTAAAATAAGATTATTCAGTGAAGTGTAATTTAAACTTTACAGTAAAAAGAAGTTAAATGGGACCCTTACCCTTATGTTTTGCTGGAAAAAAAAAAAAAGTTTCTCCTCATTCTATCAAGTGCAGTCATTCTTACCTAGCTTCTACAGAGTGATAAAAATTGATGCATTTTAGGAACTCTGAAGCAACTGACACAAGTGGGTTAGTTATCAACTTACCAGAGAGCAAACAGTGTTTAAGATGATGTCGATGTATTTTATTTTCCCTAAAGTCTTTACAAATGGGCACTCAATACATGATGAAAATCCAATATTTGAATAAGCAGAACATTCTAACTCCCTTGTTCCCAACTCTCCCTCAGCAAATAAAACAATTAAGAGAGTGCTTATCGCATTATTGAAAATATTCTTTGACAAAATCTTTAAGAACTGCTGTTAATGAACAATATTTGGATGAAGAATCCATGGAAATTACACTATTGAGGTTATTTAGTATATTTCTCAGCCTGGTAAATTTGTTTTGGGGGTATAAAATTTCATGACCAAAGAAATAGCTTCAATATCTTATTGGCAAAAGCCTAGTGAATAAATCACAAGTGCATGTGCTCGGTTCAATTTTGCTTTTAGTATTGAAACCTCAAGAAATATAATCACTGAATTGCTTTCCTGGACTCCCAGTGCTTAAAAAGGATATAAATATAGAGTAGCATGAAAGCATTATCAGTGAAGCTAGGGAAACTTGTTTTGAATATTCCTGTGTCATTTCACACCGCATAAAATAAGTACAGCAGAAATCTGTATCTTTTTACAAGTCATTGATTCTATGCCCCTAAAATCCTCTAAGAGCCAAAGTTTAAAAATACAGCAAACATCATTCCCTTATTTATTACCTAACGATTGAATAATAATCAGACCTTATAATTTTGTTTTATTGTAAATTTTACATTTGAAATGTATATCTAATTAACTGAAACTCAAGTCTGAGAAGTTTAAGTATAGCTTAAGATTATTTATATCCTGGAGATCTTTTTTTGATCCCTAATTTATGGTAAATTAATTGTGTGACATGGGCCAATCTCCTTAGAAACCCACTTTATTTGTGAAGACATACTGTCACCACATGGGTTTGTTTCATGAAAAGTAATACTACCCTTGCAGCAAGATTAAGAACAAAGCTTCCACATGGTTCCCCTTCATTATTCTGATTTCCTATCGCACTCCCAAATCTATTCTTTGAGATGGTTTCCCTAGGTTTCATATATGTAATCTCATTCACCACGTGCTAGTTTATCAGAGGCCCTTTCTTATCTTCCTTGCTTCCTACTTTAGGAGGAAAAGATTAATCTTGTCTACAAAAGTCCCTAAATAATCTAATCCCTCATCATCCCATTGGCTCCAGATCACTACATTTTTGTTATTGTTGCTTTTTAAAAGGCTATTTATTCATTTGACAGAGAGAGAGAGAGAGAGAGAGAGGAGAGAGAACAACCAGTGGGGAGGGGGCAGAGGGAGAGAGACAGACAGATAGACTCCCCGCTGAGCAGGGAGCCCAATGTGGGGGCTGATCCCAGGACACTGAGATAATGACCTGAGCTGAAGGCAGACACTTAACTGACTAAGCCATCCAGGCACCCCAACCACTAAGTTTTAAAGTGAGATCTATTAAACTCAAGTTCCGTAGGGTATAATTTAGGAGAAATGCTGGATTAACAATGTGGAATGGTTTTTTTGTTTTTGGACAGGGTTGTTGTGGAATTTCTCAGGCTCTTTAATATTCTATGCTACACTTTGAATCAGAAAGAAAGTATAGAGGATGAATTTCCTCCAAATCATTTGAAAGTCTAAACTATTTCAAGTAGCATACTTCAGAACTAGTGTTCCATAGAACATGCTTAGAAAATGTGCTTTCTGTTAGTGGTTATCAATCTTGGCTGCTTATTGCAATCACTGATAACTTTACAATCACTGATTCTTGTTCCCACTCTCACTAGTTCTGATGTATTTGGGTAGAAATGTGACTTGAGTATCGGAATTTTTAACATCTCTGCAGATCATTCTCATTGCACAAAAGATTGAGAACTACTGTTGTAAATCTGTCTTTTCATCCTTCCTATCAGTGCTTGAAGGGTTTCCTCCATTCCCTCTAAAGCTTCCTGTGGCTCCTGCACCCACCACTTCCATTCCTTCTTAGCCTCTTCATTTCCACAATAAACTGATATAATTTTCAGCTCCAAAAAGCACCATTCTGGGGAACCACAAAGATTTTTGGTTGAGTAAATCCACAGGAACAAACTGGGAAATTTCTTCTGAGTATTATTTCTCCTTTCTCCAGGTTCGAGGTAGTCTTACTACCTTATTCTTTATTTGATCCTTCTATTTTTGTAAGCATGCACAATTTTGTCCCATTATGTACAAATCTTCAGGTCACTTACTTCTGTTTCTCTATCAAGCTTTTATTTATTTATTTATTTATTTATTTATTTATTTATTTAAAAAGTTTTTTTTTTTTTAATTTTATTTATTAGAGAGGGAGAGTGTGCGTGCTCACAAGCAAGGGTAGTGGGAAAGGGAGAAGTAGGCTCTTGACTGAGCAGGGAGTCCCATGTGGAACTCCATCCCAGAACCCTGGGATCATGACCCTGGCCAAAGACAGACAACTGACTGAATCACCTAGGTGCCCCTCTAACAAACTTTTAAATGAGGAATATGCCTTCTGTGTCTCCACTCCTTTGACCCTGTCATCTGGTTTCC
The DNA here is from genome assembly GCF_003254725.2 of Canis lupus dingo. NCBI lineage: Eukaryota > Metazoa > Chordata > Mammalia > Carnivora > Canidae > Canis > Canis lupus. The sequence goes on along the minus strand of NC_064246.1, from coordinate 17,686,976 downwards.
ATTCCCAATTTTGCTTCCGATTATTTTTCTCGTCCAAGTGTAATCCTGCAGCCTTGCTTTCATCCTTTCTTTCTTAACTCATCATTGTGTTTCCATTGGAATGTGATATTCTCTTCTTCATGAGAAGACAAGAATGGAATGAATACTTTGTTTCTCTTTCTGCCTAATTAATGCACTCTTCTCACAGGGAGGTTATAAATATATTCTTATTGTTGAGCATCTAACATTTATTCTAAGAGTTGTGGATTATTGTATTAAGAAAGCATTGTGTCTCCATCTCTCCCTCTTGTGTAGTCCCTCTTCTGCCAGCAATTATGTCACAATCTTCAATGTCATTTGCTGTATGATCTCTCTTTTCCAATAGCCATCAATTTTAAATGTGAAGAGATAGTAACGGACTCCTCACTTTGATCACTGATCCAAGCTGTATTCTTCAACTTAACTCAGATGGCTTTGTTCTTTCAAAGTGGTGAGCTATTGTGTACTGGTCAGACTAGTTAGTAAAAATAACACATTGCTCTCTAATATCCATTCTAGGCTCAGTTCACTGGGTCTATTCTTCATTGGTTGTAAACCAAAGCAAGGAGATATGAGTATTAGGCTGACACTTATAGCTCCCCCAGTACTGCAAAACATTGAGACAAGCTCAGACACTATGTATGGAGTCAGGTTTTGGGTGCAACTGATATAACTGACTTTAGCAGACTTAGGTCAAGCAAGAAATATAGCTTCTTATACTGTGAACTACAGATGCTACTCTGGGCCTGGATGTTCTAGATTCTAGATTTTCTGGAAATATTTTTGTTAATTTTCAATTAAGACTTACCTCAGAAGCAAGCAGAACACCACTGTGTTGGTGCTTTAAGTCTAGTAAGCTAGAGATTTGTATTGTTTGTTTTGCATTCTCTCCTTTTATTATACATTCACCAAGATGCCACTAATTATTCTCAATCACATGTACACAGTCTAAATTTTATTCTGTTTTTCATAATGTCTGATTATAGTTGCATAATTCAGAGATCTAGACTACAGGTTAATTGTACTAAAATAGTAAATCTCATTAGTAAGCAGATACAGATGAATGAGGATCCTTATTATAAGGAAATATAACATTTTCTTAGACTGACATAGGGGATGCAATGCAATTCTAAAAAGTGCAATGTAATTTAAAAAAAAAATAAAATCTAAGAAGGTAATTAAAAAAAAAAAAAAAAAACCTTAAGCCTGGATCCTCTGGGTGGCAAGTTTGTTCAGTGAAGAATGAAAGTTAAAAGTTGCAGTCCAGAAATGATCTTGCATTCCAAGTAAGAATATGTAAAGAAGAAAAGTGAAGACACATGTTTTACATGATAGAAGACAGTGATTTTATCTTGAGAAGAACTGAAATAGTAAATACCAGGCTGTTTGTTTTATCTGTGTATCTATCAATCAATCTATCATCTGTCTATAGAAAAGGAAAGGAAGGTCTATTATATAGATAAAACTAATAGGAGGTCATTGAGTTATTATTGGTGAGGAGGATCACTAGAACTAAAAAACGAACAAACAAAACTAACAAAACATTAGGAGACAGTCTCAGATGCCAAATTGATTAATACTTCCAGAGGAGCTGAGAGCACAAAATCTATAGAGAGTACTCCTCTTTAAGCTATTAATCAGAAATCAGTTATAAAGGCAATTGGTAAACAACTTTTTAATAAATTTGCTATAAGATGGTTCAACATTTGGAAAATTTGAATGAAAAAGACCTGGTAAACCAATGTGTAATACTTTTATAATTATTAGATATGTTTTAAAGTAACAGTGATTATGAGGGTATGGCCTGAGAAGTTTAAAAAAAATCTAAATAAAAGCATAGGGAATATAGCAAAAGAAATACAGTTCAAGTATTCACAAGAGAGGTAATCAGAATTTACTTGAATGGTGTGTGCTTTTGAGAGACTCAAAGCTCATTGTTTTTATATGCCTCACTATATATAACAGACTTTGCAAGAGAGAATCTGGAGAGCAAAACAGAAGGCAAAGGTTGAACGTGAAAGCAAGAGGAAGAAGGGTCTTCAGGTCCAGTGAAAAGTGTGAATAAAGTAGGGAAAGAAAGGACCAAAATAATAAGTAGCTTAAAATCATAAACATATGGTTGGACTTATTTACTTAAGTAGAGGTAATAAAGGAAATTAAACATTAGAATTACAGTTACTTATTTGAGGAGAAGATATGTAAGACAGCATGCTTTGGGTAAAAAGTTCAGTAACACAAGGATGGTAAAATTTGAGGGATGATGAACTATCACAGATACCTAAACTTCTAATGGCATACTTTAAGGCAGCATTGCCATTTGTCTCAATTCAGCAATTTGTTGTGGAGGTCTTGCAACTGAAACAATAATAACCCATGCTTTAAAAAAATACAAAAAAGAAGCAGAATCTGCAAATATAGGGATAAGTAATTAAAACTGTATTAAGATCACTTCTTACTGGGCATGGAGAAGGGCAGGATATATTGTCTGTACAAATTGCATGACAATAAATTTTGTTGACAGTATTTTCTGTTACAAATGTTGGATATTCTACTTGGAGAGAGGAATGGAGACAAAGTCTGAATATGGAGATGACAGATATTTAAGACCCAAAGGCAAAATGTTAGCTAAATGGTTTAAAATATGTGGAATGTGAAATAAAGGGATAAGGGAGTCTCAAAAGATGGAAGCTGGAATATTTGGGTGTTACCATTATATATGTCTAAATTTTACAAGATGAAAAGAATTTCAAATGTTGCCTTCTGGGAAAAGAAGTTATATACTAACAGAGAAGTCCTTCCTCCAACACTAGGAGGGAAGCTGAGCATCCCAATTAACTTCTTGATGTGAAGTGGCTGAAAATGAAAATAAAATCTCTTTATTTTAGTAGTTTTTCCTTTCTAACTTCTTTTAAAATCTCTGATTTGCATACTTTGGAGATTTGTGCTATACTTTATATTGGATTCAAGGAAAAATGTTTTGAATAGAATGATTATAGTATGCCTGAAAAATTATGTGTGGTTTCAAGATTTTATAGATATGAGTCTTGATATGTGATAATCATATTGATATATTAGTGACCCTTGGAGTTCCAAGGGAATTTGGAATAAGTAAAATGATTATTGGGTGTCTCCAAAAGAAGAATATGCATTTTTGGAGCATGGCTTCTGGATTATCCATTTTTTGCCATCAAATGCCTTTGAGCTATTTTACCACCCTTAAATCACAGATAGTAATGCAAAATAAATTTTGTTTGTATGCAAAAGAATTTTGTCTGGTGGAGAGAAAATCTGTTCTGCACCCTGGAAAAGCCAGCACTGGATATATTTGCAAGTTTAGTTCAATTTCCTGATCTATAAATGTGTTTGTTCTTTGTATTCTCCTTTGAACTGTTTGTCATAGCTGTCTGGCTCTCTTTTTAATATTGAAGAAAAAAAGGGGCCAGGGAGGGGTTGACAACTCTGACTTTAACAAGAGTTGCAACAGCCACCTTGAGTGGTTTTTGGAAGAGCAGCCACTTGAATTGTGATAAACATTTTGAGGCTTAGATATGTGAAAAAGTTCCCTCCTTTCACAATATTGAGCAAAAAGGTCAATTACTGAGTAACCCAAATCAACTGAAATTTTCCCCTACTATGGTTTTAAGCCTTCAAAATAGCACTTCCTCTCTATCCTTGAAGTACAGACAGACCAATGGATTTGGGTTGTCTTGCCTAATTTGTAAACCTAAAAAAAAATTGTTTCCTTTTTCCTCTTCATGTGTTTGCTCCTTAAGTTTCTCTTTAACAATATGAATGAAATAAAACCTTTTTTTAAAGATTTTATTTATTTATTCATGAGAGAGGCAGAGACACAGGCAGAAGAAGAAGCAGGCTCCCTGCAGGGAGCCCCTTCCTGGACTTGATCCCAGAACCCTAGGATCATGACCTGGGCCAAAGCTCAACCACTGAGCCACCCAGGTGGCTCATAATCTTTAACATTTTATATCTACATAAGAATTCTGATTTTATCCTCTTTTAATATTAAATCCTATAACAGACTTTATGGAAAAGGAAGACAAACCAAGAGTAAATTGGAATTGAAATTATTCAAATTTGGAGCATTCAGAGAAGCCATATTCATACTATTGAAAAAAAAAACAATATAAGGAACTCAGCCTCCATCTGTTGAATATCTTTGGCTGAGATTGAAGAAACAAACATAAGTGAATAGAGAAAATATTTGGCTTTTTTGTCTTTGAACTTTAACTTAAGAGGATTTTCTATTATAACTTTAATTTTATAACTTTCATAAAATGTTATAATATTTTAAAATTATAACTTCTTTTTCATAACTTTCATATTTTTGTGAAACTTGAGTAGTATCAGTTGGATAGTGTTTGAATTTGAGTTTTTGTTCATTATATACTTGAGTTCATCGTATGAGCTCTGGTGGCTTACATTGGGTATCATGGTTGCTATAATAGAAAAGGCAGTGAATAATGGACCTGTGATTCAATATGACTTGACAGAAGTTGAATCTTCCTTGTGGCATAACCTAAATTACCTAACAATGATCACAGAGAAATCCCAAGGAAAATTGTTAGAAACTACAGAAATGGGCTATTGAAACCCAACTTTCTAATTAACACCGTGCTTGGCTGTTAAGATACAAAAAACAAAACATGGAGAACGTGGAGCATGGAGAAGTGGTATCTCACTCTACTCTTATGTTTCTACAGAGCAGTGGTTCTTAATGTGTGGTTGCCAAAGCTACTAGAGCAACATCACCCAGGAATTGTTAGAAATGCAAATTTTTGGGCCTTTACTTCAAACCCACAGATTCAAAAGTTGGAGAATTGAGGTCAATATCTGTATTTTAATAAGCACTCAAGGTGGTTCTAAAATACTCAGTTTTGAGAAGTTCTGCTATGAATTTTATTTATTTTATTATTATTTTTTTAAAATTTTTATTTATTTATGATAGTCACAGAGAGAGAGGCAGAGACATAGACAGAGGGAGAAGCAGGCTCCATGCACCGGGAGCCCAATGTGGGATTCGATCCTGGGTCTCCAGTATTGCGCCCTGGGCCAAAGGCAGGCGCTAAACCGCTGCGCCACCCAGGGATCCCTGAATTTTAATTCCTTTCACCATATTTTGGTTTTCTCGTGTAATATCCATTGTAATAGTTTTTAACATATAGGATTATTGTGAGAAATAAGAGGGAGAGCATATATATTAAATGCTTAGTATAATGAAGTACATAGTAAGTGCTGTTAATAACGTTTTTCAGAAAAGGAAAGCGTTGAAATTAATATACACATTGTTTTCACTTGTCTTCTGAGGAAGAAGAGTGGCTAATCTGATTTGTAAGAGTCTGAGAGCCAATAGCACCTGTTTCCCTGGTAGGTGAGGTTAATAATTTAAAAAAAAAAGTTACACGCAGTTTGTATTTTTGCTTCATGTCCCTTGAATCACCTTGAATCTAATCTCAATAGACACTTGCACTTCTCTTTCCCAACAGTAAGCAGATTGAGCTAATTTAGCATATCTACCACCCTTTTCTTTTCCACATTTTCCAGTGGTGATAAAATAAGACAGGCATTTAGGCTATTGACCCTATCATTTTTCATTCCAAAGGGATGTAGGATGTTTAGACACTGGCTTTAGATCCAAATAAGAACACTAACTCAAATTTAGTGAAGTCATGAATATTAGGGGCTGTTGGATGCTTGCCTGATCCCCATTTATCTATCAAATACTTCCCAATTTGTTCCAGAAACTTATAGTGTAATAGTACATGAAACTATCAGTGAAGCACTTACCTCTGTGTCTTGTATTACACTAAGAATTTCAGAAGAGTTAAATCACTTAGAGCTTTAGAAAAGTGGTTATAATTAGAAAGAACTGGGGAATTCTGTATCCCTGAATATCTCTTAAATAAACTACTAGAGGATGAGCTTGATCCAACCTTTTGCAAAAGGACTGATAGCTAAAATTTTAACATATATGTATAGACCCAAAGCTAAAACAAAGATGGAATTTAGAGTAGATGGCTAATAAACAAATGTTATATGTTGTAACATACAGAGACAAAACTTCCTTCTTATGTGTCCATAGAACATTCACAAAAAATGAGCATGTATTAGGTCACAAAGAGAACATAAGTAAGTTCCATAATATAGATTATAGGCAGTCTTTGAACAACTACAAATTACTTGTAGAATCATAAATTAAAAAGATTATTCCATGGTAAAATTTAAAACCACCACAACAAAACAAAATTCTCTAAAAACACTGCAGTAGACACATGAAAAGATGCCATCAGGAAAATACAAATCAAAACTACAATTAGATATCAATTTACTCCTGTCAGAATGGTTAAAATCAATAACACAAGAAGCAAAAGATGTTGGCAAGGATTTGAGGAAAGGGGAGTCCTCTTGCACTGTTGGTGGGAATGGAAACTGGTGCAGCCACTCTGAAAACAATATGGAAGTTCCTTAAAAAGTTAAAAATAAAATAACCCTACAATCTAGCAATTGCACTGCTAAGTATTTACCCAAAGAAACAAAAATAATAATCCAAAGGGATAGATGCACCCCAATGATTATAGAAGCATTGTTTGCAATAATTCTCAATCCATAAATTTAAAGAATATTTCTTCTGTTCTGATTTCTCTCCTCTTCCTAAATTCCATATGCAAATAAACCTAATTGTGCTATAAATGCATGACATTATCACACTAAAAAAGGTTGGAAGGAAAATAACTCATCTAAGTAACTTTGAAAATAACATTTTAATTATATACTGGAAAGCTAAAAACAAAAAGAGTTATACAAAAATACTATACTTCATTTGGTGAACATATTTTTTGTGGGCTATATAGATTAATAATTTTGGAAGTTTTTATATACAGTACATTTTAGGATTGAGTAAATAAAGAAACATCGTGAGGGTGGTGAAAGTCAAGGTTTCTCATTTTCAGTAAAATAAATAGGAAAAGAAAGGCTAGAATGAGCTCTGTGAAGTTGGACTGTATCATAAGTGTCAGCATGAAGAGATAGAAAGATATAGACAGTATATATGAAAGACCCACAGCTAAGGTCATCCTCAATAGGGAAAAACTGAGAGTCTTGCATCTATGGTCAGGAACAAGACAGGAGCGTGCACTCCCACCATTGTTATTTAACATGGTACTGGAAGTCCTAGCCTCAGCAATCAGACAACAAAAAGAAATAAAAGGCATCCAAATTGGCAAGGAGGAAGTCATGATACTCCATGTAGAAAACCTGAAAGATTCCACCAAAAAATTGCTAAAACTGATAGAGAAATTCAGCAAAGTTGCAGGATACAAAATCAATGTACAGAAATATGTTGCATTTCTATACACCAATAATTAAGCTTCAGAAAGAGAAATCAGGGAATCCATGCCATTTACAATTACACCAAAAATCATAAGATTCCTAGGAATAAACCTAATCGAAGAGGGAAGGTGGGTGGGAAACGGACTAAATGGGTGATGGGTATTAAGGTGACCACTAGTGTTGAGCATTGGGTGTTATATATATATGTAAGTCACGAATCACTAAATTCTACTCCTGAAACTAATTTTACACTATATGTAATATTAATAAATGTAAATAAAAATTTGAAGAAAAAAAGTATAGTAAGGTAGAAAAAAATATGTATGTTCAAAGGTCCTGGAAGCAAAATGTACACCAGTGGTTATTAGAATATCTAGTGTCCAGATTTTACTTTCTAAATATAATTAACTACTATATAATATTATTGACAACTGGGACACGGAAAAAGTCTTATGGCAACAGAAAGTAAAACATGCTTAAAAGATGATGTTATTATATCAATAGGCAACAATTTGAAGGGGGTCCCAATGGCCAATCTGAGACAATATAACAATAAAACATAAATAGAACAAAGTAACTGTCCATGAAACTCTTAGTTCATAAACAATTGAATTAAAAGGAGAAAATTGTTTTTAGAGTAAAATTTCAATTTAATAAATACAGAAGGGATGTGAAAAATAGAGAAGTGTCTTTGGAAAACAGTACACTAATAATTGTTCCAAACAAGAATCATCACTGTATTCTAAAATTAGTGGGCAAAAATATGAGAATATAATATATTTGCATAACATCAAAATATCTTCCCATAATGTATTTATTGCTAATAGAAGAAAAAAAATAGTAGCTTTATAGAGGAGAAACCTGGCACACATCATCGTAATCAAATTATTAAAGTTAATATCACCAATAATGATGCAGATTGAGGTCAAGTGCCTCCTGATGTAATATACTGAGGAGGTTACAACTCAGAATATCACTCTGTGACATTTTTTCCTACAAACACATGACTGAATTTAGTCATGATGAAAAATCCATCACAAATTGTGAGACATTCTACAAAATAATTGGACAGTATTCTTCAAAGTGTCCATTTCATGAAAGATGAACAAAGACCAAGCAACTTCCAAAGATTGGGGGAGAATGAAGGGACATAACAACTGAATATGATGTGGGGTCTTGAGTTAGATCCTGGAGCAAAGAGCATTTGTGAAACATTTTGTGAAATTTGAAAGATCTCTGTAGTCTAGTTAATAAAATTGTATCAATTTTATCTTCTTGTTTAGATACTTGCACAGTTATTATATAAGAAGTTAACATCTAGAGAAGTGAAGTGACAGGAAAATGGGGATAATTTGCACAATTTTTGCAACATTTTTGAAGTCTGAAATTATTTAAAATTAATGTTAAAATATAAAAGTAAAATGAATAGATATTTCTGGACTATTCATTACATTCAGAAACATCTCAAGAAACCATAAGGAAAGGATGACAGAAGTTTAATATCAGAAAGCAGAGATTTACCAACATAGTGACTGAAATTATTTGCATGTTTATATTCATTTTTACATAAAAGTATCTTTCAATCCTCTACCTAAGCTTACTACTACTACTTTTCAGTGTTATTTCATTCTAAAACTCATTCACCACCAGAGGTCCTGATCCTGTGAGGTTGTGATAAGCCAAGTTGAATTGTTGTAAATTGCATTTAATGAAAACTTGTATGTAGAAAATAAAAGGAATCATTCTTATGCACTTTTTTTTTTTTTTTAACTTCTTTGACTAACTGTTATTAAGACTTCAGATGCTTTGTGTTAGGGTAGGAGAATTTATTTTCCTGGCAGAATTAGCCGTAAAATACTTTGTTATTACAAAACTAGCATCAACTTTTCCACTCCTAATGTTAATATAAGACATCTATGAAAATAAATTATAAACCTAAACTTAATAAATGTTTTCCTCAACTGGTTCACACCAAGGAGGCATATTTGATGTAAGCTTTTAAAAGTTACTTTTCCGATTTTTTTTCAATTCTGCCTGGGGACTTCTGGGGCTTGTCTCATGCCTTCATGAGGACTTAGCTATTATTTTCAGGCCTTTTTAATAAATTTTCATCTGATCTGATATGTGGTAGCAAAAAATCACTAATATTTATGAAAAAGTTAAGAACTCATTGTTCTCTGACAATCGCTTGCTTTCATATATATACCTCCTTAAGACTAAACTTAATTCACATGCTAATTCTCTTGCCACTGTTTCAGGGCCAGATTCAATTATAATTACTTAATTTCTATGTTGTTTATGGAATTATGGCAATTATATTTCTCTTTCCATTATGGCAATTATATTTCTGTTTCCACTAAAACAGAGGCATATTTATGTTTATTCATCTAAGTATATCACCTATTTTTCCCTCATGTCTTCTGATGTTTCATGGAACATGGCCAGGTTAAAATACAAAACTTTATCATTTAGATCATCTTTTGCTGCATATAAGAGAAAACTGTACAACAGTGGCTTATTCAACTATGGGATTTATTTGAATAATACAAAAAGAAGTTCAGGAGTGGGCTATATGTGGTTCCTACTGTGGCTAATAAAATAAGAGAATTAGACTCTATCTTCCTGTTCTGACATTTTTTGCTGCTAATTTTATCATCAAGTTGCAAAATGGCAACTGGACCTGTAAGCATTACATGTGCACTCCAGTGACGAGAAATGACATATAAGAAAAATATAAAAACAGACGGGTTCTTTCTTTGCTTTTGAGATTTTTGTCATTATATCCAGGAAGGACATCCTCCACAGAGACTTTCACTTCTAACTCCAAGACAGTCTACAATAGAAGAATGCAAAAGCATGGAGAATGGCTATGGGGTATCCTATGGTTACTATTGAGTTGACTCGAGAAATTGAAAGTAATATTGGAGATTTATGATCAGCCTGAAAGTTTCCTAATATATAAAAATTGTGATTTTTCTAAGGAATAAATGTGAATCATTACACACAGTAAAGTTGCTATGTGGGACTTTATTCTTACTTATATTCATTTAAGTGTTTATTGAGGATCAGATTTGGGTCAGCACTATAATTGACAATGAGGATATAGAACTAGACAAGATAGCAAAGCTTTTGCATAATTATGAAATTGAGGTTTTTCTTTAAAGATTTTATTTATTTATTCATGAGAGACACAAAGAGGCAGACATTGGCAGAAGGAGAAGCAGGCTCCCTGTGGGGACTCTGATGCGGGGCTAGATCCCAGGATCCAAAGATTGTGACCTGAGCCAAAGGCAGATGCTCAACCATTGAGCCACCCAGGTGCCCCATGAAATTGGTATTTAACTATAATTGTGAAAGGTGCCATGGAGGTGATTTATACGGCTTCCTGACAACGTTTAACTTTGGAAACTTGATTTGATCTGGAACTTATCTGAAGAAACAATATTACCTGGGCAATGTGAAGAGAGGAGCTTTCCAGACAAAAGAAAATAACAATCTGAGAGCTTCAAGGTGGGGAAAGAACATGGAGTATTTGAGAAACTGAGAGAAGGCAGTGGATGTGGAATAGAAAGTGATGGGAAGAGGTTAGGGCTGATCATGAAAAACGTTACAGACTAGGGACATCTGCCTTTGGCTCAGGGCATGATCCTGGAGTCCTGGGATCGAGTCCAGCATTGGACTCCTTGCATGGAGCCTGCTTCTCCCTCTGCCTGTGTCTGTGCCTTTCTCTCTCTCTCTCTCTCTCTCTCTCTCTCTCTCTCTGTCTCTCATGAATAAATAAATAAAATCTTTTTTAAAAAGGAAAGAAAAATGTTACAGACCAGGTAAAGGTTTAGCTCTATATCGTAAAAAGACCAGAAAGCTATTGGAAAATTATAACATTAGGTTTGCACACACCTTTGGGAGTGCTAATAGAGTAAAGACCAAAAACTAAAACTAAAAAAACATCTTCTAGAAAAACTCATTGGTGTCACCTGGAAGCCACTGAGTCTCAGGCTTTAGAGAAAGGTGCTAGAGACACTCTCAAGTTCATGACAAAATGAAGTTGGTAAATTTAGTTTCACCAGGTTGGAGATAATGTGAAGCTCTGGGCATGCAAGAGGGGTCACTATGGCCACAGAGTGTAGTTGTCCACATGCTTAAAGGAGATGATGCTTAACAGCTCAATTTCTGCCTGAATGAATCAGCAAACAATGACTCTTCTCATCTGCTGTCCAGCTCTTACATGAGTGTTTTTTAATTGGCATTGAAATACGTCATAGAAGGGGATTCTATAAAATTTCATTCTAGGACTCTCCCCGTGGATGCAGGTAAGAGTTCACAACTGAAACTCAAGTAAATATTTGTTGATGTTGCTCTGTATGATCCATTTGCTTCTTATGATATAACTTACCTAATTATTATTTATTTCATGCCAGTTACATTGATCTCATGACCCAGAGATTGAGAAATACTGCCTTAATGAGTGAAATTATCTGATTATGCAAAAACATAATCAACATGGCTTTATTCTTCATGTAATTTATATTTAGCTTTATAAAATATTATGAAAGGAAAAAGGTTTTGGTTCTTTTTCAAATTATGGCCCAAAGAAAACAGTTGATTACACTAATTATGGAAATTTTAAAAAAATAAATAAGAAAACTATTAAGTAAGCAATAAGTTTCACCCACCCTCCTCCAGGATATTTAATTTGTCTGTTTTTAAATAAATTAAAGGGTGGAAAAGTCCATCCCCTGTGGCTATGTCTGTGATGCCAGTGAAGACACCACTCAATTCTTAGGCAGTTAAAGAAATGGGATTCATAAAATGGTCGAAGTGAAAGCTCCAGAAAATATAAACAATTCTCACCACAGTAAAGACAGAAACTTAATTTACATTGAAAACCACAGTAACTTGTTTTATAGGATTCTGCAAAGTTCCTCATGTGACTCAATAAAAGTTTTAAATAAAGAACAGCCAAGGGCCTCTACAGAATTTTTTATGGCATATTAGGTATTGAATTGATGGGTGCAACCATGAAATGTTTATGAATGTTTGCTCTATTGGTCAGAATGAGAATTTTATGAAGCAATTTTTCCTATTTTGAATTTGAATTTATAGATAAGATGCCTTTAGCTTAACAAATTTCCTGTGATGCTTTTCCTCACCATCTGAAGAAGGTTCCAACTTGGACAAGTGTGAAAACACATGTTGAAGCAAAAAATGGCCTTCGGGTTTAAATTAACCAGATTCAGGCTGACTCTCGTGTGTTTGTGGAAGCTTTACTGTTGTGTCATCTTTGTTTAATAAACCTGTGAATAAAAACACTTTAAATGTAAGAATAAAAACATATTGGCCATATTTTAACAGTTTAATAGAAAAGTAGTGCTGAGTTAATTTTTTGGATGAATTTTACCAGGGAGAGAGAAACTTATTTCCCCTGAATATCACTTACTCTTTGTCACTCAGTTCTTGGATGCTCTAGATATTATAACCTCCAACCAGATTCATCTTCTTATATGCCCATTGGTTTCTTTCTCTCCCAAGAAATACCTACATGAGGAATGATAGAAAGTATATTCTTTAATATTTTATTCCTTTTTTACTCTATCACCTAACTGAGGAAACTGCACCTGGTGCCCAATAAATAAAATATCAAGTCTTCATACCTGGTTTAAATAATCAGATTTTAAAAAGTTAAGAAATAGTTAATATTATTTGTATTTAGCATTCTTTTCTGTGGGAAAACAATATTTTCATTATAAAAAAAGTCAAACTGTTTAGTCTGCATGTATTTCTGGTAACAATGGGACTGTTATTAATGACTTTGATTAATAATAATTGACACTTAGTGAGCATTCACTATATTCTTGGAACTGTCATTAGCGTATTACTTAAATTATTTCATGTAATCATCACAAGAAGCATACTATTTACATTGTTTACAAATAATGTAGCAGACACAGAGAAATAAAAAGTTTGTTAAGTTTTGATGAGTATCATCTTCCAAAAAAGACCACCAGTAATTGATCAATCAATCTAGCTCTTTTAGATTGACTACCAGAAAGAAGAAAACACTAATTTAACAGTCTTATCATCTTAGAATCTTAGAATGTCCAGAAAATGATACATACAGGGTTTTGTATTTGGACTTTGATGGTATAAGGGTTTTTAAAGGGGAAAAAATCACAAGTGGGCAATATTTGTAATATAATACTTTAGGATTGGTTGACACAACAAACTGGGGACCTAAATGAATCTATGTAAGTAAACTGTTCTGTGAAAAGTAAGTTGTTTCCCATATGAGCAAACTGTTTGTTCAGATGAATTATTTTGTAGTCAAATTATTTATTGGTTAAAGTGGCTTCTTTTTGATCAAGAATCCCTGGGAAGAAAAATGTTGGTTTCTATTCTCAGTCCTGATAATTAAGCTCTATGGACAGAGCTTAACATCACATGCTTCTTGGAAATAGAAATACTAATAAAAACAGTAATAATAAGATATAGCTTCATTACTTCTGCTTAAAATATTTGAGAAATGTTGGGACTTTGGATGACCTCAACATGAAAAGAAAAAGATAATTGCTAAACTATCTTTCTAAAAATAATACAAAAATTGAAGGCAGTTGGGCTGTATGAAAAATAAGTCACAGATCAGGGCTTAAATTATAGTAGGAACTTTGGTAGACCATCAGCCTAACATTAGACAGTAACCAATATATTCTTGTCTAATAAGAGAACAAGAATTTGACGATAAACACATTTCTGCTCAATTTTCACAATACAATTTTTATAATCTACAAAATCTTAATAAACATTTTCATCCACTTAGGGACATTTTTCTTGGAAGAATTTAATTATGGAACCCATTGAAATTTATATTGTTAAAAATGTTTCTTTCAAACAAATAAGACAAATCTAGCAAATATAAATTGTACTTTGTAAAATATATAACTGGCAATATCATTCTTTGCTGTAAGATAGGTTATTGCAGCCTACAGTCAGATTAATATGTGTCCTTTGGGATGCCTGAGTGGCACAGTCAGTTAAGCATCTGACTTTGGCTCAGGTCATGATCCCCGAGTCCTAGGATCGAGTTCAGCATCAGTTTCCCTGCTCAGTGGAGAGTCTACTTCTCCTCCCTCTGCCTCTCCCTGTTGCTCACGCTCTGTCCCTCTCTCTCTCAAATAAATAAATAAATAAAATCTTTTTAAAAAATGTCCTTTATCATGGATCAATCAGACTTCAAGTGTGTTCAACTAGTCAAAACTCAGCATTTTTTTAGTTTCTTCCCAATAATAAAACTCTATATTTAAACCAACCTAGTAACATCAGATTACTATGATGCTATCTACCTCTGAGCTCTTGCTTTGTTTACAGAAGGATATACTAGTAGTTATCAACTATTGGTAAAATCAAGTTAACTTTAACATTTCACCTATATCCCAGGCCCATGTCTTATCTAGTGGTAGCCTGACAATCCCTAAATTATAATTTTCCCACCAAATCTTATTTCTCTTCCTCTGAGCAGCAATTTCTATATGGATCCCCCCCACTTCCGACCCTGCCATGTCTAACAAGACATAAAAAGCTTAGTCTTTTTACTTTCATGAGCCTCTGAAAATAAGTAAATCACATAATGGTTGCATGGGATTTATAACACATATTGCACAGAAGAGAAAAATCAAAACAGTTTATTAGAAATTTCTACTTTTTGAAATATTCCTTATCTACATGTACCCAGTCATCACTCTCTTCATCTTTCCATAGCAGCCAATGTCATATTCCTCCACAGACCATCTGTCATCTGTCTTTTTCTGTCATCTTTTCTAATCTTCTCAACACTACCCTTCCCCCATCCCAGGAGAAAACAAAACAAGTCATTAATCCGATGCGCATCACTTTATTTCTTTATCAACCATGTTCTCTGATGCTTTACTGGCAGCCCTGTCAGGCAGTTAGGATATTCATTTCTGTCTTAATCATCCATTGAAGAATTTCTGTAAACAAAGAGAGCTCCCTCTCTAGGAGAAATTCTGCAATGCAATTACTGAATATCATTTACAATACAGGGCTTAGAACACAGATTATTATTATTTTTTATTATTGTTTCAATTGCATTTCTTTTTTTAAAAATTTTTTTAATTGGAGTTCAATTTGCCAACATTTAGCATAACACCCAGTGCTCATCCCGCCAAGTGCCTCCCACCACCAGTTATCCCAACCCCCTGCCCACCTCCCTTTCCACTACCCCTTGTCCGTTTCCCAGAGTTATGTGTCTCTCATCTTTTGTCACCCTCACTGATATTTTCACTCATTTTCTCTCCTTTCCCTTTATTCCCTTTCACTAATTTTTATATTCCCCAAATGAATGAGACCATATAATGTTTGTCGTTTTCCGATTGACTTATTTCACTCAGCATAATACCCTCCAAGTCCATCCACGTTGAAGCAAATGGTGGGTATTTGTCGTTTCTAATGGCTGAGTATACATTATATACATAGACCACATCTTCTTTATCCATTGATCTTTCAATGAACACCGAGGCTCCTTCCACAGTTTGGCTATTGTGGACATTGCTGCTATAAACATTGGGGTGCAGGTGTCCCGGCATTTCACTGCATCTGTAACTTTGGAGTAAATCCCCAGCAGTGCAATTGCTGGGTCATAGGGCAGATCTATTTTTAACTCTTTGAGGAACCTCCACACAGTTTTCCAGAGTCGCTGCACCAGTTTACATTCCCACAAACAGTGCAAGAGGGTTCCCCTTTCTCCACATCCTCTCCAACATTTGTTGTTTACTGTCTTGTTAATTTTCCCCATTCTCACTGGTGTGAGGTGGTATCTCATTGTGGTTTTGATTTGTATTTCCCTGATGGCCAGTGATGCGGAGCATTTAGAACACAGATTAATGGAAGAGGTGAATTACTCAAATAGTTAACTAATACCATAAAAATTTTAACCTGCTCAGAGTGGAAGTTTTAGATGCAAATTAGAATGCTGCAACACGAAAGGTCAAAAAGAGCTTTCTTTAGAAAAAGAGATCTTGTCTCTAGGTGTGTGTGGGGGGTGAGTTCTAGGACTAGTTAGTTCCCTTTCTAGTAATGCCTTTAGAGGTACTAGTGTTTTGTGCTCTCAGAATATCAAAAGCTAATGTTGTTGATGCACTGGCCCTGTGGTTCTTATGATTACAAGATACCCTCAGCAATAACCAACAGGAGAATTTGAAAGAAACAAGGCTTATTATTTACAGGTCCTAGAAATTATATGGCAAACCTGGCTCACAAAGCAAAGTTGTTGGGAGAAAGAGAGAGAGCACAGTTTGGTTCTTTTTCTAGTCCTGTTTATTCATTAGTCATGTTTGAAGTGAATACCTCTTTGAAGTGGGTGTCTCACTAATCAAAGCTTAAATCAGACACTTACCTTACAAAAAAGTAAAACTCAAGTGTTAGGACTTATACTATAGACAGGCCATGCCCCCAATATGGCCAACAAGTTATGTAAAGACAGAAATTTTTCAAGGTGTACAATCCGATAATCAGAAAAAATCAGATTTTCTGTTGTTTTGGTGAGAACACTTAAGATCTACTCTCTTAGCAAATTTCAAGTGTACAATGCAGTGTTATGAACTAAGTCACCATGCTGTACATTAGAGTTAGTGATATGCTTTTGGACTCAGTGACTTCCTTTGGCTCATCTTCCCTATCCACCTGTTTTGTCACTTTATTTAACCAATGACAGCCCCATTTACTGTGTAATTTTGGCTTTTTTTCTCATTTTGCTTTTGGAGTTTAATTTCAAACCAGAATTAATCTAGGTTTTTTTTGTTTTTGTTTTTGTTTTTGATAAACAACTCATTTGTACTTCAATTGGCCTCTCAGTTAATTCCATGAAATTGATGGGTGCCTTTGGAAAATTTCCCAGTAACACTCAGAGACCCTGATTGATGCCACACTGAATATTTATCTCTAGATTTCTACGTTACAGAGCTTTGGGTAAATCACCACTGACCATACATTTTCGTCACCGGCTTCTCTTCTGTCTTCTTATTCTTGGTCTATTCTGTTCATTCTCTGTACATTCATTGGGTAATTTCAGTCTCTTTCATGATTTTGAGTTCCATTTGTGTGCTAATAACTCCCAGATCTGTATCTCCAGCCCTTTTAACTTCAGCCTATATACTCAATTATCTGTTGCAAATATCCAACTAGATTGTTATAGGCATTCATCCTTCACAAGATTCAAATTAGGCATTAGCTCTAAGAGGGAGCCTTTATTCAACTCTGAAGCTTTGTTAATGTCCTACTCTGCACTCTCATTGTGTCATTTAGCATACTGAGTCGTGACTATTTGTTTTACCTGTTAAATTTCTTAGTGGACTGTCAGTTCTCTAGGGGCAGGAACTTTATCTAAAACAAAATTGCATTTCTAGCATTAGGAGAGTTTCTGCAACATTTTAGGTGATACTGTAAGCGGATTTTTAAAAAACTTCAGGCCATTCAACGAAGGACTAGTTTTTCTTGAAAGATAATGTATGCCGTAGTAAGTGTTAGCCAACTACTTTCGAGGGAAAATGTAGACCTGGCTTATGCATCAGATTGGTAGTTGGACTTTATAACATTTAAGATCTATTCTATGCCTTAAATTTAATAAATCTATGATACTGCAATGAAAAGAAATTACAGAAGAAGGAAAAGTTAACTTTTTTGGCACATTGCCCAAAGCTTCTAATTAATCATTTTTCCAGTACTAAATTCACTGCTTAATTGCTCAGAAATCAAATTACATTAACACCAAAAGCTATTGAAAATTGGCGCAAATACCATTAACAGATGAAGTATCATTTAAATTAAATGCTTCATTTATTTCATTATTTTAAAGTCATCACATGAGTTTAGAGTAAATGAACATACAACTTACGGCAATTTACTTTTGGCAAGTATCTGGGCCTTCTAGGGACAGGATCTGTGTGCATTCACTCAGACACAATGAAGAGTGACCTCTGGTTTGGCTATATTCTTAGTGTGTTTCTTCATGTTGACAAAGTTGGATATGTGATGTGCTTGTTGCAACATGAGAAAAGTGAATTGAACAGATTTTTGCTAAGGCAAAATGCAAGTTCTATTTCAATGGCCAGAATTTTAAAAATCGTGACCAGATTTCCTTGCAATTGTATAAATCAGTCTTCTTTGGGAAAAACACATTATAAGGGGAAAAGGTGTGAAAAAATCTGGAAATATCTTTTCATCTAATTTGTACAAGTTTATAGTTCATTTATATTTTAAAGTAGAAAAAGACCCAGAAATTAAGTGACTTGTGACTTGCTTAAGGTCATGACAAGAAAATGACAGGATTTCATATTATTCTTTCTTGCATCTTTATTATTTTATTACTGCTTCTCTTCTGCTGAATGTTTCTTTCTAAAAAGGATTTTGTATAGCTCATGGAGCTACAAAGGTGACCAAGCCTTTTTGGGTTTCGGCATGTGTGTTATGTGTGAATTGTGGTGTATGTGTGTGTGTGTGTGTGTGTGTCTGTGTGTGTGTATAAGTAGATGGGTGTGGAGAAAGTGAGCATGATGAAGTG
This sequence comes from Canis lupus dingo, assembly GCF_003254725.2. Taxonomy (NCBI): domain Eukaryota; kingdom Metazoa; phylum Chordata; class Mammalia; order Carnivora; family Canidae; genus Canis; species Canis lupus. The sequence goes on along the minus strand of NC_064246.1, from coordinate 17,668,045 downwards.
AAAATATCAGATGGAGATAGCATAGATAATAAATTAGAGGATCAAATGAGATGATCAGAGTCTGACTTTGTTCTTACAGTTTAGCTTTTTGTGTTTCTCTATCCTTCTGCAGTAACATAAAATAGTAGTTCAAATTCCCAACACTAGAAGTGTAACAGAGAGAGAAAGCTCTAGAGAGAGTAAAGAACTAGTCTCTCAGAAATATTTCTAGATCCTGAGATTGTCTCTGAGCTGAATTGCTTCTTGGACATATAGCTTCCTCAACTCTAGAACCACTTTACAAGTTTCTGTGTACTTCAAGAGCTATCAGGTAATTGTGACTCAAGATGTAATTTTCTGAAGTTGCCACTGAAGTTTGAACCTTGTCCACTGGTGGTTCTCGAACCGACAGACAAGTCTAAGCCCAGCAAAGTTCCACTTAACAAGGGTAAGAATACCCAAACTTTCTTGTAAAATTCCCTCCTTTTCTCAGCTTTCATCTTCCTTTGGATTCCATGTTTTCCTTCTTAGATGTACAGTTGGACTAGGATGACATAGGAAGTACCTGAGTCATAGGGAGCATAACACTGATCAGAGATTCCAGGAAATGATTCATAGAAGCTATTATTTTAATTACAGTTTTTCTCAAAGTCTCAATCCTTTGGACATATGCACGTTATATTTTTGGATAATATTTTCACTATTGATACTTTTTCCATGTGTAATTGACTACCTAAAAATATTCTTGAAAAAGTACTTTGTTATTAGAATACCAATAGTTTATCCCTTTCCACCCACAAACATACCAGAAATTTCGGCAATCTGAAGAGTATGCTTTTTCTATTTAACTGCAAGAAAGGCATATTTTCCCTACTTAGTCAAACTGAGCTCCATTTCAAGGGACTGAATTGTATCATCATGAGGCTTTAATAAATTATAAATCTTTCAATGGTTAAAGGCAACATTTCCCAGGCTTAACATAATGGAATTGGGCTAATTCATTCAGAGCACCATTTGCTGAGACTGAGCTATGCTTGCCTCCAGGCAAGTGGCATGAATTACTCAAGACATTTCTTACAGAGAAAGTACATGTAGAATTAGAAATCTCTATCCAAGATCGAACATAATGTTTTGCTCACTCTAACCCTTTCATAATCACTAATAGAAATTGTCATATAGGGGATAAATACTGGAGTTGACTTCTCAGCTGATAAGAAATATACACTGAAGCAATATCTTTACATATTGAAGGGAGAGTCAATGTCATAAAGTGGAGTTGATTGTCTTTTAAGAGACTAAAAACATTGGTTAATATATTTCCTTTAAAATTCTATTTATTTTTCTTTGAAAGAAGGAAAATTAGCCCTTAAATTGGAGTGTGGGTCATCCCCCCAAATTATAGAGTGATGACACAATAATTCACATAATTTGAGAGTTTAAGTCTTCCTCACATCCTCTGAAATAACCAGGAACTTTGAGTCCTAATAAACTCCAATATAACCTAACTGGAATATTTAACTTCCCATAACTTTCTAAAATGTTAACTGCTACAAAGGCTATTTGGACTAGATAATTAAATATTTGTATTTCTGGGATCCCTGGGTGGCGCAGCGGTTTGGCGCCTGCCTTTGGCCCAGGGCGTGATCCTGGAGACCCGGGATCGAATCCCACATCAGGCTCCCGGTGCATGGAGCCTGCTTCTCCCTCTGCCTGTGTCTCTGCCTCTCTCTCTCTCTCTGTGACTATCATAAAAAAAAAAAAAAAAAAAAAAAAAATTTGTATTTCTGACTACCCAAATGAAAACTGGAAATGTTTAACCTGAGGAAACTTTTGTCATTTTATTTTGGTGCGGTATGAATCATATGTAGAGAGAAAACAATTTAGAACTTAGTCACTGCCTACTATCCTCATATTAAAGTGACTTTATATCTTCCATTATTGTTCATCAGGAACTAAAGGAATATCCTGAAATTTCTGTTTACTAAATTTAATTTTTTTCTTATTGCATTTAATAGGAGACATTATACCTGGTAATTTGACACTTATTAGAAGATATACATTTCAAATTCAAGGGTCCTAGTATATAGTTGTTTATATAAAATAAATATCAAAATTTTATGGACAAAACATTAACTACGTATAACAGAATCATGATTCAACTTACTCCAGTGCACTTAAAATGTATTTCATGGAACATACACCAGTTCTTCAAGAGGATAGGACCTTGCATGTTTTTTTGACATGTCCTTTTCCCTTATCTCCCACATCATTTTTTTAGTTCTGAAGATTTCTTTCTTGCTATTTTTATTGAGATATAACTGACATGTAACAGTATATAAGTTTATGGTGTTCAATGTATTGTTTGATACACTTATATATTGTAAAATGATTACCCCTATAGCAAGAATCAGCTTATGTCCCCATTTCTTTTTTGTGATGAGAACATAAAAGATTTACTTTCTAATCAATATTCAAGTCGATAATACAGAATTATTACCTATAATCACCGCATCCCCAGAACTTATTTATCTAATACTGGATGTTTGTAGTTTTAAACTAACATCTCATTCCTCTCCCCCAACTCCCAGCCCCTGGTAACCAGTATTCTAGTCTCTTTGAGTTCAGCTTTATTAAATTCCGCAAAGTGATACCACACAGTATTTGTCTTCCTCTGTCTGGCTTATTTCACTTAGCATAATACCCTCAGGTTTCATCCATGTAGTCACAAATGACGGTATTTTTTTCTTTCTCTGAATAATATTCTATTCTATTTTATAAATTATATAAATATATTCTTTATTCACCTTCAAAAGACATTTAGGTTGTTTCTATATCTTAGCTATTGTGAAAAGTGCTGGGACGAATATGAGAGTGCAGATATCTCTTTGAAATACTGTTTTCATTTTCTTTGGATATATGCCCAGAAGTGAGATTGCTCAATCTTATGGTAGTTCTATTCTTAATTTTTTGAGGAACCTCCATAATGTTTTCCATCATGCCTGCACAAATGTAGACTCCATCAATAATGCACAAGAGTTTCCGTTTCTCTACATCTTTGCAAACACTTGTTATCACTTGTGTTTTTGGTGATAGCCATTGGAACAAGCGTAAGGTGAAATTTCATTATGGGAGATTTGCATTTCTTAGACGATTAGTGACATAAAACACTTTCCATGCACCTGTTGGCCATTTAGATGTCTTCTTTGGAAAATGTCTACTTTAGTTCCTCTGTCCATTTGTATGAGTTCTTTTTTCCCCTTTTTTGTATGAGTTCTTTGTATATTTTGTATATTAACTCTTTAACATTTATATCACTTGCAAATATTTACTTCCATTCTATATATTGCCTTTTCATTGTGTTGTATAGAAGCTTTTCAGTTTGATGTAGTCCCACTGGTTTATTTTTGCTTTTGTTTTCCTTTTGGTGTCAATTCAAAAAAAAAATTGCTAAGACTGATGTACAAGAGTTTACCTCCTATGTTTTCTTTTAGGATTTTTATAGTTTCTGGTCCTACATTAAAGTCTTTAATCCCTTTTGAGTTAATTTTTGTGTATGGCATAAGTGAGGGGTCCAGTTTCATTCTTCTGTATGTAGTTATCCAGTTATTTTCAAAAGACAATCTTTTCCTCACTGAGTATTCTTGTCTCCCTTGTAATTATTATTTGATCATGTATGTAAGGCTTATTTTTGGACTCTAAATTATGCTGTCTGGGATCCCTGGGTGGCGCAGCGGTTTGGCGCCTGCCTTTGGCCCAGGGCGAGATCCTGGAGACCCGGGATCGAATCCCACATCGGGCTCCCGGTGCATGGAGCCTGCTTCTCCCTTTGCCTGTGTCTCTGCCTCTCTCTCTCTCTCTCTCTCTCTCTCTGTGACTATCATAAATAAATAAAAATTAAAAAAAAGAAAAATTAAAAAAAAATTATGCTGTCTGTGTCAAAAGTTATGCCAACACTGTACTGTTGTGGTTGTTATGGCTTTGGAATATACTTTGAAATCAAGAAGTTTAATGCCTCCATTTTTGTTCTTTCTTCATTAGATTACATTGGCTATTAGAGGTCTTGTGTGGTTGCATACACATTTTAGGATTGCTTTTCTTATTTCTGTGGAAAATGCCATTGGAGTTTTGAAAGGGAGTAAACTAAATCTGTAGTTTGCTTTGGTTAGTATGTATCAGTTGCTTCCAGTTTTCCATAAGTATGAATAAAGCTGCCCTGAACATCCACAGATAGGTATTAGTTTCTAATTTTCCTTTCCTGTAATATATTTATCTTGTTTTGGTATAGGGTTATGTTAGCTTCATTCATTTTATATTTTATATTTCATTATTCATTTGGCTTAATTCATTTTATAATGAATTACAAAGCATTCCTTCTATTTCTATTTTCTGGAAGAAATTGTGGAGAATTGATATCATGTCTTCCTTCATTGTTTGGTAGAATTTACCAGTAATGAATCCTATATGGTCTTGGTAATTTTTTATTTGGAGGTTATAAACTATATTGATAGTTTATGTGTTCCAATTAGCTTATTTCAAGTGTATTTTTTCAGATTTGTGGGGATTAAGGACAAAGGGTTACAAATTAAACAAAGGGTTGCAAATGGGGAGGCAGTTGGGGGGATAGGGTAATTGGGTGATGGGCACTGAGGAGGGCATTTGATGGGATGAGCACTGAGAGTTTGTTATAGTATATGTTGGCAAATTGAACTTCAAAAAAAAAAAAGAGTAAAGGGGAAGTCAAATAGTCAATACACTGATGAGAGGTCAATAAAAATTTAAAAAAATAAAAAATTTGTGGGGATTACATTGTTTATAGTGTTTATCATAATGTCCATTGTAAAAGGATGTTAAATATTCCTTCATTTATGATATTAGTAATTTTTCTACTCTCTTTTTTCTTGGTTAGCCTACATAAATATTGACCAATTTTATTTATCTTTTCAAATAGCCAGTTTTTGTTTTCACTGATTTTCTCTATTGTTTTCCTCTTTTGAACTTCACTGATTTCTGTTCTGGTAAAGTTCATTTGCTCTTTTTTTCCTCTAATTTTCTAATATAGAAATTTTGGTTATTGATTTTAGATTTTTTTTCATTTTTGATATGTCATTTAATACTATAAATTTCTTTTTGTACACTTAATTTATATCATTGATTTTGATTATTCATATTGTAATTTTAGTTGGTTAACTCTCTTGAGACTTCTTTCGTACATAGGTTTAGTTTATACAAGTGTTGTTCGTTTTCCAAATATTTGGGAATTTCCCAACTATATTTCTATTACTGATTTGTAGTCTAATACCACTGTGGTCTGAGAACATACTTTGTATTATTTCTACTCTTTTTTTTATTTATTTTTTATTGGTGATCAATTTACCAACATACAGAATAACCCCCAGTGCCCGTCACCCATTCACTCCCACCCCCCGCCCTCCTCCCCTTCTACCACCCCTAGTTCGTTTCCCAGAGTTAGCAGTCTTTACGTTCTGTCTCTCTTTCTGATATTTCCCACGCATTTCTTCTCCCTTCCCTTATATTCCCTTTCACTATTATTTATATTCTCCAAATGAATGAGAACATACACTGTTTGTATTTCTACTCTTTTAAATTTGTAAATATGATTTTTATGGCCCAGAATATGATCTATCTTGGTGAATGTTTCATGGAAGCTACAGAAGAATGTGTGTATTGTTTCAGTTGGTTGGAGAATTCTATACATGACAACTATATAAATTTGATTGTCATTCTTGTTCAGGTCATATTTACACTCACTGAATTGCTGCCTACTTGGTCTAACACTTAATAATACTAGATTTGTCTGCTTCTCCTTGGTGATCTATCACTTTTTGCCTCATGTACCTTTACTATTTTTAGGTGCATATGTGTTCTAGATCTTTATATCACTTTGAGGATTGAGTCTTTTAAGTAGTATACTTCTTTATCTTTTATAGTTTTACTTATTCTGAGTTATGCTTTAACTATTGAAGTTAAATAGTTGATAGCTATTTATAGCTATTGATATAGCTATTCCACTAGCTTTTGATTACAGTTAATATGGTAAATCTTATGCCATCCCTTAACTTTTATGTATCAGAGGCTTTATATTTAAATTAGGTTTCTTGTAGACAATACATACTTGTGCCTTTTTAAAAATCGTATTCTGATGAAATTTGCCTTTTAATTGATGTATTCAGGCTATTCATATTTAGATTATTATTATTACTGTATTTAAACTAATATTAACCGTGTTTGTAACTGTTTTTAGCTGTTGCCAGAGGCTTTTTTTCTTGCTTTCTCTGGTTTAATTATTTTATGTGATTCTTTTTATCTCCTTTCTTAGCATATCAATTATATTCCTTTTTCTTTTTAATAGTGGTCACTCCAGAGTTTACCATATGCATTTTTTTAAAATTCCATCGTTGGGGAATGCTATTCCACTTCCTGTATGGTGGGGTACCTTAGAGTATTTCCAATTCCTCCCCTATCCTTTGTGATATTGCTGTCATTCTTTTTATGTTTCCACGTGCTGTAATCATTTAATACATTGTGTCTAAACTCCACTTTGTTTTCAGTGAAGCCAAATTATATGGTGAATAAAAGGTACTAACTGAGGCATCACCTACTTCAAATCTGCTTATGATACTGCTTATGTGACCTAGATCTGTTATATCCCTTTCAGTTTTCTGAGTTTTTCTCACAGGCAAAATGAGTCCAGGGCTGTATATGTAAGAGCCCTACTTACTCTTCAAGCAGTGAAAATAAATAACGGTGCTAGAATGACAGCACATTATGTTGTGATTTTTGAGATTTTGGAGCCAAAATTCCATGTAAGACACATTAACCTCTAAATGAGAGATTTTTATCAAGAAGGCCTTATCATAGAATAAAATCTAATTACCAGCTGTTTGTTACTCAAAGAAAGAAAGATGTCTGAGCTTCCTCGGGAGGAATAGAAAAGCCTGCTGCTGCTATAAAGCATTGCCTTCTCATGAAAAGAGAGTTCATGTAATATGTTTTGGCATCCTTTACCAAACAAACAAACAAGTAAGTAAACAAACACAAGATTTGTATAGAGAAATGTATCAACATTGTTTGAAATGATATATCTAAGTATCAGAATTAAATGAAATATTAAGGAAATTGAAAGTTGTTTTCCCAGACATGAAGACATACGGCTAGGTGTTTTTTTACTTAGAAGATTTCAGTAAATTCCCACAACATCATGATTTAATAGGTATTATTATCTCCATTTTACAGATTCAAGCTAAATTTAAGGATTATTATTTGCAGGAAAGTTAACTTCTCTGTGAAAAATGGATTAAAATTCAAGTTTGTCAATTTCAAAAGCCTTCTTTGGAACTATAGTTATGGGAAATTCTGAAGTTTGTAGTTGAATAAATACATATTTCACTTTAAATAACATTAAGAGCAATTTTGACTCTCAGATCAAACAGAACTTATCTTATTAAATCAATCGCATGTGGTAAAGGACATATATACCATAATAGACATTTTGAGTTTTCAAATGGTAAGGCATGGTAGAAGTGGTGAGAAGTGAAGGCAAGGAATATAATTGAGGAAGTAATAAGACAATGTAAAAATCTTTAGAAAGTAGGTGCAAAACTTATGCCAGGAAGGAGGAAGACCCATTGGCATGCTAATACATGAAATATCAAGCGATCTATTTCTTAGGCAATGTGAATCTCTGACTATAAACCAAACAATTAAATATGGTTAAGAATAAGATCCAGGGCTCAGTCTGTTATGCAATAGGCTCTTGATTTTGGCTCAGGTCATGATCTGAGGGTCCTGGAATCAGTCCTCATGTCCAGCTCCACACTCAGTGGGGCTGCTTCTCTCTCTCTATTTGTCCCTCCCCACTCTTAAATAGATAAATAAATCTTTTAAAAAAGGTATAAGATCCATATGCAATATGGACTAGTATCTCAGACCTATGTTCTATTGAACTAAAGTGACAAAGCTATTTAAGCATGAGTTGAGGGCACCCAATGACAACTTCTTAGGTTATCTGGATTTTGATTGTTTTGAAAGTATATCAAAACACAACTCTTGTTTCATGTATGCTTTTTTATATAATAGCTTGTATTTTACATAACTAATATAAATTATATAATCATCTTTAGTAGTATTACTACCTGATACTATACAAATATTTAAAAATAACTGTACCTTAATTTAGCTTAAATTAAAAGCTATACACCTTTTATTAAACTAAACTTAAACAGGCTGCTAAATGATAGTACGTAAAAATGTGCTTGATACTTACTCTAGAGTTGTAAACGATCACCTAGTTTTATTTTGTTTGTTATCATTTCAATACTTGTGTACATATACACACACTATTAAGAATTATAAATGAGAAGCCACAAATTAGTGATATGCAGCTAAAACATAAATTACTTCTATTATAAGCTAGAAATGGAACAAAAAATAAATTTTATGGTACATTTCTGTCACTAATATGAATGTTAAAGAGTTGAAAATTTATCTGTTAAGAAACACCCTCAACTAGATAGTGAAACAATGGATTCTAACAGCTTTGAAGGAGATATTAGAGTATATTGTGTCAAAAATATGCATTCTAAAATGTGCCTAAACATGTATTTATATAATTGGAGCTATTGTGGTTTATTATATCAATTATCCATGTACTAAAGAAAGAGTCAACAGCTTAAAACACTCTCATTAGAGACACTGGCGGTTACATGCAAGCAGCCCAATCTTGAGCTTTCAAAGAGGTTAAGAAAATACAATTTATATGTTCTTGTGAAGTTCTCTGTAATATCCCTAAACACAGCTTCTACTTGAAAATAAAAATACAGCATATATTTGTAATGATGATCAAATAAGAATAATAGTATTGTCACAGAAATCAAATCATATCCCATAAATCGTGTCAAACTATTTGGGAATAAAAATAAATTAGAGAGGGAATTTGAGCTTTTAGAGACACCCACAATAAATGGTTTTCTGATTTTGTATAGCTGGCATCTATATGTGAAGACAAAGAGGAGGTGTTATTCTGTATGATGTAGGGGGGATTTGAAGAATAATGGTTAATCTTTGCCATCAAGTGATGTTGATACTATTGTTGTTCTTGTTCTTTTTTAGTGTATGTATTCTACAATGAGGGGAAGAGAGTTTAATACAGAAAATGTTAATTAACTATATAGAACAAAAGCACAATAAGTATAATATAGCCTTAATTGCCAAATGACTAGTAAATCATAAGTGCTACCACTTCAGAGAATATGCAAACACATCTCTAAGAGTTAGATTGATCTCGTCAATTTGCATTCAGTGTCAGTTTCTAGAGGATTTCAATGTAAAGAGAATTTCATTAACAGAGACAGAGGACAAAGATGGCACTAGTTTAGGAGATAATTTATGAACTAGTAGGCCAAATATATATATATATAATATATAATATATAATATATAATATATAATATATCCGCTTGGTTAAAGATGATTATGATGTAATAAATACTCTTTTTCTGTCCTTCTCTAGAGATAAAGAGAGGCCTTAGAAACAACTTAGTAGTTATTTCAACAAACACATAAGAAATTTATTATTTCCCTTCAAGTCAGGGATGACTGATATGCACAAGAGGATTTAAAGACTCCATTTTGCAACTGCAAAAATAACCTGTATAGCTCAGATAACTTCATTATCTGATGAAATATTGTTAGACTTTTTTGTTCCCTGTTTGATTTTCAGACACTAAAGTTTCTCCTAATGTGATACAAAAATATTTTAATGCATAGTTCCTGGTAAAGAAGAGATTAAAAAGAAAACATATGCTATGCTAATAACAACATGATCATGACCACTTTCACACCAATGATATATTTCACTTTTATTAATTTCCTTATTGAGCCCACTGATTCAACATTTATCATTAGCAAGTTATGAAAATTAGAACCATGTTGAAATGTCAGCAATTCAGTACCAAGAAAGGAAAAATTCAACAGGGGAAATATGTCACCGACCACTATTCAATCAAGTGTGTAAAGAAAAGATGTAAATAATATACATAATGTTAGTATAAGTTTAGCTGAAGACTTGCTTTGACTAATAATAAAACCATGTAGAACTGACTTTGATGACAGTTTTTACATTTTTATAATTTTTGGTTGAACAAAATAATAAACATGATAAATACAAGTACGTGTTTATTAAGTGATGATTATATGCCTGGCACTGTGCTAACTGCTTTATAGGAAATAACCTTTTTAATTATCAAGTAATAGTAGGAAGAAACTAGAGGAGCTCATAGATGTAACAAACCTTAAACACATAGCAGGGAAGTAATAGGCATTTTATTTGATTAAAAATATCATTAACCTCAATTTTATTACTGCACTTATATTTTTGTTCACTCTGTCCATAATGCCCATCGATCCCATTGTATTTCATATCTGCTTATAAAGTTATTATCTACAAGTCAAGGTAGGTTCAAACTACAGTCCCCCTTAGAATTCTTTCTAGATCCCTTTACTCAGAAGCACATCCACCACTCCAAACTTCTATAATATGAAGATAATGCAACTTTATTGAGTATTTATTATACTCTACCTTTTTATTAAATTATGCATGCAAGTATTTATTTACCCTAATTGGATTATGAATGCTGAGAGGTCAGGAATTAGGATCCTGTTATGTTGAATACCACACAGACCCTACTAGAGTGAACCTTTGCTACATTTATGTTGTACTCTTACCTTCATAAATATGGTCTACTTATCTTAGGATTTAATAACATTTAAGTTGCAACCTCACAATAACATGCAAAACAATAAAAATTCATGCACTATAGAAAAACACAATGATTCTGCTCTAATAAGTTAAAGAAGAATTATTAATAATACATACAGTGACAAAGCTTAAGCACCATATTAGTATAAAACAGATTTATAAAATTGGAAAAAAATATTTACTTTTCTTTCCCATAGTATTGAAGTATTTGGAAAAAGACAATCAACAACCTTGTATGATATTTACTGCAATAATAAAAGAATTCAGATAATGGCTTTGGTTTTATTTTTTGTGTACATGTTCCATTAATTGAAAAATCATTCAAAGAGAAAAGCATAAGCATTAGCAGGAAAGATTTTGAAAATGCCCAGAATGTAAACCATCCATTTCAAAGTAATTACACAAAGGTTATATATGGGAAGATGTCTCATTGAAGATGAGGGATTGAAATTTCATAAAACCATTGACTGAAATACTTAATATATTTTTCTTGTGTTTATTTGGATATTGTCTACTTTTGAAAGCAGTGACTTAGTAGATTCCATTTTATTCCTAATAAACACTAGGAAATATATAGAAATAATAGAAATCTCCTCAAATACCTAAATGCCACTTCTCAAAAAGTAAATGGAATTTGTTATTTGTGAAATTATTTCTGATACATGTAACAAGTCTTGTTGTTCAGATTGTTTTCATTAAAGCATTTGCACTTTCTCTGTGAAACAATATTTGGTACCTGAGAAACTATTTTTATCATTATTTCTTGAAAGCTTAAGATGATAGAATGTCCATACCACAGCTCCCCCTATCTTCCTTTTATAACTACTGTAAAAAAGGGCAAATTTTTTGGGAGACAAAACCAAAGAGATGAAGAATACGCCATTTGTTTGATGGTGATGATTTTGAAGATGGCAAATGAATGCACTAAGGGATTTGTATTTTTTAAAATATTCCAGCCAGATTATTTTCATGTAACTTTCCATATTTAAATTATAAAGTTGAACTTAATGCCAATCCAAAAATAGACACTAAATGCAGAAACAAATGTCTTGGGATGCTTGGGTGGCTCAGCGGTTGAGCATCTGCCTTTGGTTCAGAGTGTGGTCCCAGAGTCCTGGCATTGAGTTCCATATTGGGCTCTCTAGGGGGAGCATGCTTCTCCCTCTGCCTATGTCTCTGCCTCTCTCTGTGTGTCTCTCATGAATGGATGGAATCTTTAAAAAAAGAAAAAGAAAAGAAAAAAAGAAAGGGCTGAGTCTCAATAACTGACATATGGCTAGCTCATTCCTGAAGTTGTTACTCTGACACAGGCAAAACAGATCACCAAGATGTAATTTAACTATTATGCTCACATCACCTGCTTATAATTAAACTATTGTTAGTAGATACTTCTTTGTTTATAGCAAATTAACTTAAAAGCATATTTTATTTACCTATCAAGGTTATTTTCAACCTCTAGAAAGTTATCTTCTATACAATTTAAGAAAACAACAAAGAATTTTAGGCCTAGTATAGTGCCATGAGTGTAGAGGTAGAGACCAACTTTTCTTAATATTATGTGGCCAGTTTTCTTCAAATTTCCAGGAAATGTCTAGTATTTATCTTTCATGTAGAGAGAGTTTTTCTATGTTATCCCAATGATAGGACAACATTTTAAATGAATTAAGAGCTGACATAAGATCTACTGTTTGAAAAAAAATGGCATAGCTGAAACGTGACCATGAGAGATCACATAATTCTACCAAGAACTATGAATTCCAGAATGGCCAAGAAATCTGCTCATGGGAGAAGAGCTACCTCTTCTTCTAAGATGGGTGAAGGGGGCTCCATGCAGTGATTATTTGGATGCATACTATTGGCACTTTTCATTCTAAGAAAAGAATGAAAATTCAGAGGAGTTAGCATTTGTTAAGTACTTATTCTGTACAAGTATTTGACATTTCCTTTAAAGAGCTGTAAGTCTGAGGTTAAAGGAAACTACTATTATTCCAATTTAGTGAGTGTGAAGACTGAGGAAGGCTTTAAGTGCAATGGGAGCATCAGGCAGGGGGAAGGGAGAACCTGACCACAGGAGGGAAGTGGGAGCCCAGGGGAAAACTAGATTTTTGGTGGTTTTATATTGCATATTTGAATTTCCAAAAAGGTGGATTTCTTGATATCTAATTTAAGAAGCAAAGACAAATATTATCTTATTTGTCATTTCAAGGAATTCATCAACATTTGAAGAAAATGTAAACCAGGTGGAAAAAACTCCTGTCGAATATAAAAATCAAATATTCCATCTTAACTAATTGCTTTCTAAAATCTTTATGTCTCCTCTGCATCTGCCTTTGTCATACAGACAACATTTTTCAACCATAAGCGAAACTCCAGAACATTTGCTAATGTTCTTAGGCTCAAAGGAGATGGGACATCTGGCTCTCGTTTTGGCCCAGATGGGTTTCATTTATTGCAGCCATTTAAATTTCACTTCATTCTTGACCTGGGTGTAATCAGTCTTTTATAGTGGCCCCACTTTGAAAATGCATGCTGTTTCATTCTTGGGTATTTACTCTTCTATGTATTTGAATTGTTTAAATGGTATAATTCATATGGGTGTTTTTGCTTTCTACTCAGATATATCACTTATCATTTGGGTGATGAATATTTTCTGTAATTACTGATCTAAAAATAGAAATCTCAAATTACGAGGTAGATTTATTTTGGAAAAGAAATATTCTAGGATAGTTGATAAAATTTTTTTTTATATGTGTAACTTTCATATAAAACTGTATGTTTTGGGCAGCCTGGGTGGTTCAGCGGTTTAGCACCGCCTTCAGCCCAGGGTGTGATCCTGGAGACCTGGGATTGAGTCCCACATCGGGCTTCCTACATGGAGTCTGCTTCTCCCTCTGACTGCTTGTGTCTCTGCCTCTCTCTGTGTCTCTCTCATAAATAAATAAAAAAAATAAAAATAAATAAAAAAATTAAATAAAACTGTATGTTTTATTAGTCCAAAAATAGAATTAGATAATGAGTAAAAAATTCACAGATGCTGTTATTCTCCTTTAAAAAAAAAAAGATTTTATGTATGTATGTATGTATGTATGTATGTATTTATTTATTTATTTATCAAATAGAGAGCACACACAGGGGAGCAGCAGACAAAAAGAGAGGGAGAAGCAGGCTCCCCATTGAGCAGGGAGCCAATGTGGGGCTCAATCCCAGAACCCTAGGATCATGACCTGAGCCAAAGGCAAATGCTTAACCAATGAGCCACGCAGGCACCCCTGTCATTTTTCTTATATTGTGATATCTACCATTAGTTAATATAAAATTGGTTAAACACATTCAGTAAAAGTCTCCCCCAGTCCAGACCCATATCTATGTGTATGAGCCAACCATCTCTGAGGGGTTTTCTCTTTTATTCTCTTGGCAATGGCCCTGGATCTCTAATGGCTATGACTCTTTCTTGATTTCCATATTTAAGATATTTATATATTTACGATGTTTATATATTGAAGCAATATACAAATTATCTCTAATAAAAGCAGTATCAGTTATATACCTGCCACAAAAATATACGCATATATGGTTGACTCATATGAAATTATAATTTTCTCCAAAAATAGTGTTCAATATAAGTGAGATATATAAGTCAGTTTATGTATATAATTTAATTTAACCCTTTAAAATCTCTATTAGGGTAGATATTTAACAAATTTCTCCTTTAAGGAAATGACAATACAGAGAGCATAACTGGGCCAAATTGCAAAAATTAGATAGTAGGATTTAGTTTCTGTCATTCTGACCCAAGATTGTATGCTCTTAAACACTGTGATATAGAAATTCCACATACTGACTATATTAATATATTTAAATTAAAAACTCAGATCTCTTTATTTAGTTCCAAATATTTTAAAGAATTTTTCTTGATTTACTATGTAAGAGGAGGAACTCTCCCTACATTCCTCTATGTCTCTCCTACTTTCCACTTTCAATATTTATCAAATAAACCATTATTTTTACTTTGTTAAGATATATATCATATCATATACATTAGTTCATTGTCTTCTATAATTTGTATATAGTGATTTAAAATGGACTTATAAGATATGATTATACCAATACTTTAGAATCAGGACAATTGAGTCTATAAAAATAATTTAATTCAATGTTCCTAAACAAGGTTCTGCTCCAAGGGTAATATTCTGTGAAGCAATATTTTACTGGGAAAGATTTTTACCTCTGACCAAGAGGGAGTAACAGTATTAAGGTTTACCTTCCTGCCTAAAACTCC
Source organism: Canis lupus dingo (assembly GCF_003254725.2). NCBI lineage: Eukaryota > Metazoa > Chordata > Mammalia > Carnivora > Canidae > Canis > Canis lupus. Next base: position 17,653,011 of record NC_064246.1, on the reverse strand, counting down.
AAAACTGGATAAATTATATGAAATTATATTCAAGACACTGGATATCAGACAATGAAGAGTAGTGAATCATGGGAGCTAGGGAAAAAAAAGAGGTAAACATTACCAGACTCTTTAGGAGTCTTGCAGTGAGGGAGAACCCAGGAGGGACCTGCAGATTCCCTGAGCTAAAAGACAAAATTGAGAGTCTGTGAAGACCAACCCAGCTAGAATTCACAACACAGAGTAGCAGAAAGGAGAGATCTGCACAGAAAAAGAATGCTAGAGAAGTGTAGAGTGTCCTCTTTGAGTATGCAGCTTACTACTGATCAGTGCATTTGTATGAAGAAACTACTTAGGACTAAGGAAAGAACCACTCAAAACTATTAGCATTCATGCAAGGGAAGAGTGATTATTCTTACCAGCCAGACTGGAAAGCCTCATGATTTATGGCATTGGTAGAGCACACAGAAGGGTCTTGCCTCAGTAGTGGGGAATAATGAGCCTTAGATTTAACACTACTATGACCTTGCTAAGTTAGAAATCTTAAAAGCATAATCCAAAGGATCAGGTTGTTTCCAAGGATCCCAGAGTTAACCAATATAATTCATCACCTTAACAAAAGAAAAAAAACATATTATCATCTAGAGATGCATAAAATTTTCATAGATGCATAAAATACTCCCTTTTAAAATAAAAACCTTTAGAAAAGTAAAACTACTTTTGGTTTATTTATATACTGATTTATGGCACAGAAATAAAAGACAAATACAGCTATATGCAAAAACATGAAAGCAGAATGTTGAATGAAGCCACATACAAAGATTACATATATTTGATATCATTTATAAAAATTCAAAGAGCAGCAAAATTTATCTATGATAATAAGAATTAGAAGGACAGCTACCTCTGGAAAAATGGATTGACATAAAGGGGGCACAGGGCAACTTTTGGGGTAATGGAAATATTTGTTATGTTGAACTGGATAATTGTATCTATAAAATTATCAAAATTGTACTTTAGATATGGCATTTTGTTGTATGAAAATTATATATTAATAACATACTGAAAATAAAAATTTAAAAAATGCTGTTCTTAAACACCTCAGTTTTTTTTTTTTTTACTTTGTCCATGGCATTTTCCTACCTTAATCATCTTCAACTTTTTAATTTGTTCTCCTTTCCAGATTTGTTTCTGGTGTTATTTCAGAAAATCTTAACTTTACCTGCCCATTTACACTTATGCTCCTGTAACACCTGTAATATCAACCTTTTAGCTCTAAGCACTGGATTATTTGTTGTTAATTTGGTAATATCCTCATCCCTTTCTATTTTTTTAAAGATTTTATTTATTTATTCATGAGAGACACACACACTCACACAGAGGCAGAGACACACAGGCAGAGGGAGAAGCAGGCTCCATGCAGGGAACCTGATGATGGACTCAGTCCCAGGTCTCCAGGATCACACCCAGAGCCTTAGACAGACGCTCAACCACTGAGCCACCCAGGGGTCCCCTATCATCCCTTTCTAAATTCCCTTCTACGATATAAAGGAGACAAGGACTACAATCCCAGAGTGCTTCCAAGTTAAAGTTGATCAGTGAGAGGAGCTCACTTGATATTTGGAAACTGAAATAGAAAGGGAGCCCATTATTCTTGAGAGTATTTGCAGAACAGATGTGAGATTTGTATATTTTAGATGTGCTTCCTGAGGAGTACACACCTTTAGATATAACCTGAGAGCCATCTAAGGACTTCCCTTGAGAGTTACTCATTTGAGTCTTTGAGATGATTCTAATGTGTAATCCAGGTGAGAACCACAAATACAGGATGTGGAAGTTGAAGTTTTATGACAGACTAAATTGTCTCCCGCGTTATGAGCTCAAATCGTTAGTGGCAAGTGACTTGGCCCTCAGGTCTTCGTTCAGTGGTTGTAAAACCTCTATTACAAAACTTTATACTTGGAATTCATAGAGGGCACTTTTGTCCTGAATGACCTCTCATTCCCACACTTAATCTATTTTTTGAAAGTTACCTCTTTATACATTCAACTCCTTACTAACTTATGTTACTGTACTCATATGGTGGGGATTCCACAAAAACTTGACTATTATAATGGTGAAATCAAACTGAATTCTAGTTTAATCTACATTCTCAGAGAAATGAAACAAATTGGCCAGAGTTTATTAATTTGGATATCCAGTAGTGTGGGACTTGGGTAGAGTGATCTGGAAGTGAGATTTAGGTTACACTTGAGAGCTTGCACTCCTTTTTTTTTTTTAAATTTATTTTTTATTGCTGTTAAATTTACTAACATACAGAATAACCCCCAGTGCCCGTCACCCATTCACTCCCACCCCCTGCCCTTCTCCCCTTCTACCTACTCCTAGTTCGTTTCCCAGAGTTAGCAGTCTTTACGTTCTGTCTCCCTTTCTGATATTTCCCACACATTTCTTCTCCCTTCCCTTATATTCCCTTTCACTATTATTTATATTCCCCAAATGAATGAGAACATATAATGTTTGTCCTTCTCCGACTGACTTACTTCACTCAGCGTAATACCCTCCAGTTCCATCCACGTCAAAGCAAATGGTGGGTATTTGTCATTTCTAATGGCTGAGTAATATTCCATTGTATACATAAACCACATCTTCTTTATCCATTCATCTTTCGTTGGACACCGAGGCTCCTTCCACAGTTTGGCTATTGTGGCCATTGCTGCTATAAACATCGGGGTGCAGGTGTCCCTGCGTTTCATTGCATTTGTATCTTTGGGGTAAATCCCCAACAGTGCAATTGCTGGGTCGTAGGGCAGGTCTATTTTTAACTGTTTGAGGAACCTCCACACAGTTTTCCAGAGTGGCTGCACCAGTTCACATTCCCACCAACAGTGTAAGAGGGTTCCCTTTTCTCCGCATCCTCTCCAACATTTGTTGTTTCCTGCCTTGTTAATTTTCCCCATTCTCACTGGTGTGAGGTGGTATCTCATTGTGGTTTTGATTTGTATTTCCCTGATGGCAAGTGATGCAGAGCATTTTCTCATATGCATGTTGGCCATGTCTATGTCTTCCTCTGTGAGATTTCTCTTCATGTCTTTTGCCCATTTCATGATTGGATTGTTTGTTTCTTTGGTGTTGAGTTTAATAAGTTCTTTATAGATCTTGGAAACTAGCCCTTTATCTGATATGTCATTTGCAAATATCTTCTCCCATTCTGTAGGTTGTCTTTGAGTTTTGTTGACTGTATCCTTTGCTGTGCAAAAGCTTCTTATCTTGATGAAGTCCCAATAGTTCATTTTTGCTTTTGTTTCTTTTGCATTCGTGGATGTATCTTGCAAGAAGTTACTATGGCCGAGTTCAAAAAGGGTGTTGCCTGTGTTCTTCTCTAGGATTTTGATGGAATCTTGTCTCACATTTAGATCTTTCATCCATTTTGAGTTTATCTTTGTGTATGGTGAAAGAGAGTGGTCTAGTTTCATTCTTCTGCATGTGGCTGTCCAATTTTCCCAGCACCATTTATTGAAGAGACTGTCTTTCTTCCAATGGATAGTCTTTCCTCCTTTATCGAATATTAGTTGACCATAAAGTTCAGGGTCCACTTCTGGATTCTCTATTCTGTTCCACTGATCTATGTGTCTGTTTTTGTGCCAGTACCACACTGTCTTGATGACCACAGCTTTGTAGTACAACCTGAAATCTGGCATTGTGATGCCCCCAGATATGGTTTTCTTTTTTAAAATTCCCCTGGCTATTCGGGGTCTTTTCTGATTCCACACAAATCTTAAAATAATTTGTTCTAACTCTCTGAAGAAAGTCCATGGTATTTTGATAGGGATTGCATTAAACGTGTATATTGCCCTGGGTAACATTGACATTTTCACAATATTAATTCTGCCAATCCATGAGCATGGAATATTCCTTCTTGGAACATGAAACAGTGTACAAGGATATCAACTTCTGCTCTCTGGCTATTCTCTCTTCCTAACAACATATCCCACAGCAAATGGAGGCTGATGTGCCACATGGCACCTTGAAATAACCTGTGCTTCAGTGCTATCTGCCTAATTTATGAGGAGCAAGAAAAACATAAATAGCTATATGATTTCCCAGCCTACTCTTTCCTATGCTTTATTAAGAAAATTCAGTTTTCGTATCCTAAGGTATCATTCTCTACCCTTGATGCACATTAGAATCATCTGAGGATTTTGAAAAAGAATTGCCAAGTCCCATGCTCATCACTGTGATTTATTTGATCTGGAATGGGACTTGTGCACTGTTAGCTCTAAAGTTTCCCAGATGGTCTAACACACAGGCACGACTGAGAATCACTGTCCTAAAGGAAGAGGATATCTAAAAGTACTTCTGTTTTTTAAAACTGTTTATTAAGAAAATTTCAAATTCACCTAAAATTAGAGAAAAAAATAAAAACAAACTCATGTACAATAGCAACAAGATTTAGTGACTATAATCTTGCCATAGGATATAATTGGCATATAACATTTATTTTTTAACATACATTTATTAGTTTCAGGTGTACCACATAACCATTTGATATTTGTATATATTGTGAAACGATCACTGCCAATAAATCCTGTTAACATCCATCACCATATACAGTTATAATTTTTTTCTTGTGATGAGAACTTTTAAAATTTATTCTCTTAGCAACTTTCAAATATGCAATACAGTATTATGAACTGTAGTTGCAATGCTGTATATTACATCCCCTGGACTTAGCTCGTTTATAACCAGAAGTTTGTATCTTGTGACTCCTTCCCTGTCCCACCCTCCCCCAACCTCTGGCCACTACCAATCTATTCTCTGTATCTGTGAGTGTTTCTTTGCATGTTTGCTTAGTTCCCCCACATTAAGTGAAATCATATGGTACTGATCTTTTCTGTCTGACTTATTCCACTTAGCGTCATGCCCTCCAAGTCCATTACATTGTAAATTCTGTCATTTTTACTCTATGTTTTCATGAAGGATTCTAAAGCATGCATGTAATTGCACTGTTAACTTTAGGATGCACCACAAATATATTAGCACCTTTTTCTCCCATAACCACAGTATCATTATCATAGACCCAAACTATTATAGTCCCTTAATATCTATATTTAGTTTGTATTTAAATTTCCTCAGCTGTCCCTGAAATGTCCTTCCACAGTAAGGAGTTGGATATTACATCTCTTAAATCTCTTTTAAGCTAAAACACTACTTCCATCCCTTTATGTTTTATGTCATGAAGTTGTTCAGAGAAAATGGTCCATTTCCTCTTTTGGATGTACCTAATGAGTCCTGTTAATGTCTTTTACATATCCCTCTATTCTCCACATTTCTTATAATGAAAAATTTAGATCTATGGACTTGACTAAATTCAGATTTAATAGTTAGGCAAGAACATGTTAAAAATAAGGCTGACAATAAGCAAGACATTATAAGCATAAAAATAAGGCTGACAATAGGCAAGACATTATATCCCATTAATATACACATATGTCTTATTTATCTTTCTATTAGTTGGATAAAATTAATTTGGGTGTTCAAGTGGTTATAGTCTAATTTCTCCATTACAAAGCTTTATATTACCCCCAATGACACTTTGGCTACTGTAAATATTCAATTTCTTATCAATTTTTAATATAATGGTGTTAGCTTGAATGCATTATTTAGTAAGAACAGTAAAGTGGTGAACTTAAAAAAAAGTCTTTTGCTGTATCTTTATTAGATTTTTTTTTCTTTTTGTACAGAGGTGCTTTTCCTCATCACTCATGGTTATGCGATTACGTTGAAATATATACTAGAAAGGGTAGAAAAAATAGTCAACTTCCAGATTAAAAACAATGCAATAGATGCCCACAAAAAGAATTTAGAGTTATTTGACCTATTTATTGGTCTATTTCAAACAATCTTAAAACTATAATGAATAATGGAAAATGAATCATTTTTAACTGCTAGTATCTGAATTTTGAACAAAAAAGCAGGGTAAGCAAAGGTTTCATCTATTCTTTAGACCAGACTTCCTGCAAAGATGGTAAATATTTTCCATTTCCCAGGAACTTAGAGGAATTTCTGCTAAATGTAGTAATAAAATGACTTAATTAAAAAAAAAAACAACAAACCAAGGACAATATAGAAATGCCATTATGATAAGAAAAAGTGTATCCTGGGAGAAACTAGAGAAGAGTCATTTTAGGAAACTGGAATCAGCATGGGGGAGATGTCATTAAAATTTAAAGAAAAAATAAAATTGAGATAAAAATGATTGCACTTGTTGCAAAATATACATTGTATGAAACTACATAACTTGCTAAAATACTTATGGAAGAAATAATATGATGCTTGGGATTTTCTTCAATATAATTCAGTAGTGGGAGAGTATATAATACTTGAGGTGACACAAGATTGTACTTATATTGGTGAAATGAACAGTACAAGAGATTTGGTTAGACTATTCTCTTTACTTTTCTATATTTAATTTTCTTTATTAAACATCTATGAATTCATAATGATTTTCAATATATGGAAGGTCAAATAAAGTATATACATCACTTTGGATGTAGCTTTTTATTGTGGATCTGGTTTTTGACAAGATTTTTAAAATATTTAATAAATTTTCAAGACTGCAAAACAGTGGCTCATTTCTATAGAAAAACCATTAAAATTTCTGGCAAGGTATTAAAATATCAGTATTTTTTCTCCTCTTTGATAAATACAGATGAAATGTTATCTCTTTCAGTAATTTAATGGAGTGATTATTCAAGCTGAAGGCAGACCTGAAAGCAATAATTCTACTTAGGCTAATTGACAGGAATATCTCATAATTATTAATGTTTTTAAATTTAGGCTTACATGAAATAGAGTGTCAAAGTTACTAGCCTCATTTCAAGGATCCTGTTCAAAAGAGAATTTTTGAAATAGGAGATCAAAGGATAGACATAAATGTACTATCAAGGAGTATATATGAAGACCCACTGCTGGTAAGGTGAGATCTAGGTTCTAATTCAGATTGTTGAAAGAGCAAATGTATTGAATGGCCTGTTCTTTCAGAATGTAAAATTGAATTTTGCATATAGAATATCTTCATTTCTACAGGTAATTGTTAGATAAAGAAATGTGAGTTAGTGTCACACTTCATTATCCAGAGAATAATCAGAAAATCCTATATTCAGTTTTATTTCTTAAAAAGCTGAATTATAGTTTTAAACATAAAATGGTAAATAATAAAGCTAAGTGTTCAGAGAAATAATGTCAAAATATAGCATAGATGACCCATTACTTGACTCATTTTTTAATCTATGGTTTGTTTGTTTGTTTTTTTAAATTCTTAGTAGTTAATTCAATGTGCCCAATAGTTTATTACATGAAATCAGAGCCTCTTTAGAGTCCCTCAATAAATGCAGGGATAGGATTCTTTGGTTGAATAAGTTTGGAAAACATAAATTCTTTTGAAAACTTACAAAGGATGTTTACATTTTTGAGAAGATGTTGAAAAAGACTTTGCCAACCTTATTTAATTCAACATTTCCCAGATATATCTAACTACAGACATTGTAGTTATATTATACCTGTTGTGAAACTCGTGGAACTAGAGTTGTTGTTCTTTTTTTTAACAACACAGATTCATTATGCAAGTATTATCTGACATGCACTGTACTAGGCCCAGGAATTACAAAGGTGAAGTTACACACAACCACTGCCATTACCATGTTTATAGTCTTGTGGACAAATGAATCTTGTATCTCCTCTATCTATGGCTCTTCCATAATACCTTCATGTTATTGTTTCTTTGTGGAATGAAATATATAAAGTGTATTTCTAAATCATCTGGGGATATTTGTCAAAATACACACATTTATTCTTCCCACTTCCAAGTTCTTTGTACCAATATTTAAATATATTTTCAAAAAGGAAAACATGTGCATTTAAATAATATCTATTTTGATTCTAAAACAGATCCTCTCATTTTATAGCTATTGTCCTAGTTGCCAGAAACCCTTAAACTCACTCACAAGGCCAGTATTCTGAGTGTTTGACTAGTAGTCATCTATCTTTTCCCCCTACTGCCTTGCTTTTTTTTTTTTTTTTAACTTCAGCACCTAGAGCCTTTGTTTTAATCCCCCTTTGATAAAGATAACTGGGGGCCATGAGTTTAAATCAGATAGGAGAATTCTTCCTAATAGTTAGCTATTATATCTCACTGCCAGTAAGCCTATTATAAAACACTTTATTAAGAAATGTGCATGGCTACCCTGTTCAAGGCATAATAGAAATGTAAAGAAGCTTAAGTCAGGGAAACAACTCTTGAAAGGCCTGAGTGGTTTGCTTATGAACAGTTAGAGTGAGAGACGTTAATCCAATCAAGTACAAATGGAATCTAGGAATGGAGTAAGAATCATTGAGCAGGAGTTCCCTGTGGACAGAAATGGTCCACTTCTATGTAATGAGTAGGGCTTCTAAAATGACAGACTAGAATAAATAAAGTCACAGGAGATGGATAGACATATAGAATAAAGCTATAGTGTAATTATATTTGACTAAACCAGAACATTCTAGCAGAAAAATTTGGCAAGGTAATTTGGGGTTTTATTATAGAAAGAAAGGTCAATAATGTCAAAAGCAGAATTAAGGTTAAAGCCCAAAAGAAGAAACATCATGAATTTTCCCATTTTTCTCCTTTTGCTAGTGTTTCATTTACCATTGCCAAATCACTTGGCCTAAACCTGTAAAATCCCTTGTGACCTCCACCTGGAAAAACAAAAACTATTTGCAGGCCCAGAATCCACATACAAAGTACTTCTTATTCTGAGAAATAAATGGTATGGCATAGAGTACCATAATTATATTTTTTTTTTGTACTCTTGTGAGTATATATTTATCAAACTTACTTTTTTTACTTCAAAAATATTCCTATTTAGTAATGATGACTAGAAACTTGAGACAGCTGTCATTTGCTCATGAGTGAGTTGATTGCCTGGGTTGCCACCTTTTGATAGGTTGTGGATAAGTAGATACAGACAGCAATCCTTCAGCTCAGCCTTCTACCCTTATTCTGGAAAAACCTCCAATTCATCTCCCTGTTACAACAGCAACTGCATCTTTTGGAATATTATTTGCATATGACTCTGTTGATGGGCTTTGAGAGGTACATGAGCATGCCTATAGCAGGTTGTGAGGCATTTACAAGAGATCTCTCTTTAGCCTTAAACATGGAATGTCCGAAAAAGGATCATTGTCAGAAAAAAATCTAGAAGCATCTGTTTTGTACCGATCTTGTAGCTGGAGAAGCTCAGATGACAAGACTGTCAGCTTGTCAGTTTTATATGTACAATAGAAATTTCAACTAAAAGTCAAGCTAAAATGTCATTTTTTGTAAAAGTACCCCGTAGACTTCATTTTCAAAAGGGATGTATTTTTGCACTCTTGCCAAAATGCAATTACATGCACAGTTGCACAGGCAAATACGTGGGAATATTTTCATAAGAGTAATTTACAGTAAACAAGTGCAATTAAAAACTGAGAAGGTTTTTCCTCCATGCAGTTATGTGACTAATAGAAGAGTAAATAGTATTACAGAGAATTTAGAGAGGACGCAAAAGTGTTTGTCAGCACAGTCACTAGCAATCGATGTCTCAAGACATCAACATACTTTATTCCACCTATTTATTAGCATAAGTGGGGACCCCAACTATTTTAAAATTGGTGAATTGCATACCTTCAAATCACAAAGGAAAATTAAAAAGCAGAGATGATATGTTTGACAAAATATGAGCCAGTTTAATGTTCACAAATAAGATCTTCAGCTTCTAACTTCAGAGATTTTTCTCTAGACAGAGTCCATGTCCAGCAGGAATTCTAATGTTTCTTAAAGACATTTTCCTATCTGGGAATAAAATTTCCCCAAAGCAATCTCTAACAAATGGTTCCTTTGTTCATTAAATATTTTCTTGGAAAAGAGTCTAGGAAACAAAGAAACAAATAAATAAAAAGCTATGAGAAGTTGACATCCATTTCTTCTCATTTATTTTTTCTGGGAGAATGGAAGGAGTAGCCTTTTTCAGCTGATAATCCTTTCCAGTGGGATAAAAATTTCAAATTTCATATAGTGGTGGTTCTCTCTGTTATGGTTCTTACCTGCAATATGGTGACAAATTGACAAAAGAAAATGCTCTAACAAAACTAACTGGAAAGTCTGTGGATTCCAGCAGATATGGGATGACACAATTCAAATAAAGGACCAACATTAATGCAAATGCAAGAAAATAGATCCAATTATTTGAATATTAAGGACATATACCCAGAGGAATTTCTCCAACTTAGTATGTGCATGTAAAAATTCACAAATGTCATTATAAAAGGTGGACATTATCTCTCTTCAATGACTGTGATCATTAGTTGTGCCTCAGTATGGAAGTATGATTACATCCCACTTCCATATTCCTAGCTTTTACAGCATCAACGTTAAGAATATTAAGTCTAGAGACATTTGTTAAAAACTGATCTTGCTTATACAGGAAGCAGAAAAATCAGTCTTGTGTAATATGAGTAGTTGGTGCCATTTCTCCACAGCTAACATAAAATAAAAATAAGTAAGATGAGCCCTCTGAAGGGATACCACCTCTACCTCAGGGTTCTGCTTTTTCTGAAGACTTCATGCTACTTCTGAAAATCTATGTTTGCATTTAGAAAGAAATGCATCAGCCACAGGAAATAATATTTGGCTTAAAAATGCAGTTAAAAATATGTGTACGACCTAACAACATGAGTGTCTTTAATATTATCTTGAAAACAAGCAAAAAAACAGAACAAAACAAGTCAACTTCCATGAGTCTTCTGTGATTGGTGATAAATGAAGCAGAAGGCAAAATACAAGTAATTCAGAATTCATAAAACCTGATTAAATTGAAACTGAGAGTGAAATACAAAGATAAGCAATGATACAAGCTAACCCAGAAATGCAAAGTATGTGTTTTTTAAAGAGAATCTTTTATGGGACTTTCAAGAAGACAGAGGCAGTGGGTGCCGGAGGAACACTTTGTATTTTCATAGGAAGTCAGAAAAGATGACAAGAGAAACACTTCCCAGCATTGACAACAGCAAGTGCAAATAAGCTCCAGAATAGTTTCTTTTTAAGATTTGTTTATTTATTTTAGAGAGAGAGAGAAAGAGGGAGTGCTTGTGCTTGAGAGAGCATGAGAGTGGGGGAAAAGGCAGAGGGAAAGGGAAAGAAATCCTCAAGGGGACTCCCTGCTGATCCCAGGACCCTGAGATAAGGACTGGAGCAGGATCCTGAGTCTGAGGCCTCACTGACCAGGCCGCCCAGTCACCCAGCTTCAGGTTCATGATCATAAAATTTTCATATTGGTTTAGGATACTGGGAGTATAAAACCATATTTATATATTGTGTGGCACAGGAGAGAAGTATGCATGACCAAGAGGACATTTAGAGAGGAAACCCAGACTAAGCCTTTAGTCATAAAGTAAATACATCTGTTTGCTCTACAATCAAAATTTTAGGACAAAAATTGTCTGAGTGTTTATTTCAACTATTAAAATGCAATAGATGGGGGCACCTGGGTGGTTCAATGGTTGAACACCAGACTTTGACTCAGATTGTGATCCCAGTGTCCTGGGATCAAGTCCCCCTTTGGGCTCCCAGGTAGCCAGCTTCTCTCTCTGCCTATGTCTCTGCCTCTCTCTGTATATCTTGTGAATAAATAAATAAAATCTTAAAAAACAAAATAAAAGAAGTAAAGGGAGGTGAGAGACTTATAATTAGGAAGAAACCCGCCTGAGGTTTCATCAAACTGGGAGATACATTAAGTCCTCTTGGTCAGTATTCAAGATGAAAGTGTCATGTATGTTGTTTCCCCAATTTATTTGTCATAAAACTATTCTTTGTAAGGAGAACTTGTGGTAATAATTTTTTCCTGAAGAACATATTCTGAGGATCACTGTTCTATGAGAAGGTTTGTGCACAAAACTGAGAAGTTCTGAGAAAACGCTATTTAATCTATTTATGTGGTTAATTGCCACACCAAGCAGCATATTCTTCTGAGTAGGAACTGCGTAAAGGGATAAATGGCCCAATCAGGCCTTGAAGCCTTGAAGTAGGAAATATATAAGGTAGATGAATTTTGTAAAATCTGGTACTTATTTTTAGAATGCTAACACATCAATTAACTTTGATGTGAATATGTTACATATGCATATGGTGGTAGAAATACTTAGCATCTTTAGATGTATGCATGTATTTTTAGCTGCATATGTGCTGTCAAAAGTAAGTGCTAATGGTATCACATTCATATGCACAAATGCAACCTGGTCTTTATTATTTCACATTCTTTATCTTTCCACTGTCTGATTTAATATAAAGACAAGTAGAGATTTTATCTCTAATATAATTTATTTTTAATTACCTATTTGGTCACAGTGCCCAAATGTTATTCTCAGCTTAGAATAAAATGCTAGACAACTTTAAAAATTATTCTTATCTTTTTTTCCCCTTGATTTAAAAATATGTCTTATTGTTTAGATTCACTGTAATGTAAGACATATAAAAAACAACAGTGCCTACCTACTACTCTCCAACTCCCTATTCTGACTCACAGAGAAAAACACATTTCTAATTATTTGAGGAACTATTCATCTCTGTATTTATAAATTACATACTTATAATACAATGTATTGACTTTTTAACTACACATGTTACCTACTGACTTCCTAGCACATAAAGTGATTGTTTGGCACTCTCATCAACTCCCACTACATTAGTCATATGTTAGGCATTCTCCAAATGTATTCATACTAAAATCTGGGACTAAATTTGCATTATATATTTTCATTATTATGAAATACATAATAATTCATAGTATTATTCACAACTGAGATACATGCCATACTATGATTACATTATCTTCCTACACATCTCCCCACTCTTCACCCCCATTTTTGCCTCATTTAGATGTTTACCTATCAATCACTTTCCCTAAATGAACTAAAAATGAAAAAGAACTGTAAAACACCTTGATATATGGTCAAAGACTTTATGTGATTTATCATGGGCTAGGGTTTTCTTGGAAACGGTTTTTTTTGGACCATATCATCCTCCAGCTTCAACCTGGACTGGCTCTCTGAGACACTGATATATACATATCACTTGAGACTTCCCTTTACCACCAATCTAAGAATTCTCTTCTTTTCAGTTTTGTAATAGATAGATATCTTCTTTCCTGGATTCCACATCTTTGCTTATTCCCTCTTTTTAAAATTTATTTTATTGTTTTAGATTTTTATTTACTTATTCATGAGGTACACACAGAGAGAGACAGAGACATAGATAGAGGGAAAAGCAAGCTCCTCCCAGAAAGCCCAATGTGGGACTTGATCCCTGGATCCAGGATTACACCCTGAACCAAAGACAGACACTCAACTGCTGAGCCACCCAGGCTTCCCTGCTTATTTCCTCTTTGATGAGATCTTCCTTCTGTATCTTCTTGAGAAAGTAGCCATGGGAAGTAAATTAAAAAAAAAAAAAAAGTGTAGTTACAATACAATGTTACATTAGTTTCAGGTGTACAATATAATGATTCAGCACTTCTATATATTACTCAATACATATCAAGATAGGTGTACAAGAGGTACATTTTTTGACATTAAGCAAATATAAAATTATGACTTTCACCCCTCGACATAAGGGATAGTTTGTGACCATTCCTTCTGTTTGGATATTTAAATGGAAAAGAAAAGTATTTTAAGAAAAAAGACAAAGTAGGAAGTGACTGTGTTGTGGGTTCTGCCAAATTGTTAGTGTCACTTCACAACTTATATCTTCTATACTTCATAATAAAAACACTGGAATCTTGGATCGAAGGATCCCTGCCTATAAGGATCAGAACTAGATTCCATTAACAATAGACACCTGCAAGAGAAGTAGGGAGCAGAAAGGACACAGAAGACATTTTGCTTCTTCAATACAGAAGGCTAGAAGGTGAACTTCACTAAACAGAAGAGTCCTTAATGTCTGGTTCGTTCTCTATAAATAACCTGTTTCTGTGTAGAGGAGAGCAGGGATTATAGAACCTGGAACTTTTCAGTCACTGCAAGATCCTAGCTCTTGTACATCTAAAACAAGAACTGAGAGCTAATTATGGCCTTCTTAACCTTTTTCTTCTAGCTCTTCTAATGATTTTACATGTTCTTAATTCCCCATTATCAAAAAAAATAGATAACAAATGATAGATAGATGGACCATACACTCACACACCCACATACCAAAAACCTTCCTGTTTTGAAATATCTAAAGTTCTTTCTCTCTTAAGTATACACTCACTAATATAACATTTACCCATACAAAAGGAAGTAATTCTTGAAATGTGTGATCCTTATCTAAGTTATACTGGTGACAATTTAGAAATTAGATGGCTTTCTTTTATTGTTGTTTCTGTAAGAAAAGAATTAGCAAAGTGATATGGGACAAGAAAATCTGGAGTAGGGAAATCTTTCAAGACTTAATTTTTGTAAAACAGTTGATATAAGGAAAGCAGAAAATAATTTACGAGGGAAAACAGAGAAAGGAATGTATTCAAGAAAGCTGAGAGATCCAAGAGAATAGGATAGAAAAAGATGGAGGCAGGGGAAATGCTACAAAGATTGGAACAAGAAGGAGGAAAATATTGGGGACTTGAAGAGTAAGATGCTTTTGCCTCTTTGTAATTTAGGACAAAAAAAGAGAGAGAGTTGTAAAAATGTATAACTGATAATTAATTAAAGGTCCTTAATGTTTTTGTAGAGATGTAAGTTTGACTTTTTTCATAATGTAGCTATTGCTGATAATGCTGCTATAAACACCAGGGTGCATGTACCCCTTTAAATCAGTATTTTTTTATCCTTTGGGTAAGTACCTAGTAGTACAATTGCTGGATTGTAGGGTAGTTCTATTTTTAATTTTTGAGGAAACTCCATACGCTTTTCCAGAATGGCTGCACCAGTTTGCATTCTCACCAAGAGTGTAAGAGGGTTCCCCTTTTCCTGCATCCTCACCAACACCTGTTGTTTCTTGTGTTAATTTTAGCTATTCTGACTGATGTGACGTGATATTTGTGTCATTTTGATTTGTATGTCCCTGATGCTGAGTAATATTGAGCACCTTTTCATATCTGTTAGTCATTTGTATGTCTTCTTTGGAAAAAAATGTCTACTTATGTCTTCTGCCCACTTTTTAACTGTTTTATTTGTTTTGTCAGTGTTCAGGTTTTTAAGTTCATTTTTTTAAGTTTATATATTTTGGATAGTGTCCCTTTATCAGATACACAATTTGCAAACATCTTCTCCCATTCCAAAGGTTGCTTTTTAATCTTATTGATTATTCCTTCACTGAGCAGAAGCTGAATATAAGAAACAAAACAGATGGGCATAGGTGAAAAAAAGAAAAAAAAAGAGGCAAATCATGAAACAGACTCTTAACCATACAGAACAAACTGAGGGGTACTGGCAGGAAGGTGGGGAGGATGGGTTAAACAGATGGTGGGTATTAAGGAGGGCACTTGTTGTGAGAGCATGGGGCGCTGTACATGAGTTATGAATCACTATACCCTACATCTGAAACTAATATTACACTGTATGCTAGATAACTGGAATTTAATAAAAACTTGAAAAAGAAAAAATAAAGATTACTTTTTAGTGCTGGCTATCAATAGTGATTATCTCTTTATAAGAAATGCTGACTAAAACTGGACTTTCAATTTATATAGGTTGTATTAATAATAAATGGAATAAACCTGCTCAAATGGAACTTGAGTTGACCAATGAAGTTCCATTCCCTATCACTATCTTCTGGAGACTTCTGCATTTCTTTGACCAATTATGGAAAAGTCATCCTCAAAATAAAGATTTTCTTCAAAATATCTATAAAGAGAAATTCCCTGACCGTACAGGGTTCTATTTATGAAGTTACATGCCATAGGAAAAGAATTCCAGGCAAAAAAATAAAATGGTCTCATGTCACTTATCCTCTGCCCAACCTCACCTTTTTCCCCTGAGAATATATACAACTGTTTTTCTAGACCACACCCCCACACCCTACACACACACACACACACAGCAATCAACAACAATGTCAAAACAATCACATACTCTTTTCTGAGATTTAAGAGTATTTTGGAAACAAGCTGCTCTTTGTCTTGTTTTTATTTCTTTGATGTGATTTTACATTTTAGAATATATAGGTGAAAATTATGCAATCAAAATGAAATACTAATACTAATGAACCAACACCAGAAATTGACTTCTATTTTTAAGGCCCTATTATGTCAAGTGTTATGGTAGATGTTCTCACATACATTTTCCCTCTCAATTCCTTATCAATCCTGAAAAACACAATTAGACTAGAGCTTAAGAAAATACATTTTATATGAACATACACACATTCACAATAGGTGTATAAAATTCTAGAAAGCTCCTATTCATGGATCATAATACTATGACCTTAGCAGCTAAACCTGTGGCTCCCAATAATCTCTTTCTTTGTACTTTCCTATCACCTCCTTTTTGCCCAGTGCTAGGATATTTAATGTGGTTTTAAATTTCAAATAGGGTCAAAAATTAAAATTGTTTTTATTATTGCATCTTCATATTTTGGAATGTGTTTTAGCTATAATTGTTCTATGCTTGTTCTGAATCTTATTTCATGCTTCTCCCCTCAGATTTAACTTCTATGTTCTGCTATTTTTTCAAGCTTGAGATATCCTTCCTTCCTTCTTATCAATCATGTCTCCTTCATGACATGAGGTGAGTGCAAGAAATTTGGTGCATGACATATGGTGAGTGCAAGAAATTTTCAAAAACAATAGGAGTGATTAACTGGTAAAAAAAAAAAAAGTCAGATTTTGGGGATCCCTCAGTGGCTCAGCGGTTTAGCGCCTGCCTTTGGCCCAGGGCGTGATCCTGGAGTCCCGGGATTGAGTCCCATGTCAAGCTCCTGGCAAGGAGCCTGCTTCTCCCTCCTCCTGTGTCTCTGCTTCTCTCTCTCTCTATAATAAATAAATAAATAAATAAATAAATAAATAAATAAATAAATATTTTTTAAAAAGTCACATTTTATATTATACAGTTTACACTCTATCTCTTGACATTCCTTTCCACCTACTAAGAAGAAAAAAATCTATGCTCTTTAGGATATATTATTTTTAGCATGAAGACTAGAATAAATTGTATCCAGCAACGCTATTCTCTTATTTTGTATTAGTTATTATACGTGGTAGAATACACATTTTTGTATTAGGCATGCTGTGTTTTCAAAGCCCTGGATACTCCGTGTATAGTCCATAAGCTATGGCTTATAGTGAGGGTCAATTTTCCTTTTTGCAAAAAGACACAAGGTTACATCTTAGACCTGGGAGCTTTACTCCCTGTGGTCTGACTTCTTGCTGACTGTCAGTCTCTTTGATTTGAAAAGGTCTGTCTTCTATGTTCCTGGGCTCTCTAAGAACATATACAAAGAAATAGGAAGTGAAATGGAAAAATTGGAGAGGAGGAGGGAGAGGGAGAAATCATACTACTATACATTCAATTCTTCACCACAAGTCCTCTTAAAAGAAAGGGAAAGGATTGTCTGGGTAGCTTAGTGGACTGAGCATCTGACTATGGGTTTTGGTTCAGATCATGATCACAGGGTCCTGAGACTGAGCCTTGCATCTGGCTCCAAGCTCTGCAGGAGTCTGCTTGAGATTTTCTTTCTCTCTGCCTCTTACCCTACTTGCACATGTGTGCTCTAAACTACTTAATTAATTAATTAACTGGGTTATTTGTTCCATATTTAATGATGATTAAAACTCATGATTAATTAATTAATTAATTTAAAAAATAAAAAAGGGAGTAAAAGATCACAGAGGTCATCCATCACACAAGTGTTTTCACTTAGGTTTTAATACTCCATTCTACACTCCTTAAACTTTAAAGATAAGCTTCTGAATTCACTATGAGATACTTGTGCTAAACCTCCAAATACAGCTATGAAGAATACAGAAAATAAGTTAGTCATTATGATAAATATATTATGATAAATATATTAAGTCTCACTGTCTAGGTGCATCTAAGGTCCCTGGCATGTAATCTGACAGTTTATTCATTAAGTATTTTGGGGGTTTAATTATATTCCACTCCTCAAATTCATAAGTTGAAATCCTAACCCCTAGTACCTAAGAATGTGATCTTATTTGAAAATGAGATCATTGCAGAGGTAACTAGTTAAGATAAAGGTATACTGGAACAAGTAGGGTCCCTATTCCAATAGGACTGCTGTCCTTATAAAAAGGATAAACTTGGACATCGATATGCACACACAGGGAGAACACCATGTGAAGATAAAGTCAGCTACTGAGTGTAATGCATCTGCAAGACAAATATTTCCAACAAATGACCAGAAATTAGGAGAGAGGCCTGGAATGAGTTCTTCCTCATAGCCCTTAGAAGGAACCAGTCTAGTGACACGTTGATCTCAGACTTCTATGGACTCTGGAACTCTGGAGTTGATAAATTTCTGTTGTGTAAGCCACCTAGTCTGTGCTATTATATGATAGCAACCTTAGCAAAACAATGTATAAATCTATTTATTTAATGTTATTAACAAAACTTCCCATTTGGGGAAAATTTATCCTAAACTCATCCTATTATCTCTCATGTGATCCATAATTGCTGAAGACTTCCATTGTTTGTAACCCTGAAGTCCATATACAACCGTATCTATCGAAACAATTTTCCATGAGGAATGTCAATACCAGGAGGAAATTTGACATGACATGGAGTCATTACCGAGTATGTGTGTGCATGTGTGTTAGTCTGGATCCCCCTGGAAACAGATGGCACACTCAAATTGGGCAGTTCAGTGTAAATTTAGTAAGATGATTTCCAAAGTTACAAGCAATAGTTGGGGGAAATTAACAAGGAATAATGAAGCATCTGAAACTGCTACTATCCTATTTCTAAAGGGACAAAGAAAAGAAGAAAAATATTAGAGCCTGTAGACAGGAGCTGGAGAGAAAAGACATCCTGGCAGGAGCTGAGGCGTGGCAAAGAGGGATCAAGACAAATAACTACATTAAGTTCTTCTTGTCTTCTGAGTTCATGTTAGTGCCTTTCAACATCCAAACCTAGAGAGAAGCTTGATTCAAAGGAATCTATTGATTATAAAATTCCATACAAGTTAACCTTTAGGGTAAAGAGTACAGTGAAGAATGGTGCAAATTGGATCTGGGAGTAAGTAGAAAGCTTCTAACCCAACATTTATATAGGTAAGAAAAATATAATAAAGATTTTATATCATAATTAAAATTTTGCTACATCTAAAACTTTTCATGTTCCTTCTTTTTCTTCCCCCATCCTTAATATCTCTCTTCCTTTTCTTGGTAAATTTTCTTCTCATTTCACACTCATCCTAAAATGAAAATAAAATATGAGACTGCATATGGAACTTCCTTCTGTCCTAATCCTTCACTTACTTCATCAATTCATTTTGTCTCTTATCCAGCATGATGCATCATTTCAATCAATGATGACCATGATCAAATCCTTGAGCTTTTTTCCTGCCACATCAGTCCTCCTACTCAACTTCAACTCACATTTCTCCACTTATTACTCAGATTGTTGGGTGCTGCTGGGGAAAATCATTCTGCCTTACATGCTGGTGCCAACATAAATGTGTATTCTCCAAACTCAACTGAGCATGTGGTACCTTCCTGAATACCTCCTTCATATTTTCATATCAGTTGTTATAACAGAACTTTTAAACCTTCATACTTAATTTATCCTAATGTCATGGACCACCTAACAACTAAAAAATGTCCTGCTCTCAGAATAAAAAAAAGGTAGGTCCTTTGAAAACCTGTGTCACAGAATCTTGTTTTCATTTTTGTCTTGGACTTGGACTCTATGTGAAGTGGCATAATATTATTTGAAGGTAGGTTGTGAAATTTACAGATGTGTATGTAAACCCATTAGTAACTAACAGACAGTATAGATTATAAAAAGATTTGCAGACAATGTGGTGCTCTGGAGGAGACTGAATAGTCCAAATATCTATATTAAAGGAAAAAGAGAGTACTCATAAAGTTTTGTTTCCAGTAAGAGAATAGGGAGAAAAAACTCTGAATGAGTAGTCTGGCTCCTCACCAAATCCTATGTGGGATCTTTGGGCCAACCATAAGCAATTCCAAGGTTTTGCCTGACAGACCCCATAGGGAAAGCTGCCCTCCCCGCACACATGGTGCACAACCCTACAGTGAAATTTTCTGAAGGAAGTTGCAGTCAATGACTCAACTTTTCTTCCACCCTTACGGGCATCACAGGCAGGTGGCTGTGCTTAGAGGCTTATCTGCTTCCACTCCCAGACTACTTGTTTAGAGGCCTCTGTCTGAAAGGCCTTGGCTGAGGTTTTTTCTCCACTTTTCTTTTTTTTTTTTTTTCAAGATTTTATTTATTCATTCATGAGAGACACACAGAGAGGGGCAGAGACATAGACAGTGGGAGAAGCAGGCTCCCGGAGATCCCTGGGTGGCTCAGCGGTTCAGTGCCTGCCTTTGGCCCAGGGTGTGATCCTGGAGTGCCGGGTTGGCTCCCAGCGTGAAGCCTGCTTCTCCCTCTGCCTGTGTCTCTGCCTCTCTCTCTCTCTCTCTCTCTCTATTTCTATCATGAATAAATAATAAATAAAATCTTTAAAAAAAAAAAAAAAGAAGCAGGCTCTCCAAGAGAAGCCTGATACAGGACTTGATCACAAGACTCCAGCATCAAAAACTGAGCCAAAGGCAGACACTCAACCACTGAGCCACTCAGGCGCCACCTTTCTCCATCTTTCTAATGCTACCCCTTCCTTGTCTCCCTACCCTTAGCCCATGGTCTACGAAAAGGCAAGAGACTTTTCTTCAGGTCTCTCCTTAGCAGTGAGAGAGTTACTCCTTTATGTGCCGCATCCATTAGACCCTTGCCTAGGACCATCCATGGGGAAAAATGGAACATTAGGGAACCAGAGCTTCAAAAGACATCTTGCTCTCACTGTCACAGTAAATGAAGAAAGGCTTGATTAATACGTCAGTCTTGTTGTCCTGATTGCCCACCTCAACATGATTAATTCAATTGTTGCAGCAATAAGCACTTGAAAAATTCAACATCATTCATGATTAAAACTCAGTATAGTTGGAACAAAAGGGAATTCCTCAATAAAAATAGTATAGCTAATATCATACTTAACGAAAACTTTCCTGGTAGATTTGTAAGATGAAAGAGAGCTAATTATGCCCAGTTCTGTTCAACCTTGCATTGGGCCTAGTCAGTGCGATATAAACACACAAACAGAAAATAGCAGGTATACCGATGGGATAGGAAGAATTAAAATTGTTCTGCAACTTTACAGAAAAATTCTACAAAATTTACCAATAATTTATTAGAACAGGTAAGGATAGTAAGTTTCCAGAATGCAAAAATCAACTAATAGATAATGAAGACTAAAATTTTGCCAAAATTCATATGCTTAAAACAGTTATGTTTTAGTATATAAAATTTATATATTATTAAAATTGATTTTTAAATTTAAAAAATAGATATCAACTTCACTAATAAAACCAGAAAGTTTCTCACAGTTTTAGAAAGTTCCAGGATTTCTTTACATTAAAGTAGTAGAATATAAAAATTGAGGACTTCTGAGAAAGGGGGATCATACTTCTATATCCTAAAATGACCTTAACTATAAAATGCTCCATTGACTTTCTATTGAAATAAAAAATACACATATATTGTAACATTTACTTTCATCTAGGAAAGTTTAAAAAATGAAAAAAATGCAGTCTTACAGGCAAAGCGTTTGATTAAACATTTAACTGTTCTTGTGAATTTCTGCAGTTTCAAGCCTAAAAGTCAGTAAGAGAACAGAAAAAAATGTATGATAAATAATGTGAGAGAAATAAATGAATAATATAAGAAACAAAAGACTTAGCAGCCAGGGCCAGATTGGGGCATATGGGGCATATTAAAAAGGTCAATCTCATGGAGGACCTGAACTCCACTTTCATCTACCCTCTATAATAAGATCCATAGCTGACCCAGGGACTCTCAAAATTATTGTAATTCTCCTACTCGGAAATATTTCTCATACAGTTTTTGTGAAAATTAGTTTTCTTTCTTTGCCTCTAAATGATATGTTCAAGCATCTTTAACATTCAAAAATTTTTTGAGCAGTTTTCTCACAAATACCAAATACCATTTTCACTTCCTTTTAACCTCAAATAAAATACAGCTCACATTATTATCACTTATTTCTTTGTTCACTTAATACATGAACTGATGTTGTTTCTGAGCATATTTGAATTCTCTGGCTCAAAGTCAGAAAGAACAAAAAGCTCAACATTGTCTTACCAAATCTATTATAGGAAAGTCAACTACAGCCCAAAAGAATTTAAAACACCCCTAATTGGTTGTTTTTCATGCAAGATCATACTCATTTTCCTCCCAGAACTCCAGCATAGTAAGTGTGTACAGAGTTATATATTAGTGGCCAGCTAATATATCACCTTACAAGTGATAATATTTGACTTGGGACCACTCTTTCTAAAATTTCATTGACTTATTCAGACAGAAAACATCCCAAATACTGTATCTCAAAGGTGAAGAAAAAAAAGCATGCAATGATTTAATCAAACAAATCTTTAATTTATAATGACCATTAAACATATACTACTGCTCAAACTTTGTTGTTTCTACTCATACTAAATCTTCTAATTCAAGTAGTGCATTTTGGCAAAACAACCTGTTAGTTTTTGATTCCACAGTCTCTGAAAACCCATTCCCAGGGAAAGCTCAATGACCAGACTAGATCTTTCTTTGCAATAAAGGATCCAACACATTTATATCCTAAAGTATAATACAGAAACATATGACTGTGCATTTCTAGTCTTCAGCAATTGTTAGAGTACTTCACTTGTTTAATTGTTTTGTGTTAAGTAGGTTAAACCAAGAAAGTCTTAGTTTCAATTTCAAAAACTGTATCATTTAATTTATTGAGGGAAATATTTGTTCAAATAGGCATAATAATTAAGTCCACAGAAACTGGGAA
Organism: Canis lupus dingo; assembly: GCF_003254725.2. Classification (NCBI taxonomy): domain Eukaryota; kingdom Metazoa; phylum Chordata; class Mammalia; order Carnivora; family Canidae; genus Canis; species Canis lupus. The sequence goes on along the minus strand of NC_064246.1, from coordinate 17,629,940 downwards.
CATTTCTAAACTATCAAATGTTTATAAATTTTAAAATATATTTAATTATTCACTTAGAATATTGCCATGGTAACACTTGGCATGAGCAGTCAGAGTGGTTTTGTTGTTTTTGTTTTTTCTGGGGGGGGGGGTGTGCTTTCTTTTTCTCTTTCTCTGTTTGTTTGTTTGTTTTTTTTTTCCTGGCATTGACCTCATTATGGAAACTGAGAAAATACATTGGGGTGTGACATTCTGTGATTTCAAACATTCAAAACTGAATTATCAACCTTTATATATTTTAAGATGACATATTTTCTTATTACTTGAAAATGTACAAAGTTTTAAGAGATAATAAACATCACCTATTGTACAACAGGCTTTCCCAAACAAAACAAACAGAACTATTATGCTATAGTAGATTCCCTTCAAATTCCTTTGCACAAATTCATTGCACAAAATTCATTTGTTTGACCTAGTTAAGATTTTACAGTATCTTCAGTTGTGTCTGTTTTTCACTTCATCTTATAATATGAGCATGTCTTCTTGTCACTAAAAAAATATATAAATATTTAAAAATAATCTTTATATATAAGGACAGTTTTAGATTTGCAGAATTACTGCAAATTAGGACACAGTCCCCAGTTATTTCCCTACTATTAACATCTTACATTATGGTATATTTGTTACATAATGAAATTATTGATATTATTAACTAATGTCCATGCTTTCTTCAGATTTGCTTAATTTTCTCCTGCCATAATTTTTTTTTTGTTTCAGTATTCCAACTGGGATACTGCATTATACTTAGTCATCATGACCCCTCAGGATCCTTTTAGTTATGAGTTTCTCAGATTTTTTTCAAGGACTTGAAAGTGTGAGGAATACTGGTCAGGCATTTTGTAGAGTGTTCCTGAAGGGAAATCCTCCTGATATTCTCCTTACTGTTAAACTGGGGTAATGTTTTTGGGACCACAGCAGATGCCATATTCACCATATCATATCAGGGGTACATAGTATCAGCATGACTTATAATTGTTGATGTTAACCTTGATCATCTGAGTTGTGTTTATCAAGTTTTTCTACTGTAGAATTATTTCCTTTTTTCTTTCTTTTTCTTTCTTTCTTTCTTTCTTTCTTTCTTTCTTTCTTTCTTTCTTTCTTTCTTTCTTTCTTCTCTTTCTCTTTCTCTTTCTTTCTTTCAGGTTTTATTTATTTATTCATGATAGACAGAGAGGGACAGACACCAGCAGAGGGAGAAACAGGCTCCCCACAGGGAGCCTGATGTGAGACTTGATTCCAGACCTGGATCAAGCCCTGAGCCAATGGCAGACACCCAACCACTGAGCCATGCAGGCTTCCCAAGTTATTCCCTTTTATCCCCTTTCCAAACTGTACTCTTTGGAAGGAAGTCACTTCATGAAGCCACCATTTCAGGTCTGAAAACTTATGTTACATTTCTCCAGGGGAGTACTGTATGTGATCCTATGATTTTACTTTTTAATACTACTAATGTGGTTGGTTATGATGTGTAATTCTTTTTATGAATTGTTGGATTCAATTTGCTAATGTATTATTGAGGATTTTTATATCTATGTCCAGAAGTTATCTTTTTCCCCTGTGGTTTTCCTTTCTTGTAATGGCTAGATAGGCTTTTAATGGTACTAGGTACTAGGTTAATGGTATTAGGATAATACTGGCCTCATAGGGTGAGTTAGGAAGTGTTTTCTCTGCTTCTACTTTCTGAAACAGATTGTGCAGAGTGGATATCACTTCTTCCTTAAATGTTTGGTACAATCCAGCAGCAAAACCATCTGAGCCTGGTGCTTTCTCTCTTGTAAGGTTATTAAGCATTGATCTCACTTCTTCAATAGATCTATATAGGGAAATTCAGGTCACATATTTCTACTTAGGTAATTTTTGGTGGTTCATATCTTTGAAAGAATTGACATTTTATGTCTAATTACCAAACTTATAGGCAGTTGTATTTATTTATTATTATTTTAATGACAGTGAAATCAGCAGAGTTGACCCTTTTCATTTCTGATATTGGTCAGGTTGTATCTTTCTTAGGTAAACTGCCTTGATGTTTATCAGTTGTATCTTTTCCAAGACTAGTTTTTTATTTTGTTGATTTCCTTTATTGATTTCTTGTTTTTAATTTTGTTGATTTTTGCTCTACTTTTATTATTTATTTTCTTCTGCTTGATTTCCTTTAATTTCTTTCTTTTGACTTGATTCTTCTAGTTTCCTAAAAGATTTTCCAAGGTGGAAGCTTAAGATTGTTTTTTAGATAATTCTTTTTTCCCGATATTCTCTAAATGCTATAAATTTCCTTTTAGGCACTGCTTATACTGCATTACACACATTGTGCTAAGTTGTAGTTTAATTTTCATTTAATTAAAAATATTTATTTCTTTTGAGATTTTTTACCCCACATGTTATTTAGAAGTGTGTTAATTCTCAAGTAATTGGATATTTTTTCAGCTATTTTTTCTGTTATTGATTTCAACATCATTCCATTTTGATCTGAGAACATACTTTATATGACTTCTGTTTTTTTAAATATGTTAAACACATTAAACCATGTCATAGCTCAGGAGCATCCATGTTTCTTAAGGACAGTGCATATTTTGCTGTTGGATTAAGTATTTTATAAATGTCAATGAAATGAAGTTGAATTATGATACTGGTCAGGTAGGTTATATCTTTACTAATTTTCTACATGATGAATCAACTGGAAACAACATGATAAGGGTTTTAACACTTAAGTATTTCAGTCAACATTTCTTGCTATTATGGTTTCAGATGAACAATTTTTTTTCAATTTAATTCCTATTCTCATCCTCTTACTTTTTTCAAGATTCTTCCTTTGGGACACTCTAGTTTTCATGTTACACCTTTTGAAATTGTCCCACAATTCTTGGATATTGTGTTTTATTTTGTTTTTTGTCATTTTTTTTCTCTTTGTGTTTAAGTCTGGAAAGTTTCTATTGGCCTATCTCAAGCTTCCGGATTCTTTCTTCAGTTGTGTCCAGTCTACCAATGAGCTTATCAAAGACCTTTTCATTTCTATGAGGCTTTTTATTTCTAGCATTTGATTGTTGTGGTGGTGGTGGTGGTTGTAATGATGAAGTGAATTTCTTTGGGCTAAAACTGCCTCATAAATATTTTTAATGGTCAAAACAGTTTATCTAATTAAAGCTTATTTCACTTCTTTTTTTTAAAAAAAATATTCTACTTATCTGTTTGAGAAAAAAAGCAGAGTGAGAGAGAAAGAGAACATGAGTGGTGGGGAAGGGCAGAGGGAGAGGGAAAAGCAGATTCCCCACTGATCAGGGAGCCCAAGGCAGGGCTACATCACAGGACTCTGGGATCATGACCTGAGCCACAGGCAGATGCTTACACCCAGGTGCCCTGTTTCACTTATTTCTTGTTAGGCATTTTGTTTTGTTTTTCACTAATAGATGTAAAGCAGAGATAAACAGAATTTTTTATACAATGACTTATACCCTTGAAACTTAAATTACTGAGTTCAAGTTTACACATATTATTGCTTTGATATATAAAACCATATTTCCTTTCCCAAAACTTCCTATAATCTGGGCTTCTCTGAGAATGAATAAAAGTGCCCTTTTATTATTGTACTTTTTGAACACTGCATTTTATCATTTTAAATTGACATTTCCAAGGGAAATATTTTTAATTGCATTTTTTTATTAGAAACATATTGAAGAATGTGTATACATTAGCTATTTATGTATCTTTTTTCTTGACTATGTCTTGACCCATCAATATATTGAGATCTTAAAAAGCTAACAATTTATAAGCATTTTCTATGCATTAAGAATATTAATCCATTGTCATATTTATTGAAAGTATTTTATGTAGCATATTATGTGCCTTTAATTTTGATATTATGTTTACCTTGAAATATTTTATTTTTGAGTATTGTATATTTAAATGTGCCAATACCTCGGTTTGTAATTTCTTCTATTAAAGTTCAAATAGTTCTTCCCAATTTAGATTAATAGTTGTTTAACAATACTTGTGACACATATATCTGTGAACTTCCTGACTGTTGTCCACATTTCAACAATATTATGCCACTGGAATTTCAATGGGGACAGTTTGCTAGTATTTTCATTCTCCTTAAGTATCCTTCCTATTGACACCATTTGATACTAGTCTTGGTGATATGATTTGCCTTTAACAGTACCATGAGATTTATATTTATATCCTCAATTATAATCATTGGTATTTACCTTGTAACTATTATATGAAAAATAAGAGTCAACCCATAGGATCACAGTGTGTGGGGTTTTATTCTCTCAGATAACAAATGACATAATCTTCTCTGGAATTCCTTCCTAATCTGCAACTGACTCAGAGAGCACACAAGACGAAATCTTATTTTTGGTGATCATTTTTTCATGTCCTATTGTCTTTTCCTATAGAAATAGTTTAATTACTAGATGCGAAGATTCTGTATTCTATAGCAAAAATATTTTAATTTTTTATTCCCATGACACACTGATGTAATGAAAATTATGTGTGACTCTAAAATAATAGGCCTCCTGCAAGTATCATTTTTAATACTGGATAATGATAAAGTTCCAAATTCTGAGCATTGAAAAGAGCCAAATGTGTGTTGCATTCTATCTCTCAATGTATTAAAAATGTATACCAAATGTTTGTACATGTGAAGGCTACATTTTTTCTACATTTTGGGAAATCTTCCTTACCTAGGTTCACTTCCTACAAGTGAAAAGAGTGAAGATATTTCTAATTCTTCCTTCATCAGGCTGGATCAGCTGGAGATGTGAAGTTTTCACAATTGAGTCGAAGGCATAGAACAATTGAGAAATCATTCACATCTGAAGTGTGTCAGTGGCAATAATACAGAATGATGGTGGAGTATGTTTATTTTCTAGACCTGATTAGCTAGTCTTCATGTGTTTCTGTGAGACTTGATACTCTTATGAAATGTTTCTCTTATGCTAAAGCAAGTCAAGTCAATTTCTGATAATTGCAAAAACAGCAATCTGTTTATATAGAAAGATACATTGATATCTACTTGATTGCTTGTGTCAGAAATAGCACTCCAAAGGAGAATAAAATCTTTTATTGTTTTTTAAATTAATTATTTAATTAATTTGAGAGAGATAGAGAGCACATAGGTGGGGAGAGGGGCCGAGGGAGAAGCAGTCCACTCGCTGAGCTGAGAGCCCAGTGTGGTGCTTAATCCCAGGTCCCCAGGATCATGACCTGATCTGAGCCAAAAGCAGACACCTGACTGAGCCACCCAGGCACCCTTTGCGTCTTTAATATCAAAGAGAAAGATGACTTCTTAACACTAAAGATATTACAAATTATTTTCATGCCTATACATCAAGAAAAAAACTTGCTATGAACCTCTGCTGTTTTGGATGATATATATTTCCCTTTTGTTAGACACTATATTATTTACATGTCTTTCCAAGCACTCAAATTATTAACTTTTAGTTTATAAAAGAAAAAAATCAACCTACAACAGTAAAAATACATTTATCGGCCAGCACTGTTAGAATCACATCTATCTTTGCTCAGAAAAAGATAACCTATAATGACATTTTGAACTGAAGCATTTTTGCAGAATATTTGCTACAGTTTCTTTTATTTGACCAAAACATATGCCATGAAAGATTATTATAGGATTACTTTGCACATTTATTTTAAGAACCTACGCAAAACTGAGATTTTTCCTTGGGATTCAGTATGCGCACGTATCCCAAGAACATATGGAGATTAATTTGTGGTTTTGCCAAGTTTCTTCAAAATCAAAATTTCACAGTATTGAGAGCCAGTGAAGAACTCTACATTTAAAGCATAAATGTGAAATTATATTATTTTCTTAATCACTTTAAAATATTTACTGTTATTTTTCCTTGGAGATAAATGCAAGATATGGTCCATACCATCAAGGAGCACAACATAGTAGGACAGAATTTTCAGAAACTGAGAATTATCAGTAAATGTTTCACTGAGGAGGTGGACTTGCACTGAATCCTGTGACATGATTTCTGAGGGAAAGATAGGAGTCCAAGCTCAGAGAAAGACAGTAATTAGCAAAGACATTATTTCCTGGGTTACTGCTTCTTGTGAGACTTCATGTGCCTTGCTACTATTTCTGTTATAGACCACCTTTGCCCAATTGCAATTCCCAAGTTGGATTGACTTCTTTTGTTGATCATTTCCTCCCTAGTCTTTGGACAAGGACAATGCTCTTTCCTTTACATTATTGATCTTGGATTTCTAGCCTCCAGAACTGTGATAAAATAGATTTCTGTTGTTTAAGCCACCCAGTATGCGATATTTTTGTGGTGCCTATAACTGGCTAATACAGGCAACTTGAAATTTCCAGCTCCAATAGAAACCATGTAGAGCAGACGACTACCCACTTGTGCCATGTAAAGATGGCAGAGTAATGAGAAAAATAATTATATTTGTGTTAAGACCCTAAATTTTGGGGTGGTTTCTTATGCTGAAACATAAGGTGACTGAAACAAAGGTAAAACCTACACCAATCCATAAGGGTGCTTATCTATAAAATGATACTGACAAGCATTTCTTGTTCATGCATAGTCACCAAGATCTTAATTCATTTAGTGTTATACCTGCTAGATCTATCCATGTTGTTACAAATGGCAAACTTTCACTCTTTTTCATGACTGAGTAATATTCTGCTATCTCTATATACTACACTTTTTTATCTATTCATCTGTGGATGGACACTTGGGTTGCATCCATATCTTGGTCTTTGTAAATAATGCTGAAACAAACCTAGGGCTGCATATATATTTTCAAATTAGTCTTTTCATTTTCTTTGGGTAAATACCAAGTAGTGGAATAACTGTCTTATATGGTAACTCTATTTTCTAATTTTTTGAGGATCCACTATATTATTTCCACTGTGGCTGCACTGACTTGCATTACCACCAACAGTATACAAGCATTGCTTTTTGTCCATGACCTTGCTAGCACTTCTTATTTTTTGTATTTTTTATCTTAGCCATTCTAACAGGTGTAAGGTAATATCTTATTGTGGTTTTGATTTATATTTCCCTGATGATTGGTGAGGTCAACCATATTTTCATCTGTTAGCCATCTGGATGTCTTCTTTGGAAAAATATCTATGTATGTCCTGTGCCCATTTTTTAATCATTTTTTTTATGTTCAGTTGTATAAATTCTTTATATATTTTGGATATTAACCCCTTATTGTATGTATCATATGCAAATATCTTCTCCCTTTCAGTAGGTTGCTGTTTTGCTTTGTTAATTATTTCCTTCACTTTGCAAAAGGTATTATTTTGGTGTAGTCCCGATAATTTAATTTTGCTTTTATTTCCCTTGCTAGAGGAGACATATCTAGAAAAATGTTTCAAAAAGGAAGAAAGAAAGAAAGAAAGAAAGAAAGAAAGAAAGAAAGAAAGAAAGAAAGAAAGAAAGAAAGAAAGAAAAATGTTTCTATGGTTGATGTTAAAGAAATTCCTGCCTATGTTTTGGTTTTTTTTTAATTGTTTTTTAATGAATTCTATGGTTTCAGATATCACATTTAGATCTTGAATTCATTTTGAGTTTATTTTTGTATATGATGTAAGAAAGTGATCGAGTTTCATTCTTTTGCTTGCAGCTGTCTGGTTTCCTAAAGCTGTTTGTTAAAGAGACTTTTTCCCATTGCCTTTTTTGTCATAGATTAATTTACCATATAACTGTAGTTTTATTTCTGGGCTCGCTATTCTGTTCCATTAATCTATATATCTATTTTTATGCCAGTACCATACTGTTTTTATTACTGCAGCTATGCAGCATGTTTAGAAATCTGGAATTGTGATACCTCCAGTTTTCTTTTTCTTTTTTTTTTTTTCTTCAAGATTGCTTTGGGTATTTGGAATCTTTTGTGGTTCCATACATATTTTGGTATTATTATTTTTTCTAGTTCTGTGAGACATGCTGTTGCTATTTTGAGCATATAGTACCTTTCTATTTTCTTGTGTCATGTTCAATTTCTTTCATCATATTTTATAGTTTTGGATTGCAGATCTTACACTACCTTGCTTAATTTTATTCCTAGGTATTTTATTCTTTTTGGTGCAGTTGTAAATGGCATGTTTTTAATTTTCTTCTTTCTATTGCTTTATTATTATTATATAGAAATGCAATAGATTTATGTTTATTAATTTTATGACTTTACTAAATTATGACGTTACAGAGTTCATTTATGAGTTCTAGTACTTTTTTGGTGAAGTTTTTAGGGCTTTATGTATATAGTATCATGTCATCTATAAATAACAAAAGTTTTAGTTCTTACCAGTTTGAATGCTTTTTATTTCTTTCTCTTGTCTGATTGCTGTGCCCAGGACTTCCAGTACTACATTGAATGAAAATGGTGAGAGTGGGCATCCTCGATCTTAGAGAAAAAAAAACCGTCTGTTTTTTACCTGTAAGTATGATGTTAGCTGTGAGTTTTTCATATAAGGTCCTTACTCTGTCAATGTATGTTCCCTCTAAATCCACTTGCTGAGAATTTTTATCATGAATGGATATTGTAGTTGAGAATTTTTATCATGAATGGATATTATAGCCTGTCAAATGTTTTTCTGCATCCATTGAAAGGATCCTATAGTTTTTATACTTTCTCATGTAAATCTAATGTAAAATGTAGATTGATTTCTAAATATTGAACTACCCTTGCATCTTAGGAATAAATCCCACTTGACTGTGGTGAATAATTTTTTAATGCATTACTGGATTCAGTTTGCAAATATTTTGTTGAGGATTTTTGTATCTACATTCATCAGAATATTGGCCTGTAATTTTCATTTTTTAATGTTTTTATGTGGTTTTGGTATCAAAGAATGAATTTGGAGGCTTTTTTCCTCTTCCATTTTTTGCAAGGGTTTGAAAAGATAGATGTGAACTCTTCCTTAAATGTTTGGTAAAATTCACCTATGAAGCCATCTGGTCCTGGACTTCTGTTTGTTGACAGTTTTTTGATTACTGATAAAATGTCATTACTAGTAATTGGTCTGTTTGAATTTTCTATTTCTTCTTGATTCAGTTGTGGAATGTTATGTTTCTAGGTATTCATTTCTTTCATTTTGTCAAATGTTAGCATGTAATTTTCATGTCATAATCCTTTGTATTTCTGTGATGTTGGTTCTTATTTCACCTCTTTCATTTCTGATTTTATTTATTTGAGTTCTCTTTCTTTCTCTGTCTCTGTTTTTCTGTATTTGTTTCTTTCTTTTGATGAGGCTGGCTACAAGTTTATTAATTTTGGTTTTTATCTTTTCAAAGAAACAACTTCTGGCCTCTTTGATCTGTTCTATTGTTTTTTTTTTTTTTTAGTCTCTATTTCATTTATTTCTGCTCTAATCTTTATTTCCTTCCTTCTACTGGCTTTGGACTTTGTTAATTCTTCTTTTCCTAGTTCCTTTAAGCATAAAATTAGATTATCCATTATTTATTTGAAATCTTTCTTGCTTCTTGAGGTAGGCTTGTATTGCTATGATCTTCCTTCTTGCTACAGTTCTTGCTGCACCCAATTATTTTAGACCATTGTGTTTTCATTTTCATTTGTCTGCTTGTATTTTTTTAATTTCCTCTTTGATTTGTTGGTTGACCTATTCATTGTTTAGTAGCATGTTATTTAACCTCCATGTATTTGTTTTCTCTCCAGATTTTTTCTTGCGCTTGATTTCTAGTTTTATATTATTGTGGTTGGAAAAGATGCATGCTATGGTTTCAATTTTCTTGAATTTGCAGAGACTTATTCTGTGGCCTGACACGGGATTTAATCTGGAGAATGTTTCATTTGCAGAATGTTTATTTCATTTGAGAAGAAGAAGAAGAATGTTTGAGAAGAATGTTTATTTCACTGATCTTAGATGGAATATTCTGAATATATTTGTTAGGTCCATCTGGTCTAATGTGCCATTCAAAGCCACTGTTTCCTTGTTAATTTTATGCATAGATGTCTAGATGATCTGCTGATCCATTAATGTAAGTGAGGTGTTATAGTCCTCTACTATTATTACATTAACATCAATTTCTTCCTTTTTGTCTATTAATTGTTTTTTTTTTTAATGTATTTTGGTTGACTTCTGACTCTATCCCCACCTCTCCTGCCCTTTCTTCTATGTCCTGTTCTCCAGAACTAATTGTAGAAAGTCTGTTCTCCCAGACTGTAGGTCATTTACTAGATTTGATGATTTGGTGTGGCTGTTATTTAGGTGTATCTATGGGATTAGGTGAGCCTAGGATCCTCCTATTCTACCGTCTTCTTAGAAGTCTTCTAATTAACTTTCCACTGAATTTGATATATTTTTTACATTTTTGAGTTGATAATAGTAATATTTATTTTACCAGAAATATTTATTTCACATTGGAATAATTAATTGACATAAACAATGTGAGCTATTTTCTTTGGTTCTCATCATCCTTGCAATATTTCTATTTACTCTGTTTTTTCCCCAAATCTTTAAAGGAGTAATTGACAAATATAATTAAATATATTTAAAATGCACAATGTGATAGTTTGATATATATGTGCATTGTGGAATAATCACCAAGATCAAGATAATTATACATCCATCAGCTCACATGGTTAACTCTTAATTTTTTTTTTACAGTGAAAGTGTTTAATATTTACTCTTCAAAACTTTTATGTAGCCAATATTGTATCATTAGCTATAATCATTATACTGTATATTAGGTCCTCAGAACTTATTCTCTTTAAAACTGAAAGTTGTACCCTCTATTCTCTGTCTCTATAAATTGTATGTGTGTGTGTGTGTGTGTGTATGCATTTTAAATTCTACATTTGAGTAAAATCATATGGTATTTGTGTTTCTCTGTCTGACTTATTTCACTTGGCATAATGCCCTCTAGGTTTAGTAAGCTTTCCCTTTATCATGACTGAGTATTTCATTGTGTATGTATGTATGTATGTATGTATGTATGTATGTCTCTGTGTATGTGCATGTGTGTGTGTGTGTGTGTGTTACATCTTCTTTAACCATCAAAGGACATGTAGGTTATTTTTGTACCTTGGCTATTGTGAATAATGCTGCAATGAACATGGGAATTATAATCAGACTGTATATAAGATTTGAAATAAGCTATTCTTCCAAAGATTTTGATTTTCCAGGACAACCTCTACTACTAAGCGGAGTAAAATTAATTGTCAAAGCAGGGCTGTTCCTAACTGCCATCCAAGTGAGTTGTCATTTGAGGTATATTTTATCTGTAAGGATTTCAAATTTCTCATTTCTGTAAAATGCCAAATGTCCTTACCTTAAAACACCTTAAACTGTAAAATGCAGTATGCTGGGACTTGGAGGTTAAAGTGAACTTTTCACCATGCAGGGCATCAACTAATCTGCAAAGAAAATGCTTCTATGAATCAGAGTTAGTTCTTGGAATGATGTCTCATGATAAAAGTTAGTGTCACAAAATTACTCTTGCTTTGTGTTCACTTATCCTAAATCTCATTAATTTAAAAAAAATGTTTTAGAAGTTCCTGACTCCAACATTTTATAATCCATCCTCTTAGCAAACAAAATGTGATTTTTATATAACATACAAAAGAAAAATTATAAGAGAATATATACTCTTCAAAGTAAGAAACATTAAATCCAAATATTATTATGCAAGTTTACCAAACAAGATCAAAGTGTAAGAGTCAGGGAGATGGAAAGGGAAAATAATTCAAATCTTGAAGAATTATTAACCTGTAGAAAAAGTTTAGATACTGGAATAAAATAGAACATGTGTAGAATTTTACCATTTATCAGTAACCTGACTTTGAGTGAATTATTAAATTTGGTTTCTACATTTATAAAATTGGGATAGTAATACCTATCCTCCAGGATTATTGGGAGATTTGTTTAAATTATGTATGTACATTGATATTTTGTTCTATCTAAGTAAAAAGATGGAAAAATTTTCAGAGAACTGAAAGCAAGGCAGATAATTGGTTTTAAGGTGGAAAATTTAGTAGGAGAGACTTATCTTCACTAACCAGATGGGAACATGACTTAATGTCAAATTAGCTAAATATTTCCAAGAAAAATACTGAAAACATACTAAAAATCCTTTGCTTCCCCAGTAAGAAATCTCCTGATATCCCTTCCAATTATGTAATGGAAATATAGAATAATGAAATAAAGATCAAATTCAGGTGAGGTATCTGGTGATTGGGAAATAGTGAATATGGAAGTAGAGCAGTAAAACATCAGAAGAAAAGATGGAAGCAGGAATGGGGAAGAGACTAAGTATCTCTAGTCTCCATACAACAGATCCCCTCAGAGAATGGAATACACCCTGCGTGAATCTGGTCTATCGGCATTCTGAAAGCAAAGAATCACTAATGAAGTTAACCTGGAGGTGGTTCATATCCATAAATTATCATGTGACTAGAATTCCCTAATACTGAGTGGTGTACAACCTCTGGAAATATATGCAGGGGTCTTGACTTCTGGGGGATAACTGGGAAGTAATCTTCCTTATTGTGAATCTTGATTTGCTGCTAATGATTTGAGATCTTGAGGTTTCCAGTATTGCTTGGTTAGGTATTGATGCCTAGGGTTTGGGTTATTAGTAGGTGCCCAAACAATATTTTTTTCTCACTCTTTTACCAATTACTGGTGACCTAAAATCTGCAGCTTGACAAACTAATATAGTGGAAATAATTAAGACAAATCCTAAGAAATATCTCTTAGGTATTTGGTCATAAATATTAAGGACTAGGTCAGCTTAAAATAGGACTAGGACTAATGATTACTCATAAATTATATGAAAATATTAATATGAGTATTTTTCATATGTATGAATATATATATATATATACATATGTAGGTGTACACACATACACACCCACATACACACAAACACACAAACACATAGCAATCCCAATCATCATTTATTAGCTAAGAATGTAAGAAGGCAAACACTATTGATCAAGATCATTAAATTGTTCATCTTCTATTAAAAAAAGGAAGGAGCTTATAATTATGGAATACCTGAAGCACAAGTCTATATATATATATATATATATATATATATATATATATATATATCTGAGTCATTGAAAAGAGCTTGTTTTCATAAATGGGAATCAAAACTCTGATGAATATGACTCAAGTTAAAAAGGAAGTAACATATGGTTTAACTGATATATTGAAAAAACTTGCTCAAGTATTGAGTGTGGAATGTGGAATTTTACAAAAGTAAAAGGTTTCTGCTTTGCCACACTAATTGGTCCAAGCTCAGCAGTCCCCAAATTCCAAATTAAACAAATACTTTCTGCATGTTCACTGTAGCAGTAAATTACATAGTGCATTATAAATTATAGTTAAAAAGACAGTTTTTCTTCTGAAAGTATGTTACAAAGCCAGAAAGGATAAGAGAGGCAATCAGTATCCTACTGTTTCCTCTTTGCAGAAGAAATGTGTTTAGAACAGTCAGTAAGCCATAAGTGAAGTGGAGTGCCTGTGCTAACATCAGACAAAAAAAAAAATACTGTAAAACTAATAAATGTTACTGCAGATAACAAGGGGCATTTGATAATGATAAGTGGGTTAATATATCAGGAATAGAAAACAAATGCAAACATTATATACAATCTTTATAATTATAAACATTGTAAAAATAATTGTAAATAATAAACTAAGCAAGCACCTATATCAACAGAGGCCTAAGATGCATGAAGCAAATATTGACAAAGTAGAGGTGAAGATCATATAATTTAATAATGATAACTCAAGATTTCAATACCTTGCTTTCAATAATGGACAGAACAGCTTCATAGAAAGGAAATGGGGTACTGGAACAGCATTGTAAACCAACTGAACCTAACATATTTAAACAACAGTCAACATAGTAACAGCATAGTATAAATTTTTCCTAAGGGCACATGGCACATTTTCCAGGATAGATTGTATACTAGGACATACAATTCTTTAAAAATAAGAATGAAATTTAAAATAATTGAAATCATCTAAAATATGTTCTTTGATCACCATGGAATGAAACTAAAGGTCAGTGACAGAAAGACCTTAGGGAAATTTGCAAATATGTGAAGAGCAAAAACATATTGCCAAATGACAAGTGACTCAAGAAAAAAAAATCACAAAACACATTAGAAAATACTTTGAGATGAATGAGAAAGAAGATAAACCTAGTAAATATATGAAGCTAAAGCAGTGTCTAGAGGGAAATATGTAGGTATAAATGCCTATGTTAAAAAGAAAAAAGATTCCAAATCAACCATATAATCTTCCACTTTAAAACATTGGAAGGAGAAGAAGAAATTTAAAATAGCAGAAAAGATGGAATAATAAACATTGAAATGGAATTTAGAATGGAAAAACAATAGAGAAAAAAACAATGGAATTAAAAATTAGATCTTTGAAAATTAATGAGCTTTTAGCTAGACTAACCTAGAGAAAAAGAGAGAAGGCTTAATTTACTAATGCTGGAAATGAAAGACAAGATATCACTACCAACCTTACAAATAGAGAAAAATCAGAAGGGAATACTATGAACAGCTGTGTGCCAAAAAGTAGATGATTTAGATGAAAAAAAATTCTACAAAGACAAAATACTTAAATGGACTAAAAAAAAAAAAGTGAAACTCTGAATAATCTACATCAAGGAAAGGGATTGAATTCATAATGAAACTTTCTACAAATAAAAGATGAGCACCAAATAGCTTCATTGACAAAATCTACAAAATATTTAAACGAATTTATAAATTGTTCTTGCAAATTTTTATGGAAAATAAAATAGGAAGAAACACCAATTTATTCTCTGTAGCCAGTATAATCCTTGTATTAAAACCATAAATTACATCATGAGGGAAAAAAAAGACTATATACCAGTATCTCATGAATATAGACATAAAAATTCTCACAAAATACTGAACCAGGGATCCCTGGGTGGCGCAGCGGTTTGGCGCCTGCCTTTGGCCCAGGGCGGGATCCTGGAGACTCGGGATCGAATCCCACGTCGGGCTCCTGGTGCATGGAGCCTGCTTCTCCCTCTGCCTATGTCTCTGCCTCTCTCTCTCTCTCTCTCTCTCTCTCTCTGTGACTATCATAAATAAATAAAAATTAAAAAATATATATTAAAATACTGAACCAAGCAACATATGATCAGAATTCTACACCATGAGTCATTGAGATTCATCCAAGTACACGAGGTTGTTTTAACATATGAGCTGAGTGTAATAAACCATATCAGAATATTAATGTACAAAAACCACATGATCATTCAATTCATAAAGAATAGCATTTGACAAGACCTAACACAGTTTTAGGACAAAAACACTGAATGCATTAGGAATAGACAGCATGTTTTTATATCTGATTGAGGCCATCAATGTGACAAAGGGCATTTATGAAAAGAAAACAGCTAATATTACACTTAATTGTGAATGAACAAATGTTTCTGTTGGCAATCAAGAATAAGACAAGAATGTATGGTTTTTACCACTGTTCACCACTTCTATTCCATGTTATACTGGAGGATCTAGGCAGAGCCATTAGGCAAGAAAAGCAAAATAAAAGGGATATAGAATGGATCGGAAGAAGTAAAACAATTTCTTTTTGCAGTTTATATTATATTGCATATAGAAAATTCTGAGGAATTCACTAAAATCTCTTAGGAAAAGAAAGTGAGTTCAGCATAATTTCAGAGTGCAAGATTGGTACACAAAAATTAATTGTAATTCTATACACTAGCCATGAACAATCAAAAAATAAAGTTAAAACAATTCAATTTAAATAGCATCACATATATCAAAATATTTAGGTATAATAAGATAAATGTTTTTACTGTAAAGTACAAAATATTGTTGAAAGAAATTAAAGATCAAACTAAATGGAAAGATCCATGGATTTGATTACTTAATATTGTTAAAATGGTAATACTTCTGATTTGATTCACAGGTTGAACATAATTGTTTTCAAAATCTCATCTGTCTTTCTTTCACAAATTGACAAGCTAGTAATAAAATTCATGTGGAATTGCAAAGGATCCTGAATAACCAAAGCAACATTGGTGAAAAAAAAAAAAAAAAGTTGGAGGACTAAATGTCCTCATTTTAAAACTTCTTGCAAAACTACATAAGCAAAATAGTTTGGCATTGACATACATATATCAATTGAATAAAAAAACAATTGTCAAGAAATAAATCTGTATTTCGATTGTCATTTGATTTTCAACAAGGGTGCCACAACCATTTGATGAAAGACTAGCCTTTTCCACAAATGGTCTAGGATAATAGAATGTCCATATGTGAAAGAATACATTTGGACCTCCAATCTCATTATATACAAAAATCAATTTAAGATGGAGTTTTAAGGGCGCCTGGGTGGCTCAGTTAGTTTAGCAGCTGCATTTGGTTCAGGTCATGATCCTGGGTTCCTGGGATGAGCCCCGCATCCAGCTCCCTGCTCAGTGGGGAGTCTGCTTCTCCCTTTTCTCTCTCTCTGCTCCTCCTCCTGGCTTATGTTCTTTCTTGATCTCACTTGCTTTCTCTCAAATAAATGAAGAAAGTCTTTAAAAAATAAAAAGGAGTTTTAAGGTAATATAATTTTATCTTTTCTTTGGAAGCAATTGTTTTCCATATTTTAAATTTTAAAGAAAGAAATAAGGGCATTTCAGATCTGAATTTAATACAGATTAGATTTTTAAGTGTATAAATAGCAAGTCTATAATTAAAATTATTTATAATAGCAAATTGCAGTTTTTGTTTGACTAATAACATTATTCCTTATTTCCTAAACAAATGACACATGCCATCCTTTTTATCCTTCTGGCCAGCTGACATGCATGTGACAATTGACAATAATTTTAGTGTTGTTCCATTTTGAATATTTATTTTTCATCATATTTTAAAATTAAACTTTAATGATGAGATGAGCACTGGGTGTTATATGTTGGCAAATTGATTTTAAATTTTTAAAAATTAATTAATTAAAAAACTAAAATTAAATTAACATTTAAAGGAATGCTACAGACACCTGGTTGGAACTCAAGAGTCATTTGGAAGATAAGGAGAAAAATAAGAAGGGAGCCAAAATGTCTTGTATGAATTTGGCAGAAATCCATCTTTCTTTAATCTATAATGGCAAAAATAGTTAAATTACTGAAAATATATATGCAAGAAATAATTCTCCCAGTAGGCTACTGTAAAATCCTGATTTCAGTGATTCTTAGAAAAATAGTTATTATAGATTCTGTGTAAACATGAATCTACACAATGGAGGTGGAAATAGGACCAAATACTAAAATATTATGCTGCCAAAGAGTGTGGAACAGTTTTAAAACTAATAGAATAGGTTAGTTATTATTATTAAATCACTCCCTATATATAACTGAACATATTTATGTGCATTATAAAAATATGAAAATATAAAATTTTAAATATTGAGATACAATAATTTAAAATATCTCAGTTAATTGTTATTGTGTCATATTTTCAACAGATAAACCCTTGAAACATTATACATAATTACAGTAAGCAAGTTAACGTTATTGGATAAAGAATACATATTTCAAATGGTTTATTTATAACTTATTTTATTTGGGGTACACATTTGAGCTCTGTAAGGCTAAAAAATATTATGACACTCAGGAACTATATATTTTATTTATAAACTTCAATCTTTTCATTTCCTTTCTCTGAATCTGCCGTTTAGGGCCAAGTAAGCCTATGCTGTTTTAATGGCCAAAGCCGTATTCTGGCCCTGATTATCTAGGGAAATGATACATTTTTAATTTAGAGCATGGTCTTTATACTCACATGAGGAAATTATGACTTTTATTGGAGGATCCAAGGGAAGGGTAGAGGAAATATTTGGATTGTGAATGGCCCTGTCAATTATAGCTTTTTATGCTATGATCTAGAAGCTTGTCACTTATACCTGCAACTTCACATTTTGTTTAAAAATATTGTATTTCTTTTTTTTAATATTGTATTTCTATAAGAGCTGTAGCACCATTCAGATTTTCTGTAAAAAACGAATATTATTCAAAGATTTTTAGATAATAATGTTATTAGAATTATCTTTCTGACATCTTTTGTTATGTAAAATAAAGTTGGTAGAAACTATACAAAGACATAGAAACAAAAAAAAAAAAAAAAGAAAAAAAGAAATAGAAACCTTTCCTTAAGAAGTTAGAAGTTAGTGTATTGGGCACCTGGGTGGCTCACTTGGTTAAGTTCTGATTCTTGCTTTCGGCTCATGGTATGATCTCAGAGTCCTGAGTTCAGCCCCATATTGGGCTCTGCACTCAGCAGGAGTCTGCTTACAATTTTCTCTCTCCCTCTCCCTTTGCCCCTCTTTCCATTTGTGTGTTCTCTCTATATAACAAATCAATAAATCTTTTATTTTTCAAAGGAGAGATTATGGTGTATAAAACTTACTTGTCCTGGTATACACTTGCTTAGCTTTTCAAAATTCACACCCATGTTTTTCTAGGTCTGTTGAATAAAATCATTAACAGTAATACCTTGAAATTCCTAGTAAGCTTTAAAAAATACCCATATAAATTTACTATTATGCTAAATGTTCACATAGCTGTGTTATCCAGATTTCCTAAATGTTAAAAGAGTGTTGTACTCATCTAGTTATTTTAGCAAGTCAACAATTATCCGATTGCTGTAGACAGTGGGAATAAATAAATCAGTATTCCAAAATAAAAAATAGCAGCAATCATATGGTTGGGATTACATTAAATATTTCTATGCTTTTCTAGCTGTTCATGGATTTATATAATATAAAATAATACAATTTTTTAGTAATTTTTATTTTGTAGACATAATAAACTACATTCTAATCATTAAACTGCTATACAATGAGAGCTAAAGACTAGTAAATAATCCAGACTTTAGAATATGAATAAATTTGGGACTATGTTACAATTATTTTGGCAGGGCCATCAAGCAGACATGGATAATGGAAGGGAGGAGATTTGCCTTTATAGAATGCATGATCCTGATGTCAACCATCTTGGAAAAAACATAAGGGACAGAAAATAAGACCTTCTAAAAGCAAGTCTTAAACTTGTGCTTAAAATAAAGATCTTCCTTTTCACCATCTCATACACATTGTCATCACCCCCTCCCCACCCACCACCCCACAGTGTGTATGATATTTGTGAGAGATACAGCAGTCACTTCAAAGACAGCTTGAGCAGCAAGGTGGTAACATCTCAAGGATTCTGTGTTGCAGGGTCAATATTATGAAGGCGGAAAGTCAAGAATCAGAGGCCTTCCTCTGGGTAATTCAGATATAGTCAGAGAACCCATTAATGGGGGCAAGCTTCCAGAAGTTTTGTTGGTCAAAGATTTTAACATAAATGTTCAGGTTTAAATTTTTTAAGCTATGTTTTCAGTACATACTATAGGATGAACTAAACCTGTGAGTTTTGCTAATGTAATAGTATGAATAGTATTCATGTCAATATTTGAATAGTATTCATGTCAATATTTGACATGAATTTAAGTACTATAAGTAGATATTTCTATTCACCTTTAGTGAACTGTTTCACAGTTCAAAGACTTTACTATATAAGTTGCTTTTATTTACTAGATCTCACATATAGAAGAAAATTCAGGGCTACTCAATATATGTGATTTTTTGTAGCTCTTTCTTAGCCTTGTCAGTTTTATCTAGTTTCTTTTACTTATTTATTCTTTGAATGGAGAGACAAATTATGAGAAAAGAGAGTTCAGTCATTTCAAAACATAGATATGCAAGATTTGAGTGAATTTATTTAATAGAACAAAACCCTAAAAATAGGCATATGAAGCACATCTTTTAAAAAGGAATTCAAATGAACTCATGTTCTATAGAAAAACATATTCATTTGAAAAGAAAGAGCAAGTGTTTGGGGAGAGGTTTTACACTGAGCTGTTTCAATCATTTGGATCTAACCGAAGCACTTTCTCTGGTCACACACTAGTTTTCAGCCTCAACTCTACAAATAGCAGCCAACTCCCTTTTTCACCTCACATAAGTGAAAGATGAATTGGAAGAGAAGAGGTTAACTTGTGTTTCCAGTGCCACAAAGACAGGTAGCAGTAGGCAGGCAAATTTCCAGTGTCTCCTAAATCATTTTAATTCCCCGTACTTCCATATGTTTATTAGGTTCAGTAAGATAGTAGAAAAATAACTGCAGTTTACAACTTTCTCAATTGTACTTTTAACTTGCATGTCAAGTCGGTGTGTGATAAAAGATTATTTCCAAATTGCAATGTTCAAAGAAAGAATTTTAATTTTCTTTTTCTACATAGCCCATCTACAAGCACAAGGTAATATATACGCTAGCTGTGACTTCTCAGGGTTTCAGAGATCACTGATTCTCCATTGAATCATACGGGAGAAGACATTTTTTTTTTCCCTCCAGCAGGAAAAGGCTAGGAAATTTTTATTACACCAGTTGAGTATACTAGACATTTTGTCATAATACTCAGTGCAGTTTATGAGCATTAACACACTGCCAGAAATTGGCATAGTAGAAAAATAGATAGACACTATGTGAAATATACCAAAATAAATTATTGACAAAGACCTAAGGACCATGTAATCCTCCGGTGCAAAAGCAGAGTGGCTTGTTTCTTCCTATTGATAACTCAAATGTCATTTTCCTTAAGGTCCTCTCAGTGTTATTACAAATATGTGAAAAAATAATGCTGCATCTAGTACAATAAGAAACGTAGCTGTGGTTCAAAAATCTGCGTGTAATCTTATAGAATTTATAGAGTTATAATATTTGCGTCTCCATATCTATTTTTTTAATTTTCCATTATAAATATCCCAGATTGTTCTTGGATACACTGACAACTAAGTAATATAATGGACACACACACACACACAAACACCCCTACTCTACAAACAACATATACACACAACATATAAACATATTGTATATGTTTAACTAATTTATTTGGTTAAAATTTAATTTTCTTTTGATCAACACTTGTTCTCTATAAATCCAAATATCCATTTAAGACAGATATTTAGGAAATATTTCATATATCATCTAATATTAGCTGTGATTTCAAATTCAATAATGTAAGGAATACAATTTTGATCCCTTAAAATACAATTATTCTTTTTATGGACCATTTTATAGCTCATGCTTGAACAAAAATAAAAGAAAAAAATAAAAGTGGTCAAGGAAGAAAAATCTTAATTTTTTTGTACATTTTTTATTGGAGTTCAATTTCCCAACATATAACACCCAGTGCTCATTCCGCCAAGTGCCCCCCTCAGTGCCCATCACCCAGTCACCCCAACCCCCCCATCTCCCTTTCCACTACCCCTTGTTCTTTTCCCAGAGTTATGAGTCTCTCATGTTCTATCACCCTCTCTGATTTTTCCCACTCATTTTCTCTCCTTTCTCCTATAATACCTTTCACTATTTTTTATATACCCCATATGAGTGAAACCATATAACGTTTGTCCTTCTCCAAAGACTTACTTCACTCCCTCCAGTTCCATCCACATTGAAGCAAATGGTGGGTATCTGTCATTTCTAATTGCTGAGCAATATTCCATTGTATACATATACCCCATCTTTTTATCCATTCATCTGATGGAAACTGAGGCTCCTTCCACAGTTTGACTATTGTGGACATTGCTGTTATAAACATTGGGGCGCAGGTGTCTCGGTCTTTCAATACATTTGTATTTTGGGGGTAAATCCCCAGCAGTGCAATTGCTGGATCATAGGGTAGCTCTATTTTTTAACTCTTTGAGGAACCTCCACAGAGTTTTCCAGAGTGGCTGCACCAGTTCACATTCCCACCAACAGTGCAAGAGGATTCCCCTTTCTCCACATCCTCTCCAACATTTGTTGTTTCCTGTCTTGTTAATTTCATCATTCTCACTGATGTGAGGTGGTATCTCATTGTGGTTTTGATTTGCATTTCCCTGATGGCAAGTGATGCGGAGCATTTTCTCATCTGTTTGTTGGCCATGTGTAAGTCTTCTTTGGTGAAGTTTCTGTTCATGTCTTTTGCCCATTTCATGATTGGATTGTTTGTTTCTTTGCTGTTGAGCTTAATAAGTTCTTCATTGATCTTGGATACTAGCCCTTTATCTGATAGGTCATTTGCAAATATCTTCTCCCATTCCATAGGTTGTCTTTTAGTTTTGTTGACTGTTTCTTTTGCTGTGCAGAAGTTTTTATCTTGATTAAGTCCTAATAGTTTATTTTTGTTTTGGTTTCTCTTGCTTTCATAGATGTATCTTACAAGAAGTTGCTGTGGCCAAATTCAAAAAGGGTGTTGCCTGTGTTCTCCTCTAGGATTTTAATGGATTCTTCTCTCATATTTAGATCTTTCATCCATTTTGAGTTTATCTTTGTGTATGGTGGAAGAGAATGGTCTAGTTTCATTCTTCTGCATATGCCTGTCCAATTTTCCCAGGACCATTTATTGAAGAGACTGTCTTTTTGCCAGTGGATAGTATTTCCTGCTTTGTCAAATATTAGTTGACCATATCGCTGAGGGCCCATTTCTGGATTCTCTGTTCTGTTCCATTGATCTATGTGTCTGTTTTTGTGTCGGTACCACACTGTCTTGATGATCACAGCTTTGTAGCACAACCTGAAATCCAGCATTGTGATGCTTCAGCTTTGGTTTTCTTTTTCCTTATTCCCCTGGCTATATGGGCTCTTTTCTGATTCCACACAAATCTTAAGATTACTTGTTCCAACTCTCTGAAGAAAGTTCATGGTATTTTGATAGGGATTGAATCCAATGTGTAAATTGTGCTGGATAGCATTGACATTGCACTATATTAATTCTTCCAATCCATGAGCATGGAATATTTTTCCATCTCTTTACATCTTCCTCAATTTCTTTCAGAAGTGTTCTGTAGTTTTCAGGGCATAGATCCTTTACCTCTTTGGTTAGGTTTATTCCTAGGTATCACATGCCTCTGGGTGCAATTGTAAATGGGATTGATTCCTTAATTTCTCTTTCTTCAGTCTCATTGGTAGTGTATAGAAATGCCACTGATTTGTGGGCATTGATTTTGAATCCTGCCACACTGCCAGATTTGCTGTATGAGTTCCAACAATCTTGGGGTGGAGTCTTTTGCGTTTTCTACATACAGTATAATGTCATCTGCAAAGAGGGTGAGTTTGACTTCTTCTTGGCTAATTTGAATGCCTTTTATTTCTTTTTGTTGCCTGATTGCTGAGGCTAGGACTTCTAGGACTATGTTGAGTAGCAGTGGTGAGAGTGGACATCCCTGTCTTGGTCCTGATCTTAGAGTAAAGGCTCTCAGTTTTTCCCTCTATCCCTACACTCTGAAGAGTTTTTTTTTTTTTTTAAGATTTATTTATTTATTTATTTATTTATTTATTTATTTATTTAGAGAGAGCGAGAGAGAGGCAGAGACACAGGCAGGGGGAGAAGCAGGCTCCATGCAGGAAGCTCAACGTGGGACTCCAGGATCACATCCTGGGCTGCAGGTGGCACTAAACCGCTGCACCACCGGGGCTGCCCACTCTCAAGAGTTTTGATCAGGAAAAGATGCTGTATTTTGTCAAATGCTTTCTCTGCATCTATTGAGGGGATCATATGGTTCTTGTTTTTTTTTTCTTGTTGATATGATCTATCACATTGATTGCTTTATGAGTGTTGAACCAGTCTTGTATCCTGGGGATATATCCCACTTGTTCATGGTGAATAATTTTCTTAATGTACTGTAGGATCCTATTGAGTAGTATCTTGTTGAGAATTTTTGCATCTGTGTTCATCAGGGATATTGGCCTATAATTTTCCTTTTTGGTAGGGTCTTTGTCTGGTTTTGGAATTAAGGTGATTTTAGCCTCATAAAATGAGTTTGGAATTATTCCATCCCTTTCTATCTTTCTGAACAGCTTTAGTAGAATAGGTATTGTTTCTTCTTTAAATGTTTGATAGAATTCCCCTGGGAAGCCATCTGGCCCTGGACTTTTGTGTCTTGGGAGGTTTTTGATGACTGTTTCAATTTTCTCCCTGGTAATCAGCCTGTTCAGGTTTTCTATTTCTTCCTGTTCCAGTTTTGGTAATTTGTGGTTTTCCAGAAATGCATCCATTTCTTCTAGATTGCCTAATTTATTGGCATATAGCTGATAATACGTTTTTAAAATTGTTTGTTTCCTTACTATTGGTTGTGATTTCTCATCTTTCATTCATGATTTTATTTTTTATTTTTTATTTTTTTTTTTTTTTATTCATGATTTTATTAATTTGAGTCTTTTCTCTCTTCTTTTTAACAAGGCTGGCTAATGGTTTACCTATCTTATTAATTCTTTCAAAGAACCAGAACTCCTGGTTTTGTTGATCTGTTCTACAGTTCTTCTGGTCTCTATTTCATTAAGTTCTACTCAAATCTTTATTATTTCTCTTCTTCTGCTTGGTGTAGGTTTGATTTGTTGTTCTTTCTCCAGTACCTTTAGGTGTGAGGTTAACTTGTATATTTGAGTTTTTTTCCAATTTTTTGAGGGATGCTTGTATTGCGATATATTTCCCTCTTAGGACTGCTCTTGCTATATCCCAAAGATTTTGAATGCTTGTATCTTCATTCTCATTAGTTTCCATGAATCTTTTTAATTCTTCTCTAATTTCCTGGTTAATCCATTCATCTTTTAGCAGGATGCTCTTTAACCTCCATGTGTTTGAGTTTCTCCCAAATTTTTCTTGTGGTTTAGTTCTAGTTTCAAAGCATTGTGGTCTGAAAATATGCAGGGGACAATCCCAATCTTTTGGTTTGAGTTGAGACCTGATTTGTGACCCAGTATGTGGTCTATTCGGGAGAATGTTCCATGTGCACTTGAGAAGAATATGTATCCAGTTGTATTCAGATGCAAAGTTCTGTATATATCTGTGAAACCCATCTGGTCTAGTTTATCAATTAAAACTTTTGTTTCTTTGGTGATGTTGTGCTTAGAAGATCTGTCATTTGCAGAAAGAGCCATGTTGAAGTCTCCTACTATTAGTGTATTCTTATCTAAGTAAGTCTTTACTTTGGTTATTAATTGATTGATATACTTGGTGGCTCCCACATTAGGGGCATAAATATTCATGATTTTTAGGTCTTCTTGTTGGATAGACCCTTTAAGTATGATTTAGTGTCCCTCTTCATCTCTTACTACAGTCTTTGGGATAAACTTTAATTCATCTGATATAAGGATTGCTACCCCAGCTTTTTTTTTGAGGACCAACTGAATGGTAAATGGTTCTCCAACCTTCCATTTTCAGGCTGGAGGTGTCCTTAGGTCTAAAATGAGTCTCTGCAGACAGCAAATAAATGGGTCTTGTTTTTTTGTCCAGTCTGAAACCCTGCATCTTTTGATGGGATCATTTAGCCCATTCATGTTCAGAGTAACTATTTAAAGATATGAATTTAGTGTCATCATAATACCTATTCAGTCCCTGTTTTTGTGGATTATTTCTTTGGGCTTCCTCTTTCATTTACAGGGTCCCCCTTAATATATCTTGCAGAGCTGGTTTGGTGGTCACATATTCTTTCAGTTTCTGCCTATCTTGGAAGCTTTTTATCTCTCCTATTCTGAATGAGTGCCTTGCTGGATGTAGTATTCTTGGCTGCATGTTCTTCTGATTTAGTAGCCTGAATATATCCTGCCAGCCCTTTCTGGCCTGCCAAGTCTCTGTGGAAATGTCTGCTGTTGATCTAATATTTCTCCTCATATAAGTTAGGACTCTCTTGTCTCTTACTGCTTTAAAGATTTTCTCTTTAGCTTTGGAATTTGCAAGTTTCACTATTAAATTTCAAGGTGTTGAACAGTTTTTATTGATTTTAGGGGGGGACCTCTCTATCTCCTGGATCTGAATGCCTGTTTCCTTCCCCAAGTTAGGGAAGTTCTCAGCTATGATTTATTCAAATGCGGTTTCAGGTCCTCTGTCCCTCTTGGCACTCTCTGGAACCCAAATTGTATGTAGATTTTTCCTTCTGAGGCTATTATTTATTTCCCTTAACCTATCCTCATGGTCCTTTAATTGTTTTTTCTCTTTTTTCCTCAGCTTTCTTCCTTGCCATCAACTTGTCTTCTATGTCACTCACTCTTTCTTCCACCTCATTAACCCTGGTCATTAGGACCTCCCATTTGAATTGCATCTCATTTAATTGATTTTTAATTTTGGCCTGATTAGATCTAAATTCTGCACTCATGAAGTCTCTTGAATCCTTTATGCTTTTTTCCAGAGCCACCAGTAGTTTTATCATTGTGATGCTGAATTGGCTTTCTGACATTGAATTGTAATCCAAATTCTGTAACTCTGTGGCAGAGAGTACTCTTTCTGATTCTTTCTTTTGTGGTGAGTCCTCCTTCTAGTCATTCTGTTCAGTGCATAGTGGCTGTATGAGCAGGCTGAGTCAAGAATATCAACCACAACTTAAGTAAATTTCACCCTAGATGATTCTGACAAGGTCGGAGACCAGAAAATTAAAACAAAGATCAGAACGAAATAAAACAAGAGGACCACTAAAGTGAAAAATTTTAAAACAAAGTAGTAAAAAATAAAAGGCCAAATCCCAAGGAAGAAGAAAAAGAAAAGATAAAAAAAAGAGAGAAAAAAGCAAAAGTAAAGAGGGAAAAAGAGGAGAAGAAAAAAAGCGGGGGAGACTGAAAGATAGTGATGATGATGATGATGAAGTTAGTAGAGGGAGAACGTAGTGTACCTGAGCGGTCCTAGAGGTTGATCCTCTTGGTTCTGAATATATTAAGTTCTGTATGTTAGTAGATGCTCAATCCCAAATTTATATAAACCACAAATATTTGTAGAGAGCCAGAGCATTGACCAACCAAACATAAATGAGATAAAAGAGGGGGGCAGAATGGGAATGAAGAGAGAATATAATCTCACAGAATGAATCAGCATGGTATTCCATTGGTTCTGGGTGCATGCTGGTCATGTTTTAGAAGTTATTAACTTTTCACCATTGCAGAACAAAATGAGGCAAAGAAAACAAAAAACATAAAACAAAAAGTTATATAGCTCATATATCTCCCAAAACTAAGTTGAGTATGTTGAAAGGAATCTAGAAGAGGAAAATACATCTAAAATTTGTAATTGTAGAAATATGAAAGTCAAAAGGGAGAACCTTGCCAGAAGCGAAAACCCTGGTCTCTGTAGCATTCTTGCTGTTGTCTCCTTAAATCTCATGTCGAATTTATAGGTGTTCAGGATGATTTGAAAGTTATCTAGGTAAGTTGGTGGGTCCAGGTGAGTTGAGGAATCCTACTCTCTGCCATCTTGCCCCACCTTCTCAAAAACTGAAAAATCTTAATATTTTTGAAAAGCATACAGATAAAGATGGATCTGTCTATATTTGATATAAACTAGGTAAAAATTGTGAAGTGTGGAAACTGTGATGAAATAATAGCATATGGAAATCAAGAGTATATTTAAAGATGATCCTAGAAAGCAGGGTTTACCCAAATATGCAAACGATGTTGGGATAAATGTCAATAAATATCTAATTCTTAAAATTATGATAAAATAGGGGATCCCTGGGTGGCTCAGCAGTTTAGCGCCTGCGTTTGGCCCAGGGCACGATCCCGGAGTCCCGGGATCGAGTCCCACGTCGGGCTCCTCACATGGAGCCTGCTTCTCCCTCCTCCTGTGTCTCTGCCTCTCTCTCTCTCTTTATGTCTATAATAAATAAATAAATAAATAAATAAATAAATAAATAAATAAATCTTAAAAAAAGAATAAGAACATAAAATTGTGATAAAATTAAATTTTCATATCATATGATGATGAGAGAAACCAGAGCTCAACATTTTAGTGTGCTAAAATACATGTTTTTGCAACAAAAGACATCAGCACATGCCATTTACAGTAACATTTTTATTCATACATTTGTTCACCTTTCTCTACTTCTTTGATCCTACAAATACGCATTGATAACACTACTGTGTATTAGAATCTATTTTAAGTTCTAAATGTTCTTGCTCTTGTATTTTGCTGGGGAGAGAAATATTATAGTAAGTGCTATGAAGAAAATGAAAGCGAGTGATAGGCCAGAGAGTGAGTGGGCAGATTTATGGCTAAAGAAGTCTATGAAATTCTGTTTCAGGAATTGAAATTTAGGTAAGGATCCGGATAATGAGAAGATACTGAAGAGTGGAGCATCTTAAGTGAAGATGCTTATAGATGAAATTTTAGAGTAGGTTGACATCAGTTCAAGTAACATTTTCAGAAGATAAATAAATGGTAAATAAGATTCCCATTGGTAATTTCATACCCGGTGAGCCCTCTGTCCAGCGAAACACTAAAACAATAATGTTATCAGTATTACAAACAAATTTATCCATTCAAAAATGTATCAGAGTTCCAATACACAAGATCAATTCCAATTGGAACAAATGGAGAAATAAGCTCATTCTTTAAAGAAAATATCCTCAGCGTTCCATTTCAGAGGTAGGATGACTAGACACTCATGCAACAGCTGGACTTGCTTCTTTACTTTCACAAGAGGACACAGACTATGCTATTCTTCCAAAGAGTTCTTAAAGTCTATAAATCTCCTGAGATAAACAACATTAAAGTAGACCAAAGGTCATAACTTCAAAATGTTTGATGGTAACTTTTGTTACAGATCAAACTGAAAGAATGTTTTTATAAGGTGGCCTGTAATTCACAATTGAACCACTTCATATCTTCTTGTTATTTTCTCAAACCCAGCCAAATGACTTGAGAGGAGCTAGTGGCTAGTCAGCCACTTTATTTTGCCTCCCCCTCCAAATGGTGACAAAGACCTCTGTTACCTATAATTTAGCTCAACCAAGTTGACCAATGTTGGAGGCGGCTGTAAAAAGGAAACATAACAAACAATGGTTTGTAAACCTCTTATTCTGTTTATTGAATGAAAATAGCTGCTAACAGTTTTCACATCATCAATTTTTCCTCCATTATGAGATGCACATTTAAAATTTCTTCCTTAACAAAAGCCTAGAAAATGACTCTTTTCCTGAAAAATCAGTTTGTGTGGGTGTGATGAATGAAGTGAATCATAGCTGCAAGTTTATCTATTTTATTTAAGCAAGATTTTCAGTTCAACTGTAATTTTGTAGAACTTTGATGTACTATGCGCAGACCTCACTTTGGACATTTCTTCTTTTTGTATTTTTATGACCCTGATTTTTATCAAATCGTTTCTGAGAAATTACTTTAATCCATTCTCTCATGGGAACATGCACATAAATATTATGAAGACAATATTTCTAGCAGCAAAGCTACTTTTGAAGATCCTGAATATTGTGTAGAATTTAAGTATTACTTTCTGGAGAAGGACCTTGAAATATAGGATACACATGCAGTCTCCAGTTAGCTTAGAAATTGACATTCTTAACAACGTTTCTCTAGAAAGATGAGATAATCTTTCCTCCCTTTGAAATGTTCACAATCCATGCTCCTACTAACATTTTGCTGGTGAAACATGTAATATTCTTACAACAGGAAGAGTAAGCTTAGGACTAAGAACCTTGCACTTTACTTATTAATATTTTGCAGGGTTCTCAGTCTGCATCAGCATTAAATACTACTTCTCAGTGCTTAATTGCTCCTTCTGTCCAGCATCCTGACTAGTGAAATCATGACACGACTAGTAAAATGTCATAATTTCTGCATATTTAACTATTATCAGATGTTGAGTGGTAACACTTAATAAGTAAGAAATGCTTAATTATATGTAATTAGCAGTGATATTTAAAAATCGTAGAGCGCGATAATGAAGAAACATTGACCAAGGTGGCTAACTTGTGGCTTGTCTGCTAACTTGTGGCTCCAGTAATGGGTCCAGATTAGTTCCTTAATTTGGGTTGAAGCCACTCTTAGACAAATTTTACCTCCTGTTAATCAATGGATTTAACTCAATTCTATTAAGAAACTTAGTAAAATTTGTTTTGGAACTTCAAAGTACTCTGAAGCATATCAGGAAAAATAAGCAGACAAGACTAGTAGAAAAGAATTCTACTATAGAAGGGCAATGAGAGGGCACTAGCCATCCCAGACTCCACCTTAACAGTACAGAAGTTCACATAAAATTAGAGGAACAGAGCACTAAGACAGAGTTGACTAGGAAATAATACTAGTTACACATCAGTCTATTTTAACATAACAGAAAAAGTACAAATCTAGGAGGAAGGAAATTTATGTTAAATAGTGTTGAGACAATTGGTTAACTACTTGGAAAAATAATACAGATAGAGTCTTATCTTACAACACATAACAAAGTATTCTAAATGAATAAAAATTGAGTTACTTTGGGTAGATTAATTTTTATCCAAACACTGGAAGATATAATTAACCAGAAGGTGGACAAATTTAACTTTATAAAAAATTAAAATGTGCATACATGAAATTCTCACTAAAATACATATGTCAAAAATGAAGAATACATTTGTTTATACACTTAGATTTTATTAAATAAAGACCATGTACAGAGCAATAAGGTGCAAACACTGTAACTTGAATTATAAAGTAAAGGTAATGGACTGAGAATTCCTTAAGCATAGGAGTAGCTAGAAGATACCAAAATTAGAAAAAAAATACCTAATCTGATAAGTATTCATATGATCTTTTGAAAGTGGTACATAGATTTATCTTTCTTATACAGCAGTTTGTCAACATATATTCATACACTAAGGCACTTTAAAATGTTTCTTTGTCTATCCAAGTTGACATTTTACAGGTATTTGTTCTAGAAATAATTATTAGCTAGGAACATATATATATATATACACAGAAATCTTAAATGTAGTGGTTTATAATAGTAGGATTTGGAAATAGCGTACACGGCCAAACTCAGGGGAAAGGCTATGTAAATGGTGATGAATTCACTTAATACAAGTGTTCAGCCACTAACATAGTTTATTGAAATTAGGTTATATTACACAGTGCATCAGGAAAATGTTTATTAGTTGAAGACATTAGGAGAAAAAAACAGAACTAAAATCATATGTAATATTTCAATTGTTTAAATATCACTATAAAAAGAAAACTTGAAGGGATTACATACATCATGGAGAGTGATCAGGCTGAACATTTACACTTCAGATAGAATAGTTTTTTTTAACATTTATGTTTATCTTTTAATAAATATGATAATGAATAATTTACTTGAGGTGTTTTATATATATATATATATATATATATATATATATATATAATCTACAGCATTGCTACATTACCTCTGATTATTTTGCTAAAGCAATAATATATTTTTCAGAATGTCACCTTTAGTTGCTGCTCAAATGTTTGTTATTCAGTTATAGACATCGGTGGGTTTATTTCATACAAGACATGTTTTTAATTCTTTGAAAAGTGCCAAGCTATCCTGAACATATTATTATAAAGATGATATGCCATAGCAATCAGGAACACCAATTAGTGTCAATTATAACCTATCTTACCTGTCACCCTGCATCTTTATGAAAATAGCTACAGAACTTTGCTACTTTTTATGCCCTGGGATTGAGGGATTTCATTGTTATTTATGTTTGAACCCAGTCATTGAATGAACATAAAGGTTAAATGAAGGCTAAACAAATTAAGACTTGCAACAGATCTTGATGTTTTCTAAAATTCCTTTTGCCACTAACTTCAATGTGTGACATTGCAAAGTATATATGTGAGATTACATTTATGAGCACCTGTAAAAGTTTAGAAATGTGCCAACTCATATGGAAAGTGTAATTTAATGATTTTTGGGTGTTGTTCTTTTAATAGTATTTCTATAAAATGCATTCTGTGTTTATACAGTTTCCTATAATGTATTTGCATTTGAACTAATGCTGCTTTGAGGGGAAAAATGGACAAAGTCACTTTTCAGTGCAAAGATGCCATTTTTCATAATAATAACTTCTGGGATGCCTGGGTGGCTTAGCAGTTAAACATTTGTCTTTGTCTCAGGACATGATCCCGGAGTTCTGGGATTGAGTCCCACATCTGGCTCCTGCGTGGAGCCTGTTTTTCCCTCTGCCTGTGTCTCTGCCTCTCATGAATAAATAAATAAATAATCTTTTTACAAAAAAAAAACGAATTTTAACTTCTTTTTTTAAAAGGCAATAGTCGTCATTTACTTTGAATTATGATATGATATTGGTGTATTCCTGATATAATTTGCTTTATTGAGACATTATTTTTCTTTTAATGCTTTTATTTTTGAAATTAGGGATAAATGAGTGAATACTGTAGGTATATACACGTTTGAGAGGGAAGAAATTAATTTCTTCAAGTCTAAAACATAAAAGAAAGTTAGACATATCTATTAAATCAAACTAAATAGTAATGACACCATCTGTGTATCCAGTTTATACTCTCACACAATGTGTCAAAACCATTCTGCGTGTGTGCATGTCAGTAACCAAGGCTCTTAAACATTATTTTCTTTCTATTTCCATCACATTTGGCAATGATGATATTTCCTATTTCCCAAAATTCTCTTTTCCAAAATTATTGGACAGCATCTTCTCTGGATGTTGTTCTGTTTGTCTGACATGCATTACCTGAGATTCAGGGCACTCAGATTGAAGCAAGGAGTAAGCCAGTAGTCATTCCCTGAGAGCCATAAGCAAATCTGCAAGAAAACAACAGTGAAAACAACACAATACGGAGTTAAGCTCACAGAGCTAACAGGTATAAAAATTACCCAGCTCTAACCTTCCTGTCTTACTTAAGATGTGAAGAAGAGGAGAAAGAGAGGGAGGGAGAAAGACACACACACACACACACACACACACACACACACACACACACATTCAGAGGGAGACAGAGAAAGAGAGAGAGAGAGAGAGAGAGAGACAGAAAGAGACACGATACAGAGAAAGAGAGAGAAGTACTTGTGGAAGAGGGAAAAAAGGAGTAAGTAAACTTGTGAAGGTCACAGCCTTTGGAAAGAGGCCTTCTAAAAGGCTAATATTTATTCATAACACTATAGAACACTTTTCCTATACCATTCTTTAACACCTCTGATGAGTGCTCAGAGAGAAATTTATAGTTATAAATGCCTACATTAAAAAAGAAGACAGATGTCAAATCAATAATTTAGTTTTATACCTTAAATAACTAGAAAAAAGAAAAACAAGATAAAACTAAAGCTAGCAGAAAGAAGGATGTAATAGAGATTATAGTGGAGATAAATGAAATAGAGAATTAAAAAAGATAGAATCAATGAAACCAAAATCTGGTTCTTTGGAAAGACCAACAAAATTGACAAAATATTTAGGTAGGCAGACTCTAAGAGAAGAAGTAAGACAGAAATACTGACATCAAAATCTAAATCTGAGATCAAAGATATGACTAATGATCCTACAAAAGAAAAGAATTATAAGAAAATACCATCAAGAATTGTATGCTAATTAGAAAACCTAGATAAAATAAACAAATTTCTACAAACATACAGATACTAAAATGAACTCAAGAATAAATAGAAATCCTTCACTTATAAAAATATTGATTCATTAATTTTAAAAAAAGAAAGAGAAGAAAAGACCAGGACCAGATTACTTCACTGGTGAATTCTACCAGAGGTTGAAACAAAACAAAACAAACTTAACATCAATGCTTCTTGAATTCTTCCAACAAATGGAAAATTATTCTATGAGCTCAACATTGCCTGATACCAAACCAGACAAAGATATCACAAGAAAAGTAGACAATAGATGCATACAGCAATATATGAAAATATCCTCACCAAAATAGTAGCTAATTAACTTCAAAGCATACTAGAAAGACTCACCATGACTAACTGGGATTTATGACAATTGCAAGACTATTTTAACATGTGAAAATCAAGATAATATGCCATATGAGCAAAATGAAGGGAAAACTGACATAATTGTCTCAATTGACAAAGTAAAAAATTTGACAGAATCCATTATTCTGCTTGTAGTCTCATCAACAGTGTAGGAGGGTTCTCCACATCCTCACCACTATCTGTCATTTCCTGAATTGTTAATTTTAGCCATTCTGCCTGGTGTGAGGTGGTATCTCACTGTAGTTTCGATTTGTATTTCCCTGATGCCGAGTGATGTTGACCATTTTTTCATGTGTCTGTTGGACATTTGTATGTCTTCTTTGAAGAAATGTCTGTTCATGTCTTCTGCCTATTTCTTGAATGGATTATTTGTTCTTTGGGTGTTGAGTTTCATAAGTTCTTTATATATTTTGGATACTAGCTCTTTATCTGAAGTGTCATTTGCAAATATCTTTGCCCATTCTATATGTTGTCATTAGGTTTTGTTGACTGTTTGCTTTGCTGTGCAAAAGCTTTTCATCTCGATGAATTCCTGTAGTTCATTTTTGCTTCTGTTTCCCTTGCCTTTGGGGATGTGTCTAGTAAGAAGTTGCTGCAGCCAAGGTCACAGAGATTACTGCTTGTGTTCTCTTCTAGGATTTTGATGGACTTCTGCCTCACATTTAGGTCTTTCATCCATTTTCAGTCTATTTTTGTGTATGGTATAAGAGAATGGTCCAGCTTCATTCTTCTGCATGTGGCTGTCCAATTTTCCAAACACCATTTGTTGGAAAGACTGTTTTTTTTTTCCATTGGATATTATTTCCTGTTTTGTCATAGATTAGTTGACCATAGCATTGAGGGTCCATTTCTGGATTCCCTATCCTATTCCATTGATCTATGTGCCTGTTTTTGTGCCAGTACCATACTGTCCTGATGATTATACCTTTGTGATACAGCTGGAAGTTCAGAAGTATGATGCCACCAGTTTTTGGTTTTCTTTTTCAACATTCCTTTGGCTTTTCAGGGTCTTTTCTGGTTTTATACAAATTTTAGGGAGATTCCTCAAAAAGTAAAAAATAAAGCTACCTTACAACCCAGCAATTGCACTACTGGGTATTTACCCCAAAGATACAAATGTAGTGACCTGAAAGGGCATCTGCACCCAATGTTAATAGCAACAATGTCTGCAATGGCCAAACTATGGAAAGAGCCCTGATGTCCATTAACAGATGAGTGCATAGAAAAGATGTGGTATATATATATATATATATATATATATATATACACATATATATAATGAAATACGAATCAACCATAATAATAAAAGAGGTCTTGCCATTTGCAATGACATGGATGGAACTAGAAAATAGTATGCTAAGTGAAATAAGTCAATCAGAGAAAGACAGTTATCATATGATCTCCACTCATATGTGGAATTTAAGAAACAAAACAGAGGATCATGGGAAAAGAGGGGAAAATATAAAAAAAGACAAAATCAGAGAAAGATACAAACAATAAGAGACTCTTAATCATAGGAAACAAACTGGAGTGGCTGGAGGGGAGAGGGTAGGGAATGAAGTAAGAGAGTGATGGACATTAAGAAGGGTATGTGATATAATGAGCACTGAGTGGTATAGAAGACTGATGAATCAGTGACTTACTTTTTTTTTTTTTTAGATTTTATTTATTTATTCTCAAGAGATACAGAGAGAGAGGCAGAGACACAGGCAGAGGGAGAAGCAGGCTCCATGCAGGGAGCCCGACGTGGGACTCAATCCTGGGTCTCCAGGATCACGTCCTGGGCTGAAGGCTGTGCTAAACCGCTGAGCCACCCGGACTTCGCTGAATCACTGACTTCTACCTCTGAAACCAATACTACATTATACATTAATTAATTGAATTGAAATAAAAATTTAAAAATATAAAAAAATACAGTATCCTTTCATGATAAATACAGAGCAAATTTTTTTATGACAAACAAACAAACACCCAAAAGCAAAAGAAACAAAATCAGGCAAAGGATTACAATAATCCACGTTTTCCCAGAAGAAAATAATATGTACTCAAGCATGGAGGAAACTTTCTAATGTCAAAAACCTATAGGAAGTAAATCAAGCTGTAAATACTAAGCTTGGTCAATACCACAGCTTCTTGTTCTATAAACACAGTATATAGTTTTGCTCTCTCCAATTCTTACTTTTTGGCCATGTTAAGCCCTTTGAGAAAAATGTATCTCCTATGAACTAGTTTTTATTGCCTGGCCTGTGAAATAGCTCCATGAGAGAAAGGAAATTAGCTTGGAAAAAATAAAGGACAAGGTTATCATCATGCTTCCTGCAACCTTAGACATTACTGATTTAACTCCAGTAGTTCTCATTTACTTCAGGTCTTCTTTCTACCTTGAGGTCTATGTGGGGATATTTCAAGAAGTCATTTAGAGTATTTAGACTTGAGGCTGATAATATTGACCAAGACATTTTTAAAACCCTGATAAAGTCACAAGAGATCCCTGGCTTATTGTCCAATAAATTGCTAAGGTTGGATTCATCATATAACTTGCCAGTGGCTGGATGGATAGTGTGAAAAAAATTAAATATTTTTTAAAGACTTATTTATTTATTTTTGAGAGACAGAGGGAGAGAGTGGGGTGAGGGACAGAGGGAGACAATCTTCAAGCAGACTCCCTGTTGCAAGCCTGAGGCAGAGATCTATCCAACAAACCATGAGATCATGACCTGAGCTGAAATCAAGAGTCAACTCAACCAAGTGAGCCACCCAGATGCCCTACAAATCAAATACTTAAAAAATAAATAACTGGGTCGCCTGGGTGGCTCAGCGGTTGAGTGTCTGCCAAATCTCATATGGGGCTCTCTGCATGGATCCTGCTTCTCCTCCCTCTTTATATATCTCTGCCTCTCTGTGTCTCCCACGAATAAATAAATAAATTCTTAAAAATAAATAAATACATACATAAAAATAAATAAACAAATTCTGCAATTGTGATGATATCTAAAACAGATTTACCTAAGCAGATTCTGTTGTTTCATTCTGAAGTCAGTGTACTTTTAGGCAAATTCCAAGACACAAAAACTATATTACTATTAAAATCACCAAGATGGGGACGCCTGGGTGGTTCAGTGGTTGAGTGCCTACCTTTGGCTCAGGGCATGATCCTGGAGTTTAGGGATCGAGTCCCACATCGGGCTTCCTGCATGGAGCCTGCTTCTCCTTCTGCCTGTGTCTCTGCCTCTCTCTGTGTGTCTTTCATGAATAAATAAATAAAATATTAAAAAAAAATAAAATCACCAAGATGTTTCGTTTTCTATACCTCAGGATATTGTTCAGTTATCATCTTAAGATTTATTTATTTGACAGAGAGGGAGGGAGGGAGCACATGCACAAGTAGAGGAAGAGACAGAGTGAAAGAATCTTCAAGCAAACTTTCACTAAGCATGGAGTCCATGTGGGGCTCGATCTCATGATCCATGAGATCACAACCTAGCCTAGACCAAGAGTCCGAAGCTCAACCAACTGAGCCATCATTCCGTTATTATCTTTAATTTCTTTTATGGTATTTACATTTATTCTAATTTCCTTGTTCTACATCCCATATTAATAATGTTTGTAGACTATAAAGGAACTATAATTTATATCATCTACAAAGACCCTCAAAAAACAAAGAATGCTATGTTAATGCATTTGCTTTTTCCTTGAGATAAGTAATTTATTAAATACCTCCTATTGTTAATTTTTAGCATAAACACCAATACATATTTTTGAAGTTGCTAGTCATAGGCAATGCGTGCTATAGAGTAGCCTGAGTAAAGATTTAATGCTTGTGTGTAAATGTGTGTCTTAAGTGGACATGTGACACATGGCATTATTACACATGTGGTATGTTATTATGTGTGATTGATTAAATGTGTCTACAATATCATAGGGAGTTATCTCCTGAGAACCCTAAATATAATAAAAGAAAGAAAGAAATTGATTTTAGGGTCAGCTCATTGAGATAATAGTAACAACATTTTCTAAGAGTGTCATCCTGCTTTTATTTACAATGTAGTCAAGCAAAGAAGTGAATAAAAATTGTTTCCTTCAAATTAAGATTGTCTCTGGGGAACCTGGGT
The DNA here is from genome assembly GCF_003254725.2 of Canis lupus dingo. Classification (NCBI taxonomy): domain Eukaryota; kingdom Metazoa; phylum Chordata; class Mammalia; order Carnivora; family Canidae; genus Canis; species Canis lupus. The sequence continues at coordinate 17,592,014 of NC_064246.1, read as the reverse complement.
GGCTCAGTTTGTTAAGCATCATACTTATGATTTTGGCTCACGTCATGATCTCAGGGACATGAATTGAGCCCCCTGTGGGGCTCTGCACTGGTCTCTCTCTTTCTCTCTCTTAAAAAAAAAAATAATAAAAAAAAAAGATTCTTTTTTTGAATTGTGGTAACTGAATGTTGCCAGATCTCTGTATGGCCACTCCAGTGATCCATTGCATTTCAAACTTTAATGTGGGCAGAATCACCAAGAGTCTTATTAAGACACAAATTGCAGGCCCCTCACCTCCAAAGAGTCTGAATTAGTAAATCTGAGATGAAGCTTGAAACCTTTATAACAAATTCCCAGATGACATTTAATTATTCTATTTGAGATAATTTCACACAGGTCATGAGAGGAGTCCTTCACTTAGGTTCTGCTCCTGTGAAGACCAGCTTTGTGCCTTCACTCTCAGGGCTTAGTCCTTCTACTTTCCCATGAAAATTTCTGAGTTCCATTATCGCTTTCTTCTTTGCCCCCATAACCCTCTCCATTTACTAATCTATATGGCACTAATCTATGGCACTTAAGTGAAACCCATCTTTTAAAAAAATTCCTTTGTCCCACATACTCTCAATGTACTTTCCTCTAGTTACTGTCTTTTCTATTTCTTCCCTTTTTTAAACTCTTTGAACTATTCAGTTGTCTGTTTGTTCATTGTCTCCAGTTTCTCACATCAACATAGTCTCAACATACCTCTCTGGCTTCATATTTGATTATTCCACTAAAAGTTCCCAAGATTAATTTTTAAACAACTTTTACTGCAATTCAGCATTATTTGATTAAAAAGAAAATCCTCTTGAGCTTTCTTTTTCTGATTTCTATACCACCATAATCTCAGTGTTTTCCTCTACTTCTTTGACAACTTCTTTTTCTTTTTTTTTTTTTTTTTTTTTTTTTTTTTTTTTTTTTTTTTTTTTTATTTATTTATGATAGTCACAGAGAGAGAGAGAGAGAGAGAGAGGCAGAGACATAGGCAGAGGGAGAAGCAGGCTCCATGCACCGGGAGCCCGATGTGGGATTCGATCCCGGGTCTCCAGGATTGCGCCCTGGGCCAAAGGCAGGCGCCAAACCGCTGCGCCACCCAGGGATCCCTTTTTTTTTTTTTTTTTTTTTTTTTTTTTTTTTATTATGACAACTTCTTTTTCATCTGTTTTGCTTATTCGTCTTTCTTTGTATAGCAATCAAATGTTTGAAGTTCTGAATTCTCTAATTTCAATAATGTTTTTCTCTCACTCTATACCATCTTGAAATGAATTCATTCACTCCAGCGATTTCCATTTTCAGCTATATGCAGACAATTAACAAGTTTTTAACTTCAGCTCTGGTTAATTTTTGAGTACCAGACCCACTGTTAATCTGCATATTAGGTACTTCATGCCTAATGTACATGAAGCAAAGTGCATAATATTCCCATAAAATGGTTTCTCACTCCAACATTCCCTATATCATTGAGGGATGCCGTCATTTACCCAGTCACTCAGTCCAGAAATGCCTACATCATCCTCAACATCCTATTTCCTTTCACCTAGTGACATACAATTATTCACCGAACTGTGTCAATTTTAACTCTCCTATCCTCAGCTTCTCCACCCACTAGTGATCCCAGGCAAACTCCATTCAATGTTATTTCTAGCTAAAGCCATTGCCTTCTTTAATTTCATCTCCTCACTCCAGAAAGAATCATGATTGAACAATGCAATCTAATCATGCTACATTTTCCCTTCTTAAGACATATCTGTCACTTTACATTATCCTTAGGATAAAGCCCAGGATTTATAGCATGACTCACAGGACTCTGTAATATCTGATATTTTACCAGACTTGTTTATATTTTAAACATATTGGACTACATGTATATTAAACTTTCTGTAGTTGAACTTTGTGATTCTATTAATTGTTAATTCTATAGAAATAATCAAATTTGTTTTACAGTGTTGAATAACTATAGCTATTATTTTAAAGAGTTGCATATCTTAAGAATGTTGCCTACGGCTATTTCTGAATCTCTCTATTCAGTCTTGTTCACTATTAGATTGACAGTTTTGCAAATGAATTGATAGCTTGGTATATTTGACATACAATGTTCACAGATGAAACATTCATATTTTCCCTTCCCAAATAAGAATCTTTAAGTTAAATTTATTTAAACCTGACAATAGTTCATATTTCATGCATGAACCTGTCAGAGGTCCTCATAGAAGAAGAAATGGTAATGACAGCAGTGCTTATGTAAATGTTCTGGCCCAAGAAATAAGAAGTATGTTTAGAAAATATTTTGGAAACCTATCATCAAAGATTCTAGGCCATCAAAGTTAGGATTTAGCAAGTCATGCTTCTACTTTTGCTATGTTCTCTTATGTATGCTTTTGGTCTCATGCAAATAAAAAAAATTTATCCATGAACAGTATAATTTCTATATTCTACCTGTTCAGAAAGGAAAAAAAATCAGCTATATATTCAATTTCTTTTTGTCTTTTTTGTTTCAGGCTTAGTAAAAAAGTTCATTGACACAAAATTATCTTAACCCTCACCATTTAAAAAATATATATCTTATTTATTTATCTGATAGATAGACAGAGTGAGCAGAAGGAAGAGGGGGACAGAATCTGCAGCAGGCTTCATGCTGAGCCCAGAGCAGGACACAGGGTTAGATTGAATGACTGGTAGATCATGACCTGAGCAGAAACCAAAGACTGGGTGGTTAAGTGACTGGGCCACCAAGGCACCCCTCATCATTTTTAATTTTAAAATTACCTCATGTATGAAATGAGTTTCACATATACATTGTATACCAACAGTGAATTTGACAATATTAGTCTTGGAGAACACATATTTAAATACTAAAATTTATAATTGTTATGCTTACTTCATCTCAGTTAACATTGTTGACTACGTGCTTAGATCTTATGATAAATAAGAATAAGCTTCCAAATTTAAACATCATCTTCATACGATTTATTCACTTTATGTTAAGTGACCGTGTGATAATGAAGGAAACGATATAAAAAGGCATAACTAGTCATCAGTAGCAATTAAACCAAAATTACTTTTTCATATGTAAGAAGATATAATTCAATAATATAGGACTCAATGAACATAAATGACTGAGTAACCACCAAAAATTTAGTCTGGGAATATGAAATAATAACCACTTGTTGTATGTATTATTCCACAAAGGGAAGTCTGCAAATATGGAGTGGTTAGCAAAAAAGAAGAAATATGAATTTCTCTAATATTTTATTTCATAATTGTTGGGGAAATAATTCTGGGAGGGGAGAAATTACCATCAAAGTGACATTTTTAATATTTACCTATAGACAAATGGAAGATGAGACAGACACAAAACAGTATTAATGTGATCTGAGAAAGTCTTCTTCGAGATTTCCATTGTTCACAAAATTTTGCCTATGCCAATGACACAATTTACTTGATACACAGCATTAATATGCATGAATAAATATACTGTCTGAATAACGGAATAAGCAAGGCTACTGTGATAACATCTAAATACAAACATAAAATAATTAGCGTTAGGTAAACCATTTGAAAAGTAGATTCATCAAGAACTAGCATCATATTTATGTAATTATTTTCCTTAAATCTACAAGGGAATTCAATTGTTTTTCAATTGAAGATTAAGAAAAAATTCTGACAGAATTTAGGCTTTGGAAGTCAAAAATGCTTCTTTTGAATAAAATCTTATTTCAGAGTTTGAACTAATATTCTTTTTACTTTATTTGGTTCTGTTTCATTGTCAATTATTAATCAGAGATTATCTTGGCTCCCACCAATTAGCTTTGAATGACATTAATTATTTTTCAGGTTTCAACAGATTTTTGCCACTGTTTATCTGATGAATTAGCACAATACATTTAAATTTTTAAAATAGCCATGTGATTATTTGCTACTAATTTCCATTCATAACACAAACTTAAACCTTATTAACTTTTCTTAATTATTAACGAGGAAAACCAAATAAGTAAGAATAAATTTAAAAGGAAAATAAGGAACAAAAAGGAAGTAAAAAAATTTAAAAGCACAAAGAAAATAGGAGAAAATATTTTCATTGTGGGTGAATCCATATTGCAGCTGACGTATTATAAGAATAAAGATAGTACAATGTTGTATTACATCAGGAAGACTTTTATTTATTTGTTTTGGTCATATATGCCTCTTCATTAATTAATACATCTTTCCTGATTATGCAATTGAGTTGCTGTGCATAAAGCTAGCATTCACTGTTCTGTCATTTTCAGGGAAGGAAATCTCTAACAAATAGTGTAGCCAAGTAATAAGAGAGATGAAAAGATTACTACAGAAACAAAATTGCTTTATACCTAGGGATTTGATCCTTGGGTTTGCCATTCCTAAAAATGGATTTTCTATCTCAGGAGCAAGCTGATACCAGCCCCAAATCAGGAGATTCACAAGAGACTGACATATAAACTACAAGTTCCATTTGTTGGTTACAAGGAGAAAAGTAATACTGACAAACAGGTTGGAATCCTCATGACAGCGAGGCTGATATCTCCCCATAGTCACATCTACTGGGGAAGAAAACAGACAAGGTTGCTTTCAGAAGATGGAATCAAGAGGGAAGGTGAGTAGGTTATGTTTCATATTAGAATCATTCATCTGTAATAGCCAATTCAGTCATTTCTGCCCAAGGTTACCCCTGCTCATGAAGAAAATTATGTGGGTTTTTTTTTTTTTTTTTTTGCATTTAGACAAAAAGCATATCTTAAAAAAGTTTCAAAGTGGTATCATGCAGAACATGTTGAAATGGATTTAAAATGCCCATCCAATGCAATATTTAAGGTATTGAAAAAGATCAAATAGATATTCATAACATGGATAAATGTTTTTTAAAAAATTGTTGAGTAAACAAAAACAAATGGTAATAATCCACTCAATGTAGTATTATTGATGTAAAATTCAACACATATGAAATATGACTGTATCATATTTAAAAATACACTCATTTATAGTAAGGCTATTTTTAAAAGCAGAAGAGTGATAAGCACAAAATTGAGAAATTTAGTCAATATTCAAGGGAAGGCAGAAGGATTCAAATGACACTCAATTATTGATAGCTACTTGTGGTGCTATACTTCTGCTGGGTTGTGATTCACATATGTTAGTCTTATACATATAAATGTGTTATTTGTGCATATACATGGATAGATGATTCTTGATTGAGATTAGATAGATAGATGAATTCAAAAGATGGCAAGTAGGAGTAGGATTCAGGTAACATCTGGCCGTATATATTTCAATGAAGCCAGTTTTATTCAGTACAATAAACTACAAATTAGAAAACAAGAGTTTTCATCTTTGATTTTATTTACTTCACAGTTTCATTTAAAAATAAGACTTTTTACATATTGAGGCATTTTTCATTCTTAATAATTTTCCTTGCCTTTTGTTTGTTTCCCTTCAGATAGAGAGATTTTGGTCCAAGCAATGGAACATACTTTGCAAAAATTCAAAAAAAAAAATGTATTGAGTGTAGCTTTTTTTTTTTTTTTTTTTTTTTTTTTTTTTTAGTTTGGGTTGAAACATTTTAATCAGATAGTAGCACATAATAATACTGTACAGGGAGCACTCTCAGCCCCAAGATTTCCCCTCCAGATTACAAGAAAGTTCTTAAGTGTAACTGGATTTGCTACAGTAAATCTAGCCCCCTCCCCATGAGAAGGAAAGAGAATGGAGCTGGCAAAGTGCTGAGGTCTGCTTTCTTGTCACTCATAGATCTAGTTCTGAGCAGAGCTCTAAGTAATCCACCAGCTCTTCAGGCTGAAACCACAAGCCAATCTCCTTCTTTGCACTCTCTATGAAATCCTTGCTGTGGCTAATGTTTCCACCAACTTGGATACAAAAGAACCCATGGATGGTCTCAGGCTTAGAGTCCACAGGGTAGGAGTCACTGAGCATCACTCGGCCTGTGTTCACCCCATTCAGCCCCTCCCAGTCCATAACAACCACAGACCCTGATTGCACCTTCTTCATCAGGTTGGCAAAGAACAGATGGCTCTTCAGATCAATGTCATGTTTTTTGAGAAGGTCTTTAGAAGCCTAAATTAACTTTGTAGCAATGAGGTAGAATCCCTTGTGCTTAAAAGGCTTGGTGATCTCTCCCATGAGGCTGTGCTGGACCTCATCAGGCTTGATGGCAATGAAAGTGCGTGCCTTCACTGTTGGCCATGGTTCTCCTCCAGCTGCTCCAGTGGCAACTCTATGTGTGGCACCAACACAAGAAGTACTAAATATTAGCTTTTGATGTCACATTCACTTCTCACGTCTTCTAATGGGCATCAAAGTAGCTGAAAAAATGCAAGATCTAAAGTGGCCATGTAGTTAAGGCCAAAGGTCACAGCTTTGATCTGCCTGGGCATCCTACTTTGAGAAATGTTGGGAACTTGGATGGCCCAGCTGATGCCCAAATAGTTAGTGATGATAAATGCCCCCTTTGTAATCCACTCCTCCCAGGAAAGTATGTTTGATCCCTAGGAAAGGGAATGTTGTGAGAGTGGATCCTTGGATACACAAAAAATAACTCTATTAACTTAGATTAAATTACTTTCTTCTGGTGGAGTAAAGGCTTAAACTCCAAATTAATTTCAGTTAATCAAAAATTTTTTTAAAATAGTGAATATTTCTAAAAAGCTGAGGTTTTGCTTAGGAAAATTTATGCCTAATAAAGATACTTGATGCATAGAAAATTGGTTTGTTACACTTTTCATTTTTATAAACAAAGCCTGATAGTAATTTTCTCTTCATGTTTCCTTAGGTTGCTTTGAAGATTAATAAGAAAAACAAAATTCTAAGTGTTTGGACTAGTTAATGACTTCTACTTAATCCACACGGTGGCATTCATAGGGAGGATATGACTTTTGTATGTTTTTGTTATAGGTTTTGCCATAATAAAATTGAGGGTGAGGAGTGTAATGTAGCTAGTTTCTCCAAAACTCTTGTGCTGAGGTATTTTTTGAGCTTCTCCTGTCCCTGATTATTAAATGGGCATGCTGTCACGCCCAAACCCCATGGCATTTTTGTAATCAGTTTTTGACTCAGGGGCTTCAGTATTTATCTGTTTGTTTACAAAATTAATAGATCTTAAAATGATACTGGCATCAGTTAGAAATAATTCTATTATTCTATTGTTTTTTTCCGGGTTCTAAATGCACTAAATGTGAAATACATTTATAAGGTATTTTCTGATTAAAAAATACTGAAAGAGCTAGCAGTGACTGGTTTATTCTTCTCCAAAGCACTAGTTGACATAAGCATGGAAACACTAAAAATAATATGAGATCTCAATGGATTTTGAATAGAAAGAAGTATAGTTTGTCTCTAGAACACAAGAAGGCTGGAGTGACTAGAGTAAACTGAGAGAAATGGAGAATTAGGTCCAAAAATGGGGCCAAGGTGAGGTGACCACATCCCACGAACATGTGTAATCCATGAATAGTTTAAAAGCTGCTAAACTGAGAGATGTGATTGATTTATTCAAGGCTCACACTGACTGCTGGGTGGAGAATTGACAATGGAGGGCAGTGAATAAGCCAATGAGGATGCCATGACAATGGTCCAAGAAATTGATGATGCTACTAAATTTGTAGTGGTGAATAGTCTGAAAATCTAGAATCTTCTAGAAGAAGAATTGCAATTTATATTACCAATATGTTAAAAAACATAGTATTGTTACAAAAATTGGTACATGAGTTGATGATTTCGAAATGAATGGTGCAAGAATTGATTGAGCAGATAGTGGAAAAGAATGACACCCCAGAAATTGACCATTGTATATAAAATATATATGTACAAGTTTTCAAATACCCAAATTAAACAGAATAATAGTCAAATATTGCTCTAAGTTTATGAAATAATATAGAAAAAATGAAATCCTCATATCTAAACTTATAATTCAAAAAATATAGAGAAAAGAAAAAAGTGTGCATAGAATTTTGTGGAGGAAGATATTTCCTCAACATATTAAAATTCTTTTAAAGCCATAGATTTTTAAAGACTATAAAAACACTTTAGGTCAAAAATAAAATTAAATGATGTATGTATAATAGCGAAACACAGACATTTATGACAAAGACTCAGTATTGTTTTTTATAGAAAATTATATTACCAAACACTAATGCAATTGCTAACCCATCTATAGAAAAAAGTCAAAGATCATCAAAAGATAGGAAAGCCATTTATTAATAAAAATATAAAACCTAAAATCATTGTTTATTACACATACACAGATAAAAAACAGCAATATTATATGATCATGCTTTGTCAAATTTCCAAAATGCTTGTTCTCTCATAAAATGTTAGTAAGAATATCATTGATACAGCACCTTTTGAGACCAATTAGAATATTTTAGAATTGTTTCTATTTTTTAATGTGATCAAATTTCTATAAATTATAAAAATATTTTTTTTAGATTTTTTTAAATAAATATTTTTTAAATAAATAAAAATTTATTTTTATAATTTATAGACATTTTTATATATATAAAACAAAGGATATTTAAGGATGCCTCCAAAACAATTTTATTTTGAGACTTTAGAAATAATTAAGCTGTTTAAATAAAGTATGGAAGGACAGTATAAAATATTATGTAGTCATTAATATATATATTTTCAAAAGTTATAATGACACAGATTACTTCCCCAAATGCAATGTTACATGAACTGCAGCATATAATATGATTGCAACCACATTAAAATCATGCATGTGTTTGGATAAGGCATGTGGAGAGTCTTGTAGTTGTAACATTAAGAACATTTGCTCTGCCTCAAATTACCAAGGTCTGGATCCCAGTTCTGAAACGTGCCAGCTGTGTAACCTCGGGTAATTCACTCCCTGTGACTTTGGCTGGGTTAATATGTATCTAAGTTTGCCTTTATATAAAATAGAATAGGGATCCCTGGGTGGCGCAGCGGTTTGGCGCCTGCCTTTGGCCCAGGGCGCGATCCTGGAGACCCGGGATCGGATCCCACATTGGGCTCCCGGTGCATGGAGCCTGCTTCTCCCTCTGCCTGTGTCTCTGCCTCTCTCTCTCTCTCTGTGACTATCATAAATAAAAAAAAATTAAAAAATAAAATAGGATAATAGTAATACATGGCACTTTGTGAAAATTTATTTCATGACATTGTGAGGTAATGTTCAAGAAAAGAGAGCCAATAGCAATGTTTTACATTTTATACATAATTTTCTTTTTATATATAAGAAACATTTCTGTTTCCACCAAATAAGTTAGAAAAATGAATATTTAGGGGATCCCTGGGTGGTGCAGCGGTTTGGCGCCTGCCTTTGGCCCAGGGGCGATCCTGGAGACCTGGGATCAAATCCCACATCGGGCTCCCGGTGCATGGAGCCTGCTTCTCCCTCTGCCTGTGTCTCTGCCTCTCTCTCTGTGTGACTATCATAAATAAAGAAAAATGAATATTTACTGTACTTTGGAAAACTTTTCTACCCACCATTCATCATATGCCTTGCAATTGCTCCCTAGGAGCAATTGCTCTCCTTAAATTTATGTTGAGCACTCTTTTGAGTTATATTGTTTAGTACTGTCTGCTTTTGAACTTTATGTATTTGTGAACATATCATAAGGTTTCAAACTTAACTTGCTTCCTTTTCTTAATATTACACTTTTAGGATTCACCCCAGTTGACACATATGGCTTGGTGATTCATTTTCACTGTGCATACGATTCACTGAATGAATGTATGAATATTCATTTACTCAATCTAATACCGATAACATTTAGGTTGTTTCCACTTTTTTAGATAATACAAAAAAATGCTGCCGTGAATATCCTCGTGCATGTCTTCAATGCACCTATGCTGGAGTGTCTATAGGTATCTACCTAGAATTGAAATTGCTGGGTTGACCACACCCACCCCCCACCCCCCCCACACACACACACTAAAGGAATGCTACAAAACAATCCCAGATTCCTTACAGATATTCAAAACAGAGACAGTTTTGCAGAGATGGAACTCTGTCGGTAGTGCTGAGAGCTTAAAATTAACACATCCCCACTAGACAATGGTATATTTTTACAGGGATTTTTGTAGAACCCAAGTGTTTGATCAGGCTGACACATTTCATGATGTTACTGATGTGACAATATCTCTTCTCATGGGTACTATTTCCTACCCATATCCATGTTGTAGGCATGAAATAAAGGATAGTATTTCTCAAAAGCAAATCTTTTAGGATAGCTCTCTTCTTTGTTTAAACATAACATCATCAATTCATTATCAGCATTATTGTTGATGATGTATACTCCATTAGTTTATAAAACCTAACCAACTATCAATAGCTCAACCACCATCAGCATTTCCTTGACTGCTTTATGGTATGGATGGAGTGTGCTGTGTATTAATTCCAGTTTTGTTTTAATGATACTGAGAGACGTGCTCGGGCTTTTACATTACTGCAGCAATGCAGCTGAAAAAATTAAAGCAATTTTACCTTGAACCAAGGTAAACAAATCATTCTCACACCCCGTTTTCAGCTTTCATTCCTTCAAACAAATGTAGGACAGCAGTCTTTCTTCATGATAGATTAGAACATTAATTATTCTCTGGATAAAAAAAATAAGGAATAAAAAATAAAGTGGGCAAGGTTATTTTTAACTCAATTTGAACATAGATAATGAACAGGAGAGAAACAATGTTTCTGCTCATAACTGATTTTTTTTGATGGGAAATGAGCAATACTTTAGTTTCTCTCATTCTCTGAATGGCTTCCACCTATTCTTAAGCTAAGAGAAAAATCTGTGAAGCTTCCTAAAAATTACTTTCTTTGGACATGTGTTTTGTAAAAAGAAGAAAAAAATCACATAAAAACAATTACACCTAAAAATAGCAATGCTATGTTGGTGTATCTGAATTATAGCCAGGAGAAAATTTTAGCAGAAGAACAGATGAGAACAATAGACAACATTCCAGACTCTATAAAAGAGATAGAGGAATATTCCTAATTGTAAACTGTAAAAATGTTTATATGAATTTACAAATCTTTTCTCAAAATAATACTTCTGAAATAAGTCTAGATTTGTCTTAAACATGTAGGAGGACAAACTCAAGTCATTCCCTCATTTACCAGAGGGACTTGACCCATGACTTGGAGTGAACGAAAGCACTCTAAGGACACCCTGGATGAGAAAGCAGAAGGGATAACAGATGATAATTGTGTTAACTAAATAATATAAATAAAACAAGACAATATAGTCTTTCTATATTAAAAATAAACCTGTCGGGACGCCTGGGTGGCTCAGCAGTTGAGCGTTTGCCTTTGGCTCAGGGCGTGATTCCGGATTCTGGGGATCAAGTCCCACATCAAGGCTCCCTGCATGGAGCCTGCTTCTCCCTCTGCCTGTGTCTCTGCCTCTCTCCCTGTGTCTCTCATGAATGAATAAATAAAATCTTAAAATAAAATAAAAAATAAAAGTAAACCTGTCTGAATGTAACAGAAAATCTAAATAATGATCTTATCATTTTAATTTTAATTTTAATTTTTCTCATGTAACAAGAACTGAAAAGTATTTAATCTGTGGCTGATATGGTGATTTGAGAATGTGGTCAGTGACATGTTTCTTCAAAACTTCTGCTCAGTCATCTTCGGATTGTGGTTTGTATTTTCTGCCTTATCCCTTCGTGGTCACATAATAGTTGCTTTACCACCACCAGCTCATCTTCATTTTAGGTAGGAATAAGTGAAAGGACATGACAATGAAAGCCTCTTCTCTTATAAAGAACTTTCCTCAGAGACTCTTCCAAAGACTGGCATTTTCATCTTACTTTTCAAAAGATTATATCACAACATTCTTGTTCCCATCTTTTGAAAGAAGTACTATCATAATCATTAAACAAGATATACTGAAAATTGTTATTAAGTCATGTTGGTAAACAAGTATTTTTAAGAGTAAAAAAATAAAACCAAATTCCTAGAAACAGAGAGTAGAAGGGTAGTTGTCAGGACTGGGGTTCGAGGAAATGGGGAGATGTTGGTCAAAGAGTAAAACTTTTAGTTGTAAGATGGATAAATTTTAGGCATCTAATACACAGTATGGTGACAATAATTAAATAATACTATATTGTATACTTAAAAGTTGCTACAGAGTAAATCTTAAATATCTCACCATTAAAAAAAGATTATTTTGTGAGGTGATGCAAGGTGTCAGCTAATGCTACAGCTGTAATCATTTCACAATATTTAAGTGCATCAATCCAACATATTGTACACCTTAACTTTATACAATTTTACATGTCAAATATATCTCAAAATGCTGGAAAAAAGGAAAATACTCAAAAAAATCAGAATAGTTGTGATGGTTAATTCTATTTGTCAACTTAGTAGGTGTTTTTTGGATGACATAATGTTTCAATTAGTGGACTTTGGATAAAGCAGATTGTTCTATGTAGATGGGACTCATCTGAAGTCTTGCATGGAACAGAAAAGCCAACCTCCCAAGTGTGAGGAATTCTCCAGAAAACAGCCAATTGGCTTCATCTGCTCCTTGGTTCTCTTGGAACTCCAGGCTGCCAGCTCACATTGCATATTTGTACTTGTCAACCTGTATAATCACGTGATCCAATTCCTTGTGATAAGTCTCCTGTTTAGGCACAATTTCTATTGTTTCTGTTTCTCTGGAGAACCTGAAGTAATATCATAGTAATATGTATTTTCCCACCCATGGAGCTTTAGCTCCCTCTCCAAGCTCTTCCATTTCTATGATAATATATATTTTTTTGTCCTTCTTTAGTATTTTATAGTCTTCTTCATATAGAGTTTCAGCTTTTCTTAAGTTTACTCATAATTACTTTAAAATGTCCTGTTTTCCATCCATCATAACTGCTGATTATTGTTTCTAATCATGAAGGTTGTTATTTTCAGTATATTAACTTTATCTAGCCACTTCACAAAATTATCTTACTTTTTGTACTGCTATTTTTTACATATAATTATTTTTTTTAGAATTTTAGGCACACAAACATATCATTGAAAACATAATTTTATCTCAACTTCTAAAAGTGTTTATACATTATATTGCTTACTCTTTCTTAATTGCTTGCTTTAATACCTTCAATAAAACATTATCCTTGTTTGTTCTTGACATTAATAGAAATATTTCTCAAGTGTGATATAATATTTTATTTCTATTTATTTATTTTTTTTAGATTTTTTTTTTTAAATTTATGTATTCATGAGAGACACAGAGAAAGAGAGAGAGAGAGGCAGAGACACAGGCAGAGGGAGAAGCAGGCTCCATGCAGGGAGCCTGATGTGGGACTCGATCCCGGGACTCCAGGATCACACCCTGGGCTGAAGGCAGGCACTAAACTGCTGAGCCACCCAGGGATCCCTTAATATAATATTTTAAAATAACAAATAAAATGGTAAGCTTCTGTAGTTTTAAGTCATGTTTGTCTTCATATTTTTACCCTGAAAAAATCAGTACTGTGCCTACAAACATAATGGGTATATAATAAGTACAAAAATATAATTGTTAGTTAAATAAAAGTTAAAACCATGAGATCAATTTAGCAACCCCTTTCTACCATCATTCTTTATAATTGCATCAATATCCTCAAGGTATCTGACTGCCAGCTATCTTGCTTCAAAGTGGAAAGAATTTCCTCTATTTAGTGTTGTAGTTTTATAGAGGAAGTCTCAAAAGAGTACTTTTGTGCTCTATGATCAGAGTATTTCCAATTAAATCATTCTGTGATCATGCTATTTCTTAAATATTTGTCCAATGACTGGTGGAGGTATAGATTTTTCAATATACTGCTACTATTCTTAGAATCACAAATTCCATCTTCTTCAACAACCAGTTATCCTAACTGGCCATATTGACATGTCTGATTGTTTCTCCCTAAAGAACACATTCTTTCATCAGAGGCTCCAAACCCTTCATTGCAAGGAAGTTACTAGTGGATGTACTACTATATATTTTTCATACTTTTATATACTAAATTGTATCCCTCCAAAACTCATATGTTGAAGTCCTAATCTCCAGTGTGATAGTATAGGATGTGGGGCCTTTGAGAAGTAATTAGATTTAGATGAGGTTATGAGGGTGGAGCCTTATAACAAGAGGAAGGAAAAAATACCAGAACTTCCTATCTCCACCATGGGAAGATACAGGAGAAGGTGGCCATCAGCAATCCACAATCTAGAGTGAGCCTTCACCAAGAATTGAATCTACTGGTATCTAGATGTAGAACTTCCCAGGCTGGAAATATGAGAAAAAATTGTGTATTGTTTAAGCCAATCAGTCTATGGTATTTTGATAACAGCAGCCTAAATTGACTACGACAAATATATTCTCAGATTTTTCTGAAACCAAAGGTGAATTTAGGCTAAGAAATCTTGCTAAAATACATACAATATTTCATTTGTTATATTGTTGTTACGCAGATGGCAGACAGAGGTTCAGGGATTAAGTAAACTCTGCAAAAATCAATCACATAGCTAAAAAGTGTTAGAGCTATGATTCATACCCAGATCTGTCTGAATACAAAGCACTTGTAATTTCTAAGAGTACACTACATTTTTTAATAAAAAATGGAATATAGCCAGAGAGATAAGTAATGTTGAAATTAAACTGTTTAAAATTATTAATGATGAAGCAAATTGTGCAACATTATTAATAATGAAGCAAATTGTATGTTATCATAGAAAACTAGCAATTGGCATTAAGGAGACTATTCTATCTCAAAAGAGAGACAATACTTTAAGAAATATTTTGGGAGGGGGGGCCTGGGTGGCTCAGTCAATCGAGTATCTGACTCTTGGTTTCGACTTCAGGTCATGATAATCTCATAGTCATGAGATCAAGCCTCATGTCAGGTTCCTCACTCAGCAGGAATCTGCTTGTCCCTCTTCCTCTCCCTCTGTTGTTCTCTCTCTCGCTCTCTCATAAATAAATAAATAGATAGATAAATAAATAAAATCTTTTTTAAAAAAGGAGAAATATTTTGAGAAATTTCAAATACATATAAATAGAAGGAGAATACGATAGAATCCTTCATCTCAATGGACACATCATCCAGTTTCAATAATTATTATCCCATGGCCAAGAATGCCTCATCTCTACTTCTTTACCATCCCTTCTACTCCCTGGCAGGGTATTATGTTTAAGTAGACCCTAGGCTTCCATTTCATTTCAACCATGAAGGGTTCAACATTATCTTTTAAAAAATTAGACTTTAACAAAAACATAAAGATGATACTATAATCATATCTTTAAAAAAATAAACTGAACAATCATTGCTAACCCCAGTAATCAGTGAGGATTCAAGTTTCCCTGGCTTTCTAAAAAATGGGTTGTCTGAATCAGGATCTAGACAAGATATTATCATTTTATTTAAGTATTTTTTAATCTCATTTTTTACTCCTCACCTTTTTGTTTTCCATGTGCTGTTTTTCTGTTGTCATTAAAGAAACTTGTTGCGTGAGGGGATGGGGTAACTATGTGATGGGCATTAAGGAGGGCATGTGATGTAATGAGCACTGGGTGTTATATGCAACTGCTGAATCACTGAACGATGACCTATGAAACTAATAATACACCTTATGTTAATTAATTGAATTTAAATTTAAAAATGAAAAAAACATGTTGCTATATTATTTTGCTAAAATCATGATATATTAATTCAATCACTTTTCTTAATTTATTATGTGAAATTTCCCTGTTAAAAAAAAAAATTTCTCCCTTAACTATTTGAATATTCTGAGGTAAGAGTTCATGCAACACAGATAGGAAAAAAAATGGACTTATCCTCCCCTAATTACAGTTTTCCAGAAAATTAACAAATGAGTGTATTTTTGCCTATGAACTATTATTAACTATATAGATTTGAATGTATTTGATATGATTCAGTCTAAGATTATTGTTTTCATTACTTCCCAAATACTCTTATTTTTGGCCAGTAGTAATCTCTTTACTTTTTTCCTGGATCCTTTTGAACTAACCTCAGTAGATTTTGATAACTATCTTGCATTATGATTCACCATGTCCCAGGCTTACCTTGCATGTTCCCTCCATTCTTGGAATTAGCCATTTTTTCAAAGATCCTTGTATTTTGGGGGGAAGTAGCATTCAGATACCACCGTCTGGTTTATGGGTATTCTTTGCTTCTGTTTGTGGGTTTTTGAGAAAATATATTCTAAATTCATATTTATATCTCTAGATTAAATTTAGGAGTATAAGGTTTTATATTTAATGTGTTTGTTTTGGTTACACTTATTTTCTCTAATGATGATAGTGGTGCACTCACTAAATTTATGTTAAATAATACTAAAACAATTTATGATTTTAAATAAATTGAATATTTAAAATTTGCTTATGTAAGAGGACATTAATATAGTGAAAGATAAAATTTATGTAAGAAGACATTAATGTAGTGAAAGATAAAGATTAAATGAAATGCCATTAAAATCTCAGCAGCAGTATGTATGTGTGTGTGTGTGTGTGTGTGTGTGCACATGTGCAAGTGTAATAATTAAAACATTTCTTTGGAAGTGCAAATGGCTTAAAAGAGCCAAGTAAATGTTTAAGAAAAAAATACTTTTTTTTCAGTTGTTTGTCCCTATAATAGCTCCTAGTAAGTGTACAAACTATTACATTTTAAAATTATTTGAAATACTATTTTCTGTGGCTATCTACCATCTTGATACACAGAATAATCTATTCATTTTTGGTTTTAATTTTAAAAATCAATTAAATTTATGACATATATATCTTAATTTTTATATCTGTACTTGACTTTTTAAATTTTTTAAATTTTATTTATTCATGAGAGAGAGAGAAAAAGAGAGAGGCAGAGACACAGACAGAGGGAGAAGCAGGCTCCAAGTAGGGAGCCTGACGTGGAGGACTCGATTCCGAGTCTCCAGGATCACCCCCTGGGCCAAAGGCAGGTGGTAAACTGCTGAGCCACCCAGGCTGCCCTGTATTTGACATTTTTTTTTAAGACTGTTTATTTGAGATAGAGAAAGAGCAAGAGAGAGAGCATGAGCTGGGAGACAGAGGGAGAGGGAGAAGCAGGATCCCCACTAAGCACGGAGCCCCATTGCAGGACTCTATCCCAGGACCCTGGGACCAGAACCCTGGGATCATGACCTGAGCCAAAGGCAGAGGCATAATCGACTGAATCACCCAGGTGCCCCTGAATTTGACTTTGAAATCATAAGTATTCTGTATAGTTTTATCTATGCATACATATAAGTACTTACAAGTTACAAAGTCAAATTCACAAATTAAGGTATATTTAGAGAAAATAGGCTATTTCTGGCTTCTACTCCCTATTTTTTTCCTTTCTTATGCAAGTTAATATTTTAAATTTTTATTATTTCTTATATTTTAAAATATAAGCTATAGTAACACATGATAAATAATTTTTCTATATATAAATATATATTTTTTTAATCTCACAGCATATCTTGGAGAATACTCCATAGAAGTTGGATAGCAGTGTATTCAGACTGTTCCTTATTGGTGAACACTTAGGCTGTTTTTGGTCTTTTGCTAGCACAGGGAAAGCTACAGTGAAAGGCCTTCTGCAAAAATCTTTTCCATATTTTTGTGAGTATATCTACGGGAAAGATATCCTGCTTGTGAGATCACTGTATCAAAGCTTAAATGTATAGGTAATTTTACTAGGTGTTCCTAAATTTACATCCATAGGTCTTATGTGATTTTGCAATTCTCAAGCAATCTGCTAGAGTGTCTATTCTCCATAGCAACATAAATATGTTTTCAAATGTGGGGACTTCTGCCAATGTGATAGATGAGAAACTATATCTCAGCATAGTTTAATTTGAAATTCTTTTCTTTTTAAGGAAAGTTGAACATCTTTTATGTGATCAAGAGCTATTTCACATATTTATCTGTGACCACTCTGATTACATCTATATAAGATTTATATCTATAGGAAGTAGATGACAGGAAGTGATGAATGGAAAAGTGGATAGACAGAAAGGGATTAAACACTAAAAACAATTATTTTTTTCTAGTTCTTATTTACTTTGCTTATGATGCCCCGGTCTGCAATGCTTGCTTGCTTTCCTTCTTTCTTTTTTTCTTTTCTTTTCTTTTCTTTTCTTTTCTTTTCTTTTCTTTTCTTTTCTTTTCTTTCTTTTCTTTTTTTCTTTTTCTTTTCTTTCTTTTTTCTTTTCTTTTTTTTCTTTTCTTTTTTCTTTTCTTTTCTTTTCTTTTCTTTTCTTTTCTTTTCTTTTTTTCCTTTCCTTTCCTTTTCTTCTTTCTTTCTTTCTTTCTTTCTTTCTTTCTTTCTTTCTTTCTTTCTTTCTTCTTCTTCTTTCTTTTTCCTCTTCTTCTTCTTCTTCTTCTTCTTCTTCTTCTTCTTCTTCTTCTTCTTCTTCTTCTTCTTCTTCTTCTTCTTCTTTTAGGTTTATTTATTTAAAGGGTAGAGGGAGAAGGAGAGAGAAACTCAGGTAGACTCCGTGCTGAGCACAGGCCAACCTCGAGGTTTGATCTCACCACCCTCAGATTACCACCTGAGCTGAAACTAAGATTCAGAGGCTTAACTGACTGTACCACCCAGACACCCTTACAAGGGAGCAGTGTCTTTGTTTTGTTTTTGTTTTTGTTTTTTTACAGTTTCATGAAGTTCAAATTACCAATTCTCTTTCTTTATATAAATTTTAAATCATAGTTATAAAATTTTTCTTATGTCAGTTATATAACATTTAATCTACATTTTTCTCTAGTATTTGCATGGATACAATTTATACCTAGCAAATTACACAGTATTTTTTTTTCAAATCACACACTATTTTAAGTATAAAAACTGATGAATTTTGACAAATGTAAATGTTTAACCACCACTCCACTTGATATTTATAACCTTTGCATCGTTCCAGAAAGCTGCATTGCACCACTTTACACTCAATCTCAATCATTCTCCACAGACCACATTTTATCTCGAATGATGTTTTTGATATGCAACAATGTTGAAATATCTGGCATTCTTTCAATATATTGCTGATGATGAACATTTCTATTCCCAGCTAATGGTTGTGGTAAATAAAACATCAGTGAAATTCATGTAAAATATTTGTATGGAAACTATTTCTCTCTCTTGGGAAAACACTAGAAGTGAAATTGGTAGGTCACATGATAAATCACAATCTGCCAAACATCATTTCCAAAGTGTTTGTACCATTTTACAGTCTAAACGCTAATTCATGAGAGTCTCATTTGTTGCACAACTGCACCAAGACTTGGTATTGTTAATCTTCTTAAATTTAGCCAATCCAATAGGTTTTCCAGTGACAATCAATGACAATGCAATGTATCAAATTTGCATTATGTTAAGCTTCCCTCTTAGAGCTTATTGGATATTCATAAGTCTTTATTGAAATGTCTTTTCTAGTATTTTTCATACATCTGAAAGCTTGCTGATTTTATTATTAAATTATTATTTATATGTTATGTTTAAAACTCTTTTATTTGATATATGAACTATGAATGTATTTTCCCAGTCTATGGTTTACTTTTTTTCCTCTTTATAGTATTTTTTGAGTATAAAAGATATAAATTTTAATGTAATTTGCTTTTCTCTAGGTCTACAATTTATTCTAAGTTTTTTGTTTTGTTTAGTTTTGCTTTTTGGTTTTCTAGTATGGCGTCAGGCGGGGATCAAGATTAGTTTTTTTCATAGATATATATCCAGTTGTTCAGCATTACTTATTGAAAACACAAAGCATCAAACATTTATTTACATTTGTGCCTTTGTTGAAGATTAAATGTCTATGTATGTATGAGTCTATTTGACTCTTCAGTCTGCTCTTTTGATCACATATTTTAATTACTTTAAGTCTTGAAGCCATACAGTTTATGGTCTCCATCTTTGCTCTTCACTATTATGTCCTTTGCATTTCCAAATACATTTTGTACTTACCATGTGAATTTTCAGATATAAGCAAGTGCATGCACACAAATACACACATGCAAATCCACATCCTTACAAAGCCTCTGGGATTTTGATGGCACTTTCTTTGTATCCATATTGAGGCAATTTCTTTGCATCCTTACTGGGGAGAATGTATGTCTCAAATACTTGCATATTCTAATTAATGAACATATTATGCATTTCTATTTTATTTAGATCTTCAAATTCTTTTAGTAATATTTTATATTTCTTAATGTAGGAATTCTGAATATTCTTCATTTAATGTGTTCCTAAGTATCTAATGTTAAATATGTTTAAATAATTGTATTTTATTTCCATTTTCATTCTGGTATACAGAAATATCATTTAATTTTGTAAATTAATCTTATATCTTAAGGGTTTCCTTAATTTACTTATTGTTCCATCAACTAAATCAATGAATTTCATCCCTAAGGAAACCATCTCCTACACTGTTATAACACTCAAGAGCAGAAAAGATCCAGAGAGGAGTGTTTGAATTAAATGAAACAAATATTTAGGGAAATTTATTTTTTTTTCTTATTTGAGTATAGTTGAAACATGAGTATATTATTTTCAGGTATACAATATATGATTTAACCTTTCTATACATTATGTTATGCCCAACATAAGTGTAGCTGCTGTCACCATACAGCATAATTACAATATCATTGGTCATTTCCTTATGCTGTGTCCTTTATTCTCGTGTGTTATTTATTTCATAACTGGAAATCCTAGAAAAGAACACAGGCAATAAAATCTCTGACATTGGCCATTGCAACATTTTCCTAGATATGTGTCCTAAGGCAAGAGAAACAAAATTAAAAATTAACTATTGGGACTACATCAAAATAAAAATCTTCTGTACAGTGAAGGAAAACCATCAGCAAAACAAAAGGGCAACTTGCTGAATGGGACAATATATTTGCAAATGATATATCTGACAAGGCATTAATATCCAAAATATATAAAGAACTTACACAATTCAACACACACAAACAAAAATATGGCTAAAAAATAAGCAGAGAGCCTGATAGATTTTTTTCCAAAGAAGACATACAGATAGCCAATAGACACAGGAAAAGATGCTTAACATCATTAATCATGAGGAAATGCAAATCAAAGCCACAATGAGATATCACCTTATACATGCCAATGTAGTTAAAATTAGTAGGACAAGAAATAACAAGTGTTGGTGAGGATGTGGAGAAAAAGGCACCATTATGCACCTTTGAAAGGAATGTAAACTGATACAGCCACTGTGAAAAACAGTAAGGAACTTCATAAAGTAATTATTTCCATATAATATTCAGGTAAGTAATAAGATATCTATATTTAGGTAAGTAATAAGATATCTATATTTTTCAAAGAGGGAAATTGATTGAAAAAATTGATAAACATGAAGTAAAAGAAACATTTAACACTGTATAACATGTATATATTTTACTTATCAGTTTAGTGTTACACTCCATATTTTGGACCTAGTCTAATGTATCATTTTATTTTTTAAATATGTTTAAGTAGCTCAAAAGTCTAACCACTTTTAAAGAATATACATTCTACTACATACCATTCATTGTAAAACAGAAATATTTATCTGATAACTTCTTTTTTTTTTTTTTTTTTTTTTAAATTTTTTTTTAATGCTCTTTATTTTTTATTTTTTTATTATTATTTTTTTTAATTTTTATTTATTTATGATAGTCACAGAGAGAGAGAGAGAGAGGCAGAGACATAGGCAGAGGGAGAAGCAGGCTCCATGCACCGGGAGCCTGATGTGGGATTCGATCCCGGGTCTCCAGGATCGCGCCCTGGGCCAAAGGCAGGCGCCAAACCGCTGCGCCACCCAGGGATCCCTGATAACTTCTTTTTTTAAAAAAAAATTCATTGCATTTTGGTAAGAACACTTACATGAGATCTGTCCTCTTAACACATTTTTAAATGTGCAATAAGTACTACTGACTGTAGATATAATGCTGTACAGATCTCTAGAGCTTATGTATCTTCCTATACCTGAAACTTTATATCCTTTGATTAGCCATCTCCATTTCCCCCTTTGCCAACCCATGGTAACCATCATCCCATTCTTTGATTCTATGAATTTGCCTATTTTCCTATAAGGGGAATTATGAATTATTTTTCTTTCTGTAAGTGGCTTATTTCACCTAGCATAATGTTTTCAAGATGCATCCTTGCCGTCACAAATGGTAGGTTACCTTTTTTTTTTCCTTTTTGGCTGAATAATATTCTATTCTATGTATATACTATAAGTTTTTTTTTTAAGATTTTATTTATTTATTTGGAAACAGTGAGCAAGAGAGAGACAGCATGAGCAGGGTGAGGGGCAGAGAGAGAGGGAGAAGCATGCTCCCTGGTGAGCAGGAAGTTTGATGTGGGGCGTGATCCCAGGACTCATTGAATCATGACCCAAACTAAAGACAGACTCTTAACTGACTGAGCCACCCAAGTGCCACTATATTTTCTTTATCCATTCAGTCATGGTTGTTTTCATATCTTGGCTATTGTGAATAGTGCTACAATGAACATGGAGTGCTACTATCTCTTAAAATTGTTTGAATAAATACCCAGAAGTATGATTGCTGAATCATAAGGTAGTTCTATTTCTCTACATTCTAGTGTACATTTACTGTCTTTGGGTTGGTTTGGTTTGTTTTTTTTAATAGTAGCCATCTTAACAAGGTGAGGTGATATCTTTGTGGTTTTGATTTCCATTTTCTTGATGATTAGTGATCTTGAGCAAATGTTCATGTACCTGTTAGTCTTCTTTGGAGAAATACCTATTAAAATCCCTTGCTCATTTGAAAATCAGTTATTAGGTTTATCTGGTAAATCATCTTTATTTTTATACGTTGTTTTTCATCTTTGCATATATATTTTGCATAAAGCAATCATGTACATTGTTGTTTTTGTTTATCATTAAGATTCTTCCCAGTTCTCTTTCATGGATTTTTACTCTCTAGAGAGAAATTGATCCCTTTTTAACCTTAGTCTTTTAGTAAATGCATAAACTTTATAAACCCTGGGTAAAGCATTGAAAAGCTGCCTAAGGGATCACTGGGAATGTAGGTAGGAGTTTTGAATTCTCTTAATGCTAAAGATTTTCTGTACTTTATCACCATGCACTGTGATTTTTTCTACAAGAAAATAAGATAGTTTTAAAACATTTTGAAAAAATTACCAACGAACTCCGTTTTAAAAGCATTCAAAGTATTCTGAATTCTTCAGCAAGTCACCCGGGCATCTATAAAACAAAGAATTTGGACTGAATGACAAGAGGATTCATCTGTACAATTTTATGATTGTTTAACTTCTTTCAGGAGTAGAAATTTAAAAGCTCCTCTTATCCTATTGTAATTAACAAAATAGAATAAGGTGGAGTTAGTAGACTGCCACTCTTCACAGTAGACTGCATTCACACATCACCTGGGTCAACTAGCCAAGGCTTTCTGCTGCTTTTTTTATTCTATCTCATTGGGTAAACAAATGTGAAACTACAAAATATGTTTATAATTAAAGAATCTTAGTCAATTCAAACACACACAAGTTCTAATATCTGACTTTACTCAATTTTTATGTGCTTTTAAATTATTTGGTTTCATAGATTTATTTATTTAATATTTTAAAAGACTATTTATTTATTTATTAGAGACAGAGAGAGGCAGAGGCACAGGCAGAGTGAGAAACAGGCTCCTTGAGGGGAATATGATGCAGGATTGAATCCCAGAACCCTGGGATCACACCCTAAGCCAAAGTCAGATGCTCAACCACCGAGCCAGCCAGGTGTTCCTCATAGATACATTTATGAAATAAAGATATATTAATCTTTATTTTCCCAGTTCTGGGGGTGAAATTTGCCCCTATTCTATTTTCCTTTTATTAGCACCACATATATCCTGGGCAACACTGATGATAACTTTACTCCAACTTTACCTATTTTTAATGCTCATCCAGTTAATCGTTATGTCCTAGAGTATGATCCATTTCTTATCCCTATCCAGTGAAATTTATAATAGTTATCATAGTTCAGTCAGCTCGGATCTATGTAAATTTTAATTACAAATTTCTCTAAAACAGGTTCCCATCATTTAGCAAACATATCTAATTTCTTTGCCCTAATGTAATTTTTCTCTCTACCCATATCCTGCCCGCCTGTTTTTAGTCACATTCTCTTTTATACTCAATATATTACATTGCTTTCTGACTAAAGCAGTCCACAAGGCAATACCCATTTTTACACCACCTCCTTTTTTGGGGGGCCATCCATTAGGTAAAGATAATTTTCTCTTTTCTATGATCTTTAACATTTTAAAAAATATTTTTATTATGTATTTATTTTAGAAAGAAAGAAAGTGGGGGATCCCTGGGTGGCGCAGCGGTTTGGCGCCTGCCTTTGGCCCAGGGCGTGATCCTGGAGACCCGGGATCGAATCCCACATCGGGCATCCCGGTGCATGGAGCCTGCTTATCCCTCTGCCTATGTCTCTGCCTCTCTCTCTCTCTATCATAAATAAGTGAAAATTGAAAAAAAAGACTAAAAAAAAAAAAAAAAAAAAAAAAAGAAAGAAAGTGAGCAGGGGGAGGGGCAGAGGGAGAGGGAGAGAATCTGAAGCAGACTCCCCGCTGAGCTCAGAGACACATGTGGGGCTCAATCCTAGGACCCTGAGATCACAATCTGAGCCAAAATCAAGAGTCAGAGGCTTAGGGCACCTGGGTGGCATAATTGGTTAAGTGTCTGACTCTTGGTTTCAGCTCAGGTCATGATTTCATGGGTCCTGGGATGGAGCCCCACATCAGGCTCTATGCTCAGTGAGGAGTCTATTTCTGATTTTCTCTCCTCTCCCTGTGCTTCCCACACCCATCTCTTGTTCAAATAAATAAATAAATAAATCTTAAAAAAAAAAAAAGAGAAGCTTGACTGAGCCACCCAGATACCCCTTTCCTATAGTCTCTGAAATTTTATTTATTTACTTGTTAATTTTTTATGTCTTTATCTGAATTTTTAATGTTGAAATATCATATTTTACATATTATAGTATATTTTGCATTATATTGCATTTATCTTTATATATTTTTTAAAAGTAATTTCCTTTTGCAAACTTATTATGATGAAAAATTGTTATTATATGGTGTAAGTCTTTTTAAAAAACTGTATTAAAAAAATAAATAAAAATAAAAAACTGTATTTTTCCATAAGAGACTCAACTATAGAGAACAAACTGAGAGTTGATGGAGGGATATGGGTGAGGGATGGGCTAGATGGTTGATGGATAGTAAAAACGGCATTTGTGATGATGAGCACTGGGTGTTGTATGTAAGTCATGAATCACTAAATTCTACTCCTGAAACCAATATTACACTATATGTTAACTAATGAAAATTTAAATAAAAATTTGGAACTGAAAAAAAATATTTTAAAGCAATTAAAAGTTTAGGGATTAAGTTAACAAAAGAAAAATTTATTTGAACATTTCTTGGTATAATTTCATTAATTCACATTACTTTTAATATTTAGTAAAATTCTTTTCACTGACAGGCTGCAGTGAAAAAGATATCTAGAAACATTCTATGACTTAAATGCCCCCAAACATTATAACACAGAAATGTTATTGTGAGGAGGGTTTTTTTTTCAATTTTTAAAAGCATTATACCTTATTTATTTATTTATTTATTTATTTATATTGGAGTTCAATTTGCCAACATATAGCATATCACCCAGTGCTCATCTCGTCAAGTGCCCCCCCTCAATGCCCGTCACCCAGGCACCCAACCCCCTGCCCACCTCCCCTTCCACTACTCCTTGTCCATTTCCCAGAGTTAGGAGTCTCTCATGTTCTGTCTCCCTCACTGATATTTCCCACTCATTTTCCCTCCTTTCCCCTTTATTCCCTTTCACTATTTTTTATATCCCTTCCAGGAGTGAAACCATATAATGTTTGTCCTTCTCTGATTGACTTAATTCACTCAGCATAATACCCTCCAGTTGTATCAACGTTGAAGCAAATGGTGGGTATTTGTCATTTCTGATGGCTGAGTAATATTCCATTGTATACATAGACCACATCTTCTTTATCCATTCCTCTGTCGATGGGCACTGAGGCTCCTTCCACAGTTTGGCTATTGTGGACATTGTTGCGAGGAGTTTTTAGACACAGTTAAGATGATTATACTTGTGATGTTCTCACAAGTAGTATGAAGACAACTATGTCATCTTTCCATTCTTCTTTTTTACCTTAATTCCAAACCTTCTTTAAAGGCAAAGATTTATATAACAGATATCATGAGACAACTTACAGTTTTCTTAAGAACTAACATGGATACTTGCCAATTCTCTTAAGAAACACCAACCAAGAAACCTTAATGTTTTAAATAATTAAACAAATTACTACCTATTCACTCACAAATTAAACTAAAGCTAATTTTCTTGCAAAATGTGTCCTGGCAATTCATTGAAAAATATTTTGTTAAAAACAAAAAAGAGAACGGAAAGAGGCTCACATACCAAACAGGTTTTAAAAAAACTCTTTTTTCTCCTTTTGTAGATCCCTGGTGCATTTTTGTTATATTAAAAGTTACTGTACATTCTCCTCCAGAAAAACATGTCATACTTTTTTAATTCAATATTTCCCAAATTTACCACAAACTGACCGCAAAATTACCTAAATATTGCACAGAAATACTATTTTTTTTTTTTTTCAGAAAAAGCTTGGTTAAATGAAAGCTAGGGAAAAGAGGAGCTGACTTTCCTTCCAGGAAAGCTTCATGAATAACATTGTTCATATTAGATCATTTGGTAATTTGCACATTAAGATTTGAGAGTAATTTTTATCTGTCAAAACTATAGAATTCTAATATTCCATCCATCAGGAGTCAAAATACAGTCCATCCAGCCACTACCAGTTTTGTAAATAAAATTTTCTTGGAACACAGACACACATATTTCATTGTGTATTTCCTACTACAACTATAGAGATGACACACAAGTGTATAATGTGTACTAAATAGTGCTTTAGAAAATTTTGCCCACCGTACATCCTACATTTTTAACAATCGACTGGAATATGAGTTTATCATGATATTTTAAAAATTAAAACACACAACTAAAGCTGGGTTGTGTGAGTTCTGCTGGGGTGGGCCCAAATATATTTTCATGTAGGCTCAAGTTATGACCCAGAAGAAAAGTTCTGTGACCCAACATCTTCACCACTCTGAATCCCATGGCCATGATAATTTTAGAATGGGAAAATTTCAGATGCAAGTATCAGTTGTCCCCAGTGGCCATTAAACTATTCCAGCAAAGCAATTGTAAAATATCTAATTTAAATTGTAATGGTGTTAATCTTACTAAGCAATCACATCATCCATCCTGACCTTTTCAAATACAAATGTCATTTGTGTGTTTGTAGATCATGACAAATGAGATATAACATTAGCTATATCACTTATGCATCTTGGTATGAGATTGTTAGCCTTGTTTCAAAAGGTCATCTTGTATTTTTTTTAAAATATGACATTTGTTCTGTCTTTATGACATAAGTTTAAATAAATGTTTATTATGCCTATCTATCAAGAGGCCTGTTATGATATATCTTCTTAGCTCATCAAATCAGATGATATTTTTCTGGAAAATAAATTACACAGATTTCTAAGGGAAATGAGACAATGGATAAAAATATAAAAATAAGTTTGTAATATAAAAGTGGCCCAAAATGGCTATAAGATGTCTAGTAGGAGGCCTTTCATACATATAAACCATGCCATATACAACAGGGACAAGGTTATATATGTCAGATTTTTTTTAAACAAATATTTCTGAAAGCCTTTTCTACTTTTTCACAATACAATAGTTTAACAAATTATATACAAAAGCCCTTTTATTTCTTATCATGTATCTACGTTTTTGCTACTATATATAAATCCTCTCAAAATATCATAACATCCGTTTAAGAACAATATGAATAATATAGCACTTCTTGTGACTCAAATGGAATTAATAAAAATGTTAAGTTCTTTTTCTGAGATGGGGCATTATTTGTAAAATCTTAGAGGACTCTCAAGCTGAAAGTAAACCTGGGTTCTTGACAAGGCTCTACATAGTGCTAGATCATATAAACTTCCATCCAGAGTCTCAGTTTGCTTATCTAAAATGGGATATACTATTAATCTTGTGTGCAACAGGGCTTTTAATGTAAAGATCAAAGGATACTTTCCAAGTAATTATTACTCCCTGAAAAAAAAAAACAAAAAAAACAACTTTAAAGATCAAGATGGAATAGTGTGCCTACATGCTTTGTTTTCAAATAGATGACCAGGTGACTGGCAGGGCTTTCCTGCTGTTTGAAGTATAATTGATGAATAAAAATTGTGTAGATTTAAGGTGAACCCATGATGTTTTGATATACATACATAATGTGAAATGATCACCACAATCAAGTTAATCAAATGCTCATCATTTTATAAAAATTATTTTATAAAATTTATTTTGTAAAAAGTTAACTTTCTTCCTTTAGTGAAAATAATTAAGATTTATTCTCTTATTCTGAAAATTTCAAGTATATAGCACAGTATCATTAACCATAGTCACGAAGCTGTGCATTTGATCTCCAGACGTTATTCACCCTACATATCTGAATTTGTAATCTTTGACCACACCCCCAAGCCCTTGGCAACATTGTTCTCTGCTTCTATGAGTGGGATAAAGACCCGAATAAGCATTTTTCCAAGGAAGACATATAAATGGCCAGCAAGTGTATGAAAAGGTGTCCACTATCACCAGTCATCAGGGCAATTCAAATCAAAACCAAGATGAGATCTCACCTCACACCTGTTAGAATGACTATTATCAAAAAGACAAAAAATGACAAGTGCTGGTGAGACTGTGAAGAAAAAGGAACCCTTATGCACTCTCAGTGGGAATGGAGAGTAGTGCAGCCACTGTGGAAAACATTATGGAGGGTTCTCAAAAAATTAAACATAGAGCTACTATATGACACAGCAATCCCACTCTTGGGTTTGTCTTAGTTTGGGCTGCTTTAACAAAATACCACAAACTAGATAGATGACTTATAAAGGACAAACCTTTATTTCTCACAATCCTAGAAACCAGAAGTCTGAGATCAGGATGCCAGTGCGGAGGGCTCTCTTCTAGATTGAGGACTTATCATTTTATCCTTACATAAAATGGAAGGAGCTAAGGGTCTCTGTGGGGTCTCTTAAAAAGGCACTCCTCTGGGGTACCTGGATGGTTCAGTGGTTGAGCTTCTGCCTTTGGTTCAGGGTGTGATCCAGGGGTCCTGGGTCCTTGAGTCCCACATCAAGCTCCACACAGGGAGCTTCTCCCAGCTTCTCCCTCTGCCTATGTCTCTGCCTCTCTCTGTGTCTCTCATGAATAAATAAAATCTTTAAAAAATATACAAAATAAAAAGGCATTCATCATATTCATGACGGCTCTACCCTTATGACCTAATCACCTCCCAAACACCCCTCCTAATAATACCGTCATCTTTAGGGGTTAGGAGTTTAATATATGAATTTGGGGAGGACACAAACATTCAGATCACAGTGCAATATATATCCAAAGAAAATGAAATCACTAGCTCAAGGAGACATCTGCATGCTTATGTAGATTATATAGCATTATGAATTTGTGATAACATGGATGAACCTAGAGGACAATATAAGTGAAATAAGCCAGTCCAGAAGAAAAAATACCATATGATCTCATTTATATGTGGTCGGCTTTTCATGAAGCCACCATATGTAATTTCTAGGCATTTCCTGGCATAAAGACAAAGCACAAAATTTAAAAATCAAAATCCTTGGTCATCATGTTAATAATTTATGTTAAGCAGATGTGGAGGCAGACACAGTTCAGGGGCTAAGTTTAGACAGCCTAAACGGGCTTAGTCAGCTGCTTCTCAGGGAATCAGCCAGTCAACAGGGAGCATAGAGAGTCACCAGTATAATATGGTAAACTGAAATTTAAGGTCTAAAATCTGAGGTTTATATCCAAGGTGGTTAGGCAGGAAAAATTCCAACATGTAAGATTGTTTCAAAACAACATTAGATAACCAATAATTCAGAGTGAGTGTGAATCTAACACAAAGGAGGAAAACAGTAGCTATCCTCTTACTCTGAGTTTATTGCCATGTAGATAAGGAAATCCCAAGTTACCAAGTGGCTATGTGAGGCAGCTGCATCACTGGGAAGATCAGAAGTCAGCAGGTGTTCCACTAGCGACAACAATTATATTCACACGTGTTCTCTATTTTACTGATTCAGTCAAAATACATTTCCTTTACACTTACTCTGAGCCAGATACTGATAATGTCCTAGGGATGTACATACAAATAGGATTACTATTCTCTAAGAATTTTCAGTTAAAAGAAGAGACAAGCAAGTATACAGAAATTACAAAACAATGTGACAAATAGTATTATGGGTTCTTTAAGCGGGTGGAAAATGGGAACCAATGCAGCCTTGGAATTCAGGCCAGAGGAGAATACACTGGAAGAATTGCTAATAGGGCCCAGTGATTCATTGCTAGAAATACAGACTATAATGTTTTTAGGGTATATTCTGCACATATTTATTCAGCCTAAAGAGATGAACTATTTTTGAGCAAGTATTTTTCTTATAGTTTGGTGTTTGCAACCCAGCTGCCTGTACATACTAAAATAATAGTGTAGGATTTTGGTTCCACTGTTTGGCGTATTATCTATGTATTGAATATTCTTATCCTGTGGTGCCAAAACCAATATTTACAATGTTGATCTGTCCTACAAAAATATATTCTAACTAATTTTCCCAGAAGACTATCAACTTAAACTCAGCCTCACAAATTAACAGTTGGAAATGCCCACATGATTTGGTTGAAGGAGCTGAAGAAGCCCGCAGTTCTCATTCCTTGGTTCTCCACACCTACTTAATACCTGAGATCAATGGATTAAGCTTTGACCTTTTAGAGTTATCTCTAGATCCATTTATTTCAAAGGCATTCATGGAGCATTTTGCCAAGTTTTCTAGTGCCCTGCAAACCCCATTCAAAATATCATCTGTGTGCCTAGACTCAATTGAGTGAGACCATCAATAGCATGTTAAAGATTTTGGCAGACCAAAATCTCAACCTTGTGAGGACTCAATGCACAGTGGAATACTAAACATCCTCTAGCTACTAGTACAGTTTTGGAGCTGTAATGATTTTTGTTGCAAGTAGAATTTTAGAAAAAATCCAATTGCAGCATTTGCTTATGCCTATCTTATATGTGTCCCTACCTCACTCTGGTACAGTGTGCCAATTTTCTTCCTCTGTCAAACTGGGACTGTTTTATCACTGACGGTGCTGCTGTCTTATTAAAATGTTTCTGTGGTTGGCTAGCCTCAGTTGCCAAGGTAACCATCCTGATGTGTGTTGCCTTTAGAAGTTTATCATTAGATACCTGAAAACCTTGACTGCATGTAAATAATAAAAGCTATCAAAGTAATGTGCCTTGGTATTTCACATGGTATTTTCCAGAGACTTAAAATATATGTGATGATGCTGAGCTTCTATTCACACTGTTAGTCAGTTAATATCAAAGGTCTTGATGAGACTACATTAATCTTTGCTCCATTCTTAAAAATTTTAGTTTATAAATAGGGAAACTGATTTTTTTTATTGTTTTAAGATTTTATTTACTTATTCATGGGGAAACTGATTTAAAATATTTTATTCATACTATTTTAGGTCAAATTTCATGCAAAAATAATTTGATGGAGCATTTTGACACTGGTTAAGGGCAATTCCAAAGAAATAGAATCAGTTGTGAAATTATCTTAGGCCTCTAAACTTTCTTCCTTTTCATTCTATTCTGTCTCTGCTCCCAACTGCTAGGTAAACTAGTAATAGAATCAGCATTATTTCCTCTTCTCAAATTTCATCCTCCCCACCCCACCACCCCCCCGCCCCTTGGAAAGACAGAATCAGAAACTTTGGAGTTCAGATATATTTTGGCCCATGTCTTTGCTTTGCTTCACCATTCATTCATTCTTTTCTTCTGAGCCTCAGTTTCCTTATGTATATAAAATTAGATTGCTCCATGGATGAATTAGTGATATTGAATAAATATTATTTACTAAAATATCTGATACATTGGTTTTAAAATAATTACATATATTATCAAAAGTAAATCATTTGTCTTTTCATAAGGAGTTAATTTGATGTTTTCTTTCTGTCTGTATTGGCATAAATCGTTGATGAAGAGTGAGCAGCTTCCTAATGAGATCTATTAAAATGGCTCTAAACACTGCCCTCCAAACATTGGCAAAAATTTCTAGGCTACTAAATCATGAGAATCCTTGCATTTAACACGCCTGTTTTGGGATGAGTCTTTGTGTTTTCAGGAGTGTCTACTGAAAGACAGTCAACCTCAGAATGGGTCAGTAAATGTTTTATTCATTGTCTTACTGAGACCTATAGCCTGGGAAATAGTTTCAGATATCTCTGAAGAACTCTGAAGAACAGGGAATTATATATTAAAAAAATGGGAAAGGAGTATTTGTATTTGTGAGCAGTTCTCCAAATACTTGCACATCACAAAGGTATGATTTGTTAAGGTTGTACAAAATTAAGGCTTTTTGATTTTCACATAGACTTGAGAAAGGCATTTAAGTCATCTTAATATATTATATTTCTATTGCAACTGATTATTCAAAGATATTGCCCGCATGCCTCCACTTGACTGGTTTTCTGGTTCTTGCTGTTTTGGATATCTCCTGGAGGTCACTTGAGATGGTCACACACAGAAGGCTGACATCAGTCACCTACTGTGATTTTAATGCATAGAGGTCTCTTCAACTGCCACACATGCACAGGCAAAGTATAAAACATTAAGCGATTATTTGCTAACAATACTTTAATAGGAATTAGCATCACAGGTTGGAGTACTCATACACTAAGATGAAGTTTTAGGTGCAAGATATATATTAGAAATCAACATCTGTGAAAGAAAACATGAAGAAGCATGATGGGGCAGAGGTGATCTCTGGTGGAGGTCCTACAAAGTCTTGGTCAACCTGCAGGAGAGGTGTGGATCAAGTATTATCTGTCAGTTATCCTATCTGGAGCTGAAATGACTGCATATACCTCAGTTTTCTCATTCTTCCAATGCAGACTTCCCAAGGAAAGTCACTCCTCCCGCTAGTCTGCTCTCTGCTGACCACACCCCTGCGGCAGGGCAGTCCTTTCTTAAGGGAGATCTAGATGGCTCACATCTGTGTCTATCCCGCTTAGATTACTAGCTGTATTTAAAAAGAAGTGAACTGGGCCTAGATTCAATGAGATGATGACAGACACACAGTTTGCAGAGGGACTTGAAATAGATTCTGCTTTTGGTGAGTTACGTCCCATATGTGCTACTTCCCCAGCAGGGAAATCTAAGCCAGGGAATCATACAACAGGAATAATGAGGACAACAAGAGAAAAGAAAGAAATCCCAAAATGAAAAGATGAATCAAGCTTGTATCAGGTCAACAGAGCCATTGAGTTACTTAGTAGCAATCAATTCTTTAATTATTTTATCTTCCCCTGTTAAGTAGCATCTTATCTTACCAGACTTCTCCTTATATTCATATTTATATTCATTCCTTCATTTTTTTAACCTCATCACTTTCACCCTTACAAGGAAAAATTGTTTTTCTGTTGCTTGCTCTGTTTAGTTTTCTAGAATTAGAGAAGTCCCCATCAACATACATTGAGCACAACCAAAACGATTGATCACTGTAGAGCTTTGTGGCAGGTGGGGAGGTGTTGGTTATGTTTCCCACATCTTCTCCATGAGGTTTCCCCAGCACTCTGTGGATGCTTATATGACCCTACACAGAACTATTTATTTCATTCTTTTCCTCTTCTTAAAGAAAAGGATGCAGTAATATTTTCTTCATCTCAAATCTCTTCTTCTAAAAACTTTGTGTAAGCTTATGCAATGGTGATGCAGAGTGACTTAAAACATAAAATTAGGTATCAATAAACTCAAGGGAATGAAAAGCACACTGCTATAAGTTATATTGCCTTGATGGGCTATTATATAAGCATCAGCAAGCTTTAAAAAAATCACAGTGGTTAGACAAAATAATTTGCATTGCCCAATATCTTGTAAAAACAGCTGAATGTTTTATTCCACAAATTTCCTTCTCCAGTTATGCCTCAATGATTTTCACTTACTAAGTAGCATCACTGAACCATGAAAATATTCTCCCCAGGCACACACAGCTCACTAGAATTTTTGTTCACAAAATATTGATTTCATGATTAAACTTTCTGTTAGATAAAAACTCAAGGTCTGAGCTTTAGACTTTTCATACTGGGTTGCATTTATGGTTTGAAAATCCTTGAAAATTGTCTATTTCCATTAATAAAATATAGAGATAATGTTCTACATGTAGAAGATTAGGTTTATTCCCAAATCCCCATTGCTCATAAGAGGCTAGTATTCTGTCAAATTTATGATTATATTTAAATACTTAAACTTTATTATGTGGGCCACATGACATTATTTTTACACCTGAAAAGTAAGACTGGGAGTTGATGCATGGTTGCCTAGGAGAATGCATAGAGATATCTCTTGGGCTACTTTTGAATTTTGCCTTTTCTCCCACAAACAATGATTCTTACAAAAGGAGGAATTTTCAACATTTGATTGAAAATGGTCAAAAGGATTGTGGCAATGTGAATCAGTTAAACTATACTTAGATTCTGCATATAGTCCCTCTACTAATCAGGTACTTTGAAATACTTGATTCTCTTTTTAAGTTCCTCCATTATTTGGTTGACAAATCTTTGCAAACAGGTGATTTTTAAAATTGCAATATATTAGATCTTTAATGGAATGATTCAGTTATCTTAAGTATTCCAATATCACTTTGAAATTTAGAAAAACTTCAACCTAAAATCTAAACTCCCAATTATACATTTGAAATTGGAGTTACATACTAAAATCATTTTTCTACAGGTCAAATTGTCTGAAAGATTTAAAATACTAAGAGTTACCTTAGATTTAGTAATATAAAATATTAATAATATAGAGTCAATTACATTTTCTGTATTTCAAAACTTTCATAAATTCCAAAATGCCTACCACTAAAACCACCATTTTATAAGTCTATGTAACTTGAAAGGCTGCTTTCCTAAAACAATATTTTTGGAGCTTCCCTTTTGCTTTCCTAAGTATTAAAGAAGTGAAGCTATTGGCTAGGAAGAAGCTGAACCTTGAATACTAAGGATACATGTGAACCCTATTTGTAATTGTCAATGACTCCATCACAAAAAGATGGCATCAGTAATGTGAAATATGTCCCTTAGACTTGGGACCTATGTTGTAAGCCAGATTAAAGCATATAACTGGTGCCTGATGGCTCTCTGGTTCTTGGTTGGACTATGGTTTTGTTGTTCAAATGTAATTTACTTTCTTCTGCAACTCTAAAGATATCCTGCATTCTTATATAAGGGACATTCTCTTTTAGTACCACATAATACCAGCGCCTGGGTGGCTCAGTCAGTTGGGCATCTGCCTTTGGCTTGGGTAGTGACCCCAGGGTCTGCTTCTCATTCTTCTGCCCCTGCTCCCCCTGCTTGTGCTCTCTCTCTCTCTGTGTCAAATAAACAAACATAAAATAGATAAAACAAATAAAAAATCTTTAACAAAAAGAACCACATAAGACTTTCAAATATGAAAATGAAGGTTGCCTGGGTTGCTCAATGGTTGAGCATCTGCCTTTGGCTCAGGTCATGATCACAGGGCCCTGGGATCAAGTCCCTGTCGAGAGCCTGCTTCTCCCTCTGCCTATGTCTCTGCCTCTCTCTATACGTTTCTCATGAATATATAAAATCTTTTAAAAAATATGAAAATGATGCCTAATTGAAGTTTTTCTGTTCCTCATAGCCTCATGGCTTACTATTTTTACCAATAACATTTTCTTCATCATCTAAGATTAACCTAGTTTATTTCTCATGTTTATAATATGATAGAATCTCACAGGTGAAATATATTTTAAAGTACCATCTAGTCTATTCATTCATCAGATAAAAAAGAATCACTATTTAAAAAGAGATCTGTAGTATATTGTGCACTTTTATGTAAACATTAACTACTTAACATCATCATCATCGTCATTTACTCATATTGTCTTTGCTCAACTTTTTTATTAGGGTGACCATGTAATTTCGCCATCCAGATAGGGCAACTTTTAATAGTAAATAAGAGAATGATTACCAAATGAGTAATCAGGACTGTCCTGGGAAAACTAGGACATCTTGCCATTCAAGCTATTCTATAGTCATCTGAAGTGTTTAGAACATTTCCATTCACAAGAAATTCTCTAGAGCACCAGTTTTTACATTATTTGCTCCTTTGGGGATTTTTAGTCAGATAAATTTAAATACCATTCAGGTATATAAAAATATTCAAATAAGGTCACACTGATTAAATAGGAGATAGCAGACCTGAGCTCTGTACCTTAGCATCCCCTGAGATATACTATGACTCCTGAGGCACCACTATGGAAATATGATGCTGCAAAGGATTATTTGAAAGTTACTGTCTTAATGGAGAGAAAATAATGCTTATCAGACATCCATGAGATGCCAGACTGTATACATACAATTGGCTGGGAACATTGGAGCGGAGATTTAAATCCATGTCTAATTGATTGCAAAGCCTTTTTCGCATTCTTCTGAAGAAAGTACATTGCATTTCTGTATAATTCTCATTTTAGAAAGCTCCTCATTGTATCAGACAGATCACCCTAGCTTATTCTATGCCAGTTGCAAATAACTTCCATATTTTAGAGGCTTAAAAAAAGGAAAAAAAAAACTAACAATAGTTCCACTGTATATCCATTCCAGGATAACAAGACACTTATTGCATTCCCTGCGGTACATAGGTTGTAGGAATTCCATCTTGACATATACTTCTGTGATCCCAGAAGCAATGAAGGAAAAAATGGTGGAATATTTATTACTTCTTAAAGTTTTCATATGGAAATAACAAATGTATTTCCTTTCACATTTCATTAGCCAGAACAAGTTACATGTTCACATCTAAGTTAAACAGAATGAAGATATATAACTCTTCCATAGAGAAGGTGACCAAATAATACAGTCAGTTGACCATGATCTTACTTCAACAAAATCTATATTTTTGAACTGGTCATTAATATTCCTTCTTCTTTACTAAGGGATCCTTCATATTGTGAGAGCCCTCATATATTTAGAGTTTTAAAGTGGTTTGACTCACTTTTTAGTGTCTATCTCAAATTTCTTCTTTTCCAAATTAAATATTTCCAGTGTTTCAACTGTTCCTGAAAAGGCATTACGTCCAGTAGTGCTTCTCAAACTTGAATGTCCTTGACATCTTCTGGGATATCAAAATGCAGATTCTGATTCAATAGGCCTGGAAGTGCCCTATAATATGATTTATTGTTTATCTTAGATAATGTCTTGAGGTCCTAGCTAGAATCCAGCCAGTTCCCCTAATTAAGTTCATACCCAACCACTTGCATTAATGGACTTTCACAGTCTAGGTCCTTATGTACTGAATTAATTGACCTGGGACCAACTATCAGAAAACTAGGGGTAGCCATTATAATGCAGAACCTGCAAATTTATTCAAACAAGCCAATCTACAAAGAGGCCAAGAAATCTAGCCATCCCACCGCACTTACCAAACATACGCTGCACTCTTACAGTTCCAGCTTTCTATTACCCCATCTCCAGGTACAGCCCCATATGTGACCCTGCTCGGCAGCTTTCCCTCATTTGGGGCTGTAAGTAACAACATCCTGCTTTTCATCTATCCCAGTATCAGTGTGTTGTGTCATCAAAACTTACTCTTTGTCTGTTAATGGCTTCCATGTCTCTCTTTACCCAAATATCTCTGGTGTTGGAATATTTAAAATATTGAGTAAACTTAGAGGACTGCATGACAGCCCAGGTGAGGTCTTCACATAGGACAGTAGAAATGACGGATTGCTTGAGCTGCATTTCTGGAGTTAGCTTTCCAATATATTTCTGATCACACCCTGTATTTGGCAGAGGCTTATTTCAGGAGCTTGTCACTTTCTTCAGCAACAGGGATGTGTTTTTGGTTTTGTTTTTAATTATTATTAGGGGCAGAATTCTGGTTTAT
Source organism: Canis lupus dingo (assembly GCF_003254725.2). Taxonomy (NCBI): domain Eukaryota; kingdom Metazoa; phylum Chordata; class Mammalia; order Carnivora; family Canidae; genus Canis; species Canis lupus. Next base: position 17,553,853 of record NC_064246.1, on the reverse strand, counting down.
CCATGTGCTTCTGGTGACCCCTGTGGAAGAAGATACTGATCAGACTTCCTCATGGTACTGGTTTCGTGGATGTTGTTCCTATGGCAGTGACAGTGGCTTGTCTTCTGTGTTACTACGTGCTTTGCTATTTTCAACTAGCTTCATGTTTCCCAAATCCTAAGGGGTATTGGGGGTTGTACTATAGGTCAGTAGTCCAACGTTTAAACCAAAGTTGAGACTCTTGGACAAGGGAATCAATATCTCTTTTTTGTACCCCACCCCCATACACCTCCAAAGTTACCCAATTGCTTAGATAATGAAAAAACCCTATCCAGTATACTTGGGCTTTACTTAGTGCCATTCCATATCAACATTTGAATTGACCGATACTTTGTATAAGCAGCTGTGTTATCCCAACGAAAGGAAGCTAGAATTCTCTAAGTATAGATTGTAGTCTCTGTAAGGTAGGCTGGAAAGGATTGGAACAAGAGATGGTTGTATAAGAGGTGGGCTACTCCTCTCCTCCTCTTTCCTGTAACCCACAGAAAGTTCACCCTATGACTTGTCAGACAGAGACAGAAACTAAAAACTGTGTCTTTAGGCTGCAAAGTGTTCAAAACAAGGTTAAAAATGGGAGGAAGGGATTAAAAAACACCAAAATCCAGGGTACATGAGTAAGACCTAATAACAACAAAGCACACACACACACACACACACATTAAATTAACATAGAGGTTAATTTAAACCAATTGAAAGTCCAAAATTTATTAATTAAAATGTATATAACAATAAGTTATAAGGATACTGAATGGCGTTTTGTGTTTCTAAAACATGGATTTTAGATTAACATTTGCTAAAATGAACTAATGACAACCTTCATGGACTTTATCAATACTAGGCCTTAAATTGTAATTATACTTGAGGATCCCACTAAATTTAAACATGGTATCCTGTAAAATCTTGGGAAAATAACTAAATATAAATTGGACACAAAATAGTGATGCCTCATTTCAATTACAGTCTTAGCTAAATTTCCCATAGTTATAGCACTCTTTGCTCTGAAATATCTCGTATTAGACATAGACACTCTGATATAGTGAGCAATAAATTTAAGTTAAATTAAGTCTTTGACATTTACAGATTGGCTTGATAAAATGGGGCCTCGTGAGCCCCTAGTTAGAATGGTTAATACATCCCCAAATAAATCAAAATGGTGTCTTCAAGGATCAAAATTTATTATATAAGACCTAATTAATGAATGGGTGATTATCTCCACTTCTTCTTCATTTGACAGCTTAGTTTTCCCTATTCTTAAACAAGAAGGGAGTAAATAGAGCATCATGGTAAATTACCACAACCTTAATGTTGTGGTCATATCCAATGAGTCCCCAGTACTGAATACCCAATACTATTGAAATTACTAACTCTATTCAATCAGTAGCCAGTAAATATTTTACCATTAAATTTGGCCTTTATGTTTTATGTTCTATTCCATGTTTGCTTTAATAACACATCATCTCCAAAGGACACACATACACTTTTACTAGTCTCCACATAACATATCTTGACAGTTGTGCCAATGCACACAATCACACAATCTTTGCAGAAAAGATATTACCTGCATCCCTTTCTTCAGCAGCACAGGTATGACATCCCATTGATGATATCCTCCATTGAGAAGATTCTTTGGCACACTCATTAAAAACTCTTTTTGAGTTCTGAAAGCAATATACTGGTCATTTAACAAATTTAACTCTGTTTCACTAATGGTTTTACTTACAAATCAGCCCACCTTTAAAGAAAGGCTCTAGAATCTGTATAAATCCAAATAAAAAGGCATTTGCATTAGTGCTTCCAGAGACTCCTTCACTGTAAAGACTTTAGCAACCATCTCTCATGCCTCTGGAGTCTCTGGATAACCTATGATGGCCATAAATTGTGGATGGGCTTGTGATGCAAAAAAAAAAAAAAAAGAAAGAAAGAAAGAAAAACAAAAACAAAACAAAACCAAAACCAAATAAAAACCAAAACCAAAACCAAACCAAACCAAAACAAAAAAACAAAAAAATCTGCTCTTTTAGAAACCATTAGAAAATTGCTGGTCACAGAGTGGGCTTTCCTGAAAATAGAGGCTCTCACAAACTCTGAGACGAGAATCCTCCATATCCAACTATCTATCGTTATTTCTTGGGTCATAAAAGCACATAAAAGCAGCACCTTACAAGCCTGTCAAGGTTACTGAGGCCTCCTTAATATAAGATGGAGCCAAACCAAAGCTTGTGGTATATTCTACCTGTGGGAAGGAGTGGCTTCCCCTATACTCAGTCCCTTGACAGGTATCATGTTCCTGGAAATCACTTCTCCTCCAAACCCCTTAGCTACCTGGGAAGCCCCTTAGAACAAACCAATCGAACAACAGTAAATCAATACACTTTGCCAATGGATATTATCACCATCATATAAAGTTCAGTAGAAACATTAACTGATAGAGGGTGGGACCCAGGGTCAGAACAATGGGCAAAAGTTTGGGAAGGCATCTTAAGGTTGAAGGCTCTGGTTACCAAAGTGTGCCAATTTGCACATTTCTACAAACTCTTGGCTATAGCTTAAGAGAAGAGTTGTCCCATTCAGGGGAAGGAATTCTGGGAATCTTGCCTCACAGATGCCCGAAATATAAATCAAAGTCACAAATGTCTCTGCATATGGTAAGATGATAATACAAGGACTCGTCATGACTCCACTTGATTGTAGCCAAAAGGTCAACAAGCGATGGACTCACTCTATGCATATCCTTTGGAGTTTCAGACATCACTGAACTATAAGTGACCATGCACGCACTTCACTTCTAAAAATACGCAATGTTGGGCTCCTGAAAAAGGCATTCGAGAGAATTTAAATCTCTCTAGTAGATGCCAGGCAGCCAGTTTAATTTAGATGCCTAGTTGATTTCTCAAAGAACAACTATTTAAGGTTTAAAAAAGAAAAAAATCAACCAGGTCTTAATCTCTTAATCCAAAACTTCTTCTTCTGAGACACTGACAAAATTGGACACAAGACATTTATTATTTCTCTTCTTTTGGTATCAGGGATTCTGTTATGTTTCCTGAGCTCACTCTTTGCTTAGCCCAGATCCTGACATGTCTTTTGCACTCAGCCAGAACATATACCCCTACCTACACTCTACTCCATGCCTAAGAGAAAATTGTATAGAGGTTTCTACTATGTATGCCATTCTAAAACTAAGTGGAAATTATTGCTTTCCCCAGCAGGAAACTGCCTCATACAGGTACACGTCTTCATCTCTTGAGGAAAGGTCCTCCCATTACCCAATACCTTCCCCTACTTCCTTTATGCTTGCTACCAGGAGGTTCTATTTCCTACATGTGCTCTTACTCTTGGTTATAAATGCCACTAACTTTTACATATACCTACTAAACTGTCAGTTCATGTTTTCTAACAATGAAACTGTAAGATCCCCAACCTTGATTTAAGGAACATATCAATATATTGTTATCATAAAAATGTAACTCCTACTTTAAATATACTACAACTCCATCAAGGTACTGTTAGCCCCCAAATTTAGACCTTTTTTTTTTTTTTTTTTTTTTGGCTAGTGTCATTTAAATGGAAAACTTCTCAATGGGTTGGCCTACCAAGACTCTTTATACCTACCTCTACATGCGTTTCTCCTTTTTACTTTCAAAATAAAATGTTTTCCATGGTGTTTAGGGCAACTTCTGCCTTATTCTCTAAAAGTCCCTCTACTATTCTGGCCACTCAAATATCCTAAATATTCAAGCTGAAATTTGATTTTAAGGCAATAGGAGTCAATTGTAATGTAACCTTTGTTTTTGTTTTTGTTTTTAATGCTGTCTTGACTCCATGCTGAGGCACTGGCTGATGGTTTCCCCTTCTTGAACAGTTAGAATAGTCCATATCTCAACCACTTCTGTTAATGACTCTCACATTCTGGGTTTATGCATCTGCCTTAATTACCCTGAAACCAGGTATCAGACAACTGGGTCCAGCCTGAGTGCTCTGGAGTTTGTGAATATTAAATTAGCTAATCCAATGGGAACCTGGCTAACTTCACCCTACTTGTCATACATAAACTGTCATTTGCAACTACTGACTTCCCCACTCTTTGAATCTCATGCAAAAAAAAAAAGTGTCTTTTCCTAATTGGAAACATAAAGGAAACAGAATTGATCTAAGAAATAGAATTCAGCCCAGTCAAATGAATATTTGACAAAGTTACCACATTACCCTCATTGTCAAATTTATACTCATGCATTTAATTTCAGACATATTTTATTTCCAAAGAAAGACAACAAAGCCATGCTTCCATTTAATGTGATACACCTACTCTGTGGAAATGATAACAACTCTTTGAAAAATGTGTACAGAGTCCTGTTTTGTGGTTGAGTGATGTTCAGTTTTTAGTTGATTCACATTTCCTCTTTGATATTTGTAACAAATACTAAGATGTAAACCAAAATACCATTAACAAATTCAATGTTAGGTAAGAGGAGAATGAGAGAGCAAAAAAATATTTGGTTAATATATGTATAAACACACTTAAATCATAATTACTATAGTTCACATTATTGCAACTCATGACCTATTCATAGCTGGTATTTATAACTGGTATTTATAACTACTTTGTTCTACTACCCATTCCATATCCCTTTTGCTATGATAGAACAAGAAGAAGATAGAGAAAGATATTTCTATTGTTTGCAAATTTTTTCTTGTGTATTCCTCTAGAATTTATGAAGGATCAGGCACAGTGTTTCCTGCATCACACTGTCTTTTCCTGGGTCTAACAGAGAGAAGCAGATCAGAGAGAAGCAGATGTTTCCAAAATAATTTCATCTACCAATAACAATACAACAGGGATTATCTCTTCTAAAAGTTAGCACGACTATTTCCTCTGTATATCTACTAATACACAATAATCTTATTACACTTGACCACTCTCTAGAACTCTCTAAGACATCTCCTGGAATATCAGGAGAGTAAGCAATAAAATAGTCATTTCAGTAATGTGGGTAATTTACTTTTTGTTATTGTTTGTTTTCTTTTTGATTTTAGTCTTTTTTTTTAATTGTTTTTCTAGAGAAAGAGAGAATGTAAGCATTGGTGGGGGTGGGGTGGGGAGTTAGGGGCAGAAGTAGAGAGAGAATCTTAAGCCAACCCCATGCCCAGTTAGAGTCTGATATGACCTTGAGATCCTGACCTGAGCAAAACCAAGAGGCCAACATTTAACCAACCATGTCACCCAGGTGCCTCGATTTTCTTCATTATTTTGAGTTTGTTTACCTAATCATCCTTTGCCTTTCCCTATCCCTTTCCATAAAATGTCTGCGTGTATAGGAAATTTCAGACTAAGCTGCGTATCTGGAGATTTGGCCATTATTCTATCCAGAATACTTTATCTATTGTGCATCTCTTTATCTATAATATTGATTAAAGCATGTGGGGGAAAAAGATAGTCTTCTTGCACTATCTTCTATAGATTTGATGTCTGTCTTTTGAATAGTTATTTAGATGGCCACACATATGTACCTCTTATGGCAAATATTTGACCATTGTTTCTATAAAGACATGAGGATTTCATTTAACCTTCAGAAATTAAATTCTAGTCCCATATTTTCCAACTTTATCTTTTCATTGTTGGTTATGATCAACAAAACAGACTGTGATTTCAAAAATGTTTGAAAATATTTCTCCTAATTTTTCCTACAGAATATAGTCTTTTTATCTTTACTGTGATAGTTCTTATATATGTAATATTTATAGTAGATCACTGAAAATAGTTTGTGAGAGATAATAGAGCAGAGAAAGTTCATTGGATTATACCTACTCGGAGAGAACAATGGCTAATAATGCATTTCTTCCCTTCATATTCAGGACAATCATGCCAAACTAATCAAGACCATGTGAAATACTGGTTAACTTAAAAGACAAGATAATATCCTGTCTTCTAAAAGAGAAAGTGTCTCAGAAACATAAAAGAAAGATATTCAGTAGTGCAAAATATTAGATAGTTCCTCTCTACGATAATCATGCTTAATGATTTATAAAAATATGTGTCAATATTATTAAAGTGGGTAGCTAACAATGTGAAGGTTTGTCAATTAATCTTTAATTACTCTTTCTTCATGGGCATAAATTAAGATCAGTGGCTTTTTATTTTTTAAAGACTTTTATTTATTTATTAATGAGACAGAGAGAGAGAGGGAGAGAGAGGCAGAGACACAGGCAGAGGGAGAAGCAGGATCCATGCAGGGAGCCCAACGTGGGACTGGATCTCTGGTCTCCAGGATCATGCCCTGGGCTGAAGGCAGCGCTAAACTGCTGAGCCACCTGGGCTGCCTAGTGGCTTATTATTTAATTGAAAATAAGAGATATGATACTGGGCATGTACATCTATGACAGCATATGCATCAAGATTTAAAGGACATATATTCTCCTGCCCAAGATTATCTCCACGATTTGTCTGTCAAATTATCACAAGTTTATATTGGTGATCATAGGAGAAAACTTTGAAGTCCTCTAAAAAAATTGCTTCTAGAGCAGTATAATTGTTGAATCCATTCTTTAAAAATTATATCATATTATTGGTTTTCTTTTCTATGCATAGAATAGGAGCTATAGAGTCAACAAGTACTGATAAGGCAGGAAGGACCTGACTTGTATTATTTCTGTAGTGGACAAACTATAGCTATCACTGTAGTGAAGAGTCCTAAGCAGTCACAGTAGCATGAAGGATGGGGAGAAAAATTGCTTGCCAAATAATGATTTATCAGAGAATTTAATTGTATATGTGTGTGTAATGTCAAGGGAATAGGGAGAAAATATAAAATAATATATTTTATTTATTTTTCTTTACACCATGTTTTTTTTTAAATTGAAGTATAGTTGATATACAATATTATATTATTTCAGGTGTATAACAATGATACAGCACAAATACTCTTGACAAATGTTTTTTTTTTTTTGCACATACAAAATTTGAGCCAGAAATGAATCATTGGTATAAATTCATTGGTTCCTGACTTAGTAAAAATTTAAGGGAGTTAAGTAATGCTTAAATATTAAAAAAATTAAACCTTTTATGAGGTACATAAATAAAGACAGCTCATAGACAAAATAATTTGTATGAGTGCAAAGTATTCCATAAAATATAATTAAATGTAGAATTTAAAATGGGCACTTAAGTAGCTAAATTCAGATCCACTTTGGAGTTCGCAAGGCCCCTTTCTCATATATCACATTTATCATCATACCATCATAATAACATATTTAAGTACTATTATCCTTTTTGTGCAGATGAGATAAATGAGCCCATGGTATATAGCTTAAAGTGGCAGAACTGGACTTGAATGCAGGTGTTCTAAGTTCACATAACATTTCTGACCTGCTTTTAGAATACATTTAACACAGCTGCTTTGAGCATGGCCTTTCTTTGTGCAGCATCACTTTATATATTCATAGCACAGCAAAGAAGCTACCTTTGGGATAATTGTAGAAACATCTTTTAAAAAATAAAATAACATAAATGGCACATGTAGCAAAGGAGCATGAAGTCTTTCAGCAGTCCTATACATTGATCTCTTCCAAAAGAAGAATCCTATTTTGTGAAGTAGTAATTTTTTCCCTTATAATGAAGAGTAATTGATGGAGCATTGTTCCAAATACCCATTCAAAGGGCAGATTGGAAACACTGATGTATTATATTTCAGGGACTAGTACTCTCCATTTTGAAAAACCAAGACCTGTTAAGCTGAAGTGGTGGAAATCACTAAGGAACATAAAGAATCGGCTTGAATTTCTTTATTAGTATTTTTATATAGTATTCATTCTGTCAGAGGAAAGCCACAAAAGGCACATCTGTCTATTCCACTGGCATGAAGTTGTAACATCTAATAGAAGTGAAAAGGATGTCACTTTCCACAGGTATGGCAATAGAAAATTCTGACATGTCCTTATTCACAGTGTGGAAATAAACATTTACTTATGGAATCCACTTAAAGAATTTAGACTCTGTGGTTATTTTGTTTTGTGTTATAACATAAAATGTGTTCCATCCAGTCTTTATAAAATTAAACCTATCTTCCATGATAGATACCTAAATGGCTTTTCCTATTTATTTAAATTACATTCCTATATGTATTATGCCTCAGTGTCTTGTTATGTTATTGTATTTATAGGCACTGAGTATTTATTATATGACACTTTGTGTTTCCTTATGTATGATATTTGTAAAGAAAAACAGATAAAATGTGTTTCCTGCTGATTTTTACCTTTATGTTACTGAGGTTAACCCCTACAATTTATACACTACAATCACCATTTTTTTTTTAATTTTTATTTATTTGTGATAGTCACAGAGAGAGAGAGAGAATGAGGCAGAGACACAGGCAGAGGGAGAAGCAGGCTCTATGCACCGGGAGCCTGACGTGGGACTTGATCCTGGGTCTCCAGGATCGCGCCCTGGGCCAAAGGCAGGCGCCAAACCGCTGCGCCACCCAGGGATCCTACAATCACCATTTTTGAATCAAAATCTTCTACCTCTATTGCATAATGTTGTATGGATTAATCTGTAATTTACTTAAGAGACTAACTGATCATCTACCATATGACACATTATCCTAGAAAGATCAATACCTGTCTCACATTGCAATTTAAGTTGCTTAGAAATTGTGATGCTCACTCATTCATCTTCCTCTAGGAGCTACACATAAATACAGCCAAACTACAAAACTAGTGTCCTAAATACAAACTGTAGTCATTGACAGAAAAATAGACATATAATTTCAGTTAATTATATTCATTATACCTCATTCCTGGCAAGTTGAACATAATTTCAAGTAAATATCTGTATAAAATTTGTATGGTAAAACTAAAAAATAAAGAGTAGATGATTTTTTTTCTAGACAGACAAGATTTCAAAATGGAAAGCCAAAAATACAGTTCAGCATAGTTTGCAATATAAAATGATGTAGGTGGTATTTATGGTAATTAAAAAAACAATTTTGGTTAAATTATTTCCTCAAAATCTTTTTTATTCTGTACAAAAATGACACATGAAGATAATGCATTGTTTTATATATAAGCAGGACCTTTAAGCTGCTAAAGTGATTTAGAAAATGTGGCTTATGAAGCAATTTGAGCCACCCATTATGATTAGAATGTTTAAAAAATTCACGAGCATTTTAATAAAGGATATTTGTGGGCTCACTTAAGAAACAAATTTATAAGAACTTGTTGAGATGTGTTTGCATAAACAGTACTTCTTTAAATCTATTAGAAAATCTTTTCAGTGTAGGAGACCAAGGTTTAATTAGGAGGAATGGCCTGTGGCTGTGGATCAGCTGTCTACCGAGAACTATGAATCCAAATATACATTCTCTGCCTAAATCAGTTTTACTATACACTGATTTGTTACAAACTTTTGGGTGAACTGTGATTTGAATCACCTATTAACCTATCAGCAATTAAAATATTTGGGTTATTGTTGCATATTTCCAAAATGCAAAATCTTACTTTCAAGTGGTTTCACTTAAAATGCACGTGAGTTTTAAGTAAGTGGAACTTAGGAAAATAGTTGAAACAGTCTTAAGCAAAAACAAAACAAAATATAATATTCAAGGAACAGTTAATTATATTTCATAATGTTTCCTTTCTAGTCTTACTGTCATATCAATCATAAGTCTTGGTCAATAGGGTAATCTTGGCCATTAAAATTTTTTTTTAATTTAATTATTTGAGAGAAAGAGAGGGAATGAGAGCCCAAGCAGAGGTAGTGGCAGAGGAAGAGGGAGAAGCAGACTCGCTGCTGAGCATGGAGCCAGACATGGCACTCCATCTCAGGACTCTGAGATCTTGACCAGAGCCAAAATCAACAGCAGACACTTAACTAACTGAACTATCCTGGTGTCCCAATTTTGGTCATTTTAATAGTAAATATCTGACTGTACTATTGTCCCCTTTTCATACTGATAGTGGGGTCTTCTGCTTCTGGTTAGAATGCAGAAAATATCAAATCAATACCTTCTCATTTATCTTTTCATCCAATCAGTGTAAAACTTAGCCTCTTACTACACTGTAGGAAATAAATGTTATTTCTTGTTTTAAAAAACAAAATATGTTTAACCAATTTTTAAAATAGTTGAAGTAAGTTGGTAATAGTTGAAGTAAGAAATATTTGAGTAGAAATAACTTTTTGGATTTGTGACTTAACATGGTTATGGAAAGCAATTCAGCTACATATATAGTATAGTAAAGTACTAGGAGCCTAGATTCTGAATCCCTTTTCTCAGATTCAAGTTTTGGCTCTGCCACTTATTGATCTCAAGTATATTAGATAGTTCTTTAGCATCTCAGATTCCTTAAGTGCACAATGGAAACAACAATTGTATGTATATGACAGAGTTTTAGTGAGAGTAACTGAGTTAACACATGTTAAACACTCAGAAGAGTGCCCTCCTATACATAATCATTGTTTTGTGTTAACTATTATTATTAACCCAAATTAGATATAGTAGACACTATTATCCAGGGTTCAATGTTGTGGTTTTCAAAGTTCTTAATTCACTGTTGTTTTGGGGATAAATGACTAAAAATGATTTCTGAGATTCTGATTTTTGATCCTTTTATTTGTACTCCTATGATTCAGTTTACATATCGGCAAAGTGGGGATTCTACTAGTAGCATATTTCAGACACTTTATATAGCAAAAGCTAATAAAATATATAAGACACTTTCTAAATAAAGAAATATGTGTCTTCCAGTAAATCAGGAGAGAATTGCATTTAAACATGTGTAACATCATTCATCTGAGTATCTTAAAATTGCCTTATGGACAAGTATGATTCTATTTAAGAGCTGGAGAAAATGAGATCTGAAATTACTTTTTCAAAAGGTCAAAAGGCAGAAAGCTAGTCACAAAATTGAGGTTTCTGAATTTCCTACTAGAGCAGCCTAATCAGTAAGCCTACCTGAGTCTTCCCAAGTCATTCTAATGACCTAGCTGGTGAACAGTTAATTTTCCACATGAGTGCATTAGACATAGGGGCACTATACTCCTTCACTCCCTCTGGCTCTTCACTGTCTATCCCACACTGATTTCGAAAAAAAGCCTGTACCTCTCTTTGATAGGAAAGGTTCTTTTAAAACAGAAATTAGCTGAACAACTTCTAGCGTACAGAGTTTCCAGGTTTTTGTACAGACATATACCTGTTTAGTAAAACTACTCAACAAATAGTTAATGAGCACTAATATGTAATGGTTGCTCTGCCAGATAGAAAAAAAAATGAGGGAGAATATTTTCTTCATTAATCTCTTATAGCAAGCATTGCCAAAGATAGACCTGTTTTGGTGTTCCAAGGAGTTAATTGTCTTGTTAAATCTCCACTGATAGCCCATCATTATTGACCTTTTCTATGAATCCACCAAATGTTGAAAGTAGAATTTGATGACTTGGCCAGATATACAGAAACAGAGAGATGATTGCACACCCTCGCCTCTCACTGCCCTAAGTTACTCTACTCCATACACACAAACAACCCCAAATCTGTCCATTTCCTCAGGTGGGCATCTATGGTGAACCCCTCATTCTTTATACCTCCATCTCAAACAAGGTACTAGTAGATATTTTTTTAGTTAAACTTCTCCAAAATATTGTCTGGGCTGACAATGCTGACAATGCTGCATTGTCATGTCCTTTAGCTCCTTTGCAAGGCTTTAGCTCCCCTGCTTTCAAGCTAATACTGATTTCACATTTCCTGTCTCAAAATGACTGCATTGAATTCCCAAGTATTTTATGCAATGTCTACATTTTTCTATAATCTTAAGCAAAAAGAAATTGGAGGCCTCTACTCCAGAATCAGATGTGTGCCAGTTTAAGGACTCTAGAAATCCAAAGATTTCACAATAAGATTTAAGGTTGAGCTCAGGGACCCCTGGACAACTTCTAGGTGGACTAGAGATGTGATGTACATCATGAACCCCCATGAGATTACATACAAAAATCATGTATGTGTATGTGTACAAATATGTATACATATGTAGTATATATCTCATGTATACATATATATGATATTTTTCCAAGAAATATTTCACAGCTTTCCTCAGATTGTCAATAAGAACTAAGACTTGAAGGAATATTTTTTTAATTATAATGTAGAAAAATAAGTAAATGTATAAGGGAAGAGAAATTATCCAAATAAAGAGGGAAGACTTTTAAAAGTGCAAAGTATATAGTATTGATAAGGGTTAATCAAAGAGGCATTCACTAGAGAAGCTGGAAACAATTGCATGAGTGGAGAGGCGTGGAGGAGCATTAAAGGAAACCATTTCTATTTCATCACTAGCACAGAATCAAGTTTTGAAAAAGGATGCACTCGTGGTATAACAATGCTAATAACCTCCATCTTTATGATGACTACATAATAACCAGCTCTGTGCAAAACATTTTACATGGATTATTTAGTGCCACTACAACTTTATTAAACAGGTACAAGAGTGCATTTCATTATCTCATTTACACATAAGAAAACTGACACTCAATCAGGATAAGTAACTTGATAAGATCCTGTAGCTAATAAGTGGTTTTGCCAAGATGTAAACCTTACCATTAACTGATCACTAACCAGTGCTTGCTGGAACACATACTTGATTTTGAGATGAGAATAGAAATGAGATTCTGCATCTCATTCAAAAACAATGAATCAACAATATGAATAACATTTTATTAATCTCTCAATCAAATTTAGGTACTTTTTGCTAATAAGAGTCCACATTCTCAGTGACTTCTTGGGCTGCTATTACTACACCTCTTTTACAACTGACTTCAAATTTCTAAAATTACCATTTAATAACCTATTTTAATCCTTTCCCACTTTCATTTTTAATTATTTTCCTTTCCCACTTTCAGATATTGAAAAGAATTATTCAATAATGGGGATTCTTGCTAGCTATTGTCTGCTTTACCATGCAGTTGCTTTATAAGATACTCTTATTAAGATACCAATTAAAGTTCTGATGAAAGATGAAAAATACTGCAATACATTTTGAGTAAGAATAGATATTAACACCTTTCACTTTGTGATTATGTACCTTGTCCTTCCTAAATAATATAAAACTCCTTTTTTGTGCTCTCATATTTAATGAAATGAATTGGAGACAAGTTGCTGACCTTTCAAAAAGAATCTCACTAGAACATTGAGTTAGAAAGCAAATTGAATAAGTAAGCAATTACTAGAGATCATTCTTTGCTTTGGACTTTGATCAATGAGAATGGAATATGCAGTTGCCATAGATATAGAAGGAGTTGAAATGAGAATTTGTACTTCTAGTGACTTTATAGAATGCTTGTGTATTGGGTGAACTGCAAAATATACTGGCAATCTTATTACAAGATTTTAAGAGACAAACCAGATGTTTGAATGCCTAAATATGGACTACTTTAAAAAAATAATCTGTTCAAGATTCTGATCATATACTAATAAATTCAGAATAGAAAATCATAGTGTCCCATCTTATTGTAAATACCTTTATCTTCTTTGTGATAAACAAGTAAACAAATAAATAAAAACTTCCCAGGAATTTCACACCAGAAGGTGACTTCATTTGACATATCATTATTTTGTGGAAATATTCCTGGCATTGATCAATGCACACTCCTGCAGAAAACCACCTTGAGATCATTCAAACCAGCTTCTAGCTTTGCCTAAACCAATGAAAACACCAAGTTAACTATAATTAATAGGTAATGATAGGATTTATATGCTTAAACATTGTTGCTGTAAAGAAAAAAAAATCAAGGGTTATTTGCTTTTTTGATTTGAATACTTCACATATATGGTCAATTTTACTTTATGCTTTTTAAGAATATGAATATAACTGAGGTGCCTGGGTAGCTCAGTTAAGTGTCTGTCTTTAGGTCAGGTCATGACCCAGGGATCCTGGAATCAAGTCCCAAGTTAGGCTCCTCAAGCCTGCTTCTCTCTTTCTCTCTCCCTCTTTCTCTCTCTCTCCTATGAATAAATAAAAATCTTTTAAAAAAGAATATTAATATAACTGATTATCATGATGATTGTGAAACAAATATAGGTATCTCTTGGTGTGCAAACTTGAGGGTTCCATAGGTGAAATATGAAATTGGGCCTTGTACATGGAGGGGAAGGCAAGACTGAAGAAAGAGGCCACTCCACATTGGCAGGAGGTAGTTTACAAAGCAAGGGGATTCACATCTTGGGCAGCAGTGAGAAGAGTCCATCTCCTCTATCCGCCACCAGCATCTTAGTTTCTACAAAGCCCTTAACTATTTTCAGTCACATAAACCATCCAGATGGTCTCAACAACACATTGCTCTCTTAAGACTGCATCCTTGAAATCAGCTCCAACTGTGCAAACAGTGAACGGAACATACATTTCAAGGACAGGGGAGGGGTGAGAAGCCTCCAACTGCCTGGGTCCAGGTTGCAAGTCAAGTGGTAGTCATGTCGTCTTGATGACTTCCTCTAACAACAATGATAAAAGCATGTATATGCTTTTAATATTAAGTTCCAGACATAGTGAACTCAATACTCAATGGTATATGTTTAATTACGGTGACAGATGTAGCTCTGAAAATCTTTTGTAAGTTGTATACTCATATATAGAAAGGTAATACAGGTTTTCTGGTTGTCTTATAGTATCTGAGCTGTGTCTCCATAAATAGGTGAGTCAGTAAATGAAACTTAGGAACTTGGATTAAGATCAGAAAACTCATGCCTCAAATAAGATTGCAAAATATGAATAACAACGTCAAGGTGCATGTATTTCCTCGGAATATCCAATATATATAACAATGACTTGTGTGTCTTTGACAGGATGGATATTAATTTTGTCTATAAATATCCAGTGACTGGATATTTATTTTTTCTATATTTTCTGGATATGTTTTTTCTATATATTTATTTTTCTATTTGTTTATATATATTGTTTACATATATATATAAACAAGATAAATTACATGATCTTTTTGCCTACCAATTGCTTAAAATGTACCATTTTAATTGAATTTATAATCAGCTCTCATTGTATTAGTATTCTATAGTATTCCATAAAACTTGAAATTGCAGAAATACATTTTAAATGTATTTTTTAAGAACAAGATAGTGTCATATATGCTCAGGACTCTTAACTTTCAATACTAAATACACTGTAGAGATTTTTCCATGTTAGAATAATAAAGATCTAGCTTATGTTTCATTTTTTAATTGAGATATAATTGACAAGAAACATTATATTAGATTCAGGTGTACAACATGATGATTCATTATTGGTATAGACTGCAAAATGATCACCATAGTAAGTCTAGTTAACACCTGTCACCACACATGGTTTTAACTGCTGCATAGCAGTCCACAAGATCCAAGTATAATTTGTTTAACGATTTCCCTGTCGATGTTACAACCTATCCTGCAACAATCGCCTTTGTCATGACATTTTCACAATATCAATTCTGCCAGTCCATGAGCATGGAATATTTTTCCATCTCTTTGTGTCTTCCTCAATTTCTTTAAGAAGTGTTCTATAGTGTTTAGGGTATAGATCCTTTACCTCTTTGTTAGGTTTATTCCTAGGTATCTTATGCTTTTGAGTGCAATTGTAAATGGGATTGACTCCTTAATTTCTCTTTCTTCAGTCTCATTGTTAGTGTATAGAAACGCCACTGACTTCTAGGCATTGAATTTGTATCCTGCCACACTGCCAAATTGCTGTATGAGTTCTAGCAATCTTGGGGTGGAGTCTTTTGGGTTTTCTATGTAGAGTATCATGTCATTGGCGAAGAGGGAGAGTTTGACTTCTTCTTTGCCAATTTGAATGCCTTTAATGTCTTTTTGTTGTCTGATTGCTGAGGCTAGGACTTCCAGTACTATGTTGAATAGCAGTGGTGAGAGTGGACATCCCTGTCTTGTTCCTCATCTTAGGGAAAAGGCTCCCAGTGCTTCCGCATTGAGAATTATATTGCTGTGGGTTTTTCATAGATGGCTTTTAAGATGTTGAGGAATGTTCCCTCTATCCCTACACTCTGAAGAGTTTTGATCAGGAAAGGATGCTGTATTTTGTCAAATGCTTTCTCTGCATCTAATGAGAGGATCATATGGTTCTTGGTTTTTCTCTTGCTGATATGATGAATCACATCGATTGCTTTATGAGTGTTGAACAAGCCTTGTGTCCCAGGAATAAATCCTACTTGGTCATGGTGAATAATTTTCTTAATGTACTGTTGGATCCTATTGGCCAGTATCTTGTTGAGAATTTTTGCATCCATGTTCATCAGGGATATTGGTCTATAATTCTCCTTTTTGGTGGGGTCTTTGTCTGGTTTTGGAATTAAGGTGATGCTGGCCTCATAGAATGAATTTGGAAGTACTCCATCTCTTTCTACCTTTCCAAACAGCTTTAGGAGAATAGGTATGGTTTCTTCTTTAAACATTTGATAGAATTCCCCAGGGAAGCCATCTGGCCCTGGACTTTTGTGTCTTGGGAGGTTTTTGATGACTGCTTCCATTTCCTCCCTGGTTATTGAACTATTCAGGTTTTCTATTTCTTCCTGATCCAGTTTTGGTAATTTGTGGCTTTCCAGAAATGCGTCCATTTCTTCTAGATTGCTTAATTTATAATATGTTGAATATAATTCATAATATGTTTTTAAAATCGTTTGTATTTCCTTGGTGTTAGTAGTGATCTCTCCTTTCTCATTCATGATTTTATTAATTTTAGTCTTCTCTCTCTTCTTTTTAATAAGGCTGGCTAATGGTTTATCTATCTTATTAATTCTTTCAAAGAACCAACTCCTGGTTTTGTTGATCTGTTCCACAGTTCTTCTGGTCTCGATTTCGTTGAGTTCTGCTCGAATCTTTATTAACTCTCTTCTTCTCCTGGGTGTAGGATCTATTTGCTGTTTTTTTCTCTAGCTCCTTTATGTGTAAGGTTAGCTTTTGTATTTGAGTTCTTTCCAGTTTTTGAATGGATGCTTGTATTGCGATGTATTTCCCCCTTAGGACTGCTTTTGCTGCATCCCAAAGATTTTGAACGGTTGTATCTTCATTCTCATTAGTTTCCATGAATCTTTTTAATTCTTCCTTAATTTCCTGGTTGACCCTTTCATCTTTTAGCAAGATGGTCCTTAACCTCCACGTGTTTGAAGTCCTTCCAAACTTCTTGTTGTGATTTAGTTCTAATTTCAAGGCATTATGGTCTGAGAATATGCAGGGGACGATCCCAATCTTTTGGTATCGGTTAAGACCTGATTTGTGACCCAGTATGTGGTCTATTCTGGAGAAAGTTCCATGTGCACTTGAGAAGAATGTGTATTAAGTTGAGTTTGGATGTAAAGTTCTGTAAATATCTGTGAAATCCATCTGGTCCAGTGTATCATTTAAAGCTCTCGTTTCTTTGGAGATGTGTTTGTTTAGAAGACCTATTGAGTGTAGAAAGTGCTAGATTTAAGTCACCAAGTGTAAGTGTATTATCATCTAAGTATGTCTAATTTTGGTTATTAATTGATATATTTGGTAGCTCCCACATTCGGGGCATATATATTAATGATTGTTGAGTCCTCTTGTTGGATAGATCCTTTAAGTGTGATATAGTGTCCCTCTTCATCTCTCATTACAGTCTTCGGGGTAAATTTTAGTTTCTCTGATATAAGGATGGCTACCCCTGCTTTCTTTTGAGGACCATTTGAATGGTAAATGGTTCTCCAACCTTTTATTTTCAGGCTGTAGGTGTCCTTCTGTCTAAAATGAGTCTCTTGTAGACAGCAAATAGATGGGTCCTGCTTTTTTATCCAGTCTGACACCCTGTGCCTTTTGATGGGGTCATTAAGCCCATTCACATTCAGAGGTACTATTGAAAGATATGAGTTTATAAGGGAAGGGAGAAGAAATGTGTGGGAAATATCAGAAAGAGAACATAAAGACTGCTAACTCTGGGAAACGAACTAGGGGTGGTAGAAGGGGAGGAGGGCGGGGAGTGGGAGTGAATGGGTGACGGGCACTGGGGGTTATTCTGTATGTTAATAAATTGAACACCAATAAAAACTAAATAAAAAAAAAGAAAGATATGAGTTTAGTGTCATCATGATATCTATTCAGTCCCTGTTTTTGTGGATTGTTCCATTGGACTTCTTCTTAAAGGGGAATTTTGAGAGTCCCCCTTAAAATTTCTTGCAGAGCTGGTTTGGTTCCTGCCTGTCTTGGAAGCTTTTTATCTCTCCTTCCATTCTGAATGAGAGCCTTGCTGGATAAAGTATTCTTGGTTGCATGTTCTTCTCATTTAGGACCCTGCATATATCCTGCCAGCCCTTTCTGGCCTGCCAGGTCTCTGTGGAGAGGTCTGCTGTTACCCTAATACTCCTCCCCATAAAAGTCAGGGATTTCTTGTCTCTCACTGCTTTAAGGATCTTCTCTTTATCTTTGGAATTTGCAAGCTTAACTGTTAGATGTCGAGGTGTTGAACGGTTTTTATTGATTTTAGGGGGAGATCTCTCTATTTCCTGGATCTGAATGCCTGTTTCCCTTCCCAGATTAGGAAAATTTTCAGCTATGAGTTATTCAAATACATATTCTGGACCTCTGTCCCTTTCGGTGCCCTTGGGAACCCCAATTAAACGTAGGTTTTTCTTCCTCAGGCTGTCATTTTTTCCCTTAATCTATCTTCATGGTCTTTTAATTGTTTGTCTCTTTTTTCCTCAGTTTCCCTCTTTGCCATCAACTTGTCTTTATGTCACTCACTCGTTCTTCTACCTCGTTAACCCTTGTCATTAGGACCTCTAGTTTGGATTGCATCTCGTTTAATTTATTTTTAATTTCTGCCTGATTAGATCCAAATTCTGCAGTCATGAAGTCTCTTGAGTCCTATATGCTTTTTTCTAGAGCCACCAGTAGCTGTATGATAGTGCTTCTGAATTGGCTTTCTGACATTGAATTGTAATCCAGATTTTGTAACTCTGTGGGAGAGAGGACTGTTTCTGATTCTTTCTTTTGAGGTGAGGTTTTCCTTCTAGTCATTTTGTTCAGTGCAGAGTGGCCAAAAACAAGTTGTATTGGGAAAAGGAGAAAAAGAGAGGAGAGAAAGAAGGAAAGAAAAGAGAAAAAGAAAAAAGGAAGGAAAAAAAGAAAAACAAAGAGAAGAAAAAGAGAAAAAGAAAGAAAGGACAAAAAAAGGGGTGGGGGAAGCAAAGAGAAATCAAAAAGCAAAAAAACAAACAAAAAAAACAAAACAAAACAAAACAAAAAAACGGGGGTATCCTCTGAATCTGTATACTGTAAGTAAGTCCCTTGACTTCCTCTGGAACTTTCCAGTTCTGCTTGGTCACTAATTTGTTTTTCCCGTGTCCCTCTAGCTGGTCTTCTGGGGGAGGGGCCTGTTGTGATGATTTTCAGGTGTTAGCACTTGGGGGAGCTGCTGTGCCCCTGCCTGGTGCAGGGCTCAGTGGGGGTGTTTACCCCGTGAGGCCCCAGGAGGAACAGCCCCAGTGGCGGGGCAGCTCTGGAAACCTGGATTCAGCTCCGGCAGGAACTCCGTCTGCAGGGCCTGGAGGCTCCGGGGCGGGGCCGCTGATCTGCTCAGCTGGGGCAGGAGCGTCCTTGCTGTCCTGGGCCCTCCCGGCCTCTGCCTGTCCCGGGGGGAGGCCGGATCCTGGGCTGTGTCCCGGCGCCCTGTGCTCCGGGGCCTGCGCTGTTGGATTCACGCTCCCGGAGCCGCGCAGCCCCCTCCGCGGAGCCGCCCCCGAGCCCCTCCGAGCTGCTTCGGGTCCCGCCGTGCGCGCTGCAGCCCTTAGGGAGCTCGGCGCATCTCCCAGGGGCGCAGGTGTCTATTAGTGTCCCCGGGAGCCCGAGGGCATCCCCGCCCTCCTGGGTCCTGCTCCAACTCCCTGCGAGCCCCTTTCCGCCCGGGAAGGTTGGTGCAGCTCCTGCTCCTCCAGGACGGGGCTCTCCTGTCCTGGGGACACTCGCCCCAGCCTTAGCCCGGCTCCTCGCGGGGCCCCTCCCCCTTGGAGGCCTTTGTTTCTTTATTTCTTTTTCCCCGTCTTCCTACCTTGATAGAAGCGCGAATTCTTCTCAGTGTAGCGTTCCAGCTGTTCTCTCTTTAAATCTCAGGCCGAATTCATAGATTTTCAGGATGGTTTGAAGGTTATCTAGGTAATTTGGTGGGGACAGGTGACTTGGGGACCCTACTCTTCCGCCATCTCGTCCCTCCCAAAAATTAAAAAATCTTAAAAAAAAAAAAAAACTATGCAATTTCCTCACCTACCTCCCCTCCAAGAACCCTCAGTTTGTTTCCAATAGTTAAAAGTCTCTCATGATTTTTCTTCCTCTCTGATGACTTCTCATTCAGTTTTCTCTCCTTTCACCTATGATCCTATGGGCTGTTTCTTATATTCCACATATGAGTGAAACTATATGATAATTGTCTTTATCTGCTTGACTTATTTTGTTCAGGGCTTATTTGCCTCCAGTTCCATCCATGTCGATGTAAATGGTAAGTATTCATTTTTTCTGATGGCTGAGTAACATTCCAGTGTGTGTGTGTGTATGTGTGTGCGCGTGCACCCTTGTGTGTGTGTGTGACGTCTTGTTCATCCATTCATCTGTTGATGGGCATCTTGGCTTTTTCCACAGTTTGGCTATTGTGGACCTTGCTACTATGAACACCGGAATGCAGGTGCTCCTTCATATCACTACATTTGTATTTTGGGGGTAAATACCCAGTAGTACAACTGGATCGTAGGGTAGTCACAAAACTGATAAATTATTGAATGCTGCATCTGAAACTAATGAAGTACTATATGTTGGCTAACTGAATTTAAATAATTAGAAAAACATAAATTTAATGCATCTATGTAAGTAGCTCAAAACTGTTAGGTACAAATGTGATAATCTTTATGGTCCTCATAGTTCAAGAGCTATAATACTTAATAAGTAATCTAATGCACTACCCACTTGAACAACACAAAATTTGGTTTTCATAATAACCATTTATATTATTAGTAGTGACCCAATGTTCAAAAGAGATTCATTTGCCAAAATGGAAATTTTATTATTTATTCATTTTATTATTTGAATTGTAATTAATTATTATATAGTGTAATATTGGTTTCAGGAGTAGAATTTAGTGACTCATCACTTATACATGACACGCAGTGCTCATCACAAGTGCTTTTCTTAATACTCATTACTCATTTAATTCATCTCTTCCCTACCTCCCCTCCAGTGACCCTCAGGTTGTTCTTTATAGTTTGCCTCCATTTCTTTTTTATCCCCCTTCACCTATGTTCATCTGTTTTGTTTTGTTTCTTAAATTCCACATATAAGTGAAATCATATGGTATACATATACATATACATATACATATACATACCACATCTCCTTTATCCATTCACCAGTTGATGGATATTTGGGCTATTTCCATAATTTGGCTCTTGTAGATAATGCTGCTATAAACATCGGGGTGAATGTACCACTTCGAATCAGCATTTTTTTATCTTTGGTTAAATACCTAGTAGTGCAATTTCTGGAGTGTAGGAAAGTTCTATTTTTAAATTTTTGAGGAGCCCCCAGAGTGGCTGCACTGGTTTGCAAAAGCGTTCACCTTCCTCAGCACCCACATCAACATCTGTTGTTTCCTGTGTTGTTAATTATAACCATTCTGACAGGTGTGAGAAGATATCTCATAGTAGTTTTTTAAAAAAAAAAAAATTTCATTTACTTATTTATGAGAGACACACACACTGAGAGAAGGAGAAGCAAAGACGCAGGCAGAGGGAGAAGCAGGCTCCATGCAGGGAGCCTGATGCAGGACTCGATCCCGGGACTCCAGGATCATGCCCTGGGCCAAAGGCAGGAGCTAAACCACTGAACCATCCAGGGATCCCCTCATTGTAGTTTTGATTTGAATTTCCATGATGATGAGTGATGTTGAGCATCTTTTCATGTGTGTGTTAGCCATATACCTGTCTTCTTTAGAAAAATCTCTATTTATGTCTCTGTCCATTTCTTAACTGGGTTATTAAGGGAGGTATTGAGTTTGATAAGCTCTTTATAGATTTTAGATATTAACCCTTCATCAGATATGTCATTTGCAAATATCTTCTCCCACTCCATAGGTTGCCTTTTCGTTTTCTTGATTGTTTCCTTTGGTAGGTAGAAGTTTTTATGTTGATGAAGTCTCAATAGTTCATTTTTGCTTTTCTTTCCCTTTCCTCTGGAGACATGTCTAGTAAGAAATTGCTACAGCACAGAGATTGCTGCTTATGTTCTCTTCTAGGATTTTGATGGATTCTTGTCTCACATTAGGTGTTTCATCCATTTTGAATTTATTTTTTTTGTGTATGGTGTAGGAAAGTGGTCAGTTTCATTCTTCTGCATGTAGCTGTCAAGTTTTCCCAACACTATTTGCTGAAGAGACTATTTTTCATTGGATATTCTTTGCTGCTTCATTGAAGACTAACTGACCATATAGTTGTGGGTTTGTTTCTGAGTTTTCTATTCTGTTTCCTTAATCTACGTGTCTGTTTTTGCACCAGTACCATGCTGTCTTGATGACTACAGTTTTTAACACAGTTTGAAGTCCAGAATTGTGATGCCTCCAGCTTTGCTTTTCTTTTTCAAGATTCCTTTGGCTCTTCAGAGTCCTTTGGAGCTCCATACAAATTTTAGGATTGTTTGTTCTAGTTTTGTGAAAATGCTAGTGGTATTTTGATAGGCATTATATTAAATGTGTAGATTGGGTAGTATAAACCTTTTAACAAAGTTTGATCTTCCAATCCATGAGCATGAGATGCTTTTCCATTTCTTTGTGTCATTTCAATTCTTTTCATAAGTGTTCTATAGTTTTCAGAGTACAGATCTTTTACCTCTTCAGTTTGGTTTATTCATAGGTATCTTATAATTTTTTGGTACAGTTGTAAATGGAACTCATTCCTTAATTTTTCTTTCTGTTGCTTTATTTTTGGGGTACAGAAATGCAACAGATAACTGTAAATTGAATTTTTATCCTGTGACTTTGCTGAATTTTGTGGAGTCTTTGGGTTTTCTACATAGAATATCATGTCATCTGTGAATAGGTGAAATTTGACTTCTTCCTTGCTGATTTGGATGCTTTTTATTTCTTTTTGTTTTCTGATTGCTAAGGCTAGGACTTCCAGTACTATGTAAAATAACAATTGTGAGAGTGGACATCCCTGTGTTGTTCTTGACTGTAGAGGAAAAAAATTCTCAGTTTTCCTCATTAAGGGTAATATTAGCTGTAGGTCTTTTGCATACAGTCTTCGATGTTGAATTATGTTCCCTCTATCCCTAGTTTTTTGAGGGCTTTTATCAAGAATGGATAGTATATTTTGTCAAATGCATTTTCTGGATCCATTGAAGGGATCATATTGTTCTTATCATTTTTCTTACTAATGTGGTGTATCATGTTGATTGATTTGCAAATATTGAAACACCTTGCAGCCCAGGAATAAAACCCATTTGGTCATGTCAATAATTTTTTTTTAAACATTTCATTTATTTATTTATTCATGAAAGACAGAGAGAGAGAGAGAGAGAGAGAGAGAGAAAGAGAAAGAGAGAGAGGCAGAGACACAGGTAGAGGGAGAAGCAGGCTCCACACAGGGAGCCTGATGCGGGACTCAGTCCCGGGACTTCAGGATCATGCCCTGGGCCGAAGGCCGGTGCTAACTGCTGAGCCACCCAGGGATCCCCGGCAATAATTCTTTTAATGTAGTGCTGGATTTGATTTGCTAGTATTTTGTTGAGAATTTTTTCACCTATATTCATCAGGAATATTGGCTTGTAATTCTTCATTTTAGTGAGGTTTTCGTCTGGTTTTGAAATCGAGGTAATGGCCTCATAGAAAAAGTTTGGGAGTTTTCCTTCCTTTTCTTTTTTTCTTTTTCTTTTTTTGGAAGAGTTTGAGAAGAGCAGGTATTAACTCTTTTAATGTTTAATAGAATTCCCCTGGAAAGCCATGTGGCCCTGGACTTTTGTCTGTTGAGAGATTTTTCATTACTGATTCAATTTCTTTGTTGGTTATGAGTCTGTTCCAATTATTTGTTTCTTTCTACTTCAGTTCTGGTAGTTTATATGTTTCTAGGAATTTATCCATATCTTCCAGATTGTGTGGTTTGTTGGTATATAGTTTTTCATAATATTCTCCTACAATTGTTTGTATTTCTGTGGTATGGATTGTAACTTCTCCTCTCATTCATGATTTTATTTATTTGGGTCCTTTCTCTTTTCTTTTTGATAAGTCTGGCTGGAGTTTAGCAATTTTATAAATTCTTACACTGAACCAGCTCCTAGTTTCATTGATCTGTTCTACTGTGGTTTTGTTTGTTTGTTTCTGTATGATTTATTTCTGCTCTAGTCCTTATTGTTTCCCTTCTTCTGTTGGCTTTAAGCTTTATTTGCTGTTCCTTTTCTAGCTCCTGTAGGTGTAAGATAGATTGTGTATTTGAGACTTTTCTTTTCCTTCAGATAGATCTGTATTGCTATGTACTTCCCTCTTATGACCACTCTTGCTACATCCCAAAGGTTTTGGACTATCATGTTTTTATTTTCATCTGCTTCCATGTACTTTTAAAATTTTAAATAAATAAAATTATCAAAGACAAGTGACTATTTAATATGTAAACAGTCTGAAGGGCACCCTACCGATAGATATGATATGATATGATAGATATAATCTTTTTTGTTCTTCAGGAAACACACTTTCCTGAGTGAGATGACTAGGTCATCCACGTTTTATGCTTTTGATTAACTGAATTATCTCAAAAAAAGATAAAATACTCTTTTCAATTGCTTCATTCTGCTCTTTTTTTCAAAAAATATTTTCAGGTGCAGCCCAGGTGGCTCAGCATTTTAGCACCACCTTCAGCCCAGGGCCTGATCCTAGAGACCCAGGATTGAGTCCCACATCAGGCTCCCTGCATGGAGCCTGCTTCTCTCTCTATCTGTGTCTCTCCCTCTCTCTCTCTTTGTGTGTCGCTCATGAATAAATAAATAAAATATTTTTTAAAAAAATGTGTTTTCAGTTTCCCAAAGAAAATTCAGATACTTCAATTTAGAGCCTTTGCAATCTATTTTTTAATCATGTATATTTTTTGAATGATTATTAATGTTGTTTTCATGTTACTGAATTTAATAAATATGATAATATTTAAATGCTTTATAAATTTAAATTCATAATTTAAGTATAAAATCTAAATATAAATTAAATGGTTTATAAATTTAAATCATAAAATCTGGGCAAAATGCTAAAACACATATTTGAAAGTATTGAAGGTTGAACAAAATCAGATCGAAACTAGTAGTGAGTTGACCATTTATGAAAAGGTGATGCCTTAGGTAATTTGCATTTATATGACTTAGTTCCTTAAAATACATCCCAACATTCACAGTGTGAGATGACTCATATTAACAAACAAAAATCCATCTAACATTCAGCTACTAGAAGTAGTACAGCGAAGATGGGGGAATCTAGGAAAGGACATACCCACAGAAGAGCAAGTTCCATAATTGATGTATGCCTACCATAAACTCCCAGATTACTCCTAAAGTCTTTATGCACATGAAAATCACAGCTGAAATTCTGGAAACAATGAACTTTTGCAGCTGCTATGCATCACATGATTGACAGATTTTGGTGTTTAAGTTCACAAAAGTTAATTACATATTGGAAAAATATTAAAAATTTTCAGAGGAGTCCCGCATCGGGCTCCCTGCATAAAGCCTGCTTCTCTCTCTGACTGCGTCTCTGCCTCTCTCTCTCTCTGTCTCTCATGAATAAATAAATAAAATCTTTAAAAAAAATGTTTTTCAGAGGAAGATAACAAAATGCAGAGAATCTGAAAGGTATCATTCATAATGTGTAATATAAATATCTCTAAGTCTACTAGAAATACAAAGAAACTAGGAAGTATAATCCATAGTCAGGATAAAAAGCAATTCACAAAAATTGACACCAAGATGACCCAAATGTTATTATTAGCAGTGAAGGACCTTAAACCAATTATAACGGATGATGCAAAAGCATAAAGGAAAAAATATTTTTCATGACTAAAAATAGAGAAAACTAAACAGAAGATGAAAATGGAAAAAAACAAATCAGAAATTCTAGAACAGGAAATTATAATAACAAAGTTTAAAATATGATATTAGTTTAACAGCAAGTTGGAGAGAGCAGAAGGAAAGATCAGTGAGATTAGAGATATTTTAATAGAAACTATCTCACATGAAAAGTAGACACAACAATTTAAAAAATAAATTGGGGAGAAACATCAGGTGGTATACAGGTGATTTTTAACCCAGATTGAAAGCAGATGGAAAGTGGTACAAAAAATATAATGATCTAAACATTTACTAAGCTTGGAAACAAACAAACAAAAACCCAAAAAACAACAAGAAAATCAAACAAAAACCCCATAAACAAATAAAAAACCCACAAACAAACAAAAAGCCCTTGAAAACACAAATACAAGCAGGATAAAACCACAAATAAAAATAATATCAACGCATGGAGAAAGTGCTGGAAACTGAAGGTGAATAGAAATTTTTGGACACAGGAAGAAAAATACAAACAGAATAATACAAATAAATACAATACAAAGAGCTGACTTC
The DNA here is from genome assembly GCF_003254725.2 of Canis lupus dingo. Lineage (NCBI taxonomy): Eukaryota > Metazoa > Chordata > Mammalia > Carnivora > Canidae > Canis > Canis lupus. The sequence goes on along the minus strand of NC_064246.1, from coordinate 17,527,190 downwards.
TCATCAGGAAAAATAAAAACTAGGAGACAATGGATTAACAATATTCAAGTGCTTTGAAAGTGGGAGAAAAAACCCTTTTAAGCCATAATTTTCTAACCATTAAAATATCCTTCAGGAATTAAAGCAAAATATATTCTCTGATAAACAAAAATGGAGAGATTATCAACCAGCAAATATGCACTGAAGAGAATGCTAACCCTTCATGCTAAAGATGAGACACCAGATAGAAACTTATATCTATATTAAGGAATGAGAGGGAAGATCCCATTTGATGAGGAGAAAATAAATCTTCAGAGTTAGAATATTTGGTTAGGGTAACTTGACAAGATGGTCAGAACTAGAATTTAATACCAGGACATAAAACACAGGACTCAAGCTTCTATCCATGAAGTCTCTGTCTTCCTTTCTTGCTATCACTTACACTTATCCATTATTCATTTATATACTCATCTCAGAGAGACAGACACACACACACAAATACAATGAATCCATTAATTGAAAATTAATGTCACCATAGAAAATCAATCCAACTTTCTTTGTATGTCATTCAACACAAAGTGTAATTACCTAGAAATTACAGTCCAAATGAGTGAGAATATTAGATTATAATTTCCTTAGGAGAGTATCTGGTTTGAACAACATGTAGAGGATGAAAATAGAAGTGTGGACCAAGATGACAAGTCATAAATTCTGCTCTCCCTAATTGTTGGCCCCAATTTTCACATGACTTTTCCCAGGGACTTTGGTATATTCTAAGATCTGAGAACCAAGTCCAGGGCAGAGGGCAGGAGAGTAAGGTAGGGTACTATATTTGTACAACTGCCCAGTGGATAAGAGGATATCCTTTTTTTTTTTTTTAAGAGGATATCCCTCTCACTAATCATTATGGTCATTGTTTATAAATTATCACCTGTAACACTTCCGCACTCTTATGTTTTATGACAACACAAAGTTTTGTAAAATGTCCTTAAGGGGCACAATCAAGGCCCATGATCTTCCACCTGCTATGCCCTGGAAGCTCCCTACATAAAGAAAAAAGAATAAGCCCCATTTTCATTAAATAATTGTAGTTAAGGACACACATTGGATACAAATTACAAGCAAACAGGAGAAATAAAACACAGAGACCAAGAAAGTCAAAAAAAAAAAAAAAAAAGAAGAAGAAGAAAAGAAAATAATACAAGTACAAATGCAATCCAGTCATTAGGTTCATGGCAATTAAAAATAAATGTAGATAGAGTTGTCTACCTGAAAAAGGACACTGTTACCAATTACTGGTTCAAACACACAAAAGACACACACTGTCACCTTCAAACCTGCTCTCCCTCTTTCCTTCGATAGCCATCCTCTTCTCAGAGTCAAGCCCTGCTGGTACTCTTTTTAGGTAGTTTTCTGGAAGCAGTTCTGAGATTGGGCTTTAAGGCCAAATGATTTCTTATGGAATTGCTCCAAAGGCTGACTGGTAAGGGGTGTAGAAGATAAAATGGAGAAAGACAGAAAGCTAAGCAAGCCATCAAGTTTAGACAAAGTTCCAAACTCCATTTGTATAAAACAATGACCTAGTCTGCCAAATACTATCCATGTATGTTTTCCAAGGCTGCAAGGCCATATTGCTTTGTTTGGGAGGTAATTGTATTCCTCATTGGGAATATTCAGGTCTTCTTCAGCATCATCTGTGCAGGAAACCTCAACCATATCTTATGCTAACACTGTCAACCTCTCATACCATAAGTTCAATTACATTTTTAATATATGTGCTGCCGAAGCGAGCACATTCAATAACACTTTTTTTTAAAAGATTTATTTATTTCGATGAGAGACATAGAGAGAGTGCAATGGAAAGGAGCAGAGTAAGAGAAAGAGAAACTCAAGCATACTCTGTGCTAAGCAGGAGCCTGAGGTAAGGCTCCATCTCACAACCCTGAGATCAGACCTGAGCTGAGACCAAAAGTTAGCTTCTGAGCTGACTGTGCCACTCAGGCACTCCTCAATTACATTTTTTATAACAAAATCATCAGAGATTTTGATTATCATATTACCATCAAAGATGATAAATCATATTACCATCAGAAATGATAATATAAAGAGAAAGACATTTCTTCTCAACAAACAAATTAGTAAAAAATTCATAAAAGCAAGAGAGTTTCCTGCTTAGTCAATAATGTACTTGATAAAGAAAGATCTAATGTCATTAATCCAGTTTTATACTGCATATTGGCAACATTGAGCTATTTTAACTTATTTAGTTTTGTTTTATATATCATAATTTGAAAGTTTATAGTAATACACTGTCAATTATTACTGATACTTGTGGATACAAATCTTAATACATGTAAGTAAATAAAATCAATGTAATTCACAAATTATGACCTGTCTCAAAAAATATTGAGAGAAATCCAGTATCCTCTGTCGACAGCAAAGTGTCTTATAAATATGTTATAAATAACTTGTAAGACAAGTTCAGAGAATAAATATTACTTAACTGGAGCATATTTGACAGCCTTTATTTAAAACAACTTCTTAATTTAAAATATACTTTTGTCTTGGTTGAGCTTCAGAAAAGAGAGTATTAGCAACCAGTTTCTGCCATTTAAGTTAAAATATGTATCATAATAAGTCAAATTTCATTTCTTTGAAAAAAGTATTGGAAATTAATGGAGATTAGTGTGAGATGAGCTTAAAAGGTTTTATGTTAATGAGCTTATATAATGAATGATATCAAGGGTAGAGGAGTGCGCTGATAGAACTAATATTTCTAAAAATAATGTAACTTCGAGTTGTAAGTTAAAATTGAGCAGTATAGGGGATAGAAAAGAAGAAATGAAACAAAGTAGGGGTCTATGTAATAGGTAATGTAATGATCATGTAGTCCTAGAACAGGCAGGGTCCCTGACTATGAGGAAGACGGATAGGTTAGCTCTCTCATTATTTCATTTTGCCAATCTATTCTTCATGACTTATCTGGAAACTTTCTATGGGAAGACAAAATAGCCACTTTCCAAGTTCTATAATTTCTAGTTATATGTAAGTAGGATAAGAGATATAGTGTTCTTATAACCTCACTTAGTCCGCAGCCTGACACAGTATTGGTGCTCAATAAATGCAGTTTTCTAATATATGAATGAATAGCTTAATAGGAAAAATTGGATCTGAGTGTGATTTCATGTGACTTCATGCCAGCCTCTTAACTATTATGGGTTTTTAATTTCTAATCTGTAAAAGGAGAAAAAAAAAACCTATATCACAGACATATTAAAGAATAAGTAAAATAAATTTGTAAATGAACAAATAATTTAAAATTGTTTGATGTTATTCCTATTACTATAATATATTGGTTGTAAGCAACATTGTACTTGTAGGATTTTATATTCAAAAAGTTACTTAAATTGGGCAGCTGGGTGGCTCAGTAGGTTGGGCAACTATTTTCACCTCACATCATGATCCCTGGGTCCTGGTATTGAGTCTCATGTCAGGATCCCTGCTCAGTGGGGAGTCTCATTGTCTCTCTGACTCTCATTCCTGCTCGTGTTCTCTCAAATAAATAAATAAATACATAAATTACTTTTTTCTTTTTTTTAAAGATTTTATTTATTCATGAGAGACAGAGAGAGAGAGAGAGAGACAGAGACAGAGACACAGGAAGAGAGAGAAGCAGGCTCCTTGCAGGGAGCCTGACATGGGACTCAATCCCGGGTCTCCAGGATCACACCCTCAACTGAAGGCGGTGGTAAACCACTGAGCCACTTGGGCTGCCCCATCTCTTTCTTTTTAAGGTTGCTTAGTTTAATATATCTTGAAGGTTATTTGTTCTTAGGTGCTATATATATTTATTTGTAGAACAAACTGTTTGGTCAATGTAAGTGAGAAGTGAAAATTAAACTTTAGAAGTGTCACCATATGAAAAAGTTAGTCATTTTTATAAATGTAAAATATACTTTATTAATCTTTTGCCTAATTTAAAACCTACATGAATTTTAGCTTTCACATTTTAATCCTAGAAAGTAACTTGATGGGTAACTGGAAGCAATGAATTAGATTTTTTAATTCATTACCATTTTATTGTGGCTTTTTACAAAGTCATTTAACCTATCTGTATTTCAGTTTTGTTAACTTTAAAAAAGAAAATACTGGTTGAGTTAACTATAGTTTAAGAAAAAAAGGAGTGATCCACTTATATAGACTTTAGATTTTTTATAGATAGCAAAGTTTTATGTAACAATAACTTCATTACAAGGAAAACTGATGAATAGCGAACTCTTGTCTCAAAAAAAAAAAAAACACAACAGGATTAGTAAGACACTGTATTTGAACTTTTAAGACACCAACTAGCACATCATTTCTTAAGTGAAAAGTGATCAGAAACATTCTGGGTTTCTCTTGAAATTGAAGAAAAAATTCTTCAACACGGTAAAGAAGTATAAGAAGATTTAAGAAATTTGGGTCAAGTTTAAATGTCACCAAATCTCTCCTATTTGTCAGGAACATAAAAGATGAAAATGTTCAGATTTTATTTAACTTAAAATAAAAATAACAATGCTTTACCATGTGGAATCTTCACCATTTTACTCTCTATCATTTTAGGGAATAATAGAATCTCAGCATTGGAAGGGGCATTAGGGTCATCTATTCCAGTGCTGCCTCTAAATGCCTGAACCCCCTCTATTGTACTTCACTTAAATGTTGGCTTATTTTCCTACCTACTTCCCCACACAAATTATTTCAATTTGGAAAAACTCTACTGCTTAGCTATTGCTTATACTGACCTACATTTACTTCCTATAAATGTTTCACATCCTGGGTTAAAATGAAGCAAGAACAGAAGAAAGTGCCAGGACAGCTACACAGCATAATGGCATGTGGTAGATCCATATCTTTATGTCCTGTTGAGAAAGCAACACAAACACAATGAGAAAACAAAACGAAAGAAAGAAAGAAAAAGAAAGAAAGAAAGAAAGAAAGAGAAAAAAGAAAGAAGAAGAAAGAAAGAAAGAAAGAAAGAAAGAAAGAAAGAAAGAAAGAAAGAATCCCAGAGATAGTAATAGCTTTCAGTGCTTTCTAAGTCCAACTTTAAGAAAAAAAAGCTTTGTAAATTTGAAAAAAGGTCTTAGCAAGGAGACCAACATTTAGTATGATTCTAGTATATATATATAGTTTGTTTGAAGTCAAGTCGAAGGAAAGCACCTTTCTCAGCTTGTGATATACAGATGGAAAATAAATTAATTTAAAGATGTAGCAATCTCTATGTTTAAATTTCTAATGCTTTATCTCCATATCTGCAATCATTTCAATATTAGAGCCATTGAGATCTTCCAAGAGAACAGACTGGCATTTGAAATGTTTTAAAAACCATCTCCTCTGGACTAAGTCTCTCTCAGTACATTCCCCCATCTTCCAGCCTCATGAGGTAAAGCAAATATCAATGGATAAATTAGATTTCAGAAGCCAGGAGTTTCAGAGATACACATGAAAAAGCATGGTAATAGGCAATAAGTCATCAGGATTTGAACTCTAGGCCTCTGAAGGGAAAATGCTGTGTAAGTTGTGGTTACAGTTTTCAGGGTATTTGAGAAGATGGGATGTTGCTCAGGTAGAGACTTGCACCAGGGGAAAAAACAGAGATCAAGGTTGCCTACAGACTAAACTGAGATGAGTTATTCCTTTTCACATGATTCATTGAGGGAGAGCTCTCTGGAGAGAAGGGTGTGAAATAAAGCAGGGGAAAGTACTTAAGAAAGAGCCTCGTCTCCATTGGGACTAGGCCAATTGAGGCATCAGCCTCAACCTGATACAATGGGAATTCAGGAGTGCACATTGCCCCAGACAGTTGTCAGACCATGGGGCAAAGAGGCTTCCCTTTTCTATCCCCGTGTCAAGCCATCATCAGCTTAGGATGACTCTGGTGGACACTGGGAATTAGACCTACATCCCATGCAAAACATAGTACAGTTTGAGACAAAGTCAGAGGGATATCAGCTGCAGGAAGAATGGCATGGAATCTCAAAGTGTTGGACTAGAAGTATTCAAATACCTCCAGCTAAAACTCAGGTTTGATAGTACAGTCCTTGGTATTGGTGAACAGGGCCCATCAGGAGTGAACAGTGACTATATATGTTCTTCAAATAAGCACAGTTTTGGGGAGACAGGAAATACTGTGAGTGAAAGCCTGGCAGCTTTAGAAATCTCTTAACCTATCATTATATTTAGTGATTATCTAAATATTGCTTTATTATTTTCAGAATTGCTTCTGACGCGTTACCGGAAGATCTGATGATCATACATCTATTAGAAATGTGTCTCTTTGGTCTAGTGATCTTTAAGATATGTCATATTGCCTACTTTTTAATGCATTTGACAGAATTCCGGGTTAATATGGACCAAAATGAAATCAGGGAATACAAACTATTTTAAATTTTAAAGATCAAAAATATTAAATCTGGATGAGGTCTTGAAAGTTGCCACATCAAAATTAATTCAGTTGCAAGAATTTCAATTGACAGGGAGACACATTCAAGTGGCTTAAAAAAAAAAAAAAAAAGCAGTCATTGATTCAAAGGCAGAGTGGGTTCCAGAGAGAAGTCTACCTTATCAATAGGGCTATTTTCCTTTAATTCTTTTGGCTTTGTCCTTCTTTGTGCTTTGGCTTTCCTCTCTGGGATACTTCTCTCTTGGTGATATTAAAAGCAAGGTAACAGGCTTCCGGTCACCAAACTGAGACTTAAGAGTTGTAGTTTAGGCTCTCCCAGAAATGGACTCTTGATCCATTTGATGAGGAATTGTCTGGTCCGCACTAATTAGGTAATCTGCCTGGCCCCTACCATGCCCTAAAGAAAAATGATGGCAACAAGCACCACAATTTTTGCCTAGGAAAACTTTTCTTGTTCCCACTTCTTTCTGCCTAGAAAGGCCCTCCATTCTGTACATCTTCTCAGAACTCCTTTCTATCTGCTAGATTAAATGCTGCCCAATTCATGAGTCATTGAGTAAATCCCCTTAGATCTTTAAAATTTACTCAGTTAAATTTTTTTGTTTGTTTGTGTTTTTAATAGCAGCAAACGTACCTGACACAATTCCAGGCCCTAAATACATACACTGCATTCACCAACAAATAGAGAATTTTTGTTCCCTAAAATTTGGAGCAAAATATTAAACTGATTCTGACTTGTCTGGCTTAGGCCTGATGCTCATATGTGTGGCCAGGAGAGATTGAATATTCTGGTTGGCTTGTAAAGGATACCATTCTATGCCCCTTGAACTGGTAGCAGGGTCAATTCCCTCAGAGCTCTGTAGATTGTCAGAGATGTCTAAAGCTATTGAGGAAGGGAAAGGAAAAGGTAGATGTAAGAAGGCAAACACATGTCTGCTATATTATCTACTATGCTCTCACGTTTATGGATTGGGAGACAGAATCAAAGCAGAACTTAGGCACTTAATGAGAATGGAAGACCCTCAGTCCTCTGTCAGGCCAAGGCTCTTTCTATCACACCAATTCCTTCACACTGCCTCTACATAACTATTTCTTCAAAGACTTTCTAATAAAATCACAGGTAATTTTCAGTGAGATTTGTAAAATGGGAGTAAGAAATGTAAACTTAGGTGTATTGTGCTGCTCATTTTCTTGTGCTAATGACAGTCCTGTGTTAGAATCATCTTCCAATAGAGGTTTAAAGAAGTGTAGATACTTGGGATTCATTGCCACAGTTTAAGAGATTCCGGTTAGAGTTATGAATGCTTATATTATTCCAAGCACTCTACAAATGATTACAGAGTCAGGATAAAAACTCTTGCTGTCTATGTTTGAATATCATTAACACCAAGACACCTTCATAAAGAGATCACGTGATTTTCTTTTAAATTCTGGACTTGTTCCCTTGAGATGAATGTTTTAGTCAGCAATTTTATTAGTCAACAATTAAATATTCTCAAATTTTGATTTAACTCACAGAGAATCGTGAGGGCATGGGGAAGTTGTCATTGGACTTCGATAGGAAGTAAAAATATCTTATTAAAGACATTCTTGGCCACCATTCAGTTACCAAAGATCCTCACTCTTCAGAACTGAAGTTAGAGAAAAATTACTCCTTTCTAACAATATTTCTCTAAAATACAATGTAGGAGAGTAATTTAAAAGATTATAGACTTGAAACAGAATGATTATACACTGGAAATTCTTTTTTTTCTTGAATGTTTTGAAGGCAGAACAGTTAGAAATATCATGAAACAATAAAACAAAATCAAAGCTTATTCTAAAATATATCATTCAGTTTGGAAAAATAATTGGATTCTAAAATAAAGAGTATAGTTTGAATGAGATTAAAGACTATAATAAACTGTTCATTGTTAGTTGTTTTGTAAACTTAATTTCCTTAGCATTAATCACTTTTAGTTTAAAGTTAATACAGCAAGGCATGTAAAATCTAAATATTCATAAAGTATGAACAAAATATTTCATGCAGTACTGTATAGAACTGAAGAAGGAGAAAATCTGTGCTTATCTGAGCACAACAACTGTCCAAAAAAAGAAAAAAAAGAAATATGCCAATTAATTTCTCTGATAAATTGAAAGATAAACACGAAAGTTTCTCACTTAACTGATTAAATTCTCTTTTGTCTTGGGTAGAAAACTGCTTTAAATAAAGTTAAAAGAATTAAAACATCTGAAAAATGTTAAACTGAATTGTTTGTTAATAAATGTTGATCTCATGACCGGAAAGGAAATCACTTTTTTTTTTTTTTTTTTTTTGGTTAATCCATCAGCGACTCTTTATTATACATAAAAGCTTCCATGATTTTGATTGGATGATTTAACACGAGACAAAGGCAGCTCACTCCTAAGCAAATTTGTGCTGTTTTCACCTATTTCCAGTCAGAGCAGAATTCCCAATGATTTTGTTTGTTTGCTTGGTTTTTGTTGTTTCAAATTTTTATTTAAAAATAAGATAAACTGTATGTTTAGTTAACATACAGTATAATATTAGTTTTAGGTGTACGATGCTTCCATACAACACCTGGTGCTCATCACAAGCACCGTCCCTAATACCCATCACCCCATTTAACCCAACCCCTCCTCGCCTGCCCTCCAGCAACCCTGTTTATTCTCCATAGTGAAAAAGCAGTTTTACATGGGATGCCTGGGTGGCTCAGTGGTTGAGCATCTGCCTTTGGCTCAGCGTGTGGTCCTGAGTCCTGGGATCAAGTCCCAAATCAGGCTTCCTGCATGGAGCCTGGTTCTCCCTCTGCCTATGTTTCTGCTTCTCTCTCTCTCTCTGTCATGAATAAATAAAGAAAATCTTTAAAAAAAATAGAATCAGTTTTATGGTTTGTCTCTCTATTTTCCCCATGATCATCTGTTTTGTTTCTTAAGTTCTACACATGAATGAAATCATATAGTATTTGTCTTTTTTCTGACTGACTTACTTCGCTTAGCATTATATACTAGCTCCATCCATGTCATTGCAAGTGGCAAGATTTCAGTAATATTCCATTGTATATGCATATGCCACATTTACTTTACACATTCATCTGGATATATAGGTAATGCTGCTATAAACATTGAGGTGCATTTGTGTCCTTTTGAATCAGTACTTTTGTATCCATTGGGTAAATGTCTGCAGTGAAATTGCTGTGTCATAAAGTAGTTCTATTTAAAAATTTTTGAGGAACCTCCACAAAATGCAGAATGGCTGTATCAGTTTGGATTCCCACCAACAGTGTAACGGGATTTCCCTGTCTCCACATCCTTCCCAACATCTGTTGTTTCCTGTGTTGTTAATTTTAGTCATTCCGACAAGTGTGAGGTGATATTTCATTGTACTTTTGATTTGAATTTCTGTAATGATGAGTGACATTAAGCATCCTTACATGTGTCAGTTATCTGTATGTCTTCTTTGGAAAAATGTCTATTCATGTCTTCTGCCCAGAAAATTGATTTTAAAAAACACTAATTATAAATTATTTCTTTCAAATAATTTCTTAAGTATAAGTCTAATTTGATGCCATGAGTGATTTAAAGAACTCACTCATATAGACACATATACAATTCTATTTGTCAGAAATTACACTGTAACAGCAAATTTATTCATGAACATGAACATTCTCTAAAAATTTGGGATAAATGAAAGCTGCTTCTGCTTGTTTTTTGTTGTATTTAAATTATTTATGATAATTTTGAGGATTTGATAAATTATATTTTCTGCTGTCTCTTATCTAATCTAAAATTGACTATTTTATTTTTGCTTTTTAAAATAACAAATAGTATATTAAGGCTATAAATATAGTTAATCAAGTTGATCCCAATTTTTCCATTTGTAGAGCTATTTGTTTTATTAAGATAACCTTTACTAAAAGTAACATTGAGAAAAATTATAGAATCAGTGATACCAAACAGATCATTTAAAACAGTTTTAATATGTATAAATTTTTCATATGAATAAAATGTAGAAATAAAACTCTGTGACTAAGAGGCAGATTATTCAACATATTGAGATGAGAGAATTGGGTACATATTTGATAATAAATACCAATTAATTAAGATTCACATTTCAGGGCAGCCCGGGTGGCTCAGCAGTTTGGCGCCTGTCTTCAACCCAGGGCCTGATCCTGGAGACCCGGGATTGAGTGCCACATCGGGCTCCCTGAATGGAGCCTGCTTCTCCCTCTGCCTGTGTCTCTGCCTCTCTCTCTCTGTGTCTCTCATGAATAAATACATAAAATCTTAAAAAAAAAAAAAAGATTCACATTTCACATGGTGCATTTTACAAACCAAGTAAATGGGAAATTTTAAGCCAGAAAAAGAATGTTTATGTAAGCATTGTTAAAGATTTTTTTCTAAACATTGGTAAAATAGTATGACAAATAAACTAATGTATTGATAAATAATAATTATTAAAATAATAAAAGACAAAATATATGACTTCATAAAATTTTAGTGCTTGGGCACTTTAGGAAAATATGCCTTTTAAAGTATAATTAAACAGCAAGTTAAACACAAATATTGACCTAAATATAATTGTTAAATGATTTAAGCACACATAAAAATTGTTAAGAAAATTATTAAGTTTTTGATAGAAAAATGAATAAAGGCCCTAAAACATGTTCTCAGGAAAAAGACGTAAAATTATAATAAACTACATAATGTGTAATGATTATTGTTTGTTTTGCCCTGTGGTCCATGAACTACTCTCTACTCATTCCCAAAACCTCCCTAAATAAATTTATTTGTATCCATGATTTCAGTTATTACACAGATGGCCCTCATTATTGTATTTCCTGCTGAGAAGGTACTTTATACTTCAAATTATGCATGGACATAAGCAAGCAAATTTGAAAGTTATTTTTTCCCCCAAACACATCCAAATAAATTCTATGTTACTATCACTCTGAAAACTTCTCTTTATCTGTATCCTTCTCATGATAAAATCCAGAAAATGGAGTCATCCTTAACTCTACCCTTTCCTTCATTCTGACTTCACAAGACACCACCATCTTTCATCAAACACACCTCCAAATATTTCCATCTTTTATGTCAAAGATCTTCATATTTTATTTCCATGAATCCACAAGGGCTTCCTTTTGACCTGTTTTCCACATTAAAACTAGACAAAACCAAGAAAAACACAACTTTTATTTTTTTAAGTCACATCAATTATTGTCATTCTGTGTTTAAATCCCTTCAATTGCTTTTCATTTTGATTCAAGAAAAGGAGTTAAATAATACCTAACTTTTTTTTTTCTTTTTAATTGACCTACCTGTTGAGAAATAGATACACCAAAATTGTCAAGTCTTGCTTTCTCGGCTTCAGATGCACTCATCTTGCTGCCAAAAAACAATATTGTCTTCTACTACAAAGCCTTTTACACATTTTCTTCCAAACGCCTCTTTGCTCTTTTGTCTAGTAGCCTTTACTCCTGAATGAGTGTGAAGTTCACTGAGCTTGTCTCCTCAAGTTCACTTGAGGCAGTTTTACACAAACTACAAAGGAGGTTTGACTTCCCTATTGTGATCTCATATCATCTTGTACACTTCTTCATAGCACTAAACACAGTTGTAATTTTACATTTTCTTATGGAATTGTTTGATTCATTTCCATCTTCCTCATTCCAGTGTAAATTTCAGAAACTCACAGTCCATTCTTATCTACTAATTTTATATCCAATGTCTAAACAGTCACCCGTAAAAGATTAATTTAATCTTAGAAAATTAATTTTCTAATTAATTAACATTTGACCCACAAATGCATTTTGTGTACAAGAGGATTAAAAATAACAATTGAACTCCATTCTGTAAAAGGAAAATTGAATAATCACTTTTAGATATTGTTAGTGGGAATGAAACTTAGTGTATTTCTAGAAATCACACTGAAACACAATTGTGAAGAAGTTCATAAAATTTGTGCTAGTAATTTTATCTCACATGTTATAATTTTTAGAATAGCAAAAGATGCTACAATTGTCTAATTATTTGAAGAAAAATAAGAATGAAAATATCCAAAGGAAATATTCAGAAATACTGACAAAGTTATGAATGCACTTATACACATATTCACACACAAATAATAAAACATTATTGATGTTCAACATATGTTGAACAAATAATTTCAACATTATAGTGATGAAAGTAATGGAAACACCCTGAAGTTTTTATTGTTATTGTTTTGTTGTTATTAATTTTAGATTCTAGTATAGTTAACATAAAACTTTATGTTAGTTTCAAGTGTAAAATGTAGAGATTCAATAGTTCTATACATCACCCAGTGCTCATCACCCCAAGTGTACTCCTTAATCTCCATTGCTGATTTTACCCATTCTCCCCACCCACCACCCTTCTAATCACCATAAATTTGTTCTCCGTAGCTACTATTCCCTTTCTTGGTTTTTCTCTCTCTCTTTTTCCCTTTACTCATTTCTTGTTTTTGTTTCTTAAATTCTTCAGACGAGTGAAATCATACGGTATTTATCTTTTGCTTACTGATATATTTCACTTAGCATTATATTGTCTAGCTTTAACCATGTTGTTGCAAATGGCAAGATCTCATTCTTTTTTGTGAATAATAGTCCATTGTGTGTGTGTGTATATATATATATATATATATATATATATATATATATATATACCACTTCCTTATCCATTCATCTATCAAAAAAACATGTGGGCTGCTTCCATAATTGGGCTATTGTAAATAATGCTGCTATAAACACAGGAATGTACAAACCCCTTGTAATTAACAGTTTTGGGTTTTTAAGGGGTAAATACCTAGTAGTGTGATTCCTGGATCATACAGTAGTTCTATTTTTAACTTTGTGAGGAACATCTATATTGTCTTCCACAGTGGCTGCTCCAGTTTGCATTCCCATCAACACTGAACAAGAGTTTCTTTTTCTTCACATCCTTTCCAATACTTGTTGCTTCTTGTGTTTTTGATTTTAGCTATTTTAGCAGATGTAAGATGATATCTCATTGTAACTTTGATTTTCAGTTCCTTGATGATGAGTGATGTTGAGCATCTTTTCATGTGTTTCTTAGCTATCTGTATTTCTTCTTTGGAGATATGTTAGTTTATGTTTTCCAATCATTTTTAAAAAGATTTTATTTATTCATTTTAGGGGAGAGGGAGAGGGGGATAAAAGAGAGAGAGAGAGAGAACTCAAGCAGAAGGAGAGGCAGAGGGGAGAGAGAGAGAGAGAATCCAAAGAAAACTCTGAGCTAAGCATGGAACCCAACTTGGAGCTCCATATCATGACCTTGGGATCATGACACTGAGCTGAAACCAAGAGTCAGACACTTAACTGCCTGAACTAACCAGGCACCACCCACAGTGCCCATTTTTAATTGGATTGTTTGGTTGGGGTGTTGAGTTGTATCAAGTCTTATATCTTTTGATACTAACCTTTTATCTGATATGTCATTTGCAAATATCTTCTCCCTTTCCATAGGTTGCCTTTTAGTTTTGTTGATAGTTTCCTTTTTTGAACATAAGCTTTTTTATTTTGATGTAGTCCCCATAGCTTATTTTTGCTTTTATTTCTCTTGACTCAGGATACATGTCTAGAAAAATATTACTATGGCCGATGTCAGAGAGATTACTGCCTGTGCTCTCTTCTAGGATTTTTATGGTTTCAGGTCTTATGTTTAGGTCTTTGATCTATTTTGAGTTTATTGTTGTGTATGGTCTAAGAAAGTGTCCAGTTTCATTCTTTTGCACGTTGCTGTCCAGTTTGTCTAACATTATTTGTTGAAGTGACTGTCTATTTCCCATTGGATATTCTTCCTGCTTTGTGAAAGAGTATTTGACCCCATAATTGTAGGTTTATTTCCGGGTTTTCTCTTCTGTTGTATTGATCTATGAGTCTATTTCCGCATCAGAACCATATTGTTTTGAATACTACAGCTTTGTAATAAAACTCAAAGTCAGGAATTGTGATACCTCTAGCTTTTTATTTCTCAAAATTGCTTTGGCTAGGGGGCGGCGCAGGCGGAGCCGGGCGGGCGGCGGGCGGCGGGGTCGGTGCCCTCCTCCCTGCAGACCATGTTTGCCAAAGGCAAAGGCTCGGCTGTGCCCTCGGATGGGCAGGCTCGGGGAAAGTTAGCTTTATACGTCTACGAATATTTACGGCACGTAGGAGCACAGAAATCTGCACAGACCTTCTTGTCGGAGATCCGATGGGAAAGAAACATCACATTGGGAGAACCGCCTGGGTTTTTGCACTCGTGGTGGTGCGTATTTTGGGACCTTTACTGTGCAGCTCCTGAAAGGCTGAATTAATTAATTAATTAATTAATTAATTGAAATGGACTGTGAGTTTCTGAATTCACATTACTGAATGTTCACTTGTGAACATTTGAGTGAAGCAAAAGTCTTTCACGATTGCAGTGCAGCAGCTGCCCCGAGCCCTGTGCTTGGCGACTTTCCCCCCAAGGATGGGATGCCTGGGATGCCGGGAGGCCCCATCCCACTCGGGTTCTTTCAGGGTCCTCCGGGGCCACAGCCCTGGCCGCACGCGCAGCCTCCACCTCACAACCCCAGCAGCCTGATGGGGCCCCACAGTCAGCCTTTTATGTCACCGCAATAGGCAGGCGGCCCCAGGCCCCCATCAGAATGGGAAACCAGCCTCCGGGAGGAGTTCCTGGGACCCAGCGGTTGCAGCCCAATTCTATGGATCCCACCCGACAACAAGGGCACCCCAACCTGGGAGGATCGATGAGAGAATGAACCCTCCCCGAGGCATGGGGCCCATGGGGCCTGGCCCACAGCATTACGGCAGCGGCATGAGACCACCACGCAACTCCCTCGGCCCGCCATGCCCGGGGGTGACATGGGCCCGGGAGCTGGCAGGCCCTGGCCAAATCCCAACAGTGCTAACTCAACTCCTTACTCCTCCTCATCACCTGGTACCTACGTGGGACCTCCTGGTGGTGGTGGCCCCCCAGGAACACCCATCATGCCTAGTCCTGCAGATTTAACAAATTCCAGTGACAGCATCTACACAATGATTAATCCGGTGCGCCTGGAGGCAGCCGGTCCAACTTCCCCATGGGTCCAGGCTCGCACGGCCGGATGGGAGGCATGGGCGGCATGGAGCCACACCACATGAACGTATCGTTAGGGTCAGGTGACATAGATGGACTTCCCAAAAATTCTTCTAACAACATAAGTGGCATTAGCAATCCTCCAGGCACCCCTTGAGACCATGGCGATCTAGGAGAGAACTTCCTCCACTCCTTCCAGAATGACAATTTTTCTCCAAGCATGAGGATGAGCATGTGATCCCCTCCTCTTCTCTGAGACGCTGAGAGAGCCTGCATTGCAGGCAGGAAGATGCCAGAAATTATGCAAGACAAAGTGAGGTGTCATTACCCAGGAGCTGGGGGAGTGGGCATCTCCTGCTCCCCCTCAGCCCCAACCCCCTCCTCCAGCCCCCCATCCGTCCCAATTTTAGTTTCATGCGATAAAAAGCCCGAATTTGGGGAACCCTGGGTGGCACAGCGGTTTAGCGCCTGCCTTTGGCCCAGGGCGCGATCCTGGAGACCCGGGATCGAATCCCACGTCGGCTCCTGGTGCATGGAGCCTGCTTCTCCCTCTGCCTATGTCTCTGCCTCTCTCTCTCTCTGTGTGACTATCATACATAAAATAAAAAAATAAAAAAAAAATCTGTTAAAAAGCCCGAATTTTTTATTCCATAAAACATGAAGGACAAAACTCAAAATAAAAATATATTTCAAGTCCAAAAAAAAAAAAAATTGCTTTGGCTACTCAGAATCTTTAGTAGTTCCCTATAAATTTGAAGGTTGTTTGTTCTAGTTCTGTGAAAAATGCTGGTGGTATTTTGATTGGGATTGCATTAAACATGTAGATTGCGTTAAGTTGTATAGACATCTTAATAATATTTGAACTTCCAATCTATGAATTGTCACTTGTGTTTGCCTTTCCTCATACTATTGTGTCTTTAAGTGGGGGGACCCACTACCGCTTGGCCTCCCAGCTAGCCCAATGCTGAGTCAGCTGATTTTTAAAGATTCAGGCTCCAAGTCCTGCGGTTACACAAACTAACAGAATTCAGCCCATTTGGTTTAGAAGGCCAGACATTATGAGGATGCTGTTTCCTGTGTAGCTCCTGGGTGCTTTTCTCTCTATATAACATCAGATCCCTCCTTCCTGTGGGCAGCTCCCCACCATTGTTTCTGCCCCTCCTAACCTCTCAGATGTGGCTTTGGATTGTTGTCTGGTTATTGACTTGGACGTTATGAGTGATATTTAGTTGTAAATGTGGGACGGGGTGAGCTTAGGGTCCTCCTACTCTGCCGTCTTCCTGGATTCACCCTGAATTATTTTAAGAATTTTAATTTTAATAGCAAATTTAACAAATTGGGTAAAGTGACAAAGGATTGATTTTAAACATGGTAGAATTACACACACACACACACATACACACACAAACATACTAAGACTGAAACTAAAGTAATGTATGTTAAAATGTGAGCGGTAATATCTGCTTCGGATTTTTCAGTTATTACTTCTTTTTTATACATTTGTGAATGTATTTTTCAACAAGTAATACTACAGCTATAATTATAACAACTATAAATAGGAATCATTCAGATTTGGTATTTCACATTTCAGATAAGTTTAAAGAAACTGGTATAATAAACCAATGACAGAATCAATTCAACTTGCATAGGCTATTTTCTGGGGTTTTTTTTGGCTACGGTACTTTTCCCATTCTCCATGAATTCTTCAAATTCCTAAGAGGCCTCTGCAGATTTCCTAACAAATTTTTAGATTCATGTCAGCTGTACATTCTGATTTATACACATTTAAATTACTTAAAATCAGTGAAGCAAGCACAGTCATGATTGCTAAATGCCAAATCATAGAAACTCAGAATTATCCTTACTAACTCTTTTCATTTCATATCTTAAAAAAATGTTGATTGAGTTGGGTCAAAGAAATAGAGTTGTTCGGGATCCCTGGGTGGCGCAGCGGTTTAGCGCCTGCCTTTGGCCCAGGGCGCGATCCTGGAGACCCGGGATCGAATCCCACGTCGGGCTTCCGGTGCATGGAGCCTGCTTCTCCCTCTGCCTATGTCTCTGCCTCTCTCTCTTTCTCTCTCTGTGACTATCATAAATAAATAAAAATTAAAAAAAAAAAAAAAAAAAGAAATAGAGTTGTTCTAATGCATAAAAGAATTAAGTTGTGGGAGAAGCTAGAGATAGTCTCTTTTCCATGAAGCCTCACAAATATTACGTGGCAATGTTTTCTCATTTCATCTTTTCAACTTACTTTATCCAGTGAAAATGGTATACAATGTTCCAGTTAGGGGAACTACCCCTATCTGGAATACTTTAAAATATGAGTTCTATTAAGATTCTAAAAATAGCCTTTTTCCATCAGGTTAAAAAATTGAGGTTAGATAATTTAATAACATAGTCCTTATAGATACACATTTCATGAGATCTAAGGAGCATTCTAGGGCCATCAGACACTGTTCTTTATTTCTGATGAGCTAAGGTAAAATCCGTTCCAGTTAACAAGATGTTATTTATCTGTAAAGACTGTTTTTTATTTTTGTTTTTAATAATTACAAGAAGAACATGGCAGAAAATAAGATTTAGGCTGTTCATTCCCAGCAGACAAGTTACTTACTACAAAAATTTCTCAGGCCTTTACTAATTTATCTAAGTTCTAATTACAGAAGTAACATGAGATCCTATGATGTCTATTATGCATGCTTTCTATTTTGTAATAGTTTTGTTAGAGAACATAGAAAGTTTCCCACTCAGTACCACAGATGAGAAAGAACAACAATAAGTATAATTGGATGCTGGAAGCTATCAGTGTCAATAAAGAAGGAATTTTAGGGATGGTGTGACCCAATTTTGTCCATGAATATCATTTTTGGATTTCCCTCCTTTTATATAGAGGAGTTAAAAATATTGCAGGGATAATGAAGGTTATTTCACAAAAAACAAAATTTTTAATTTATCAGGAAAATGCAACAAATCTACCTATATGCCCAAATTTATGGCTTCAAAGCACACAAACCAAAAATGAATAGAACTCTAAAGGAGTAGAAAAATTAACAATCACAGTAGGAGAATTTAGCCATTATTAAACAATGTAACCCAGTGATCAAAGAAAATGCAGAAAAAAACCTAAGGGCAAAGAAAGAAGGTTAAATAACCATCCTAAGCAGTTAGGTAAAGTGTAGTAAAATAATATGAAAAACATCAAGCACATAGAAAAGAATTTAACAAAATATGTAGATGAGTTCAAAAAATAAAACTATAAAAATGTAATAAAACAATTAAATATCCGAAGCTATAGATTTATGACAAAGGTTACAGTACAGAGTAATGAATAATCTATAGTCTTTTCAAGTAGTTATTTGGAAACACTTATATACTCACATGAAATTATCATCCCTCTAATTTACACTATTAAATAATCAACTCCAAATGTTATAAACTAGATCTGAATTCCCAGCAATAAAGATTTTATTTTTAAAAAAATTTATTTATTCATTCATGATAGACAGAGAGAGAGAGAGAGAGAGAGAGAGAGGCAGAGACACAGGCAGAGGGAGAAGCAGGCTCCATGCCGGGAGCCCGAAGTGGGACTCCATCCGGGGACTCCAAGATCACGCCCTGGGCCAAAGACAGGTGCCAAACCGCTGAGCCACCCAGGGATCCCCCAGCAATAAAGACTTTAAAAGAAAACATAGAAAACTGTCTATATGAACCCATAGGGGACTATTTGAAAAAGTATAACTTATTCATTCTGTTTATTATTATAAAAATATCAGAAAGCCTTATTAAGCTATTCAAAATCATAAATTTTGACCTGAGACAAGAGCCATGATATATTAAATGAAAAAAGGAAATAAAAAGTGTAAAACCATAGTAATCAGCATCATATGATATTGGCAATGAAAGAGACATACAGTTTAGTGAGATAGAATTAAAAGTCTAGAAGTAGACTTAATCTTTATGATCAACTGACTTTAAAAAAATAAGTATAAAATGCAAAATAATTCAATGGGAGAAAGTAATTTCACAGGATGGTGCTGGGAAAATTATGTATCTTCATTCAAACAAATATATATTGCAAAATAGAATAAGATAAAATAAATGAATCTGACATCTATACCTAACAACATATAGAAAATTAATTAAAAGGGGTGCCTGGGTGGTTCAGCAGTTGTGTCTGCCTTTGGCTCAGGGTATGATCCCAGGATCTGGGATTGAGTGCCACATCGGATTCCCACCATGGAGCCTGCTTCTCCCTCTGCCTGTGTCTCTGCCTCTCTCTCTGTGTCTCTCATGAATAAATAAATAAATCTTAAAAAAAATTAATTAAGAATAAATCGAAGACCTAAATGTAAATGCTATAGCTATTTTTAAAAATCTGGAAAAAAAGAGGAAATCTTGATGACCTTAGGTAGATAATAATTCTTAGTTATAATACCAAAAGAAAAAAATTGATAGACATTTTCAGAATTGAAAACTTGTTCCCTCAAAAAACACCCTTATGAAAATAAAAACACAAGTAATAGAGGAGAAAGTTTTTCAAATAACGTATTTGGTAAATAAAGTGTATCTAGGATATATAATAATTTTTATAACTTGAAAAATAAGAAAGAATAACAACAGGCATACTATTAAATATATGTTTTACAAATAAGAAGCACTAATGGCCAATAAACACACTAAAAGACGCTCACCATTATTAATTAAGGAAATGCAAATTAAAAAACAATGGAATAGTATTAGTTACCCAATAGAATGACTATAATAAAAAGCTAAATGAGAACAAGTATTGGCAAAGAAGTTTAGAAACTGACATCTTCATGTAGCTCAGATAAGAAGTTAATACATAGGGCAGCCTAGGTGGCTCAGCAGTTTAGTGCCACCTTGGGCCCAGAGTGTGATCCTGAAGACCTGGGACTGAGTCCCACATTGGGCTCCCTGCATGGAGCATGCTTGTGTCTCTGCCTCTCTCTCTTTCTCTCTCCTCTCATCTCTCATGAATAAATAAATAAAATCTTAAAAAAAAAAAAAAAAAAGAAGAAGTTAAAACACAAAAACTACTTTGAAAAATAATTTGGTAGCTTTTTAAAAAGTTAAACATAGGGGTGCCTGGATGGCTCAGTGGGTTAAGCATCAGCCTTAAGCTCAGGTCATGATCCCAGGCTCCTGGGATGGAGCCCCACATCTGGCTCCCTGCTCAACATGGAGCCTGTTTCTCAGTCTCCCTCTGCTGTTCTCCCTGCTTATATGCTCTCTCTGATAAATAAATAAATAAATAAATAAATAAATAAATAAATAAATAAATCTTTTAAAATAATTATCAAATGCCTTTTAAAACAAGTTAAGCATAAAGTCTCCATGTGATTCAATGATTTTCCTCCTTGGGATCCCTGGGTGGCGCAGCGGTTCGGCGCCTGCCTTTGGCCCAGGGCGCGATCCTGGAGACCCGGGATCCAATCCCATGTCGGGCTCCCGGTGCATGGAGCCTGCTTCTCCCTCTGCCTGTGTCTCTGCCTCTCTCTCTCTCTGTGTGACTGTCATAAATAAATAAAAATTAAAATAATAATAATAATAATTTTCCTCCTTAAGAATTTAACCAAGAGAAAACATATCCATAGAAACACATTATGTGAATGTATATAGTAGCATTATTTATAATAATCAAAAAATGAGAATAATATACATGTTCATCAACTGATACACAGGAAAGTAAAATGTGGTATATATATATATATATTAGAATGACTCAGCAACCATTAGGAATGGGCACAGAGACTAAACTACTGCTACAAAATTTTTGATGTTTTTGTCGTTTATCTTAGTGAACCTCAAAAACAGTATGCTACATGAAAGAAGTCAGTAAAAACAATCCAAGTGTTGACCAGTTGATAAACAGACAAGTAGAATATAGTATACCTCCATGATAGAATATAATTTGGTAATAAAAATGAGTGAAGTACTGATATATGATACAACAAGATGTACCTTGAAAGCAGTATGCGAAGTGAAAAAAAGGCATCACAGAAGACTACGTATTACATGATTGCATTCTATGAAATGTCCAGTATAAGTAAATCTATAGAGTAGGTTAAAATTAGACATTTTCTATGGCTTGCTGTTGACAGTAATGGTGGTGGAGGTTGAGGGGGAAAATGGGGTTACAGCTAATGGGTATAGGGTTTTTTTGGAAGGGTGGCAAGAAGTTTTAAAATTGTTGTGACAGTTGCACAACTCAGTGAATATACCAACTGAATTGTATAATTAGGTGAACAATATGGTTTGTAAATTATATTTTAATAAAGCTATTGTTAAAATGTTTTACAATGTAAAATAGTTCTGAATGATATAAATATGTGCACAAGTAACTATTTCCCATCCTACATTTGTCTATGGGAAAGCAAATGTCTCTGGCTTGAATCTGAACTCAGAATTCCCTGTATTCCAAAATTTTCAAATTCTACTGGTAGATTTATCTCAACATAATCTCCAACTCCCTCACAGTCCCTTCCTGGACATCAGGTTAACTCCTGCAAAGCTAGGAGAGCGAAGAGAGGCCATTTAGGTCTCTAGCTGGCTTTATGTTCATTTTGTTGTTGTTGTTTATACTTTCTTTTACTCTTTTGATGCCAGACAGCTTCCTTTAGCCCTGCTGTATCAACGGACATCTTAAGGCCTCTGGTTCATGTGTTGTCTGGACCTCTCTAGCTTATACCAAAATCAGGAAGTGGCCTTTTCTCTATATGACTTGGTTTGTTTTGTATTTGTTTTTTTTTGTATTTGTTTTTTTTTTGTTGTTGTTTTTGTTTTTGTTTTTGTTTTTCAGCTCTGAATAATAAGTACATCATTCATAGCTAAAATTTGCTTTGTATTGGCACTGGTATCATTCTTCAAAATTTTGAGTGGGAAATAATATATTGTTATTACCAATGACTGTTGAGGCATCTATTTAATAGTCTTCTTTTAAAGATAACATTTCTTTTCATCTGTCTAAAGGGTAAAAAGTTTGAAATTTTTGCTATAAAAACATGCATAAAGTGTCAATGGAGCTAAAGAAGGATCATTAGACTTAACATAGGAGAGGTGATGACTTGACCCAAAGAAGCTTTCAAGAAGAGAAAACAATTGAGTTAAGTCTTGAAGGAGTAAGGCATCTCAAAATATCAATTGAGAGTTGATCTGTTGAGTTCCACTTACTTCTTTCATAAAATCGTATTCTGTGGCTTTTAACTTAGTCATGCTCTTATTCTATGTTATCATCCTTGAGGAAATAACTTGTTGGTCTTTATCTACCTTTTTGCAAAGTTCGTAATCTTCATGTGCCTGGTTCCAGGGTCCCTGTTCTGGCTGCTGTATGATTAAAGGGTCTTCATGTATTGATGCCAACAGAGTCAATACACAGCAAAAACTTAAGTTTGATTTAACCTAGGGAAATGTGAATGACAAAACTGAACAAGTATTAAGTTTGCATAACAAGTTTCTTTTTAAACCTGCCCATATATTAGATATAGAATCAATCTGTACTGTATGAAATTTATGTTAGTATATGTGGCCACCATATGTAGCCTTTTTAATTTTTTTAAAATAATAAATGCAGGGGATCCCTGGGTGGCTCAGTGGTTTCGCGCCTGCCTTTGGCCCAGGGTGCGATCCTGGAGTCCCGGGATCGAGTCCCGCATCAGGCTCCCGGCATGGAGTCTGCTTCTCCCTCTGCCTGTGTCTCTGCCTCTCTCTCCCTCTCTATGTCTATCATAAAAAAATAATAATAAATAATAAATGCAATATATATGAATTTAGTATAAGACACACCGCTATTGGAACTGACCCCAGAATATAATATCATTGGACAAAAGCATCTTTGAATAAATTAGGAGTGCATCTCAGTGTAGTCATGTATTAGCTATGTCATTTTTGAACATGTTATCTAAGCTCTTTGAGCTTAAATTCCTGATTTGTTAAAGGAGGATAGTGATGCCTACTTCATCTTGTCTGTGTCAAGTTCCAGTCATGAAACCAGAAGCCACCTATTTTACCAGTCGGAAGAGTTTAAAAGCTTAAGCAATTGTTGGAAAGTCTGAGGAAATGAAGATCAGGGAAGCCAGCCACCATCACCAATGAACAGAGTAGAAAACCCAGAAAGAAACTCAAAACTATATGGTTAATTAATCTTTGAAAAAGGAAGAAAAAATATGCGATGGGAAAAAGACAGTGTCTTCAACAAATGGTGTCAGGAAAACTGATCAACTACAAGGAAAATAATGAAACTGGATCACTTTCTTATACCACACACAAAAATAAACTCAAAATAGATTAAAGACCTAAACGTGAGACATGAAACCATAAAAATCCTAGAAGAGAACACGGGAAGTAATTTCTCTGACATCAGCCATAGTAACATTTTTCTAGACATGTCTCCTGAGACAAGGAGGGGAAAAAGCAAAAATAAACTACTGGGACTACAATAAAACAAAAGGCATCTGCACAACAAAGCAAACAACCATCAAAACTAAGAGGCAACCTACTGAAAGAAGATACTTACAAATGACTTATCTGATGAAGGGTTAGTATATAAACTATATGAAGAACTGACACAACTCAATATCCAAAAGCCAAATAGTCCAATTAAAAATGGGTAAAAGACATGAATTGACATTTCTCCAAAGAAGACAGCCAGATGGCCAACAGACATATGAAAAGATGCTCAATGTCGCTCATCATCAGGGAAATGTAAATCAAAACTACAGTAAGATATCATCTTAAATCTCTCAGAATAGCTAAAAATCAATAACATAAGAACCAGTAAGGGTTGATGAGGATCTGAAGAAAAAGGAACCCTTTAATACTGTTAGTGGGAATTCAAACTGGTGCAGCCACTCTGGAAAAGTGTATGGAGGTTCTTCAAAAAGTTAAAAATAGAACTTCTGTATGATCCAGCAATCACAGTATTGGGTTTTTAACCAAAAAATACAAAAATGCTAATTACAAGGGATATATACACCTCTCTGTTTATAGCAGCATTATTTACAATAGCCAAATTATGGAAATAGTCCAATGTCCAATGATAGATAAATGGATATAGAAGATATGATGTATATACAGAATGGAATTTTTCATGCATAAAAAAAATGAAATCTTGCCATTTGCAATAACATGGATGACTCTTGTTAATGTAATGCTAATGAAATAAGTCAGTAAGAGAAAGATAAATACCATATGATCTCATTCATATGTGTAATTTAAGAAACAAAACAAATGAGAAAAAAAAAAGAGAGATGGAAAGGGATAAACCAAGAACGACTCCTAACTGTAAAAAACAAACGATGGTGAGCAGAGGGGAGGTGAGTGGGGGATGGGTGAAATAGGTAATGGGGATTAAGTCATGCACTTACCATGATGAGCACTGTGTAATGTGTAGAACTGGTGAATCACTATATTGTACACCTGAAGCTTATGTGACACTGTATATTAACTATACTGAAATGAAAATCAGTCTTAATAAAAAAATTTAAAAGAGAAAGAAAATAGAAGCCACTTTATATTACCACTTAAGAAGGGCTTTAAAGTCTGAACAATTGTTAGAAAGTCTGAGGGAATGAAGGTCAGAGAAGCCAACATCACCAATGTCAGTCAAAAGCGAAAAGATAGATGATCATGAGAAGCTTGGCCCAAAGCCAGGTTTCAAGATATATGGCAAAGTATCTCTGGATGGTCTCAGCCTATAGTTGTGATGCAGGTTCTTCTCAAGAAGCTCATCTGAAAGTCGCATTGAATCTTGCATCTTCCAGGAGCTCCTGGAAGATAATAATCTGTTTTTCCTGTCTCAGACAGGATAATAATCTGGAAGATAATAATCTGGAAGATAATAACCTGTTTTATCTGGAAGATAATAATCTGTTTTTCCTGTCTCAGACAGGATTCCTTACTTCAAACTCTGGGTGAGAACTACAGATGCAAGTGAATTTAGTGAAACTTAGTTCCTAGTATTTCTTGAAGTTGAGGAGAATTTAGATGGTGGTGATGCCGATGTTAACTCTATAACACAACTCAGCACTGGTTATTGAAAGATAAGATTAAAACATAACATTCTGTAGCCTCACATGCAGCACAGATTTAATAAATGGTGGTTATTATTATGATGTAGAGTTCTAAGGTATTATATTCTCCCAAAGCAACCTAATGTACACATACTTACTAATTATATACTGGAAAGACTTCCAAAATCCACTCTAACATTTACTGACACTTCTATACCAGTTCTGTATGCCAATTTCTTCCTGTCTTAAATTAAATAGATATTTTAGAGGTACAGGAAAAATTGCCTCAGTTATGATTTCAGAGTATTTTCATATATTAAAAAAAACCAAGGCTTATTCTTTCAGCATATTTTAACCACCATTTCCAAATCATAAAAAGAAAAAAAATCTTTCAAATATCCTGAACTTTAGTAGGAAACTGCATATTAATGGTTACATTTATAATATCTGAGGAAAGTTGAAGAGGGCATTTTAAATCCACTGCCCCTAATTCTTTCAATATTCTTAACAGCTAGCCCATTTATTCTTCTTTATTATGAGAATCCCATTAATACCAATACATTCAATTATTTCAGTGAAATGTTTAAAGCACTTTTAAAATAAAGGCTGACTTCAACTCTTTTAGAGGAATTGTAGCTAACAGTAAAAAAAAAAAAAAAAAAAAAAAAAAAAAAACAGAATAGAACTGATAATAGACTTCACACAGCACACCTTTAGCAGTGCTCTATAATTAGCAATTTAATTGTAACCTGCACTTCAGAAGATATCTAGAACCCTATATTCGACTTACAAATAATAAAGTGAGCTCTAATTTCATAGTGAATTATTGACACTTGCAAAACAACAAACTATGCTTTCTCTTAACCTTTGAATAAATTAACAGTATTAGCTACAATTTATAAGATGATATAACAAGCAGAGTTTTAGGTATGCTAACTAATTTTATGTTCGGAAAAGTTATGAGGTAGGTACTATTATGATCAAGTCCTTTATACTGATGAGAAAACTGAATCAGAGAGGTTGAAAATCATTTACCCAAGTGTAAAAAGCAATCAAGGGATGGAAGTAGGAAATAAGAAATGAATATGGTCAATCTGATGCTAGAACCAACTTTTCTGATCAGTGTGTTTCTGAGATAAAGGATAGCAGAGCTCAGATTCTCATTATTCATATGCATATACTCAGGCCATGTTTTCAGATTATGAGTATAAAATCTCACTATGATTAGAGAGCTGTCAAAACTACTGCATTTTAATATCCTAAGTACCTATGGTATCTTTAGATAGAATTTAATATAGGCTTACTTTATAATATGGCAATAAGTAATAAAGTAGGGCAAAATCAGGATGTGAAAGAGAGAGAAAATGGTGAGAAGGTACTAGAGAATGTTATTTTACTTACAGATATCCCTGTTTCCTGACAACTTATTTACTCTTAGTATCAAAAGAAAAAATGAGGGTGACTTAGAATTGTTGACTTTTAGAAAAACTGTGTCTTGTCCAGCTGATAGCCAGGACACAATGAAATCACCTAGGAGCTATGGCCAAGCTGCTAGACCTCTGTGATCTTCACAATAAGTAAACTTCAAACTACTTCAAGTTATCAATTAATTGGAATACACTGGATGTAATTTCTTAGAAAACCAAAGGAAAATTGGTTAGAACACCAGAGACAATTTTGAGACTTAAAAAAATTTTATGTGAGAAAAAAATAGAGTTGTTCTTTTAGGCAGGATTCAAGCTTCTATAGCTAAAAAACTAGAAATGAGGAGCTAATGTGTTAAGTCTAGTGAAATGATTTCATCACCTATATTCAACTTCTGCATAGCATTATTATTATATGATAAAATATAAGGTGGGTTAATTAGAATTATCAAGATCTTGCATAATTTTTGAACACAGGGGCTAAAATATTAAATAGTTCACTCTTTTTGATGCCACTGTGTTAGAGAGACTCAAGATATTCTTAAAGTGTGACCCATGAAGTTACTAGCGGAATTGGAGTACTGATTCTGAGCAGAGAAGATTTTTTAGGACTGTGAAACTTCTGTAAAATAGTAGATGCACATAATTATACATTTGTCAAAATCCATAGAATGCACAAGAATGAAATGTAATGTAAATTGTGGACTTTTGAGCAATGACGTATCACTGTAGTTTTATCAATTGTAATGAACATACCACAATAGGTTGGGATATTGATAGTTGGAGGAGATTTTATATGTGTGAGAACAGGGAGTATATGGGATCTCTGTCCTTTTGCCTGTTAACCAAAACTAGTCTTAAAATATAAAGTTTATGAATTAATAAGACTATACTAATGGAATCACAGAGAAGCTTTTATTACATTTACATTAGCAATTCTTCTCAATACTTTTTTTGTGGACTTTAAATCATAACATTTTAGAATTAGGAAAGACTTTCAGGAAATATTTAATTCAGTTTTTTAAACTTGACTGCAGACATTCTGAGATACCATCACTTCAGATGTTTATTTAATAACAAATACCTAGGCTTCATCCAAATCTTAGAGAATCAGTTTCAAAGACAAAAGGGGCTCATAATTGCATTTTAACATTTCCCAGATTGATTCATATATGCAGTACACTTTGATAGCCACAGATATGGCACAGCTTCTCATATGAATTATAAATAAATTGAGATTCAGAAAATTCAAGAGATTTTACCTATTTCCATAAAACTAATTAAAGCAAAGGGCAAAGTCACTTCCTTAAATCATTAGCTTCCTTTTCATAGAACCTATATCCATCCAACAGTATAATATAAATTGAAAGTTGACTTAACAAATATTTAGTAAGTAGAGACTGTAGGTAGAGATGATATTCTAAGAAGCATGGATATATCAAATATTTAAAGAAACAGTTCACCAAGATGTTAATAAATTTGTTCCAGCTATTCATGCTAGATTGTTTTAAGATACAGTATTTCTTTGTTTTCATGGAGTAAATCTTTAATAACTGAACAGAGGACTACGTATTCAACAATTAAGGGGAGGGGAAAAGGAGTTATGGTAGACTGACTAATTTCATTGATTGAGGTAATGGCATCTCTGCATTTCTACCCTTTAGAAATGTCTTTATGAGCTAATATAAAATAGATCTAGAAAGATATTAAGAATTGGAAAACCTCAGCGCTCAATTCAGCTCTGTTAGTTGCTACTATTTATAGAAATATCTTGGGCCCTCCTTAATCCCAACACCCAGTTACCCCATCTCTCCACCCACCTCCCCTTCTGCACATGATGAGATGAACACCGAGTGTTATATTTTATGTTGGCAAATTTATTTAAATAAAATTAAAAAAAAATCTCCTGGGGAAGAATGTAGACCTTCTGAATGGCACAGACTTACTTATTTATTTATTTTACTATATACTTACCTCCTTCTAGAATGGTTTCTGATGTAGGATAGATATGCCTTAAGTATCAATGTCATTGAGAATAGCAATTCCAAGTCATGACTCCCAATTTTAGAGGTCTGTTGATATACAAAGTACCAACACTTTAGAAAAGTGGCTCCTTTCCTATTTTTGGATTGCAAAATAATTTTGAAAAAAATTGTAGATGGCATTTTTATTCCACCTTTATGGCTTTAGGAATTTCAAAATTCTTTCCCCCTTTTTCCCCCTCTAGAAGACTTCCTTTCTTTTCCTATTCTTTCCTTCTCAAAGAAAGCAAATGTGATTTTCCAAATAACCAATGAATAATTAGGTATATTAATCACTATAAACGCAAGGGAGCTGTTACAATTAGGTTAAGATCGCTTACATAATTAACAGTAACTCATCATTTCTCTGTTTTATACCATGAATAAGATAGACTTTTTTTAAGATTTTATTTATTTATGAGAGAGAGAGAGAAAAGAGAGAGAGAGAGAGAGAGAGAAGCAGAGACACAGGCAAAGGGAGAAGCAGGCTCCATGCAGGGACTCAATGCAGGGCCTCCAGGACCACGCCTTGGGCCCAAGGCCGTGCTAAACTGCTGAGCTACCCGGGCTGCCCAGATGGACTTTTTCTAGTAAAACAAATATCATCAAAATATACCATGAAATGCACTCGTTTTTTAAAATAAAGCTTTAATTATGTGCTTATATAACATGTGCAGAAATTGCTCTTAAAGGAAACACATTGAAGATTTATTTTGGAAGTTTTAGGAATAATTCTTTGGTAAAAATTAAACCAGATCACAATAATAGCTAAATCCTGAGGTAATTTTTTTCCAGGAGGTGGATGAATCTAACAAGATTCCAAAAATGAAAGTGTTACAGATGTAATGTTCCAGAAATATATAGAGAGAAGACTAAGTATATGTCTTCTCTGGACCCTTTCTTTACTATTATACTTGATAGGAGCAGGATTTCCTCTTGAGTGGTCAGATTTCAACCTGTACTGTATTTTGTAGAGTTGACAATAAGCATACCTCATTCAGAATCTTCCAGAGCTATGTTCCTCTGTTCATTGTGAATGATTTAAAAATCCTAAAATTAAAGAGAAAGTAGCAAAATATAGGATAGATTTAGAATTGTTACATCCAGGAAATAATGAAAAATCAAAGTAATATACAAGAAATTTAAATATTTTGTCACTATAAATTTAATTTTATTCTGTATAATTTCTTACAATTTCCAAACTATCACAATGTCATTTATAAGTTTATATATACTTCCTTCCTAGTTATTCAAGAATTTATGAATAAAAAGAGTTTTATCTTTCACTGGGAATACCAGATAAACTAGATAAACTATATTTGAGCTTGATGGGCTCCTCAACCTTTTTTATTTTGTCTACTCAATTTTATTAAGATATAACTTATTTAATAAAACATACCAATTTAAAATACATGAACACATGTGTTGAATTTTTTTTTTGAATTGTAACTCATGTAATCATGCAAGTAACTAATTACCTATTGAAGATACAGAATATGATCTTTTTGCAAGAAAATTCTGTAATGCCTAAAGGAAAAATGCATATATAGAGATTTGCAAGTTACTTTGAGGACTTTGCCTTTCCTTAAAAGTGATATGATAAGTCACTGGAAATTATTGAGCAGAAAATAACTTCATTTAACTTGAGGTTTAATATAACTGGCAGGTTGAATTAAATACCATTTTCCTCCCTCCTCCCAGTTTATGTGATTTAAACCTGCTTTGTACTGGAAGAGAAAATTTTTTGGGAATATGTAAAGATAACAAATACTTGCACTTCATGAAAAGTGTTAATTGAAGGTCTACTTTTCAAAAAAGGCTTTGTGGGCAGCCCTGGTGGTTCAGCGGTTTAACGCCACCTTCAGCTTGGGGTATGATCCCAGAGACCAGGGATTGAGTCCCACGTCAGGCTCCCTGCATGGAGCCCTCTTCTCCCTCTGCCTGTGCCTCTGCGCCTCTCTCTGTCTCTGTAATGAATAAATAAGTAAAATTTTTTAAAAAAGAGGCTTTGTAAACAAAATGTTTAAATGAAATTTTTAAAAAATTATTTTAGTGAGTTTTTCTTTCTACCATTTTTTAAAAAAGTTTACCTCTCTGTAGGAAACAAAAATCACAACTACAATGAGATATCACCTCACACCTATTAGAATAGCTAAACTCGGGATCCCTGGGTGGCGCAGCGGTTTGGCGCCTGCCTTTGGCCCAGGGCGCGATCCTGGAGACCCGGGATTGAATCCCACGTTGGGCTCCCGGTGCATGGAGCCTGCTTCTCCCACTGCCTGTGTCTCTGCCTCTCTCTCTCTCTCTCTCTCTCTGTGACTATCATAAATTAAAAAAAAAAAAAAAGAATAGCTAAACTCAAAAACACAAGAAAAAAACAGATGTTGGTGAGGATGTAGGAAAAGGGGAATCCTCTTGCACTATTGGTGGGAATGCAAAATGGTGCAGCCACTCTGGAAAACAGTTTGGAGATTCCTCAAAAAGTTAAAAATTGAACTACCCTACAATCAGCAATTACACTATCAAGTAATTACCCAAAGAATACAAAAATACTAATTCAAAAGGAATCATGCACTGCAATGTTTATAGCAACATTATTAACAACAACCAAATTATGGAAACAGCCAAAATGTCCAGCAACTAATTAATGGATAAAGAAGATATAGTATATATTATATATACACTGGAATATATAATGGAATATTACTTAGCCTAAAAGAGAATACAATCTTGCCATTTGTAAAGATGTGGATAGAGTATTATGCTAGGCAAGATAAGTAAGTCAGAGAAAGATAACTACCATATGATTTCACTCATATGCAGAATTTAATAAACAAAATAAAAAATTGTAGAGGATAAAAAGAGAAGGCAAACCAAGAAACAGACTCAACTATAGAGAACAAGCTGATGGCTAACAGAGGGGAGCGAGTGGGGGCATGGGTTAAATAGGTGATTAGGATTAAGTAGAGCATTTGTTGTGATGAGCACCAGGTGTTGTATGGAAGTGATTCATCACTAGATTCTCCTCCTGAAACTAATATTTCATTCTATGTTAACTAACTGGAATTTAAGTAAAAACTTGGAAAGAAAAAAAATCATAAAGTTTACCTCCTTGTAAAATTTATTTTTCCTTTTATTTTCAAAATTGGCCATTTTTTTTACAATAAACCAGGTTTTTAATATTTTTCTTTATGCTCTTTATATAATCAGACATTCACTTTTAAGGTATTTTCTCACATATAACTGAATCATTTAAATTAATGTCTCTATTTCACTACCTTAGGTTTGTTGAAATTGGTTGGGGCTAAAATCCTAATGCCCGTAGATCACTGTCATTAGAAGATCCTTGGAAGCTGAACCCTGGAGTAACAGATACTAGGACTAAGCTTTAGCAGAATGAGCTTTTGTGAGTATGAATATGCAAAGGAAATGGAGATTTACCCAGGAAAATGCTTAAATTTAGATTAATTATATTTTGTAAATATTCAATGCAAAATTATTCATTGGATGATTGAAAAACTCTATTTTGTTTAGAAATGTGGGGCAGCCTGCAGCCCAGGTGGCTCAGCGGTTGAGCGCCGTATTCAGCCCAGGGTGTGATCCTGGAGACCCGGGATTGAGTCCCACGTCGGGCTCCCTGCATGGAGCCTGCTTCTCCCTCTGCCTATGTCTCTATCTCTTCCTCTCTCTCTCTCTCTGTGTCTCTCATGAATAAATAAATAAAATCTTTAAAAAAAATGTGAAGCATCTACTCTAAGACTTATCAAGATTTCTTTGAGAGGCATTCAGTATAATATTAAGAATCTACCTTTTGAATTGTTTTTCATATACCTATATAAGTCCATTTGTTAATTCTATAAATACATGTTGAACAAACCTATTAGATATTCTCAAATTTATTATTTAATTAAATCTCACATTAAATATGAAGAAATGTTTTAAAATTAGTTTAAATCACAAAACATAATGTCATACAAAAATCATGAAATAATACAGTTTCAAACCTATTTCTTTAGCTCTAATGTTAGCATCCTATTCATCCTATTCCTTTATTCCAAAAGCTCTTAATAAGTCTATTATAAGTGCAATTGAATCAGATAATGTAGTTTAAAATATAATCATAGCTACACACATTTTCCCAAGGATTCTTAGCTCTTAAGTACTTTGAATGACACTTTCCTTGTTTAACCTGATTACATAGTGTTGTTTTTGTGCAAGTTTAATACCTATAAATGTGCAGTGTTTTGATATCTGATATAACTTCAAAATCTCCATACAGATATTTCCTATGCCAGTCCAATCTTTATAACCCTGTGACCTTGAGCAAGTCACATAAGTTTTAAGGAAAACTAAATCTAAGATTAAATAAGTCCAAGGAGGGATCCCTGGGTGGCGCAGCGGTTTGGCACCTGCCTTTGGCCCAGGGCGCAATCCTGGAGACCTGGGATCGAATCCCACGTCGGCTCCTGGTGCATGGAGCCTGCTTCTCCCTCTGCCTGTGTCTCTGCCTCTCTCTCTCTGTCTCTCTCTGTGTGTGACTATCATAAATAAATAAAATAAAAAAAAAAAGTAAGTCCAAGGATATTTAGAGTTAGGCTCTATATTTAGAGGTTTGTATGGATGCCATATCAATAAAAAGATGCCATTAGTGTTATTCCAAATACCATATCAATATGAAACATGATTTAAACCCTCTGGTTTTAAATCATTCTAGCTTCCGTAGTTCCCCTAGCTTTCTTTACCATGGAAGTAATTTCAAGTATTTTTCTGACAGCAAGCCATAATCTATGCACTTCTCAGTCTACACTCCTAGCAGAAAACCTTATACTTTAGAAAAAGAAAGTATCATTTTGAAAAAAAATTATTTAAGTTTATTTTATTTTATTTTATGTTTATTTTACGTTTAAAAATTTATTTATTTTTATGTTTAAAATTTTAAGAATAATTTACTTATATATTCAATTAATTATTCACCAGATATTATTTTTTAAAGATTTTATTTATTTATTTGAGAGAGAGAGAGAGATAGCAAGAGAAAGTACAAGCAGGGTTAAGGGGGTGGAGATGGAGAAGCAGGCTTCCAACTGAGCAGAGAGCCTGACCTGGGCTTGATCCTAGGACCCTGGGATGGTGACCTGAGCCAAAGCAGATGCTTAAGTGACTGAGCCAGTAGGGCACCCAGGTGCCCTAGTCACAAAATATTGTTGTAATTAATTTTTGATCTCTGTTCCAAGACCTGGATATTGACAATGTATACATCCCAGTCCTGGTCCTTTGGGTCTTTAAATAGAATATAAATAAAAGTGCTTTTCAAAACATCTAAGTAGCACTTGCATCTACTTACTTACTGCACAGCCTTTAACAGACTAAAATGAAAACTAGTTGTAGAATTTGCTTCTCCCTCTGCTGGTGTCTCTGCCCTTCTCTCTCTCTCTCTCTCTCTCTCTCTCTCTCTGTCTCTCATGAATAAATAAATAAAATCTTTAAAAAAATAATAGTAATTTTGGGGGGAATTTCAGTGAAATTATTTCTTATTCGATAAGAAGCTATAGTGCCAGCAAAGAAAGACTAACTGGTACCAGACCAACAATTACACAATTATAAAATAGAGAAAATATATGAGGTGATTACCGAGGCATTGAAAAATAGACCAACCTAGACTGCAATCTGGAATAAATGGGAAACTCACAAGATGAGCCCTACTTGTGGTCAGGCTTACTGTGTAGGGAAAATTTCCTAACCAACTGCTACAATCCTGCTAAGTGTAGGCAGCAAATATGTGAGGTCAGGATTGCTGAAGGGGCTGCAGTGTGAGGTCAAGTGTGGAGGAGATTGAGCTCTGGAAGAAAGTGTGGGGCTTCCCTCAAGAATCCTTTGCTAAGCAGTGCTTGGGTGGCTCAGTCAGTTAGGCTCGAGACTCTTGGTTTTAGCTTAGGTCACGATCTCATGGGTCCTGAGATGGAAAGCCACACAGGGCTCTACACCTTGTGGGGAATCTGCTTGAGAGTCTCTCCCTCTGCCCCTTCCCCCACTCTCAAGTGCTTTCACTCTCTCAAGCAAATAAATAAATCTTAAAAAAAAAAAATCCTTTGCTGAAAATTGAGCCATGCATGCTCAAGATGACACCATGAGAGAGGCAATCTAGGGCAGGCATGCGGGTTAGAGCAAATTAGAGATATTCAAAGTTGAGTAAAGCTAGGAGATATTTCCATCCCAGTCAGAGGAGAGAAAACTCATTATATCTCAGACATTTGAGAGAGAGAAGAAAGGAAAGCCTTAAGAGTGGGAAACATGTCTCCTCTCCGAACCCATAACCCCAGTACCTAAAACCCCACATCATAGAGCTGTTGTGAGGGTTATAAAAGTTATGGATGAGAGGATTAAAGAGTGCTGGATACATATTGAATCAATATTAGCACTTCCTTTCAACTTCATTATGTGTTTGTGTATAACTAACCCAGTAGAGAAGCCTTGCCCCCACTTCTCCATGGATCATGAAGAAGTTTTGGCATACAAGTTTCTCTCAGGCTTCTCAATTTTTCTTTGGTTATTTGGGACTCTGAAGGATACTGCTGTCTGACTGCAGTCAGAAGCAAAACCAGGTTCTAAGCATCTAGAATCTGGGCACCAAAATCAGCCAAGAGATATGTGCAGTAAGTACTTGTCAGGGACATCTTGAAAGTAGGCCAGTGTAGGAGTAGACTTTTGTGGGAGTCCATTGGCATTGTTTATTAGCACATGCAAGACATTGCTTGAGGCTAGAGATCCCATTATATCAGAAGGGGATGAAAATTTTGGAAACATGGTTTATAAATATTAATGTGACTAGATTTAACCTAAGGCTGTGATATCCTAGGGAAATAGATTCGAAAACTTTTTTTAAAAAATGTACTTGAATTTTGAGAAAACCTCCCATTTATTAGAACATATAGATAACTTCTGCTTCCTGCAGTATATTTTGGCCTAGACTTTTAAACACAAACCTGATAAATGTGTGTTTATATTATACAAATTATACAGCTACAGTAAAGGGTATGTGGAAGACAAAACCGGGGTCATGTGACTATAATGCAAAGCACAGTGCTATGATCTGGGATACTTGTAACTTTTCACAGCAAGCCTAACTCTACCAAAGTCAATTCTCACTTTATATGTAATCTTAGAAGTTTAGGGAGGCAAATCTCTTCTTTCAAGCCATCAGGGATGCATTTATTCCATTACACAAAGGCGTTAATTCTTCCCCTCTTGACCTACAAGAGTGAAAGCAGTTTGCAAAAGCAGCCAATTTACAAGCCCCTCAGGCTCGGAGCAAATCTGATTTCTCTGCTAGTATCCTGAAGCTCACTTTTAATTATAGGCCTTGAGAAAATGTAACTGGCAAAGCTGAATTAGCAATCTCTTCCTTAGATTTGCTGTTCTGTGTACTTCCTAGTTGCTTCTTTATTGGCTCCACACAGAACTGGAAATCTTGTGGAAATTTCTCCTCTTTGTTTAAGCAGTGGAGCTAGCTTCCCCGTCCTGTCATGCATCAAGACGCGTTTCCATAGCAGCCACTTTGGGGAATGAAAGGGACTTACATGATTCTCTTTCTGTAGGTGAAATCTGAAGAATAAAGCATTTATGTTCACTTGCACAAGAATAAGGATTGCTTGGATATATTTCTGTAAAGATAGGGACTATGTTCTCTTTATAGAGCAAGGTGTTAAGCCATTTAACAAAGGCTTTCACTAGAGCTGCGCCCAGGCTCAACTCTACTTTCCTGCTAACACCACAGTGCCAGGAGGACAGAATCCTAGCCAAGATCATGCATCTTATGCCTGTCTTCTATACTGGAGTCCTTCATATCCTCCCAAAGTACTTCTGTCCAAAATTACACATCAGGACTACAACTGAAAGGTCGGTAGCACTTGTGCTAATTAGTCTATGAGGTTATCCCTTTTGTAGCCTGAAATCCCAGGGTATGAGTATGGAGGACAGACAGCAGTTCAGTTCACAGTCCAGTTTAGCTGTTATCTGGAATTTGGGTGATTCCCTAAATTCTATAAGTTTGAGGCCTCAGAGTTGGGGCCACTACATTGACTCTGAAATATCGCATAATATAAAGCAATGCAACAAGCTTAGAGCAAAACAAACCCAAAACCAAGGCTGAGTCTTAGTTTGAATATCCTCCTGTAACATACTCTCAATCCATGGAGCTCTTGCTTTCTACCAAATTACTCACTGAAATTGACTATTTTTATCTTATGGCTACAATCATGACCTGTAGCCCCTCTTAGGTAGGGCTCTCAAAAATTAAATTCTCTTCAGAGCCCTATACCCATAAATTCTAAATGGCTACCACTTACCATAGGCATATCAAAGTTATCAGGACCATCTTTGTGCCCATTACATTTGTCCTTTACTCTCTAAGCAATGGCTTCATTACAGAAGTTCCCAAACCAGAAACATGCAAACTTCATTAGCTCTCACCCCACATAACTAATGGCCACTACATTATATAGATCTTACTTTTTCTTACTGACAACTTTTAAATCCATATATGTTTCTGCTGCCTCATCATTTAAACTGAAATTACCAAAACCAAATCCAAAACAAACATAAAACAACTACCACCAGAACTGACTAACAAGCCACACTAACCCAGTTTTACCCCAGCTAACAGCTGCTGCTTGCCACCAGAAACTAAGGTCAGATGCCACCAGCCACAAACTCCAAACAAGCCCCCATGACCCAGTTTTCACAGGCCTCGTCTAGGTCAGACACCCTACTAACCCTCCAGATGACCTTGAGATCACAATCACCTAATTAAAATAACAAAAACACATCTACCTGCATATTGACAGAACCAACTGAACCTATTTAAAGGAAGAAAAGAGATGGCACTGATTCCAAGAAGCCTCCTTCCCTTTCTCTGAGAAACCCCAAGGTCAGCTTGTTTGCATACCAGCCTCTTAATCACTCTAACCCCCCAAAAAACCCCATACCATGAGGCCTATCAAGAAGGCCTTGGGGAGAAGGTGCCTTTAGAGTGTGAGCTTCCCTTCTTTATTCTCTGGCCATTGAATAAATGACCTGCTTGCCATTAAATACTGTTTTGTTATTTGGCTATTTGGTGAATGGTAGGGGTAGGGAAATTCTGAGCCTACCACTCTGGGAACAAATTCTGGGAACTCCACCCAGGCAGTCTTGGCCCTATGTTGGAGGACCTCCAGTGGCTTGTAAGAGTCATCCAACTCCTGTCACATTGTTGGGACCAGAGTAGAGCCTTGGGATCACTAGCTAAGGAGCTTTTTCAGGACCATCCTACTTTATACATGAGCTTGCCCCTTCTTGCCATCTCCCCATGACAGTAGCCACAGAAAAGGGAGACTGCAATGGACAGAACAGAACACATGAGTTTTCTAGATGAGTGGAAAAATCTCAAAAGCAGCAACAAGATAAGTTCAGGACTTTCTCTTGGGAGAGTGAGAGACATCTCCCTTGTGACATTGGACATCTAGGACAAAGACCATCTGAGAAGGACCAGGGAACTCCTGGCTGGTCCAGGGACATCTGAGCTGTTGATCAGAAGTTGTAATTGCAACAGGTTTTCTTACTTTTGTTTCTCTTTCACCCTGGCTAACACTCATTGTGCACCCTCTTCCTTTCCACATCTCATTTGCTGCTGGTTGGGGTCCCTACTCTCTCTCCCTTCTATCTTCTGTTAAGTCTTCACAAACCTCAAAAGAAAAATCTACCAGTTTGGTAACAAAACAGTAACAACAAGACAAACCCTCACCTTCTTAACTGCTTTTCCTGACGCTAATAGCACTATTACCTTTGAATTAATTCTCTACTCTGATATCTGAATAATCTTTATAAAATGCAAACTGTAAAGCCATTCCCTTGCTTTAGATACTTTAGTAGCTCCATAAAAAAAAAAAAAAAAAAAAAAAAAAAGAGTGCAGGGAGGAGGTATCAACTCAAATAAGAAGAATATGCATATATATATATATATATATATATATAATTTCAGCATCAAACATGGATAAGCATAGTACTAAAAAAATAAATAAACCCATAATGTACAGAAACACTGATGCAAACAAATTTCCAAAAGTCTTAGATCAAGAATGACATTTATCCCAAAAAAGCAAACATAATTCAGTGTAGACAATCCATTAACATAAGGCATTACACTAAAAGACTAAAGAAAGGACTGTTCATTTCAATAGAGGTTATAAAAAAGCATTCTTTGACGTTCAATATTTGTTATAAACATATTAGAAAATAAAGGAATAAAAATGAGCTTTCATAACATGATTTCGGGTTTCTTTCATCAAAACCTATAATGAGGATTATAATTAATGCTAAAACTTAAGAGACATTTAATAAGGCAAAAGTACTCATAATCAAAATTCTTTTCTTGTATAATAACATTGGAATATTTTGTCAATAATAAGATAATAGTTGGAAAGAAAAGTACAGCGTGAGTTTGTAAGACATAATTATCATTATTTGAAGCTGATATATGTATTTGTAGCTGAAAATATAGGAAAATAAACAGATACAGTATTTGTAACAGTAAGAGTTAGCAAGGTTGCAGAATATGTAATTGATATATGAAAACAATTACCATCTCTGTTCCAGAAATAACCAACAGGCAAGAAAATTGTTTAACTTTTTTAGGTTTTATTTTTAGTTCCTGTTCAAGTTATGAATTATGCTCTAGTTAAGACTATTTTTTAGTATAAATAGGGTGAGTAGGGTGTGAAATTAGAGTAAATGCTCAATTATTTTCGCAAGTATACCTAGTTAACCCTGCACCATTTGTTGAAAGATTTTCTTTTCCCATTGAATTGCCTTGCCATCTATTTGTGGACTGTGTATTTTATCACATTGATCTATATATCTGTCTTTTTACTTTATTAAAGTGAAATAAAATTTTTATTTCCTATATCTTTTAAAATAAATCTTTAAATCTCATTTGGTGAATACTTCCACTTTTTATTTTAAAACCTGCATATTTACTCTCTAGGTTTTTTCATTTCTACATACATTTCAGGAAAATCTTGAAAATTTCTACCAAACAAGCCTGCTATAATTTTGATTGACATTTGAAATTATTGACCAATTAAGAGAGAATTACCATCATAAGGAAGATTGAGTCTTCCAATCTGTAAACATGGTATATCTCACAAATTTATTTAGCTCTTTAAAAAACTTATCCAACAACATTTGTGTAAAGGTCATTGATATCTTAGATTTATTCCTAACCATTTTAGGTTTTTAGGCACTGCTGTAAGTTGAATTGTTTTCTTCACTTTTTTCAATTGTTTGCAACTAATGCAAAAGACTGTAGCTGACTTTTTTTTAATAGTAATCATGTACCCTGCGATATTGCCAAATTTGCTTATCAGTTCTTGTTTCACAGGTTTCCTGAGATTTTCTAGGTAAAGAGTTATATTATCTGCAAATCGAGATTATTTTTTCCCCATTTCTGTTTTGATGTTTTTGTTTATCATTGTTAGCTAGATACAAATAAGTATGAAATCTAGAAAAATGTGAATAGAAGTGAACAATTTTTTTTTTTTTATAAAAAGCATGGGAAAATAAGTTAGACTTTCCCAGTAGGAATGATGTTGACTTAATGTTTTTCTGTATATGTTCTTTATCAGTTTGTGAAAGTTCCCTGCTATTCCTAGTGGCTTAGAGGTATTTTGTTAGTTTGTTTTCCAATGGATAGGTGTTGAATTTACTAAATATTTTTTCCTGAATCTGTAACAATGGTTATATAGTATTTCTTCTTTATTTTGCCAGTGTAACCAATTTCATTATTTAATTTTCAAGTCTTACATAAATCTCACATTCTTTGAATAAATGTGATATTTATGATATATTATCTTATGTTGAAATTAGATTTGCTAATATTTTGTTAGGTATTCATCTATGTTCATGAGTGCTATTAGTTTGTCCTTTTCATTTTTGTAATATGTTTATAAAGTTTTCATATAAGAGTTATATTGGCCTCCAAAACATTATGCCAATAAACTGGATGACTAAAAAGAAATGTGCCTTGAATTTTCTCTCATAATTTTCTGAAGTAGTTTATATTAGATTGATTTTAAATTTTTCTTCGATATTTGATAGAATTTACTAGTAAACCTACCTGGCCAAAAAAGACTTTCCCCTTTGTAAAAGGTTCGTCATAAATTCAATTTATTTTTATAAATATTATGCTTTCCAGCATCTCTCTCTTTTTTAAAAAGATTTTATTTACTTATTCATGAGAGACACAGAGAGATAGAGAGGCAAAGACACAGGCAGAGGGAGAAGCAGGCTCCCTGGGGGGAGCCCAATGCCAGGAATCCATCCTGAGACCCCGGGATGGCGCCCTGAGCCAAAGGCAGATGCTCCACTACTGAGCCACGCAGGCATCCCTAGATTCTGTTTCTTATGCCAATTTTAATAAATTGTATTTTTTTAGGAAATGTATATATTTTGTTGAAGTTATCAAATTTTTGACATAATATTATTTCTATTATTATCTTACTATCATTTTAATATATGTCAGATCTATAGTGAAAACCTCTTATTTTATTCCTGATATGGGTTTTATTTATTTATTGTTTTGCATTGCTTCCCTATTTTTCTTTATTGATCTAGATAGGAGTTTGGCAATGTGCTCAATTTTTTTAAAGAACGAGTTTCTGTTTTGCAAGTTTTCTCTATTATATGCCTGTTTTCTATTCATTTGATTACTAGTCTTCTTGTTTCCTTTTCTTTACTTTGTTCTATTTTTTGTCTTATAATTTGAGATTCTATTATTTGGGAAACACATATTTATAATTGTTATTTCTTCCTGATGATCTGCTACACCTTTTAATTATAAAATATCTTAAAAAATAAATAAATAATAAAATATCTTTATTAATTTCTGGTAGTTCCTTTAGTCACAGAGTCTTTTTCACATTAATTAAATAGCTACCCTAGTCTTCTCATATGTATCATTTGTACATTTTATCATTTTCCATAAGTCACATTCAACCAATCTATATCATTGTATTTAAAATGCATCTCTTGTAGGTGGCATAGAGTGAGATTCTGTTTCAGTTATTGTTTAATGCACTCTATCAATCACTTCTTTTTATTGGAGTATGCAGAACATTAATATCTGATATACAACTATTGATGTGGTTGGATTTGAGTCTACCATTTTCTCTTTTGTATTGTTTGCCCCATTTGTTTTGTTCTTGTTGTTACTGTTGCTTCACTGTTTCAATTTTCCTGGCTCCTTTTAGCTTATTTAAATTTTTTTAATTATCTCTTTCTAATTTACCTATTTTCCTTTTGTCTTTCTTTATATTTTTTTTAGAAGTAGCTCTAGAAATTGAAACATTCATACTGAATATTTCACAAACTATTTAGAGTTAATATTGTATCACTTCACATAAAACGTAGAAACCTTTGAGATAGTGGGTTTTGTTTTTTAGTCCCACAAACCATTATGTTGCAGTTGTCATGCATTCTCTCTCTCTCTCTCTCACTCTCTCTCTCTCTCTCTCTCTCTCTATATATATATATATATTTAAAAACTTAACCAGCAAAAACTGCATATTTTAAAGATACATATTAAATATAAGAACTTAAGGGGATAATTTTTAGTATTTTATATTTATCAACTAGTTACCATTAATGCTGAAGGTCCAGGTTACCCACTAGCATTATTTCCTTTCAGCCTGAGGAGTCCTTTCAGCATTTTTGTAAACAGCCAGTCTGCTTGCAATTTATTTTCTTAGTTTTCCTTCACATAAACATGTCATTCATATATGAAGGGTTATTTTTATTAGATATAGAATTATTTGTTTTCATTTTTTCTTTTAAAATGCTGTTGCACAGTTTTCTGTCATTCAATTTCTGATGAGAAACCAGTCACTTGAGTCATTGTTCCCAGGTGTCATGTGTTGTGTTATTTTTATTTAGCTGCTTAAATTTTTTTCTTTATTTTATGTTTTTGTCACTTTTATTATGATATGTTTAGGAGAGATTTTCTTTGAATTGATTCTGTTTACTGTTCACTGATGTTTATAGAAGATACCACAGCAATAGGCAAATATACATTCCTCTCAAGTGCACTTAACATTAACCAAGAAAAATCTTATTCTGGAACATAAACTTTAAGAAAGTTAGAGGATAGAAATTATACATTATATGTTCTATGTGATAATAAGAGGTTTATGCTAAAACATAATGATAGAAAGACGATTGAAAAATTTCCAATTATTTCAATTTAAGCAAAGCATTTCTTTTTTTTTTTTTTAATGATTTATTTATTTATCTTAGAGAAAGAATGAGAGAGTGCACATGGGAGGAGAGCAGAGGGAAAGTGAGAGTGAGAATCCCAAGCAGACTCTGCCCTGATCATGGAGCCCAGTGCAGGGTTTGGTCTCATGACCCTGGAATCGTTACCTGAGCCAAAAATCAAAACTCAGAGGCTTAAATGGCTGGCCACCCAAGCACATCTCAGCAAAATAACACATGAAGCCAAGAGGAATTCTCAAAACAAATGTAAAAATAATTTGAAGTGAATGAAAATGAAACTACACAATATCAAAAGTTTAGGATTCAGCTAAAGCATTACTTAGAGGGAAGTTTTGACCTTCAACTGAATATACCAGAAAAAAATAAATGTCTCAAATCAATAATGTAAGAATTTTTTAAGAAACTAGAGAAAGAAGATTAAACTCAAAACAAGTGGAAGAATAAATTAAATAATTGAAATGAAATCAACTAAAACAAAGAAGGAATAGAAAAATCAGTGTGATTAAAAG
Source organism: Canis lupus dingo (assembly GCF_003254725.2). Taxonomy (NCBI): domain Eukaryota; kingdom Metazoa; phylum Chordata; class Mammalia; order Carnivora; family Canidae; genus Canis; species Canis lupus. The sequence goes on along the minus strand of NC_064246.1, from coordinate 17,483,384 downwards.
GTAGTTCCTTAAAAAAAACAGAATTTATATATTTGAACTCTAACCAAATTGAGCAAGTCAAAGGTTGGGGGTGGGTGGAAGGAAGAAGACAAAATTACCAAAACAAGAAATAAAAAAGGGACATCATGTGGACTACACAGCCATTAAAAGCATAATAAGGTACGAAGTTTCCTATTGTAATATATCACAATACACTTACCGGCTTGTCACCATAGAAATGGATTTTCTTACATTTCTAGAGGACAGAAAATTTAAAATCAGTGTCAGCCAGATTCCGTCTCGGGGCTCTACAAAATAATCTACTTCCCTTCCATTTCCATCTTCTACTGGGTGCCTGCATCCCTGTAGCATCACTTCTATTTTCATATTCCCTTGTCCCTCACTGCTTCTGTCATATCACCCCCTCTAATTCTGACTCTTATTCTTTTCTTTCTCTTAGAAGGGTCCTTATGATGATCCTGGGCTCATCTGGATAATCCAAAATAACTTCCCCATCTCAATCCTTTTTTTTTAATAATAAATTTATCTTTTTATTGTTGTTCAATTTACCAACATACAGAATAACACCCAGTGCTCATCCCGTCAAGTGCCCCCCTCAGTGCCCGTCACCCTTTCACCCTCACCCCCCGCCCTCCTCCCCTTCCATCACCCCTAGTTCGTTTCCCAGAGTTAGGAGTCTTTATGTTCTGTCTCCCTTTCTGATATTTCCCACACATTTCTTCTCCCTTCCCTTATATTCCCTTTCACTATTATTTATATTCCCCAAATGAATGAGAACATACAATGTTTGTCCTTCTCCGATTGACTTACTTCACTCAGCGTAATACCTTCCAGTTCCATCCACGTTGAAGCAAATGGTGGGTATTTGTCGTTTCTAATGGCTGAGTAATATCCTTAATCACGTAGGTAAGGTCAATTTTTCAATGTAAGTTAGTGCACAGTAGAATTAGGACATAGGCTTTTTTAGGGTGAAGGTAGGTATTTCTGTCCATTACATAGGAGATTCTACAAAAATGCACAACAAACACCTACATTTTATTTTATTTTTTTATTTTTTTTCAAACACCAAAATTTTATTATTTTTTTTATTTTATTTTTTTTTTAATTTATTTTTTATTGGTGTTCAATTTACTAACATACAGAATAACCCCCAGTGCCCGTCACCCATTCACTCCCACCCCCCGTCCTCCTCCCCTTCTACCACCCCTAGTTCGTTTCCCAGAGTTAGCAGTCTTTACGTTCTGTCTCCCTTTCTGATATTTCCCACACATTTCTTCTCCCTTCCCTTATATTCCCTTTCACTATTATTTATATTCCCCAAATGAATGAGAACATATAATGTTTGTCCTTCTCCGACTGACTTACTTCACTCAGAATAATACCCTCCAGTTCCATCCACGTTGAAGCAAATGGTGGGTATTTGTCATTTCTAATGGCTGAGTAATATTCCATTGTATACATAAACCACATCTTCTTTATCCATTCATCTTTCGTTGGACACCGAGGCTCCTTCCACAGTTTGGCTATTGTGGCCATTGCTGCTATAAACATCGGGGTGCAGGTGTCCCGGCGTTTCATTGCATTTGTCTCTTTGGGATAAATGCCCAACAGTGCAATTGCTGGGTCGTAGGGCAGGTCTATTTTTAACTGTTTGAGGAACCTCCACACAGTTTTCCAGAGTGGCTGCACCAGTTCACATTCCCACCAAGTGTAAAAGGGTTCCCTTTTCACCCCATCCTCTCCAACATTTGTTGTTTCCTGCCTTGTTAATTTTCCCCATTTTCACTGGTGTGAGGTGGTATCTCATTGTGGTTTTGATTTGTATTTCCCTGATGGCAAGGGATGCAGAGCATTTTCTCATATGCACGTTGGCCATGTCTATGTCTTCCTCTGTGAGATTTCTCTTCATGTCTTTTGCCCATTTCATGATTGGATTGTTTGTTTCTTTGGTGTTGAGTTTAATAAGTTCTTTATAGATCTTGGAAACTAGCCCTTTATCTGATATGTCATTTGCAAATATCTTCTCCCATTCTGTAGGTTGTCTTTGAGTTTTGTTGACTGTATCCTTTGCTGTGCAAAAGCTTCTTATCTTGATGAAGTCCCAATAGTTCATTTTTGCTTTTGTTTCTTTTGCCTTCGTGGATGTATCTTGCAAGAAGTTACTATGGCCGAGTTCAAAAAGGGTGTTGCCTGTGTTCTTCTCTCGGATTTTGATGGAATCTTGTCTCACATTTAGATCTTTCATCCATTTTGAGTTTATCTTTGTGTATGGTGAAAGAGAGTGGTCTAGTTTCATTCTTCTGCATGTGGATGTCCAATTTTCCCAGCACCATTTATTGAAGAGACTGTCTTTCTTCCAATGGATAGTCTTTCCTCCTTTATCGAATATTAGTTGCCCATAAAGTTCAGGGTCCACTTCTGGGTTCTCTATTCTGTTCCACTGATCTATGTGTCTGTTTTTGTGCCAGTACCACACTGTCTTGATGACCACAGCTTTGTAGTACAACCTGAAATCTGGCATTGTGATGCCCCCAGATATGGTTTTCTTTTTTAAAATTCCCCTGGCTATTCGGGGTCTTTTCTGATTCCACACAAATCTTAAAATAATTTGTTCTAACTCTCTGAAGAAAGTCCATGGTATTTTGATAGGGATTGCATTAAACGTGTATATTGCCCTGGGTAACATTGACATTTTCACAATATTAATTCTGCCAATCCATGAGCATGGAATATTTTTCCATCTCTTTGTGTCTTCCTCAATTTCTTTCAGAAGTGTTCTATAGTTTTGAGGGTATAGATCCTTTACCTCTTTGGTTAGGTTTATTCCTAGGTATCTTATGCTTTTGGGTGCAATTGTAAATGGGATTGACTCCTTAATTTCTCTTTCTTCAGTCTCATTGTTAGTGTATAGAAATGCCACTGACTTCTGGGCATTGATTTTGTATCCTGCCACGCTACCGAATTGCTGTATGAGTTCTAGCAATCTTGGGGTGGAGACTTTTGGGTTTTCTATGTAGAGTATCATGTCATCGGCGAAGAGGGAGAGTTTGACTTCTTCTTTGCCAATTTGAATGCCTTTAATGTCTTTTTGTTGTCTGATTGCTGAGGCTAGGACTTCCAGTACTATGTTGAACAGCAGTGGTGAGAGTGGACATCCCTGTCTTGTTCCTGATCTTAGGGGAAAGGCTCCCAGTGCTTCCCCATTGAGAATGATATTTGCTGTGGGCTTTTTGTAGATGGCTTTTAAGATGTCGAGGAATGTTCCCTCTATCCCTTCACTCTGAAGAGTTTTGATCAGGAATGGATGCTGTATTTTGTCAAATGCTTTCTCTGCATCCAATGAGAGGATCATATGGTTCTTGGTTTTTCTCTTGCTGATATGATGAATCACATGGATTGTTTTACGGGTGTTGAACCAGCCTTGTGTCCCAGGGATAAATCCTACTTGGTCATGGTGAATAATTTTCTTAATGTACTGTCAAACACCTAAATTTTAAATGATTTCTTTATCTTTCAATCTCTGTGTTCAGCTGTCTCCTGATTTGTCTGTATTGATCTTACAAGAAAAGCTGTGGAATGTGGTCACCCTTTTGTATTTGAAACAGAATAATTTGGCCTCAGCAGCAGCAAAACAGATCATGGAAGAGACCTACAAAACAGAGTTTGTGGCCAGTGGTGTGAAGAAGAAACAAGTGGTGATTATATATCTCACAGGGGGCTTCAGGCCAAAGCCTTGCAACTTATAGTAACGGCACAGACTACTCGAGGAATTGACCCCTTATTTTATTGGGATGTATGAGAAGTTTTCACAGGAAGTAGACTTTTTCTCAGAGCTGTCTTTTTGCTGCCTTGCCCCACCTCAAGAACAGCGTTGTGGACAGACTTCTTGACCTTGTGCCTTTACTCATGCCATCCAAACCCTTTAGAAGTGGTCAAAATTCTATAGACTCTGAGTGCAGAGCCCAAGGTAGGGTCCAACCTAGGATCCTGAGATCATGACCTGAGCTGAAACTAGAGTCCAACATTTAGCCAATTGTGCCACCCGGTGCCCCTGTAATCTTGTTTCTTAAATCAGCAGTCTATTTGCCAGGACCAAATCCTTTCACAGCTGTACTAGTGTTCTTTGTTTGTTTGTTTTTGTTGTTTTTGTTTTTGTTTTACCATCAACATCTCCTGCATAGCCTTAGAAAACAGTATATTGCTTAAAACTTCTTTCCTTAACTCAGTAACTGAAGAGCTGGAGAATGTATCATTTTCATCCCTGAAGGAGATTCTCCATCTTGCCTGTCATTACCTTAGAACCAAAATAATACATAAAGGCCACATTTTAGGAGAAACAAGGATTACAGAAAAGAGGGATCAGTGTAAGAAATAAAGTTACTTCCCACTACAAAGAGAGAGAGATTCCACAAACTATTTTGTGTCCATAAATTCAACAAATAGTTGAAATAGACTAATTCTATAAAAGATGCAAATTATGAAAATTATTCAGAAGACATAGATAACCTGAGTAGTCCTAGATCTACCAAAGAAAGTAAATTTCTAGTAAAAATCTTTTCATCAAAGAACCTTAAACCCAGAGAGTTTGGGGGAGAAATTGTCAAACATTTAAGAAAAAATAATACTATATCTTCATACAAAAACTTTCAGAAAAATTGAAGAGGAGGAAAAGAAATCAAAGGGAAGGGAGTATTCTCTAAGTTTGTGGGGTTTCATTGATATCAAAATTAACAGAATTAACAAAAAATAGAAACTATAAGGCAAAAATACTAATGAATTTAGACTCAAAAAGCTTTAGCAAAATGTTATTATATCTATTCCAGCAACATACAAAAAGAATAACCTTGAAAAATAGCATTTTCCATGAGTGTTAACATATCACAACATGCTAAAAAAGAAAATGCTGTGGTCATTTTAATGGACATAGAAGCATTTGGCAAAGTTCAATACTCACTAATGATAAAAGTTATCAGCAAACTAAAAGTAGAATGGAACATTTTTATCTGATGAGAAGCATCAACAAAAACCTTATAGCCAAAATGATACATAATAGTGAAAGGCTAAATCCTTTCTAACTAAGATTAGAACAAGGCTGACATCCAGCATTGTATTCAAAGTTTTAACTAGTGCAAAAATAAAAAGAAACAAGATTCATCCAGATTAGAAAGGAAGAAATAAAACTGTTTCAATTCACAGATGATATCATTGTCTCATAGAAAATCCAAGGAATCTACGATAAATTTACATTAGTTTTATGTGAATTTTGCAAGGTTGCAGGGTGCAAGGTAATATAAAAAAACATGAAATTTCTATTTACCAGCAGTGAAACATTGAACCCAATTTATAAAGCAAATACTATTTACAAAAACACCAAAAAATAAAATACTGGTCATAAATTGAACAAAATTTTTGTGTGATCTATATACAGAAAATTAGAGAATACTGATTTTTAAAAAATGAACTAAATTTGAAGATATAGAGCATGTTAGTTGATTTTAAGTTTCAATGTTGTTAGAAGTGCCTTGGTGGCTCAGTTGGTTGAGCACCCAACTCTTGGTTTTGGCTCAGGTCATGATCTCAGGGTTGTAAGATTGAGGCCCATGTAGGGTTCCTCACTCAGAGCAGAAAATGCCTGAGATTCTCTTCTTCTCCTTCTCTCCGGAATAATAAGTAAATAAATAAAATATGTTTTAAAAATATGCACTATTGTTACATTTGATGTCAATCAAGAAAAAAAATCCAAACAAGCTGTGTGCTTTATTTAAAATATCATTTAAATTTATATGGAAAAACAAATTCAAAGCAATCAAAATAAACTTTTTGAAGACTGATTGTAAAGCCTGGCTAATCAAGACAGTATTGAGGCTTAAATTAAAGTATTTTCTTCCACAGAGTATTTGCCTTTGTTTCTGTCATGGAGTTAATGATACTGCCAATCAGAAATTTCTTCAGATTCTTTACTCTGGGGTTTCAGATAATAAAGGTAAGTGGATTTTAACCCGAAATCTGAGTGCACATTTGTGCTTAAAAATTTTCAGAATTTTTTTTCCTGCTTATACCAGAACCAAAATTAGACATGTATTTTTCCCTGTTCTCAAGCTCTACTCACTGAGGAGTTTGTGCTTATGGAGTCTTAGGTCCACTTGGATGCCCCAATTTGAACTTTTTTACTGCTCCTATCCTTGGCTTTGTCATTTGTCCTTTTACTTGGTAAATCCCAGTCTCTAGTAGCCAAGGATAAACACAATAGATAAAATCAACACAAAGGCTGTTTTGGAGTTTTGTTTTTCTTTCTTTTTTTATCTCTAATGGATTCCTAATTTAAAAAAATAAAATCACACTTCTGAAGTACTGCAGTAATTTTGCATCATCTCAATTTTAAATACATATATTCCAACAATTTTAAGAGAATTGTATCAGAGAGGTTTCACCATATTTCCAGTTAAATGTTGAAAATGAAAATCCAAACCCTTATATTTTAGGAAAGCTAAAAACCCCTCTAATGCATATGATATAAGGGGAAAGATAGAGGTGGGGTGTTTGTATGTGTGTGTGCATAAAACAGTGTAAAAATTTTTCTTCAATAGTTTTTTCTTTAATATCCTTTTGTCTTCTATTCTAAAAATCAGGTCATATTTATTATTGACTTGAAACCTGGATTTTATATTCTGTAAAGTGACTTTCTCAATATTTTCTACTACTGAATGTTAAGTAATGAGAGAATATTGTCACTAGTGTTGATCATGTCAGAGTAGCTTTTCATTCTTTCAAATATACTTATTAACTCTTCAATAAAATTGAGCAGTTGGAACATGAAATTCTCTATTCCTGAAGTGAGGTTTATTTCTGAAAGATTTTATACTTGTTAGAAGTACCGCTCATAAATATTATTTTGGAAAATTAGTAAGTAATGCTAATGAAGAGTAAAGAATGTAATGGGTGTAATGGAGGAAAATGAATGTGTCATTTGACACCAAATGTGTCATTTTATCAATTATAAAAAATGTGTGAAATTCCTAATGCTGTTTTTTTTTAAACGCTCATTACTGTTTTAGAAAAAAGAATTAATATAATGTAACTTTAGCATGAAAAGAAATATTGCTCATTAATAGGGATTTATCAGATAAAAAGGTGCTTAGAAGGGATCATATAATTTGGGAGAAGCTATGGCTTAGCTAGAAGACTTACCTTGACTTTTCACATATCAAACATATCATGTTTACTTGTAATGTACACATTTATCTGGGTCAATGATGAACTCAGTCAGTTTGACAGGCATCATATAATACAGTCAACAAAATCTAGAAAAAGGCTTTTCAACATGAAATGATGTCATAATGCATTAAAACGCACATATAGATCATTTGACAGATGCTTTAAATCTCAGGCTATTTATTTTAAAATAAGAAATACATATAATGTTTTTAAAGCAAGATGTTATTTATAGTGTGCTAAGTGCTATGTCTTTGCTCTGGTATTTTCAAGTTCTGTAAAGTCCTCAAACATGGTAAGATATTCAGAGTTTCTCCATCTTCTAAGGTCTACTTTGGGTTGAGAGCTTGAAGAAATGGCAGTTGCTCATCTTTCCAACTTCATCCAGAACTTTTTTCACTCTTTTTTTTCTTTTTGCTACTCAGCATCCACTAGTTTGCTTCATACATTCTGACTATATCTTCTCTTGCTCTTTGGCTGGATCATTATTTCCATTTTCTTTATAGGAACATTCTTGAAACTCCCACTCCTTTTCCTGATTTTCACTCCCTTTAGATTGTTTCTAATATCATATTTTGAGGGATACCCACCATATTCATATATCTAAATCTATCAATAAAATTTCATCTGGCCAGACTAGGGTCTTCTTAAAATTAGAGGATTCAAAACTAAACTCACTACCTTTCTTTTAAAATTTGTTCCACTTAACTGATGTCCTTATCTTTATTATATCATTATTCTTTAAAGACATGAAATTTTTTTTAAAGATTTTATTTATTTGAGAAACAGAGAGGGAGGCAGAGACACAGGCAGAGGGAGAAGCAGGCTCCATGCAGGGAGCCTGACGTAGGACTCGATCCTGGGTCCCCAGGATCACGCCGTGGGCTGAAGGCAGCGCTAAACTGCTGAGCCACCTGGGCTGCCCAAAGACATGAAAATTTAAAACTATCTTTAATGATGCCTTTTGTTTATATTATTATATTATTCACTTTCTCCATTGAATTAATTATAAAGATATACTGATTTTTTTTTCAATAAATTCACATGCTTCTGTATCATACATTTCCACTGTTCCATCCAATCGCAGTCTTCAAACTCTCCTTTCCTTGGAGTATGAATCCTATGCAATACATCCTTTTGCTAGCATGAGCTTCCTAAAACACTGCTCATATCATTATCATTTCCCTCTTTAAACATTCTCTAGAGTTCTTCATTCCTATATTTATAACACCCAAGTGTGATAGTATATCACTCAAGTATTTTTTATTTACCAAGATTATCTTCAACTTTACCTTTGAAATATATTAACTCTGAGCAAATTGCAAATTCTACTTTTGCTATGGTCCTGTTATACCTACCCCACTCTACCTCCATACCTTTATTTTGCTAATCCCTCTGCCTGGAATATACATTAATAATTGTACTGGGAATAATGCTTTCATTCCTACCTATTGAAAAGAGTTCATTTATTTTTTTTCTTAATGACAAATAGCATGTATCATCTCTATAAATCTATTCTGAATATATTAATCAGAAGTAATCTCACCTCATTCTTATCCTAAACAACACTTGATAGAAGAACTATTTTGCCCATGTCATTTCTAAGTTTCATATTATGGGAACCATTTGTAACTATGTCGCCTACAAGAATCACTTGAACGCAGAAGAGGGTCAAAAGATTAATTAAAATAAGTATCTTTTAGGAAGTAATTCTTGCTTGTGAAAGCATGTGGTTGTTTCTAACCTGTGTGGTTTTGTCTTTGCAGAGTTGTTGATTACCTCAGGTGCTTTTCAGTAAAAGAGAAAACATTATAGCCTCCACGAAACATTTTGGAGGAAATCTTTAACAAAGAATATTAATGTTTTTTCCACATCTGATTTCCCACCTCTCCTCTTTTATTTTTTAAATGCTAGAATGCCTCAATAGTAAATCTTAGCACTTAAAAAGCTAGTACAGGCATTCAAATGTTAGCCTTATATTTGGAGCCCTATATTTTCATTTCAATGTGGCTGCTACTAACAAGCTCTCTGATCTAGAGCAGTCATTCTGCTATGTGCCTGATTGCCCTCTCCTTAAAATAAGAAACTAGGCTATATTATCTCTCAGTTGCCTTCATATTCAGAATTCTACAATTTTTTAAATTATTAAAAGCCGTATTGAAATGTACAACTTAAGTCAAATCTCTTAGGAATTCAGCTGAAACTATAAGCAAGTACACAACAATCTAATAAGTTCAAAGAATCTTCTCTATCAGGCAACCAGACAGAGTGGTTTATCATGGTCACAGTGAAAGCTGCAACCCTTTTCCAGTTGGGTGGAAGCCACCAAATAAACTGATCTTGCTCAGCCATGGCCAGTGCTGACTCAGGCCTTTAATACAACTAGCAAGTATCAATGCACATATAAGTTATGATTTAGATCTAGTACAACCATTAAATGCCTTTGAAAATGATGACTAGGAGGCATTTCAAGAGGCCAATGCAATTCATCCCTGGAAGAGCTTACAAAGCAAAACTTAATGTCTTTTACCTTCAATCCTTGTTGAAACTGAGTTTGAAATCAGTGTATAATTAGAATCAATATTTGATTTTTCTTATAACAAGAACCTATTTAGGGATTTATTTAGTGCTAGAGAGAAAGAGAGAGATCAGAAGACTTTTATATAAAAACATTTGTATACCCATTGCAATGCTCTCCATACTTCCTCATGAATGGTTTGCACACTGCTATACGATGCCAGGTTTTGGTGAGTGTGAAACATATCCTGACAGTTTAATTGAAATAACTATTGAGCATGAAGAGAAAACACCTGTTGCAAAGGAAATCAACAACAACAACAAAAATCCCTGCTGAATTTTTCAGACAAGGTAGAGAAAATCAGGACTGTATTCAATCAAAATGAATTAATTAATGTATCAAATGGGAGAAGTGTTTTCCATATTTAGGCATTGAGAATTATTGCTGAAAGACTATTACTGAGCCTTGGACAAGTTACACTTCCTGATCCTCAGATGGTTTTTTTTGCTTGACTTGTTGGAGTCTTGTGAGAATCTACTGAGATTGTAGAATATAAATCTTATATACCCTAAAACACTCAGTATTAAATATCAGCTGATTTGAGAGACATGTAGAAATCAGAATATTTTAATAGAAATCTGAATTTGTGATTGCTTTAGAAAAAATCTGCAGTGTCAGAAGACCTGTATTTCCTTTTCTCTGCATGCCAAAACTATGCTAGAGCTGAGTAGCTAGTTTAAGAGTTTAGCATAATTTTGCGTTATGCCATGCTGCCAAACACAGACCAGCTTCATCTTTTGCCACTGGGTCCTTAAACACATTTTTCATGTGATGCTCAGGATAGTTACTCTGGGGAATTTCTATTATTTAAAAACTTAACAGAATACATATGTTTAAAAATATTTTTAAAATACCTCATATATTCCCATGTCACTTTTAAATTTCCTATAGTTGATTGGGGTAAAGGTATTTACTATAGGGTCACTAATTCCATCCTCATTTTTCATTTAGGGGTTCCTATATTTCTAGGATATAGAGAGTATGTATGTGAGGGAGTAATATATATATTAAAACTGATGTAATATATTATCAGCAAATACAAATAAATAATTTGAAAAATTCACTCTAGATGGATATATCTTTCACATGGATCTTGACTTTAATTCTCAGATTTTATATTGCAGTAAAAATATTAAACAAATAACTGCAAATTTACCATCCTGTATCTGTTTGATGTTTATACTCTGCCTTATTTTCTGATATAATTTAGAATAAGAAATTCAACTGTTGAAAGTAAAAACAAATAATAGAACAAAAAGACCCTTTCAGAATATAAACAAAATGAGGACAGAATATGTTATAGATTGTGATGATAAGAGGGGTACATAGGTGGCTTAGCTGGTTGAGTGCTGGACTCTTGATTTTGGCTCAAGTCATGATCACAGGGTCCTGGGAAGGAGTCCCAAGTCCAGTCCAGCTCCAGCTCAGTGGAGAGTCTGTTGAGGATTCTCTCTATCCCTCTTCCCGTTCTTTCCCACTCGCACACGTGCACACCTTCTCTCCCTCTTTCAGAAAGAAAGAAAGAAAGAAAAAAAGAAAGAAAGAAAGAAGAAAGAAAGAAAGAAAGAAAGAAAGAAAGAAAGAAAGAAAGAAAGAAAGAAAGAAAGAAAGAAAGAGAAAGACCACAAGTATGGCAGCCTGTTAGGGCCCTTTGAAAGGATGTACTCTTCTCATTTGACTAATTCTAATGAGGTTGATTCTAGTATTACAAGTTGCTTAGAAGCCAGTTAGAATCTTGAAAAATACATCTCTGAAACAGAGAAATGTGTATTGTAGGATATCATTTGTCTCAAAAAGTTAAGAAAAGTATTTATGTTGTTTTATATTACACATACATGACATACACATAATATCTCTCAAATGATATAAAAAAATCTTTTAACATTGGTTGTATCTGGAGAGGTGACTGCATTTCCAGAGGACATAGTGAATGAAAGAATTTTTATTGTTTTATTTTCAATATGTGTTGAATTTTGAACTCTGAGTTTATCACTATTTCAAAAACATAGAAGTTAGCAAAATAAACAGAAAGAACAAAGCAGTTGACCTGATTTCATTTAATCAGTTTTCTATCAATTATGTACTCAGCTGAAATTTTTAACCCAGATGAGAAATGCTGTTCAATTGGATCATGATTAGCAGCCTTTTATAAAAATAGGTAAATGTAATCTCAGAAAGAGTAATTACTTTTGGAAAGCAATCTTTAATTATTATAATAATAATTATACATATTATAATATACATAATAAATAATATATAGAGATATCTACAAATAATCCTTTTTAGAAGGTCAGAATAAAACTCCTTGAAAGATGTGCCTGATGAAAACCACATTATTGGAGACATTTTCAGATACAGTTATTTCCATATCAAATGCCACTTCTGAGCTGAAATGAATCAAACTTTTTAAAAAATACATAGTTAAGGATTAAATTTTCAAAAAAATAAAAATACTTTTGAAATATGATTATGAGTTAATGAAATAATTATTATAAATAAAATAGAGAAATAAATACATGTTATTTGCAAAAAAAATTGAAAAAGCAAATGTATATTCTCCTTGTCTCTATTCTATATAAGATTGCTAAAATACAATTTTTCAAAAATGTTCTGATACAAACTACGGTATTAAGGTATGGACTCAATGTGTATTGAGTTATGATGTCTTGAATTTGTTTAAACTATTTCTGCAATGTCTTGAGAAAAAACAACTAAGGGCAATGTTCTTTATATTTGTCTTGATCAACTGTGTGTGTGTGTGTGTGTGTGCATGTGCACGCTTGCTTCTTGATTGGCGGATGGTGACTGTCATCACTTTGAGACATTATCAGTTATGATCTCTTCTAGTATGTTGCTGGTCAAACTCATTCTCCCCTCTCTAGTACTTAATACACCACTGTTTGACCTTTCTGCTAAAATCGTCTATTATTCTTTGCTATTGTCTGTTTTCCTTCCTTTTGTTTCTCTAGGCCTATACATGAAATTGACTTATTTCACAGCTCTCCAATCTTCTTTCAGTTCTGTCAAATTTGTTATTAAGCTAATTATCCTCAAATATCCATATTGTCTTTTTGTAATAAATTCTTTGTGTACCTTAAACATACACAATACATTAGTTATATCTCATCAAAGCCGAACTTTTAAAAAAATGATATGCGACATTTCAAATGCAATTTAAAAAATTATTGTAACTTTGAACAGGTTAAATAAAATTTCTTTTTTAATGAGAAGAATATAAACTCTTATTGATGAGAAGTAGGAGTGAAATGTGAGAACACATAAAGAAAATGCAAATCTAGTGATATCTTTTCTGCTTCCTTTTTTACCATCAAGAAAACTTTGACCTAAAAATGTTTCAAGACAAATTAATCATCATTTCCATATTATGTCCTTTATATAACAGACTGTGAATGGCAGACAGGGAACCTATTCAGGCTTAACTCTCACTGAAACCAAAAGGGTGCAAACTTGGATTTGTTTCTAAGGTCTCAACATCGTGATTCCCCTTGCAGTCTTTCTCCTTCTTAGGAGCAAAAGATCATAGTGACCAAACCCACTTAGAGGAAGAAAAGTAGTCCAGAAAGTAGAAGAGTAGAAAAAGAATACTAAAGAAAAACTTAAAAAGAAGAATCCTTTGCAGAAAATTGATCTCCTAAGGTGTAAGATCCATTGTGGTAAAGTAAGTTTGAGCTACAACAATTTCTTATTCTTCAATCATAATCATTCACACATGTCAGATGAGTTAAAATAATATTTGACTTCTACACAGAAACCACCAATGCAGATTTTTCTAGGTATTACACATGAAAACACACTTAGATGTTTCCTATGATCTTTTCACCTACTTCAGTCAATGTTAATATTTAAATACTTTCTCAATCTTCTCCCCAAAACACCTTTTATTCTACATTCTTGTGAAGCATGAATAAAAGAGAAATGAAATTCTGTTTACTGGAAATGGGTTACAAATCAAAATAACTTTCACAACCCCCAGGCTATGTACAGAGAAGACAACTGGATTTGCAGTTTTGAATGAATTAATTGGTTCCTTTACTCAACGGAAATGTGCAAATCTAATAGGCAAAATAAGACATATCTATGTTCTAATTTTATCTGTAACACAATTTTGGGGGAGATATTAATCTCCCAACCTAAGTTTTCTAACTACTGAAAAGGAATAATAACATTTCCAGTTGCATAGAGTTGTTATGAGCATTTAATAAATATAAAAGTTTATAGTGTACCTAGGTTATCACATGCATTTTTTTATTTTTAATAACAGTATGATTGATTATTATTTTTTTAAATTTTTATTTATTTATGATAGTCACAGGGAGAGAGAGAGAGGCGCAGAGACACAGGCAGAGGGAGAAGCAGGCTCCATGCACCAGGAGCCCGACGTGGGATTCGATCCCGGGTCTCCAGGATCGCGCCCTGGGCCAAAGGCAGGCGCCAAACCGCTGCGCCACCCAGGGATCCCTGATTGATTATTTTAATACATTTAATTTAGTTATTAAAATGCAAAAAATACAGAAAAGTTAGAGAATAGTGTAATTCTTTGAATGGCTATTGTTCAGAATAAATCCCTTTTAAAGATCTGTTATTTGCTTGGAGTTCTCTCATTTTTTAATAAAAGTAAAATATGATTATACAAAATTCAAGTAAGTGGAAGAATAGAAGAATAATAAAATGAAAACAGTATATATCACAACAGACAAATTGGTACCATTTACTTTGGATGAAGTTTATTACAAATAGAGCTAGAGATAGGAGTTTTGGTTAAAAATACATTAGTCAAGTTTAAAATCTAGGTTGGCTAACATCTGAGCCTGGGATATCTCTTTAAAGAAAGTTTATTTTCAATATCTCTGATTTCTGAGAAGATGTGGTCTTATATTTCCAGGTTATGATTTTTAATTTTTATTTCATACTATAAAACAGCTATTGATACCAACTGATATCAATCGTTGCCTTTGGTTTATAGCCCATTATTTTCAATTACTTGTGTTGCTTTTATTTTATGTCTTAATAAAATACCTTTTTCACCTTTAAATTACTGTTTTCTTATCTAGCCAACATTCCTGATGCTCCTAAAATTTAAACACTTTCTGAAACAATTTATTATAATCATTCACATATAATAACCACCAGGACAAGAGTATGTCTTAATTTATACAATATTCAGTGCTTATGGATGTCGTCCTCTCAACATTATATATAATAAAGAAAACATATACATTTCCAAAAATCCTACATTGTAATAGCTGCTTCTGCTTGGTTATGCTTATATAAAACCTATAGAATTGCTCTGAACATTTCTAGAGATTTTAGAATTTTTCCTATCCTTTTGGTCAAAGTGACAAAATACCATGACTTACCATCAAACTGTATGAATTTTCTCCAGATACTGTGTTACAAACAGTAGAAAATATTGGTCTAATTGGGCTTCTTTGTAAACTCCTCATGGCTGAACAAGTTTGATTAAAGTGTATGGTGATGGTTGAAACCATAATCTAAGATCTATATGATAATCTTTATACTATATATAATAATATATATAATGCTATATATACACATACTTCATGTAGTAGCTGTTAAATTCTATATGTATGTTTTTAAATAAGAATATATATGGAAGTAATATATAATTATGTTTGTCTATACATATGCACACATATATCCTTGATGATCTTATATATGTCTTTAGAAGTGTAGGGAATCTAAGAGCAAGCCAATTATCTTCTCTTAATGTGCACATAAAATAACTAGGTCCAAAGAAGCATCTTCCATATGAACAAGGGTCATGCTTGTGACAAAATGGTTCAAAAACTGAGTGAGCATCTTGACATCTCACTAATCCCTCCTCCTCTCATTCTTGTTTTACCGTCTTGGCTTCTCACTTTCTTTCCTTTTCCTTAGATATAGGAAAAACTTCTCTTACTTAACATTTATTGATTGATTGACCACCATGAACTGTGCTAGTGCTATTTTTGCATGTAATTCTATTTATTGAGGTTTGTTTTTCCATCTTACTAAATAATTTTTGAATGGTACTTTTAAACTAAAATTCTCCAAATGACTAATGATTTTACAAAAGCAAAGACAGAACAAATCTGTTTTGAGTCAGAGATATACCAATGGATTTAACAGAATATGAGTTTCTTGATAAGATTTTAGATTCCAAATTGCAACTAACCTTTAAAAACTACCATTTATTAAAGTTTAAAGTGACATCAAATTAGATCTGCAACTATCTCGTAAGGTTATTAAAGTACTCCCTCCTCTTTTTCCCAATTACATGTCTGTGTGAGCCTAAATTTTCTTTATAAACCTGAAGCAAACAAAATATCACAACAGATTGAATGCAGAAGCTACGATGAATATCTTGCTGTCTTAAACTATACATTAAAGACAAATGTCAGTTTATAAAACAATGTCACAACTCTCATGAAAATTATTATTTGTTTTGGAAACTGTATCATATTTTTCATTAAAATGTTAATTTTATTATTTATGAAATGTGCTTATAATTATTATATTTAAATGCAATAATGAATATTTTAAAGTTTCTCAGTGTTAATTTCTAGTAAGGTAAAGATCAATAGATCTAACTTACAAAATCAAAAACTGTTTGTATTCCTTAATGATTTTTAAAAGTGAATCTAAAACCAGGATGCCTGATTAAGCATTTGACTCTTGATTTCATGTCAGGGTCATGACATAGAGCTCCATGCAGGCTCTGTGCTCAGTGGGGACTGTGATTGAGATTCTTTCTCCCTCTCCCTTCCCCCACTTATGGATACTCTCTCTCTTTCAAATAAATAAATCATTTTTTTAAAAAGTGAATATAAAACCAAAAGTTTGAGAACTACTGTTTCAAACTATCCCCAAATAAAACTGTAATTAGAAATTGAATAGTTCATCATGGCTGACAAAGGGATATGTCCATGTGCTGGCCCCTTTTTCACTACTGGCCCCTTCTCATATGGAGATTTGATATATTTTCTAAAATTAATCTACTTTCAGTGAAGCCCTTAGTATTTTCTTGCCCAGTATGACATTTTTCCAATCCAAATTCCCTCCCAATTATGGATGCTGGAATTTGATTGGTACTGTTTCTATTGTTTCAATATCTGAAATATATTTATCTATATCTATAGCTAAAGAGAAAGATAATATACAGATGCTAGGCACAAAGAAAGCATAAGTTTAACAAATTCTTTTTGATTGATTTAAGATTGGTTTATTGTAATAAAGTAGACTATTTAAAATCATAAATTCTATCACTCCTAGAGTCGTTGTTATAAGTATATTCATGCATTCATTTTAAGACTTTAGTTTTTTTCTTCACGCATGATGGAATGGGTTGAGGACATAATGTGCTAATGTCCAATGTAATGATTTGAAAACTAGATTTCTACAACTCAAAGGAAGAAATAATAAATGAAATACTAGAACATTCTGGGAACACTATCAAGAAATCATTTTAAATGTTGGGTTTATTTGTTGATTTTCACTGAGTGTAAATCTGTATGAAAGATCAGAATCCTTTTAACACAGGATGCTTATTTATTGGGACTGTGAAACAATACCTTTGACTGAATTGACTCATCTCCAGAACAAGACTTAAAATATGTAAGGGTCTGTAGGGGGATGGGCGAATTAGGTGATGGGGATTGAGGAGGTCACTGGCTGTGGTAAACACTGGGGGATTTATGGAAGTGTTGAATCACTGTATTGTACACCTGAAACTAATATAACACTGTATGTTAACTGACCAGAATTAAAATAAAAACCTTAACAAGTAAAAAAATAAAATTCATGAGGGTTAAGTATCTGATTATCCAGTTTGGTTAAAATAGAATTTTAAAGGTTGATACATAAATTTGATTAGAATTCAGTGATGATTATTAATATCATTTATTTTCTAGTAGATCACCTTTCTTACCCAAAGTGATACCAATGTAGGATAAGATTTACTCTTGCTCACTTTGGAAGCACATATACTAAAATTGGATAATATTTACTCCAACAAATATTTATTGTGGATGCCCCAGTTAGTGTAGTATGTTCTGGGACTTAAAATAAAAT
The DNA here is from genome assembly GCF_003254725.2 of Canis lupus dingo. Lineage (NCBI taxonomy): Eukaryota > Metazoa > Chordata > Mammalia > Carnivora > Canidae > Canis > Canis lupus. The sequence continues at coordinate 17,465,503 of NC_064246.1, read as the reverse complement.
TAACATTTTAGAGAAACAGTATCCATAATGGCAATATAAAAGGATATCTGAGTATATTTTTAATTTATGAAATTGTAGACACAAATAAACTACAAAATTCCCACATCTTTTTATTTCTGCTCTAGATGTATCCTAAGAATGTGGGAGGAACAGCAATGATTTTTTTTTTAAAGATTTTATTTATTTATTCATGAGAGACACAGAGGGAGGGAGACAGAGACACAGGCAGAGGGAGAGGCAGGCAGAGGGAGAAACAGGCTCCATGCAGGGAGCCTGATGTGGAACTCAATCCTGGGTCTCCAGGATCAGGCCCTGGGCTGAAGGCGGTGCTAAACCGCTGAGCCACCTGGGCCTCCCCTAATAGCAGTGATTCTAGTAAGCTACAATGTGATTATTGTTAATGACTCATTTGCCCATATTTATGAATGTTTACTATTAGAGTTGAAAATAAAACTCCAGATGCAATTTAAGAAATAAACCCAAGTAACCTGATGTCACATTTCCTGTCAAAATAATTTCCTTGCATATTATAATTGCTACTTTCCTTTCCAAAATGGCAGAGATACAATAGCAGCCGTATAAGTAAATTTATTTTAAAAAATAATTTCTATCCAATAAAGGATAGAATAATGTTAAAGTTCAATAACTATTATTTTATTAACTACTTAAGATTGGATCATTTAATAATATTTTTAAAGCAAAGTTTTTCCTATGAAAAAAATCCTGGAAAACACAATTTTAATCAGTATTTTTTGCAGACATTCAATAAATATTTACTTGGCACAAACGCAAGGGGTAAGAATGAGCAGGAAGCTGAATAAGAAATTCCTTCCCACAGAGAGTTTAACATCTAATAAACTTCATTCCCTTATTTTCTTTTTCAATAGGTCAAAATCATATTGGATTGGTTGTGGCATCAAAAGTGAATTCTTCAAATATACTTCACAACTTAGTACTTGTAAAAATAGATTTTAGGAAAGTGCTTCTGAATAATGGGGAAAAAACTCTACAACTGGATAGACTAAAGTCAATAATTATTTTTTCTTTTGATCTATTTTTAACATTTCTAAAATAACAAAAGCTGTTTCTAGAAAGTGAATTATAGTTTTCTGTTCACTGAATTTGGTGAATAAAGAGTTAAATCCACTCTGATTTTAATTCCTCATCCTTTTCTTTTTGCCAGAAAAAAGAAATTATGAATAAATAAGTTCCAGAGAGAATTCCAGTATTCACAACTCTTTTAAAAATATTATCATTTACCCAACATTTTTTTTTACCATATTTTCATTTACCCTAGGTAAAATATACAGGAAGACAAGTCCAAATTCATTTACTCAGCAATTACTGAACATCTACAATGTGGCAGGACTGCAGTATATTAGTCTTGAAAATAATAATATGAATCAACTATATTAGTTGCTTGTATCCTGATCGAGAAAAGTAAACACACATTCATCAAAATGTATTGATAAATTATGACAAGATTTAGGACATAAAAGATAGAATTCCAGCTCCTAAGAAGTTTATTAACTGATGAAGAGAAATTTAAATGTGTACAATTATAATATAGTGTGCTAAACTATAGCAAACAAAAGTGACCAACTTTCATATATTATTTAGATTTTTAGGGAAGACGTCCACAGCATTAGAAATTAATTTCTAAATATAAGGAGGCAATACTGTGAATACAGAGTATTATAATGAGTGAGAGAAAGGATTATGTGTCTTAAGAAAGGTGTAGTAAATGCTCAGCATTTTTGGATTACAGTGATATTAGGGACATCAGACTGCATGGATGTAAATCCTATCACATAGCTTATTATTCCGTGACCTTTAGCAATTAGCCATATCATGGATAGGATTAAAAATAACAGTATCAACCACAAAGGGTTATTTTAGAGACAAAGCATAGTAATATACATAAGGTAATTAAAACTGCCAAGCACCCTTCAACTACTAAATAAATACTATCCATCATTATTGGAATGATGAACATAGGATATCATTTTCAAGTGGGGAAGAAGTAGGATTTAAAAAAAAAAAAAGCTCAAATACATAGTACCCAGATCTTGGGTTCTAAAATGAACCCTAGGTAGGACTGGGCAGACATGTAAAATATGAGCCTAAAGCATTTGCATTGACAGAAAATAAGAAGGTACACAAAAAGAAACAAAACACAAACAATCGGGGCAGCCTGGGTGGCTCAGCAGTTTAGCATCACCTTCAGCCCAGGGTGTGATCCTGGAGACCCAGGATTGAGTCCCACATCGGGCACCCTGTGTGGAGCCTGCTTCTCCCTCTGCCTGTGCCTTTGCCTCTCTCTGTGTCTCTCATGAACAAATAAATAAAATCTTAAAAAAAAAATCTACAAACAATTAAACCCACAAACCTCACAATGATGGGGGTATAACAAAGAGACACAAGCCAATTGAAAGAATTTCCAAGGATTGTAAACTGGGAAAATTTTAGCAACAAAGTAAATAAAGTATTATTGGGTTATAACCCAAGGAATAAAATAAATATCCATGAGTCCATACTGACATAAATAAACGAATGGATACATAAAGAGATGATATTCCCTTTTCTACAATGTGTGTAAACACTGTGTCCTCAAGAGGTAGAGTATGAATCCCACTCCTTTAGGTATGGGCTCCAAACAGTGATTTCTTTATAAAGAATATAATATGAGAAAAGGGAGAAGAGTCACTTTAAAGTGATTAAACATGACAAGCACTACGCAGGTGAATATGAACAGTATTAAGCCATTTTAATAATATGTACAGTTGATCTAGCTAGATAAAAATGGCACTGTCCTGTGGCCGTCTTCCCAGGAACATACACCTGAGCCTAATCATAAGAAAAGCATCAGACAGACCCTAGTAGTGGGACTTTATTAATGTCAAACTAGCCTACTAAGGTGAGATGTGCGACTGCCACCAAACTACTGCCCAAAAAATACTCATTAATTGACTCTAATCACATCTCCATTACTGTTCTTGTAAAATGTGAAAAGAGCCCAGATATGTAATATTCATCTTGTGACTTAAAAAAAATCTGTGGTCTTCAAAAATGTTCTTTTAAAGGTACTCCTATTCCCTGGATCGATTTACGACTCAATTAGAATGAGTTATGTTTATAGATAACAGAGTGGGAATAGTAACACATATGAAAAGAAAAAGTTAGTGGAGAATGAAGAACATTGGAAATGAGAACCCAGTTTAGAAAAAAAAAAAAAAGTCAGGAAAAGTAGACAATGGTGTGGACAAACAGAAAAAGGATAACCTGCTACGAATTGTCTTTGTAGTTCTATTCACATCCTCAAGTGTTGTGTCTGTGTGTGTGTGTGTGTGTGTGATTTGTTTTGTTTGTCATAACCTACCTAATAAGAGATGTCTTTAGTATTTTCAATTACCTAAGGATGAATCTTAAAAGCCCAAAGTGAGATACTTTCACGAGTGAGTCATGCAACATATTTCTTTATGAAGCAAATACACTTCAAAAACTTAAAGGTAACTGTTTCTGAATCAATATATATTTGAACTGCAGTACTAGAATTCCATAACAACAGAAAAGTAGAGAGTAGTTTGTACTCCTTGAACCCTAAACTTGTGTCCATGGATTTTCAGTTAATAGTTATCTCAACCTGCTACGTATTAATACATAAACTGTCTAGTGTATCTTAAGACTTTGAATTTGAAATGTATTGATACAATAAGCTTTTGAAAATCTGTTGACTGCCTGCTGAAAACCATTTCCAAGAGAGAAACATTTCTCAAAGTATTCTCAGTAAGCAAAGATAAAGTGATGTTAATTCAAAAGCAGGGACTATGTGAAATGTTCTGTCCTCTATCCCTCTCCTTCAACTCACAAATCTTAACTTAGGAAAGGCTGGGAAAAGTCTTACTTGCTTTTCTTTAATTGTTACTATAGCCTTTTCATGAATCTATTGGACATGATATCCAATTTATTTTGTAAATAATAATATCCAGTGGAACTATGTTCCATATTATGCATTTTGAGCAATGCTGTTCTAGCAGAAATGTAACTTTAATTATGAACTAAGAAAAAAAAAGAGCTTGAAGCTAATCTTGGGGCAGCAATGCCTTACTAAATTGTAAAATGGGCAAATCCCTTAAGGCTTCTGTATTGCTTTCTTATCCAGGTAATTCTAATTTACCTTAATACCCTAAAGATATGTGATTTTATCTTTTTTCAGAGTTGTAAACTCATGCTAAAGAAAAGTTTCCATTTACTCCTCATGTTATTGCTTACATGTTTTTTGGTTCATCTGTACCATTCATGGTTATTTATTTTTTAAAATTGAGGACCACTCTAAGTTGCCAACTTATATTTTAGAAATACGGGATTAACCATAACAAGCAAAACCTATCATATCATTTCATTATATTTTAACACTAAATTCTTGGAAGAATGCAAATTTAAGAACAAGGAACAAAATTATACTGAATAAATATATCCATTGTAATGTTTTTCTATTTGCTAGCAACCAACTTTATAAGAGACTGATGCCAAGCCAGTTATTTCAACTTTTTAATTTAATTTAGCTAAGAATTAAGTATGATGCTTTTATATATTAACCCTTTCTGTATTTTGGACCCTATTAGAACAATGTGTCAGTAACAGTAAACACTTCAACACTTGAAATATTATAGCACTGATGATAATCCAAGGAGTATGGTTTCTCCTCCTCCTCCTCCTTCTCCTTCTCCTCCTCTTTCCTCTTCTCATTCTCTTTCCCATACTATTTTGCCTTCTCTTTCTCTTCCTTCTGTTTCTCCTCCTCCTCTTCCCTTTCTTCCCCTCCTCTCCCTCTCTCTCTCTCCCTCTATCTCTCCTAGGAGAAGTCTCTGAGCTTTACTTAGACACAGGAACCATGGCTGCTAATTTTCTTCATAGTTATGGCCTCATGACTAAATTGGGAAAATGATATCTTGTAAAAAAGTCATACATGCAATTTACAGGTTACCTCTTTAAAAATGAAGCCTCTTGCCTTAGACATCCTCTTCTATCCCATGGGCAGGAAGGTATACATGGCAGTGTGCCAGCTTTAACCAATGGGTCAAGGACAACTCCTTAGGAAATGGCACAGTACCAAAATAAAAGAAACACAGGTCCTTGAATGAACTTATAAGGAAGAACCAGGGTTTTATTTCTAAAGACATGTTGTGATTTTGCGAGTTGAGTCTATGGGAAGCCATTCATGGATACACATTGATGAGCTGCTTGAATGAACTGCTTAACTTGAGATTTCTGGTAACTCGCCTGTGGAGAGAAAAACATCAGTCTTTTTTAACTTGAGTAATGGAGCATTTGGGAAATATGCATGGAAAAAAAAAACCCAGAAAACAAAATGACCTTTATTTTTGGTTGAACTTGACAAAATATAACGTCTAACACTTCTCCTGGGATAGCTACATATCTGTGGGGCTCTGTACAACCTGAAAATGTAGGATCTCTTTTTTTTTCTTAAAGGAAATAAGAATTTTAAGATGGTGACAACAGAATATTAAGCCAAGCACTGAGTCCCTGAAACTGGCCATTTTCCCATCCCTTATATGTAAATTGTGGAATCTATTAGTCAGGATATTGGATTTCTTATGCCATCACAAAAACTTTCCTGACCTTCTTCTTATTTGTCAAACACTGTGTGTTCTTGAGCCCAAGAGAGTTTGAGAAGTATCTAGGCATAGTCTGTGTCCTGACCAAAGTTTGTATAATTAATGAGAGTAAGAGGAGAATCTTTACTATAAGCTGAAAAGCAAATCATAAATAGAGAACCAGGAAGGGCTTAAGCCACACTCATATTGACCTTTTTCCCTTTCTTACCAAACAAAGTACTCCCCTGGGCTGATGTGAGTGATGGGATGGACTACAGCAGTATATTCTCAATGTTTTAAATAAAGAAAAGCCTCTATTCTGTGGACTGGACAGTGTACACTATATGGATTGAAGCATCTCTATATTTACAAAATTCTGTTCACTTACCCCATTAACTTTACCAAGCATTGGTCATTTGGTAATAAAATCCTTAATAAGCATGGGACACATGGGAGATTCCTGGTCAGCACCAAGAGTACTGGAGTTAAAGTGTTAGTGTAAGAGTTAAAGAATAGTCTTTATTCATTCCTTTCTTCTCTCCAAATTTTCAGTCAACTGAATAATTTGGATAAGAGTCTACAGGAATCAAAACATCAGTTTTTTGTTTGTTTGTTTGTTTGTTTGTTTGTTTTTAACGGTAGCACTAGGATTTATTAAACTGTCTTAGTAAAGGCGCTGGGGCTTGCCCATGGTGCTCTTGATGTATAAATCCAGATATTTGCCGATTCTTGAGCAAGGACACTAGGAAATTGACAGCTAAGTGGATGTTGTACAGGAGCTCATCATCTGTCATCTTCACGTGGCCAACAGCCACTGCCAGGCATACCACCTTCCTCATCTGGGATTTGATGGTGGACTTCACTTCATCCACTTTGGCCACCATGTTCTCATTGTGGGTCAGCAAGGAAAGAAACTTGCCAGCTTTATTCAGGCCTGGACCCAGGATTCGTGGGATCTGCTTGATCAGAGATTCTGAAGCCAAAAAGGCATCATACCATCATACCTCTTGGCCAACTTCTTGACTAAAGAAAAGTTTAGTTATTTAAAGTTATTTAATAAAAAGTTTTTTTTAATTTTTGTTGAGTTTCTTCAGCACCTCAATGTCCATGTGGGGAATAGTCATTGCCTTGGCCTCAAAGGCTACTGGTCCCCCAAAACACACACGGAGAACTTGGGTTGGGGGTTGGGGTAGACTTAAGCCTGACGGTGCCCGAGAAGCGTCTGTCCTTCTGAGTGTCATAGTTCTTCAGGCTGATCTGCAGCTCCACCATCTCCATAAACTTCCAGCCTGTGCACTGGTTCCCATGCAGCATCCCCTTCACTGCCTCGTACAGGGTGTGGCGGAAGGCTACTGCTCATGGTAGCTTGGCCCGCAGTAACCCGCAGTTATTTTGTATATTACTAGCAGAGTTGCATTGAAGAACTTGGTTTGGACTGACCAAAATCAAATCTAATACTATTACCCCCCACCACACACACACACACACACACACACACACACACACACACACACAATTAACCTGTGGGACTTGCATGTGGGAAAATTTGGTTCTTCATAGTAGATACTTATCAAATCAGCCACACTGAAGATCTTATCTCAGACCCCGTGTCCCAAAAAGGATCAAAGAAACTAAGAGATTTGTGATTCTAACAAAGAAAAATGTGGCCAAAGGATGGCTGCTGAAACCATGACCCTCTTGTTTGAAAAAGCCAATAAACAATAAATGGAAGACTGGATATTTCTTTCTATTAAAAAGAAAAAAAATAACCCTGAATTTCCAATTTTATGAGATGGTAGGAATCTGGAGAAAAAGAAAAACAAAAAAACAAACAAACAAACAACCCAAAAAACAAAAAGCAAAACCCTCTGAGTACAGAATTGCTCTATCATTCACCTCTAGCAACTTGGCCAGGCATCTGTGTCTTACAGAACAAAAGAGCTTTTAGTTTTGTTTTTGGGGTCCCCACCCTCCGTTTTCAGATCTGCCATTGTACCAAGAATGTAGCAGCTATAGATAATATCTAAACAATTGAAGCATTATTTTCAAAATCAGACTGCAGGCTAGACTTTACTAAAACCTATTCCACAGCCATTAAGTGACTCAATTTAATCAATGGTTTCTTAGGGTGTATAACACACTCAGTTGTGGATTTTCACATTCATGTGCTTTTTTAAATCATAAAATGCAAATTATCAAATAATAAAACTGTCATACATTTTGAAGAATTATCTTGGAAAATATTTGATATAGAATATTTGTGGGTTTTTTTTCTTTTAAAGAATTGCCTTAAAAAAGGAAATAAAGAAAACAACCAAAATCTAGATTTCTATAATGCCAGGCATTTTGTCTTCAAAACCATTTAGAAAATGACTTTAGTCAGATAAAGACTTGGCATAATGAATTAGTACATTAACACTAAGAGCAGTAGGTTCCTGACTAAACTGTTATTTCTCTTGTCATTTGAGAAACTTGCCATTTACAAACTTGCTTAGGGCTTCATTTTTGAGGCAAATGAAAACAGGATTTAACTCCATGGCTTCCACTGACATTAATGGAATCCATTCATCTACCTGGTCATGCTCTGCTTAGAAATTTACACTTTAAGGCTAATATTTACTACACTATATGCTGTGAACTTGCTTTAGGAAAAAAGAAAAAAGCAAATGTAAATTGAATTCACTCACTCTTTGATTATTATTAAAATAATTTTCTTGAACATTTGATGTATTAGTGTCTTATTCATATCATACATTTCCAGGATATAGTTTCTCTTATACATACTTTGATTTTTTTTAAATCAAATGAAACAAAGATTGAGTTAAATCCTCTTTTGATTCTAATCTTCACTCCTCACCCTCAAGAAGAAACATTACTTCTTCTATTTTGAGAACTTGAAGTGTACAACATTTAGGGTACCCTCAAAATTGGGATAAATAAATTTCTCTAATATGTCAATTACACAAATGTGTGTCAAAAATATCTTTAAAAAGAAGCTTTTTAATAAATAATAATAAACTGATTTTTTCATCAAATTTCTGAATTCATATCCAATTAGTAATGTTAGCACAATTCCAAATTAAATAGGTCTTATAAGTAGAGACCTTTTAAGTAATAAACAAAAATGTATGCCTATGAAATAATATGAAATACTATTGAAATTATGTGTTCTTAAGAATATTGATTGAATTGGGAAAAAGTAACCATGGTAGATTACTATTATTGTTTGGATACTTGAAAGGGTCATACTCATACTCCTCTATTGCCATGTCTTTTGTAATGCTTTTTAAGGAGCTAGTATACCTCTTTACCCGATTGATACTGTGCTTAGCCACATGATTCACTTTGGTCAATAGTCCATGAGCACATTTGATATAATCAACATCCAAGTAGAAGCATTAAGAGCCACCATGTTTCTGTTATCTGCCCTGCACTTTTTCTACACTACAAAATCAGCATGTTCGGTATCAAGGCTGCTCAATTGTAAACCAGATCTACATCCAAACTGTTGAATCTGACGTATTATATGGTTGAGAAACAAACTTTGCTATTTATTAGGACACTGAAAATATGAAGCTATTTGTTACTGACAGATAACACAAAAAAGATTTACTTATCAGTTTTTAAAAGATTTTATTTATTTATTTGAGAGAGAGAGAGAGAAAGAAAGCGCACAAGCTGGGGAGAGGAGTAGAGGAAGAGGGAGAAGCAGACTCCCCACTGAGTAAGACCCCAAGACCCCGGGATTATGAACTGAGCCGAAAGCAGATACTTAAACAACTAAGCCACCCAGGTGCCCCTCATCATCATTTTTAAAGGTAAGATATTACAATGGCAGAATAACTGAAATTATATAAGCTAAAGAGAAGTCAAGCCATTAACAGTATTAGTAATACTTGCCACTTCCTGTCTACTCATATTTGTTTAAGCGAGGGTTTGGTTGTGATCAGATAGATGACTAACTGAATGATCACTTTTTTTCCTATTAGTATTTTAAATGGTCTCTTAGAAAATGGGTCCCACTTGGCTTTAAAATAGTGCCTTAGATTGGTGGCTATCCCTGATCTACAAATGTTCTTCCAGAAAGGAAAAGCATTTTGTAACAATATTAGAAATAGCAACATTTGGGGATCCCTGGGTGGCTCAGCGGTTTAGCACCTGCCTTTGGCCCAGGGCGCGATCCTGGAGACCCAGGATCGAATCCCACGTCGGGCTCCCGGTGCATGGAGCCTGCTTCTCCCTCTGCCTGTGTCTCTGCCTCTCTCTCTCTCTCTCTCTCTCTGTGACTATCATAAAGAAAAGAAAAGAAAAAAAGAAATATCAACATTTATCATAAAAGAAACATATTCCTTATATTGTTTTGATTCTTAAGTCACACTTAACTTTGCAAAAACAATGGTTATAAATTCTCAGTTTTATAACAAAATAGGCCTTACATAAGCCATCTTTTTTATTCTATTTATAGATGAAGAAATGGGAGTTAAATGACTTGCTAAAGAGTTAGCTATGGCCATATAGAATATTTTAGTGCCATGCATAGATGTAAGTCTTGGAATCACTATTTAATCATATCTATGTATAATTCTTTAATGCTATTAGTAATCTCTTTCAATTATCTTGAAGCTTTAAAAATGTATGTATGTATGTATCTTCGTATGTATGTATTTATTATGGAATTTACTTATTTATTTATTATGGAATTATGAGATTGACCAAGTTAACAGACTTTTAAGTGAGTAATATAATATTGCTACCCATAGGGACAGTGGGTAAAACAAATCTATTTGTGTAACTAATTTTTTTTTTACATTGATTAGGGACTCTCCATCTTCTCCTATCCTCAGTCCCTTGAAACCAGCATTCTACTATTTGTTTCTGTGAGTTTGACTATTTTACATATCTCACATAAGTGGAATTATGCAGTATTTGTCCTTCTGTGACTGGCTTATTTTACTTAAAATAATGTCCTTAATATTTATCCATGTTGTTGACCAATGTCAGGGAACTTCTGGGAATTTTATGGTTTCAAACCTAAGTTTTTTTAAAATCTATTTTGACTCGATTTCTGTGCATGGTATAAGATATGGGCCTAATGTTACTCTTTAGTATGTGGATATGAAATTTTCCCAACATCATTTTTTAAGATGATTATCTTTTCCCTATTTTATATTCTTGGTATTCTTGTTGTTTATATATGCACGGATTTATTTCTAAGTTGTTCATTCTGTTCCTTTGTTCAATATGTCTGTTTTTATAATAGCACCGTACTGGTTGGATTATGATAGTTTTAAATTTAAAATAAAGAACTGTGATGCCTCCAGCATTGCTTTTCTTTCTCGGGATTACTTTTGTAATTTCATACAAATTTTAGAATTATTTTTTCTGTTTCTGTTAAAAAGTGTCATTGGAATTTTGATAGGGATTTTCTTAAATCTCTAGATCATTTTGGGTAGTGCAAATATTCTAACAATATATAATTCTTCTAACCCATGAACACAGGATACCTTTTCATTTATTTGTGTCTTCCAAGGTTTTATAGTTTTCGATGTATGATATTTTGCCTCCTCGGGTAAGTTCATTTTATATTTTAATAGTTTCATCTTTTTGATGCATTTTTGATGCAATTTTAAAAGGGATTGCTTTCTTTTTTTTTAATTTATTTTTTATTGGTGTTCAATTTACCAACATACAGAATAACCCCCAGTGCCCGTCACCCATTCACTCCCACCCCCCGCTCTCCTCCCTTTCTACCACCCCTAGATCGTTTCCCAGAGTTAGCAGTCTTTACGTTCTGTCTCCCTTTCTGATATTTCCCACACATTTCTTCTCCCTTCCCTTAAATTCTCTTTCACTATTATTTATATTCCCCACATGAATGAGAACATATAATGTTTGTCCTTCTCCGACTGACTTACTTCACTCAGCATAATACCCTCCAGTTCCATCCACGTTGAAGCAAATGGTGGGTATTTGTCATTTCTTTTTTTTTTTAATTTTTATTTATTTATGATAGTCACAGAGAGAGAGAGGCAGAGACACAGGCAGAGGGAGAAGCAGGCTCCATGCACCGGGAGCCTGATGTGGGATTCGATCCCGGGTCTCCAGGATCGCGCCCCGGGCCAAAGGCAGGCGCCAAACCGCTGCGCCACCCAGGGATCCCGTATTTGTCATTTCTAATGGCTGAGTAATATTCCATTGTATACATAAACCACATCTTCTTTATCCATTCATCTTTCGATGGACACCGAGGCTCCTTCCACAGTTTGGCTATCGTGGCCATTGCTGCTATAAACATCGGGGTGCAGGTGTCCCGGGGTTTCATTGCATCTGTATCTTTGGAGTATATCCCCAACAGTGCAATTGCTGGGTCGTAGGGCAGGTCTATTTTTAACTCTTTGAGGAACCTCCACACAGTTTTCCAGAGTGGCTGCACCAGTTCACATTCCCACCAACAGTGTCTCCCATTCTGTAGGTTGTCTTTGAGTTTTGTTGACTGTATCCTTTGCTGTGCAAAAGCTTCTTATCTTGATGAAGTCCCAATAGTTCATTTTTGCTTTTGTTTCTTTTGCCTTCGTGGATGTATCTTGCAAGAAATTACTGTGGCCGAGTTCAAAAAGGGTGTTGCCTGTGTTCTTCTCTAGGATTTTGATGGAATCTTGTCTCACATTTAGATCTTTCATCCATTTTGAGTTTATCTTTGTGTATGGTGAAAGAGAGTGGTCTAGTTTCATTCTTCTGCATGTGGATGTCCAATTTTTCCAGCACCATTTATTGAAGAGACTGTCTTTCTTCCAATGGATAGTCTTTCCTCCTTTATCGAATATTAGTTGACCATAAAGTTCAGGGTCCACTTCTGGGTTCTCTATTCTGTTCCATTGATCTATGTGTCTGTTTTTGGCCAGTACCACACTGTCTTGATGACCACAGCTTTGTAGTACAACCTGAAATCTGGCATTGTGATGCCCCCAGATATGGTTTTCTTTTTTAAAATTCCCCTGGCTATTCGGGGTCTTTTCTGATTCCACACAAATCTTAAAATAATTTGTTCTAACTCTCTGAAGAAAGTCCATGGTATTTTGATAGGGATTGCATTAAACGTGTATATTGCCCTGGGTAACATTGACATTTTCACAATATTAATTCTGCCAATCCATGAGCATGGAATATTTTTCCATCTCTTTGTGTCTTCCTCAATTTCTTTCAGAAGTGTTCTATAGTTTTGAGGGTATAGATCCTTTACCTCTTTGGTTATGTTTATTCCTAGGTATCTTATGCTTTTGGGTGCAATTGTAAATGGGATTGATTCCTTAATTTCTCTTTCTTCAGTCTCATTGTTAGTGTATAGAAATGCCACTGATTTCTGGGCATTGATTTTGTATCTTGCCACGCTACCGAATTGCTGTATGAGTTCTAGCAATCTTGGGGTGGAGACTTTTGGGTTTTCTATGTAGAGTATCATGTCATCGGTGAAGAGGGAGAGTTTGACTTCTTCTTTGCCAATTTGAGTGTCTTTAATGTCTTTTTGTTGTCTGATTGCTGAGGCTAGGCCTTCCCAGTACTATGTTGAATAGCAGTGGTGAGAGTGGACATCCCTGTCTTGTTCCTGATCTTAGGGGAAAGGCTCCCAGGGCTTCCCCATTGAGAATGATATTTGCTGTGGGCTTTTCGTAGATGGCTTTTAAGATGTTGAAGAATGTTCCCTCTATCCCTACACTCTGAAGAGTTTTGATCAGAAATGGATGCTGTATTTTGTCAAATGCTTTCTCTCGTTAGATGGGATTGCTTTCTTAATTATTTTTGGCAGTAGAGGAAAAAAAAATATTGACTACAAGGGAAATGAAACCAATATCCTTGAAATAAATATGAAGTAATGAAGAGGAAAAGATGATGGAGCAGGGAATAGATAGGGAAATAAAAGGGGAGTTGGGAGGGCATCAGGGCAAACCTCATTTAACACCTCACATAAAGTTGAACTATCCTAATTATAATCATAACAATCACATACAGAGAACTTACTGTATGTCATGTATTATTACAATTACTTTATAAATCTTTATTAACCCATCCAGCTATGATGTCAAGTAGGACGTTATTGTATAATAACGTCATATAATGTTATTAATGACTAAAGTGAGGAGAAATTTAAATAAATTTAATAAATGTTAAATTTTATACACTTAATCAATATTATAAAAAGTATCAAAATTGAATTTGTCTAAGACTACATAAGTCTTAACAGTGAGGTTACAGGGCTAAGTTCTTTCCTAATAAATGTCTGGAAGCAAAGTCTTTCAAATAATACTCTTTCAAAGATATCTAACTTATAAAGCTACTAAATGGTTTTCTCTGTCTCTTTGTCCTGTATCTTATTTTATGTTTTACTTAATTTAAGGTGAATTATCAACACATCCTACTCACATAAACATATTCTTTTTTTTAAATTCCCATTTTTCAATATCCAGACTCTGTCAAGAGGGCAAGCAGAGAGAGGACCTTAATAAGTGAATTGCAGCTATGCACTTATTTTCAATCTGTGGCTGATTTTAAAGTATCTACATAGTTTTCTTATAAACATTAATTGAATAGCTACACAAGATTCTTTTGGATTATGGATACTTCTCAGTGAGTTGGTGTGTGAAAGCTGTATGAGTAACACAAGTTTATATATATTAAGTCAGCCCTGACTTCATATGGCAAAAAGCCATCATAAATGCATGCAGGCAGTTTGACACACAGACCACAGGACTTGCATAAAGAAAACTATGAATAACTCTACTGTTCATAAACACTGTCTGAGACATACATCTCCATGACATTTTCTTGAACAAAGAAAAGTCCCTTAGAGACACGAGCTTTTATAAATACATTAAAAAGACATCTTGCAAACTCCTGCCTCCATTTTCCAAATAGTTGCTCAGTATTCCTGGAGGCTTAGGGTATATTTTTATCTGACTTCTAGGTGTCTTAAATAATTTCTGGTATTTTCAAATGCAAGGATCAGGCTTCAATTTTTATTTTACAATTTAGAAGTGAACAGAATGACTTTATTTCCTTTAAAGAACTTATTTCATTGTCCAAATGGCTCTTGAATAACTACACATTTTCTAGCACATTATCTAAATATAGTATGATTACATCTCTGCAGCTTGGCATATGTTCACCTCAGTCAACCTCTTGCCTTTTGAACAAATGTCTCCGATTAATATAGATAGATACACTAATCACAAACTACATGGCAAAGGTGAAAAGACATAATTTTCTCGTAATGTACTTACAACATGTCATATTGTCTTTTCTTGTTCTCTTAAATTTTACTAACTCATTGAATGTCATGTTAACAACAGAGAATATAAGTCCACAAATTTTAAGTTTGGTAATCATGCAGAGATATGATTTCACTTAAACTATTTTACAGAGTGTGGCATGCTTTACAACTGTTATGTTTCTTAAAAAAAAAAAAATCCACCTTCCTCAGTTTAAAATGAACAACTGGATCAAATCTGTGTGTTATTTTCCCACACTCATATACAGAAAAAATATTTATTACAAAACTAAAGATATAAAATGGATGACTAACCCATGTTAGAGCCTAGAAATGCATATTCAGCATTTAATGGGTTCTATTGAACTCCTTTCTTAGAATATCTCTAAAATTCCTGAGCAAAAAATGTGCCATCAACTGAAATGCTCACCTAAATGGTAGCAGATAAAGGATTGGTACACATCCAATTTATAGCTTTGTGGTTTTTAAAACATGAACTTTTGCACATTCCTATATTATTTGTAATATGGGTCATTGAAAAATGCATGTAATTTATTTTCCTCAGTTTAGGTGTGTTTCTGATTCTCTGAAATGGTGGTGATGTAAAGTGTGTCTAATATTAATATACAAATGTATATGTTATACTATTTTCTTTATAGCTGTATTAAGGTATAATTTATATACCAGAAAATTTTCCCATTTTAAAATATCATTGATGAACTCTCAGATTTGGGACTGTTTGGGGACATTTTCTTTTAGCTATTTTTTTCCTGCGCATGTACCATACTTTCCTGTCTCTTTGGATATATTATAACTTTTTTTTTTAATACCTGGACATTTTTGATAATATGTTTTAACAATTTTCATATCAAATCCCTTACCTCAAGTTTTGTGTTTAGATAAATATTCCCCCAAAATTTATCATTGTTGCTATTTTTCTTGTTGTTTCTATTTATTTACCACTCTTCTGAATGATTTCTGTAGATTCTGTATTCACTGTAGTGTGCAGCCTCCAAGATTCTGCTAGCTTTTATTTTTTCAATATTTGTGTTTTATATGTTTAAAATTGGCTTTCTAAGATTAATCTTTCATTACTATACTTTGGTCAGCTATTAACTGGTCAGAAAATTTCCTTAAAAAGTGTTGTGTTTCATATTTTGCCAAAGAGATCTCTGTGAACTTCAGGCAGTTTCTAAAACAACCTTAGCTTTCACTTCCTACTTAGGTATGGTCTCAAGGTCAGCCAGAGGTGAATGGCTATGGCCTTTTCCTATTCTAGTTCTATCCTAGAAATGTATATAATCTTCCACATATTTGTAGCCTTCTAGATCTCAAGGAATATATTGTAGCTTTTTAAATGCCCTATGATCATCTAGTTCATTATACTTTTTTTCAATGTTTTTCATGATGGAGTGCCAGTTTTGGTTACCACAAAGAAAATCACAGTCTTAGACAATTATGATGTTGCAGGGTGATTGCTATACTTGTTAGTAACGGCCTGGGGATAGATTTCTATTTTACTCTCCTAGAAAGATGAGCTACACATCTTAGAAATGTATTTCAGTGGAAATATTCACTGTTATTTGGGGGTGAATCTTATAATTGAGCTTCAAAAGACATTAGCTCTCCATTGACGGTGATACTGTAGTTTTTCAGAGCTACTGCATAACAGAAATAGGGTAGTAGGGGAATTCTAAAGGGCATGGGAATAACGCTAAGTTGAAATGCCACAAACAATGCTCTCTTACAAGGAATCAGTAGGTTTTATTGAATGGATGATTTTTCAGTTCATTCTATTTCATTGGTTAATTTTCATAGTTCTGAAACAATTAATTTTGGTCATTTGCCAGTTTTTTTTGTTTTTTTTTTTGTTTGTTTGTTTGTTTTAGAGAACTGCAGGTCCTTAAGCAACCTGGAAGTTAGTATTCTTTGCTGTACCTTTTTAATGTTTCTCCTTCCTATTGGTAGGAAATTAGTGATTAGTCCTTTTTTGGAAGGAAGGAAATGAACTTCCAGGCTTTGTGTTCTTTTTTACTCACAATTGTGTAATTTTTTGGCAGTATTAAAAGACAATAAGGAATATCATTTACCCATACAAAAGAAAGACTTCAAATTTCATCTTGGTACTGATAGTTGTTTATGAAACAAAGCCCCAAGGCTACAAAAGTTAAATTATGAGAGGTTAGAAATATTTTATTTGTAAAAGTTTTATTTGTTCTTTTCTCTGCATATGTATGAAATGTTTTTTGTGATCTTTCCTGATCTCCTCTGATTAGTTTTCACATATTAAGAGTAAGTTAAATTCTCTTGCTGTACAATAAGACTGCAAACTCAGACTTTGATAACAAGGAGTGCTCTTGGGGATCCCTGGGTGGCTCAGTGGTTTAGCGCCTGCCTTTAGCCCGGGGTGTGATCCTGGAGACCGGGGATCGAGTCCCACATCAGGTTCCCTGCATGGAGCCTGCTTCTCCCTCTGCCTCTGTCTCTGCCTCTCTCTCTCTCTCCGTCTTTCATGAATAAATAAAATAAAAAAATCTTAAAAAAACAAACAAACAAGGAGTGCTCTTTCTAATACTAAACAACATAAGAAAAGAAAAAAAAACAGATAAGTAGACAAGAAAAGGTCATTTGACATTTGAATTTGGAAAATGTGAGAAAATAAATCTTCCTAGAAATGCAACAGAGCCTACTCTTGTTCATGCTTAGGTTTGGTATGGGAAGTTCTCTGCGAATTATAAATGAAAATTAATATCATCATGTTAGGTACATGTAAATATATCCTTAAGCTTATGTAGTTAAGTATGGTTAAGCCTAAGCATAACAAATAATATGCAGTTCTCATCCTATATTGTGGCTTCAATTATCAACATTTTCTCTCTATTTATAATATAGTGAGATAAACATTTCAATGTGTTTATGGTAATATTTTAAATTCTCAGTTTTATTTTATTTTCTCAGTTAGTGGTAGGTAGATAACCAAAATAAGTGGTCACCTTCAAACTACTCAGTCATGATTCTAATAGGCAGAGCAGAAATCTTTATTCATTTGGTTAACATTCTTTTGAGGGCACTAAACAAATTTCATAATTACATTACAAAGTGGCCCTACTTTAACACTATTTGATCACAAATAGATACCTGATGTAGGGTTGGAATTACTCACTGTTTGATTTTCCCTTCCAACAAAGTCACTGAACACTTTGCCTCTATTGTGCTGCACATGTCCAAAATAATTTCATCCACATACTATCAGTAAAGACCGTAGCTGTCTTATTTATCAATGAATCCTAGCACATATGATATAATTCGCATACACATAATGCTTTTCAGTGATGGCAATGGATATGATTATCTTGCATTTATTAATTTTCCAGATGATATTAAGACACTTCCTCCTATAAGAAGCAATTTAGTTACTATCAGAATCCTATAGAGCCTATAAAATTGGTTTAACTTTTCTTTCTTCCCCAGATTTATTGAGATATAATTGGCATATAATATTCTATGTTTAAGGTGTATGAGGTATTGATTTGATAGATTTATATATTGCAAAATAATTACCTCATAGCGTTAGTTAATACCTTCATCTCTCACATAATTGCCATTTATTTTTTGTGGTGAGAACATTTAAGATCTACTTTCCTGCAACATTCATATATATAATAAACTGTTGCACTAATGCTGCAAATCAGATCCCAAGAACTTGTTAATCTCACAACTGGAATGTTGTACCCTTTGACCAAATATCTCCTCGTTTCTTCACCTAAGTTGTTACAAATGGCAAGATTTCCTTTCTCATGCCTGAATAGTAGTCATGTATATCTCTCCCATCTTTACTTATTCATCTGCTGACAGATATGTCTTCATTATTGCACATAATTCTACAATTAGCACAGGGGTCCAGATCTCTCTCTGAGATACCAATTTCAATTCCTTTGGATATAAACCTAGAAGCAGGATTGCTGGATAATAGGGTAGTGCTATTTTAAAATTTTTGTGAAAGATCCATACTGTTTTTCATAGTGGTCAATTTACAGTCCCACCAAAAGTGCACAATGGTTCCTATTTCTCTACATCTTTCCCAACACTTGTTATCTTTGTTTATTTGATGATAATAATTATTTTAAAAAATATTTATTTATTCATTCATGAGATACACAGAGAGAGGCAGAGACATAGGCAATGGGAGAAGTAGGCTCATGCAGGGAGCCTGATGTAGGACTCGTTCCCAAGACTCCAGGATCATGACTGAGTCAAAGGCAGATGCTCAACCACTGAGCCACCCAGGCATCCTTTATGGTAATCATTCTAACAAGTGTTAAGTGTTTCTCATTCTGATTTTGATTTGCATTTCCCTGATAATTAGTGGTGTTGAGAAGGTAGCAAGAGCCAGGGTCAACTTTGGACTCTGGTAGCTACAGGGGCCCTGGTTATCAGCATTCTCTCCTGCAGCTGCATAGTCTTCTCTTTGGCCTGCATGCCCAGTGGAGACCAATTTCAAGGGATCAGGCTGGAGGCATGCAAGTATATAGCTGGAGGGCCTAGTTCCAAGCATGAACACAAGGTGGGGATTAGTCAAGGAACCTAGGCTGGTGTTGCACTTGCAGAAGCCTGAGCTGGTTACAGGCTTCATTCCCAGGCTCCAGTGGTGGTGGAGAGGGACTCAGGTGACTGGCATCAGTGAATGAAAATACTTGCAGGGTGAAAGCTGGCAAGATCTACCATAGTCCACAGTAGCTGTGCTGGCCTTGGCTTCATCAGTGGAGAATCTCCTGAGTTTGTCTGCAGAGTGAGTCTCTGTGAACTGGGATCACTCCTGCTGCCTATCTGCCAATAATAGTCTCTGATTTTATTCTTTGTCTCTAGCTGCCTCAATACATCTCAGCATTGCCAGTTTGGGCAGAGTGAAACTAGAGTGGTACCATTGGCCATGCCCTGGGTGGCTAGAGAATCTGGTAGTTCATCCTTCTTGTCCTGCAAAGAGAACTCTTTCTAGCTGGGAAAATGGAATGCCAGCTTGTGGGGTGGGATGAGACAAGTAAAATGAAGTTGTCTTCCTTCTTTTCTGGTGAAATTATTCTTAGCTTTTTTGTTCCACAGTGTTGATAAAACTTCCTGTATGGACTCTAGACATTTCTTGGAGCAGTTTTTGTCCATGGATACCTGTGTAATCATTGATCTTTGTGGGGGTATAGGGTTGTGAGTCCTCCCACATTACCTCCCCCATCACCTGATACTGGTTTAACTTTTCTTAAAATAAAAAGAAAATAATTTACCTAGGTTCAGACAGGAAACTATAGAGTAATGAAACAAGAAGCGATTTATGTAGAGAAATGAATATCTAGACCACTAAAGTAAAGAAAACCAGGCATATGCAAATATATGTTTTTGTAGTTATGTATCTCTTTAAGTATATAACTGATAGAGAGATATCCAAAATAGAAACACAGTAATAAAGATTTTGTCAGATTTGTTTACTGATGTGCTGTTCCCAGGACCTAAAAAAGGCCTTAAATCTTAGTTGGTATTCCACAAATGCTATCTGAATAAAAAATAAAAATTAAAAAATAGAACAGGAATAAGACAAGAATTCCTGAAGTTGATCACTTTTATATTTTTTCCAATGCTTAATATGAAATATTTTCCCACCATAATTGCTTACAGAACTATTTTGGAAAGCATACAAAACATATTTATAAGTATATACATTTTGAAATCTGATTATTTTGAATATCTCAATGTGTTTCCTTAAGTTTATATTATAGTGAATGTTTGATAATTTCATCTGCTCAGCATTCAAATTCATTCACATTTGAGGTTCCCTACCACTAAGGAAGCTATGCATATTCATGTCCGTACTGGGGCATAATCCAGTCTCTGCCCATCAGGTACTCCCACAAGTACAGTGCATGTCTACAGGTAGGCAAAGATGAAGGATGCATTCAGAGATGCAGTAGGAGTATCCTATAGCAATGCTATGTTGTAGTAGCAGCATCCAAGATACACTCTTCCTCTTAAGGCTGTGGTTGAGTTTCCTAGTTTTGGCACTTTAGGGACACTTCAGTTCTGGGCAGTTTTCCAATTCACTCCAGCCTCTCTTCCACTACCACATTTCTATTGTATTCATTATCTGCCCAAGTTCGCCAGTGTTCTTTTCTGTTGTTTAAACCAATAACGTTTCAACTTTGCAGGGGAACCCTGAGTAAAGCCCTGAGTCCTAGAAATCTTTAAAGTGGTGACAGACCCAAGCAGTGTTCTCCCAGTTGGGGTTACCAGTGATAATGGTGATGATTTAATTCTTCTTTGAACCTTGTATCTGTTTTTCAAGTGGGTCAGAATGTGAATGTCAATTCAGAGAGGACTTTATAATTGCTTAATGGGATGTTATTGACAAAACTAAGATTTTTGTCAGCAAAATTTGGAAATTAACATTGATGGAATATTTTTAACTAACTATGGGTATTATATGGATTTTTCCAGTTATCAATCACAAATTTTACCTGTTATTTCCATTTTACCAGTTATTCCACTAATGTTGTATCTTTGTTCCTAGATCTAATTCTGATTGCTTTTTAAATTCTTTTTAATTACATTATATTGTATTATCATGACTTCTTAGTCTGCTTAATCCATTACAGTTTCTTGGTCTTGTTTTGTCTTTCATGACCTTGGTACTTTTGAAGATAACTAGTTAATTATTTTATAGAGTATCCATTAATTTCATACTTTTAAATATTTATTTATTTGAAAGATGGAGCACACTTGCAGGGGTGGGGAGAGGCAAAAGGGGAGAAAGAGATAGAGAATCTCCAGCAGACTCTGCAATGATCTTGGAGTCAGACACAGGGCTCAATCTCATCACCCTGAGATCATGACCTAAGTTAAAATCAAGAGTCTTACCTTTAACCAACTGAGCCACCCAAGTGCTCCTCAAATGTCCCTTAATTTTAGTGCGATGCTGTATCAGGTTGATATTATGTATTTTAGACAGAATAACAAAGAAGTTACCTGGTGTTTTGTTTTGTTTTGGCTTTTAGTGCACTGCTTCAAGAGATACATGATAAAACTAGGTCCTATGACAGGAGTTCTAAACATTGATCTCTTAGGTTAGGTGGTGTCTGCCAAGATTCTCTACTATAAAGTTACTATTTTTCCCTTGTATTTAATAAATATTTTACTAGGAATACTTTAAATATTATGCAAATATCTGTTTTCATCTGATCTTAACTCACTAATCATAGGTTTCATTCATGGTTTTTTGCCTGCAAAACAATTGCCATGGTGATTGTCTAATGGTAATTTTCTGTTTCTATCAATTCTTCTACATTTATGAATTAGAAGTCTGATGTAAGGAGTAATTGTTCCTATCTATTATGTATTTATTTATTCTTATATAATATATATATTCAATATCAATATGGACTAATGGATATTTTATGGGTTATAATCTATTACTGTCATTATTCAATGTATTGTTAGTTATCCAATATTGGTCAGAAAAATAAATTCTACCTTTGTACTTCCTTTATTTTAGGTATCTTTTGGGTGAGTAAAACTCTTCTTTTAGTGGAGACTTTGAGGTGGATGTGGGGATACAGAATTCCCTAAGTATTTTGAAAACTGATTTCCCCCCCAAAGTATTTGTATTTAAAGGACAGTTGGGTTGTAAATAAAATATTTTAGGCAAAGCAACAAGTGTTATCGTGAGGATGTGGAGAAAAACAACCCTCCTGCACTCTTGGTGAGAATGAAAACTGGTGCAGCCACTCTGGAAAACAGTATAGAGGTTCCTCAAAAAGTTAAAAATAGAACTACTCCATAGTCCAGTAGTTGCACTTTTAGGTATTTACCCAAAATACAAAAATACACTTACTCAAAGGAATACATGCACCCCTATGTTTATTGCACCATTATTCACAATAGCCAAATTATGGAAGAAGCCCAAGTGTTTATCAACTGATTAATGGAAAAAGAAGATAGATAGATAGATGATAGATAGATAGATAGATAGATAGATAGATAGATAGATAGATAGATAGATGATAGATATAGACAGATAAATAATAGATAGATAGAT
This sequence comes from Canis lupus dingo, assembly GCF_003254725.2. Lineage (NCBI taxonomy): Eukaryota > Metazoa > Chordata > Mammalia > Carnivora > Canidae > Canis > Canis lupus. The sequence goes on along the minus strand of NC_064246.1, from coordinate 17,442,546 downwards.
AGATAGATAGATAGATAGATAGATAGATTATCCATAAAATAGTCATTAAAATAGCCATAAAAAAGAATGAAATCTTGCTATTTGCAACAACAGGGATGGAGCTAGAGAAGATAATGCTAGGTGAAATAAGTTAAATCAGAGAAAGACAAATACCACATGACTTCACTCATATGTGGAATTTAAAATCAAAACAAAGGAACAAAGAAAAAAGAAGAGAGAGAGAAAGAGAGACAAACCAGGAAAGAGTCTCTTAACTATAGGGAACAAACAGTTACCAGAGAGGAGGTGGGTTGGGGGAATAGGTGCTAAGTGCTCATCACTTAATCATGATGAGCACTTAGTGTAATATATAGAATTATTGAATCACTATATTGTACAGCTGAAACTAATATAACATGTATGTCAACTCTATTGGACTTAAAATTCAGAGATTTATAAAATTTGAAAAAAAATACTTTGTGCAGTTTTCATTTCTTTGAGTTAGAAAAAAACAAAACGCTGCCCAATAGGCACCTTCTTGTGTGTGTTTCTTTGATTAAAATTTTGCCACTTTATTTTTCATTTGCTGTTTAAGCTATTTTGTTATGTTTTGCCTGGGAATATTATAGATTGTATTTTTTTTTCAAATGAGTAATTTTACTGGGATATGTCCCTAAGTAGTTTGTCTTGAATTTGTCTTCCCAAGTACCTGATGGACCTTTCAAATATGTATGTTTAAATATTTCATTAAAAGTTTTTTGAAAAAAAAAAGTTTTTTTGAATTAAATTTTTAAGTATTCTTTTTTTTTATTTTGTTCAGGGTCTCAAATAAAACAATTGTTATAACTTATTTGTCTATCTTCCATTCTCACTACTTTCTTTCTAATCTGATTTTACTTAATTTATTTCATTTTTGTTGTCTTGGCTATTCCATACCTTTCTTCAATGTTCCTTGTTAAATTTTCTCTTTACTCTCTTTTAGGCACCTTGCGGTTTATTATTGATTTCTGAGATAATTCTGTTATTTTCTTTCCATTCTTTCCTGTATTTTCATTTTTTTATCTTTGTCCATTTTTCCTTAGTATTCTAATTCCTTAATTCAAGTAGTTTTTCATATATTTATATTGTTAATATGTTTATTTTTATTTAGAAGGCTTATTCGTTTTCTTCTACTTTATGATTGTTTCCCCTCCACCACAGGGAGAATTTTCTTCAGTTAATGTATATTGAATTTGGTTCTCTGATCAATCTGCTAATCATTTCCTGATAATTTTGTCTTGTGCAGGTAGGGAGCCTTTCAAAATACCTAAGTCATGACTCTCTCCTCTGTAAATGTAGCAAAATCAGCTTTTTCTATAATGTTATGTTTTTCCTTCCTGTTTTTCTCTATTTTCGAAGAAAATAATTAGACACAAAAACTGAGGCAGTCATCATTGGCTTCAGCTATCTGAAAGCCCTTATATGATAACAGCTCATATATGAATGCTTGAAACATTGAACTTTATTAAGGGAGACGATTAATAACAAGAAATTTAAGATTAGTTGAAAGGGGGTTGAAACCATCCCTGTGGAACAAGACAAGTCAGTGCTATTCCTAAACTCTTTAGAATGTTTTAAACACTTTCCAAACACAACAAGGAAAACATACAAATTTTAAAATACTAATGAAAGGTCTTTCTGTTTGACGACACAACACAGATAGCTGGAGGAAACGATCAAGTCTAATATCTTTATTAAGAAGCAACCACAATAGATCAGCTCTATTAGATTGCTCCCAAACTGAACATTCAACATTTAATTTCCTTACAACTAAATCCCTTACTAATAAATTAACTACAAATTGCAGATTGCATGAGCTAAAACTCAGTGAGACAGCTATCTCAATGCTGCAAGAAAAAGGCCACGAAATAGCAATGGTCATTTAGAAATGCCATTAGCTATCTGGCTACTCAAAAGATCTCAATTCCAATGGGAGAAATGGCATTCTGCTCTAAGGTGCCCATTATATTATTCAAATAGAGAGCATTCAACCCCATCCTAAGACTGTGGCATTTGAAATAGTTTGGAAAGTAAACACCAGGGAAAGAGAAAAGGGAAACGGGAAATGAGATATGCTCAATAGAAACAGAGATTGATGGATAATTTACTCTGAAAGACTCCAGACACTTGGTTATTCTTTGTAACTTATGACTATACACACTCTGTTGCTCTCTTTGTAAGACTATAGGAATGTCTTTCAAATGTCTTGACTTAAATCATTTAAATCAATTAACATTTACCAAGGTTCTTCATTATGCTAGGAATATAGAAGTGAAAGGCACAGATGAATAAGAATCACTTATTATCCGTTTTCTTTCAGAAATAATTTTAGTGCTATGGCCATGTTCGTGTCTGCAAGAGTCTATTTGGTATGGGCACAGATTTGTAAACATGGAGAATGGGAAAAAGTACAGTGGAGGAAATAAGTATGTAATGGAAACCACAGGAGTGATAGAGATGCTAGCTGACATGATGACCTTTATATAGGCAGTGTACTTAAGATGGACACAAGAACAGATACATTTTTAAAGAGAAGAAATCTGTGAAATAATACTAGAGAGAAGGGCAGCATCAACAAACAGGAGAGAACTATTAATCAATAATGACTAGTTTGAATGACTGAAGTATAGAAGGCCTTCATTAGATTAGAAAAAAATACATTTTGATATGTGGTTATGGGGGCTTGGTTGTCAGACTAAAGTATTTGGATTATGATTTAGGCAATATGTATAGTATTGTTTTCTTAGAATTTTGTCTAGAGCTTTTTCTCCCCTTTTTTTTTTCCTTTCCTGATATTATTCATTAAATGTTTCAACTAATGCATATTGAGTACCTCAGATGTGTTAAACACTGTTCTCAGTGATGAGCACAGAGTAATCAGCAAGGTAGATAATGTCCTGGTTTTCACGGAACTTGCCTTTGAATTGAAGTAGCTACATTAATGGTAAATAATAATAAATAAGTAATTCAGAGAGTGGGAAGGGCAGTAAAAGAAATAAAATATGATAATTGAAAAGCAATTGATTGATTGGATGGGTTGACTATATTCATGACACCTATGACCAGAAATACCATATTTTACTGCAACTTTTAATTATGGTTTTCTAATCCCTCTGGAAAGGAGATCTTCATTGTCTCTCAATGAATGCCTATATCCAATCTTTGCTTCATGTTCTCAGTGCATAGATTTTTTTCAAACTGACATGCCCCAAATTCCAGCCTTAAGTCCTATAATCTTGGGGAAACGGCTCTTTCTAGGATTTATGACTTACTTAAAAGCATTTATATAAATGTAAATTTGCTAGTGGAACTAATAAGCCAGTATTAATATCTTTGTAAAAGTTACTTTAACTCTAAAACAAGATTCTAGGAGAAGGGCAACAGAATGGACATGTTTGATGTATCCAGCAGAGGAGAAAGGGGTCAGGGTTAGAGAAGCAAGCTGTGGAGGCAGGGGCAGATATGTAGTGAATATTGAATATCCAGAGGTCACAAAGCACCCACGAGGCGTAAAGCAGCAGTCTTGCATGGGAATTCTGGCTTTGAATGAGAGCACAGAAAAACTGGAAAGAGCAAGTCACTGACTCAAAAAAGTGGTCCCTGGCCATTTTCTCTGGAATGATTACACGGTTTGTCAATATCACAGAAGGCACTCAAGGATCAGCTATGATGTCTAATATCTCCTTTCATTCTATGTTTCACAATTGTAAATCCTTTCCTGTTGGGTTTATTGCATTTGTGGAAATATTTGGTCTCGAAGCTTTAACTCTTATAGATAAAGAGGAAATCAGGTTAACAGTGACTTTAGGAAAGTTATTATATTTTATTTTACACAAAAGGAATAAGAATATCATACTAAAATAATTAAGTTTAATACTCTAATAAGGTTTTCAGCTTTTTATTTAGCAATAACATATCCAATATGATTCTTTTTCTCATTCTTGATATCAGACTTCAGAATCTCTCATTTAATTGCAACAAAATACTTGTAAATCAATACTTATTGAAGATAAAATATATACTAAGAGGAAATAATTTTCAGACTGGTCCATAAGTGAACATGTCAAAGCCTGACTGGTTTTATAACAATAAATGCTTATTTCTGCCACCCAAGTCTAGATGGCATCATCAATATAGATGTATGCATTTTTCCCAAATAGATTTAGGAAGAAAGTGCTAACAATCTGGGTTTATCTTTTCCTTGTTTTCTTTCTTTCTTTTTCTGCTCTAATTTTCATGGAAAAGATAATATCATCCTTCATTATTTTTTCATATACAACCATCATTCTCTACTTAATTGTCTCTCTTAATTTTCCTTAATAGGAGAGCTCACCATTCAGTAATGGAAATTCCATTAGGTATACGATGTACTGTAATTAAGGTGGCACAGTGACATAGGCAGCAGAACATACTGGTTATGAACATGGATTTTGGACTTACAAAGATTTGACTTTACATTAAACATGTATCACTTCCTATATGATCTTGGATTAAGGTACATGATCCTGTCTTCCAATCAGAAAAATAGGAACAATTACACCTACCTGATGAGATATTTTGAAGATAAAATATAATAATGCTTATAAAATACTTAGCAGGATGCCTAACACATAACAGTACTTACAAAATGAGTCATTAGATTAAAAATGTGGCCTAGGTTGGATGGAGAATTAAGGAAAGATGTCAATATATCCATGATTTTCTCAAAGGCTGAAAAATGCATCTAAATTCAAGTAAATAATTTTGGTTTTACTTCTACTATATGCAACATAGTTAAAAATTCTTTGAGTAGAAATAATTGCCCATCACAAAGCTTCATATTTATTTATTATCTGGAAATGAATAGAAGTCTCACAGTCATTCTGTAAAAGGCTAGCACTCCATTATTGTTTGGAAGTGTTGTATAGCTTTTGATGTTTATGCTGTTGTAAGAGGGCAATTCTAGGCCAGTAAACCAAAAAATAGAAATTAGGGAATTTGCAATTCCCTAATATCATATGATATTGAAAATTTTTTATACACTTATTTGCCATCTGTATATTTTCTTTGGCAAGGTGTATGTTTAGATCTTTGCCCATTTTTAAAATTGAGTTGTTTTGTTACTATTGAGTTTTAGGTGTTCTTTGTATATTTTGGATACAAGTCTTTATGTTTTGCAAATATTTTCTTTCTGTCCATTGCCTGTCTTTTCATTTTCATAAAAATTTCTTATGCAAGGCAGTTTTTAATTTTAATGGAGTCCAACTTATCAGTATTCTCTTTCCTGGTGCTTTTAGTGTTGTATCTAAAAACTCCTCACTAAACTCAAGATTGTCTCCTGCCATCTTCATGAAGTTTTATACTTTTGCATTTTACATTTAGGTCTATGATCCATTTAAGTTAATTTCTGTGAAAAGTGTCTAAATTCTCTTTTCCACTCATTGGATGTTCAGTGATTCTAGTACCATTTGTTGAGAAGACTACCCTTTCTCTATTGAAAGAATTTTACTCTAATAAAACTCAAGCCAATTAGAGTCTCACAAAAGAAATTCCTTTCAGGATAGGTTAAGAACAGAATGTTCTTAGTACAACAAAGAGGCTACTTTCCCCTCCCTATGCTGGAAACCTGAAGGTATTTTTTACTTATCTTTACCCTGAGAATCTGCTTGGGTTCCTGGAGGTAAAAATCCATGAAAGCATGGGGATCTATCTAAGATTAGGGTCCCCGGAAGATGTAACTCAAGCTTGCCCACACTAAACAATTCATCAATCACAGTTCTAAGTGTTCCTATGGAAATGTCCTCAAGGCAAGTCCCTGCTTCTTGGCTCTTGCTCTTGATAAGTTATGATTTTTTTTTTTTAGTTATGATTGTTGGTATATATCTTTGTCTCCTTTTTTCTTTTTTCTTTTTTTTATGGCTAGCACCTTAGTGTGTGATCACAATTCTTTGAATGATCTAAGAGTCATAATTTTACAAATTATTTAACTTTTCCTATTATAAAGACAGGAGTGATGACATACAAGCTCTTTACATACCACACAGGAAACTAGAAGTTTATTCTACTTTTTGATCATATACTTGACAATAATTTATGGTATGCTTATGTAAATCTGTATACTGGCCTCTAGATTTGTGTATGTACAAAATAATGTTGGACAAGATCAATATTTTCAAAATAGTTTTCTATGATGTGTTAATAGATATTCGAATAAAGCACTATTTGTTGGTCAAACAAAATTGGCACACATTTGTTGAAGTCCCTCAAAAAACAGCTGATAAATAGCATGTCTCTTCTCTACATGACTGCACTTGAGAAGTAAAATGAAGGAGTAGCAAATGAAAGCAAAAATCTAACTTGTAGAATGTTCAGGATACAGAGAATTATTTTGGGTACAATTGACATGTAGACTCACCTAAACAGTATCCCAAAATTGTGCAAACTCTTCAATTGCTTGGTCCAAACCACAGTGATCTGGGCAGCAGTTTTCTCAGTGATGCAGAAATACCAGGAGGAATAGTAGTAACTGAATTTGCCCTGTGAGCAGTTTAATCTCAAGAGAAAGAAAGAAGACCAGGGTGATGCATTACCATATTCTTGCTCCCTTACCAACCAAATCTCACTTTATAACCCTTTGGGACAAAGTGAGTAATGGCAGAGATAGAAGCCAGGAGCACTTTTAAAAAGGTTCTGTCCACACAGAATTCCCCTCCTGGAGTTAGGGGAAAGCCATTTTACTGTGAAAACAGAGTGTAATAACTTTCAATATTACTGAACCTTTATTAGGCCAATGCCTACAGAGATTTTCCAAATTGGTCAGGATCAGACTTTGATTTGTTAACTCAGTTTTTATCTACATAGATCTCTCAAACTGATAGTCTGTATCCAAGTGCAGACTTTGTTTTGTTACTCTGAATAGAGTATTGGTTTTGCTTTCTTAATTTCTGCAAACATTTTTAAGGGGAGATTTCACCTAAATTGCAGATTTGCAACTCCTCAATAATCTATAGATGGAAACATTGGGCTTCTTTTCCAAATGGCAATATTTACCAGCACCCAAGTAACAGCTGTTCTCACTAGACAATGTTAAGTACTCTTTATTTTGCCCGTTTTCACCAATTACCCAATGTGATCATAATGTTCTTATATAGGACTTGCCTCATTCATTTATGTATCTGTCTTCCTTAGGCATTTGGGTTACTGCTCTAAATAGAACCAAGCCTCCTTACATTTTAGCTCTCCTATCTAATCTACAGGTAACATCTGAAGCCTGTTTGGGATTATAAACTCCAGCAGACCTTGAGCCACCTTGGTTCCTACTATAAACATTCCTTCTCCCTATTCCTTATGCCTGGTCCATTTATTTGGCATCCTACCTCTTTCCTTGATTTTCACTCTGAATTTGGCCTTGAAAACCCAGTTGTGCCCATGTACCATATCCCCTGGCACCTAGATATTGTGTGTATAATTTGTGTCTAAATCTCTGAGTCAGCCAAATTGGAACCAAGAGGTCCAGAATTAAGGCTATTATGCTTCTATTTTCTAGATAAGCCTATGGATGCCTTGACTTGATATGAACTCAGGTCACACTTATTTATGGTATAATGTACACTGTTGATTCTAGCGCAGACACTGAACAGCATGGCTGTGAGTTAAAGAAAAGCTGACTATACTGCCAAACTGGAGAAACCAAAACAGATGGGAAGCTGGAGAAATAAAGTATAAATGAGAATATGAAAGTTTTGGCACTTATTTATTACCAGGAACTTTTATTTTTTATTTTTTTAAAATTTTTTGTAAATTTATATTTATTTATGAGAGTCACAGAGAGAGAGAGAGAGAGAGGCAGAGACACAGGCAGAGGGAGAAGCAGGCTCCATGCACCGGGAGCCCAACGTGGGATTCGATCCCGGATCTCCAGGATCGCGCCCTGGGCCAAAGGCAGGCACCAAACCGCTGTGCCACCCAGGGATCTCCTATCAGGAACTTTTAATAAGCATAAAATAATCCTGGCAGAAGAAAACTTCTGTGTTTAAATCAGGGCCTTTATTTTTCATTATAGTTTATACTCAGAAAAAGTGACAAAAGCAAACTTATCCATGAACAATGCAAGATTATCTCAAAATGAAAATTGTAATCTTTCTACAGTGGAACAAATTCTTTCTTTCTTTCTTTCTTTCTTTCTTTCTTTCTTTCTTTCTTTCTTTCTTTCTTTCTTTTCTTTCCTTCTTTCTTCTTTCTTTCTCTCTCTCTCTTTCTTTCTTTCCTTCTTTCCTTCCTTCTATTTTTACAAAGATAATCATCAGTTAATTTCTACAGTCCCAATAGTGCTTTCTATTACATTAACACTTAAATGAAACTAGCCTTTGGTTACTGAATTTCCTGCTGAACATTGGATGACATTTGTTTGAGTTTTCTCCAAAGGCCTTTTTAATAAACCAGGGTGTGAGTCATAGCAATGGCTGCTGGAAGTGTTGACTAGTAATCCTTCAGGTTTCTTTAGGCTCTGCTCCTTCTTAAACATAACATTTTTCAATACATAGAAGAAAACTCCTCTTAAAAATGTTGTAACATAAAACTGCTTTCTTAACAAACAGAGACCAGGATTGGGTGGACTAAGAGGTCCAGTCACTAGTCCTAGAAGAAAGAAGAATCCTTATAAGAATATTTTTTCTATTCCTGTCATTGGATGAGAGACCAGAGGTGAGAGTTCTATATCAGAGCTGGAGAAAGGCCAGGAGTGGTGGCAGAGAGAGCAGGATCATCCCATAGCCAACGCTGTACAGGGATCCAGGAAGTTTCCAACAGAGGCTCCTGCCATTTTATGGACCCAGACGCTGGAAGAGGTTACGGGGGAAGGGCTGGGTATGGAAAGGCACTAAGAATTGAGTCAGAGTGGAGGAAGGTGTTTTCAAGCTATCTACCTCTCCCCTATAAGGAGAAAGCAGAGTGTCTTAGCAGGATCTTAGCTAAAACCCATCATTCCTTTCCCTGTCCTCACATTGGAGGCCTCTATATGGAATATGAGTCTAGGAATGTAGACATGCATTGGAGCTAGGATGCTTGATTGCACCTCTCTCCTGAGACTTCATTGCACCAGCTGTATACACAATCTGGTGTGAAGTATACAACTGTCCCCTGTGATGCTTATCAGATTAACCTTCTTCACACAAAGCATTCTTTTTCATCCTTGTGACTCTGTTCATGCTGTTGCATCTCTTCAGAAACATCTTTGTCTTCTACCTCAGATGAGCTCTTTTCTTTTTTTTTTTAATTTTTTATTTATTTATGATAATCACACACACAGAGAGAGAGAGAGGCAGAGACACAGGCAGAGGGAGAAGCAGGCTCCATGGACCAGGAGCCCGATGTGGGATTCGATCCTGGGTCTCCAGGATCGCGCCCTGGGCCAAAGGCAGGCGCTAAACCGCTGTGCCACCCTGGGTTCCCAGATGAGCTCTTTTCTATTCTTCTGGTCTGTATTTACCTCACCAATATTTAGTTTTCTATGGCACATTTGTTTAAAATGATCTGAGACTTAAGGAAGAGGGTCCCCTGTTTTAGATAGCCCTGCTATGGATATGGTCATTCTATAACCAGGGTCCATGTCCTCCTCATTTCTACAACATATCCAGTGTGCTCAGAAATCCACAACCCTATGCCCTCAGGTCGTGACCCAACAGTGTGTACAAGCTGAGGCAAGGAGGATGGTCAATGAGTGGCTTTTTGGTGATGAGGATGATGGATGGACATTGAACAGTGCAGACTGGGATGTTTATAGGTTTTTGCTATGTAGATAAAGCCTGGAGCAGAAAAAGAAAAAGGGTTTCTGGAGCTGGGGGCTCAGAGACTTTTATTACTGTACCACCAAGTTCTCATGGAAAAATTACTGGAGATGAAATAATTTGAATTTACACCTGACTTTCAATATTGTTAAAAAAAAAAAAAAAAACCTCCATGTTTTTGGCAGTAGAGATCAGAAGATGTTTAATATAAAACTTTTTAGCTTGATCTATAACTTTTAAATATTTAGATAAGTGGTGTGCAGATCTCAGTTTGTACTCTTGTATGAACCTTAAAAATATTAGGAGCATGTGCCTGAGTTTGCTAACATTTCTACAATAGGTATTTTATCCATAATCTTTATTTATTTTATCTGGCAATCTTTATATTCAACTTTTTTTCTGCTGTAATTTCATCGTACTTCATATATTCTTCTAGCATCATATTTTCACATGTGCATTAGCTATTCCTAGGTTTTCTAGGAATAGAAAACCTAACCTTCCTAGGTTTTCTTTTCCCTTGACTAAGAATGTGTTCTTTTCTTTTTTTTAAGATTTTATTTATTTATTCATAAGAGACACACAGAGAGAGGCAGAGACACAGGCAGAGGGAGAAGCAGGCTTCATGCTGGGAGCCTGACATGGGACTCGATCCCGGGTCTCCAGGATCATGCCCTGGGCTGAAGGCAGCGCTAAACCGCTGAGCCACCTGGGCTGCACATCATGGCTACTCCTTTCTCTACCGCGTTGATGGCACCACACACAAAATATGACCAGTACTGAATTTAGGCTCAGATAAATTCTTTCATCTTCATTATTCTGAACCCTGTCATTCACCAATACCCTTATTTTCCAGTGCCTTTAGCTTCACACATTATCTCACCCTTCTTATTTTACTGTTTGGACTCTGTAAACTAATTCCTGAATGTCCACTTTGTCACTGAAGTAAAAATATAATAGTGTGTTGTTTCTTGAAGTGACTCTCAAGCTCTACACTTTGCAACTGGAACAAATCCCTGTCAGGGAAAGGCCTTCAGGAAGTGTTGGGCTTAAATCAGCCACAGGGTAGTTCTGCAGAGGGGGATTATACAAGGTGTACAAGGATAATTCTTATAGGGGTTATAATAATAATACAACAACTAACAAGATTTATCATTATTGTTTTACATTATATGGCATACTTTATATTCACTATATGACTTACTGTTCACAGTTACTCTGCAAAGTAGAAATTATTTTTCTATTGAAGTTGAGGATATAAACATATAGAAATTAAACTAATTTGTCTGAATTAATATAGTTTGTAAACAACTTATCTAGGATTCATACCCAGGTATGTATTATTTAAACTCTGGTCCTATCTTTTATATTAGACTTTCTCATATTAATCTTTTTGTGGTCACCAGCTACTAAAATGTTTACTACATAATTTTTTTTCAGTAAATGTCTACAAAATTCATGAATGAACAAATTATTGAGAGAGATGGATAGATGAATGGATGGAAGAATATATGGACATATGGATGGGTGAATGGGTGAGTAGATAATAGATTTATTGTTAAAGGTCACCTATTATAGGGGATTAAAATTTAGATGAGATAATGAAGCCCTTAATGCAAACGTAGGACAAATACTACCAAGCAGCAAACAGAAACATTTAAATTTCTGCATTAAGTAATATAATTAATGTTAGTAATACTCTTCCTCCTGAAAAGAGTTCAAAATAGAAATAATCATAGCAGAGGTTTTAAAACTTTAGTAAACATAAAATAATCTAGGGTATTTCTTTAGAATGTAAATCCCTTGGCCCTACCACTAGGGCTGCTGCTGAGATAGGACCAAGGGGTATATATTTTAACAATCTAGCAATACTAGATGATTCTGATGTAGAAGTTCATGAACTATACTTTGGGGATCTTTCACTGTAAGTAAATAGACAACATTTTTCCCCTTTATCCCCAGAAAGGAGGATGAATTTAATTCTTAATAGTCTTTACTAGAATGATCCATTTACAGTGCTTTGGTCCATGTCCTGCTCTCAATTCCAAGAATCTCATGAGTGTCATAAGCCACTGAAGTGAGGTTGTCAAGCCCCACAGATCAGTGTCTGTAAGTTGGTGGCTTTCTAGCAGCTGTACTCCATGGGCTGTTCTGACCAGGCAGCAGCAAGTTGGACTCCACAGAGGTTCTTAGCTTGCTGGTCTCAAACTTTTGTCTCTAATTTGATCATTCCTTCCTCTTTCTCTCTTTTCCACCTCTTTCTTTGACTTTAGTAACTGTCATCTAGTCTGGGAGTAGAAAAATCCTCTATAGAAATTTTTATTTGAGACTGTTTTTTGGATTAACCAGCAGTTTTTAAAATTAATAGACAAGTATCTGCAGTCTTTATTTTATGGTTCAATAATAGATTACTAGTTTCACAGTCTAAGAAAGGAGAAAACAGCACAGGTGAATCAGTTTGAGGAACAATGGCAACCCCTTAAAACATCAAAGTAGGCAAACAAAGAATACTCTGAGTTCATAAAAATAACTTGTTAATTAGTGTCATACTTTGGGTTATATAAAAGATTTTGGTGTGTGAATAGAAAGGCCAGAATACTTTCTAAATGAAGACAATAAAAAATCATGATTCATTGGCTACTGGTGAAATGGCTAAAGTTCTTTTTCAAAATATTAAGACTCAGAGACCAAAATAAGATAGATTAATGGTGATTTGATTGTGTTAAATGGAAACAACTATCAAAACTTCTGCTTTGTAACTTTCACATTAAAAAAAAAAAAATTCTGGGATCCCTGGGTGGCGCAGCGGTTTGGCGCCTGCCTTTGGCTCAGGGCACGATCCCGGAGACCGGGGATCGAATCCCACATCGGGTTCCCGGTGCATGGAGCCTGCTTCTCCCTCTGCTTGTGTATCTGCCTCTCTCTCTCTCTGTGACTATCATAAATAAATAAAAATTAAAAAAAAAATTCTATCTTTCATAGTGTACCTGAAGGATCATGCTTAGATCTCAGGACTTTGTGAACTTCTGTTGAAACATGATACATTAAAAACATTTACCTCTCTTGCCTTCCAAATTCTAAATGATGCAGAAGGTTTTCAAAGGAAATACACCTCAATAAAGAGAAAAGGAAAAGCAAAAGCAGCAGCATTATTGAAACTGAAAAGCAGATAAAACGGTGTTCAGTGACTTAGCAGAATCAAGAAACCTGAAACCCAAGCTGATTAGTGGAGCAAATTCCAGTCACAAGATGGCTTACCTGCAGAACCCCAACAAGTTCCAATAATAACAAATACCAAATAGCTCTGAAAGTGCCAATGGAACTGAAAGCACTTAGCCTAACAGGTCCCTTCCCATCAATCTACATAGCAAAGAAATAACCCATTCCAGCAAAACAAAACAAACAAACAAACAAACAAAAACGGCAGCTTTGAAGCTACTGAGCCCAAGAAACAGAGTTCAGGGAAATGAGGTTCTACTAGGGCATGGAAGCAATACTGAAACAGAGGAATTAATTGAAGGCCTATATTCCAACACTTGAAACTCACAGCCCCTTTCTGATTTTGTTCTCAGGATGTTGGCAAGATTCTCTCTCTCAAGCACGAGGTTGGAGAATTCTCTCAGAGGAATTTCTTAGTCCAAGGGGAAAAAAGTCTATAGATTTTGAAAATCAGACATCATTCGACAATTTCATGAAACATTTTTCAAATTAAAGTGCCACCTGCTTCTGAGAAATTCTTTCCTTATACTAAGAGTTTCCAATCAGCTTTACAGTGCTTCATTTTTAATATACTAGACAACCAAAGATTGCCAGATACTTGAGGAAAAAAACTGGCATGAAATACAAAAACAACAACCAAAAAAGGGAGTAGGAAATAAACAGAGCCAACTCAGAATAAGAAAAATAAACTCTAATAATGAAAATAATAAGAAGAAATATCTAGTGACATATGGCATAACCTTAAGATAATTTAGGTATGTATTTTAAAATGCAAATCTGGGTAACAGCAATTATTGTATTTAAAACATGAAACCAAAATTAGTACATGATATGGACACTCGAATAAAAATCCATCAAATTGTGAAAGTATATTATATAAGACTATGGACAAAAGAAGAGCTAAATTAGCAGTAAACTAGAGCTAAATTAGCTGAGGTGTCTACTTCTGTGGAATGAGGATCAAGGACTTAAAGGAGAGGGAATGGGGAAGAGGGAATTGCTGGGTTTTATTTTTTTCATAAACTCCATAAACTAATTTTTAAAGCTACTTTATGTTCTACTTGATAATGTCACATTATAAAAATATTTTCTTGATATCCAGAAAATTAAAAATATTCATAATGTGTGTCTATTTTCTGATAAATGAAAAAAAGTATGTGGCATTTGTTTATTATTGTAACTTCTATTCTTACTGCAGTATTTGGATATAGAGATTCTCACCAGGATACTGCAGATGACAAAATTGTATATGGGAAGCATGTAGTCCTGAGAATTACTGAGCTTTAAAACCACTGAGCTATCTATTTCAAATGCCACATAATCACTGTGTGTGCACAATCTTAAAATGCCTAGTCTTAGAGTCTGCTCCCTATAACAGGAACATGACTATGCAGTACACATTGAATCTATGTTCTTTATGTTAAAGACATAGATACAATGCAAAAGAAAATTCATTCTTAAAAAAAAAAAAAAAAGCAACAGCCTAGGATTCCAAATGAATCATACACATGAAAGAGAAACAAGCAAAATATAGTTTACCAGCATTGTTATTGTAACAGGCTCTTAGAATCATTTGGTACACTATTAAAACATTTATTATATGCAGATCGCCAGGAAAGTACAAACAAACCACAACAAATTTGTTCTCCCCCTTAGGACAGAGCAAGCTCTAAAGATCCTATTTTGTCTATTTGTGTTTCCATGTATTCCAGCTTTGAGAGTGAGGATTAAAAAAACTGATTTAAAAGTTTTTTTTTTTTTGGTTTTTTTTTTTTTTTTGTACTTCATGAAGCTTGCTGATAAATTCCCACAATAAATTTCTTCTTTTGCTTAATAAAAATGTATCCATGGCCTTTAAGAATTCAGGGTCTTTTCTCTTTAAATTTTACTGCCAACTCTCATCAGAAGTAAATAGTCAAGATTAACAATTTAGAATTGTGTGGAAGAAAAAAGTCATAAAAAATAACCCTCAATGTTTAAAGTGAGCACTTTGTGAATGATTGTTAAATGAATAGTGACAATCCTCATAAGACTTTATAGTCTGCAATATATAACCAAATATTATCTCACTTGATCCTATCAAAATTGTGTTATAGGGAAGGCAGTCATTTTTACTGAGAAAAATTAACTTAGGGTAATGAAAGTTCCAGAAAATACTCAATTAACAGAAAGCAGGATCGGTCCAGATTTACAACTTCTTATTCCAAATCCACTACTGGTTACCCTAGAATTCTCTATCTCTTCATGAGGACAGATATTAATAGACTAATGATGCTTTACCCGAATATGAGCAAAGTAGTCTTTTAAATTGAGAATTCTGAACAGATGCTTACTTGTCTTCAAAAGCTCAGTTTATTTCACCATTCTAGTCAAAGGTGACTTCTCTGCATACATGGAAAAGTGTGCCAGGGACATCCTTCTGAGTTCTTTGTCCTCCAACTAATAGTTGAGACATAATAACAAAGATAACAACAATAACAGTGATGATAATGATGAAGATTTGGTATCTACCAAAATCATTTACAATGTGACAGACAATAAATGCTGTACAAAATGTATTTAATCTTATGAGATTGGTATTAGAATTATACTGATTTTACAGCTGAGGAAAATGAAGACCAGAGGTTAACTCGCTTACCTAAAGACAGCTCAAAAATGGGGAAGCTATGCAATCTGACTGCAAAAATATCTCTACCTAAAACTTCTAGTTATGTCTTTTTAACATTGTCTCTTTTGCAAACAGGTGCACACATGTAAATCAAATTTATTTCACAATTTAGAAACAGCTATCCCTCCTGAAGTTTATTACACCTGTAGAAACACCTTTTCACTAATCTCATGGTGCCCAGCAAAGTCCTGAACACGAGACACCAAATTAAGCGATATTTTTCATATATATTTGGATATCTCATTAGCTGACACTGTGTGTCCAAATGAAAACTGAATTATTCAGTGAGCAAAAACAGAGGTGGGTGCTATTAGTCAGGAAGCAGTTTTGCACTCAGAGCTATCTACAAGATTCCAGACTGGAGGATGATAAAACCACACTCCTCAACTGCAAACGCTATCAGGTAAAGGAAAACTATATGGGCAAAGATTGCCACCTCAGTCCTACTTTGGAAACCAACTTTGCCAACCATGAATTCTTACAGTCTTAGCACACAATTTAAAAGCAAAAGCACTCTCCTCATCCTCCCATATACCCAGATGCCATACTGCAGAGCAGCCAAGAAGGCATTAGGAAATTGAATTCCTGCAAGACTAAGGATTTTTCCAATTTTTAAAAAAGATTTTGTTCATTTATTTGAGAGAAAGAGCAAGCCCATGAATGGGAGAGAGGGAGAAGGAGACTCCCCACTAAGCAAGGAGCAGATGCAGGACTCAATCCCAGGACCCCGGGATCATGACCTGAGCTGAAGGCAGCCACTTAACCGGCTGAGCCAATCAGGTACCTGAATTTTTCCAATTTTGGACTGAACATTACACAAGAAACTATTTCAATTACCAGTTTTGAACATGATAATAATGAAAATGGAATCCCCACTCCCTTTAGTCATCTTGTGAAGACTTGAGGCAGATTTGATTAGTCCAAAAAAAAAAAAAATGAAAGCTTTATTTTTTCATTGAGTACATAAGATATAGCTTGCATACGTTTGCTTAAATATTTATAAACTTCATGGAGCCAGCTGATGGTAGGGGACACTACTGTGCTTCTGCCATCTTCCAGAAGTAGTAGTCTCCTTGTCTGTGCCTATGCCTTTGCTCACAGGTACTTGCGTGTGTCTCCTCACTTGTCTCACCCCCTTCTGTCACGATCTGAAGCTTAGGTCAATTTATAACTCTAGCCTCTACACCCACTCTTCCTTTCTCTCCTCTGTCTCTTTTCTTTCCAAGTTAGTTAATTCTATGATTGTCCTAGAATTGCAGTCACAAAAGAAAATCCTAAAGAGACTGTTTTTATTGGAAAAAAGAAATAACCGAAGAGTGAGGAGTGAGTGGGGGAGTGTGGTGAATGACAGGACAGGAAAAATAAGATTTTTGCAATGCAGTCTCCAGGGAAAAGAAGACAGAAAAGCCAGGGCCTAAAGAATTGAAGAGAAGGCAAGGCAAGTGGGTTAGAAGGTCCTACTAGACTTTGTTGTGAAGGTTTAATACATAGAATTAAAGGTGGAGATTTCCTGTTTAGTTAAAAGCAAGCTAAGGGTGTGAATAAAAGGCTATTCAATACATTTTCCATTAAGACTTCCAAATAATTTTGCAGTTTGAAGTGCTCACAGCCAGGAGGTGTATCTTCTAAGGAGCCAGCTCCAATTACCTCATGCTTTTGTAAATGTATGAATATGTGTGCTGTCAGGAGAGCTGGTTCTATTTATCCCACAGGTATTTTAACTGAATAAATCCTACTTATTTGGATGTCTTTTTATCCACCAGTTATAAATGTGTGTGGATAACTCTCTGTTCTACATTGTTTATGTCTGGAGAGGCTTCAGGTGCTTTGCTTGCCTGCTTTTGCTCCTGAAGACAAATTTTTAAGTGACCAAGTTGTACACATTACACTCTGCTGGTTGGGCCTGTTCAGGAAAAAGAAAAAAAAATCAGAAACAAATTTTATTCTGATACTATTGCTAGTGATAGCAGAGGGAGCACAGACCAAGTCTAAATACAGATCTCCCAGATTTAAAAAGCTGGGGAATTTTTAAAAGCTAGGCTGGGGTGGAGATGGGAGCAGTGGGATCCTGCGGCATCTGCATTTTCTAATTGGCCTTACCTAATGGAAAAGTCCAGTTTCTCTTATCCTCTTAGCAAGGGGCAGTTTTACAACTTGGGAAAAGACAGGCCCCTTTACCTCCCACAGAAAGTAAAACATAAGATGCACTCTTCCTTGATGATTCCATTTCAAGAGATGGCACCCAGGTTCTTGAGAAACACAGTCCTGGGTTGTAAATATTCCAAGAACCTGGAAGAATATTTATGCACATTTCAAAGAGACAGAGAAAAGGTTTATAATTACACATTTTCTAAAGTAAATGTTCTAAGAAAAGTGAGGTTAGGGACCTGGAGTCAGGAGGAAATCTGCCTGAAGTTCAGTCAACTGAGAGAAGAGTTAAGGTGATTTTGGTCAGATCATGATCACAGTCATCCCTGTCAGATGCTTCAGTAGGTCCAAGTGGACCAGAAAGTAGTCATCATTGCTGCCTGGGTTGCTGCTTTCAGCAGTATGGTATAAATTTGCTGCCACTATCACCAATGTCCCATTAATGCCAACTCTATTCAGTTATCCAAGGATTCTTTATTTAATACCTACCTTGTGGAATACTCCCTACTAAGCACTAGACATTGGAGGGGGTCCTCTGGGTTTCCCTCCCTTGAACCTTCACTATCATGTTCACCATGAGCAATGATCCTGCCTAGAAGCAATAGAAACATTTTTTCAGCTCTTTGCCTTTGCCAGAGAGGCAAAACCAAAACAAAGCAGAGAAATGAAAAAACAAAAACAAAAACAAAAAACAAAAACAGAAACAAACAAATAAACAAAACGACAGAGTAGGATGATTATTCTCTAACCCTTAAGCAAGTTTTATACTCCTGCTATCATAATCTGGGCCTATAAAAATAAAGTAGTAATAAAAGACTTTGAAAAGAGAGAGAGAACATACAGAACCTTTTCTTTTATTTTTTTTTTTCAAAATAACTGGAGTTATAATACTGTACTAAATCTCAACATTAGAAATGCTTGCGTCTGCTGTAGATTAATTTCTTTGTCAAGGAAGGAGGGGATCTTTTCCACCTTCTTTACACCTATTCAGTGGTGGTGAAGCGCTCAACTCTCCCATGTCCACGCATATTCTCAAGGTGAAACCCTATAGAAAAAATGCTGTAGAAGCTCAGAGGCTAAGAGAAAGAAGGACCCTTTGGGGTGAGTGGTGATGCCAAAAGATGAGGAACCAAGAGAAAAAAAGGAAAACAAAGGGGCACCAAGGAAGCAGTTCTCTTGAATCTCTCCACTATGGATTTGTTGCAGGGAGCCCAGTGGGAAAAATAGAGAACTGATTTACTCCATTCCCTGGGGTTCTGTGTAAGGGTCTCCAGTAAGGAGCTATACTTTTTACACTTATGAATATTAAAGTCAGAGTGATATCTAATTCAGAATGAAAGAGGAGAGAGAGAGGAAGGAAGAAAGGAAAGACTGGAAACTATTTATAGAACTCCATTTTTTCCAAATAACAGATCATGGGATTTGCAGGTCACAGTCTTTTCATTCTCCACAGTATTCTGTGTGTGTGTGTGTGTGTGTGTGTGTGTGTGTGTGTGTGTGTGTTTCTGTGTCTCGCTCTCTCTGAGAGACAGACAGAGGGAGAGAGCATTCTCTTGAATATTCTAAGCTTGGCATCAAACCCTTTGAATTATTTACTATAACCCTATGAAGTAGGTGGTATTATTATAGCCATTTTCTAGACAGAGAATTTTGAACTATGGGAAAGAGAAATACTTGCCCAAGTCACACAACAGGTGAGTAAGTAGCAGAGCCAGGAATCATGAGCAGACAGTCTGGCTCAGACCCTGTGCTTTCTCATGAGACTCCACTGTCTCATTAGGCACAGTTTTCTAGATTGAAACGGTACATGGTATAAAGGAGAAAAGTAGTTATTATTTAGGGCCACAATTCTAAAGGATCTTAGTGAATAAAGCCTTTTTTTTTTTAACCTTCACTGCTTTTCTCTTAGTTGACACCTCTGAGAGAAACACACTCACCTTAAGCATCAGTCATGGCATGTGATATGAATCCCAAAACTTTATGTGCATACCTGAGATGATTAGATCCCAGCTGTGAGTAATTGTGGAACACGGGCATAAATTATTTTTGGTTGTTTTTGTATGTTTGCACATAATCAAATTTAGTAGAGCTATGCTGAGCGTAGAGAGTGAAATGTGACTAGCCGCATGTCCAGAGAAAAGGACAACAATGGAAATGAGCAAAACAAAGCAGACATTGAAATGTGTTGGTGAAGAGTGTTTGCTGTATATTTGACATATAGGAAATAAGAAACTAAAAAGTGGATAGGACAGAAGCTGGGTGGCTCAGTCGGTTAAGCATCGGACTCTTGATTTTGGCACAGGTCATGATCTCGTGGTCCTGTGATTGAGCCCTGCCTGGGGCTCCAGGCTCAGTGTGGAGTTTACTTGAGATTTCTCTCTCTCTCTGCCCTTCTCCTGTTCATGGTTTAAATACATACATACATACATACATATTTTTAAATGGATAGGACACTCTATATTTACTAAAATTATTGAGTTAGAACCACAGACCATAGGAAGTGAAAGGTTGACCACAAGTTAGCAAAGTATGTTTGTTAGACATAAAGACACCCAGCATGGAGCTCAACATATTTTACATAATTGTGTCAAGAAACTAAGGGGTGCCATGCAAGGTTATTATAAATTAATTCCCCAACATACTCTCTCCAATTCTATTAATGTATTAAAGAGCCACCACCAGAAAGGTAAAGGGTCATCGACATTAGCAAATTATCTTTTTATCATTGGGAGGACTTCCATAGATAATCTCCATCCACAGTTAAGTAACTAGAAAAGAGTTGGTGATCTGAAAGGGCGATCAGTAAACTTTTTGTAAGGATGTCGCTTGAGCTAAGTCATGAGGATGAGTGCATATTCATTAGGAATATAGAAATGAGGGAGGAATATGACTAAGAACAATCAAGGTCTAGAGAATTAAAAATATTTAAGCATGGATGGATCTGAAATGTATATATGTTGCTTTCAAGTGAAGGGGGTGAGGTTGAAGTAAAAAATAAGAGTGAAGAGATAAAGAAATCAAAAGACAAAAGACCAGATCTCAAAAGACTTTGGGGATATCTCCATGTCTGTAGTCTGCTATGAAAGTGACTTGAGGCCACTAAAGGGTTTTACTTTGGGAAGTAATATTAAGACATTTATATTTAAAAATATTTATTTATTTATTTTAAACAGAGGAGGGGCTGAGGGAAAGGGAGAGGAGAGACGGAATCTCAAGCAGACTCTGCACTGTGCGTGGAGCCTGACATGGGCTCCATCCCACCACCCTGAGATCACGACCTGAATCTAAATCAAGAGTTGATTGCTCAACCAACTGAGTCATCCAGACACCTCTAAGAGATTTTTACAATATGAAATTAACTTGTAGAGAAGTGGAGAATGCTTGGAAAAAGTGAAAGATTGGAGACAGAAAGATCAATTAGGAGATTGTAATAATCTAACTCAGAAAAAATAAAAATTTTCAAAAAGAAAGATTATGGTACTCTAACAATCTGGGTTTGATTATTGTAGCAGATCTACTAAGAAAGACGAATAGAAGGATGAGTAGATGGACAGATAAACAGGTAAATGAGGTAGAAATATACTTACATAATTTATTAGAAGGATCTGTCCTTGCACAATTGCAGGAGTTGGTTACAGAGTCTGTGTTAAGACTGCTATCTTCACATCAGATCCTAGAGCTTGAAAGTTACAGGGCCGGCAGTGAGAAAGAGAAGATGGATAGGAAGTGTGGGGAGAATAAGGATCAACTAGAAATATGAAAAGGGGCTGGAACCCACAAAGACAGGCTAGAACCTATTTAAGTGTCTTACTGCTTCCAACTTCATGATGTAGCTGTCCTAAGGAGAAAATGATGCTCTTCCTCATAAATTTAAATAAGCCCCTGGCCCAAGAGTTGGAGAAAGACCGGAGAGAAGGTAGAGTAATTGATGCTCCAAGCCAATGAAGCAAGCTAGTAGGTAAGTGACAACATGCATGAGTTATAACACATTCAGCAACCCCTGCATCAACATTGTAAGCATTAAAAGTATTACATATATATATATGCATGCCTGGGTGGCTCACTCAGTTAAGTGTCTGCCTTCAGCTCGGGTAATGATCCCAAGGTCCTAGGATTGAGCCCTGTGTTTGGCTCCCTGCTTACCAGGAAGCTGGCTTCTCCCTTTTTGTCTGCCCCTCCCCTTCCCTCCATTTGTGTTCCTTATCTCTCTCAAATAAATAAATAAAATCCTTTTTTAAAAAATATTATATATATATATTTGTGTTTCATTTTTACCTTCTAACCACTAAAATGTCTTTTTGTGACCCATCTTGGTTGGGATATACAGCAAAGGAAACTCCAAACAATATGGTTTACCCTAGCCAAGTTGATACACTACAGACATCAGCAGAGACTACGATGAAATGGTTTGATAGAAGTCGAATAAGAATTGGTTTCCAATTAGATATGCCTTATGGGATAGAACAATATTAAAATCGAAGGATTCATTAGATTTAGTAACTACAGTCAAGTAAAATAAGATTTCAGGGGTAGATTCTAAAAAAGAGATTAAAAAATAAATAAACTGAAAGTATTTTCCAGGAATTTGGAAAGCAAAGGGTAGCACAAAGGACATAGCTTTGGAAGAACCATGTTAGAGGCAGCAATATAATGATAATAATAGTATGGAAGACTTCTGCATTTTATCATATTTATTGTCTTATGGCAGAAGCCCCTGAATGTAGGTTAAATTGCAGACAAGAGGTGGATAATCTGCAGAAGTAGAGTTCTATAGATGCCAGTACAATATCATACATGAGTATAAACACAAGTGGACAGATAAGTGCCAATCCAAGAAGGGACATCTTTTCTCTGAAAAGGAGATAAAGTAAGGACTGTCATAATTCATAATCACAACATTCTCAGTGTTTAATTTTACACACATTTACCAACATTGAAAAAGTAAACATCTTCCTGTTAATTTTTTTCTTATACTAACTTCATGATAGTATTAATTGTATTTGTGTCCAAATTAAACCTCCTGAAGTTTTATAAGAAACTGAAATTTTGTATAAAATATAAAACCTATATGAAAGCTTAAATGTTGTCACATATCTTAATATGTATGTATGTGTTCAGTAAATATTACTTACGAATTGTGTTAGATTCAAAATTATCAGTAGAGTAATGCAAGTTGAACTATAAATCTATTATATTTGAACCTATTGACAGATTTTCAGTATCAATTAAGAGTTGGTAATATCTAGAGTTCCAGGATTTTCCATGTTAATTATTTGGAGTAAACTGCATTCCCTCCTCTAGCAAAATCTGCTAATTAGATGTTCAGAGTTGGAAACAACAACAACAAAAAAGCTTTTGGAGATTTTCTAAAAAAAAATTAGGAATTTATAAAAATATACCTAAAGGATGACTTTGTTAAGTCGGCATACTCCTTGTTGAAGCAAATCAGCTGTTACCTTAAAAATTAAGGTCATATTCTTTTTTGCTTAAAGGTAAATGAAATGACATAGGATGAATAACATATGCATTATAAGACCAAAATATTGTCAATTTTTATCCTATTAATAATACACAAAATGTATTGATAATTTTGTTGGTATATTTAAAGAAACAGTACATTTGAAAAATAGGAACTTAAAATATTGGATCATAACGTATCTGCAAAATCGCCATTATCAGAAAAATAATTGTGAATCTTTTCATGATTTTTGGGCTAAGCTAGCTATAAATGAAATCTTATACAGTTTTTACTTTATTGCTAACACTCTGTGATTTAAAAGCAAAACAAAACAAAAAAGGGAAACATTAAAAAGTCTTTTTTTCCCAAATGTACAATTAAGTGAAGCTAAAATACATATTCATTTTAATTTTGTAAGGGGGAAAATGCTGTCACATATTAGATGAACAATTGTTTAGAAAGTAACCATAAATTCTGTCATGAAAGTAAAAGTGAATTATATTTAGTTATCTAGAATGATGAGATATTTTCATCAATTCTTTCATGTACTCATAAATTGAGAAAATTCATTTCACATAGGTTTCCTTTTGCCATTTACTTTCAAAATTCAATTCAATTCAAATTCAAAATTACTTTCAGACTCTGCTAAGAATACTAGTCTTATTTCTATTGTGATTGTCTTTGCCCGTTTTCCTTTGACATGTGATTTCTGAGCTCTCTTTAATAAAGGAGACATGTTGTTAATATTCTTTAATTTAAGCCATATCTAAGCCTCTACGAAAATCTTTCTCTCTGGATAAATATCCCCCTACTAATAAGGACTTTATAATGTCACTTATCGTATGAGTCAAAACATATTAAAGAAAAAAAAAACTGTTGGATTCATAAGTAATACATGTATAAAATGATAAATGGAAAAGAACGTAGTTGATAAACTGATAAAGCAAAACTGCATAGTTTAGTGCCCTCAGGAAGCCATTTCCTTCCAAAAATATTGTTGATTTATGGGACTCAGGAAAAATATTTTTAACTGAGCCTAGAATCCTCATTTTAGAAACTGAATTTCTATGTTAATTCATCATGGAAATCGCATTTCTATTTCAAATTAGCAGGATATTTTGCCAGTTACTTGGTGAGTAGAGGGACTCCTTAAAGAAGTCATTGGTATTAATAAATGTAGGACTAAAGCTAATACCAATTCAGGGAAATCATCGATATGTGTTATGCAGACAGTCACACAACTTATTGTCTGTAAACTTAAGTTTGCTTTCACAAAAGAAGGTATAAGATTTTACTAATTTGAATACTCAACAACCCTGTTGTTTTAGGACACTGTTGTGTGAAGATGTATATATACTGTATTCATCATGTATTTTCACTTCAAAGGTTTCTAGGGAAAAATGGTAGCTTAGGAGAATTGTATCAAAATTCAGACCACCCACTGCAGTTGGACCTTTCCATCTCAAATCTCTAGGTGAAAACCTAAAGTAGAAGAATAATTACAAGTACTCTTTGAAAGATACCAGGTTATGAGATATGGTTATTGAAGGGACCACAGCACAAAATATTTCCAGAGAAAGCAGTGTGAAAAGGTAGGTACCCCTCTAAGTGTAGGCCAAGCACAGAAGTGTTAGATGCTGGAAGCCTGAACACACTGGGATGATCCTGCCTCCATATGCCACTTCCCACCTCCTTAGACCCGGCAGCAAGGGAGCCCCAGATACCAAATTTGGGGTCAGAGGCAACTTAGGGCCCTATGAACTTTAAGATGAATGAGAAAAAACATATCCATTGATAATTTTTTCCCTTTACATTTTCATATGTCTTTATGGGAGGATTGGTCTTTAATTTTCCTTTCTTTTAATGTCCCTGTCTTATTTATTCGGACTTCCTAATATAAGGTACAGAGCATTCCCTGTCTTTCAACTCTACAAATATTTTGTGTATAATTGGAATTAGTTTGTCTTGAAACATTTGGAATATCTTATGTAATAAGTTCTATCAGTATATTGCTTTAAAAATGAAGAAACAGAGACACAATGTTTGAAAAAATGGTACAAAGCATCTTAGGCATTGTTCCAAAATACAGAAAAAATCAAATATAAATCCTGGCAATAAGAACCAATCTTATCTAGTGATGATGAGATTTTTCAAACCAGGCTAGCAAGGATCTTGGAGTGCACAGTTGTTGTGTTCATACAACCTTTGACTTGGCAATTTCTCTGGTACACTAGAAAAAAATCTTAACACATTTTCATAAAGAGGCATGTTAATGGATTTTATTCAACTATTTTCAACATCAAGGTTTAAGAAACGCTTTTACATAAATTATCAGAAGCATCAGAAATAAAATGTAGAGGAACCTGAGTGGCTCAATCAGTTAAGCATCCAACTCCTGGTTTAAGTTCAGGTTATGATCTCAGGTCATAGAATCAAGTCTTGCATGGGGCACCACATGCAGCATGGAGTCTGCTTATTCCTCTCCCTTTATCCCTCCATCCACTCTCTCTCTCAAATAAATAAATAAACTTTAAAAAAAGAGATATAAAATGTAGTATATACACAAAATGGATTCTTCAGAAGAGGTCAGAAATAATAACACAGATTTGCTAAAGCAACATGGATACAACTCAAATGTATAATTTTGAATAAAATATCAGAAATTGATGAGATTTGTAACAAGAAACAATATATGCAAACCAAGAACTTGAATAGTCACAATAAATATAATTTTTAAGATTTATTTATTTATTTATTTATTTATTTATTTATTTATTTATTTATTCATGACAGATACACAGAGAGAGAGGCAGAGAGAAGCAGGCTCCATGCAGGGAGCCCGATCTGGGACTCGATTCTGGGACCCCAGGATCACGCCCTGAGCCAAAGGCACACACTCAGCCGCTGAGCCACCCAGGTGTCCCATACACTGAATATATTTTAAAGATTGGAAACAATTAAAAATAAATGGTTGGAAGGAACTATAAGGATATTCAGTGAATAGTTAAGAGAATGGAAATGAGGAATAAAGGAGAAATAATAAAATGAAAAAGCACAAAGTAAAAAAGAAGCTTTATAGGCACTGATATCGATTTTTATGCCTTTCATTTATAGTAAGAACAACTCACCTCTCTATTTTAAAAGCAAAACAATTTGTAATAGAAGAGAGTTGCCCTGCCAGATAAGGTAATGCTTTATCAAGAACTATATCAAAACAAAACAAAACAAGAAGTCAAAAAATATAAATCAATGAAACAGAATAAAGCATGCAGAAATAAATAACAAGTTATATACACACTTGTCATATAACAGAAAGAAAATTAACCATGAGAAGGAAACCTGCCTTATTAAAAATGCATATCAACAACTAGTCTCCTAGTCAGGAAAACAAATAAAATTTTACCATTAACATTTTCTGAAATTTGTAGTTATTTCCATCATTATTAACATTATATGAGTAAATGAACTAGCCACAGATAATTTATAAATATATAAATATATTATATACATATATATGTATTCACACAGCATGGAAGACCATTTTAAGTTTGACAATCCTTGAAATTTCAGAAAGAAAATATAAACAAATGAGATTATGCGCTATAAAACATATATGACATCATATATCATTAAAGAAATTTATTTATTTATTTTTTTTTTTTAAAAGGTTCATTTTCTTTTTTTTTTTTTTAATTTTTTTTTTTAATTTTTATTTATTTATGATAGTCACACAGAGAGAGGGAGAGAGAGGCAGAGACACAGGCAGAGGGAGAAGCAGGCTCCATGCACCAGGAGCCCGATGTGGGATTCGATCCTGGGTCTCCAGGATCGTGCCCTGGGCCAAAGGCAGGCGCCAAACCGCTGCGCCACCCAGGGATCCCTCATTAAAGAAATTTAAAGACAAATGACCAAAACAAAATTCAGTAATATGATGTTTTTCTGTCTCTAAGTATATCAATACAAATTAGAAATGAGCAAAGAACATGAAAAAAGAGGCTAATAAAATTATAATTTTCTAATAACCATATGCGATGCCTAATCTAATTTATAAGACATATAAATTTTGAAAAGTGAAATTTCATTTTTCTTTTACTACTTTAGCAAACCTAACAAAATGTGTGTTAATACATACTTTTGTTGAAAATGTTTGAAGTAGAGACCTCACAACCCTATGGGTTTTACCCATAGCTGAAAATAATGACAATTCATTGGAATAAAATTTGCCACATCAATAGAAATTAAATACCCATATACCTTTAACTCAACATTTCCATTTATTTAAATTTATCATATAGATACTCTTTGTACATGGATAAAAAGGCATTTGAAAAACGTAATTTTGTTGACATTACCCAAATGCGTTCTATAAAGGACTAGTAACATATTATTTTATGCTTTGAAATGGAATAGTATGTATCTCTTGAAGCAATATTTATTTTCACATTTGTCACACATACCATAATACATATGAGTGGGAAAAAGCCAGTTACAGAAATAATATATCATAATGTATACAAAGAGAGAATGTAAAAAGATTCCATGCATTTCTATAGGCAATAGGGTGAAAAGGTTGGGGTAACTTTGAGCTGTATCAATTTGTCATAAACTAATAACTTGCCATTTGTGATTTAAAATGGCAAATATATGAATTTTTTGCATCTACTCAAGGATGGGAAGAGAGGGAAAGACAAAGAAGGAAAAATCCAAACAAAATGGCTGAACACGGATCCCTCTCTCTTTGTGACAAAAGCATTATTTGGCCTGATGTTGGTGTAAGCGTTCAGAGGTTGTTCTCTGAGCACCCTGAATGGTGTGGTGTTCCAACAGAGAGTTGTGTGCTGTTTTGTGAGCAGAAGTTGTTAATGCCTGCAAATTGATGCTATTCTCCAGTCTCGGGTTATAAAGGGAAAGCAGATGTTCATGTGCAACTAACCCAAACACATTGAGAAAGGCTACAGACATTTTCCCATTTCAATTACCATAATTTAATGTCTAGAATACATGCCCAAAAGCTTTTCATGGCAGAGGATCAGCACATCCCCTGTAATGCAAACCAAGTCCCTAAACTCTTCTGTATGCATTGCTCATTTTCAGAGACAAAATCATTATACTGAATATGAGTTCAAAATGTTCTGAAGTGCTTTTGCTGGTATATTTTCAAAGATTACTAAGGTTTGTTACACAGTAATTTTCATTATAGATTCCTTATAAGGGTTGTTTACCTTCAAACATTTTGTACCATGATTTTTGCAATTGCTAATATTGAGCTGAATTTTCTAGGCCATTTCTCAAGTGATTACAATCATGTATTGTTACCTTATGCTTCCCTTTGCAGAGAGTTGTCATTAAATGGCAGAGATGCCTTGTTTGAAAGCATGTAAAATGATTAACATCATTTTAAATAGGAACATCTTTGTATGAAACACAAAATATTTGATTTTTCTGAAGTAAAAAATAAACAAAAATGTTTTATTAAAATAGAAACACAAGTATTGATTATATTATGAGCACAAAATATGAAAATGTGGTAATATTCACGGTGGATTATGTGCAAAAAAGAAAGTTAAAAATGAGTATGATCCATACATACATGCCTCATAAGATCTTGCCAGCAAAAATATGAATGCTTTAGTCATTACTTATTGGTGTATATTATGAAAAGTTTGCATTTCTCCTTCTTTTTTGACATCCGTATTTTCTAAGTGTTCTATTAATTTGCATTAAGAAATAATCTAACTACCTAAGGTGATACAGAAAATATGCTTTGAAATAAAATTTAAGGAAACATAGAACTTAGGGAAAAATTTGATGTTTCTAATATCTAAAACTGTAAAACTGGCTATATTTGAAAAATATGTTAACTTATCTTTATAAATATATTCTTATATATTTTTATAATATATCCATTGCAAGGAGGGAAAAACAACAGAAAAAAAATCTTACTATTGTAAGAAAGAAATTATGTGAATTTTGGATTTTTTTCCCCTTCTTTCACAGTTTTTGTTTTGTTTTTATTTGTTGGTCACTGAAAACCTGAGGTTTTTGATGAGAAATGAATTCATAGGGAAAAATAACTGATAACAAATTTGAAAAGTAAGTCTTCTCTTCCTGACCTTGAGTTTCTTAATTTCTTTCCCTAACAGTGATACCTACCTCTACTGTATTCCCCAGTGAGATTCTATCATGAGTATTCAGTGTGTGTGACTGTATGAGTGTGTGTGAGTTGAATAAGTATTTATATAAAGAGAGAGCATAAATGGTAGCATTATGTGCAATGTTCTCTGCTCTTTATTCACACAAAAAGTTAGCTTTTAACTATTCTATAACTTAAAAGGAGACATGACATTTTTAGACGATTGTATATTGTTCTGTTGTGTAGGTCTAGAGTAATTTATTTAGTAAGTTCTGTATTTTTAGAGATTTGGATATTCATTTCCAGTATTTTTTGCTTTAAAATTTGATCAAATAAAAAGTCTCTGTTCATATATATGGACATATTTTTGGATATATTTTTGAAAGAGAAGTTTCTGGGTCAAAAAGTATAAGCTTTAAAAAAATTTGATACCGGGATCCCTGGGTGGCGCAGCGGTTTGGCGCCTGCCTTTGGCCCAGGGCGCGATCCTGGAGACCCAGGATCGAATCCCACATCGGGCTCCCGGTGCATGGAGCCTGCTTCTCCCTCTGCCTGTGTCTCTGCCTCTCTCTCTCTCTCTGTGAGACTATCATAAATAAATAAAAAAATTAAAAAAAAAATTTGATACCTATTGCAAAGTCGTTCTTCATACATTTAAACAGTTTACATCAATATATCACTGTAGTATTTAATATCTTTGTGATAGAATTATCTATTTATAATTAAACAAAAAATTCAAATTCATTGTGATTTTAATTGTATTTCTTCATTCTTAAGGACTTACCTTCTTCTTATTTGTTTAAAAGTCATTTGCCTGTGTTTGTGCATGTGGTATACATAGGTGTGAATAGTTTATGTTCCCTGCTCGTTTTTCTATTGGGCTGTTTGATTTATTTTTTCTCATTAGCTGTAAGAAATATTTATGTGCTAAGGAAATTATTCCTCTGTCAGCCATATTCTTTGCAAATATTTATTCCCAGTTTCACTACGCATTTGTCTTTTGACCTGGTTTATTTAATTCTACCTTGATCCCCTTCAGTCAAGAATTTATTGATCCAGCTGCTGGTTCATAGACGATGTTAGCTTGACATGATTTGCTCTCTGCATGACAAGCCCTTCCAGAACAGCGACATCCAGTCAATTGATTGAGGTTGAGGTATAAAAGGCCCTATATTTTGTTCCAATGTGAGAAAGCTCCGACGGGCCATTTTTAGTGACATAGGTCCTCATGGGGTGAGCTGAGGCTGCCAGTGACTTTGCAACACAGTTTAACTTCCCCCCTGCCCTTCCCTGCTTGTATTCTCTTCCTTCAATGGATGTAGATTGCAAGGACACTCCTTAATCAACATTCTGCATCCTAAACACTGAATCAAAGTTTGCTTCCCAAAAAGCCCAATCTGTGCAACACACATACACACACACAGCATTTACAGATATAATCGAGACCCCTTTATATTATTCTTTAATCCCACATATATTCCATCCAGACCATAAATCCATTCCTAGAGATGTGTCCACATGTAACATGTTTATCATTTATATGTAAATACAAATACTGTTAAGTATATCTGTAAGGTAAATATAAATAAGAGATTAAAATGTATACTTTTAAAAATATAAATAATATCGAATATCACTTTGCACATTTTAAATTTTCTAAGTGTCAAAATACATCAGTACTTAATTGTTTTGATTTAACATTTGTTTTGATTCAACTCTTTTTTTTTTTTAAATAAGGTTTATTTTTTGCCAACATATAGTACATCATTAGTTTCAGAGGTAGTTTTCAACACTATATGTTGGTAAATTGAATTTAAATTAAAAAAAGATTATTTATTTTGCAGAGAGACAGAATCTCAAGCAGACTCCCCACTGAGCACAGAGCCCAATCCCAGGACCCCAAGATCATAACCTGAGCTGAAACCAAGAGTGGGACACTTAAATGACTGAACCACCCAAGTGCCTCACATTCAACTCTTGATAGAAATGGTCTAGCTTACTCATTTTATCTGCCATAAGATATTACATCATATAAATACTTCTACTCTCTAACTGATGGTCATTTAAATTTTCTGTGTTTCACTATCAGGAATATTTTTCCTCATGCATATGTGCATGAGTTTTTCTAAAGTATATATAACTAGGAGTAGAATGCTTGTTCTTAAAAGATAGAAAACTTTAGTGTTACTGGAAAACTCCAAATTCCTCAAAAAAAGAGATTTCACAAACATCCTAATTTTAAACAATATTCTTCAAATAATTCTTTACCCATCCATGAGATAGGTAGGTAGATGGGAAAATCATCTTCCATTAAGTTAGTTGCCAATTACCCAGCAGATGAATTTGTGACAATAGCCCTATTAACTGCAGTACCTACACCTAGACCCAGAGGTAGGACATTTGTAAGCCACCTTTGAAAAGCCTTAACTGTTTTATAATCTGTCTTCTAATATTTACTACTTATCACTGAAACTTTTTTTTTCTATTAAACTTATAACTCTCATCCTGTAATAAATTTGAGGTTCAGGTCTATTTTTTATAAGTATTTTCAACTTTTGTGTTAGAAAAAAGTCTGCAGGCTATTTTGTGTTAGAAAAAGTCTTTAGGGTAAGCATCTCAGAGTTCAACTTATTTCTGTACTTGTTATTTTCGATTAAAACAAGCGAGCACACAAACATCTTCAAAATGTGCTTTTTTCAAATTTTAATTGTGAGAGGTTGTGAAAATTGGCTGTTACATCTCCTACCTGTTCCTCAGGCTATAAGTCTTATTTGCTCTTCATATTTTATCATATCAGTGAGAGCCTTTATTTGGGAGTCAAATGTGCCAGGAAACAAGTACTCATGGTGTCTCTGCAGATTCTTCCTATACATCATGCCTTCTTTTTCAGCATTTTTCAAATGCTTACTGAACCAAATCTCTTCTAACATGGCAGTTCTTTCTCCCACTATAACTAATAACCACAAGCACATACAAAAAAATCTAATATCTCTGCCTCATGGCTTCTCCAACTGGATAGCTTTGGATTGTTCCTTAATGCAGGTTCAGATCCTTTCTACAAGTCAGCTCATTCATTCCTGTGCATGAGGATGTCACTGAGCTTTCTCAGAGAAGAACGTGGAATGGTGGAGTACAAGATGAGTTTGAATCCTGACTCCACTATTCAGTGCTTGTGTGTATTCAGGTACAAATTTCCAACTTTCAATGGCTTTATATGTGAAATGCCAATATTTTAACCTGTCAGCCAGCCTATTTGTGAGAATTAACTGGAAAAACTCATGGGAAAATTTCTACAGGAATATCTGGCGTTTAATAAATGTTAGCTTTATTTCTTATTTTGTTTCTCCTGCATTTTCAAATCATTTTTCCTGTACCTTTATTTATTTTTAATTAAAAAACTTGCTGCCTTGTCCCATACTTTTAATTAAATGCTACTCTTACTTGACTTAAAAATATTTTAAATAAATTTAAAATAGCAAAATATGTGAGAATACTTCAAGTACCCAAATACTTCATTGTTAACTAAAATACCACATTTAAATTATTTCTGCATTAAAAATTATTTCATTTTTGGTTTTTACTTATATGTACTGTAGATTTGATATCTATGTTAATATTCTTTGCTTTGTCACATGTCTTACCAACTTCTGTTTCTCTTCCATGTTGATTACATTTCCAATACACTGTATTCCAATACACTTAAAATATACTTACATACACTTCAGTGCATCTCATATGGGGTCAAATATTTTTCTTACTAACTCCAGTAAGATTTCTAGTTTCTAACATTTTGAACATTCACCAGGTAACTTTATTATGCTTTTCATGACTTACCTTGAAGTAGCTTCTTTTAAAACATTTTTTATCATCATATTTAAATAAGATTAGTGCTTACTGCTGGCCACTGCAAAGTAAGACAATGTATTTCAGAATATGTGATTGATTTCCATTTTTGGCAAAGCTTTTATGACTAATTCTATTTTGTTTTCAGATTAGTCCCTCTCTCATAGAAAACAAAATTTAAAAATCCAGATAGTCATCAATATATTTATCTGTGTTGTTGGAAATAAATGTTCTTGAGAATGTAGCATAAAAATATGTACAAATTCTAATACAAGTACATTGGACAAAAAGTAAAAACATTTAAAACAAATCCACAGTTTGTCATTTTAATGAACTTTAAAAATGAGGAGAGGAGCTAAGTATACATCATATTTGTAAGTAAATACTTCAGGAGAAAGTATGTTTACATAATATTGGATATGCTATGGACCATATTACCATTGCAGAGCATATGTTCTTTGGAAATCAGAGAACATAAACCCACTGTATAGATGAAAATAGCAAAATTTGGAATCACATGAGAGAAATGCTCAACTTCTAAACTTTAACGGATCCATAAAGAACCTGTAAGCTGAGAATTAACACCTGTTCTGGATCATTATCATGAGTGAAGTGCCAAGTGGAGACTTGTTTATATGTGGGAAATGCTATTATTCTTCAAGGTCAGCTGCTAATGTGTATCATTTACATAAATGTTTCTATTAGCAGCCTCATATTAATTTAGAGGAAAAGGTAGAGTATGATGTATTTGCCAATTTTTCCACTAGGATAAATTGGGAGAATTATTTATCCAGTGTTACCGACCAAAAAAATGTCTACAACTGTAACTAGGAAAATACTATCTCAGCATAAGGTAATGACAATGGGACAAATAACATCTATACTGCAGCCTTGTTCAGGAGTATATTGGGTGCCAGCCATGAGGACAGCAAGGGTGTTGAAAGAATTGTCTCAGTACTTTTCAGAAGGGACCAAAGCAAGTAAATGAAACTTATTGATCATTCTTCCCCTCCGTGAACCAGAAATACACTGCCAAGTGCATTCTCCAACTATAACACCCAGAGTAAAGGTCCATAATCAATGTATACCTAAATAACAATGTGTCCCCCACACATACCAATGACAAGTTTAAGACAAATGAAGGAATAAAAGAGATAGGAAGCAAAAAATGAATTAAAAATGAAAGAAGAAGGAAAGTAAAGTGGTAGGTACATTGGAGGCAGTGATACATTTCTGTCTTTTCATATAATAAGCACCCAGAGGACTACTGTACAGATAGGGACATATTGATTATCATTTCTTTTTTAAAAAATATTTTATTTTTATTTATTCATGAGACATACACACACACACACACACACACACACACACAGAGGCAGAGACACAGGCAGAGGGAGAAGCACGCTCCATGCAGGGAGCCCAATGTGGGACTCGATTCCGGGACTCCAGGATCACGCCCTGGGCCAAAGGCGGGCGCTAAACTGCTGAGCCACCCATGGATCCCTGATTATTTCAGAAGTCAGTTAAGTATAGAAAATCTGAGGAGTAGTTCCCTGTTAAAAATAACTTAATTCTATCAAAGAACCTCATGCATTTTTACAGTTTTTTTTTCAGTGAAAGAATCCTTTGTTTAAATTTAGTCCTAACTTTGTTAGAAACACCGTTCTCTTCAAAGCAGCCATATTTGAGATCTTAAAAGTTATGTACTTCAACTTAGAGCCACAACTTGAAAAAGCAACTTATTAGGGAATCTTTGATGATTTTTTTAATGTAAAAAACATTCATTGCAGCTGTAGAAATGCCTTTTACTGATGCATAGAAAGTAAAGACTTAACAAATAAACACAATGCATCAACTTTATTCTTTCAAACCCTTTTTAATATGTCTCTTGCATAAGGCAATATGGCAGACACCTTGAAAGATGTGGATATACAAAATATGATGACCCTGACCTCAAAGAGATAAAGTCTCATAGAGGAATGGTATCTATGCCTAAGCAATGTCAGTTCGAAGTAGAAAGTTTAAGAAACATAAGAAAGAGGAAGATAAATGGATATGTAAATTCAGAGAAGACAGGAAGTGTATGAAAGGGCTGAGACAAAAGGAAAATTTTAGCTGCTGGAAATATTGGATAAGCAAGCTTTCCAAAGATTGCTCTCTTAGAACAACAAAGCAAACACCAAGGTAAAATAAGCAAAAGGAGGGTGGGGTAGCGCTTAAAGAGCAGGAAGTTATTGAAGACCAAAGAATAGGCTGGTTATTATGGGATCTCACAGGTCCCCACTCCCCACTCTTTCAGGCAATTCCTGGATCTCCTTTTCTGGTCAGTACCTGCTCTCCTCCTGAGATCTGCTTCCCTATTTTTGACAGATTACTGTCCACCCCTTTCTTCAAAATATCTTCTCAGAAGTAAGGAACTTGAATGATATAATCCAGTTCTCCAAACTACGTTGTTTGAATATGAATGGATAGTTAAGGAATTGTTGAAAACCACCTTTGTTCCTGGCCAGTCCTTTTATTTAGGGTTCATAAATCGTGGTCAGGTTCAAACAGAATCTATTATAATTAAAACAATCAGTCATATATTTGGACTTTCTTTAGCATAACTAACCAACTCTGAAGCAGTAGTGAGAAAACAGATGTTGGATTGGGAAAATAAATCACAGAAAGAGAGAGAGGGGCGTCCTTCACTGAATCACTAATATTCTATTATTCTATTGCAACCTGTTTGTTTTCTTTAAAATCCTTATGTTTAATACAATTCTGTTTTCATATGTTTATTCATTTTCTGAGAAGAACTTTATTAAGTGGTAAGCTCAATGAGGGTTAGTATTTGTTTATTTACCAATTATCATCAGCATAGTGCTAGAAACATAGGTGTTCACCAATTACTTGCTAAAAGAATGCTTTGCACTGAGGGCCTGGATTGGTTGTAATGGTTCAACTTGAGTTTCAGGCTGGAAGTGACACATGAAAGTATAGAGAAAGAAAAGGACCTACCGTTTATCAAAGATCTACTACACATCTCAATTGTATATATTTACCTTTATGTAATCTTCACAAAACATGTTAAGGATAAAACATGTTTTATCCATTTCTCCTTTTTTCTCAGTGAGTAAACTGAACTTGGAGAGCCAGAGAAACGTGTTATCAAATTACACCACGAATAAAAAGAAGAGTCGTGATTCTAGGATTTTATACTCATATTACACTGGCCAAAAAATTCTAATTTAATTCCAGGTTGACTTCCAGAGATTAGTGAGACACCAAATAACAGGTTAGATAAAGGGAATTTCAGTAGGTCAGAAAACGATGGGACTCTGTGAGGAGAATAATGTTATAATATTTGTATATTAGGCTGGACCATGTGAAATTGTCATTTCTGTTTTCATTCAAACTGATTGATATCAAAGGAGAAAAAAATGAGTGTGAAATATCAGAAAGGGAGACAGAACATCAAAGACTCCTAACTCTGGGAAATGAACTAGGGGTGGTGGAAGGGGAGGTGGGCTGAGGGTGGGGGTGACTGGGTGATGGGCACTGAGGTGGGCACTTGATGTGATGAGCACTGGGTGTTATTCTATATGTTGGCAAATTGAAAACCAATAAAAAATAAATTTATAATAAAAAAAAGAAAAAAACTGATTTATATCAGTACTTTCAGAAAGTTCAACTTAATATGTGATCTCACTCATTTTTATGACTGCACCCTGCTTCTAGCTGCTGTGGTCCAAGAGAAGAGTGTAATAATGAGAGTTGTGGAGTGACCTTAACAATTAGCTGAAATAAACTAGAAAGTCACTAGGGTTGTGCATATCAAAGGCTTGCAAGGTAGTGCACTCTGAGCCTCAAAAATCTGGATATTGATGTCCCTAAAAATTGCAAGATACTTATGATGAGGTGGCTTTAAATGAGGGCTTGAAGTTAAGAAAATTAAGAAAGATGAAACTATTTCAAAAGTGTTCATTTAAAACATACATATAGAATATAACATATTATAAATGGCATTATATATTATCATTTTATATATATATCATTTATGTATTATATATACTTACAATATATATATTAAATATATATAAAAGTACAACTGTATGAAACTGTACTATCCAAGCTCTCCAGTATAGATTAATCTTGTTGTAACCTATTTTGTTTACTATCTGTATACAAGAAGAAAAAAAAAATAAATCTAATGTTCTTTCTAAGACAAGATAGCACATATAAAGATAGAAATTTGGGGTAATTGTACATTTTATTTTTTTAATTAGTTGGGTTCACAGTATTTGAAGGGTATCTGAGAGAATTCTGTAATATATTTAAATGACTTTTGTAGATTGTCATCTGTATCTATCACACTGCTAAGTGTAGCTAATTACAGGAAAAAGAAATGGAAAAAAAGACATAAACTTTGAAGGCACATTTCACTTCAATGAGATGACTTATATTTGTTCGATTGTAGGTATTAATAATTTCTGTCATTTATTATCATGGGTTCTTTTTTCACTCCCAGCTACAAAGTCTTGATAAAACATTCTCATTAAATTAAGACATATTCTGGTTCATTTTTTGGATTGGTTTGAAGTGAAACCCCAAAAAATAATATATTAGAAAAACAGGCATTATTATTCTCACGTTAGATAGCTCTCTGAAAGGATTTTTCTTTAATTTGAGAAGAAAAATTTGAGATTGACAGAAAAACATTGCCAAGAGAGTACTAAGTTCACATAAACACCTTATTCAGGTCTCCCTCTTACTTTCACCTGACATTGTGGTACAAAGTTTTGTCAAAATTTGTAAACCAACATTGTTAATGACTATTCATTAAACAGACTTTATTTAGATTTTGCTAGTCTTTTCATTAAAGTTCTCTATTATAGGCTCCAAGCCAGGATACCGCATTGCATTTATTAATTGTGTCTCCGCAGTCTCCTCTGGTCTGTGATAGTTTCTCAGTTTTCCCTTGTTTTTCAAGACCCGGACATTCTTTTTTTTAAGATTTTAAAATGTATTTTATTCATGAGAGGCACAGATCAATAGGTAGAGGGGGAAGCAGGCTCCCTTTGGAGAGCCCAATGCAGGACTCCATCCAGGACCTTGGGATCACCACCTGAGCCAAAGGCAGAAGCTCAACCTGAGCCACCCAGGTTTCCCAAAACCCTGACATTCTTGAAGAGTGCTCTCCACATGCCCTGTCCTTCAGCCTAGGTTTGTCTAACATTTATCTCATGATTAGATTAGGGTTACATTTTTTTTTTTTTTTTTTTTAGAAAAAGTATCTAAGAAATGAAGTGGTCTTATCTCATCACATCCGGGTGTGCACAATATCTACATGATGTCACTGGTTAAGGTTAGTGTTTACCAAGTGTCTCCTTTGTAAGGCTACTACTTTTTCATTTCTAACCTTGATTACTTAGAAGCACATCTTATGTTCAATCCACCTCCAAAGGGGAGGAGGATCAAAAAAAACCTGTCACTGTGACATACTTATTTCTAGCAAGCCTACCTTGCATCTGGCCTAGAAAAAATATTCAAATGCAACTTAATTTCAATATCCTGTGTGTGTGTGTGTGTGTGTGTGTGTGTATAGACAGATATAGATTTATATACAGATATATATATATATGTATATATGAGTATGTATATATATACACACACATATATACATATATATATACATATATATACAGACATATATATATACACACATTCACATACCTGTGTATGTGTGTTTGTATGTGTGTGCGTGCACTGAAATTTGGGGAAATTAGTGCATGGGATAATTGGCCTAATCCACTTAAAGTCATTTTTATTAATCCTTAAGGCTGCCACAGAGAAAAATGATTAAATCCTTTGTGAGGTATCTATGTCTCTCAAAAAATAATTTTGAGTCTACCACAAAATCCAAGAATACTGCATTCAAGTAAATATACATAAACTAAGTTAGAAATATAAGTCCTGGGCAGCTCCAGTGGTGCAGTGGTTCAGTGATGCCTGCAGCCCAGGGCGTGATCCTGGAGACCCTGGATCAAGTCCCACGTTGTGCTCCCTGCATGGAGCCTGCTTCTCCCTCTGCCTGTGTCTCTGCCTCTCTCTGTGTGTGTCTCTATGAATGAATAAATAAAATCTTTAAAAAAAAAAAAAGAAAGAAAGAAATATGTCTTCCTCAGATTTCAAATGTGCAGTTAAGAAAAGGAAAAGAAAAAAAAAGCTGTTTACCTGCTCTAAGAAATACTGAGGCCAAGGATTCTTTGAAAAAAGCTTTTCTGGAAACCTCTTCCCCATTCTGAATTCAATGAGGTCATGCTCTTTATACCACATCTGTACACACTATACACATGCTACAACCACTCTTCTTCTTCTAGTATCACTGGTATATTATTTCACTAAGGAGACTCTGAGCTTCTAAAGAATAGGAACACTGTTTTGTCTATCTCTCTATGCCCAGGACCTGACACATAGTGAACATTTAATTGTATTTATGCCCAATGAATAAAGGAATAAATATCTTATAAAATTGTCATTAGAAAACATTTAAACTCTACACCAAAGTAGTGTTGATGTTTATATTCAATGCCTTTTTATAAGTGCATCATACAATTTTTATCTTCCTAAGATGCCGCTAATAAGCTTGCCACTGCAGCACATCTCATTCTAATAAGATTAGTCCTGGATTATTTTTTGACTCTTTGGTAGTGAAGACTGTCTACTCTTCCTCATGTCCCACTGACTTCCTCTAAAGTTAAAGTCTATATTGCCCCCTCAGCCTACACCTGTTTTAGTTATGCTCCATTATCTGAAAATTAATGCACAGCAACCATGATGGGCTCAATGAATCTACCTTCAATTTGCTGTGTTCCCCTGCAGGAATCTCATTACCCCTCTTTCTCTGTGAAGTCAGTAACTGCAGGAAGCTTCTGCTGCAGATCAAAGTTCATTCAAGCCTGTTAGCTTTTCTGTGTCTGTTCCTTTCTTAAAGAGATGTTGCTTTTTCCTTCATCTGTCTTCCACCCACTGAGAATTCTTATTAAATACGGAGTCTTTTCCATGGAAGTTTATGTTATAATTTTTTTGTAAGAAAAATACAAAATCTGATAGTTTGTAAATATATTCAATTTCATTAGTAGTACATGAAGTCTTTACTACAACATTAGCAAAAACAAAACATAACATTCAATGCTGGACAAGAGTCTGTGAGACTATCATCCACCACCTGTGGGAATATAAGTTTATTCAACCAAATGTTCGCTAAGGGCTTCTAAAATGTTTTTTTTGTTTTTGTTTTTGTTTTGAACCAGCAATTACAGTTAAATAACTTTCTTCTAGGGAGATGGATCCAAAACTCAGGAAAAGATTTATGATAGTGCATTATTTACGTACTAAAAATTTAAGAATGAAATTAAATCTTTAACAACAAAGGAATAATGAAAGTGATCACATTTAATCCATATAATGAAATGCTGTTCAAACATTCGAATTATGTTTACAAAGCATTTCAATGAGATAGGAAAAATTATCTGGAATAGTAGGCCTCCTTATCCCCAGTGGAAGCAATCTCCTGACCCCCTGGAGAGAAGTGATCTACACACTCCCAGGAGAAGCAGCTTCCCCACACCCAATGGTAGCAGCCTCTCTACCCCTATCTGGGAAGATTCACTATGCTTTCCCTGAGGAAATGATAATGGCCTCCAGTTTCCATGCAAGACAACACAGATATTCCTTAGGACCCACCTACAGCAGTTCTCTGCTTCTTGACCATAATTAGACTGAAGTTCTAGCAGGCCTCTAAAGGTGCATTACAAAGTGTGCTCCATGAGGAGGTGTGTTACACCTAAAAAGAACTACTTGTGTTCTCTAATTTATTTGGACAAAAATCCAGGGGAAAGGTGTGGGAATGTAAATTGAGGGTATAGGATAGTGGTAAAAGGAACATAAAGTTCAATCTGGCCAAACCTATTGATATGTGTTCACTAAACAGAGATTCTGCATTTAATGCTGAAGTTTGAAAAGTTAGAGCTCTAACAGTTTATTTGATTGGTTGGCTGAAACATAGTCCAAAAGGTTATCCAGAGTAAGCAAATTAGAAATGCCAGATCTGGGGATGCTTGGATGGCTCAGCGGTTGAGTATCTGCCTTCGGCTCAGAGAATGATCCTGGAGTCCAGGGGTCGAGTCCCTCATCAGGTCCCTGCAGGAAGCCTGCTTCTCCCTCTGCCTGTGTCTTTTCCTCTCTCTCTCTCTCACTCTCTCTCTCTCTCTCTGTCTGTCTCCCATGAATGAATAAATCTTAAAGAAAGAGAAAGATGGAAAGAAAGGAAGAAAGAAAGGAAGGCCAGATCAGATCTGCCCCAGTTTAAAATAGAGGAAGGAATTAAAAGGATTAGGGTGGCTGCACCAGTTCACATTCCCACCAACAGTGTAAGAGGGTTCCCTTTTCTCCGCATCCTCTCCAACATTTGTTGTTTCCTGCCTTGTTAATTTGCCCCATTCCCACTGGTGTGAGGTGGTATCTCATTGTGGTTTTGATTTGTATTTCCCTGATGGCAAGTGATGCAGAGCATTTTCTCATGTGTGTGTTGGCCATGTCTATGTCTTCCTCTGTGAGATTTCTCTTCATGTCTTTTGCCCATTTCATGATTGGATTGTTTGTTTCTTTGGTGCTGAGTTTAATAAGTTCTTTATAGATCTTGGAAACTAGCCCTTTATCTGATATGTCATTTGCAAATATCTTCTCCCATTCTGTAGGCTGTCTTTGAGTTTTGTTGACTGTATCCTTTGCTGTGCAAAAGCTTCTTATCTTGATGAAGTCCCAATAGTTCATTTTTGCTTTTGTTTCTTTTGCCTTCTTGCCTTCGTGGATGTATCTTGCAAGAAGTTACTGTGGCCGAGTTCAAAAAGGGTGTTGCCTGTGTTCTTCTCTAGGATTTTGATGGAATCTTGTCTCACATTTAGATCTTTCATCCATTTTGAGTTTATCTTTGTGTATGGTGAAAGAGAGTGGTCTAGTTTCATTCTTCTGCATGGGGATGTCCAATTTTCCCAGCACCATTTATTGAAGAGACTGTCTTTCTTCCAATGGATAGTCTTTCCTCCTTTATCGAATATTAGTTGACCATAAAGTTCAGGGTCCACTTCTGGTGCAGCCACTCTGGAAAACTGTGTGGAGGTTCCTCAAAGAGTTAAAAATAGACCTGCCCTACAACCCAGCAATTGCACTGTTGGGGATTTACCCCAAAGATACAGATGCAATGAAATGCCGGGACACCTGCACCCCGATGTTTATAGCAGCAATGGCCACAATAGCCAAACTGTGGAAGGAACCTCGGTGTCCATTGAAAGATAAGTGGATAAAGAAGATGTGGTTTATGTATACAATGGAATATTACTCAGCTATTAGAAATGACAAATACCCACCATTTGCTTCAATGTGGATGGAACTGGAGGGTATTATTCCGAGTGAAGTAAGTCAGTCGGAGAAGGACAAACATTATATGTTCTCATTCATGTGGGCAATATAAATAATAGTGAAAGGGAATATAAGGGAAGGGAGAAGAAATGTGTGGGAAATATTAGAAAGGGAGACAGAACATAAAGACTGCTAACTCTGGGAAACGAACTAGGGGTAGTAGAAGGGGAGGAGGGTGGGAGGTGGGAGTGAATGGGTGACGGGCACTGGGGGTTATTCTGTATGTTGGTAAATTGAACACCAATAAAAAATAAATTAAAAAAAGAAAGCAATTTAAAGAGTTAAGGTATAATAAAGTACAACAATTATATCTGAAATAAAAAAAAAAAAGTAAAAGGATTAGGGAAATAAGAATGTTACACTGTATTCATCATTTAAAATGACTTGCCCATGCTGAAAGGGTCTAGAACATAGCTTTTACTCTAGAACATAGCTTTTACCACTACCATAAGAAATACAGTTGTGAGGGGAGCCTCAGCATTCTCAAAAGGCTGTGTGATCACTATTCTCCGTAGATCAGACCTCACAGTCAGACTTGCTAAATGGTTACTAATAGAAAAACCAAAAGGCAACAAGTTATTGAATCTCAGGGTGCAGGCACCAATGGCAGCACTCAACTCTCAAAGGCAAGGTAGGCATGGTTACTGTAACGGACAATAGAGTCAGAGCTGCAGTCAGAATAGTCCAAATCACTCAGACCTGTGAAATTGTCTAGCTAGTTGATCATGGTGTTCTCACAAGTGAAATAAGCATTCAAATAAATTCTTACTTGATCCACTAAGCATGAAATTTCTAGGTCAAATAAATAAAAGTCTAAACTGAGAAATAAAACAGAGACCCTCATGGAGGTTCATGGTACCTCATTCAGCTCCAGGCTAGGGCCAGCTTACAGACCAAGAATGCATTAAAGAAGGCAGCCCAGGTGGCTCAGTGGTTTAGCACCTGCCTTCGGCCCAGGGCATGATCCTGGAGTCCAGGGATCGAGTCCCATGTTGGGCTCTCTGCATTTGACCCTGCTTCTCCCTCTGCCTGTGTCTCTCTCTCTCTCTCTCTCTCTCAAGAATAAATAAATAAATCTTTTTTTTTTTTTTTTTAAAGAAGGAACCTGGTACACTACCAAAAATGTATAGTCTTCCTCCCACTGTTCTCCAAAGGGACATAAGGCTTTTTAGCAGGGCAACTGTGAGTTTGAGTAAAGGAAATAATGAGAACTTTGTGGGGCTATTAGATACTAGCTTTGAACTGATAGTAATTCCTGGAGACCTAAAATGTCATTATGATCCACCACTCAGAGAAGAGGCTCATGGATGTCAGTTGACTAATAGAGTTTTAGTTCCAGATCATCTCATGGTGGGCCTATTGGGTTCTTAAATCCCACTGGAATTTCAGTTCTGAAATACATAATTGAAATGGACATATTCAGTAGATGCCAGAATTCCCTCACTGTTTCCCTCACCTGAGGAGTGAGGGCTGTTATAATTGGAAAGGTCAAGTGGAAGATATTAGAACTGCCTTTCATAAGAAAATAAATCAAAAGCAATGCTGCAATTCTGATTCTAGTATTGTGAGATTTACAAGATTATTACCACCAAAAAGAACTTGAAAAATGTAGAGTTGATGATTTCTACCACATACCCACTCAACCCCATAATTTAGCCTGTGCAGAGAGACAAGGTGGACCTTG
This sequence comes from Canis lupus dingo, assembly GCF_003254725.2. NCBI lineage: Eukaryota > Metazoa > Chordata > Mammalia > Carnivora > Canidae > Canis > Canis lupus. The sequence goes on along the minus strand of NC_064246.1, from coordinate 17,398,152 downwards.
GAAAATGACAGTGGCTTATGACAAACTATGCCAGGTAGTGACTCCAACAGCGCTGTTGTACCAAATGTGGTTTCATTGTTTGAGGAAACTATCACATCCCCTAGTATTTGATGCTGTTATTAATTTGGCATATCTTATTTTCTCCATTCCTGTCAATTAATCCACCAAAAGTGGATAGAACTTTTTGAATGGGTAAAAATCATAAATATATTTGAGTCCCATGAGAATGTGGACCATAGTGTGACCTTACCTGAGGAGGTTTATAATCATCAAGTGGATAGGCTGGCACATTTTGTGGATGCCAGTTGGCCTCTTTCGGCAGCTACTACTGTCATCACCCAAGGGCTAGTGAACAGAGTGGCAGGGATCAAGGTTATGCCTGGGTTCAATAACATAGACCTCCAATTACCAAGTCTGACTTGGCTATGCCCACTGCTGAGTGCTAATTTGTTAGCAGAAGAGACCAAAACGGAGTCCCTGATATAGCACCATTCCCTGGGTGGTCAGCCAGTTCTCTAGTGAAAGATTGATTAAATTGGACCACTGCCATCATGGAAGGGGCAATGTTTTGTTTTTACTGGAATAGACACTTACTCTGCATTTAGATATGTGTTTCCTAAATGTAATGTTTCTGCCAAAACTGCCATTTGTGGATTTACAGAATGTCTTATCCACTGTTGTGTTATCCCACAAAACATTACTCATGATCAAGGAACTCACTTCACACCAAAAGAATTGTTGCAAGAGGCCTAGGCTCATGGAATTCACTGATCTCATTATATTCTCCACCATCTTGGCTTAACAGAATGGCCTCTTTAGGACTGAGTTTAAAGTGGTTAATGGATACACCTACACTTGTTCCTCAAGATCAACATTTAATCACAAGAATTTCTATCCTCTCATTAGCTGAGGACAAACCTGACATGAATATTTAAAAGGATGTGCAACACAGAAAGTTATACCTTCTAAGAACTGCTAAATTTATTTATTCCCATCATAAATTAGGCTACTTACACCAGACATTCTACTTTCTGTGCTGTACTACTCAGAATAGCATTTAGCAATAAATTAGCCTTTGGTAGAAATCTCCTGTGGGCTTTACTTGTTTGAGCTTTTAATTAAATTGCTGAAAGCAAACAATAATTCCCACCATATTTTATGAGACTGTTCATTCCATAAAACAATGAATCTAGCTCCTGCTTTTAACTGAAAATCACGTCTCTCTACAAAAATATTTTTGGCCCTTTTCTCTCATAAAAAATAATAGTAAAAGGAACATTCTTTGACACAATTCCTTTATAACAATGAGGATAGAAAAGATGAACATTTTCTTGAAAGATATTATAAAATAAAATTTTGCTCTCACCTGAAACCAGGTCTCATTGTTCATTTTCTATCCCCAAATGCCTTGAATTGTTTCTTTCTTATTATTTGTGCTTTACATTTGAATAATAAACATTTAATAATTCAAGGAAAAGTCTTGGAAAAAGTTACTTCAGAATTGAAATCTGAATGCCTATGCAAAATACAATATATCTGGTTGAGCTGACTTTAAGAAAAAAAAAAAAGGCTAAATGTATTACATAATACCAGACATAATCAAACTACCAGATCTTAAAAACTGAAATTCCCTTAGGAGGTAAATTGGGTGTTTTGTTCAAACATATTAGCCCTTTATTATGTTGCACCTTGTCCCAAATATTCATGTCAGGTTTGTCCTCAGCTAAGGAAAGGATAGTAGATCTTATGATTAAGTGTTGTTTTTGAGGAACAAGTGTAGGTGGACCCCTTAATAATAATAAGGCACACTTAAAACAGCCGACTTTCCCCCCGGTTAGTGCCCAAGGTGGTAATGACAAATGTTACATGGCTCTTCCTATTTAAATTCTCATTGATATTTCAAGGATTGTTGGAGGTTCATTAGAAAAAAATAAACAAAAACCCCACTAAACTAAAAAGTATGATTAATTTCAAATAAATCTGCAGAATGAAATAGTGAAATTGTGTCTAGTTACTCATTTACTCAACATTTTCTATACCAGGCCTACATCAGGCAATATCTTCAATACTATCCATTAACACTATGTATAATAAAATAGCAGAGAAGTACTAAAAATAAAGGCTTGGGAAAACTCAAAAAATGCAGAAACCCAAGTAAATTACACAACAGTAAATTCAAGACAAAAATATTTATTGAGATAGAAGCATATTAAAGATACAGATACTTTTCAAAATAAATAATCATTATTTCATATATATATATATATATATTATTCATTTATTCATGAGAGACATACAGAGAGAGGCAGAGACACAGGCAGAGACAGAAGCAGGCTCCACGCAGGGAACCTGATGTGGGACTCAATCCCAAGTCTCCAGGATCATGCCCTGGGCTGAAGGCGGCACTAAACCACTGACCCACTCAGGTTGCCCTAACCATTATTTCTTAAGCAACTAATAATATACGATATTCTTAAAAATATATAACACATAAAAGACCTAGGATATTTAGAGAAATGAAATAGCACTAGAAGGTTTTAATTTACTCTTCTCAATAGATCAAATATATATATATTTATATTTAAATAGTTAAATATATCTAAATGTATATGTATATAAAGTGCATATATGTGTGTGTTTCTATGCATATAGACATCTATATACATATGTATTATACACATATATGCAAAAAATAATTGCTAAAAAATTAATTGCTCATTTGAGTATTTAAAAAAGTTATTCATTTATTCTATAAATATTTTTGTTACCTACTATGTGCCAATGCTTTCTAGGCTCTAGAAGTGAAGTGTTGAAGAAGATAGATGGATTCATTGGCTAGATGGAGCTTGAATTCCACTTGAGGCAAAATGATAGTAAGTAAATAAGTACATAAAGAAGATTATGATAGTGTACTATTGTGAAAATAAATGAGAGAAATGATAAAATAGTGACATCCCATGTCAATTGGAAAGTATGACCTATTCAAAAATAATACTGAGAAAATTCGCCATCTAACTTTTTAAAGATCTTATTTATTTATTTGAGAAAGAGTGTGAGTGGGCGAAGGCAGAGGAAAAGAGAGAAGCTGACTCCCCACTGAGCAGGGATCCTATTGCAGGGCTTGATCCCAGGACCCTGAGATCATGACCTGAGCCAAAGGCAGACACTTAACTGACTAAGCCACCCAAGTGCTTCTTTGCCATCTCTTTAAACAAAAGTTTTTCTGCCTGACATTATGCACAAATTTTGTAAAGAGAGCTAAGTATAAAAACAAAATTAGAAACATTTTAGAAGAAATACAGGAAAATATTTTCACTTACAAGTTAGAAAGACCAAAAATAATAAGATATAAACAATATATATTTATTTGTTTGATAATATGAACTTATGGTTTCTGAAGGAAAACTATACCATAAACATTTTTTAATCAGCAGATGAGGATAATATACTTGTTACATTTAAAAAGACAAATTTCAGAGCCAAGAACATGTAAAGAACTAGCCTGAAATGTAAGACAAAATAGAATATTAGAAAAATAGGTAAGTTATAATGAAACTCATTATATATGTATATTATATATACGGCCAACAAACATTTGAAATCATGTTCAAATGAAAGTATAGTAACTTTATTGTAAATACCACATAAAAACTAAGAAAATTGTTGAGAAGATATGAGATGGAGAAGTGGCTACAGGGTGTTAAAAAAGAGCTGAGTGAATCATTAGTCTTGGGAGAGCAAAGAATTCAGGACTCTTCACAGCATCTGCATTAAGAATATCTTGTAAAGAAACCTTGAGTTCTTTCACTGAACAAAATAATAGTTTTCGATAGTTTCTTTCATTTTTTCCCATCCCACTTGAGAAAAGGTGTCCAATCTTACAGAAGTGGATTATGAGGCAGCCTCTTGGCCAGAACCAAGTGAGAATATATATCTAGCAGAAGGATACTCTAGGGAAAACATTGGTTTCCATTATGGAAAAGCAGTATGGCCTGATTTCTGAGCACACAAGAGGAGAAAGATAATTGCTCCAAAGAAAATTGGTATCTTTTAAGAATGTGCTATGGATGACAAGTCCCCAAAATAGTCCATGTTCATGGTGTCTTTCCTTTGTGCTGCCTTACCTCCCCTTCCTTTTCACACTTATGGTTTCCACAATGTTCTAATCTAAAATAATGGAGCTATTTTTCACTTGGCACTTTTCAAAATGAGACAAATCTCATTGTTACTATAGTGAACTCTGTCTAGACACTGTCCATTTCTCTTCTACTTTTGACCCAATTTTTTTTTGTGTTTTTCTTCATTCTATGGGTTAAGTGGTAAGTGCTTGAATAACCACCAACACACTTTAGATACAGTAGAAAGAAAATTGAGAGAAAGTTAATTAAAATCTATATAAGTATAAATGAAAGAACAAGAAAGTTGCTTTGCAGTGCTAACTTTTGTTACATGTTAAGATGTCTGTAGCTTTCTTAATGATTTTCATCCTTCCCCACCCATTGTGTTACAGTCTTATCTCTAACCACACCTCATATTCATCATTTATTTATGTGCTCACATTAGAATGGAGACAAATTTATTTGATCATTAGCAATATGTCTAGTATTAGGTAATCCTGGATTTCCTGCAACCAGGAGAGCATACCTAGAATAGCAGCTTCAATTGGAGTCACCCACCACTTGACTAAGCTGACATAAGAATCAAATATCATTCTATCAGATCGCCTAGTGTTCTGATCACAATCAACTAGGAGATTGGAATGAGAATAGAGTCATAATCATGTTTTGTGCATCTTTCAAGTCACTAGCTAGCACACCATTGTATTATGTTAGAAACTCAGCTCTTCTTAGCAATACCTTCCGTTTTCACATGTTTTTCTTCGGGAAAGCTCCTGTCTCATATGACTTACTCCTCTATTTGAAAACTCACTTAAATGTTACTTCCTCAAGGTGCCCTCCTTGATTAGCCTTCAAAAATTGCAATTCTTACTGCTTATTTCGTACCCTGCTCTTTGTTCTTCATAATACTTGTACTGCCTGAGATCATATTGTACGTTCAGGTTTTTCACTTTGTCTGTTTTTCCTACTAGAATATAAGTTCAATAAGGATAAAAAATAAAATTTTCAAACTCACAACAGGATTCAAGCTGCCAAAATCATGGCCTAGCATAGTGGTTTCTAAAGTGTGGTCCCCAGAACCAGCAGTATCAATATCAAACAGAGAACTTGTTAAGAATGTACATGTTTGGACCTCACCAAGACCTACTAAATTAGTGACTCTAGTGGTGGGGTCAGCATTCTGTACTTTAAGAAGCCCACTAAATGATTTTGATGCACGCTCAAGTGCCAAAAAACAAATTTGATGACTATTGTCATAACATTCATCTGTGTTCAAAAAATATCTTACCTTTAATGTCAATTTCACAAGTCAAGAAGTTACTGAATCTTCCCCATTGCTGAAGTTATCTACTTCAACTCCATAATCAGTAACTTAGAAAATTATCCTACATGGGTTTCAATCCTATTGGCTCTTCCAAGGTATGAGATCTAAAATCATTTGACTTCCGTGAATTCCTCCGTTGACAGTAAGACCACGGTGGCACTCTATGTTGGGATTAGTGTTAGTTCAGATCCAAATCCAGTGGCTCTTAAAAGACTTGGCTTTTCTCCTTGATCAGGACACATGAACATACGAGAATGGCTACAGGTTTCTGAGGGGAAGATTAGAATATTGGCAATGTGCCTTTGTATTGTTACAGGAATGTCCTTTCTCAGGATCACCCAACCTCTTCTTTAGAGGTATATGAGCTTGTAGAATTGAGTCAAGGGTGGGAACTGGTTAAAGGATTACAATTCTACTCTAGCAAGTTAGCGAATTCCTCCTTTATCAAATCTGTATTTTTTTTTATTTTTTATTTTTTTACTTTTTTCGGCACTATAAGTCATTAACTTGATGTTTGTAGAATGCTCCTAAGTTTTGTTCTTAGGAATGTCCTGCTTAATAGCCATACCCAGAACTTTCTTCTATCTATGAATTTTTAGTTCTCAAATAATATGAATTGATTAATTGACTCTGGTTGTGATTGGAATCATATTTGGTTAATTTTAGAATTAGCTGGAAAGCTAGGGAAAATATTTTCAGAAAGTAACTGGAGTGTATGCTCTTTATAGTTTTATTTTCTTTAATTATCTTTTTTTATTAACTTTGAAGAACATTCAAAGTACCCAAGTTTGATATTGGCTCAGTTTAAGAAAAAAGAATGCAGGACACATTGAAATATAGCACCACCAAGAGTGCAAGAGTAGGAAAGAGGCAGTTCCCCAGAAGAAATACCCACTGCACTTAGGAATATAAGAGGAAATTTATGCTCAGAAGCCAAAATAGAAAATGTTCACAACCTTGTTTGTGCTTGTAGATCACTGGACACTAAACCAAGTAGTTGAACATTTATAAATACCGCTGAAGAGCTGAGTCTTGAAACAGGACACAATGTTCTTGTATTATTTTAAAAGAAAAAGGAAGACAATACTGTGCTGTACATGAGTAGCTTGTTTTGTTTTGTTTCGTTTTTTTCCTTTCAAATTCTTCAAAATGCATTAATCTTCACCACCACTCTGGAAAAGAAGAACATATTATTATCCTCATTTTTCAAATGAGAAAAACAAGACAGAAAGAGATTAAGTAACTTGCCAAAGGCTAAAGAAGAAGCAAGCATGGAGCTAGGTTAGGATTTGTGAATTTGAGCAACTCTCCCTGTAGCACTTCCCCTCAGTTAAGAGCAGAGCAGAGGTGGAGCAGAGGAGGATTGCAAATTACGGAGCTTTTCTTGTGCAAATTATTGCCAACTTGCCATCAAAATTCTGATTTTGCTCCTTGAATACAATGACAGTAGACGTGACAAGAATTGTTTCTGCCAAATACACCTCAGAATTGTGGCATATCCTCTGGCCCAATTTCCATTGGCAACTATTGGAAAACCCTGAGGTCATTTCTGCTGTGTCACAGAACTGCAGCGCCCTCTTCTGTACAGACTTCCCATGAACACCTTCCCCCCTGAATATCTCAGGTTCTCTTTAATGTCTCGGGAATATCTCACATTCCCTCCTGAACACCTTAGGTTCTCCTTAATGTATACTCCAGCTTTCTCTAGCTCTGTGATATACATCACCAGACTTCTCTTCATTTTAGAGCTCAGAGAGTGTTGGGAATTATTTTCCTCATCCTGGTAAATAATTCCTAAATAATCTTTGACAAATTTTCCTTTAACAGTAGTCTAATTCGTGGGAGATAATCAGAAATGGTACTGATTAGACATGGTTGTATCAAATTTTGCTCATCAGGAAAGAATTATATAACATAGGGAGGCACAATATCTGTACAAATTCTCAAATGAGTATAAAAATGGTAAGTGATCATTCCCTTGCTGACCTCTAATTTAGTTGTAATTTCGATAGACTTCCCTTTCTATTTCTCAATCTTGGTGTCCAGGTTTTTAATTTGACTAAGCGAAAATAAAAGCTCTTGTCATTTTGTGCCTGTCATTTTTTTTTTTTTTTAGGCATGGATATTAAAATCCAACATACTGGTATATTGTCACAGCAGGAGAGTATTTATTTAACAATTTAATTATAAGTTGTGTTATAATCTTCCAAATGCAGTGAAAAGAATTTCAAAGTGATAAAGATATTAAAGGGAACTAATATAATAGCATCTGGGTTAATTTCCCATTTTGTCCTTGTATTTCAAAATAAACATAGACCAGTGAAATGAATTGCACTTTGATGGATAAGAAGGTGTTTCTAGTCTTATTAGCTGATCCCTTCAGACAATCTCACACATCTTTTCTAATTTTTCCTTCCCTATTAGTTAGAAGATTTACTCTGTGTAAGGAAACGTACTAAGTACTTTGTCTGCAGAGCATAAATTCCAGTACTTTTTCTTCTCTTTATATCTCATTTCCATCATTTCCAGCTATATGAAGTTAGGAAAGCTATTCAATCCCTCAAAATTGTAGTTTTCTGCTCTGTAGACTAAGGGTGACATTTATGACAGTCTCATAGAATATGTAAAACCAATAGAAATAATGCATGAAAGCTTTTGCCTATTTCTGGCACATAGTAGGTGCTCACTTCAACTACTATTGTTATGAATTCTTATGATAATTCTATAATTAGTATTCTTTTTTAAAGATTTTATTTATTTACTCATGAGAGACACAGAAAGAGAGAAAGAGACATAGGCAGAGGGAGAAGTAGGCTCCCCGGGGAGTCTGACATGAGACTCAATCCCAGGACCCAGGGATCATGCCCTGAGCTGAAAGCGGATACTTAACCACTGAGCCACCCAGGCATCTCTACAATTAGTATTCTATTTGTCATTTCGAAGATGAAGAGTTTTAGAGAGCATAAATGATTTCTTTAAGGTTGCAGATATGCTTAATCTGTGTCCAAGCCCTTTAATTTATCTGGCAGTAATAGTCTACTTTCTCTTGGAATTTGAGATATTATGATCTCCTTTGTACTTGAATCTAAACTTTGGTTTCTTTACTTTTATTCTAATGACCTTAATTGATAATTTTCCTTTCCAGGTCTGACTCAAAGCACCTCTAAAATATAGACCCGCTTTTATTCTTATACTCTATCTAGACTTTGACAGTTTGGGCACCTGCCTCTCCTCTGCCAAGAGTACCCTGAGCTCTCTGAGACCAGTAAATAAAGTCTGCTTTCGGATGCCATCACTTTCCTCTATCAGAGGAGGCTAAAGGATATTAACTATGGCCCTGTCGAGTGGTTCTCAAATGTTGGCCTACATCAGAACCAGTTGGATGTTTTTATAGACACAAATTTTTTGGCTTCTACCTACAGAAGATTCTATATACTTAAGGTGGACCCCAAGATCTTGTATTTCTGAGTTTACAGATGATGCTGTTGCAGCTGGTCTGGGAACCATATTTTGATAACCACTGGTCTATGTGTTTCTGTCAAAGCCCTAATAGAACACACTTCTCAGAAAGAGTGGTTTTCTTTCCAAATTAAGAAATAGTTGAATTATTCATTAGACCGTCTAACTACAGTTTTTAGTGAGTGCCAATTATGATCAGTATTTGGAAGTATCAAGTACTTATTAATATTTACACTCCATAGCAAGCTATACAACTATTAATTTGAATGTTGTTGGCATGGTTAGAATATAGTTATTTAAGCTTGAAGATAAAAATTGTCTTGTTTTAAAAAGCATCTTTCTATTGAGTAGTTCAAGATATTCTATACTTAGAATTTGCTTTCTCTGGTGTGGATATAAGAAGTGAGTTTTATTTATAACATTTGCAAAGACAAAAGTAAAATCTTGATTATATCATTACTTTAAAAACAATAGAAACACAATCTGATGTGGTTTGGTTATGTTTTGAAAATTTATTTCATAGAATATCACTATGTGATCTTAGACTATATTAGTTTGAATCTTTCCTCATTTAATACAGTTTCTGTTGGGAATAAGCCTATGAAAGAGTTATTTGTAGGGGCACCTGGGTGGCTCAGTGGTTGAGCATCTGCCTTTGGCTTAGGGAGTGATCCTGAGGTCCTGGGATCAAGTCTCACATCAGGCACCCCATAGGGAGCCTGCTTCTCCTTCTGCCTAGGTCTCTGCCTCTCTCTGTGTGTCTCTCATTAATAAATAAATAAAATCTAAAAAAAATAAGAAAAGAAAGGGTTATTTGTATAAAGACAACTTAATTTTCAAGCATCTTTGGTAAATTATGTGCTTTGGCAATCAAGATTTAATGTTTATTAGGATATATGTACATATTTTGAATATCATTCATTTTCAAAGCAACACAATATAATAGAGTACTTAATCAGAAACACAATGAATATAATTTAATTATTTATTTTTAAAGATTTATTTATTTATTCATGAGAGACACAGAGAGAGAGGCAAAGACAGGCAGAGGGAGAAGCAGGCTCCACGTAGAGTCTGATGCAGGACTCAATCTTGGATCCCAGGATCACGACCTGAGCCGAAGGCAGCCTCCCAACCGCTGAGCCACCCAGACATCCCAAATGAATATAATTTAAACTTCTTTTTATACTTTTTCAGATACTGTGTTTTATTCTGACTAGCCATAACAATTGTGCTGGTCAAAAACAAACAAACTGGAATGCCTGGGTGGCTCAGCGGTTGAGGGTTTGCCTTTGGCTCAGGCTGTGATCTCAGTCTGGGGATGGAGTCCCACATGGGGTTTCCTGCAAGGGGCCTGCTTCTCCTTCTGCCTGTGTCTCTGCCTCTGTGTGTGTGTCTCTCATGAATAAATAAAATCTTAAAAAGAAAAAAAAATAAAACAGATTGATAAATACTAAGATGTTAGATAAAATAGCTTTGATTATCCATTATTTTAAAATTTTTCTAAATATTTATATCTCTCATTTCAGTATTTAATTCAGACCTATGGGATTTTAGGGGCCAAAGGTTTTGCTACCAACCTACCATTGACACCACATTAATATGCATGATCCAGATACTGAATAATGGATGCTATATTTGAGCTCATTTTCTACTACAATTTTTTCTCTGCATAATTCTGTGAAAGGTGTGCCTCTGACATTTCTCTGCTAAATTAAATGTTTTGGACTTTTTCCTATTATTTTATATTTGATTCTAAAACATAAACTTATTTCTCCAATAATTTGTGCACAATATTGCGTTGTTAGGTTAAGGAAAATGAAATGGGATTTAAATTTTAATTAAAGCAAACATCAGAGACAAATGTTATATAGATTATTAAAGTAATATTTATGAACTGATTGTGGGATATAGCAGTTAATTACTGCAGCTAATATTATACAAAAATCAAAGTCTAAGCTTTCTGTATATTATAATGTATTGTAGTCATTCATTCACTTTCTTGTTCACTTATTTTTAAGAAATTGACTCTTCTACAAGACCAATATTCAATATATTCTATTAAAATTTATATCATAATCCAGAGAATACTTCATACTTATTATACGACTATTTAACTATGTCATATTTCTATCTCAAAAGGTCTGCTTTTTGCCGGACCTTAAGATCTACTCTTTCAATCATTTAATCCTTCATTCACCTGCAACAAACTCGTGCTGAATGCCAACTACCAGTAAGGCATTATTTTGGAGTAAGGCATTATTTTGGCTGGCTGAGATAAGAATAATGCATTTATCAAGAAATGATGTGCACATAGTTACCATGAAACATGGTGAATTGTGAAGCTGTATTAGAAAAAATTAGATCAAAAGTTATTAGAATTCTCAGAAAGAGACTGACGTGTTTTGGAATGTTTAGTATTTACGTGCCACCTAAATCTTGTTTTCATGGTAGGAACTCCATGGTATTTTAGGTCTTTAGGACATTACTCCATTTACAGGTGTTCATTTGATCCAGAGATAGATGGCACTTTAGAGAAATTACCTATAATTCTCAGCACTCCCAGCATGAAGTAGGATTTCCTCCACAGATAAGGAAAGAAGGTCATAGAGATAAAACTTACAGGCTTCTAATTCTCATGCTGGTGATATTCCCAGTAGTACTTGCTGCTCTTTCTTTAATTGCATTTTCTGCATAGAAGACTTATAGGAGTTGCTCAGGGAAATTAAGAACAAGTGAAGATCCTCTTGCTATAACCCTAAATCCCTGAGAACTGCCTTTAAAATCTCTATAGTCATATAGGATGGAGCTTTATTTACAAGGTTTAGTTGGAATTTAGTTACTGATATTTGAGCTTTCAGGTATATCTAAGGTGAATTTATGTTGGTTTTGTTTGGCTATATAATTTCTGTTTAATTTCAAAGGTAGATATGTTCTCTAGAATTGCATCATTTCCTTCTGAATATTCACCAAGACTGGTTTTTTTTAGCACTATCCATGTTTTTAAATATAAACTAAATACCTTTGTATCATTTTCAAATCTCCTTTATTTTGGAAAAATAAATATTATCTAAAGTAACATTAAAACAAATTGGACTTTTCTTCTCCATGCCATTTTCCCCTAGAGATTACTCTTGAGCTACTTCATATTAATATTAAATATGTAGGTTTAATTTAACATGCTGGTAAACATAACTTACCAGAAAATTTGAACAACTGCATATCCCAATGTAGAGCAATAAGTAATGATTCTTTTATTGAATTTGTTATGTCTTTTTAGTTTAAATCTCACAAAGTAGCAGACATGCTTTTCCAAAAATGTATTCACATTTTATAGGCAATGCAAGCAATGAAGGTAGTTCAACTTCATTTCTTAAGGAATCAAAATATTCACACTTCTGATATTATTTTGGTCACCCAATGGAGGCATGACTCATACTTACCTTGAATTTTTTTGAGGAAATATTTAATTTACTGAAAGAACTCTAAAGCTGTGACATGAAATGAGATTGTTTCTCTGATGTTTTTAATGCTTCACTTTGTCAATGAGCCATATATAGAGATTTTCCTTTTTATTTGCTTTGTTATAAATAAATGCTAGTTTCTAGCATCCTTAGTCAGTGATGACTCACTATAATTTGTTGGACTTCTTTAATTTACTTATAAAGTTTTCATTTACAAACCTTTTTTTATGTATGTATACCTAATAATCTTAGACTAATAAAATACTACTCTTTCTCACCTTTTTACAAATAATAAGTAAAGGGAACCCATCAAAACTAGTGCATAATACCAAATCAAATAAACTACTTTGAGTCATAGTAAATATAATTTTGGGGAAAAATTTTCAAACTATGTAGAGTAAGATCCCATTTTTATACAATATTCTACAAAATAGAATGGAATAAATAATGCTATCTTTCACTTAAAATAAACTTATTTTTTATTTTTTTATTTAAATTCTGGTTAGTTAACATACAGTGTTATATTAGTTTCAGGTATAAAATATAGTGATTCAACACTTCCATACAATATCAAGTGCATTGGTTAATCCTCATCACCTATCTAATCCATTCTTCCACTCACCTTCCCTCTGGTAGCCATAAGTTTATTATCTGTAACTTAGAATCCATTTCTTGGTCAGTCTCTTTCTCTTTATTTCCCCCCTTTGCTTACTTACTTGTTTTGTTTCTTAAATTCCACGCATGAATGAAGTCATATGGTATTTGTCTTTTGCTGACTGGATTATTTGGCTTAACATTATACTCTCTAGCTCCATCCATGTTGCTGCAAATGGCAAGATTTCATTCTTTTTATGGCTGAATAATATTCCATTATATATATATATATATATATATATATATATATATATATATATACCATATCATTTTTATTTATTCATCTATCAGTGGACACTGGGCCACTTTCATAGTTTGGTTATTATAAATAATGCTGCAATAAACATAAGGCTGTACGTATCCTTTTGAATTAATGTTTTTGTATTTTAGGAGTAAATATACAATAGTGAAATTGCTGGATTATAGCAGAATCACCAGGGTGTCTTCCACAGTGCATCAGTTTGGATTCCCACCAACAGTGCACAGGAGTTCTTTTTTCTCCACATCTTCACCAACCCTTCTTATTTCTTGTGTATTTTACTTTAGCTATTCTGACAGGTGTGAGATGATAGCTCATTGTAGTTCCGATTTGCATCCCCAACGATGAATGACATTGGGAATCTTTTCATGTGTCTGTTGGCCATCTTGATGTCTTCTTTGGAGAAATGTCTGTTCATGTCCTCTGACTACTTTTAATTAGATTATTCATGTTCTGGGTGGTGAGTTTTATAAGTTTTTTTTCTTTGTATATTTTGGATACTAACTATTCGATATGTCATTTGTAAATATCTTTTCTCATTCAGATTGTCCTTTTGTTTTGATTCTTTTCTTCACTATGCAGAAACTTTTTTACTTTGATGTAGTCCCTGATAGTTTATATTTGTCTTTATTTCCTTTTCCTCTGGAGACATATCTAAAAGAAATATTGCTACATCTGATGTCAGAGAGATTATTGTCTATGCTCTTTTCAAGGATTTTTATGGTTGCAGGTCTCACATTTCTGTCTTTAACCCATTATGAGTTTATGTGTGTGGTGAAAGAGAATGGTCCAATTTTATTCATTTGCATGTGGCTAACCAGTTTTCCCAACACTGTTTGTTGAAGAAACTGCCTTTTTCTCACTTAAATTTTATTTGTCCTTTGTGGAATATTGATTGACCATATAATTGTGGTTTTATTTCTGGGTTTTCTGTTCTATTCCATTGATCTACTTTCTACTTTTATGCCAGTACCATACTATTTTAATTGCTACTACTTTGTAATATAACTTGAAGTCTGGAATTTAAGAGCTACAGTTTTGTTTTTCTTTTTCAAGATACCTCTGACTTTTGGGGTCTCTTGTGGTTCTATACAAATTTTAGGATTGTTTGTTCTAGCTCTGTGAAAAATGCTGCTGGTTTTTTGATAGTGATTGCATTAAATGTGTAAATTGCCTCAGGTAGTATTTTAACAATATTTGTTCTTCCAATCCATAAGCATGGAATGTTTTTCCATTTCTTTGCATCATCTTGAATTTCTTTCATCAGTGTTTTATGATTTTCAGAGTATAAATCTGTTACCTCTTTGGTTAAGTCTGTTCCTAAATATTTTATTGTTTTTGGTACAATCGTGAATGAGATTGCTTTCTTAATTTCTTCTTCTTCTGTTTCATTATTAGTGTATAGAAGTGCAACAGATTTCTGTACATTGATTTTATATCCTAAGACTTTACTGAATTTATTAGTTCTAGTCATGGTTTGGTGAAATCTTTAGGGTTTCTGTATCTAGTGCCATGTCATCTGAATATAGTTAGAGTTTTAGTTTTTCCTTACCAATTGCATGCCTTTTATTTCTTATGTAGTCTAATTACTGTGGCTAGAACTTCCAGTACTACTTTGAATAAAAGTGATGGTAGACATCATTGTCTTACTCTTGATTTTGGGGAAATGCTCTCAATTTTTCATCCTTGAGTACAACATTGGCTGTGGATTTTTCATAGAAGGCCTTTATTATGTTAAGATATGTTTCCTCTAGACCCACTTTGCGAGAATTTTTTATCATGAATGGATGTTGTATTTGTCAAATGCTTTTTCTGCATCTATTGAAATGATCATATGGTTTTCTTTTTACTCTTTCTCTTATTGAGGTGGCATATCATGTTGATTATTTTACAAATTTGATCCACTCTTCCATCTGAGAGTTAATCTCACTTAATTGTGGTGTATGATTTCTTAAAACACATTGATTTGGTTTGCTAATATTTTGATGAGGATTTTTCCATTTATATTCATGAAAAATATTGGCCTGCAGTTCTCTTTTTGTGTCTTTTTATCTGGTTTTTGTATCAGGGTGATAGTGACCTTATAAAAATGAATTTGGAAGTTTTCCTTCCTCTTTTATTTTTTGGAATTGTTTGAGAAGAGTAGGTGTCAACTCTTCTTTAAATGTTTGTTAGAAATTAGTTGTGAAGCCATCTGGTCCTGGACTTTTGGTTTTTAGAAGTTTTTTGATTACCTATTCAGTTTAATTGCTGTTAATTGGTCTGTTCAAATTTTCTATTTTTTTTCTGCTTTAGTTTTGGTAGGTTATGTTTCTAGGAATTTATCCATATCTTCTAAGTTGTCTAATTTGTTGGCATATTAGTTTTCATGATATTCAGTTACAATTGTTTTTATTGCTTTGGTGTTGGTTGTTATTTCTCCTCTTTCATTAGTGATTTTTTATTTGATTTCCCTCTTTCCTTTTTTTTTTAAATAAGTCTTTCTAGAAGTTTATCAATTTTGTTGATATTTCAAAGCACCAAGAGCTGGCTTTTAGTTTCTATATCATTCACTTCTGCTCTAGTGTTTGTCATTTCCTTCCTTTTGCTGGGTTTGGGTTTTGTTTGTTGTTGTTGTTTTCTTTTATATCTTCTTTATATATAAAGTTGCTTATGTGAGATTTTTCTTATTTCTTGACATAGGCCTGTATTGCTATACACTTCCCTCCTAGGACTACTTTTGCTGCATTCCAAAGATTTTGGACCATTGTGTTTTTATTTTCATTTGTTTCCATGTAATTTTTTCTTTTTTGATTTCTTAGTTCATTGTTTAGTAGCATGTTATTTAATCTCCATATATTTGTGCTCTTTCCGGATTTTATTCTATTAGTTGATTTCTATACTCATAGCATTGTGGTCAGTAAAGATGCATGGTCTGACTTTGATATTTTTGAATTTGTTGAAACTTGTTTTGTGGCCTAATATGTGATCTATTATGTCCATGCACACTTGAAAAGGATGCATATTCTGCTGTTTTAAGATGGAATGTTCCGAATATGTCTGTTATTCAAAACCATTGTGTCCTTTTTGATTTTCTGTCCATCAATGTAGGTGAAATGTACACATCCCCTATTATTGTATTACTATTGATTTGTTCCTTTACATTTGTTGTTAACTGTTTAATGCATTTGGGTGCTCCCATGTGGGTGTACAAATATTTATAATTGGTATAGCCCCTTGTTGGATTGTCCTCTTTATTATTTTATAGTGTCCTTCTTTGTCTCCTGATGCGATCTTAGTTTTAAACTGGGTGACAGGCATTAAGGAGTACATATAATGTGATGATCACTGGTTATTATACACAACTGATAAATTATTGAAAACTACATCTGAAACTAATGATGTACTATATGTTGGCAAATTGAATTTAAATAAAAAATAATAAAGTCTACTTTGTTTAATATAAGAATTGGTACCCAGTTTTCTTTCAACATTCATTTGCATGACAAATGTTCTCCATCTGCTTACTTTCATTCTTCAGGTTCTTTTAGTTTGAAGTGAGTCACTTATAGGCAGCATGTGGTGGGTCTTGTTTTTTATCCACAGTGTCACCTTGTGTGTGTGTGTATGTGTGTTGACATATATATTAAATTAAAAATTAATCCACAAAGATATTCTTAGACATGAGTTTATGTATATAAACTCAAATATATATATATGTATATATAGAAAAATAGCTGATTGTAATTCAATTTTGTTTTCAAAGAATTTTTAAATATAAGAGAACTTAAAAATATTCATTAGAAAATAAGATGTGATGTTTCTTAGTAATAATAACTGAATTTTTCTACATTTTTATATTTTAAAAATAGTTTCTAAGTGTGTGTATATAAAATATATGTAAATATATAACTTATGAGGATTTCCCTGGAGATCATTTAAATGTGTAATGAATGAATTCTTCTCACTTCTTTATTATTTCTTTATAAAATAGTTAAAGGAGTCATTTCATGGAATAGTTAAAGAATTTATTCTTAGTATCATTTTAAAATGTATGTTTTTAAATAAAAGTTGACCTACCTCTAGGATCTTCATCTTTGTTAATTGCAGATCTTACAAATATTTTTTTAATTTTACATGATCCCTTATGAATAAGAGAGAAAAAGAAAGAGAAAAAAAAAAAAAAAAAGAAAAAGGTCCATGTAGAAATGTCTATTTGAGTTTAGTCAGGAAGCTGCGTTAGCTTAAGATATACATTTTTATGCATGTATATATCTTTACACATTTAGGGATACAAAATTTCCTTTTGTAATGCAAGTATAAATAGAGAATGGGAATTGTTAACAAAGCAAAAAAAGTTATAAACAGGGCTCTCAACTCCTGAACAGAGTAGATTTATTTTTGGAAATGGGTGATGGAAGGCTGGCATGGGTGAGCTTTTTGGCTCTGAAAGAGTCTTTAGGTAAAAGCTCTAGAGAGAAGGTGAGCTTGATCCCTAGATACTATTGTGAGGTCTGGAGTAAGCGGGCGAGGGGTGGGGGGGTGACTAGAGAAGAAGGTTGGGCAAGTTTAAAATGCTAGGAGCAGACATAGAGATATTTAAGCTTAAAATGTTTGTTATTTTGCAATGTTTCTCATCAGAATTTTGAAATGTCACATTGAAAAATGTTTTTTTTTAATTTAACTGACATTCACATATAATTTAAAATAATTATCTATTGTGGAAAAATTGAATATTAAAGTCTATTTGCTATGTATCTGTCTTCTGGTTCTCCTTTATATTTTTATTAACACATTGGAACCACTTTGACATTTTCCTTAGTAAATTAGAAATAAATTGTCCCACATAAATTCAAGCACAGATATACTTAATACACACTAAAGGCTGTATGGTACTAAAGTTTCCTTAAAATGTCACTCGGAAAGTGCTTTTTGTCAGCTAAGATAACAAGTAAAAAGACAGTCACGAGGACATCATTCATATTGGAAATCTGAATTCCACATGAGAGTAAGTTCTTGCCAAGCAAATTCATAATGCAGAACATTTAGCAGGTGAACTTATGTTGGAATGGATAACTAATGACATTAAACCTTTGAATCATATAACTAAATTCTCTTTTTCTAATCTCATGTTCATCAAACAACCTTCTGAATAAAACATTTCCTGTATTAGTGTGCCTACGGGAAGAGAATACATGAACTCTGTGACAGAGAGACTCTTAAATTGTAAATAGGCATTCTGCTGTTATTTACGAGACTGATAACTTAGTTAATATGAACCATCTTTAAGGAATGCAGAAACCCCCTCCTGGGTGCAGACTGATCAGGTAAATGCAGCAATACGGTGTCTGACTCTAGGTGTCTATGTAGGAAGCCTATTGGATTGTTTCAGGCTATATTCCCATGTATCCTTGGTAATTATAAGCCTTTCCTTTACTCAAATTACAATATCTCTTTTGTCCTATCTGCTATCAGTCCATGTTTAATGAGAATTTTAGTAAAATAATCACCATATATAACCTTGAGCTAGAAAAACATACAGTACCATTCAATTTATCCATCCAGTAATTTCCCCTCCAATAATAATTACAATTGTATTCATTCTTCTTTCTCTAAAATGAGATGATCACTGTATTAATTATTTTGCATAATTTCAAATGTTGAATACTTCATCTTTTAGGAATAAAATTCAAAGAAGTCCATAAAACAAATATCCCTTAGATATATCACTTATGAAAATTTATATTATCACTTATATATATATAATTCCACTTATTAAATATCTCATCACTTCATTATTTTTAATGAAAGAAAAGTTACTTGGACATATGATTATGATAACTAAGATATATATTATTTAAATGAGAAGTAAAATATTCTGCTACATATTCAGAATATTCTGAAAATGGATTTTTCTCATTGAAATAAAAATCTACCTTAGAAATTTAATCTTTTAAGGTACTTTTTTAGTACAATAACTATATTTTCAAGTGTCCCACTAAAATAAAGAGGTATGACAGAAAAATAAAAGCTTTATATGTACAATACATTTAAAAGAAATGGAAAAATTTCACCATGCTTCAGAAATAATTATAACTTTCTTCTCATATAGGAATGAACAAGTTTTGTTGGATGCCTCAACTCCTACATTCTTTTTGGTAAATACATTCAACATCTAGCGAGATGTCATTGCCCGGTATAAAATGTGAGCACATTCTAATTTTCAATTCCACACTGCATCACATAAATGGTATGTATTCTTTGCAAGAAGAGCTGAGATCTGCTGCCCTTGACAATTTTATATTCTCTTCTTTGTTTAACTTTTGGATGGTCAAATTGTCTCTTGCCTACACATTGATATAAAATCTTCTAAGACATGAGTGGCCTGGCTAGATTTGTGGTTGGAATTCACACAGATAATTTTGGTGTATGGCAGAAATGTTTCCCAAACTTGGACAAATCATACAGATGAAGTGGGTTACATCCCTGACAATTGATGGTTTTTGGAAGTCTCATGCATCCCACATTCCTAGAAACTTCCAAAAGAGATGGCAGTCTTATAAATTGATTAGAATGATAGTCTTTAAGAAATGTTAATCATCTAATCTAAGAACTCTCTCATTGCAAATTATTTTCTTTATGGGTGAGTTCTGTGTGTGTACTTATTTTGATGTTTAATAAAGTAAAAATCCTGACTTAGTTATACCGGTTTCTTCCCTCCCTCCCTCCTTCCCTTCTTTTTGTCATTCCTATTTTCTTTCTGTATAGCATATTTTTTTAATTTTTATTTATTTATGATAGTCACAGAGAGAGAGAGAGAGGCAGAGACACAGGCAGAGGGAGAACCAGGCTCCATGCACCGGGAGCCCGACGTGGGATTCGATCCCGGGTCTCCAGGATCACGCCCTGGGCCAAAGGCAGGCGCCAAACCGCTGCGCCACCCAGGGATCCCTGTATAGCATATTTTAATAGACTTTGGGTGGGTAATAGAGCTCAATCTAATTTCCCCTATTTCCAGTCTAACTTGTGGGAATCACCACTCTCAGAGTGGAAAAACATTGTGACATTGGAACATTGGCAGCAGGAAGGAATGAGAGCAACAGAAAAGTACCCTTAAACTGAGATCATAGGCTGCACTGGTGCATTCAAGGAATTGATACATCTGAGATTAGTATTGGTCAAGTAGGATGGAAATCAATGGTTCAACAGCTTTTATCTTCTCTTATTCCATGAAGAAAGTATATTATACTATTAACACTTATGCGAAAACACACTTTCCTTTGAAAGTGACTATCTTATTTCCTAGCAAAGAATGAGGTATTTGTTGGGCATGGATGCACAGACAGAGGAAATCTCAGAAGACACAGGCATAGGCTGTAGCAAATTGTGCCATCTAGATATGATAACTCTAGAAAATCTAAAATGTGGTTGGAGTTATCATTCCCAACACCTGTCATATAGAATAATTGTATGATATCTAGCTGTTTGGCCAGTTTTAAATCTAAAGTTTTGGGATCTGACATAAAGACTCCTAACTCTGGGAAATGAACTAGGGGTGGTGGAAGGGGAGGAGGGCGGGTGGTGGGGGTGACAGGCACTGAGGGGGGCACTTGACGGGATGAGCACTGGGTGTTATTCTGTATGTTGGTAAATTGAACACCAATAAAAAATAAATTTATTAAAAACAAAAACAAAAACAAAACAAAACACCTTTCATTAATACTCTAATAGATGAAAGGAGAGCAACATTCCGTAATCAAACAATCTTGCTGTTATCTAATAAAGCATATTGAACCTCCCCCCAAAAAATAAAAAATAAAAAATAAAGTTTTGGGATCTGACAGAGATAGCCATAAATTTTTCAAACATCTGAGTACATAGTAGAGGAAAACATTTTTAATAAAAATACTAAAGCTCAATTTTTCCTTCAGAAAGTATCACACCTGTTCTTTCAGTTTCTACTTCCGATACTTTATTCTCTTATCCACTCTAGCTTGAATGAATGATACTAGTCTCCACATCTCCAGTTTAAGTTCTATCCAATTCATTCCTAAATTGCCTCCAGAATATTCTTTGCAAAATTATGCTCTTGTCAAGTTTACAAGAAATAAAAGTAAAAACTGGAGATTAAGAACTCAGAATCAATTTAGATTAAAAAATTTGTACAGGCAAGCACCTATATACCAATCTAATCTCAAGTTCTTATCCTCACATGAACATTCTACAATTAGTTAAACTGGTCTCCCACTGATGTAAATAAACTTAAAGGCTTTATCTCCACAGTGTTACTTGTACTCTTCCCAATTCGGTAAATTTCATCCATTTTATTCTTTTTAAATTGTATCCTTTTGCAAAGTCCAGTTTAGAGCCAACAATTAACTGAATTATTTGTGAAATACCTAATCCAAGGGCATCCCTTTGTTGTCTTCCCTCAAAACATAGCTTTAAATCGTCTAAGCTATCTTTCCTTGCCAGTAGTTAAACATTAGTGTTTTATGTGTGATTTCATGTCAATTAAATTTCATGTGTATACTTATTTTCTCCACATTAGTGAGGTGTTTCTAGAGTCCAGAGCTCTCCATTTGTTAAATTCTCAAGCAGTTAATTGATTTATATATTAATCAGTGTAATTGTGGATGTCATCAAAGCATGAATTGTTGAAATAATCTTATACCCCATCAAAATTTTCAGTGCCAAAGTTTTAAGGCATGCTTGGATTTGGTTGGGGATATTCTAAATGATATCAGAAAAGTGCTGGATATCTGAAATTAATGTATTAATATAATGCAATTCTGATTAGGAAGCTCAGCAGTTTATTTATTTTTTCTGAATTTGTTTAAGTTTTCAAGAGTGGATAAATGCACAGGATGGAAAAAAAATAAAAAATAAATGAATTGCCTTATTTTATTCAGAAAAAAATATAACGGGGGGTGGGGCAAGATGGTGGAGGAGTAGGGTCCCCAAGTCACCCGGCCCCACCAATTTACCTAGATTACTTTCAAATCATCCTGAAAACCTACAAATTCAACCTGAGATTTAAAGAGAGGGCAGCTAGAACGCTACAGAAAAGAGTTTGCGCTTCTAACAAGGTAGGAAAATGAAAAAAAAATAAATAAATAAAATAAAATAAAATAAAATAAAATAAAATAAAAAAGAATTAAGTGGGGGGGGGGGCAGGAGGAGCCGTGCTAAGGCCGGTGGCAAGAGCCTCTAGGACAAGAAAGCCTAGCCCCGAAGAAGCACGAACTTTAAAAATCTGCTCCAGATTCTTCCCGGAGGGAATGGCACTCAGCAGAGAACTCGGGCAGGATCGCAGGAGGGGCAGTGGAGCCTCCAGGTCACCGGGGTCACTGATAGAGGAAGCGCACCCGGGGGAGAGCGCGCCACGGGCTGTGGGCTGCGTGGTAAAGGGCTGGACCCGGTGGGGCCTGGGGAGCAGCTCAGGTGGCGGCTCTGGGCAGAGGGGCTGCGGCTGCTGCTTGGGAGGCCGCTGCTCGGGGCATGATTACAGCAGCGCAAGCCCCAGATCCCAGGGCCCCGGGGGACACAGCCCAAGGATCCTGCGCTTCCCCCAGGACAGGTGGAGCGGGGAGGGCACAGGACAGCAAGGACTCTTTTGCCACCAGGTGCCCCCAAGATGTGCAGATCAGCGCCCCCACCCCCCGAAGCATCTGGACCAGTAAGGACTGGGAGATTGCAGTACTTACTGGGGAAGCTGACTCCAAGGCTGGAGAGCTGGCCACAGCCAGTAGTGTTGTTCCTCTTTGTTCCACCCTGTACCTGGGAGGGGTGGGGCCGCCAGGGAACAGGGGCCTCATGGGGTAAACAGCTACCACTGAGCCTGCACCCGGTGGGGGGGGGAGGCAGCTCCCCCAGGTGCACACACAGAATCAGCACAGCAGCCTCTCCCCTAGAAGACCAGCTGGAAGGACAGGGGTACAGCAAGTTCTTGACCCAGCAGTGCTGGAAAGCTCCAGGGGAAGACGAGGGATTTACAGTATATAGAACCAGAGGATACCCCTCCTTGTTTTTTTTTTTTTTTTCCTTTTTTTCTTTTTTTCTTTTGTTCTTCCTTTTTCCAGTACAACTCATTTTAGCCACTCTGCGCTGAGCAAAATGACTAGAAAGAAGAACTCACCACAAAAGAAAGAATCAGAAACAGTCCTCTCTCCCACAGAATTACAGTTTGGATTACAATTTGATGTCAGAAAACCAATTCAGAAGCACAATTATAAAGCTACTGGTGGCTCTGGAAAAATGCATAAAGGAATCAAAAGACTTCATGACAGCAGAGTTTGCATCTAATCAGGCTGAAATTCACAATCAATTAAATGAGATGCAATCCAAACTGGAGGTCCTAACAATGAGGGTTAATGAAGTAGAAGAAAGAATGAGTGACATAAAAGACAAGTTGATGGCAAGGAAGGAAGCTGAGGAAAAAAGAGAAAAACAATTAAAAGAGCATGAGGAAAGGTTAAGGGTAATAAATGAGAGTCTCAGAAGGAAAAATCTACATTTAATTGGGGTTCCTGAGGACACTGAAAGGGACAGAGGACCAGAAAACATATTTGAACAAATCATAGCCTGGAACTTCCCTAACTTGGGGAAGGAAACAGCCATTCAATCCAGGAGATAGAGAGATCCCCGCCTGAAATTGACATTTAATAGTGAAACTTGCAAATTCCAAAGATAAAGAGAAAATCTTTAAAGCAGTAAGAGACAAGAGATCCCTAACTTATATGGGGAGAGGTATTAGATTAACAGTAGACCACTCCACAGAGACCTGGCAGGCCAGAAAGGGCTGGCAGGATATATTCAGGGTCCTAAATGAGAAGAACATGCAGCCAAGGATACTCCATCCAGCAAGGCTCTCATTCAGAATAGAAGGAGAGATAAAGAGCTTCCAAGATAGGCAGAAACTCAAAGAATATGTGACTACAAAACGAGCTCTGCAAGAAATATTAAGGGGAGCTCTGTAAAAGAAAGAGGAAGACCAAAGAAATAATCCACAAAAACAGGGACTGAATAGGTATTATGATGACACTAAGTTCATATCTTTCCATAGTAACTCTGAACGTGAATGGGCTAAATGATTCCATCAAAAGATGCAGGGTTTCAGACTGGAAAAAAAAAAAAAAAAAAAAGAAAAAAGAAAAAAAAAAGAACTATCTATTTGCTGTCTACAGGAGACTCATTTTAGACCTAAGGACACCTCCAGCCTGAAGATGAAAGGTTGGAGAACCATTTACCATTCAAATGGTCCTCAAAAGAGAGCAGGGGTAGCAAACCTCATATCAGATGAATTGAAGTTTATCCAGAAGACTGTAATAAGAGATGAAGAGGGACACTGTATCATACTTAAAATATCTATCCAACAAGGAAACCTAACAATCATGAATATTTATGCCCCTAATGTGGGAGCTGCCAAGTATATCAATGATGAACCAAGTAAAGACATTTTTAGATAATAAAACACTTATACTGTGAGACTTCAACACAGCACTTTCTGCAAATGACAGGTATTCTAAGCACAACATCTCCAAAGAAATAAGAGCTTTAAACGATACACTGCATCTGATGGAGTTCACAGATATCTACAGAACTTTACATCCAAACGCAACTGAATACACATTCTTCTCAAGTGCACTTGGTATTTTCTTCAGAATAGACCACAGACTGGGTCACAAATCAGGTCTTAACTGACATCAAAAGATTGGGATTGTCCCTGCATATTTGCATACCATCATGCTTTGAAACTTGAACTCCCTAGAGGAGCAAGATGGCGGAAGAGTAGGGTCTCCAAATCACCTGTCTCCACCAAACTACCTAGAAAACCTTCAAATTATCCTGAAAATCTATGAATTCGGCCTGAGATTTAAAGAGAGACCAGCTGGAATGCTACAGTGAGAAGAGTTCGCGCATCTATCAAGGTAGGAAGACGGGGAAAAAGAAATAAAGGAACAAAGGCCTCCAAGGGGGAGGGGCCCGCGAGGAGCCGGGCTGAGGCCGGGGCGAGTGTCCCCAGGACAGGAGAGCCCCGTCCCGGAGACGCAGGAGCTGCACCGACCTTCCCGGGAGGAAAGGGGCTCGCGGGGAGTTGGAGCAGGACCCAGGAGGGCGGGGATGCCCTCGGGCTCCCGGGGACAGTAACAGCAACTGCGCGCCCAGGAGAGTGCGCCGAGCTCCCTAAGGGCTGCAGCGCGCACGGCGGGACGCGGCGGGACCCGGAGCAGCTGAAGGGGCTCGGGCGGCGGCTCCGCGGAGGGGGCTGCGCGGCCCCGGGAGCAGCTCGGAGGGGCTCGGGCAGAGGAAGAGGCTCCGTGCGGAGGGGGCTGCGCGGTTCCAGGAGCAGCTCGGAGGGGCTCGGGCGGCGGCTCCATGGAGGGGGTTGCGCGGCTCCGGGAGCGCGAATCCAACAGCGCAGGCTCCGGAGCACCGGGCGCCGGGACACAGCCCAGGATCCGGCCTCCCCACGGGACAGGCAGAGGCCGGGAGGGCCCAGGACAGCAAGGACGCTCCTGCCCCAGCTGAGCACATCAGCGGCCCCGCCCCGGAGCCTCCAGGCCCTGCAGACGGAGTTCCTGCCGGAGCTGAATCCAGGTTTCCAGAGCTGCCCCGCCACTGGGGCTGTTCCTCCTGCGGCCTCACGGGGTAAACAACCCCCACTGAGCCCTGCACCAGGCAGGGGCACAGCAGCTCCCCCAACTGCTAACACCTGAAAATCAGCACAACAGGCCCCTCCCCCAGAACACCAGCTAGACGGACAACTTCCAGGAGAAGCCAAGGGACTTAAAGAACACAGAATCAGAAGATACTCCCCGGTGGTTCTTTTTTTGTTTGTTTGTTTTTGTTTTTGTTTTTGTTTTGTTTTGCTTTTTGATTTGTTTCCTTCCCCCACCCCCTTTTTTTCTCCTTTCTTTTTCTTTCTCTTTTTCTTCTTTTTTTTTTTCTTTTTTTTTTCTTTTTCTTCCCTTTTTTTTTCTCTTTCTTTTTTCTTTCCTTCTTTCTCTCCTCTCTTTTTCTCTTTTTCCCAATACAACTTGCTTTTGGCCACTCTGCACTGAGCAAAATGACTAGAAGGAAAACCTCACCTCAAAAGAAAGAATCAGAAACAGTCCTCTCTCCCACAGAGTTACAAAATCTGGATTACAATTCAATGTCAGAAAGCCAATTCAGAAGCACTATTATACACCTACTGGTGGCTCTAGAAAAAAGTATAAAGGACTCAAGAGACTTCATGACTGCAGAATTTAGAGCTAATCAGGCAGAAATTAAAAATCAATTGAATGAGATGCAATCCAAACTAGAAGTCCTAACGACGAGGGTGAACGAGGTGGAAGAACGAGTGAGTGACCTAGAAGACAAGTTGATAGCAAAGAGGGAAACTGAGGAAAAAAGAGACAAACAATTAAAAGACCATGAAGATAGATTAAGGGAAATAAACGACAGCCTGAGGAAGAAAAACCTACGTTTAATTGGGGTTCCCGAGGGCGCCGAAAGGGACAGAGGGCCAGAATATGTATTTGAACAAATTCTAGCTGAAAACTTTCCTAATCTGGGAAGGGAAACAGGCATTCAGATCCAGGAAATAGAGAGATCCCCCCCTAAAATCAATAAAAACCGTTCAACACCTCGACATTTAATTGTGAAGCTTGCAAATTCCAAAGATAAGGAGAAGATCCTTAAAGCAGCAAGAGACAAGAAATCCCTGACTTTTATGGGGAGGAGTATTAGGGTAACAGCAGACCTCTCCACAGAGACCTGGCAGGCCAGAAAGGGCTGGCAGGATATATTCAGGGTCCTAAATGAGAAGAACATGCAACCAAGAATACTTTATCCAGCAAGGCTCTCATTCAAAATGGAAGGAGAGATAAAGAGCTTCCAAGACAGGCAGCAACTAAAAGAATATGTGACCTCCAAACCAGCTCTGCAAGAAATTTTAAGGGGGCCTCTTAAAATTCCCCTTTAAGAAGAAGTTCAGTGGAACAGTCCACAAAAACAAAGACTGAATAGATATCATGATGACACTAAACTCATATCTCTCAATAGTAACTCTGAATGTGAACGGGCTTAATGACCCCATCAAAAGGCGCAGGGTTTCAGACTGGATAAAAAAGCAGGACCCATCTATTTGCTGTCTACAAGAGACTCATTTTAGACAGAAGGACAACTACAGCCTGAAAATAAAAGGTTGGAGAACCATTTACCATTCGAATGGTCCTCAAAAGAAAGCAGGGGTAGCCATCCTTATATCAGATAAACTAAAATTTACCCCAAAGACTGTAGTGAGAGATGAAGAGGGACACTATATCATACTTAAAGGATCTATTCAACAAGAGGACTTAACAATCCTCAATATATATGCTCCGAATGTGGGAGCTGCCAAATATATCAATCAATTATTAACCAAAGTGAAGAAATACTTAGATAATAATACACTTATACTTGGTGACTTCAATCTAGCTCTTTCTATACTCGATAGGTCTTCTAAGCACAACATCTCCAAAGAAACGAGAGCTTTAAATGATACACTGGACCAGATGGATTTCACAGATATCTACAGAACTTTACATCCAAACTCAACTGAATACACATTCTTCTCAAGCGCACATGGAACTTTCTCCAGAATAGACCACATATTGGGTCACAAATCGGGTCTGAACCGATACCAAAAGATTGGGATTGTCCCCTGCATATTCTCAGACCATAATGCCTTGAAATTAGAACTAAATCACAACAAGAAGTTTGGAAGGACCTCAAACACATGGAGGTTAAGGACCATCCTCCTAAAAGATAAAAGGGTCAACCAGGAAATTAAGGAAGAATTAAAAAGATTCATGGAAACTAATGAGAATGAAGATACAACCGTTCAAAATCTTTGGGATGCAGCAAAAGCAGTCCTAAGGGGGAAATACATCGCAATACAAGCATCCATTCAAAAACTGGAAAGAACTCAAATACAAAAGCTAACCTTACACATAAAGGAGCTAGAGAAAAAACAGCAAATAGATCCTACACCCAAGAGAAGAAGGGAGCTAATAAAGATTCGAGCAGAACTCAATGAAATCGAGACCAGAAGAACTGTGGAACAGATCAACAGAACCAGGAGTTGGTTCTTTGAAAGAATTAATAAGATAGATAAACCATTAGCCAGCCTTATTAAAAAGAAGAGAGAGAAGACTCAAATTAATAAAATCATGAATGGGAAAGGAGAGATCACTACCAACACCAAGGAAATACAAACGATTTTAAAAACATATTATGAACAGCTATACGCCAATAAATTAGGCAATCTAGAAGAAATGGACGCATTCCTGGAAAGCCACAAACTACCAAAACTGGAACAGGAAGAAATAGAAAACCTGAACAGGCCAATAACCAGGGAGGAAATTGAAGCAGTCATCAAAAACCTCCCAAGACACAAGAGTCCAGGGCCAGATGGCTTCCCAGGAGAATTTTATCAAACGTTTAAAGAAGAAATCATACCTATTCTCCTAAAGCTGTTTGGAAAGATAGAAAGAGATGGAGTACTTCCAAATTCGTTCTATGAAGCCAGCATCACCTTAATTCCAAAGCCAGACAAAGACCCCGCCAAAAAGGAGAATTACAGACCAATATCCCTGATGAACATGGATGCAAAAATTCTCAACAAGATACTGGCCAATAGGATCCAACAGTACATTAAGAAAATTATTCACCATGACCAAGTAGGATTTATCCCTGGGACACAAGGCTGGTTCAACACCCGTAAAACAATCAATGTGATTCATCATATCAGCAAGAGAAAAACCAAGAACCATATGATCCTCTCATTGGATGCAGAGAAAGCATTTGACAAAATACAGCATCCATTCCTGATCAAAACTCTTCAGAGTGTAGGGATAGAGGGAACATTCCTCGACATCTTAAAAGCCATCTATGAAAAGCCCACAGCAAATATCATTCTCAATGGGGAAGCACTGGGAGCCTTTCCCCTAAGATCAGGAACAAGACAGGGATGTCCACTCTCACCACTGCTATTCAACATAGTACTGGAAGTCCTAGCCTCAGCAATCAGACAACAAAAAGACATTAAAGGCATTCAAATTGGCAAAGAAGAAGTCAAACTCTCCCTCTTCGCCGATGACATGATACTCTACATAGAAAACCCAAAAGTCTCCACCCCAAGATTGCTAGAACTCATACAGCAATTCGGTAGCGTGGCAGGATACAAAATCAATGCCCAGAAGTCAGTGGCATTTCTATACACTAACAATGAGACTGAAGAAAGAGAAATTAAGGAGTCAATCCCATTTACAATTGCACCCAAAAGCATAAGATACCTAGGAATAAACCTAACCAAAGAGGTAAAGGATCTATACCCTCAAAACTATAGAACACTTCTGAAAGAAATTGAGGAAGACACAAAGAGATGGAAAAATATTCCATGCTCATGGATTGGCAGAATTAATATTGTGAAAATGTCAATGTTACCCAGGGCAATATACACGTTTAATGCAATCCCTATCAAAATACCATGGACTTTCTTCAGAGAGTTAGAACAAATTATTTTAAGATTTGTGTGGAATCAGAAAAGACCCCGAATAGCCAGGGGAATTTTAAAAAAGAAAACCATATCTGGGGGCATCACAATGCCAGATTTCAGGTTGTACTACAAAGCTGTGGTCATCAAGACAGTGTGGTACTGGCACAAAAACAGACACATAGATCAGTGGAACAGAATAGAGAATCCAGAAGTGGACCCTGAACTTTATGGGCAACTAATATTCGATAAAGGAGGAAAGACTATCCATTGGAAGAAAGACAGTCTCTTCAATAAATGGTGCTGGGAAAATTGGACATCCACATGCAGAAGAATGAAACTAGACCACTCTCTTTCACCATACACAAAGATAAACTCAAAATGGATGAAAGATCTAAATGTGAGACAAGATTCCATCAAAATCCTAGAGAAGAACACAGGCAACACCCTTTTTGAACTCGGCCATAGTAACTTCTTGCAAGATACATCCACGAAGGCAAAAGAAACAAAAGCAAAAATGAACTATTGGGACTTCATCAAGATAAGAAGCTTTTGCACAGCAAAGGATACAGTCAACAAAACTCAAAGACAACCTACAGAATGGGAGAAGATATTTGCAAATGACGTATCAGATAAAGGGCTCGTTTCCAAGATCTATAAAGAACTTATTAAACTCAACACCAAAGAAACAAACAATCCAATCATGAAATGGGCAAAAGACATGAACAGAAATCTCACAGAGGAAGACATAGACATGGCCAACATGCATATGAGAAAATGCTCTGCATCACTTGCCATCAGGGAAATACAAATGAAAACTACAATGAGATACCACCTCACACCAGTGAGAATGGGGAAAATTAACAAGGCAGGAAACAACAAATGTTGGAGAGGATGCGGAGAAAAGGGAACCCTCATACACTGTTGGTGGGAATGTGAACTGGTGCAGCCACTCTGGAAAACTGTGTGGAGGTTCCTCAAACAGTTAAAAATATACCTGCCCTACGACCCAGCAATTGCACTGTTGGGGATTTACCCCAAAGATACAGATGCAATGAAACGCCGGGACACCTGCACCCCGATGTTTCTAGCAGCAATGGCCACGATAGCCAAACTGTGGAAGGAGCCTCGGTGTCCAACGAAAGATGAATGGATAAAGAAGATGTGGTTTATGTATACAATGGAATATTACTCAGCTATTAGAAATGACAAATACCCACCATTTGCTTCAACGTGGATGGAACTGGAGGGTATTATGCTGAGTGAAGTAAGTCAGTCGGAGAAGGACAAACATTATATGTTCTCATTCATTTGGGGAATATAAATAATAGTGAAAGGGAATATAAGGGAAGGGAGAAGAAATGTGTGGGAAATATCAGAAAGGGAGACAGAACGTAAAGACTGCTAACTCTGGGAAACGAACTAGGGGTGGTAGAAGGGGAGGAGGGCGGGGGGTGGGAGTGAATGGGTGACGGCACTGGGTGTTATTCTGTATGTTAGTAAATTGAACACCAATAAAAAAAAATAAAATAAAAAAAAAAAAAAAAGAAACTTGAACTCATTCACAAGAAGAAAATTGGAAGAAATTCAAACACCATCCGCTACAAGATGAAAGGGTCAACCAGGAAATTAGAGAAGAATTAAAAAGATTGATGGAAACTAATGAGAATGAAGATACAACCGTTCAAAATCTTTGGGATACAGCAAAAGCAGTTCTGAGAGGGAAATACATCGCAATGCAAGCATCCTTCAAAAAACTGGAAAAAACTCAAATACACAAGCTAACTCTGCACCTAAAAGAACTGGAGAAAGAAGAGCAAATAAAGCCTACACCCAGCAGAAAGAAGAGAGTTAATAAAGATTCGAGCAGAACTCAATGAAATAGAAACCAGGAGAACTGTGGAACAGATCAACAAAACCACGAGTTGGTTCTTTGAAAGAATTGATAAGATAGATAAACCATTAGCCAGCCTTATTAAAAACAAAAAAGAAAAGATTCTAATTTAAAATCACAAATGAAAAAGGAGAGATCACCACCAATACCAAGGAAATACAAACGATTTTAAAAACACAATATGAGCAGCTATATGCCAATAAATTAGGCAATCTGCAAGAAATGGACGCATTTCTGGAAAACCATAAATTACCAAAACCGGAACAGGAAGAAATAGAAAACCTGAACAGGCCAATAACCAGGGAGGAAATTGAAGCAGTCATCAAAAACCTCCCAAGACACAAAAGTTCAGAGCCAGATGGCTTCCCAGGGGAATTCTATAAAACATTTAAAGAGGAAACAATACCTACTCTACTAAAGCTGTTCTAAAAGATAGAAAGGGGTGGGATACATCCAAACTCGTTCTATGAGGCCACCATCACCTTAATTCCAAAACCAAAGACCCTACCAAAAAGGAGAATTATAGACCAATCTCCCTGATGAACATGGATGCAAAAATTCTCAACAAGATACGAGCCAATAGGATCCAAGAGTACATTAAGAAAATTATTCCCCATGACCAAATGGGATTTATCCCCAGGATACAAGGCTGACTCAATACTCGTAAAGCAATCAACATGATAGATCATATCAACAAGAGAAAAAACAAGAACTATATGATCCTCTCAATAGATGCAGAGAAAGCATTTGACAAAATACAGCATCCATTCCTGATCAAAAGTCTTCAGAGTGTAGGGATCGAGGGAACATTCTTCAGCATCTTAAAAGCCATCTACAAAAAGCCCACAGCAAATATCATTCTCAATGGGGAAGCACTGGGAGCCTTTTCCCTAAGATCAGGACCATGACAGAGATGTCCGCTCTCACCACTGCTATTCAACATAGTACTGGAAGTCCTAGCTTCAGCAATCAGGCAACAAAAAGAAATAAAAGGCATTCAAATTGGCAAAGAAGTCAAACTCTCCCTCTTTGCAGTTGACATGATACTGTACCTAGAAAATCCAAAATCCTCCACCCCAAGGTTGCTAGAATTCATATAGTAATTCGGCAGGGTGGCATGATCCAAAATCAATGCCCAGAAGTCCGTGGCATTTCGATACACTAACAATGAGACTGAAGAAAGAGAAATTAAGGAGTCAATCCCATTTACAATTGCACCCAAAAGCATAAGATACCTAGGAATAAACCTAACCAAAGAGGTAAAGGATCTATACCCTAAAAACTACAGAACACTTCTGAAAGAAATTGAGGAAGACACAAAGAGATGGAAAATATTCCATGCTCATGGATCCAAAGAATTAATATTGTGAAAATGTCCATGCTACACAGGGCAATTTACACATTTAATGCAATCCCTATCAAAATACCATGGACTTTATTCAGAGAGTTGGAACAAATCATCTTAAGATTTTTATTGAATCAGAAAGACCCCGAATAGCCAGAGAATAGTGAAAAAGAAAACCAGAGCTGGAGGCATCACAATGCCAGATTTCAAGTTGCACTACAAAGCTGTGGTCATCAACACAGTGTGGTACTGGCACAAAAACAGACACATAGATCAATGGAATAGAATAGAGAATCCAGAAATGGGCCCTCAACTCTATGGTCAACTAATATTCAACAAATCAGGAAAGACTATCCATTGGAAAAAGG
The DNA here is from genome assembly GCF_003254725.2 of Canis lupus dingo. Taxonomy (NCBI): domain Eukaryota; kingdom Metazoa; phylum Chordata; class Mammalia; order Carnivora; family Canidae; genus Canis; species Canis lupus. The sequence goes on along the minus strand of NC_064246.1, from coordinate 17,364,766 downwards.
ACAGTCTGTTCAATAAATGGTGCTGGGAACATTGTACAGCCACATGCAGTAGAATGAAACTGGACTATTCTCTTACACCATACACAAAGATAAACTCAAAATGGATGAAAGATCTAAATGTGAGACAAGAGTCCATCAAAATCCTAGAGGAGAACACAGGCAACACCCTTTTTGAACTTTGCCACAGCAACTTCTTGCAAGATACATCCACGAAGGCAAGAGAAACAAAAGCAAAAGTGAACTATTGGGACTCAGTCAAGATAAAAAGCTCCTGCACAACAAAAAGAACAGTCAACAAAAATAAAGACAACCTACAGAATGGGAGAAGATATTCGCAAATGACCTATCAGATAAAGGGCTAGTATCCAAGACCAATGAAGAACTTATTAAACTCAACAGCAAAGAAATAAACAATCCAATCATGAAATGGGCAAAAGACATGAACAGAAATTTCACAGAGGAAGACCTACACATGGCCAATAAGCACATGAGAGAATGCTCCGCATCATTTGCCATCAGGAAAAAAGAAATCAAAACCACAATGAGATACCACCTCTCGCCAGTGAGAATGATGAAATTTAACAAGACAGGAAACAACAAATGTTGGAGAGGATGTTGAGAAAGGGGAACCCTCTTGCACTGTTGGTGGGAATGTGAACTGGTGCAACCACTCTGGAAAAGTGTGTGGAGGTTCCACAAAGAGTTAAAAATAGAGGACAGCCTGGGTGGCTCAGCGGTAGCACCGCCTTCAGCCCAGGGCCTGATCCTGGAGACCTGGAATCATATCCCATGCCAGGGTCCCTGCATGGAGCCTGCTTCTCCCTCTGCCTGTGTCTCTGCCTCTCTCTCTCTCTCTCTCTCTCATAAATAAATAAAATCTTAAAAAAAAAAAAAATAGAGCTACCCTATGACCCAGCAATTGCACTGCTGGGGATTTACCCCAAAGATGCAGTGAAACGCTGGGACACCTGCACCCCAATGTTTATAGCAGCAATGTCCACAATAGTCAAACTGTGGAAGGAGCCTTGGTGTCCATTGAAAGATGAATGGATAAAGAAGCTGTGGTCTATGTATACAATGGAATATTCCTCAGCCATTAGAAATGACAAATACCCACCATTTGCTTCAACGTGGATGGAACTAGAGGGTATTATGCTGAGTGACGTAAGTCAATCGAAGAAGGACAAACATTATATGGTTTCATTCATTCGGGAAATATAAAAAATAGTGAAAGGGATTAAAGGGGAAAGGAGAGAAAATGAGTGGGAAATATCAGTGAGGGTGACAGAACATGAGAGACTCCTAACTCTGGGAAATGAACAAGGGGTAGTGGAAGGGGAGGTGGGCACTGAGGGGGGCACTTGACGGGATGAGCACTGGGTGATATGCTGTATGTTGGCAAATTGAACTCCAATAAAAATATGCAAAAAAAAAAAAAACAAACCTAAATCCATAAAGCCACTGAAACCATATTAAATCAGATTGTCATGGAGGGAAGAAAATAGTTATGTGGAACAAAATGTAGAGTAATAAAAATATGAATCCAAATTTACAAATGAGATTTTAATAGATATATGAGGATGATATTATAATCAGCAAAGTATTGAATATTGAAAAAATGATTGATTATTGAATATTTATCTGGAAAAAGCTAAATTCATCCCTTTTCTTAAAAATAGAATGAAAAAATAAAGATCGTTAAAACATAAATGTAAAAAATAAGCCAATGACATTTCCAAAATAAATCTTAAAAATCTACTTATACTACTAAGAAAAAAGAGAGGTTATTAATTAAAACGAAAAACTCAGAAGTTAAAAAAAAACAAATATACTTGACTGGATACATGTTAATAAAATATATAATAACTGGTATCACACATTAAATTGAATTTAATTTAAAAATGTCATTGTCTAGTAAAACAAAAAAAAATTCAGCAATTCTATCCTTAATAATCTGTCCCATAGAACAGAAAGTACCAGTATATAAGAATATGGATATTTATTATGGTATTACTTATGTTTGCCGATAATACCAAAACAAAGTGAACTCCTACTGACAGGTAAATAGTTGAATGTATTTTGCTATAAATCACATCTAGAAACACCATGTGATTTCTTCCTAAATCATTAGGAAGAATTAAATAGAATTTTGGTGACTTAACAGGATTCTCATATTGTATATACAAGTAAAAAGAACAAGATGTCATATCTTGTGTATAATTTGATATTTTTTGTTTAAAAGTAATGACAAAATCTGTGTATTTGAATTCTGTGTTTATGCCACATTTCATGTTATACATAATTATATGAGTAGATAGAAAGTTATGAAAAAAATAAATGCTTTCATTATATGAGGTACTTGAATGTTAAAGTATAATTTGGTAGAGGAAGGAGAAAGGTTGAGAAAATAAACAAAAAGGGAAATGGGAATGAGGAGAGCCTTTAAAAATACAACTATGTATAATAAATCACGTTCATAATTTTATGTTTAATTACATATGTGGAATATACAAATCATATATTTGGAACATATATATGTCATATACACAAGTGTATATGTGGACTATATATGCATATGTAAGGATATGTGTGTAGTGTGTGTATATGTATATATGTGTGTATGTGTGTGTACATACTGATATACATATAAATAAATAAATGTTTTTTGAAACTGAACTGCAACAATGTTTTCAAATTTCCACTGCTTTTTGTTTCTTCACTTGTACATGTGTGTATTTGATGGAAAAAGTTTATGATTAGAAAACACAAAGTACTATTTTAGCAATGCCACTGATTCTTTGAGCATATATACAAAATACTTCACAACTGACATGTTTAATAAGAATTATATTTCCTCTAAGTAAAGTCATTTCTTTAATATAGCTGTAAAACACTTTTTTTAATGAGACTCTTTAAAAAAAAGATTTTATTTATTTATTCATGAAAAAGGCAGCGAGAGAGTGAGGCAGAGGAAGAAGCAGGATCCACGCAGGGAGCCCGATGTGGGACTCAATCCCAGATTCCAGGATCATGCCCTGGGCCGAAGGCAGGTGCTAAACCACTGAGCCACCCAGGGTTCCCCTGTAAGACACTTTTTATAAGTTGTGCCTTAGTTATTTTATCTGCCAAAGCTAAACAGCCTCAACTTAGTAGTACAAGAGATACTTCTAATACATGTAGCTTTTAGGAGGTTCTGAGACAGTCTAGGAAAACAATAATACTTGCTCCACATATGTATTTTTTTCCTCATTAACTCCACTTTCAGAAATGTTATGTTTTCTTTTCTATTAACATGAATTGTTCATCATTTTTAACATTTTCAACACTCTAAGTAAATATGTACAAATCATATACTTCAATGTTTAAAATTGGGTTTATTAAAAAAAGATTCAGGTGTGCTTGAATGGCTCAGTTGGTTAAAATGTCTGTTTTTGGTTCAGGTCAGAATCTCAGGTTCCTGGGACAAGCCTTGCATTGGGCTTCCTGCTCAGGGGAGAGTCAGCTTTTCCCTCTGCCCCTCCCCCTGCTTGTGCGCTCGCTCACTCTCTCTCTCAAATAAATAAAATCTTTAAAAAAATAGCTTCTGAATCTCAGAAAAATTGTAAAATATCACATTTTTAAATTTATTTACTTTTTCTTTTTAAGGATTTTATTTATTTGTTAATGAGAGACACAGAAAGAGAGAGGCAGAGGGAGAAGCAGGCTCCTTGCAGGGAGCCCAATGTGAGACTCGATCCCAAGACCCTGCGATCATGCCCTGAGCCAAAGGCAGATGCTCAACTACTGAGCGGCCCAGGCATCCCAAATATCACACTTATTAACAAAATGTTTCTGAACTTTATTTACATGCTTAATCCGGAATTTGACTTCATTTTCCTTGCATACAACTAACCTAGTACCCCAGATTTTCAAATCTGTGATCAGTGCCATTTCTCCTAGAAACTAATCCTGATAAGTTGTACTGAACTCTACCCCCTTTGCTCTCCCACAACATTATGGCTGCTAAATAATTAAGCACTTACTTTTATTCTACACTCTTGAATTTAGGGATATCATTTTGGGGGTTTATATTTTTTGGAGATCAAGGTTATTGTTTCAAAACTGTATTTTCACCTCCCTAGGAGAATTTTGAGCATGAAATTTAAAAATATTTATTTAATGGGTATGTGATTAAGACCCAAAGGGCTAGCTAGCATTATGTTTTAAAGAAAAATACTAGATGAATCTCTATTGAGTTCAGAAATTAAAGAGGCATATTTTTACTATGGCCTGAATTGTGTCCTATTAAAATATATGTTGAAGTTGTAGTACCCAATATGATGATATTTGAAAATGGGGCCTTTGGGAAGTAATTTGGTTTTGATGAGTTTATGTGGGAGGGGACTTCAAGATGGGATTAGTGCCCTTGTAAGAAGACACATCTGAGAACTTGTTTCTCTCTCTCTCTTTCTCCCTCTCTCTAGCTCTACAGTGTACATGGTGATGGGGTGAACTGGCCAGCTCCAGAGCCCTCACCAGAGAATGAAACCAGCCAGCACTTTGATTATGAATGTTTCAATCTTCAGAAATATGAAAAATAAAGACCTGTTGTTTATGACATCTAGTCTATGTATTTTGTTATGACAGCCCAAGCTGACTAAAATATTCTCACATTTCTTAAAATGTTAGCCAGTGAAATTAAGCAAGAAATTAAACAAAAGAAAGAAATAAGGACTTTGGAAGGGAGAAGGGAAAGCTGTGATTTAGAGATTATATGCTTCAATAATTACAAAACTGTAGAGAATCAGTAGAAGAATTATTCAACAGATAAGGAAAATCAGTAATTTGGCTGATTGAAAGTTAAGACAGAAATTGCAATTATAATTATATACAAAAATAGTCATAAAAGAAAAGTATAAATGGATATCAACCTCAATTGTATGATACCATTTATACTTAACAAAATAGTAGAAAAGTATATCTTTAAAAATATATGTGACCCACCAAGAAAAATTCCCAAAATTAATAATAATAATAGTGATAATATATAGTAATATAAATAATAATAGTAACTAAAATTTACTCAGTGATCATTTCTAGGTGCCATGTCCTGCTTTTAGCACTTATGTTCATTAACTTGTAATATTCACAACTCTGGATAGGTATTTTCATCCTTACTTTACTGATCAGAAAATTGAGGAACAAACACAAATTTTACATAGCACATCTCAAGTCATACAACTAATAATGTAAAACTAGTCTCTAACTGTATATTAGCACAAACATATTAATAGGAAGAATAGAGAATTCAGGATTCACTCTATAGTATATAGCACATAGTATACAGTATAGAGGATATAAATATATAATATATATAGTATAGTTATTTAAAATACAGAATTATCTATCTAATAAAAGCCAATAAGCCATGAAGCTATCATGCCCTTTTTTTTTTTAAGATTTTATTTATTTATTCATGAGAGACACACAGAGAGAGAGAGAGGAGCAGGCTCCTTGCAGGGAGCCCGATGTGGGACTTGATCCTGGGACTCCAGGACTACACCCTGGGCTGAAGGCAGGAGCCAAACCGCTGAACCACCCAGGTGTCCTTATCATGCCATTTCTGAAAAAATAAAATAAAATATTTATGTGTCATTTCCTATATGCCATCCAATATATCTTGAACAAAATAATCTTTAAAAAACACTAGCAAACTGAATCAAACAATGTATAAAAAGAATCATAACAAATGAAATTACCCCAAGAATGCAACTTTTTCCTTAGGCTTAAAATGAACACTTTTCAAAAAGAATTAACAGAAGACAAATTTCACCATTTAGAACAAGTTGAGCCTATGTCTGACAGTGCCTGAAAGACAATCTTTTTCAAATACAACAGAACACGTGCAATTTCAAGCAGCTGCCATGAAAACATTGTTCATAACCCATTACAAGAATGAAGAACAGCCTCAGGAAGCTCTAAAAGATGCTATGGCAGATACTTATTATTAGGGAAGTCTAAAACAGTTGTTTTTTCTTTAAGATTTTATTTGAAAAGAGAGAAAGAGTATTAGCAGGGCTGGAGAAACAGAGGGAAAATTAGAGGCAGACTCCTTGCTGAGCAGGGAGCCTGATGCAAGGCTCAATCCCAGGACCCTGGGATCACGACCTGAGCCGAAAGCAGATGCTTAACCAACTGAGCCACCCAGGTGTCCCTAAAACTGCTTTTAAAAGAAGCTAAAGAATAGAAAATGAAAGTGAATAAACTTATTATACAGGAAAAAAAAAATAAAACGTCTAAAGTTACATGAAGCTCCTGGGTTGAGACGTATACTTGATGAGCAATCAGACTAAGCTTTTGGGAGAAGACAGTATAAAAGGTGGGATCCTGGAATGAGGATGTAAAAAAAGGATCAGAAAATGGGGACCACTCAAGAGATGGACAAAAAATTTTTGAAGAAACTGATTGATGCAGTTGAATTAATATTTATTTGAAAACTCTTGACTAAGAAACTAATCTCACACTGAATTAACTGCAAAGAGTAAAACAGATGCATTAAAGATTGTGTGATGGTTTACCAAACTTAGAATGCTTCAGTCTGGTGTGGGGAAGAAGACCCTCCCCCATGCACACCATTAGAAAGGGAATTAAATCAAGAAAAATAAATGGAATTTTTGCCAAACATCCAATTTAGGGCAAAGTTGCTGTGTAATGAGAGTGGAAAATCTTTCTAAAGTTTATGACAAAATCAGCCATGCAGATGAGGAGCTGGCCATCTATAAAATACAACCAAAATTTTTTTTTTTAGCCATATTAAAAAAAAATTATTTTTATTGGTATTAGTGATTATACAGTGGCTTGAATGAAACCTAATAGGATTAGAATACTCAGATAATGTTCCATAGCTGTAGATTATTTAATCTGACTCAAATTAATTCTTGCATTTAATTCTATTTTTAAGTAACATAATTACAATATTTTGTTAATGTAAATAAGTCCACCACAATAAATCAAAAACATGGCAAAAATTTAATTTTGTCTATTTTCTAAAATAATTTTGATTTTCTTTCTTTGCTTCTGCTTTTACTACTATTATTTAAGTGGTTATATCATACCTCAAATTGAGACTTGACAGATTCATAACTTTTAGGGTAATCTTTTATAAATGTGTATTATAAAAATGTGAACTTAATTAGCTAATAGTTTCTACCTTATTTGATTAATATAGCATTTTGGTTATTGTTATATGATTATAGCATTTATTGACCCAGAAACAACAATGTTTTTGTCACATCTAAAATAAGTTTGATTTTTTCTTATTCAGTTTAACTGCTATAGTTGTGATTATACAATTACTAAAATGGAAGCTCAACAAAATTATAATTCTTAGAACAATGTTTACAAACATAGTTTATTTAAAACTGGACTTCATGAGTAACTTGTGTTCTATTCCTCTACTTCTAGACATCATAAGGATAATATTTTTGTTGTTATTTAACAAGGCCCCAGAACACCAATGGTGGTTTCTGATTGGTAGTCTCACAACTGTAAATATTTAAAATTCAAAGTTTATTTCTGGTAATAAATTTACTCTAGTTTTAAGAATATGTTTACTTAAGCAAATCTTAGTTTATATAAAGATAATAAATCTACAAATGATGATGGCAAATTAGGTTACTAAAGACAGGTTGGAAATAAATATGCTAGTAGAGTAAATATTCAGGCTTATCTAGCTATGAAGGTAAAATTCTCGTAGGTACATAATGTATGCTACTTGTGAACAGAAGATTATATATGCTTTTGGAGGTAAGGGTTTTCAATCTGAAAACAAATATATATTGTATTGAGAAAGAAGATACAGCTATGTACGTATTTTCAAGATTTTCAAATTACCTTAAATATTTTGATTTTTTTTTTCCTACCAACAACAAAAAAAGTACTTTTGATCTGGTACATTTAGATCTGGTACATTTTGACATCACAGGGTGTAAAGCGGCCATTTGGAAAAACTTCCAGAGCGGTCTGTTCTCCTTAACAAGGCCTCCTCTCAAGGGAAATTTTATACCAGAGTCTAACCAACCAGGGTTTTACCTTAGTCTGAAAGACCTGGTAGAAGGGAAATATCATCAGAGGGTTTCTTTTCTTTCTTTCTTTCTTTCTCTTTCTTTCTTTCTTCTTCTTCTTCTTCTTCTTCTTCTTCTTCTTCTTCTTCTTCTTCTTCTTTCTTCTTCTTCTTCTTCTTCTTCTTCTCTTCTTCCTTCCTTCCTTCTTCCTTCCTTCCTTCCTTCCTTCCTTCCTTCCTTCTTCTTCTTCTTCTTTCTTCTTTCTTTCTTTTTTCTTTCTTTCTTTCTTCTTTCTTTCTTCTTTCTTTCTTCTTTCCTTCCTTTCTTTCTTTTTCTTTTTTCTTTCTTTCTTTCTTTCTTTCTTTCTTTCTTTCTTTCTTTCTTTTCTTTCTTTCTTTCTTTCTTTCTTTCTTTCTTTCTTCTTTTCTTTTTTTCCCATAGTTCTTGGTAATACTGCTGACCAATGAAGAGGTAGACCTAAGGAAGAGTGGTGAGCAAAGCAAATTTTATTGAGCAATAGTACAAAGCTACTGAAGAGGGAGGGGACCTGAGAGGGTTGCCACCAGTTTCTAAGTCCAGGGGGTTTTATGGGCTTATTTGAGGACTGTTTTAATCTGATTAACCCCCTCACACAGACACACACCCAGGGTGTCTGTTTATCCAATCAGGTTTTTGTCATCTACCTGTCATGTGGGAAAGGCTGAAGGTTTCCTTCCAGGGTGGTTGTTTTTAGGGTAGTTTCCTCTTAGGGCAAGGGCCACTTGTCCTCACCTGCTTTCCTTCCAACTATCCTTCATCAATACCCAACTCTAGTCCCTATGGACTTTCTATTTCACCTATTTGGACCTAAATGCAACCATTTGATGAGGTCACAGCCTAGCGGCATAGGACCACTAAAAGACTGAGAACTGGGACACCTGGGTGACTCAGTGGTTGAGCATCTGCCTTTGTCTCAGGTTGTGATCTCAGGGTCCTCGGATAGAGTCCACATTGAGCTCCCCACAGGGAGCCTACTTCTCCCTCTCCCTCCACCCCTCCCTGCGCCACCGCTTGTGCTTGCTTTCTCTGTCAAATAAATAAATAAATCTTTAAAAGAAAAAATAAAAGACTGAGAACTAATCATAGGAATATAACATGCTTCCCTTTTCCACATTATGTAATAATGGAAATAAAGCTAAACAAAACAAAACAAATTCTGCATATTTCAAAACTTATTTAAAAAGTCTCTAGGGAAACCCAAATATATTAAAAGGAGAAAACAAACAGAAAGAACACCAGAGAAAGCTTTAATCTCTGACACAGCTGAAGTAAATGGTTAACACTGCCCAGGTCCTAGCTAGATAAACAAAACTTGACAGTAAATATTTTATGTGAGTTCCTTTTGCCCTATACATCATGCCTGAGTTTCTTTTTTTTTTTTTTTTAAAGATTTATTTATTTATTTATTCATGATAGATGTAGAGAGAGAAAGAGAGAGGCAGAGACACAGGAGGACAGAGAAGCAGGCTCCACACCAGGAGCCCGACGCGGGACTCGATCCCGGGACTCCAGGATCGCGCCCTGGGCCAAAGGCAGGCGCCAAACCGCTCAACCACCCAGGGATCCCCCATGCCTGAGTTTCAACAAAATATTGCAAAGCACACTAAAAACAGACTTTGAAGAGAATTACAACTAGATTTAGATATAACAATAACTTTGGAATTCCAACCACCATGATTAATAAGCTAGGGTTTCTAATGGAACAAAATGGCAACATGCAAAAACAGGTGAGTAATATAAGCAGAGCAATGGAAATTCTAAAAAAGTGTTAAAAGAAAATGCTAGAAATAAACACCATAACATAAAAGTGCCTTTGATTAGCTCATCCATAAACTGGATAAAGATAAAGAATCTGAGCCAGAAGAAATATCAATGGAAACTTTCCAAACTCTTTGAAACTCTTTTTCAAAGAGAAAAAAATCATGAAAAATATGAAGAGAATATCTAAGAACCATGGAACAATTATAAAAGGTATACATATAGTGGGAATAATAGAAGATGAAATAAAAAAAACAGAATAGTTGAAGAAATAATGAGAATTTCCTCAAATAAATGATAGACACCAAACCACAAAGTTCTCAGAGCACTGAGCAAGATAAATATAAAATAATTTACACTTAAGAATGATATATTCAAACTGCAGAAAATCAAAGACACAAAGAAAAATCTTGAAAGAAGCCAGAGTGGGAAAATCACTTTATAGAGGGGCAAGGATAAGAAAAAAATGAAGTGAATGTTTAAAAGAAAAGAACCACTGTAATAGTTTTCCAGGATTGCTGTAATAAAAGACTGCTAATTGGGTCCTTAAAAACACATATACTGGGGGATCCTTGGCTGGCCCCTTAGTTTAGCGCCTGCCTTTGGCCCAGAGCGTGATCCTGGAGACCCGGGATTGAGTCTCGCATCGGGCTCCCAGCGTGGAGTCTGCTTCTCCCTCTGCCTGTGTCTCCGCCTCTCTCTGTCTCTCTGTCTATCATGAATAAATTAATTAATTAAAAAAAAAACACATATACTAATTGTTTTTTAGTCTTGTAGAAGTCCCAAATCAAGCTGTCTGCATGGCCATGTTCCTTCTTAGTCTCTTGATGGAATTCTTTGTTTCCTCTTTCTGCCTTTCTGCTGTGGCCAGCAATTCTGGGCATTCCTTGGTTTGCCTCAGAATCAGTTCAATTACTGCCTCATGCATCACGTGACCATTTCACACCATCTTCCTTCTATGTATGTCTGCCTAAATTTCCCCCTTTTGTATAAGGATACTAGTCATATAGGCTCACCTTAATTTGGCTAACATGATATAATAGGGCAAAACATTTTTAACATGACATTTATAGAAATAAATGTCCTAAATCAACTACGGTAACACTTATATATTTGCTTTTATATGCAAATCTTTACATTACAGAATATCAGAAATGCAATGACTATGTGGTTAATCATTTATATTCTATATTAAGTTTATATTCTCTCATAAATATTACTATATTTCTATCCAGTCTTGCAGATGATAATTATGCTTTGAAATTTAAAAAATGATTAAAAATCATAGATAAAGAAATATTATAAAATGAATAAAAAGACTTTATCTCAGATACTCTCCTTCATAGGCAAATATTCAACAATTTTTGAGTATTGTTCTAGAATTTTATTCACCAATAAGTATAGGGAATATTATATATGTGACATATGTGTATATTATGTATACATATTACATATGTATAAAAACAATATATGTTTATATTTTATGAAGATGTGAGCCTACATATTTCTTTTTCACTTAATCTCAAAGAAATTTCTACATCAATTTTTTTATCTACATCAATATTGATAAGAGCTCATACTATTTTACTACTTTACTTCTGTGGAAGACCTTCGTACAATAAGTATTCAGGATTTTTTTTAACTTCTTTATGCTTTTATGTTTTTGTTCTTTATGTAATGATATAAAAAAGAAGTTTTGGGGATCCCTGGGTGGCGCAGTGGTTTAGCGCCTGCCTTTGGCCCAGGGCGCGATCCTGGAGACCCGGGATAGAATCCCACGTTGGGCTCCTGGTGCATGGAGCCCGCTTCTCCCTCTGCCTATGTCTCTGCCTATCTCTCTCTCTCTTTCTGTGACTATCATAAATAAATAAAAATTTAAAAAAAAGTTTTGTAGAGAAAGAAAAAGACCTATATTTAAATATATATTGCTCAAGCATAAACATCTATCATCCTATCTTAATGTCATTTTTAAAATTTCTTTTTAGCAATTGATTTTTAAGTGTTTTAAAACTTATTTTAATTAAGTTTTCTGTTTTAATTCCAGTATAGTTCATATACATGTTATATTAGTTTCAGGAGTACAATTTAGTGATTCAATGATATTACTCAGTGCTCATCATGATAAGTGTACTCTTTATTACCCTATTACCAACTTCATGCCTCATACACTGTTGGTGGGAATGCAAACTGGAGCAGCCATTGTAGAAAACAGTGACAAGTAGAACTGCCTACAATCCAGTCATTGTACTACTGGTTATTTACCCCCAAAATACAAAAACATTAATTCAAAAAGATATGTACACCCCAATGTTTGTAACAGCATTATTTACAATAGCCAAGATTTGGAAGCATATATATATATATATATATATATATATATATATATATATATATAGTGTGTGTGTATGATCTATACATATATATACACACACAATGAAATGTTACTTAGTCATTGATTTTTAATTTTAAAAATTGATAATAATAATCGTAACAAGGAAGGAAAAGAATCATGAATTTTTGAGCCTGGCTTTTTCACTATACCTTGCTTAAATGCTTGCACAGTATAGATATGCCACACAAGTGAATATTCATTTTGCTGTTTTTTGTTAGTTTATTGTTTGTGATAAGCCCCGTATTGCCCAGAAAGGAAAAGAAAAAAATTTGTCATATTTTGCAAAGTATTTGTTTGGCATAAGTACAGCCACAATTCATTAAGCTAGATATCTTTACTTCTCCATAGCAATTTATTTGAAAAATCACTTTTTGACAAAATAGTGATTGCAGCATAATGTAGATAAAAGAATTCTGGATTTAATGTCATGTTAGAGTTTACATTCACTAAAATGGAAACTGTCAGATGAAGAACTCTCCTCTGAGAATTCTGATTTAAATTATTTTTTAAAGCAGAATTTTTTTTTTTTTAAATCATTGAAGAAATGGCTGGATCACCAGTTATAATGAGAATACCGCCCTACATAGCTAATTACTGTTATGGCCTAATTGAAGGTATGTGTTGTCCAAATTTATGAAGTAATAAGAATTGTCTTCTGCTTTCATAAGCATCATGCCCTGCAGTCTTCCTCTGCCATCTTATACTGCAAGCAATGCCTTTCCTTAAATCCACCCCAAACTCTCTTATCTTCATAATCTACTTTTCTTTGCTTCACTCCTGCTGACCATCTTTAAGCCAAAACAGGAAAAGATCTCATGAATTGTCAGTAGCATCCCCTTAAGAGAAGTCATTGACTTTATGCACTTTATGCATAATTACTCACATTACATTTACTTCCATCAGACATAGCATGTCCAGCTTTCTATATTATAAATTTTTCTCCTTTCCTTTCACTCATCCAAACCTACTGGAATTTCAGACACTAGTCAGGGGGTTTTGAGGTAGCAGACCGGAGAACCCTGCAGTGCTCATTGTCTGCTATGACACTTGTCAACTAGAAACATCATCTGAGCCTTATAGACAATTTAAAATATTCTAGTAGTCACATAAAAAATAAAAAATACAACTAATTTTAATAAATTTTTATGTAACTAAAAATATCCCAAACATTATAATTTCCATACATAATTAATGTAAAAGATATTGAGATATCCTGCATTCTTTTCTTGTACTAAGATTTTTAAAATGTGTATTTCATGTACACAATACATCTCAGTTCAGACTAGTCACATTTTCGTGTTCACGGCTTCATGGGGCACAGTACTGGCTTGTGGCTGTCATTTTGGATATGCAGGTCCAGGGAGTGACTCAAGGAAGGGTGAGGAAATGGGGAAATCCAAGTCTGTTCTTCACAAGCAGCCCTGGGGTACCCAGAGAAGTGAGGAAACAGTTGGTGTAGTGGTAAATGTATAAAATAGTCTCAAGAGATTTCGACTGTGGAAGAGTCTGTGTCACTTCATCACAGGTCTTTCATGAAGGGATTTGAGATCAATGTCTCTGATTTGCAGTTCTGTTGTCAGATTTTTCATCAGAAAAATTTCTAAAAAATTGCTAAGAAGCAGAGCTTAATTTCTATTATTCTTTAAATCTCTCTAATTTGACCCCAAAATATGAGATTTTCTCTATAGCCAAATCAAAAATCCCAGAGACATATGACTTCTTTTATTAATTCTAACATATTTATTGACATTTCCATTGGGATTTTTAATGCTATTGCCCCCCTTAAAAAAAAATAGAACTCTAGAATGTGCCTCTGCAAATCTAGTTTTATTCTTCCTCTAAATAGGAAATTTCTGAGAAATATGTATATTTCAAGGAAGGAAATTCTTCATTATGATAGTTATTACTGCATAACAAATAAAAATGTCGAACGAATGGATGAAGTTCCCAAAATATGATGCAACCTCAAAACCACGGTGCTTTCATATCAAAAGCATTTTCAATCTTCTATAAGCACCTAAAGTTATCAGTAACCACAATGGGTAATGCAAGGTAAGTTTTAATACTTCAAACACATTTCAATCTCTACACTTCATTTATTCCACAAATTAGTTTACTATAAATCCATCATCAGTAACAAATTTTATATACTGTTTCATAAAAAGTGATTTCTTTTATTGCTTTTCACATTTGGAACACTTTTTTTTCCCTTGTACTTTTTCATTCCCAAGTAAACATATAGATCTTATCATACCAATAAAATAGTACAAATTGTACAAAACCTGTCAGCATCACTAGGAACAGTTTGACACTTTCCATTATGCCAAACACCATGTGAGTGCCTTATGTCCTTAACATTTATAGATTTTTTTATTACAATCAGCATAAGAAAAACAGAAATCTATTCCACCCAATAGAAGCAAATTAGCATGTTCAATGGTTTTAAAGTGACTTAGCTAGAAATTAATTTAACTGAAATCATCAGCCTATTGAGAAGTAAGAGTGACAGTTTATAAGCTTCTTCCTCCTGAATATAAATATCATTTGGAATGTAAATGTAAATCAAATGAATAAACAGTCTGGAATGGAGATTCAAGTGTTTCTTCTGTACTCAGTAACCAATTTTGTTTGAATTGACACATATAATTCCATAAATCAATATCTTTCTAATTTTTATATATTTTAGGATAAAAAAACTCATAAAAACCTCTTAGACATTCTTCTGGAGCTATGGAGTTATACATAATTTATCCTATTTTCTTCAGCTGTACTGGAGTTGGTTGGCTATTTATTTTCTCATTAATTTAAGTGCTTATAAAGTGGCAAAAAATCAAATGGCATAATTGCTTTATTAAAATTATTGGCTATGAGGGAGTTTAGAATATGATTCAAGATCATACTTTTGTGTTTATAGGAACCAGTACAAGAGGTACTTTGTAATTTAAATATGCCCATGAAATCAGTTCAAGTATAGTTTGTCTTTTAAAAATGTTTCTTTAGATATTATTCATTTCAAACCAAACAATGATCCAGGCTAGTGATTCTCAACCACTGACAAATCATACCAGTTACTCATCAATGTACACGATGGAAATAAATTATTTTTGTTTTCCCTGAAGAAGGCATATTTGTGAAAGTATTATTAATATTATAAAAGCTCTTTGTCCCACAGAGATAACACTTTGGTACCGGTGCTGGCAGGTATATAGCTTACCTGGAACAATTTTTTCAGTGGTATTCATAATCCTCATAATCTTAATAATGTAATGAAAGTATCAAATTTCCATTGCAGCAAAGAAGATAATTCACAGCTGCTACTGAAATAGAAACCAACATTTCTTTCTTTTCTCTTTTTAAAAATTATTTATTTATTTAGAGAGAATGTGAGCAGGGGAAGGAGCAGAGGAAGAGGGAGACTCAAGTAGACTCCCTGTTGAGCATGGAGCCCAACCTAGGGCTCCATCTCACAACCTGAAATCATGACCTGAGTTGAAATCAAGAATTGGTGGCTTAATCTACTAAGCCACTCAAGTGCCCCTCAATATTTCTGAAGATAAATTGGAACATATCTATTTAGAACTCTAATACAGTATGTGTGTTACTCTGACTCCGAAACTCTAGTTCTAAAAATTTATCTTAAGAAAATGGCCAGGAATAGGCCCAGAGGATTGCTATAAAGATATAAGTAAAGAGAAGCACTTACCAAATAATTATACAAAAAAATTGCAATGGGGGTAAATAACATTGACTATATTCCCTATGCTGTGCCTTTTATCCCTGTAACTTATTCTTTCTATAACTAGAAGTCTGTATCTCCCACTCTTCTTCACTAATAATAGATTTAATGGTTTTACTGAGAGCAATGTTCTAAGATTAGATTCTCAGTTCACTTTAATACTTAATTGTTATTTCTATCATAGCTAAACATATAATCCCCAAGGAATCAATAAATACATTATTCAGTATCCACTTTGAGAAAGTCTCATTATTATTGAGAATGTAAATTCATATGTCAAAAGTAGTCACTTCTGATATATTGTCATTATACAAAATGTAATGTGCTGATAAGATGATCATCCAAGGGTAGGAGTGAACGTATGGACCAGCCACATTGTTTAATTCTGGCGCTTGCTTTAGAAATGTCATTTTAGATTTACATTTCTCCATAGGTAATATTTTTAAGCTACCCATTTTCTGAGGATTACTATGGTTTAAAATAGATAACTTAATGCAGAAATTTCCTTAACTGGCCAAAATAAACAATATGCTGTAAAGGCACTGCTGCCCACACTTTGGGAACTTCCCTTTTCTCCTTATGCTTTATGGGCTATGGCATGTGCTTAGCTGATGCATGAATTCAGTTAATTTTATTGCATGCATTAACATTGTTTTTGCTTATTTAGATGAACTAACAATATAAATAGATGCTTTGGTATTTTCTTATTGTACTCCATTGGATTATTTTGCACATTCCACTACAGAGAAAAATAATTTAGGATACCACAAGGTCATACAAATATAATGAAAATGCAAACAATGACCATAGTGCTTAGGGAAGAAACTTCTGATAGGCATAGATTTTTGTCATTTCAATGGCTAATCATTCTCCACACTCCCCACAATCTCTTCCTTTTTGCTTAACTGGTACATGAATTAGGTCTAAAATGTAACAAATTTGGGCAGCCTGGGTGGCTCAGCAGTTTAGCACTGCCTTCAACCAGGGCGTGGTCCTGGAGACCAGGCATTGAGTCCCATGTCGGGCTCCCTGCTTGGAGCCTGCTTCTCTGCCTGTGTCTCTGCCTCTCTCTCTCTCTGTTTCTCTCATGAATAAATAAAAAAAATCTTTAAAAATAAATAAAAATAAATAAAATGTAACAAATACATCCAAGTTAACATGAAATGTCAATTAACATTTGTATGTGTTTACTTGCTTTATTTGTTTTGGGTTTTTTTTTTTTGGACTAATTTATTTATGTGCTTGAATAAATGCACCCACACATATGCACAGTAAAGCATGTTTTCTAGAATGTCCTAAAAATAACAAACACATTTGGAGATTAAGAAGAAATAGGAATAAATTTCCTCATTAATTTTTGAGTTTCCAGAATTTGTTAGTGCAGAAATGTGTTCTTTTCTGGTCAGTTATTCATTAGTGATTTTCAAACTTATTTAATCCATTAACCACTTTACTAGGTCTAAAAGCATCTTGGAATATCTTTTTTCCTCCTTTTAAAATTGCTACGCCCAATAGTGAAGGGGATTATAGAGGAAAGGAGGGAAAATGAGTGGGAAATATCAGAGAGGGTGACATAACATGAGAGACTCCTAACTCTGGGAAACGAACAAGGGGTAGTGGAAGGGGAGGTAGGCAGGGGTGACTGGGTGACGGGCCCTGAGCGGGGGCACTTGACGGGATGAGCACTGAGTGATATGCTATATGTTGGCAAATTGAACTCCAATAAAAGAAAGAAGAAAGAAAGAAGAAAGAAAAGAAAGAAGAAAGAAAGAAAGAAAGAAAGAAAGAAAGAAAGAAAGAAAGGAAGGAAGGAAGGAAGGAAGGAAGGAAGGAAGGAAGGAAAGAAAGAAAGAAAGAAAGAAAGAAAGAAAGAAAGAAAGAAAGAAAGAAAGAAAGAAAGAATAATGCTTTTAAAAATTGAAAAAAAAACCTCACAATAACATTTCTGTGTTATAATGTTTGGGGGCATTTAAGTCATAGAATCTTTCTAGATATCTTTTTCACTGCAGCCTTCAGTGAAAAGAATTTTACTAAATATTAAAAGTAATGTGAATTAATGAAATTATACCAAGAAATATTTAATTAAATTTTCTTTTGTTAACTTAATCCCTAAACTTTTAATTGCTTTAAAATATTTTTTCTGTTTCAAATTTTTATTTAAATTTTCATTAGCTAACATATAGTGTAATATTGGTCATTTATATATATAGTGCAATATTATAGTGTAATATATAGTACATATATTTATATATATGCAATATATATAGTGTAATATTAGTCATTTCTATGGCTAATCATGTCTCCACACTCTCCACAATCTCTTCCTTTTTGCTTAACCTCCAAAATGTGTGAGGATCTGATAACTAGCCAACTATACTGGTACATGAGTTAGGTCTAAAATGTAACAAATTTGAGCAGCGCATCTGGGTGGCTCAGCTGTTTAGTACCACCTTCAGCTCAGATAAGGAACTGTTATATAATCCAGCAATCCTACTTACGGGCATATAGCCAAAGGAAATGAAATGTGGTTCTCAAAGAGATATCTGCAACGCCACGTACACTGCCGCATTGTGTAAAATAGCCAAGATGTAGAAATAATCCAAATGTCTGTCAACATATAAATGTATAAAATAAAATGGGTAAATAATCAGAGAGGGTAACAGAACATGAGAGACTCCTAACTCTGGGAAATGAGCAAGACGTAGTGGAAGAGGAGGTGGGCGGGAGGATGGGGTGACTGGGTGACGGGCACTGAGGGGGGCACTTGATGGGATGAGCACTGGGTGTTATGCTATATGTTGGCAAATCGAACCTCAACAAATATAATAAAAATAAAATAAAATAAAATTTCTACCCCCATCAAAATGAACCTGCACCTACTTAGAATTAATTGAGAAGAATAGTATCTCTCTGAGAGTATGTCATTATAATGCTATCATGCTAACATTAAATTTAACAAGTAGATTATGAATTCATACCAGAAGCAACAATATGACATATGAAGGCAGCTGAGTATATTTGATAAACACAAGCACTCTCAAGTTAGACTGCATGGGTTCAAATCTTGACTTTGCCATTAAATAGCCATGTGACGTTGGATAAATTATTCCATTTCCTGCATCTCAGTTTCCCTGTGGGCATATTCCTCTCAAAATTGTTGGGAAAATATATGGTTAATATATGGAAAAATTACATTAATTTCTGGCACAGAGAACTTCATACATTTCAAATGCTATTATAAGATAAAATGTTTTAGAAACATAATAGGACTAGTTTCTTTAAAAAATCTTAAGATTTTCTTAAAATCTTAGAATTTTCTGTTCCCACTATCAGAAAAAGAAGTAATAAATTTCAGCTGAATTGGATGAAGAATAAAACAGACACTGTTACACCATACAAAATAATTTAAAAGACTACTATGTGTGACCTTACAAATCATGTTTAAATCATGAGTTGAAAGCATGTATGCCCTTTCTAAAGACCAGTCCACATATTGTCTCCCAGAGAAATCATTCTCCATTTATACTTTCTGTTGACAATGAAGGCTTGGAATAGTTAGTGAATTCAAGATCACAATATGTTTTTGAGTTATTTTTTTCTAGTTAGTATTTCAATCCTCATAGTCCACTGGGAGATTTCTGGCATTCCTATGAAGTCCATACTGACCAGAATTAATATATTTTATTACACTACATGAAAATTTCTGGAAATTCTTTCATAAACTCTGTAAATTATATAAAGGAAAAGCCAAGTCTTAGCCAATTTTTAATGAGATTTTGAAAGATACTTATTGAAGGAATAGTATCAAACCAATGCCAAAGAGAGATATCTTTTAATTTATGTCACCATAATCAAATGATATATATGGGATCTAGTGCAAAAATCACAGTTCTTTGAAAGTTGATATCACGTACACATCTATGTTCCATTTCTTAGTTTTAATGTTATTTCCTCTGTATTAGTAAAACTAGGTTTAAACGCCTCAAAATCAACCTTTCTAATGTTGATGACAAATGACTATGACAAAATATAATTCAATTAAGGTCTGTGAGATGTTAAAAGGGCAAATTTGACTAAATTCGGTATCCTCCTTTTTGCATCCACTTAGAATGTTAATTATATTTGGCGATCTTTTCAAAAACTATGCAAATACTTTGCTGAATTAATCATAGAATATCTATCTATCTATCCATCCATCTACATCTTCATACATATACCAGAAATGTTCTTTGATGGTTGAAGATCTTTGTAGGCTTTTAGCTTACTACTAAAATAAATACTGCTCGAAATAGTTTACCAAAACTAATGCTTTCTTAGATTTGCATAATACTTTAAAGTTTATAAAGACTATTCATAATTACATAATAAACATTTATTTTGATCATTTTGCATTCCCAAAACCTATGAAATACTGTGGCAGACACAATGTAAAGTAACCACAATAAGTCAAACACTTGTAAAATCCCTGACGCTTCTCCAAAGGGGGAATTCAGGACTTGCTATTAGCCAATAGAAATGGCCACGGTGATGAGTTGTCACTCCCTTGATTAGGCAACTCTAAGATATCACACAGATTGCATTATGTTTTGTAAGACTCCATTTCTGCTCACTAGAGTGAGAGATCCTGCTATTTGCCTTGAAGTAATGTTGTGAGAAGATGGGTGGGGAATGCCAGGTGGCAGGCACTACGGGCAGCATTGGGACAGTAGAATAGTCTCCACCTGACAGCCAGTAAGAAGCCAGGGACCTCAGTTATGCAACAAGGAAATAAGTTCTTCCAAACAACCTGGATAAGCTTGGAAACAGATTCTTGCCCAGTGAGATCTCCAGATGGGAATGTAGGCACATCAGACGCCTTGGGCAGCCCGGTGAAACCCTGAGGAAAAAATTCTGCTTGGTCGTGACTGGACTTCTGGCCTAAACAAGCTGTAAAATAATTAATGGGCATTACTGGGTGACTTAATGAGTAAGCCACTAGCTTTGTGGCAATTGACTATGCAGTTAACAGAAACGAATATAGTCAGATATAGCCATATTCATCTTTATTTTATAGGTGTGAAAATTAAGGTATAGAGAATTCAAGCACTTTGCCAAAGATGACATTGCTAGTGAGTTCCAAAGCTGGTTCTTTATCCCAGTTTTAATTTCTTCTTCTTCTTCTCACCTTATTCCACTTTGCAAGTATAGATATCATTTATTGAATGTACTTGGATGCTAGACAATCATTTACCATGTGTAGACATTACCTCTTCAAAAACTCTTTGAGGAACTTCTATCTTATAGATAAGGATGTTTATATGATTACCTCCCATTTACAGATGAGAAGTTACTTAACTTTCTAAGAGCACGGAACAAGAATTCAAATGCTGTTTTAATTCCAAAACCCATGCTATTAAGCATTCTTTATGATTCCACTGCTTCTTCCATCATCCCACTGTTGCCTCAGATGTTGCAGGTATGCTAAACTGCAGACTTAATACTTATAAAGGCAAATCTATGCTAATGTCGCCACATTCCTTGATTTTTTAAAAGATTTTTAATTCAACTATTTGTGAGAGAGAGAAAGAAAGAGAAAGAGACAGAGAGGGTGAGCAAGAGGAGGGATAGAAGGAGAGGGAAAAGGAGAAGCAGACTCCCAGCTGAGTGCAGAGCCTGAGGCAGGGCTGAATCCCAGGACTCTTGAGATCATGACTGAGCCAAGCCCGACTCTTAACTAACTAAGCCACCCAGGTACCCCATATTCCTTAATTTTTTAAGCCAATCATGTAAACTAGGGAGATATGTCTTAATATCTCAAGCTTCTCTTAGTGGATTAATGAGTGTTTCTGACAATAAAAATCACTGGTTTGGGGATCCCTGGGTGGCACAGCGGTTTAGCGCCTGCCTTTGGCCCAAGGCGCGATCCTGGAGACTAGGAATCGAATCCCACGTCGGGCTCCCGGTGTATGGAGCCTGCTTCTCCCTCTGCCTATGTCTCTGCCTCTCTGTCTCTCTCTGTGTGACTATCATAAATAAATAAAATTTTTTAAAAAATCACTGGTTTATAATGATTATTTATTAAAATTATATATAGTTTATTTGAAATTATAAGGAAAATATAAGGAAACAAACACTGCTCTTATAACCAGTTTTAACATTTAGTCCCATCAATATAACATCATTAAAACACATACAGCAATGGGCAGCCCCGGTGGCGCAGTGGATTAGCGCCGCCTGCAGCCCAGGGTGTGATCCTGGAGACCCGGGATCGAGTCCCACATGGGCTCCTTGCATGGAGCCTGCTTCTCCCTCTGCCTGTGTCTCTGCCTCTCTCTCTCTTTCTCTCTCTCTCTCTCTCTCTCTCTCTGTGTGTGTTTCTCATTCTCATGAATAAATAGATCTTAAAAAAAAAAAAAAAAAAACAGATACAGCAAGACAAAACTTCTTCTTTCTTGAGAAGTAGGTCTTCTATATAAGAAAAGAAAAAAATTTCCGGAGAGTATTTATATAAAGAATTCTAGCCACAATAAAACCATTTCTTCGTTTCAAACTCTTGAACTAGTGCTCCAATGGGAACTGCAAAAGATAGACTTTTATGTTGCTCTGGTTTTAGAGAAAAATAATAGTAAAATATTTTAAAGTAATATTAGGGAGACAATAAAAAGAGATAGTTTATTCAGCCACAGCATGTGGGGATAAAAGCAATTAAAAAGAGAGTCAGAGAATACACCATTTTCTTTCTACACTGAAGTTGTAATATGCTGACCTAGTTAGCTTCTTAAACAGCACAAAGACTATATCCACACTAGATCATTTTTAGGTATTCAAATATTCACTGGACATAGAATGAAACAGTGTCATATTTTCTATTGTAAGCTGACAATATGTGTGTGTGTGAAACAGTAACCCAACCATTTGAGAGGCTGAGCCCAGAAACCTTACCCAAAATGCTTTCTTTCTCTTTGCTTTGTACCTCACTTCTTTAGAAAGTAAAGAGGCAGAATTCTGATTCAATTTGCTAAATAGATGAAGAAACAGGATATGATATTTGAAGACATGTATTTCAGGTTAGGGAGCTAAAAGAATGGTAAGGAGAGATCTGAAATCCAGGGTCTCTCAGAGTTTGTTCTTTGGTAGGTTAATGCTACCTACACAGCATTGATAAATTATGACCCAAACCAAATTAGCTACTCAATTATATTAGTGATTTTGTCAAACAAAAGACCAAACTATTTGCAAAAATAAAAGGTAACAGCGTTTTGCAAAGAGGAAAATAACTTAGAAACTTTATAACAGCAAGAAATCAGTAAGATCATGGCTAACATTAGAAAATTTTATGACTAATGCCATGTCCTCATGTAAGATAAAGGTGCAATAATTATATCTCATTTATAAAATACAAGATGACCTAGCACTCAAGGACATGAACAAAAATGCTTTCCAACTTTCCATTAAAACCCTTGACTATGGTCAGACACAGAGAAATAATGGACTAATATTTGCTTAAATAGAATAAAAGGCTGAGAATTCAGAGTACTTAGAGACAAAATTCTTCTGTGTGTGAAACAACCTACACATTTGAACACATTTCAAGCTTTGAAGTGTAAATTGTAATAAATTTTTTAGACCCTAGTATTGCTAATCATAAGCTTCACAATGGTACATTTACAAATTGAAAAATATATGAAGACACATTTCTATTTTTCTTTTATAAGGATTTCTATTATTTCATGTTTAGTAGATTCGCAATACCAAGCTCAAAATACAGGAAAAAAATAAGCTGACATAGAAAGTATTAAAAAAAAAATTTAAATGCATTTTTGTATTTCATTTATTTGTATTTTCTGTTTGCAAAGAGCTACAAAACCACCATAGAAAATTCCACGATATAGCAACAGTGCAAAAGAAGGCAAAATTATTTCTAATTATGTATCATATGAAACAATCATCAAACTGTGGAAGGGTTTTTCATAGCATTTAACTCTTACTTATGCACATAGGAATACATAGATACATATATATTTTAACGCATATTATATAAACAATGAATTTATTTAATTAACATATCTTAAAACATTTTAAGTCTAATAAATGTATTAAATTTTTAATTTAATACAGTCATCATTTTAATTCAATTTAAAATTATAAATCAAATTTAAAATATTTAATTGAACATATTAAATATGCATATTAAGACACACACTTGCATAATATAACAGGTAAAAGGTAACTATAGTATATATAAATGGATAAAATATTATTTATTTCACCAAGCTACTATACAATATAAGAGTATTTAATTTATTTCTTCTTTTTCTTTAAAGATTTTATTTAGCGATGCCTGGGTGGCTCAGTGGTTGAGCGTCTCCCTTTGGCTCAGGATCAAGTCCCACATTGGGCTCCCTGCATGGAGCCTGCTTCTCCTCCCTCTGCCTGTGTCTCTGCTTCTCTCTCAGTATCTCTCATGAATAAATAAATAAAATTATTTACTAAATAAATAAATAAAAAGATTTTATTTATTTGACAGAGAGAGAACAGAAGCAGGAGGACCAGCAGGCAGAGGAAGAGGGAGAAGCAGGCTCCCTGCTGAGCAGGACACCTGATGAAGGACTTGATCCTAGAACCCTGGAATCATGACCTGAACCAAAGGCAGATGCTTAACCAACTGAGCCACCCAGGCACCCCTATTTCTTACTTTTTATTGTATTAATACTATAGTGACAATATTTGCCCATAGACCTTTATCCATTTGTCTTAATATTCATTTTGGATTTATTAATATTAGGCTTTCTAGATAAAAGGTATGTTTGCTTTTTATTTTGATGAATATTATCAAATTGCTCTACAAAAAGATAGTAAGGTTTCTTTCCAAAGTAGCTTCATCAGCTTACTCATTCAATAGACAAGAAAAGATCTTTTTCATTTTAATGTGTGATTATTAGCTAGGTAAGTGTTATGTTTCACATTTTCTTGTCTTTTTTTTTTTTTTTTGTAGAGAAAAAGAGTTTAATGTATTTCATATTTTTAGGCCAGAGTTTAAACAAAGCCAAACATGTTTTTATCCCACATTATAAATTAATCCTTGTTCATTTCTTTCCCCCAAATTTTGTTAGTCTGTTGGTAATAAGTACTATTGATCTAATTTTTAACTCAATTATCATTGACTGTTTTTAAAAGTTGAGGCTCTGGAGCATATCTCCCTTTGTGTTATTACTCTGAATTCTATCAGTTATTGGTACATTATGCAATTTGAACCATTAGCCTCACTTTTCTGTAAATTGGTTTCCTCATTTTGTATAATCAGGCTATTAATAATTACAAATTCCTAGCTTTGTT
This sequence comes from Canis lupus dingo, assembly GCF_003254725.2. Lineage (NCBI taxonomy): Eukaryota > Metazoa > Chordata > Mammalia > Carnivora > Canidae > Canis > Canis lupus. The sequence goes on along the minus strand of NC_064246.1, from coordinate 17,339,484 downwards.
GCTAAGACTATATAACACAAATAAGGCATTTAGCATCATGTTTAAAAATAGTAGGTTTTAACAAAGATAGTTAAGATAATAAATATAATAATATATTGATATAATGATGATGCTAACAAAGAATATCTGTTTATAGTACCTTGTGATATCTATTCTTTAATTCTAATAAGACACTCTAACATGAGTAGTTCCAAAGAAACATCTGAAGACAGGGTTAAAATACATCCACCTTCCTCAATCCTCTTGATTTTACAACCACATTATAAAGGTCTGGTTTTGACATGAAAGGTGGTCCACAAATCAAATTTGAGGAAATATTCTATTGAACTTAAACTTTATAGTTTTTTATTTAGCTGAGTAATCTTGGTGATTTGAATTAAATCCAACCTTGTCTACTTCCTAGCTATGTGAGATTACCTAGCTCAACTTGAATGTCTTTATCTGGAAAAATAGAGATTAAATTGTTTACAATTTTTAAGGCAAAACAAAAAGTGATTTGGGACTGATGTCAGCATCATGGCAGCAAAAGACATTCCTCGTTTTTTGTCTCCCTCTTAAGCATTCATCCAAGAACAGATGTACCTTTGTGAGAGTTGTGAGAATCAGCACAATACGCCAAGGAACCTGGGAGAAGTCACCCATCTGGGCGCTAGGTAACAGCATTTGGTGCCAGTTGTGGAACCCCCAGAATACTGCAAACCAGTTCTAGCCCTTCCTGGCGGTAGTCCTGGGGAAACTGCAGAGCACTGACTTAGGTGGTCACCTATGTATGGGCAAGGGTTTCAAGAAGATAAGTTCCATTACTCCATTGGAGGAAAAAAAAAAAAAAAAAAAACTGAACAAGAAACAAGGAAATAAGCAAAAACTCCAAACAACAACAACAACAAATGAGTTTGGATGCACTACAATGAGCAAGAGGAACAACCTGACTTTCCATAATCTCTCCTCCAAGGTGTCACAGCTTAGGGCTAAACTAGACAGCCCATGGTTTCTCCCACAGAATAAAGAGAGAGAGCCAGTGAGTAAATGCCTGGCTTCCTCAGCTGTGTAGGAAGCTGCTAAAGAGATTCTTTTCTCTCTCACAGCATCTGATCTCATAGTATTGAAATGGTAGCTGTATGTGAATGGAACAGATCAAGAAAGCTGCATATTAGACCCCCAGTGGGCATTAAAGAAACAGGATTCTTGCTAAATGCATTCTGAACGCCATCAGGAAGCCTGCTATGGAGCTGTGGGAAGAGTTTCACCCACAGATTCCCCCCAAGTGACTCAAAGACAGCCCAGCTCCCAGGTGCTGAGCAACACCTCATGCTGCTCTTGGCTGGCTTCCTCTCTGTGCACTCCTCAGGAAGGCTGCGAGAGTTCTGGTAGACAGGGAGCATACACAGAAGTCTGTGGGCCAAGGAAAACCCTCAAACTTGAGCAGTAGTGCCACTTTCAGGGAAACAAGAGAGGCTTAGGAGCAGCCAGCCTGGTGTGTTGTGAGGTCTGAGATACAAAACCTTAAGAATCCTGCCACAAGACAGAACAAGAAACATGAAGCAAATAACATTTATTCATGGTCTGAGGAAGCCTCAGAAGGTATAGCAGGAAAGAATGGAGCTAGAGACGTGACACTTCCTCATTTTAAACTATACTATGAAACTATAGTACCCAAAATGGTGTGGTACTGGCAAAAAATAGATACACAGATGAGTAGATCAGAATTGAGAGGCCAGAAATAAATGTCTGCTTAAAGAGTTGACTAGTATTTGACAAGGAAGCCAAGAATGCTCAATATGGAAAGAATAGTCTCTTCAGCAATGGAGTGGAGGAAACTATATAAGCACATACAAAAGAAAGAAATGGACACCTATCTTCCTTCACTCACAAAAATGATCTCAAAATGGATCACAGACTTAAAATATAAGACCTGAAACAAACTCCTAGAAGAAAACAGGGAAAATCTCCCTGACAGTAGGTCTCAGCAAAGTTTTTTTCAGTATGATAACAAATGTGCAAACAACAAAGGCAGAAATAATGAAGTGGGACTATATTAAATTAAAAAGCTTCTGCACAGAGGGGCACCTGGGTGGTTCAGTCAGTGAAGAGTCTGCCTTTGATTCAGGTCAGGATCCCGGGGTCCTGGGATAGAGCCCTGCATGGATTTCTCTGTTTCTTCCTCTCCTTCTGCTGATCTCCCTACTTGTTTTTTCTCTCTCAAATAAATAAATATTTTTAAAAATTAAAAATAAAAGTCTTCTACAAAGCAAAATAAACTATGTTAAACAAAATAAAAGGCAACCTACTGAATGGGAGGAAATATTTGCAAACCATATATCTGATAAAGGGTTAATATCCAAAATATACAAAGAATTCATAGAATTCAGTAATCAAAAAAACAAAAAACCAAACAAACCAAGCAATCTGATTAAAAATAATCTGAGGAACTGAACAGACACTGAACATACACATGGGCAGCTGCTATACAAAAAGAAGCTTAATATAACTAATCAGGAAACTGCAAATCAAAACTTCAGTGAGGTACTGCCTTAAATCTGTTAGAATAGCTAGCATCAAAAAAACCCCCAAAACCAAAACCAGCTAGATACCAAGTGTTGGCAAAGGGAACCCTTGTCCACTGTTGATGGGAATGTAATTGGTACAGCCACTATGGTAAATAGTATGGAAGTTTCCTAAAAAGTTGAAGGTACAACTACCATATGATCCAACAAACCCACTTCTGGGTATATAATCAAAATAACTGACAACAGAATATCAAAGAAATATCTGCACTGCTATGTTTATTTCAGTGTTATACAAAATAGGCAAGATATGGAAACAACTTCCCTATCTATCATTGGATAGGTGGATAGAGAAGAGTTGAGATATATATATCTATTATATATATTTGATATATATATATATATATATATATATATCCACATGCAATTACGTATAATGAAATATTATCCATCCTGGAGAAGAATGAAATCCTTCTCTCATCCATGCTGAGACAACATGGATGGTTCTCAAGAACATTATACTAAGTGAGGTAAGTCAGATAGAAAGACAAATACTGCATGATCTCACTTATATGTGGAATCTAAAAAAGCTGAAATTGCAGAGGCTGAGGGTAGGAGAAATGGGAGATGTTAGTCAAAGTGAGAAGAGGAGTAAGTTTTAGGGATTTAATGCACAGCATTGTGCTTATCTATAAGCACATAGATAACAGTACTGTACTACATACTTAAAGGTTGCTAATAGAGTACATCTTACATATTCTCACCACAAAAAAAGAGAAAAAGAAATAATTAACTGAAGTGACAGGTAACTTTAGCTAATACTAAGATGGTAATCATATTGCAAAATATAAGTGTAACAAATTAACACACTGCACACATTAAAGTTACACAATATTATATGTCAATTATATTTCAATAATGTTGGGGAAAAGCAATTAAAATTAATTTACATTTTTAATAATAGTCTTAAAATGTGGTATTTATTTTTCTCTTTTTTCAAACTTGGACTGAGATCACATATACAAAAATAACATTTAACCATCCATAGAGTCAACATACTATGACTTTTGTGATTAAAAAAAATTATGCCAGCTATAAACATCTCAGAGAAATGTCCAAGCATCCATAGGAAAATGTACAAGTAAAGACAAAATGTCACACTTTTTTCAAACCTTTTAATCCTTTGAGAAGAATCATAAACATACTCCCTTATTTCATTCCTTCTCTTTAATGTTACCATTTGAAAAGCTGTATTCAGTTAAAAATTTATTAACTCATTCTGCTATAAGACAAACCATAATTGTCTTAAATGTTATTGGCAGAATCAAAAATGAAGAATCTATCTCAATGTTCAATTAGGAATACACACCGAGGTGCAACTTTATCTATGTTGACATTTGCACAAGCTCTGCATATTTAAAACGTGATAATACCCTACTGAAATGAGTGCTTTTTCTGTAGAGACAATATAACATACTTTAATGATCACATTAATATTGACATATCATCATCCTGGTCAAAATAAAACCGTAAAATAGCCATTTAAATTAAATTACTCACAGTATTGACTTTATTGCTATTTCTACAGATATGAAAGGATGCTTTAATTTTAGGACCAGATACTACAGACCACTTTAATTCTATCAGATTCAGAGTCTCAGGGTGTTCTGTGTAGGTGTTCAAAGTCTAAAAATATTAAAAAATTGAATTTCTTCCTGAATATCATCAACCTGATTTTTTTGAACTAAAATAAAGTTCCCAAAATAGGTTTCTAAAATCCCTTTTGCTTCCTTTTCCACTGACTTCTTTGTTTATTCTGCCTTATGAAAAGATATAATATATAATATCTACTTAAAAGTGAATATATATATATATATATATATATATATATGGATAAGACCTTTCTCCATATTTCTTTCGTGACTTTTGTTTAAAATATCATTTCCTTCCAGATATGGTAAATAATCTTGAATATTCCAGGAATCTTAAAATGATCAATTATTGAAGGGGTCTAAAGATGCCAAACTATAAATATCATGATATCTTATAATTTACTGAAAAATTCAACTTTAAAAAAAAAAAATCAGGACTTATCTCTTGGGTATTGGCTATGGACCAAACTGGGAATTTAAAGTTAAACACAACAGAATTTGTTCCCTTGAGAAGCACTACTGTCTTATATTGTCTCCTTGGCAGCACATTAGTGTCAGAAATTTTGAACTTTGGAAGATTTGATTGTCTTAATGTTCATGAAAACTCTCTTAAAACATTAATAACTATGTTTATAAAAATGATAATTTCCTTATTTTTTATTAATAGCACTAATGTTGAAATTTGGGAAATGTCAAAAAAACAAAACAAAACACTGTCCTTAGCTTCCAGGGTTATAATCTATTCAGAGACATAGTTACATAAACATTTAACTACAAAGAAAAGCTAATGCAAATTAAGGTTCATTTTGAAGAACTTTTTAATCTCCTTCTTTCTCAGTTCCTGAGGTAAATTGGAAAGTCTTCAAAGATTAAGGAAAAGTGATCCGAGGCATTTCAATTGCCAATAAATTAATTTTATTTCTCATTGATAGCAACCTGGAGATAAAATTATGTAAAATTCAAGTGAATGCCAACTCTATTGGGGGCACACTTCTTTCCCTTTGGGAAGACTGCTTGTTTGGGTTTGGGTAAGTTTTTAACTACAAATTCATTGTCAACAAAATCTTGTCAGATTCTCACTTGTGCGTCTGCTCATAAAAAGGTATTTGTTGCTTCTTTCAAACAAGGAAGGACTAACCTCAAGTAATTTCTGGAGGTTTTGGAATCTCTTATAATTTGAGAGCAGGACAGGCTGGAAGGGAACAGAACTCACACAGTTCCAATTCAATTTTTTACTGAGATGATTTGAAATTACTTTGTGTTTCCTAGGCAACCAGTATTGACCAGATACAAAATGGTGGCAGCCAAATCAAAATTGGCTATGGTGATGATCCCAAGAAGAGGAAGGAGAGAATAATAGAACTGAACGCAAGGAAACCAGACGTCTATGTAATAATCCTGTCATTAATTCAGAAAACATGCCAATCTTTTTAAGTCTGAAGCTCAGGGAATGTTAAGTTAAATGAATTTTCCAAATCCATATAAGACAGCAAAGCTGTGACTAGTTTTCTGAGGTTTCCTTTCCCGGGAAAGTCCAGCAGATACAAGTTATTACTAATTCCTCTACTCTGTCTAGAAGGACAGTCCAAGATCTTCTAAATTTCATAGGAAATTTATTACAAGATTAGACGGCCATGCCCCCTTTTTTCACATGTGCTTTTGCATTCATTCCTTGGTTCATTCACTTGTAACAGTTGCTACTTTGAAAAAATAAAACAATGTTTCTGGCCTTATGGAGTTTCCATTTTGCAGAGGACAGCAAACAGACAAGATAATTTCAGATAGGAGCAAATGGCATGAAAAGAATAAAGTGAGAAACTGTTTTACAGTGGAAAGAATGCCTTCTGTCTGTGCAGTGAAGTGTACAGTAAAGATTGGCAGAGCAAGTGCAAAATTTTGAATATGCTTTATAAAAATACATGACTCCCAGAAAAGTCTCTCTAAGACTCAGCATTTTCTAAGAACGGCACTTACATATATTTTAATGATCTGTTAAAGTCATAAATGCATGCTTTTTATGGCTTTAATTACAGAGTAAATTTCCTAATGTTATAAAATGCTGCATAGCTGTTGGGAAGAACTCCTCATAATAGTTTGATGGTCTTCAGATAATACACAGAATGGCTATTAATGAGTACTGTGCAAAATGCATTGCCTGATTACTTGATTGCTTGAGGCAATTTGACATGGAAATGAAATTATTAGCTGAACTGGGCTTTGCTCCTGGCCTTGGCCCTAGCTAGATGAATGTGAAGTAACTATTCTGGACCTCGGTTAATTATTTGTGAAATAAGAGAATTGACTAAAGGGGAACCCTCACTACTCAATCTTGTGTTAGAAACTGGTTAAATGAGAAAAACAGAGATGCAGTTCACCTCTCTTCAGAGTGTAAATGCAAAAGAGTGTCAGGGTGTTTGATGTAATAGGAATATTAGCATTTCTTGTCAGAAGAGAGGAATAGTCAAAAGCTCCCAATCTTCCAACTGGATTTGCTGATAAGACTGTACAGAGATAAAGAGTTGTCTCTTTCAAGAAAAGCATGAGGATCATCTGGTTGGATTCTCAAGTTCTGCTTCACTTTAATTTAAATATCTTTATGATCCCAAATCTATCTGAATATTTTATCAATATTTCACTCATTTATCATACAGTTGAAACCTTACGGTTGATATTGTTCGGGCAATAAAAACATTTATGGTTCTGTAAGAATATGGTTTTACAGAATGGCATCTTTTGTGCATTACTTAATGTAAATAGTGAATAAGAAGACATGATTGGTCTGCTCAGATGAACTAAACTATGTGCTGTAATGAAGATAATAGTACATGTGGGGGTGATGCACCTGTAGTCTGATTTAGGTCATAGTCTACCTATTATAAAAGTAGAATTGCATAGTTTTATGTCTTGAAATCTTTTTTTTGTTTGTTTTTAGTTTAATATATGTTTGATATACTTAAAACAAATCAAGGCATTAATTAAATAGCATGTGTACTAAAACATGGCACACACGAAATATGTAATTACCTTTTTTTAATATACAAGGTAGTTAGTTATACAACAGCTATTGATTTTTGTCTTCACTTTTAATCAGTGACATTCAGCTGGAGTTGTTTGATGCATATATCAGAATCTCCTGAGGTAAACTGTATCATAGTTTCACTATTAAGCAGGTAGTAGTATTATTTCATTTTCTGATTAAGTCTTAGATATTCTATCTGATGCTTTTGAAATTTAAAACCCTGTGAGATCACACAATGGCTAGGTTTATCCAAAAGCCTGGTATTAAAGTGATTAAAAGCAAGGTTAGCTGATCACTCCATTTTTAGATTTGGTGATGAACCTTCCAGTTTAATGACATCGATGCATGATCTGCAAATAAGAAGCCATCATCTATTTTTCCCCCTATTGTTCTCAAATTCAAAACATTTGTAACTCTTGGACAAACCTAACCATCATCTGGTTTGAGGAAGACTATTCCACAGGAGCAAATTATGTTCTAGATTTTTGTAAAACCGAGGAAACTAGCGCAATCCTGAAAGGAGGTGAGGCCTCTGCAGCTACAAGTTCTGCAACATCAAGAATTTATTCAACACACAATACTCCGATGAATGTAGGCCCCTACACTCAAAATATATACTGTGTCACCTAGAAAAGCAGTGTCTTTTTTCTCCCTAAGGGTAGCTGTAATTTTCTCCCACAGATAATATCACATTTACAAGAACATATTCCAAGATTATTTAATATATTAAGGTATGTCAACTAAAGTTTCTCAGAAATAGAGTTTTGACTAGTTTATGAGGATTCTTGTTTGTTTTTTAAACTCTGAAAAGCCTTCAACTTCACCTAAGCAAAACAAGCAATTCTACTTTTCAGTGTAACAAAAACTGTAGGAAGACTATTTTAGTATCTCTCAAATAACTTTTCATTTTTCCTTTCAAAACATAAGCATATATTTGTAAATAAAGTTAACAGTAATTGTCAGGATTCACAATGGGGTATCTATCACATGCCTGTTTTGTACTTGATTACATTTAAGTGCATTCTATAGCATAATTATGATTATGCTAAATGCAGGTAAGCATTTTCCTTGAGGCCCCTTTTGCAGTATATTACAAGTTCACATTATTTTCCTTTCTATTAGAGCTGCAACCACAACTAGCAGTCAATAACTACAGGCTACCTCTTAAGGACATTGGGAACTCTCAATTATTTTTACATCTTAAAAGCCAGAAATCACTTTTTCTCTTTTCTTAGTAGTGAATTTTATTTTGCAGTGTATAAACTGTGTAGAAGCTATTTTTACTTCCTGCATTAGGTTTGTTGAGTATCTGTTATTTTCTCAAATTATTCTGAACTTACAGTCACAAAACCACCTGATTAGCAACCTGCCTGAACATATGATAAGGGAGAAAAACCAGCAGTACCTAGATGAGAAATTTATTCCAATTTGCTGCTTGCTGCTTAGCTGATTGAAACTTTAGAATGGAAAAAGCTGTTTTATTGATGACAATGGATTTGGACAGCGACCTTTGAAATCAATGAAATCTGCCCTTTACCTTCAGGGCTTTTAGACCCAACATGAATTCCTTCTCAGCCCCTCCCAATCTTGCATTTGACTCATGAAAAAAGTTACCCTCAGCACTTTAATTTTAGTGATAAGAGTAAAGGAAAATCTGGATAACAACCTCCAAAACACTCCTGGCTGAGTTGAGACATATATTTTCATCTGATAAATCTTAACTGTATCTTTTCACATATATGGGATCATACATATTTTCTACCTCTGCTACCTCATAATCAAAGAGATTTTCAGGTCATGATCAGAAATATTTCTGGTTTATTTGCAAACAGATAAACAAATTTTTAAAAATCATCTTTGATTAGATTATGACAAAATATTTCCAAGGCCAAAAAGATATGAAAGTACACATGTAAAATATAAAGGTAAATGGCAACTATACAGAAAAAATGGCTTGCGTGTGCACATGTATTTCTAGATATTTAAGTTAGTATAGAAATAATAAGCAACTCCCGTTAATCATAAGAAGAAATTATAAATTTATCTTTGATCTTTAAATATTTAGCAAACTTTCTTTGAATAAGAATAAAATTATTACCAGTCAAGAATGATTTAGTCACAATATTCAATCTGCATATTGATCCTATAAAGGTATGTACATTTTTCTTAAAGATTTATTTGACAGAGAGAGGGAGAGAGAGGGAGAGAGGGAGAAGGGGGGACAGCAGGAAAGACTCCCAAGAAGAACCCCCAGTGAGTATGGGGGCTCACATGGGGCTCAATTTCAGGATCCTGAGATCACAACCTGAGCAAAAACCAAGACTCAGATGCTCAACGAATTGAGCCACCCAGGTGCCTGGGAATTTGTATTTTTAAAGGCAATTGCTTTTCATTTTATTTTATCTTTAAGTTTCAAACTCAGAGAACTAACCAGAATATTTAACGAGATAGAAGATGATACATGCTATGATGTTCCCAATTAGAGGTTGACAGTTGCTAATTTGGCATGGCTTGATAGAAATCAGTGTTATAAAATTACAGAAAATGTAAGGGGCTTACTATTGGAAAGACAGAAAATCAAGCTTATGACAAGTTACAGGGACAACCACTTTCACAAGATTGTGGTAGAAAGCATAGTCCAAATGGTTTGTCAAAGGAAGAAGTTGTAAGGTGATTCAAGGTCTCCTCTAATCCTGTAGCTATACAAATAAGATTTACTTATTCAAGAAGTCCCTTATTATGTTGTGCATCCCCAGTAATTCAACAAAGCTGGTGAATTCATAAACTTGGTACATTGGAAAACTGTGGAATTGAGAATTTAGACATCAAATAAAGAAATTCATGTCAATTGCATAGTATCTATCTCAAATTCATCACCATTTTATTTCCTAAATATTAATTCATGTGATTACAAATATAAATTTGATTAGTTACCACTGCCCTTTGTGCTATTTTTATAATTTGTTTCTCTCTAGTAACTTGGACTCTTGTTTCTTTAACACCTAGTGTATTATATTAGTTCACTAGAACAGCCATAACAAAGTACCACAAACTGGGTAACTTAATCAACATAAATGTATTTACTCACAGTTTGAAGGCTAGAAGTGCAACATCAAAATGTCAATGGGGCTGGTTTCTTTTGAAGGTCTCTCTCATTGGCTTGTAGACAGAGATCTTTGTCCTATATCTTCTAACGGTCCTCCTCTGTTTTTGTCTGTGTCATAATCTCATTTTCTTATAAGGACACTGGTCATATTGAATCAGACCCATTCATGCCACCTCATTCTACCTTCATCACCTCTGTAAAAGACCCTGTCTCCAAATACAGTCACATTTTCAGGCTCTGGGGATTAGGATTTCAACATAGAAATTTGGAAGGGGAAACAATTCAACTCATAACACCTAGCATAGTTAATTATTTTCTTACTGCTTTTGAAGAATATGTCACATAAAATTTCAAATATGGTGATCATTACAAAGCTATCTGTATTGCTTTCCTCTATGTATTAATAGAACACACATAGTATGTGCTATGGTTCTGGATGAAATTAGTGGGATGGTGGAATTTTCTCCATTCTCCTTGAAAAGGTGGATTCTAGTGTAGAAGGATCAGATAGGTTTTTATTTACTAACATGTATTATATCTATAAATTTTTAATGGAATTAATTATGGAAAAAATATGAGGTTTCTTAGTGGTATTTTTTTCCAAATAAAATTATATAAAAGAAAATCAAATAATTCCTTGTAATTTTAAGCATTAAAATTATAACAAATGAGAGTTTACACAAGCAACAGTGTTTTCAAATGCAGGTGCTAAAATAGGACCCTTAGATAAGTTTGTGAAGTGGAAAATATGCATTTACTAATGTCTGAGTAGTGAAAAACACAATCCTGAATGCTGAATGGATAATTATGTTCTCAAACAGCCTCCAGGACAGCAAAGCACCAATTTTCATGTGCAATCATCTACCCGAATGTGCAATACTTAATCATGTGTAAGCATTTGGTGGTGGCAGTTTCCGTTGTCTCCCTCTCATATCTCTCTCCCTCTCATATCCTTGCGTGTGTCCTCTTGGTCTTGCTCTTTCTCTCTCTCTCTTTCTCTCTCTCTCTCTCTCTCTCTTTTTGTATGGCTCTTTGTCTAGTCTGTGAAAAGTGTTATGTACATTTTCTGTCAGTGCTCTGTATAATTAAAGGGGAAGATAGTAATGGCAAACCTAAAGCTGCAAATTAACTACAGTTAATAGAGATTTCACCTAAGAGAACTTTACTAGCACATCTGATTTGAGCATTCTTTACTCACTTGGGGAACTTTGGTTTCAGTCAACTGATGTGAATTTAAAAGATCAGTTATCCAGGATGAGAGTAACTTCAGTGGAGATTATCTGAACAACACCAAGCTGAACTGTAAGCATGTATCTTGACCATCATAGTTAATAACAGTTTGTTGTTTTTTAAGATGATTCGGTAGGGTAGTGGCATCTCCAAGGAGAAGAATAGAATTGGAGAAATTGAAGTGACCTTCGACTTTTATCTTGTTTATGTGCATCTTAATGTAATTTTTCAATCACATCAAGAATGTTTTCATAAGTGACTTATCTAGTAATAAACATGAAATAAGTAAAACACTATTACTACCTATATACAACACTGCTATAAGGGTTGGAAGCAATATATGTTAAAATGCAAGGCAGAGTCCTTGGCACTTAGGAGACAAATAGTTGCTGTGATTACTATTATTAGTTGCTATTTCCAATTTTACATAATAGTTCCTTTAATATTATTAAGATCCAATCAGTTTTATTACCTGTTATTTTTAAAAGTTTGTGCTGACTTCTGTATAAATAAACAAGGCAAACTGAATGTATACATTTATCACTCTGTCCTTTTAAAATCACATTAAAAGATGGCAATAGCAGAGAATAAACCCACAAGGACAAGAGATTGTCTTTTTATTTTTTGTCATAATTTTTATGAATTACTAGGAAAGAGTGGCAATCAATGCCAGTATCTGCTCTATAAAGTTTAACCAAAAACACAGAAGAATTTAAGATGACTTTGAAAGTTACATTGAACCCCACCAAAAGCATCCATTAAAGGTAGAAAAAGGAAAAGTAATAATACATACCACAATCTTCTAAACATTTATTTTTGTATCTACAAACATAGCAGTAAGTTTTCAAAGGGCCAAAGTGTGAAAAGAGACGGTCATTCAGGAAACCTGCAAGGCCCCACAAGACAAAGACTAACTAATTGTCAAGAGGAATGCAACTGTTGTGGATATGTTTCTCCCACAGGACTCACAAAGAAGCTTTTGAGTAACAGGAATAAATATTCTGAAAAGTATCCTTAAAGAAATATATTAATTAATTTCACAAAAAGAAATTTCAATCTAGAACTGCTGGTTTCTTAGAGTTTGATAAAAAATAGTTCTTCAGATGGCAGTAAAATATGACCTTTAGTGTCAAACTGGCTTTAAAATGTAATAAATACTTCTTCTGAGCAATTTCCCAAGGATTCGGTTATTTTATAGATAAATGCTCATACATGTTCCCAAGAACACAAGTCTATGTCACATATCTTGCTCTATAGCAACTTTCAGCTTCAGTATGACATATTCCTGGAGTCAACCATTTTCCCACAAACTCCCAAGATTCTGTCTTGTTTCTGGATCACTAAATCAGTATCCATCTTCTCACAGTCAGAGGTCTTGGTGACTTTCTTGCTAGTAGACTTCAGTCAAAGCTATCCTAATTTAAAAACTGAGGAGTTCCAATTAAAGTGAATCACCAAACGGAAAGCAATAGAATTTTAACTATTTCCTCCTTTGGAGCTCATTACCATATGGGAGTTTATACATTTTCTTCCTAATAACCAGACCTATATGACTATGAATTGGGGTAGAAACATTCTTTGTCAAGAGTGAGTCTCATAAGGATATTTTGAATCCATACAATTTCCCCAATAGCTAGACTGCCTCTCTTGTAGCAGGGAGTCTTGATTTGGCCTGGGAATTAGTTCCTTTCATCCATAAATGAGCTTCCGAAGCTTTAATCTCCAGTGGGGATTACCAGTACTTCCTCTTCTGGAAGTACAGGTAAGATTTTCTAGTCCTTAAGCACCACAGAGAATTCAGCAGAAAAATAAAGTAAAATACAATAAAATAAAATATGATGTAATATTATATTATATTATATTTTTTATGAAGACTCATCAATTTGAGTGGAAACAAATTTCCTATTGACCTCAAAATATTCTTCACTTTTTGTGGATAAACATCTAAACAGTAGTAAGTCTTTCCCTCCAGAACTATATCAATAGATTTCTCATGTTTCTAGTCAAATTTTGTAATATTTTCTGTGGAAGAATTTCACACCACTTTTTGAAGCTCAATTGTATGTATTTTATGTTCTTATGGTTGCTAGTATAATTTTTCATTGTATTTTCTGTTATCTTTAAAATATTATTCTTTTTTTTTTCTATAATGAGATATGCTTTACCTTTACTGAATTCACTCTTTTCTTCTAAAAAATTCAATTATTTCTCTTGGACATTCAGTGTACATCATTATATTATCATAGACAGACATTTCTGGATATTCGTTAATTGCCCAAGAAGCTGTCTTTAGGCAAAAGTACTTATGAAACCACAAAAAAAAATAGTAACCAGAGAGTCATTTTACTGAGAAGTGGATCTTTCAAAGTTGGAAGGCCTAGTAGACACCTAATAAGGTTGTTAAAAATATATTCCAACATGTTTCTTAGAAAGAGATCTTAGATGTCATGCTGAGTTTGCCTCCTTATCTCATATGTTCCTAGATGTTGGCATAACTGTCGTAACATATTATTTGCAGTTGGCCATTTAAATACAAATATGAGTCGTAGTGTGATTTCAAAAAAGATCTTTGTGAAGTTTGGAAATCTTTTTAGGACTCAGAGAAACTAGCATTTTTAATATGCTATTGAGTTACTCTTTCTAAAGTATAATAATGATATTTTATCTTCCATTAGCAGCAGCCTCCAATCTTGTGACATTTGTAAACACTTTATATGAGATTGTAAAGGTACTAAAGCTATCAGACAAAACCATTTTGATTTATTTTTTATATACTGATGAATTGCATATGTCTGTTTCTTTCCTGATTCTCTTAATGCAAAGCACATTAAATAGTTGGAAAAGTACCACACACTAAATGCCAAATATAAAGTTATTTCTTTTCTGAAGTGATTTCTGTTTATAAGTTATGCTTATATTGAAATTCATAATGTGAGTATAATCCTTTCCTTATGAGTTTTTCCCCTACCTTATCTCAACTTTTATTATAGTACTTGTGACAAAGGTGTGGTGTTTGCAGTGTATTACGCCTACTTTAGCTTTAGAGTCCTCTCATTACTATGCGTAATTTGAATTTCTTTTGTGTCTTTAGAAACTCATCTGTCAATAAATTATAGTTTGGTGGCCTTAGGTGATTCATGAGATTAGGCATTACATGCAAACAATGTGGCTTGTTGAAACCTGTGGTTAGTTTAAAAGTTTGTAAACAATGGAAGATTTTTTAATGCTTAAAGTATTCAGGAAAAATAATCAATGGAAGTTTCACTAATTTGAAAATTGGGAATTTTTTGTAAGCTTTGTTTGAAAATCAAGGGCAAGTGTCTACAAATTGTTCTACTTATTTTCATTCTTGATGAATAAGAAATTGTTCTGACACTATTTTATTAACTCATTAAAGAAAGATGTATGAGGAATAGTTAAGCTCTTGAAGAGTCTAATAACTTAAAACTTATTTTTAAGATTTTTATTTATTTATTTGAGAGAGAACCTGTGCACATCTGAGGGGGCAGAAGGAGAGAGAGAGAGAACCTCAAGCAGACTCCATGCTGAGTGTGGAGGCTGACAAGGAGCCTTGATCTTAAAAGGTTGAGATCACAAACTGAGCAGAAACCAAGGGTTGGATGCTCAACCAACTGCACCACTCAGGCATCCCAACTTCATATTTTTTTCTTAATGTTTAAACCAATTTGTATGCACACTTTATACTAAACAATTATGCATACATAAATATGTTACTCTCTGAACCCCAATTTAAATTTATATCTACCTAGAATCTGGAATCTAGTTAAAAATAGAAAAAATACTTTTTTTTTTTTTTTTTTACATTTCTAGCTATTGGATGTAAAGGATTTACTAGTGTAAAAAATTGTTCAAAATACTCAATTTCACATAAAACTTCCAGCTCACACCTAAGACTTTATCAACATTCTCATCAGCAAGCATTGATTGCATGGTATTAGAATTCCTTGACAGATGACAAACAGGAGGAGGGAAAGGCAGTGGGCTAGATCTCTTTACGAATCCCAGAACTTTTCCAAGCTACTTTCCTCATAGTTCATAAGTTTAGTGATGAATTGGCCATGAAGGGTAGGGGTGGATAGGAAGAATCAAACATATGTTTAGGAGATATACTGTAACAGATACTGTGCTGGATCAGAGATCCTGAGTACTGAGCCCTCCTCTGTCACCATCTATGAAGCTTAAGCCAAAATGTAACCTACATCTCTCTCTGTCTCTCTCTCATATGTAAAATGCAAATATAATTTTATAAAAATTTAGATTTTTTAAAAAAGATTTATTTGTTTATTCATCACACACACACACACACACAGAAAGAGAGAGAGAGAGAGGCAGAGACACAGGCAGAGGGAGAAGCAGGCTCCATGCAGGGAGCCCGATGCGGACCCAATCCTGGGTCGCCAGGACCACACCCTGGGCTGAAGGTGGTGCTAAACTGCTGAGCCACCCAGACTGTCCAAAATTTAGATTTTTAAAAAAAGTATAATATACTACATAAACACTAGGCATGATAAAAAATTATGAACTCTCTTAATCTAAGCCAGTGGCTCTAAACTAGGGTAAGAACTCAAAACTAATATTATTATCCAGTTTAACAGCTAGCCTCTCACCTAATACTTTGAATGATTGGTTATTTTACCTCATAACCAATTCTGTTTTAATTATCTTTGATTTATTTTGCTCCTTTTTATCATTTTGTAGCCAGTTTGCTGAGGATCTACACTTCCCACTCCTTCTTCTCATTATAATCTACATCATCACTATTAAGATTTAGTAATTTCTTATACATGTACAGTACTTTGTGAAAGATAGAATTGATTTGTATTATTGTGGTTGCCTTTTTCTTTTCTTATTTTTTAATCTACTTTGAAAACTCTATGGACCTTTTAGCCAGTTTGTCATAGTATAGAGATGACAGTTTCACACTGAAGGCCATGCTGTTGCCCTGCCCTTTGGTCTAATGATGTCAGTTGCATATAGTTGAGATGCTCTCAATGACAGTCACAATAAGCAAGGGAAAATGCAGAATGAGGTGTGAATGGGAGCAGAGAGCTGAACAACATCTGCAGCTGCAGAAAAAATAGCAAAATCCTGAGGAAAATATGGAGATTATCTACGGGTGAAACACCAAATGGTAATGTTTGCTATTGCTTATATTTTGTCTCCACAGCATCTGATATTGACATTATTTTAATCATCTTGTACTTACAAATCCACTATAACCTAATTAATTACAGGTTTTGGAAAGGTAAATGCATTGGTTTAAGTAGAATCCTGACTGATTCATCTCATTATTTGTTCTGCCAAAATATTATTTTTTTCACTGAAAAAGAAACAAAAGCTGTGGTATTTATTAATTTGATTTATAACCAGATAAAGGGATCCTTACCAGCAGGAACAAAATGGGAAATTATTTACTATAAGGAGTGTTATAAATTAGATTAAACTCTATTGCTTGTAACTTATAATTTGGTAGAAATACTTTGAAAGAAGTTTTTTTTTTGTATATTTTTTATTGGAGTTCAATTTGCCAACATATATTGAAAGAGATGTTTTTTGAAATGCATTTATAAATGAATTAAAGAGGTAGCTGGCTGGTTCGGTAGAACATGTGACTCTTGACCTCGGGGTCATGAGTTCAAGCTTTACTTTGAGAGTAGAGCTTACTTAATGATAAAAAAAGTGAATTAAAAATGTAAGTGTAACACATGATTTCCAATTTTGCATATAAAAAGCTTGGAAGTGGCCACTTCATCCTAGAAAGTAAAAAGCTGAGTAGACTGAAAAATCAACTATTCTCAGCTCCATGAGAGGAGGAATGGCACTGTCAATCCATTGACCTCAAGATCAGAGAGACAAGCTGACAAATATAGGGAGCTGCTGCTTACCAGAACAGAAACTTCAGAGCTGAAAACTGTAGAAAACCAGTGCTGGGGTAAGAAAATTCAAAGAGTGTTTGACTGATTGCTAGAGGCTCAGAGCTGACAATTCTGAGTGTTAAAAACTCCTGGGGTATCCAGTGATGGAGCTGGGGGCAATAATAGCTTGAGATTTAACTCCAGGAGCTCAACTAGACTTCCACAGTAAACATCAGGGAAAAATCCCCACCTGCTTCCTGAAGAAGGAAGAGTAAAGAACACATTTTGAAATACCCTGAAACACTGTTTTTAACAAGGCATGATAAAAACAATAATCACTAACATTTGTTGCTTTTTATCACATGTTAGGTGCTGCTAAGTGTTTTTCCAGCAGTGTTTTATTGTAGAGATGAGGAAACTAAGACTTAAAAAAGGGAATTAGAACAGAAATCAGTGAAATAGAAAGAAAAACAAACAAGAAATTAATTCAGAAACCCAATGAAACCAAAAGCTGGTTCTTTGAAAAGATCCATGAAATCAATATGCCTCTAATCAAACTAAGAAAAAAAGGACACAAATTACTTGTATAAGAAATGAAAGAAGGGACATCAGTAAAGATTATAAAAATTAACAGGATAATAAAGGAATACTGTGACCAACACTACATACAAAAATTTGATAGTCTAAATGAAATGGACCAATTTCTTGAAAAAGTCAATCTGTCACAATTCACCTAAAAGAAATAGTCTGAATAGGCCTGTATCTATTAAAGAAATTGGATCAATAATTAGTAGCCTCCAAAACAGTGAAAGCCAGGTCCAAATGGGTTCACTAGTGAATTCTACAAAATATTTAAGAAAAAAAAATTATACTGGGATGCCTGGCTGGCTCAATTGGAAGAAAGTGCAACTCTTGATCTTGGGGTCAAGGCTCAAGAGTTTGAGGCCCATGTGGGGTGTAAGGATAACTTAAAAAAATTAAAACCTTAAAATATTTTTAATGAAAAAAATTATACCAATTTTTATAATTGTTTTCAGAGACTAGAAGCAGAAGAAATACTTCTTAACTCACTCTATGAAAACGGCCTTATCCTAATACAAAACAAAACAGTAATATTATACAGAATTATATCAATATCTCTTATAAACATAGGTGGAAAATTCTTCAACAAAATGTTAGCAAAGGATGAAAAATAAATATACACCACAATCAAGAGGAATTTATCCTGGGTATGCAAGACTGGTTCAACATTTGAAAGCCAATTAATCTGATCCATCACATCAACAGACTTGAAAGGAAAAAAAAAAAAAACCATGATCATATCAATAGATTCAGAAAAAGATTTGACAAAAGTCAATACTCACCTATGATAAAAACTCAAACTCAGAATAGAGAGAATTTCCTCAACCTGATAAAGACTATCTACTTTATACCTAACATCAGGGTTAATGGTGAGAATTTAGGATTTCCCTCTAAGGTCAGGTCAAGGCAAGAAATTCTCTCTCATCACTGCTTTTCAATATCCTACTGGAGGTCCTTGCTAACTCAATAAGGCAGGAAAAGGAAATAAATGGCAAACAGATTGGGAAGGAGGACATAAAGCTGTTTATGTTCACAGATGATATGATTGGCTATGTAGGGAATCTGAAAGAATCAACCAAAAAACTCCTGGACTAATAAACAATTATAAGGATGCAGGATACAAGATTGATATAGAGAAGTTAATTGCAACAATGAGCAAGCGGAATTTGAAATTGAAAACCCAATGTCATTTTTAACAGCACTCGCCAAAATGAGATACTTGAGTATAAATCTAACAAAATATGTATATGGTTTATATTAGGAAAACTTCAAATCTCTGATGAGTGAAATAAAAAAGAACTAAATAAATGGAGGTATATTCCATGTTCTTGCATTGAAAGAAAGAGTCAATATTGCCAAGTTTCCTATTCTTACCAAATTGATCTACAGATTCAATGCAATCCTAATCAAAATCTTAGCAAGTTGATCTATGATATCAACAACCAATTCTAAAGTCTATATGGATAAGAAAAGATCCAGAATATCTGACACAATATTGAAAGAAAAACACAAAGATAGAGGACAGATTCCCCTCAACTCCAGGACTTTGTATAAAGCTATAATAATGAAGACAATGTGATATTAGCAAAAGAACAGAAAAACAGACTAATGGAATGGAACAGAAACTCCAAAAATAGACCCATGTAAACATAGTCTACTGATCTTTGAAAAAGGAGCAATGTCAATACAATGAAGTGAAGATTATCTATACAATAAATAATACTGGAACAATTGGCTATCAACATGCAAAAAAGTGAATCTAGACACCCAAACCTCATATCCTTCACAAAAATTAACTCAAAAAGGATCACAGAGCTAAATGTAAAGTACAAAAAGTATAAACCTCCTAGAAAATAATAAGAGAAAACCTAGATGACCTTGGGTGTAATGATGTCTTTTTAAATACAACATTACAGACATGATACATGAGAGAAATAATTGATAAACAGGACTTCATTAAAATAATAATTTAAAAATACTTCTGTATAAGCTAGTATCAATGTAATTAAAAGACAATAGATTTCAAGAAAATGTTTGCAAAAGACATATCTGATAAAGAACTGTTATGCAAAATACACAAAGAAGCCATAAAACTCAATAACAATGAAGAAAACAGCTCAATTAAAATATGGGCCAAAGATATTAACAGACATCTCACCAAAGAAGATATACAGATGGCATATAAGCATATGTAAAGAGGCTCCTCATTATATGTCATCAAGCAAATGCACATTGAAACAACAAATAGGTAACACTGTGCTTGCTTATTAGAATGGCAAAAATTTGGAACACTGACAGCACCAAATGCTGGCGAGGATGTAGAGCAATAGGAACTCTCATACACTACTGGTAATACAGCCATGTTGGAAGAGAGTTTGATGGTTTCTTACAAAACTAAACCTTCTCTTACCAGCAATTGTGCTCCTTGGTATTTACCCAAAGGCGCTAGAAACTTATGCCCACACAAAACCTGTGCATGGTTGTTTATAGTGACTTCTTTCATAATGTCCAATCTTTAGAATCAAGCAAGATGTCCTTAAGTAGATAAATGGATAAACTGTAGTATATCCAGATAATGGAATATTATTCAGCACTAAAATGGAATGTGCTCTCAAGCCATGAACAGACATGTAGCGACGGTAAATACACATTCATAAGTGAAAGAAGCCAATCTGAGAGAGGTTGCGTTCTGTATGATTCCAACTATATGACATTCTGGAAAAGACAAAACTGTAGAGACAATGAAAAAGCTTAATGGTTTGCTGGGGGTGATGGTAAATAGGCAGAACACGAAGGATTTTTAATGGAGTGAAAATACTCTGTATGATACCATAATAATGGATACATGTCCTAGAAGTCCAGTAAATGTTTAGTTTGTTGAAGGTAATAACAAAGTTGTATTATAACCTTTACCAAGTTACCTGGAGCAGATTCAAGATGTATCTAAAAATGTTAGAAAATACACAATAATTATTTTTTGACAAGTTGAATAGAGGTATCTGAGAAATTGGCCTGAATATTGGGAATTTGACCGTTTGTGTTCTGTATCTTCTAATTTTAATATATCTTCTGATATATGTACCTTCTAATTCTGAAATATATATATTATATATCACATATAAATATATACTAAAATAAACATAAATAATAAAATAAAAATGTAAAATAAGTAATAAAAAGTAATAAATATATATTTATATAATAATGTAAATATGTACATATATATTGTGTGTATTTATTTATTTATTTATTTATTTATTTATTTATTTATTTCAGGGGCTGGATTATACCAGGCAGACTGTGGTTACATTTAAAATAACTTAAGTCTGAAACTTAACACTGAACCACCATGGTTAGAAAAGTTTACATATGCACACACTCTTTACTCCAACATTATCCACCACTGTGGCTGCTGATGAAATTCAGGATGTTTCACTTTTCTTGGACAATCTTGCTGATCCCTCTGGTTCTGAATCATCTGAATTGCCTTGTTGTTATATATTCTATATGATAAATCTTCTTATTTCACTTCACCACAAATTTTGTGTATGTTATTTCCTTAAATTTCAATTAATATTTGTCAACAATGTGGTTGAGCAGTACATTTCTTTTCTGAATAATGGCAAACCTTCTAAATGGCAGACTTCTAAATCCAGCAATCAATTACTGGATATCTTCACGTAGTACAAGTATTGGAAGATGAAAGAAGCAAGAGGAAACTCTAAACCTAGTACTGAATCAGCAAAGCTTCCTGACCCTGGTAATAAGAACTGGACACTATGTAACTCAATCAAAGATTAACATTGGACAAAAGATTGAATTTTGAGAAAGCTAAAGCTTCTGATCATGCTGGCACACTGCTCACTGCCAACACAAATCTCAAGTTTTTCTTCATTCTAGTTCCCTAGAGATAATAAGATTCATGGAGGGAATAATTACTGAGCCTCAGCTGATTCTGAGAAATAACTGTCACAATCTGTGATGAGACCATATGCCAAAGATTAGTTTTCTCCACTCACAGCTCAAAAATAATCATATTATTTTTAGGAATCAAAATGTAGGATAGGAAATGAAAAGCATTCAGAAAGAAAGGGGGGTCTTTCTCAAGCCTGAAAGAAGGAGAACATCGTGGATAAAGTATCTTTTCCACTTATCATCTGTCTTCAAGTATGCTTTAGGTTAGCCTACTAGAAAACAATGTAATTGTTGTAACAACACTGATCTGACACTCAGGAGATGGCATTATGTTGTAGGAAGAGCTCTAGCAGAATTTCCTGGCTGTAGATATAGCAAAATCATCATCAGTTTTGATTCTAAGGAGAGAACAGAAAATGATGAGTGTGACATTTGAGATATATGAGAAACAAGGTATTCTAGATTGCTATGATATATTGTGAAGAAAGATAAATAAGGATGGGAACAAAAGGATGAATAAAGGTGTGTATCAACCCATTGCACTGTACTTATAGATAAGCTCTATTGTGTTGGCATAAGATTTTTATGGTATAACCAATATGGCCAATCTTTAAGTAGCGATGCCTGTATCCTAAAGTAATGTCCACCATTAAAGGGAAGATGAATAGATTGGTGATCACTGACTAAACATTTATCGAGTTAATCTATGAGTAATAAAACCATCAGCCACCTTTGCAGTACCTCCCCACAAAGGGGAAAGATTTGAGATTTACTTAAAAAAAAAAAACAAAACCTTACTCATATTTCTATAGTTTATATCTCCAATGTATTTTTTTAAGATTGTATTTATCCACAAGAGACACACAGAGAGGCAGAGACATAGGCAGAGGGAGGAGAAGCAAGCTCCATGCAAGGAGTCGGATGTGGGACTCATTCCTGGAACTCCAGGATCACTCCCTGAGCCAAAGGCAGATTCTAAACCACTGAGCCACCTAAGTGTCCCTCCCATGTATTTTCTAGAGTATACTGAGACAGGTGGATCATATGCCAGGTCTTTGTGGCTTTGTTGATCTTAGGAAAGTCTCCAAACATATTTAGGTTCAATTTCCTTTATCTATTTAATGAAGTACATAAGATTTTTTTCTAAAAATTTTTATTGCTTTAACAACCTACAGTTGCTCTCCAATGTTAGCCCATGGTTCAGATGTTAGCCCTGCTTGACTTTGGCTTCTTGCAGGAAATTGATTGATAAGACCTAATTGACCTTTGCCATACCACCTTTGTCACAGGAATTGGTCTCTATTAATTGAAGTCACAGATGGATATCTATTTGCTTCTACTCCATTCACTTTCAAAATTTTAAAAAAAAACAACAACAACAAAACCTCTTGATATTGAGGACAAAGGTAACAGCTTCTCTTTAATGTTTATTAGGGATGTCAAATATGGTTGTAAATACAGTATTTGCCCTGCAGAAATATGCTTGGCCTAAGGGATGTAAAAGAACAAAATGCCAACCACCTTCCGTTTGTCGAATTTGTACAAAGGGAACATTGATTTGATTTACTCATACCCTATTGACATAACTTAAGTGACTAATAAACTATACTCTCTATATTAATGGAACTTTGGGTCATATGTTCTAACTCCACATCTAGGAAAGACTCTCCAATGGTAGTTGTTCTGTCACTGGAACAACTTCTCAGGTGTCAGAAAAATGATATTGTTCCCTTAACTATAGATATCTTCCAAAAACTGATTTAGATTGCATGTCTTTTATATAGTCTATATGTTTAGGTTTGTATGCATGTGGGTTTTCAGCATGTGAGCACCCATATGCACTGCAAGTGTTTCTCCAATCATGGCTAATGGGATGATGAAAAGGATATTGTTGAAGGAGAGTCAGAAATATTTTCCTATTCCACCAAATCAAACACAAAATTCCTCATTATTTAAGTAAAGATCATCCAGATTTCTGTGTCCTTCCCTTTCCACATACCTCCTTCTACTGGTTTTGTGGGAAAAAAAAAAAAAAAAAAAAAAAAAAAATATATATATATATATATATATATATATATATATATATATATATTTACAAAGCACTTAAAACCTTGGTTGCAAAAGTGGGCAAGGTCTGTGTAGCAGGACCTGATCATAAGAAGCTTTCAATCTGGTCAAAGTAAATAGGATCGTATGAAAGTGTAAAAGCCACCCACTGCGCCACAGTGCAACCTCCCATCTTACAGAAAATGAAACTTTGCTTAGAGTGGTCACTTACAGTGTCTGAGATCACACTGATGTTAGTGGCAGAGAAAATGCATCACAACAGCCCTGGACTTCCTCTCAGGACTTGTCCTAAGTCAATCTAGTATATTGGATAAGAACATGAACTCCGGATTTCAGATGCTTAAGTCTAATGATGGCTTGACCACCTGCTACCTCTGTGACACTGAATAATTAAATTAACTTCTCAGTGCCTCTGTTTTATTTTCTGTACATGAGGGAAGATCATAGCACTTACTTCCTTTAATGTGGTTTTGGTGAGTTAAATGTCTGAAATGTTTAGACTAAGTCCTGTAACATCATCAACTTCATTATAATAGGAAACAAGCAACAAGCACATTTAATGATAATGATGATGAGTTTTTTCTTTCAGTGGTTTTGAAACAACAGGGAATTCCTTTACAGGACAGTGGAACACTCCAGTATTCCTGCACATGCTGTAGTCCATTGCTTCAAAATAAATCACCAGGAAAGAAAAATGGTTACAAACTATGTTAATCTGATGAGTCCCAAAGTTAAACGAATCAAAGTTAAATTAATTAAAATACACTGTTGTGAAAGAATTATAAAACAAATCTTTCTAATGGTATCCCTCTGAGCCATTTGGACTATAGCCAGTTGTTGAGACTCATGGAAACAGTGAAACATCCTTCCCATACATGCCAATGCAGAATATTGCCAGAGAAATGAGGAATTGCAAAGAACTACTCCTGCATTTTTCTTCAAAGTCTCATTTCACTTCAAATAAGATGAAATATTAAGGAATTGCAATGATTGTAATAATAGGGAGCAAAAATAAACCTTAGTCTGATTGATATTTTTAATTTACATATTTTGGTAATTAGCTTTCTTACATCCTTTGTTCCAATTTGCAGATTTTTAACGGTACTGATAATTCAGATCATGAAGGAAAAAAAAATTTACAAAAAAAAATGGTTTAATTAGCATATTTTATAAAATTTAACCATCTTTGATTACCCTGAACTCATACTTTGTTGGAAGTTATTACAATACTCTAAACATATTTCGTAACCATAGTATTTTGCTCAATAAGTAAACCAACAAGAAATCATGTGATCACTTTAATTGATAACCACAGAAAAATAAGTCTAAGTATGTTCGAAGGAGCATTACAGAAAATTAAGTGAATATGTTATGGCAAAGGTAAATAACCTTATTTTAGCAAGCTACATTTCTTTTCATGTTTACTTTTATAGATTTTTCTTTCCACATTTTAGAGAAGTGTGAATAATACTTGCATACGTCTTGTCATTTATAAGTGATGATAGAGGGTGAGGATCTTTTCTGGGCTCTTTTGGATTCTCATACTTCTAAACTTGGATTAACTTCCATCATTCTACCTTTTATACTTTCAATGTGTAATATATCCCTGAGATTTTCCTTAATGCAAGGTTTTTTGTCGACATTACTTCCTCTGGGATATCTTCATCTTTTCATTATTTTCCCCCATTTATATTGATAAGTTCTCCTTTTTAAGTTCCTCTGGCTGCATAAGTAGAGTGTCTAAAATGGAAGTGTCAACATTCCCACCAGATATTTCTTCTGTAACTCCATTTACACTTGATTATTATTTCACTTCCAGCATGATCACTTCGTGTTTCCTTGCTGTATTTTCATCTCTTTTGGGCAATCCATTTTTTGATCATTCATTTTGAAAAATGTCATGGGGGCTTGTTACAGGGACATAAAGAGACAACACAATTACACACTTTTCTCTATGAGTATGAACTAAATAAAGGATGCAAACTGACCAATCAACACACTGTAGAAGAAGTGACATCATTGGTTACTGATCATGCTGTACATCTGCTTATTTGTGCAGAAAATTGTGGACTAAAGAACTAGCACCAAAGTTTATATTTTATGGACTCAATCATGGTTCATATATTATGGTGACTGAATTTGACCTGTGTTTGAGATACTGGCATTATTAAACTGAACCATGATGCCTGAAATCTGTGCACAGTGGAACCATACTAATTGAACACTGCCTGGTTATGCAGCTTTCATGTGTAATATCCTTCACATATTATGTATATAACAAAATACTTCATTGTGCTTTTTTTTAGAGTATTGTAAATGATACTTGTTTTTAAATTTTTCTAGCTGATTATTGTTAGTGAATAAAATACAATTGCTTACTTTTATTACCTTGCATCCTGAAAACTTGCTAGCCTCACTTCCTAGTTCTAATCACATTTTACTTTATTTTGTGCTCTTTGGCAAATTTTGGGAGATGATTCTACTTGGGAAATTATGTGGTCTGTAAATATCAATATTTTTATTTATTTTTTAATATGTATACTTTTTATTTCTTTGTATTGCCCTATTGCACTGACTGGGATCTCCAGTGTAAAAGTGAATAAACATTCTTGCATTAATTCCAATCTTACAGAAAAAATACTATTAAAAAGGATATTAATTATTAAGATGGTAGGCAAAGGTTTTTATAGATGTTCAATGTCAGGTCAAATAAATTCCCTTGTAGTCAGAGTTTTCTGTGAGTTTTGAATCATGAGTGGGTATTGAATTTTGCCAAATATTTATTCTTCATAGACTAAGATAATCATATTTCTTTCTTTTTAATTCTTTGATATAATAAATTACACTTGATTGATGTTTTAATGTTGAATCAAACCAGTCTTGCATTTCCAGTATAAATATCATTTTTCACATTATACTACCCTTTATATGTACTGGATTAGATTTGCTAATATTTTAAGGCATTTTACATTTACAATCTGGTTTGTAGCTTTCATTTTTTGTAATATTTTTGTCTAGTTTTGGAGCCAGGGTAAGAAGGCCTCATAAAATGAGTTGGGAAGTGTTTCTTAATCTCTTGCTTTCTGGAAGTATTTATGTAGAATTGGTGTTTCCTCTTTTAAGTATTTGCTAGTATACACACTAAGAGAGTTAAGCTAAAAATGGATTTTTTAAATTAAGATTTTAACTCTAAGTTTAATTTTTTAAATAGATTTAGAAATATTGATGTCTTCCTTATATAGTGAAATTTTGGAGTTTGTATCATTCAAGGAGTTAATCCAGTTAATCTGAATTGTCAAATTTAAGCAAAAAGTTGTTGGTAATAATTTTATTTTCCTCTTGTAGCTTTACTTTCTGTGGTTATATCTCTTCTTTAATTTCTGTGTCAGTATTTGTTTCTTCTTTTTTTTTTAATTAATCAGCCTGGCTAAATGTTTATCAATTTTATTGATTTCTTTTAAAAAACAGCCGTCAGTAATTTTTCTCCATTGTTTTCCATTTGTATATATACCTTACCATTATTATTACCATCCCCTGCTTAATTTTATATACTCTTCCTTTTATAATTTTTTAGGGATGAGAGTTAAGATAATTTATATACATGTACACTCTGCTGTTGTTGGATGGAATGTTCCATAAATGTCAATTAGATCAAGCTTGTCGATACTTGTTTGGTTCATCTCTAGAATTACTGATTTTCTGTCTACTTTTTCTATTTGTTGTTGAGAGAAGGTGAAAGTTTCCAATTATGATTACAAATTTGTCTATTTTTTCTTTCAGTTCTATCAGGTTTTGTGTCATGCATTTTGAAGATCTGTTCTTAGATGTCTGTGTATTTAGTATGCTATGTCTATTTGGCAAATTGACTCTATCATTATGATGTATTTGTCTCTAAAAGTATTCCTTGTTCTAAAGTACATTGTGATATCATAATAGTCACTCCTGCTCTTTTCTGATTGTTTAGAATTAACCATCCTTTAATCCATGTATTTATATTGGCTGCAGATTTCTTCTAGAAAGAATGGTTAAGTCTTGTGTTTTTATTCAATAAGAGATCTTTCTTTTATTTGGTATGTTTAGAATTAGGGCTGGCAGCCTACAACTCTGAGCTAAATCCAGGCTGCTACAGGTCCAACCTGGTCACATCCATTTGCTTATGTATTATTTGTGGCTGCTTCTGAAACTTATTGGCAAAATTAATTAGTTGCAACACAGACCGTATGACCCACAAAGCCAAATATATTTCTTATAGAATTGCTTAAAGAAAAGGTTTACTAAGCTCTGGTTTACATTTAATGTATGCTTAATATTTCTAATAAGTGTAGTTTTCATACTTATTTTTTAAAAACTTAAGGGAAAATTAAACTAATCTTAAGTTAATATACACTAAAAGTTATACATTTTCAGTTGATCTTTATACATTCTTGAAGTTCTATGTTCTTTTGTGGTATAATTTCTCTTCAGCCTGAAGATATTCATTCCTTCACCACTTTTATCTTAAATGTGCTAGTGAATAATTTTCTTAGTTATTTGCCTTCCTGAGACTGTATTTATATATCCTTATACATATTCTTAAAGGATATTTTTGTTAAATATAAATTTCTGGGTAGTTTTCTGTTGTTTGTATTTTATTTCAGAACTTAAAAAATGTTGTTCCACTATTTTCTTTTTCTAGCCTTTGTGGTATTTAATAAGGAATCTTCAGTCACTCAAATCATTGTACCTCTTTATATAATGCAACATTTTTTTTTCTAGCAGCTTTCAAGATATATTCACATAGCTACGCAGATACATAGATGTATATATGGACAGATAGAAAGACACATACAATATGTAGATTCAACAGATATATTAATGTGTATATATAGATTAGATAAATATATGATATGTATACTTTGTGTATCTAGTTATACATAATATGTACCTATATATGATATATACTTATTTTACTTCTATATGTAACAAGATGTCTAATCTTTATCTATAGCATATATATATAGTTGTATATTTATATATTTTATCTCTAGTTTCCAAGAGTTGATTATGCTGTGTCTAGACATGGTTTTCTTTGAACTTATTGTATTTGTGGTTTTCTGATTTTCTTGATTTTGTAAATGTATTTCTTCCACCAAATTTGGGAAGTTATCAACCATTTTTCTCTGTATTTCCTCTGAAACAATCTCTACTCTCTTTTGGGGACTCAAAATGACATAAATGTTAGACTTTTTGTTGCTATCCCAGTTCTGTTTGTTCTCCAGAATGAATAATTTCAATTATTCTTCAAGTTCACTGAGTTTTTCCTCTTTCATCTCTATTCTGTTATTGAGTCTAACAGTTAGCTTTTTAGCCAGATACTGTATTTTCTGAGTTTTAGAATTCCCATTCAATTATTTTGCTATAATTTTTATTTTGTTACTGAGAATGTGTCTTGATTTATTTTAATCATTTTAATTTTTATCTCATGGAACATAGTAATAATTGATGCTATAAAGCCTTTATCTGATAATTCCAACATCTCTGTCATGTGGTGTTGATATCTGATTGTCTTTTTTTCCTAATAATTAGTCATGCTTCCTTAGTTTCTTGTATGAAAAGATATTTTGAATATTATTTTTTAATTTTTGAGCTTTATTTTATGTGTAGAAGCTTCTGGAAAATCCTCATTTTCTGAATTAATTATATTTTGTCTTAAAAGACAGTCAAAAACACTAAGTTTTCTCTTACCATTTTAGGAATGGCGATTCAGCCTTTGGTATACTGCTTTGGTCTGTCATATGCATGTGACTTTTAAGGATGAAACTGAGATTTCTGTGTGATATAAATATTAGTTCAGTTCTCAAATCATTTGTTGTGATGCTTTGGAACTTTCCAATGTATACTCAGTTCAAGGTTGAGCCCAAGACTTGTAAAGGTTCACATGAAAGCTTACTGGTAAACCTCTACAGGTCTCCCCTCTAGAATTTCTACTTTCTCCCAAACTTTGGATAGTTATCTTTTATGTTTCTCTGACCTGAATGTGGAGTTTCTTTTAGAGTTTTAGATGGCTATGCTGCTGCCACAATGGGCTCTATTATTGGAGCCCCCTCTTGGGGTAAAACTACAAAAGTAAAGAGACAAAAAAGCAACAGAATTCTGCTCTCAATGCACACACTTTGCATAGAAGGAAGACTTGTTCCCTGTTGTCTGGCCAGAAAGATAAGGTTTCTCTGAGTTTTCAGCCTTTGGCACCACTACTGACATTTAACTACATGAATGAGCTTACCTTTGAGGGAAAAGTTGCAAGAAAAAAAAAAAAAAAAGAAGAAAGAAAGAAAAATGGAAAACTCTCTTCTACAAAAGTTACTTTTTCATATTTTTCCCCTCCAAAGATCATTGGAGTTTTAATTATTTATTTTTACTTTTTTGAGTACTCAGGGAGTTGATTTATATATTTTGTCCAGATTTTACTTGTAATCAAGAGAAGAAATAGGTTGACTTGTGCTATTCCATCTAGTCCAAAACCAAGACATCTTCTAGGAGAAACTTCTAACATTCAGAAAGTAACTATTTTTAATTGTTCAAATGACATGGCTTAGAGCAAAAAATATGAAATAATAATAACAATAATAATGAGAGTTAGCATATTGAGATCCTATCATATATCAGGTACATTTTCTTTCTCTTGTATTGTTTTCACCTTTTATTTTATTTGTAATTGAATTATAGTTGACATATAATATTATATTAGTTTCAGAGGTACAATATAATGATTTGGCAATTACATATATTACAAAATACTCACCATGGTAAGTATAGTTACCATCTATCACCACAAAATTATTACAATTTTATGGACTATATTCTATATGTGTGTTTTTCATCTTCCTGACTTACTTATTTCATAATTAGAAGTTCATACTTCTAAATCCATTTCACCTATTTCACTTATGCCCCGATTCTCTTGCCCTCTGGCAACCACTATTTTGTACTCTATATTTATAAGTCTGTTTCTGTTTTGTTTGTTGGTCAAATTGTTTTGTTTTGTTTTTAGATTCTCCACATAAATATATTCTTTTGAATTAGTTTCTATTGATAAAGATGTCATTGAAACACAGTATTGTAAAATGTAGAACTTATTTAGCCTGTCTAGTCACTTTCTTATTCTGCTTTACAGACTATTCTATTTTTATGTTTATTTATTTATGAGAGACAGTAAGAGAGAGAGTGCATATGCACATGCACAAGCAGGGGAAAGGGCAGAAGGCGGGGGAGAGGATTTCAAGAGTTCCAAGCCCAGGTGGGACTGATATTATAGTCAACCAGCTGAGCCACATGGGTGTCCCTGCTCTCCAGACTCTTCTAAGGAAACATAAAAAGAGGCTATGAATTGTTGAAGACCTATATTTTAATTTTTGGCTGTGTGTCTCACTTGTTAAGTTTTCGAAACTCTATTCCTCTATCTATAAAGTAGAGATAAACTTATAATGTTTTTATAATTTAACAAAAAAAAAAAAAACAGAGAATAAACATGTAAAGTACCTGTCTCAATTCATGGAAAATGGCCAACATACAATAAGCTGTAACTATTGTGATTTTTTCTTAAAAATCATGAGTATAAATTCTAGAGATTGCTCATATAGAACTATTGCTACCAATGACATCCAAGTTAATTTTTTTTTTATTTTTTATTTATTTATTTTTTTAATTTTATTTATTTATGATAGTCACAGAGAGAGAGAGAGAGAGGCAGAGACACAGGCAGAGGGAGAAGCAGGCTCCATGCACCGGGAGCCCGACGTGGGATTTGATCCTGGGTCTCCAGGATCACACCCTGGGCCAAAGGCAGGCGCTAAACCGCTGCGCCACCCAGGGATCCCCAAGTTAATTTTTAAAACTGTTTTCTAGTCAATATTTAGTCTGAGAAAAGATAAAAATTGGCATCAAAAATCATAAACTATCCTAAATAATGTATATCACCTAAATGTCAATATGCAATTTTTGAAGATGCTGCACCATCACTACACTTATTTTGGTATAAAAATTGATTTAAGAATAGTATTCTGGAAACTGAAGAGAAAATAAAATACAAGATAAGGGCTATGGTTTTTGGTTATGCTAATAAGTAATATAATATTGTACAATCCTTTGCAGCTTGCTGACATTCCCAACTACTTATCCCACTAGGAATTTCCTATGCTTATTATCAGTGGAGATACTTATTCAGAAATCTACTAAATGTTAAAATTTTACCAAAGTGGCCAAGACAAAAACAGATTCTTCTGGTCACTAGAAGCTGAAGTACTAGCTAAACACAATGAAGAAAACTTCTGCAGTGGGATTATATTCTTATTATACTCAAAATAAGCAAGAAACTGTGTGTGGAGGTGGCAAACAAGCATAAATCTATTTGTATTAAGAGGAAAAATTACATTACAATTACTTGGGAATTAAATTAAAAATTCAGTGAGATCACTGAGAGTATCTAATAGATGCACTAAACAAATAAATGGAGAAAAGAATAATGAAAGTGAAAGGAAGCATTCTACCTAAATTCAATATCAGAGAGAGTAGGTAGAGGTAGGGAATTGCATCCTGACCTTTACAAGGATCTGGAAAGGTCAAGTGATCTGGAAGTCAGATTAGTCTTCTGTGGCAGAAATTTTCTGAGACTTGACTAGGTTTGCCCTTAGTTATTTTAAGTAATGATGCCTATATTGACAAACAAATATTTTGATCAGCAAAATGACCACCCTCAAATGAATGCAATTATGTTTTTAAAGATCTTTTTTTTGGCTGTACAACCTAATTTTTTTCCTCAAAGAACTTTTTTAGATTTTATTTTGAGCAATATCTGTTGCTGAAATGTAATGAGAAAAAGTCAGCAAATGGCCCACCTTGGCTAATTTAGAAAAAGAAGAAAGAAGAAGAAGAAGAAGAAGAAGAAGAAGAAGAAGAAGAAGAAGAAGAAGAAAGAAGAAGAAGAAGAAGAAGAAGAAGAAGAAGAAGAAGAAGAAGAAGAAGAAGAAGAAGAAGAAGAAGAATGCCTGGGGAGTTACTGATATAAGAGAACACAGGGCATGCTAACTTGAATCAGAATTGCAATTCAATTTTTCCTTCAACTTATTTATTGAGTGCCTATAATTTGCTAGAAGGCCTGACTAGACACTGGGAATATAATGAAGAGCACAGGAGACCTGGACCCAGCTCTCATAGAGAATGGCATTACATGAGGTAGACAGTAAGATAATTATGTAAAGAAATATAATATTTTAACTTTCTGAGAAAAATTAGAGTATTTTTTGAGACTGCTAGTAATGGAACTACTTAGTTGAATAGGTTTTTCCTGAAACAATAACAGACTGAGTTAGCATTAAACAAAAAGAGTCTTTAATTATATGCAAGGGGCCAGGGTAGGCAAAGGAGGAATGGTCCAGACATTTCATTGTGGGTCCCATTTGGAAACAGATGGCACGTTCAGAATAATGTAATTCAAAATAATTTAAGGCAAGAACTATTTAGAGAGGTTTGGGTAGATTAAAGAAATCAACAGGGCAATGATGAAGCATACAGAAAGTAGAATCAGCATGAGGCCCTTACCATTTTATTTGTCCTGACATGGCAGGGCAAAGGTATTATCCCAAACTAGTAAATCAGGAACCATGGAGAAGACCCAGAGACAAACTATAACTGATAGAACAGGGTCAGAAAAACTTGCATGGCACAACGGAAAAGAGGCAGGCTTTGTTTATATCCCTATACATCCTGCTAGTGAGTAGGGGTGAGGCCAAGAAGGATAACCAGAAAAGACAAACAGAACATGTGCAAAAGGAGCCAAGAATCCAAGAATAAACTAATAAATTCCATTTGATCTAGGGTTGTGTAAAAGATGGTAAATGCCTACTCTTTGATACTATCAAGAGCTCCAAAAAGTTTAGAAGGAGAAATATGATATGTGTGGTTCAAAGAAGGAATGTATATTAGGTAACTCTTTATTTATAGAGTAAATATGAACATTGAAGAAACTTTAAAGAGGGAATGAGAAGAAAAGGTGCTGTGAAAATTTTGGAAAGCTGAAATTTAAGACTCAAAGATTCTATTTTTCTGAATATTTATTGTTTCTATTAAAGAAAAAATCTGTTAAAATTATTAGTGATGGCTGTTAAAGATGGTAAAGTAAACTTTATTCAGAGGGACTACTGGAATAGATTTAAGGAACCACTGTAATGGAGTTTTGCAGCAGGGAAGAGAATTAGGCTCAACTCTGAATACAACAAGGGAAAGTAGGGATTTATATTCAAGGAGAAGAGTGGGGGTTAGTACTTGGAACATTACTAAGAGGTAGCATTGGAGCACCTGGGTGCCTCAGTTGGTTGAACATCTGACTCTGGATCTCAGCTCAGGTCTTGATCTCAGGGTTGTGGGTTCAAGCCCCACAGTGGGCTCCTCACCGGGCAAGGAGCCTACTAAAAAAAAAAAAAAAAAAGAGGAAGCATCTGTGATAAGAAGGGAATTCTGATTAACAGGACTTTTGCTAAAGGCCAGGCCAGGTGATCGCACATCACCTACAGAATGGTGAAGTTTGAGGAGCCTGATCAGATATCAAGGTCGATCAGATATAAATGATGGGGATTTTAGATAAGCTGATTTTAACCAGATCTCTGCTAAAATAAAACAATGTAGAGATTTTCATGGAAGCTGAAATGCAGAGCCTAGTTGAAAAGAGAATTCAGAGAAGCCTGGCTAGAATTTGGTCAAGGAGAGACTCTTCATCAGTTCTAACCAATGGCTGTTTCCTGTGATCCACAGCAGTACAGGACTTCAAACAGGATTAAACTATGTGCTGGGCTATACTTGCTTCTGAGAGTGGTCAAAGTGGTAAAGTTGACTTAGAGACCTATTATATCTGCATATCAAGGGGAGCAGAGCAACCCAGACAAAGCTTTATTTAGTAACGATAAAGAAAATAGACCAGTTCTTAGGGGGGTGGGTTACAGGAAATCATGAAAGGGATGTGCAAGGAATAACCTCAAAGTATAGTAAAGTCATCTTTCCACCAAGAGGCCCCAGATACCTTGATTTTGTCATCCTGAAGTAGTAATTCATTCTCCAGTCAGAAGATTCACCTCACACAAATATGTCTCCTGCCCATGCTTTATGACTGGTAGCAATTTTATTGACCTCAGTGTCCAGGAATGCAGACCGGAAATAACACTGTCTGCAGGCACTGCACTGTCATATTTATGTTATAAACGGCAAAAGCTTGTTCATGATTCATTATTTGTGGCTGCATCACTACTTTTCTTACTGACATAGAACAGAAAGAAAACAGTGATTGATGAGCAAGAAAGAATATTGAAGGAAAAAGATAAAATGTCATAAGGTCAGTTCATAAGTAACCGAAGAGCTAGCAAAGACTTTTTTGAAACAATCTTTATCATAATAAGACACTGTATTTATTATCTGTGATTTTCTTAAAATTATGGGCATGTTACATAATACTACATATTACATATATCGCATATAATATATTAAGTATAATTTTATATATGTGTGTTTATAAACAAAATGTTTTTGTAAGCACACAGTATCTTGATCTCTCTTATGAGGGAGCATTCCTATTGAAAATGTTTTCATCTTGTAAGTGGGATAATAATACACTAATCCTCTGGTCTTTAAGAAACTATGTTGAATTGAGAAATAAAAAAATGATCTCAAGGTATGACGGAACATGAAATATTCATAAGGAAAAAATAAGTGTATAAAATGTAGAGATGGAACAGGAAACATATAAGGAATGAAATAGGTGTGTGAAATGTAGATGAAAGTGATCCTTTACAGAAAAATTCAAATACCATCACTTTGTAATTTTGATAGGCTATATATAGTGGCAAACACACAATCTAACCCACAAAACATGATCTTCAAAAAGTCTTTTGATTTAAAATTGTAAAAGAACATCCTAAAAGATATAGAAAGAATAATAGAGGAAGATCTGAGAAATTGCAACTCTCTTTCATTGTTTGCTGTCAGAAATCTCAGAAGCGTATGTTTGTTAAGTGCATAAAACTGCTAAGATTTAATATAAGAAGGCTACAACTTCCTCTAGAATAACAATTATATAATAAGTTTCAGATAGTTTTTTATAGTTTGCTAACAATAATGTTTAAATTTGCTTTAAAAAGTGAAGAAACTGAACAAGGTCATTCATACAGAGTATATGAAACCCTTCGAAAATAAGCAAATGACCCAGGAGTCACTCCTATGATATCCATCGTTTAGTGAATATTGTAACAAAATATTTACAAGAAAGACCAACAAAACTAGTTTCAAGGCTCAAACCGAAACTAGTTCAAATTTAATTTGAGGATAGGAGTAGAGAGGAAGGAGATTTCTTGGCCTACGTTATTTATAGAGTGTGATCATGCTGTATGCACCCTGTGCTTTCTTGTTTGTTTTTTTTAGGAAACACATGGAAATGAGTCCGGAAAGTCAGTTTGGTGGCCTGATCTTATTAACTGCTGTTACTGGCTTCAGGAACAAGCCCATCTCCACCATCTCAAATGTTTCATTTGCTTTGCAGAACATTCTAAACATAAAGGAAAAGGTTATAAGTTTTGGTATGCTGAGGCTCTTAGCAATTGCAGAGCATCTTCCTCCAGAAATTGCATTATGCTCTTTAACATTCCACCTGCAATGTTACAGAAATCATATATCCTGTAAGCCCCAGTTACCCAGGTGTCCTCCCAACTCCTGCTAATAAAAGAGTCTTGCCAACATGATAATGATGTCTCATGATGCTGCAGCATGGCTTGTCTCTACCCAGCAGCTCTAGGCCTGCAGAGAAACGGGTTTTCTCAGGCTTAATTAGGCCAACATTTGGCAAAAAACACCTCAATATGTAGAAACTTCTTTTCCAGAAATGGGCCATCAAATTCTCACTTCTTATACTTTCTGGAATAATCCATCAGAATAAAGTCCCAACGAGGCTTCTTATCCGTTAAGCTTCCATTTTTATCCAGAGTTTTCAAAAATCACCTTGAGAATTTGAAGAAAAGAGCCAGATTTCTTGCATTTCTGAATGAAAAAAAATGTATTCTTCGGCTTTGGTAAATGAGGCAGTGATATTGCAAATAGGTTCATCATAGAGCTGGCAAGAATTATAACCCAACATGTAGTTGTAGTCCAAGCCTGGCACTTCCTCCAGCATCTCCTCTTTGTCTTTCCTATTCAGTGAATAAACCAAAACATAAAAGTCTATATACATTTTCATATTACTCAGGATTCTCCAGATAAACAGAAAACAGAACCAGTAGAATGTGCATGTATAGAAAGATACCTACTATAAGGAATTGACTCACTCAATTATGGAAGTTGGCAAGTTCAAAATTGGCAATATATGTTAACAAGCTTGAGACCCAGAAGAGCCAATGGTACAGTTCCAATTCAAAGATCGGTAACCTGCAAACCCAGGCTGCTGAGAATGCAGATGAAGTCTTAAGGCAATTCTTTCTTGCTCAGAGAAGTCAGTCTTTTCATTCTATTCGGGTCTTCAACTGATTAGATGAGACTCTCCCACAAATGGAGAGTAAATTGTTTGACCCAAAGTACATCAATTTAAACATCAATCTCCTAAAAACACTCTGTAAATTGACATACAAAATTAAACATCAAGGGACACCTGACTGGCTCATTCACTTAAGCTTCTGACTTCAGCTCAGGTCATGATCTCAGGGTCCTGGGATTGAGCCCCATGTTATGGGGGGCGGGGGGGGGGGCTCTTCTCAGTAGGGAGTCTGCTTCTCCCTCTGCCTCTGTCCCCACTAAGGCTCACCCTCTCTCTCAATCATTCTCTCTCTCAAATAAAATCTTGATTTAAAAAAAACAAACAAAATTAAACATCATGACTTTACTGCATATCAAAATAACACTCATACCCTTTTCTTTAAATTGTTTTTAATCTCTAAATAAAGACAATAGCATGGTCGAAATGCTAATTTTCCATTGACTTCAATCATAGGGCATGGTAATACTAAAATATGACCTGATATAATGCAACTATCATGTCTATGATTAAAAAATGGAAACTAACCCTTTCCCCAGAACAGAATGCAAAGTTTTTGGTTGATGTATGCTCTTCTTGATATCCTTTAACTTAAATACTATGATTTAGAGTTAAAAATACTTAGATATTGTAATATAAAGCCAATATAACCTACTGTGTATGATAAAGAGATAAAAAGAGGGAAGAAACAAAGATTTATAGATATAGATAAACATTTATCTATTTAGAATCTATACATATTCATAAAAATTAGGAAATACTCATGACAGTTATAGTCCTAATCTGTGTAACTAGTTATGTGATAATAGCTGGTATTCATAACTACCTTCTTTCACTAATCATTCTATATTCCCTTTGCATTTAAGAGGCACCTAAGCTGGTTGTGGCTCTTTACCTGGAAGGGTGACCCAAATCTTTATTCCTGAAGTGTCTGAGCCATTAATAGTCCTTTTTGAATTAGATTATAATTTTCCATTGACTTCAATCCCAAGGCATGATAATACTAAAACATGACTTAAAAGATCTCTTGTATTCCAGATACAGTCTCCCTTATATCTATTAATACAACAACAGTCCAATTTCCCCTTGGTAGTCAGGATTAATCACCCCAACCACCATGGTAACTCCCTTGTCTTCATTCAAAGACATGAAGAGTCCAAAGTGGCCAGACAGCAGTCTTAACTTTCAGTTCAGTAAATCATTGACATATTCAGTAAACCATTGATTAAACTATTTCTTCCTTTGGAACTAATATCTCTAGGCCAACAGAACATAGTTTATGGAAATAGGAAGGAAAAGTTTTGCTAGTGAGTCACTAGGGGTAATAGTGAGTGATGCCACTCCCATTTCTACCCGTTCGTTTCTGGACCCATGAATTCTGGCTTTGGGAGAAACAATACTCTTGTTCAATGCTCATTCAAAGCATATACATCCTTCTGGGGAACCTTGTCCCAACCTTGCAAGATATTACCAACTAGTTGATGCCATGATAGTCTTCAAAAGGCCATTCTACTCTTATTTCAAACTAGCTCAGGATTGTGGGGAACATGATAAGACTAATTAATTCTATAAACATATGTACCCATTGCTGCTATTCTTCTGGTGTGAAGAGTTTCATGGTCAGAAGCAATACAGTGTGGAACACTGTGATGGTAACCAGGACATTTTCTATGTCCATAAATGGTATTGTTACAGGCATTGAATATAGGAGACAAATCCATATCCATAGTAACTGTTTATTCCAATAAGAACAAAACTCTGCCCTTCAGGGGTCTACAGTAATTAGTCTGTCACTGAGTAGCTGGATGATCATTCTGGAGAAAGGCCTCATATGGAGAATTATTGTTGGTTTCTGCTGTTGGCAAACTGGACACAACAGTGGCCATAGTCAGGTTGGCCTTGGTAAGTAGAAGGCCATGTTATTAAACCAAGATATAACTTCCTTTCCTGCTACTACAGCCATCATGAGCTCACTGGGTGACACAAGGGTGGCTGCTGTAGTAAGAACAGCCATCGTGGAAGCACAGGTCAAGGAGTCTAATAGAAATTCAACTGTATGAATGGAAACTTCTGTATCTATGTAGAAAATGATACCCTCCTATTTCTATTGTGCTGTGTCCCAGTGAAGTAAAACTCCGAGTAATGCAGAACTCTGATTACAATAAAAAAAGTGGAAGCTGGGAAAAGAAAGTGGGATATACAGAATAGGTCATTCTATCTACTTGATTATTGAAATCCTTCTCTGCTGAGGCCATACTGTGGTGAACATTCACATGAGAAACAAATACCTTCATTTTTTTAAAAGATTTTATTTATTTATTCATGAGAGACACAGAGAGAGGCAGAGCTATAGGCAGAGGGAGAAGCTGGCTCCCTGTGGGAGCTTGATGCGAAACTCAGTCCCAGGACCCCAGGGTCAGGACCTGAGCCAAAGGCAGATGATCAATCCACTGAGCCACCCAGGTATCCCTCTTTGTGTGTGTGTGTGTGTGTGTGTGTGTGTGTGTGTGTGTTTACCATTCAAAGAGATCTATTCACATACTTCTTCCCCAAATTTCCTTGCTGCCAGTTTTTCAATAATGTTTCTTTCACTTCTCTGACCATCCAGCCAAACCACTGGAGATAACCTATGAGTTGGTATATAATCACATATTTGGCCACTTCTCCTTCCAAGCAAAGTGAACCATCAGGTACACTGCTTGACACTCTGCCATTTGGGAGGATTTCCCATCATCACTGTCCTTCAAGGTTGTCCCATCCAGGGACTGTAGTACTGCAATGGTTGACTTTCAAGTATTTCCGGCACATTGTGCAAAATCATCTATAAACCAGGCCTAAGTCTTCTTCTCCTATATCAATTGATTGTAGGGATTCCCCCATAAGGTAGTAAATGCAGTCTAGGAGAGAATATAGTATGGCAGGAGTGGGGACCATGGATATTTGGGCCACTTTCCCATGCAAGTTACTTGTGCCTTCAGTGCGTTGATTGGCACTTGACCCTGTATATATCATTTCCATTTGATAATACAATTGTAATGTACATACCCAACTTCATGGCTTGCTGAATCAGATAACATGATAGACAGCTTAGGTTGCATGATAACTTGGTTTCTCTTAGTTAAGCACTTAATGTCTACTAAGGTCCAGTAGCGGAATAAGGCTATTTCTAATAAGGGGAACTGTTATCCACAAAGGATGATGAGGCTTTAGTCTGCAATCTGAAGAGCCTGTAGTAAGATTTATCTATAGGAGCCTGCCAAAGACTCCAGACGGTATCACTATCTACCTCTAATACTTGATGCACCATTGGGTCTGTGGGGCTATACGGCCCAGTGGAAGAGAGGCTTATCAGCAGTCTGGACCTGTTCCAGAGCCTTCTTTTATTCTGGGCCCCATTCAAAATTAGCAGCTTTTTGGGTCACTCAGTAAATGGGCAGGAGTAACATACCCAAATGAGAAATACGTTTCCTCCAAAATCCAAAGAGGCCCACTCAGAGCTGTGCTTCTTCTGGTTGTAGGAAGGGCCAGATACAACAAATTTTTCACTTGAGAAGGCATATCTCAACATGGCCTCAAACATGGACCCCTAGAGATTTCACTGAGTTAGAGACTTCTGAGTTTTTAAGATTTATTCCCCACCCTCTCATACCCAACTATATTACCAATAAGTCTAGAATATTTTCTACTTCTTGATCACTGGGTCTAGTCATCATGATTTTATAATGTAATGGACCAGTGAGATATCTTGTAGAAAGGAAAGTGATCAAAATCCGTGTGAACTAAATTATGATATAGATCTGGAGACCTGAGAGCTGATATATCCCTGAGGTGTGAGAATGAGGGTGTATTGATGGCCTTGCCATCTGAAAGTAAACTGTTATGGCTTTAGTAGCAGATATTGAGAAAAAAAGCATTTGATCAATCAATAGCTGCATACCAGATACCGGGGATTGTGTTAATTGTTCAAGCAGTGAAACCACATCTGGTACAGAGCTGCAACTGGAGTCACCACCTGGTTAAGCTTACTATAAGCCATTATCATTCTCCAAGATCCATCTATCCTCTGCACAGGTCAAATAAGGGAGTTGAGTGGGGATGTGATGGGGATTGCAACCCCTTTATTTTTGAGGTCCTCAATGGGGCACTAATCTCTGCAATCTCTCCAGGAATGTGGTATTTTTACTACATTCCTATGTTGAAGTAGTTTTTGTGGCTTCCATCTGACCTTTCCCACTATAATAACCCTCAGTCCCCAGGTCAGGGAATCAATGTGAAGATTCTGCAAGCTGCTGAGTATATCTGTTTCAATTATGTATGCATTTTGGAATTGGAGAAATGACCATGAGATGGATTTAGGGTTCCACTGGGCCCACTGTCAGATGGACTCAAACTAAAACCCCACTGATCCCCTGATCTCCATAAACTTCTACTTTGAGTGGTGAACCACAGTGACCTTTTTGGGTCTTCTAAAATTAGTATCATTTGTTCCAGACCCAGTGTCCAGTAGTCCCTGAAAGGTCTGATTATTTCCTTCTCCATAATACAGCTACCTGGTGTAATAATTAATTTTATGTTTCAGTTTGACTGAGGTTAGGGATGCCGAGATAGCTGGTAAAACCTTGTTCTGAATGTGTTTCTTTGGAGAGTGTTTCTGGGAAAGATTAGCATTTGAACTGATGAACAGAGTAAAGCAAATCACCCTCTTCAATGTAGGTGAGTATCATCCAAGTTGTTGGGGGCTGAATAGACCAAAAAGGTAAAGGGAAGGCAAATTTATTCTTTGTTTGATCTAGGACAACCATCTTGCTCTTGCTCTTGGACATTGGCTCTTCTATTTCTTGGTCCTTTGGACTGGAACCAGAATTTACATGATAATCCCACCCCCCTTCCTTACCCTATACCTCCACACACACCTTCATGTTCAGGTCTTTGGACTTGTACTGGGACTTATACCATCACCTCTTCTGGTTCTCAGGCCTTTGAATTAAGACTGAATTACACTATCAGCTTTCCTGAATCTGCAAGCTTTCAGATGACAGAGCCTACATACATAGCCTATAGGCTCTGTTTCTCTGGAAAATCCAGATTAATATACTTGGTGAAAGATCATAGTGTCCTTTGGAGAAGGCTGGAGAAAACTTAATAGTGTAGATTTTTGGTAGTTTATTAAAGTCTTTATTTTAAAAGGCTCTGGCTTCCCCTTCATTCAAAAGGATCTGGTTCTGAAAGCTGGCTCGAGTGTAAAATTGACTGAAAGGCTATGACTGTGTTTCATAATTCAGTTTAGACTTTTGTTTACTTGACCTAGAACTTCTCTGCTGATATAGATCAAATAAGAATTTATTAGATTTCCTATCTATCTCACTTTTAAAAACACCAACATTAACTAATCAACTCCATAAGTCTGTACAAGTCAGGCTACTCTGAGTGCTGCTTGACTTGCTGTCTTCTATGGTAGCCATGCTCACTCTGCCCATAGTGTTTGAATGTCACCTCTTGACCCCTGCCATCCTGGGATCCAGTAATTCCCATTCTCAACTTGGTAGGTACAACTCCCACTTTAAGTCTTTATCTATGCAGAAGAGTGATCCAGGAACTCTTGAAAGATTCTGCGGCTCTGCTCACAAATGTACTTCTCAAAGTCATGGTCAAAGGTGTATCTTCTAGATCCTCCCTTTCATGGTGCAGATGGAGTTCTTAAATGACAAATCCACATCAATATTACAGTTTCTCTAAATCTTTGAAGCTTTTCCTCTACATTAAGTCAAGGCAGCTTTGGCATTGTGAACTCACTTACTATGGGTCACTTCTTAGACTATATTTCAGTCAACCAACCAACCAACCAACCAATGAACTAATCAAACTATTAGATCCCTTTCTAACTCTCTAAA
This sequence comes from Canis lupus dingo, assembly GCF_003254725.2. Classification (NCBI taxonomy): domain Eukaryota; kingdom Metazoa; phylum Chordata; class Mammalia; order Carnivora; family Canidae; genus Canis; species Canis lupus. Next base: position 17,296,102 of record NC_064246.1, on the reverse strand, counting down.
CTAACATTAAATGCAGACTCTTAGTTTGCCCGTAGCCATAAATCTGACCTGATCCAATTTTATGTTTCTTCTACCATTATGGCACACACTTAATAACCATTCTCACATCTTCCTTGGATTTCTGTCTCTATAAATTAGAAAGCTCCAGTAGTTCTTTTGGATTTCAGTGCACTAGTCAGGTGTCAGACTTTGTACCTCATCTTTAGGGGTATGCTGGAACTTGAGTCTAGTCATAGGTCTAGAATCAAAGAAGGGAGGTAGAGGTGGAATCTGAGGAGAATCAGTAGTGTCTTATAAGGCAACTGCCTTAAGAGAAGTCATTACAATTTCCTGAGGCAAAGAAAGGTTTATTTCCTCAGATGGTGGTGGAGAGGCAGCTTCTACTGGAGAAGACTCATCAGATTTTAGGGTTTTAGTATCCCCATTTTCATCAGTGTCTTTGCATACAGCCCCTTTCCAAATTTTGGGTCTCCCATTACTTTCTAGTGAATACACTCACTTGAATAGTAGACAGATACCCTATGAGACCGGGAATTCAATAACCATTGTTAGTCAGCTACTAACCAGATGAAATTCTTGTGTTGTTTTTTAGCAACGTAGCTCTGCAGCTATAAGAGAAAAGAGCTGGGAATTTGAATCCCTAAGCTCATTTTTTCTTTCTCCACTTTGTCTAGCAACATTAAAACTAAAACACCAATCTCATTAAGCTCATTAGCTTGACAAAAAATGTTGAAAAGTATCATAAACTTTGTCCCTTAATCTTTCCATCAAGTGTTTGACAAGGAGTATTTATTATTGATACTTTGCATATCTCTATTGCCAGATCACACCAAAGCCTATCAGTGCTCTCTTTAATGCTGGACATAGAATTATTAGTATCTTTAAATCTAATCAGATTAGATAACCACTTGCAGAAATCCCAGAACCAATTCAGAAAATTCATCCCTAAGATTTTGGTCTCTAGAATCACTCTAGGTACCAATATTTGTTTTAAGTCAGAGTTCTCCACATGGAGAAAGAGACAGAGAGAGAGGGAGAGAAAGAGAGAGAGAGAAAGAGAGAGTTTTAGTAAAGATTTGGCTCACACCATTACGGAGGTTGGTGTTCTACAATCTACCGTGTGGGCTACAGGCTGGAGACCCTAGGCAACAGGAGTTCTAGTCTGAAGATTAGAAACACAGGAGAGCTGATGTTGCAGATGAAGTCTGAAGATAATGTGCTGGAGAATTTCCTCTTGCTTAGGAAGTCCATTCTTGGATATGTTCTATCCAAGCCTTCAAATGGCTGAGTTCCACCCACATTATGGAAGGTAAGCACCTTTATTAACTGTTCACCAATTTCAGTGTTAATCTCACATTGACACATGCAATGATCCATCACAATTTCTAAATTTTGAAAGTTGTAGGAAGGGTCTTATTAACTAATGAATATACTGATTTCTGTTGTATTCACAAATCTGGTTCTTTCACTGTCTGATTATTTGGCTGCTGAAATAGTCTTTTTACACTCTTGAGTACAAATATTTTTCTTAGGAATATATATAATAATAAAATTACCCAAAGATTGCTATTGGTAATTATGTAATAGTTTTGTAAGTGGGTGTGATCAAGGGCAATTTAGTGAACTTATCAGTATGCAAATACAGGTACATTAAGACTGATATATTTGTGGAGAGAGCTTCTAACTATAGGGGACGACAGCATTTTCTTTTGCCTCATTCAAGGCACCTCTTTTTCAATTCACTGCTTAAGAGTTGATATTCGTTAGTATTATGTTTATACTGTACATATATCTACTATATGCTGGGTACTGAGTACAAGCTAGGAGTAGAATGGCAAAATAAAAACAAGAACAAAACCTGCCTTGAGGGGAGGGGGCAAGATGGCAGAAGAGTAGGGTCCCTGAGTCACCTGTCCCCACCAAATTACCTAGATAACTTTCAAATCATCCTGAAAACCTACAAATTAGGCCTGAGATTTAAAGAGAGAACAGCTGGAATGCTACAGTGAGAAGAGTTCAGGCTTCTATCAAGGTAGGAAGACAGAAAAAAAAATAAAGAAATAAAAAGTATCCAAGGGGGAGGGGCCCCGCGAGGAGCCGGTCTAAGGCCGGGGCGAGTGCCCCCAGGACAGGAAAGCCCCAGCCCGGAGAAGCAGGAGCTTCACCAATCTTCCCAGACGTAAAGGCGCTTGCAGGGAGTTAGAGCAGGACCCCAGGAGGGCAGGGATGCCCTCAGGCTCCCAGGGGCACTAACAGACACCTGCGCCCCGGGGGACAGCGGCCGAGCTCCCTAAAGGGCTGCAGCGCACACCCTGCGGGCCCGGAAGCAGCTCCGAGGCAGCTCCACAAGGAGGGGGCTGCCCGGCCAGGAGGCGATTCCAGCAGGGTAGGCCCGGGAGCCCAGGGCACCGGAGGACACAGCCCAGGATCCAGAGCTCCCCCCGGGACAGGCAGAGGCCGGGAGGGCACAGGACAGCGAGGGCGCTCCTGCCACTGGGCAACCTGAGCTGTGCAGATCAGCGGCCCCGCCCCCAGAGCATCCAGGCCCCTGCGAACTGGGAGCTGCGGTAGTTACTGCCTGAGTGGACTCTAGGGCTGGAGAGCTGGCCGCCGCCACTGTTGTTCCTCCTGGGGCCTCACAGGATAAACAACCCCCACTGAGCCTCACAGTGGCCTCACAGGATAAACAGGATAAACAACTCCCACTGAGCCGTGCACCAGGCAGGGGGCTGAGCAGCTCCCCCAAGTGCTCACACCTGAGAATCAGCACAGCAGACCCCTCCCCCAGAAGACCAGCTAGATGGACAGGGGAAAAGCAAGCAGCACTGGAAAGTTACAGGGGAAGTCGAGGGATTTACAGTATATAGAATCAGAGGATAGTCCCCCTTGTTTTCTGTTTGCTTCCTGCCCCCCTTTTTTTCTTTTTTTCTTTTCTTCTTCTTTTTTTTTTCTTTTCTTTTCTTCTTTCTATTCTCTCTTTTTCTTCTTTTCCCAGTACAACTTGTTTTTGGCCACTCTGCACTGAGCAAAATGACAAAAGGAAAAATTCACCTCAAAAAAAAAAGAATCAGAAACAATCCTCTCTCCCACAGAGTTACATATTTGTATTACAATTCAATGTCAGGAAGCCAATTCAGAAGCACTATTATAAAGCTACTGATGGGTCTAGAAAAAAAGCATAAAGGATTCAAGAGACTTCATGACTGCAAATTTTAGATCTACTCAGGCTGAAATTAAAATTCAATTAAATGAGATGCAGTCCAAACTAGAGATCCTAATGACGAGGGTTGACGAGGTAGAAGAACGAGTGAGTGACATAGAAGACAAATTGATAGCAAAGAAGGAAACAGAGGAAAAAGAGAAAAACAAAAGATTATGAGGATAGGTTAAGGAAAATGACTGCCTCAGAAGGAAAAATCTATGTTTAATTGGGGTTCCCAAGGGCGCCGAAAGGGACAGAGGTCCAGAATATGCATTTGAACAAATCATAGCTGAGAAGTTCCCTAATTTAGGGAGGGAAACAGACATTCAGATCCAGGAGATAGAGAGATCCCCCCCGCCCCCGCAAAAAAAAATCAAGAAAAACCGCTCAACACCTCAACAATTAATAGTGAAACTTGCAAATTCCAAAGATAAAGAGAAGATCCTTAAAGCACCAAGAGACAAGAAATCTCTAACTTTTATGGGGAGAAATATTAGGTTATCAGCAGATCTCTCCACAGAGACCTGGCAGGCCAGAAAGGGCTGGCAGGATATATGCAGGGTCCTATATGAGAAGAACCTGCAGTCAAGAATACTTTATCCAGCAAGGCTCTCATTCAGAATAGAAGGAGAGATAAAGAGCTTCCAAGATAGGCAGAAACTCAAAGAATATGTGGCCACCAAACCAGATCTGCAAGAAATACTAAGGAGGATTCTATAATAGAAAGAGGAAGTCCAAGGGAACAATCCACAAAAACAGGGACTGAATAGGAATCATGATGACACTAAATTCATATCATTCAATAGTAACTCTGAACGTGAACGGGCTTAATGACCTCATCAAAAGGCGCAGGGTTTCAGACTGGATAAAAAAAGCAGGACTCATCTATTTGCTGTCTACAAGAGACTCATTTTAGACATAAGGACACCTACAGCCTGAAAATAAAAGGTTGGAGACCATTTACCATTCGAATGGTCCTCAAAAGAAAGCAGGGGTAGCCATCCTTATATCAGATAAACTAAAGTTTATCCCGAAGACTGTAGTGAGAGATGAAGAAGGACACTATATCAACTTAAAGGATCTATCCAACAAGAGGACCTAACAGGGGGGAGGGGCAAGACGGCGGAAGAGTAGGGTCCCCAAGTCAACTGTCTCCACCAAATTACCTAGAAAACCTTCAAATTATCCTGAAAATCTATGAATTCGGCCTGAGAATTAAAGAGAGACCAGCTGGAATGCAACAGTGAGAAGAGTTCGCGCTTCTATCAAGGTAGGAAGACGGGGAAAAAGAAATAAAGAAACAAAAGGCCTCCAAGGGGGAGGGGCCCGCGAGGAGCCGGGCTGAGGCCGGGGCGAGTGTCCCCAGGACAGGAGAGCCCCGTCCCGGAGGAGCAGGAGCTGCACCAACCTTCCCGGGCGGAAAGGGGCTCGCAGGGAGTTGGAGCAGGACCCCAGGAGGGCGGGGATGCCCTCGGGCTCCCGGGGACACTAACAGACACCTGCGCCCGGGAGATGCGCCGAGCTCCCTAAGGGCTGCAGCGCGCACGGCGGGACCCGGAGCAGCTGGAGGGGCTCGGGGGCGGCTCCGCGGAGGGGGCTGCGGGCCCCGGGAGCAGCTCGGAGGGGCTCGGGCGGAGGAAGAGGCTCCGTGCAGAGGGGGCTACGCGGTTCCAGGAGCAGCTCGGAGGGGCTCGGGCGGCGGCTCCGCGGAGGGGGCTGCGGGCCCGGGAGCGCGAATCCACCAGCGCAGGCTCCGGAGCACCGGGTGCCGGGACACAGCCCAGGATCCGGCCTCCCCCGGGACAGGCAGAGGCCGGGAGGGCCCAGGACAGCGAGGACGCTCCTGCCCCGAGCTGAGCAGATCAGCGCCCCCCCCCTCCCCCCCCCCCCCCCCGGAGCCTCCAGGCCCTGCAGACGGAGAGCTCCGGAGCTACTGCGGGGTCTGAATCCAGGTTTCCAGAGCGGACCCACCACTGGGGCTGTTCCTCCTGGGGCCTCACGGGGTAAACAACCCCCACTGAGCCCTGCACCAGGCAGGGGCACAGCAGCCTCCCCAAGTGCTAACACCTGAAAATCAGCACAACAGGCCCCTCCCCCAGAAAACCAGCTAGACGACCAGTTCCAGGGGAAGCCAAGGGACTTAAAGTACACAGAATCAGAAGATACTCCCCGGTGGTTCTCTTTTTCTTTTTTTTTTTTTTTTTGTTGTTGTTGTTGTTTTGTTTTGCTTTTTGATTTGTTTCCTTCCCCCACACCTTTTTTTCCCTTTCTTTTTCTTTCTCTTTTTCTTCTTTTTTTTTCTTCCTTTTTTTCCCCTCTTTCTCTTTTCTTTCCTTCTTTCTCTCCTCTCTTTTTCTCCTTTTCCCAATACAACTTGCTTTTGGCCACTCTGCACTGAGCAAAATGACTAGAAGGAAAACCTCACCTCAAAAGAAAGAATCAGAAACAGTCCTCTCTCCCACAGAGTTACAAAATCTGGATTACAATTCAATGTCAGAAAGCCAATTCAGAAGCACTATCATACAGCTACTGGTGGCTCTAGAAAAAAGCATAAAGGACTCAAGAGACTTCATGACTGCAGAATTTAGAGCTAATCAGGCAGAAATTAAAAATCAATTGAATGAGATGCAATCCAAACTAGAAGTCCTAACGACAAGGGTTAACAAGGTGGAAGAACGAGTGAGTGACATAGAAGACAAGTTGATAGCAAAGAGGGAAACTGAGGAAAAAAGAGACAAACAATTAAAAGACCATGAAGATAGATTAAGGGAAAAAACGACAGCCTGAAGAAGAAAAACCTACGTTTAATTGGTGTTCCCGAGAGTGCCGAAAGGGACAGAGGGCCAGAATATGTATTTGAACAAATTCTAGCTGAAAACTTTCCTAATCTGGGAAGGGAAACAGGCATTCAGATCCAGGAAATAGAGAGATCCCCCCCTAAAATCAATAAAAACCGTTGAACACCTCGACATTTAATAGTGAAGCTTGCAAAATCCAAAGATAAGGAGAAGATCCTTAAAGCAGCAAGAGACAAGAAATCCCTGACTTTTATGGGGAGGAATATTAGGGTAACAGCAGACCTCTCCACAGAGACTTGGCAGGCCAGAAAGGGCTGACAGGATATATTCAGGGTCCTAAATGAGAAGAATATGCAAACAAGAATATTTATCCAGCAAGGCTCTCATTCAAAATGGAAGGAGAGATAAAGAGCTTCCAAGACAGCCAGGAACTGAAAGAATATGTGACCTCCAAACCAGCTCTGCAAGAAATTTTAAGGGGGACTCTTAAAATTCCCCTTTAAGAAGAAGTTCAGTGGAACAATCCACAAAAACAAGGACTGAATAGATATCATGGTGACACTAAACTCATATCTCTCAATAGTAACTCTGAACGCGAACGGGCTTAATGACCCCATCAAAAGGCGCAGGGTTTCAGACTGGATAAAAAAGCAGGACGCATCTATTTGCTGTCTACAAGAGACTCATTTTAGACATAAGGACACCTACAGCCTGAAAATAAAAGGTTGGAGAACCATTTACCATTCGAATGGTCCTCAAAAGAAAGCAGGGGTAGCCATCCTTATATCAGATAAACTAAAATTTACCCCAAAGACTGTAGTGAGAGATGAAGAGGGACACTATATCATACTTCAAGGATCTATCCAACAAGAGGACTTAACAATCCTCAATATACATGCCCCGAATGTGGGAGCTGCCAAATATATAAATCAATTATTAACCAAAGTGAAGAAATACTTAGATAATAATACACTTACACTTGGTGACTTCAATCTAGCTCTTTCTATACTCGATAGGTCTTCTAAGCACAACATCTCCAAAGAAACGAGAGCTTTAAATGATACACTGGACCAGATGGATTTCATAGATATCTACAGAACTTTACATCCAAACTCAACTGAATACACATTCTTCTCAAGTGCACATGGAACTTTCTCCAGAATAGACCACATACTGGGTCACAAATCGGGTCTGAACCGATACCAAAAGATTGGGATCATCCCCTGCATATTCTCAGACCATAATGCCTTGAAATTAGAACTAAATCACAACAAGAAGTTTGGAAGGACCTCAAACACGTGGAGGTTAAGGACCATTCTGCTAAAAGATGAAAGGGTCAACCAGGAAATTAAGGAAGAATTAAAAAGATTCATGGAAACTAATGAGAATGAAGATACAACCGTTCAAAATCTTTGGGATGCAGCAAAAGCAGTCCTAAGGGGGAAATACATCGCAATACAAGCATCCATTCAAAAACTGGAAAGAACTCAAATACAAAAGCTAACCTTACACATAAAGAAGCTAGAGAAAAAACAGCAAATAGATCCTACACCCAGGAGAAGAAGAGAGTTAATAAAGATTCGAGCAGAACTCAACGAAATCGAGACCAGAAGAACTGTGGAACAGATCAACAGAACCAGGAGTTGGTTCTTTGAAAGAATTAATAAGATAGATAAACCATTAGCCAGCCTTATTAAAAAGAAGAGAGAGAAGACTCAAATTAATAAAATCATGAATGAGAAAGGAGAGATCACTACCAACACCAAGGAAATACAAACGATTTTAAAAACATATTATGAACAGCTATACGCCAGTAAATTAGGCAATCTAGAAGAAATGGACGCATTCCTGGAAAGCCACAAACTATCAAAACTGGAACAGGAAGAAATAGAAAACCTGAACAGGCCAATAACCAGGGAGGAAATTGAAGCAGTCATCAACAACCTCCCAAGACACAAGAGTCCAGGGCCAGAAGGCTTCCCAGGGGAATTTTATCAAACGTTTAAAGAAGAAACCATACCTATTCTCCTAAAGCTGTTTGGAAAGATAGAAAGAGATGGAGTACTTCCAAATTCGTTCTATGAGGCCAGCATCACCTTAATTCCAAAACCAGACAAATACCCCACCAAAAAGGAGAATTACAGACCAATATCCCTGATGAACATGGATGCAAAAATTCTCAACAAGATACTGGCCAATAGGATCCGACAGTACATTAAGAAAATTATTCACCACGACCAAGTAGGATTTATCCCTGGGACACAAGGCTGGTTCAACACCCATAAAACAATCAATGTGATTCATCATATCAGCAAGAGAAAAACCAAGAACCATATGATCCTCTCATTAGATGCAGATAAAGCATTTGACAAAATACAGCATCTATTTCTGATCAAAACTCTTCAGAGTGTAGGGATAGAGGGAACATTCCTCAACTTCTTAAAAGCCATCTACGAAAAGCCCACAGCAAATATCATTCTCAGTGGGGAAGCACTGGGAGCCTTTCCCCTAAGATCAGGAACAAGACAGGGATGTCCACTCTCACCACTGCTATTCAACATAGTACTGGAAGTCCTAGCCTCAGCAATCAGACAACAAAAAGACATTAAAGGCATTCAAATTGGCAAAGAAGAAGTCAAACTCTCCCTCTTCGCTGATGACATGATACTCTACTTAGAAAACCCAAAAGTCTCCACCCCAAGATTGCTAGAACTCATACAGCATTTGTTAGCGTGGCAGGATACAAAATCAATGCCCAGTAATCAGTGGCATTTCTATACACTAACAATGAGACTGAAGAAAGAGAAATTAAGGAGTCAATCCCATTTACAATTGTACCCAAAAGCATAAGATACCTAGGAATAAACCTAACCAAAGAGGTAAAGGATCTATACCCTCAAAACTATAGAATACTTCTGAAAGAAATTGAGGAAGACACAAAGAGATGGAAAAATATTCCATGCTCATGGATTGGCAGAATTAATATTGTGAAAATGTCAATGTTACCGAGGGCAATATACACGTTTAATGCAATCCCTATCAAAATACCATGGACTTTCTTCAGAGAGCTAGAACAAAATATTTTAAGATTTGTGTGGAATCAGAAAAGACCCCGAATAGCCAGGGGAATTTTAAAAAAGAAAACCATATCTGGGGGCATCACAAGGCCAGATTTCAGGTTGTACTACAAAGCTGTGGTCATCAAGACAGTGTGGTACTGGCACAAAAACAGACACATAGATCAATGGAACAGAATAGAGAACCCAGAAGTGGACCCTGAACTTTATGGTCAACTAATATTCGATAAAGGAGGAAAGACTATCCATTGGAAGAAAGACAGTCTCTTCAATAAATGGTGCTGGGAAAATTGGACATCCACATGCAGAAGAATGAAACTAGACCACTCTCTTTCACCATACACAGAGATAAACTCAAAATGGATGAAAGATCTAAATGTGAGACAAGATTCCATCAAAATCCTAGACGAGAACTCAGGCAACACCCTTTTTGAACTCGGCCACAGTAACTTCTTGCAAGATACATCCACGAAAGCAAAAGAAACAAAAGCAAAAATGAACTATTGGGACTTCATCAAGATAAGAAGCTTTTGCACAGAAAAAAAAAAAAAAGTCAACAAAACTCAAAGACAACCTACAGAATGGGAGAAGATATTTGCAAATGACCTATCAGATAAAGGGCTAGTTTCCAAGATCTATAAAGAACTTATTAAACTCAACACCAAAGAAACAACCAATCCAATCATGAAATGGGCAAAAGACATGAAGAGAAATCTCACAGAGGAAGACATAGACATGGCCAACATGCATATGATAAAATGCTCTGCATCACTTGCCATCAGGGAAATACAAATCAAAACCACAATGAGATACCACCTCACACCAGTGAGAATGGGGCAAATTAACAAGGCAGGAAACAACAAATGCTGGAGAGGATGTGAAGAAAGGGGAACCTTCTTGCACTGTTGGTGGGAATGTGAACTAGTACAGCCACTCTGGAAAACTGAGTGGAGGTTCCTCAAAGAGTTAAAAATAGATCTGCCCTACGACCTAGCAATTGCACTGCTGGGGATTTACCTCAAAGATACAGATGCACCACGATGTTTATAGCAGCAATGTCCACAATAGCCAAACTGTGGATGGAGCCTCAGTGTCCATTGAAAGATGAATGGATAAAGAAGATGTGGTCTATGTATACAATGGAATATTACTCAGCCATTAGAAACGACAAATACCTAACATTTGCTTCGACGTGGATGGAACTGGAGGGTATTATGCTAAGTGAAATAAGTCAATCAGAGAAGGACAAACATTATATGGTCTCATTCATTTGGGGAATGTAAAAAATAGTGAAAGGGAATAAAGGCTAAAGGAGGAAAAATGAGTGGGAAATAGCAGAAAGGGAGACAGAACATGAGAGACTCTTAACTCTGGGAAATGAACAAGGGGTAGTGGAAGGGAGGTGGGCGGGGGTTGGGGGTGACTGGGTGATGGGCACTGAGCGGGGCACTTGATGGGATGAGCACTGGGTGTTATGCTATATGTTGTCAAATTGAACTCCAATAAAAAAAAAAAAACTGCCTTGATAGAGCTTTTACAATAGAAAGCGATATAGGAATAAATCAAATATTTGAACAAAGAAATTATAGCTGGTTCTATAAAAGTTCTTCTGTAAAGATATGATGCTTTAAGAAAATGTGAGAATTGTGCCTGGGGGGGAGAAATTGGGGGAAAAACACTGAAGATATACTGCATAAGCTAAGACATAAATGTAGTATAGTGTTTACTTAACAAATGTTCAGAATTTCCCAACATGTGGAATGTTCCTGCATCATTAGGATGCACTGCAATTTATTTTTAATACTAGAATTATTATTATTATTATTATTACTACTACTTTTGCTGCTGCTGCTATTCCTGTGTTGTTTCTACTGGCCACTATTACTACTACTAGCTAAATACTTATGATCTCTAATCTATATCTCTACCCCATCTCTCCATCCTGAGCCATTGGTCAGCATTTCCAACTTCTTATTTAGTGCACATTTCTACCTGTAGAAAAGAGCCCAGCAAAGTCAGGCCTATCATAGGCCTCTATAGCAAATTGTTACAGAAGCCCATGGGAGGTGATCTGAGGGATTCTAGAGATGATGTATAGGTCCACTGTGCCTTTTTATATGATACCTATCCAATCATGTTCATGGCAGGGGTACTAAATATTCTGCAAGTGTTTCCAATCCAGTGTGCTCCAAGTCAATACTCACTGGGTTTGCTTTTATTACTGTATAGATGTGTCTCCTGGGTAATACGTATGGATTTTGGAATCAAAGCCCCTTGATAGCTTCAATCTTGGGTGAGTTAATTAACCTCTCTGAGCCACACAGTTTCTTTGTTTTATAAAATGGGCATTATAATATCTGCTTCAAGGGAATGGTTTAAAAAGCAAAGTAGGCAGTTCATAAATGCCACTTAGCACACCACCTTACTCAAAGTAGGCACATCATAAAAGTTAGTTCCTTTACTTACCCCATTTTTTGATTGCTGGAACCAGTCACACTAACCTTTTGAAGAAGACATCAAACCTCATCTCTGTGGTCACTTCAAATATATTCCCCAAAGTGCCTTATAAATATTTTAATATTGTTTATATTATGCTATTATCACCTAATTTCCAGTCTTCGTCCAACTGTTCAGGAATTTTCTCAAGGACAGATATTTTATAAGGCAAGTCTTGTTACCTCACTAACTAGTCTCCTATTTGTCACTTAGTAAATGCTTATTATTTGTTAAAGTGGACGAACCTTCTTTCACTCATATCCTTTGCTTGACTAAAGTCTAGAACTTAACATATTTAACCTCTGATACCCATTTTTTAACTTACCTTCCAATCTTTTAATTAATTTCAACAATTTCTGGGCTCCTTTTTTTCCTTCCAAAATTTACTTAAAATTGTGTGTTACTACATTCTCCTTCTTCTAACAAGTGCTATACCTGTGGTAGCCACTCTCCAAAATGGTTCCCAATGATCCTCAGGCCTGAAACTTAAGCTCTACAGTATTTTCCTGCCACATTGAATCTGGGCTGGCTCTTTGACATGGACTGTTTTGGGAGTATGCTGTGTAACACTGGCATCTTGGTTTGAAGAAGTCTATAGCTTCCCCTTGACCTGTTGAAACACACCTTCTTGAAACTGTATCATCATTCTGTCCAAGGAAGTCCAAGCAGTCATGTGGAAAGAGATCTATGAAGGTAAACTAAGTCTCAGCTGACCTCTCAAGGACAGACCACCACCAGCTGCTCAATTATATGAGAAGATTCTTCTGTACCTTCCAGCCTTCCCAGCACCCTGAATGATACCATGGTAACCTGGAGATTCTCCTACAGAATTGTGAGAAGAAACTATTTTATTAGGTCACTAAGTTTTGGGGTGGCTTGTTATACAGCAATAGATGATTAAAATAGTAAACAATGCAGTGATAATAATAGTCTTCCATAAATCTTTCAAAATCAGAATGACATACCCATCTGAGGTTTCAATTCTTTTTACTGCTATTAGGTGTCAATTTAATGTCTGCTTAATCTTCAAATATATCAATAAACTCACCATCTGTTAAAATGGTTGAATCAAATCTATCAAGAACACTAATTCTTATTTGCAAAAATCTCTTTCTCTACTTATTTATAATTACTTCTATCTTTATCATTGTCATAAGCCCTTCTACCTCTCTTCACTAACCACATTATATCTCCTCTATCTCATGACTTAGCAGATCCTCTCTACCTCTGGTTTTTAACCTCAGAATATACTCCAGTGTACACCTTGAACAGAATGCAATTCTCTTGGAGTGGCCTATTGTGTGCTGAATAGAATAGGACTATTATCTTTTAAGTAGAGATATTAAGTGCATTTGTATGACACTTTATGCTTTTCAAAATGTCCCTGCATATTAAATCATATGATTATAAAGTCAATTACTCTCTAAAGAATGTTGTGCAGTACTTCATACCCTTGAAATAAAAGATAAACCAACTGAGACCAAGAAAAGTTAAGAAACAGTATCATACTATCATCAGAAATTTCTAAGACTCAGGCTAGAGCTTTGTTTTGTTTTGAGATGTTTTGACTTTTGTCCATCTCCATTCCGTCAAGTGTAATATAAAGACATAATGGTGAAGAGTAACTCTTCTTCAGCTGTACCCTCATCAATAAATGATGATAGTTTATGTAAGTGACAGATAAAAAATTGACTAAAGTCCTTACACTTTACAAGATTTGGTCAGCCTTGCTGAAGGTAAAACTAATATATGCATATCCCAGAAACTTTGATCATCTTTCTCCTCAGGTAGCAGAGCATTTGACTAAAAACAGGAATCAGCACATGTTCAAAATAAATTCTTTCTCATGTTGAAAAGTCACTCAACTTGTTTTTTGAGATTACCCTCTGAGGGTTCCAATTCAATAAATAGAATAGGATGTTCAAGGTACATTCTTTTTCTGCCTTCACTAGATTGTTTGTAATGATAACATGCTTCAAGGAAATGAAATATTTGCATATTAATCATAATTACTAGAGAGGCAAAAAAAAAAAAGCCATCTTCTACGTTCATACCTAAATATCTCTTGGACATATATATAAAATTTGAAATTAAAAAAAACTGAGCAAGAAATAGTGATATGTGTGAATATAAGTATAAATTCACATGCACATGGGTGGATCTGTATGCGTGTATGTAAGTAGGTTCAATCCAAGATAGCAATGTATATATTCAGATATATAAATTTTTGAAAACTTGTCAAGAGAAATATGAAAACTATTTTTTTTCTCCTGTAAACACATATGTACAAAGCTATCTTGGACCATTATTCTATATACCTGGGTATCTGTCTTTACATTGGGAGAACTGAGGTGTGTGTGTGTGTGTGTGTGTGATGACCATTTTTTTCCCACAAACTAGATTTATTTTTAAAATAAATCTACTTTCTTCCCCTTTAGTATGAAAGTTCATTTTTACAATGAACACATGTTCAGATAAACAAAGAGAAGAACTCCCATGTATATTCATATATTTTCTTTAATTGAATGTGCAGCCAGTTTCATGTATGAGTATTTGATTAAGGCCAAGAAATCACCACTTTCAGTATTCCTAATGATTCTAAGCCAACTCCCAATTGTACTGTCATTCATTTAAGCTCTCCTCAATTTTTAATCAATTTCCTTAAAAAAATAAATCTAGGGAGCCTGGGTGGCGTAGTTGGTTAAGTGTCAGATTCTTGGTTTCAGCTCAGATCATGATCTCACAGGGATTGAGCCTTACATCAGAGTCAGCTTCAGATTCTTTCTCTCTCTCCCTTCCTCTCTGCTCCTGTCTTTGCATGCTCTCAGTCTCTCTCTCTAGTAAATTAATAAATCAATAAATCAATAAAATCTTTTTAAAAATCAAGATTTAACACAATATCCAAATAATATTCCATTATTATGAAAAACAATCTGCGGTGCAGTTTTGTGTCCTTGTCAAACTGAATTTATATACTATGGGGAAATGTGTGCTATTTAGTTAATATATAGTGCCCTCATACATTTAAGAAAAATTTTGTGATATTAGAATTCATATGTGGATATGGAGATTGCACAAATTCAGGGTCTTTTTCTAATGATTTTGGGGGCCCTTACTATGTTCTCGGATGCTTTCAAAAATTACTGTACATTGTTTTTGATTTATAAGATAAGGATACCAAGCTCTGAGGTGTTAAATATGGTGCTTAAGAGCAAGCAGCCAGCAAGTAACAGAGTTGAGAGTCATGTCAAATGTCTGACCCCAAAGTCCCTTTTTATTTTTCTACATTTTCCATCCTAAATAGAAGTCAGATTTAACTTCTTTCCCCTTTATTTGTTGTTATTACTACTAGTAATAACTAGTTATTTACTCTTAACTGACTATGTTATCACAAGATGTAGATGTAAGACACCTAGCTTCAGTTTCCAGAAGCAGTGTTGTAGATGAGAACACCTGGGTTTTCTGGAAGTTCCTTGGGGCATATAGCTTTTAGCAGTAGTTCTCAACCATCCACTTCTGTTATAACTACATTTACCAATTTTTTTTCCTAGGATCCAATGAAGTATTTGATTGAAAGAAAGAATTCCACTGTCATACAAAAATGTCCATTGGTTATCCGTTTTTCATTCACTAATCATGCTAACTCTTTAAGGCCCACTTAATTGTTAACTCATGAAAGCGTTATCATCTTGGTAGATGCAGATATCCCCTGCTATGAGCCATCTAAGACTAAGTTTTTATTTTATTTTATTTTATTTTAATTTTTATTTATTTATGATAGTCACAGAGAGAGAGAGAGAGAGAGAGGCAGAGACACAGGCAGAGGGAGAAGCAGGCTCCATGCACCGGGAGCCCAATGTGGGATTCGATTCCGGGTCTCCAGGATCGCTCCCTGGGCCAAAGGCAGGCGCCAAACCGCTGAGCCACCCAGGGATCCCTAAGACTAAGTTTTTAAAGTATTTGCCATGATCCTGCTAAAAACTTAGAACACTTTGCTTCATATGTAGTTATGTATTAAAGATTCAGTACTTTCCCTATTTTCTATCAGAGTACGGACAATCCATAAATGTTACTTGAGTGAACAAATGAATGAATGAATAATCACAGAACTCTCTCACAGCTCTGAAACTTCAAATATATTGATCTCACTATTAGATTAGCAATTGTCATGCATCAGAGAAAAATATCTGAGGCTTTTAAGTAAATACTTTTTTTAAAAAAGCATCTAATTGCATATTTTTTTTGTATTCAGACTTAAACTGGATAATTTGGAAAAACCATAGGTTTAGGAAAGTTGAAAAAACTATGCCAAATGCGTTATTTTTCATCTTTAGTCCATACCTCTATTGGACAAAATGTAATGTTAAAGAACAGGAAGTGAATCAATCTATTCTAATGGCCTCAACATAAATGACACTGAGTTATATACATGGCATATATTACAAAAATTTCTTCAGATTAATTATATTTTATCAGGGCTTTTCCATTCTGTTTTGCAATGGATATGTTTTATACTGGCATCTGCATCTAAGTATATATCTGTGTGTATGAAAATATATACATAAACATGTACATGTGTGACATGTGTGTGTGAGTGTACAAAATATTTATGAAGCAAGTACAAAGAGCTATTTCTGATAAGACATGAGGGAAGTTAGGTGGCTGGGTTTATCTGGTCTCTATAGTCATATATTTAGATTTTCTTGTGTGAATAGATATCTTTTACTTCTTCATCTTCAATAGCTGTACTGCTGATGGCCATCAATGATAGCCATGGAGAAGGGCATTACTTGCTCTAGATAGTATTTCACCTGACTTATACAAACCATTTCAAAAAGGTCCCCTATAAAGTTTTCAGAGGTTCTACACACAAATGTTAAGGAAGTTGTTTCAAAGTCTTACGAGGTTCAGATGTGTGTGGAATGAAGGTGGGTATCAACTAGTGATGTTTGATTCATGTTCTTGGGGTCATGGCCTCATGTCTCATTCTTTTTCCTTTCACCTCACCTTTGGTCACCATTTTCCTTTAACCTCACTCACCAGTCTGTTTTTTATACTCTTTTTCCTGCAGCCTGCCAACCTTCCCTATAAAAGAAGTCCATTTCTAAATTCTTTTTATAACTCACAAATTATAAACTTCCCATGGATAACCCTTTTTCTCTTTTTTACCAGATTTGATCTGACTTGTAAGAGGGAGAGTTCTGTCCTATAGATATCTACTAAATTTACTTGCTATATTTGTAAGTTGGTCCCATAAGTATATGTGGGTAGAAGCATTGTAGATGGCTTTGACTCTGGTCTCAAATAGCATTGAGCATTGAGACTCAAACTCAAAACACCTCATGAGGAGAGTATTCATTTGTTTCTGGAGAATATTTATGTGAGAAGTCCATACGTATATTCATTCAACTAATTTTTATTGAATCTTACTATGTGCTGTGCTAAGTCCTGGAAGTAATATCATGAAAAAAAATGCATTTGATGCCCTTTGAAGTGCTTACACATGAGAAATCTTTATATATCAATAAAACAATCATAAAATGTTTGCTGAATTGCAGCTATGATAATTATTACAAAAAAGAATATGTGCCAAGAGAGCAGATAATATAGAATTTGGGTCAAGGATGTCAAAGAAGGTTTCCCTAAGGAAAAAGATTGAGCTGGATTCTATTCACATGTTATAGTTACCCTTCTTGATATATAATGTTTAGGAATTGTCTAGGCTGGAGGAAAAGAAAGAATTTCCAGACAAAGAAAACATTCCTTTGACAGGAGTAAGCATGAGCAGGAATGATAGAAGGCCAGTGCATTAGAGAAAGCAAGGTGCAGTGTGATGTGATGTGATGTGATGTAATGATGGAGAGGAAGGTGGGGTGCTGACTATGGAGGGGCTAAAGATCATTTCAAGGAATTTTGTCTTGACTCTAAAAAAAGAGAGGTCTTCAAACTTTTAAACTACAGTGAGGATAGAGATTTGCATTTCACAAGATAACTAGTTGCATTAGAAAAGGGCAAGGTTATTAAGAAGAAGACATTGAAAGTCAAGGAGACTAACTGAAGAAGTGTGAATGGAAAAAATGGAGTGATTTAAAGTGTTATTCAAGTTTATTTCAGTGTGGGATTCCACCCTCCTCCTTTGTCATTATCTTCTAAAAATCAAATCTGGGGGTATCATGGCTAATTAGAATTCTAAACAAGTCAGGTATCAGTTAATTGAGTTTTTACTGTACTGGCACCACCAATATTCAATGCTTTTAATGAAATAGAACATGCTATTTGGAATTCAAATGTGTCTATTCTATTTCAAAGTATTATCATAAATTTCTCCTCAGATTGCCATGTATAGAGCTTGTATAAACATTATTGTAAAAGTAACAAATGATCTGTGCATCATTGGTTATCTTTCTGTCTCATGGGGAAAATTATAGCCAATTTTTTTTAATAAATAAGGAAGTAAAATCAAGGAGAAAAGGAAGAGACAAAAAGGCCTCCTCTAAATGAGTGGTAGGGCACTAAGAGCCATAATATGTTTTCAAAACAAGTTTATTTAAAAAATACTTTCAAAATCTTAATTAATTATCATTCTATTATAAAATATTCTAGGATTTTCTACAAGGCAATATTTAGCAATAAAACTGAATTAGAGCTGAGATGATGGAATAGACATTCATGTTTGTTTTTTTATTATTATTTAGGCTACACAATTTGAAAATATCTGACTATGAAAGACAGATTAATTTTTTCCTTCAGTTAGATGGAATAAAAATGAAATCAAATAAAAACTATAGAATTTGATTTTAGGCTTAAACATAGCTCAATTCTCTCACTGAAAATTCACAGCTAGAAAAGTTGCTTTTTTTTTTTCCTTTAAGACAATTGGAACAATTCTATTAAACTGAAGTCAGCCTACAATAGTTCTACTTGAATGCTTAGGTTAGGTTGAATGCCAGTTGTTAATAATTTTTTTTTCTTTCTTCATTTTTCCTGTACTTTAGTTTTACTATGCTTTGATTACTCTTAGATAGAGAAACTGAATCTTGGGACAATTTCATAATTTTCCCCCACAAATAGAGTAAGAAGTGAGGCTTTAGCAAGATACCTGGGTGCCAGAAAAGGTGGAGTAATGGCCCCCACCAGAAAAGTTAGACAACTATCCTGACAACACTCCAAAAACAAAGCTATGGGTAGCTGAATCAAACCAGACAGGCCCAAAACAAAGAAAGCTGGAGATTCTGACCAAATAAGGGAGAAAAGTTATGAAACCCTACTCCCAAGAAATCTTCTCCCCAAATAATAAATACCCTCTAATTAACAATTGTCAATAAAAAATGGAGACGCAAACACTGGACACACAGCTATCCCCTGAGCTTGTCCATTTTCACATCTCAAGAGTATACTCTCACTTTAATCAATCTTCCCACCTACACCACTCAATCTTTGTGTCTGGTCTGTCTTTGAGACAGAGACATCTATCTGTGTCTGAAGACTTCCCAAGGATGGGCTGAGAAGAGGCCACTGGGCTTAGGGTCTCTTTAGTCCATGTCAACAAAATCAATGCTAAAATAAAACATTGTCATCAGGGGAATGAAGAATATACTAAAAACTTCTCTATGTGGGAATGTTTAGATTTTTCTGCTAATATTCTCATGCATCCTCCACTCTATGACATACTGTAGGAAGTACAAGCTCCTATTTTATGGTATATAAAATTACTCATTTTTATTCACCTCTTCAATTTTTTTGTATACTCTCTTGAGCAAGATATGCATTTTTAATTTTCATCTTAACAGTAATTTTGAGCACAGTGCCTCACAATAGCAGGTGTACATAAAAGTTTACTTATCAATATCTATTATTTGATAGGCACCATCTTAAGGTTAAGGAATATAAGGTTGAATAAGATCTGGCACCTAACCTTAAGGATTCACTGAGACATGTAAACCAATGATTAACAAACAAGATTGTGTTTAATTGACAGATATTTGCATATCTGTCAGTTCACAGGATTCTGAAGAGGGTACAATCAATCCTTAGGGAAAGATAGAGAGGTCATCCAGGGCAATGGATAGCTGTGTTGGGTAGTTGGAGGATATATGTAAGAGAATGACTCATTCTGGAACTTCTAACAGACAAAAAGGAGGGACAATATTGAAGCTAAAAGTGTATGAAGAAAAAAGGTGGTAGTTAATTTCAAGTTTCAACTTGGCTAGCCTGTAGTTCCCACATATCTGGTCAAACACCAGTCTAGATATTGCTATGGAGGTACTTTTTAGGTGTGATTAACATTCAGATAATTAGACTGAGTAAAACAGACTGTTCCTTCTATAATATTGATAGGCTTTTCAATCAAAAGCTAAAAACCTTAAAAGACAGATCTTCCAAAAAGGAATGAATTCTGCCTCCAAACTGCTCCCTTTTGTTTTTGTTTTTTTTTTTTTTAAGGTTTTATTTATTTATTCATGAGAGACAGTGAGAGAGAGAGTGAGAGAGAGAGGCAGAGACACAGGCAGAGGGAGAAGCAGGCTCCATGCAGGGAGCGACATGGGACTTGATCCAGGGTCTCCAGGATCAGGCCCTGGGCTGAAGGTGGTGCTAAACCGCTGAGCCACCCAGGCTGCCCCAGACTGCCCTCTTTGAAACTACATCAACTCTTCTCTGGTTCTCCAGAATTTGAATTTGGCAATCCCAGAATCATGGCAGTCAATTCTTTTAGATAAATCTTTCTGTCCATCTGTCTGTCTCTCTCTTTATATATATAAAGTTTATAATATAATTATATTATCTCTATATATAAATATATTACACTATATTTTTATAATAGATACAGTATATATATATTTATATATACATACACATACATACATACATATATTTCTGTTGGTTCTGTTTCTTTGGTAAATCTTAACACAAAGACCATGAAGAGTCTCAGTTGACATACTTGTTCCAGTATTTTGTGTGATTAGCATTGTCTTTTGCTCTCAAATATATCTTGGTTTGCTTGATAAATTGGGTAAATAAGAGTGGCATATAATTGGTGGTACCAATTGGGACACCTGAGTGGCTCACTTGGTTAAGCATCTAACTCTTGATTTCGGCTCAGGTCATGATCAGGGTCATGAGATGGAGCTCCATGCTCAATATGGAGTATGATGCCCCTCCCCCTTTGCATAATTTCTCTCTCTAATAAAAGGTACCAATGATCTCATCCTTTTATATGGCTGTGTAATATTCATATATATATATATACCTGTATATTCATTCATATTTATACAATATACACATATTCATTCATAAAATACATACATATATATGTATATATATGTATATATATGTGGGTATATATAAATAATCTTTATTCATCTATTGCTGCACACCTGGGTTGTTTCCATATCTTGGCTATTGTAAATAAGGCTATAATAAAAAATATATGCTTAAGGGTGCATATATCTTCTAGATAGTGTTTTCTAATGTAGTATTGTATGCCAATTATATTCAAATTAAAAATGTTTTAAAATAAAAGTATCAATGAGGTGGAGTATTCCAGGGTAGACACTGGTATGGGAGTGTGGGGATGGTGGCTATAAGGCAGATGAATAAATGAGTTACAGTGTTTGTTCTTGCTTAATCCTTGAGTGTATGCTTGTGTTTTCCACCAAATAAAAACTAGAAGAGGAAGAAAATATTAGGATTTATTATGGGACATATTGATGTGAATGTGAAACTTCTAGGAGAGATAGATGTCCAGCAGATAATAAGTATATGATGGGAAACAAATGTGAGATAGATTTGGATATCATTAGTATATAATTAACAATTCAATCCAGTGAAATTAAGTAAATCTATCCATGAAGACATAAACAGTGAGGAGAAAGAACATGGCTTATGGGAAACACTGATATTTAAACAGAAATGGAGTCAGAGAAATTTTGAAGGACTTGACAAGTTTCCAGAAAGACAGAAGAAAAACTAGAAGTGAACTTTGTCTCATAAATTTAGAAAAGGGAAAATTTCATCAAATAGGCAGACCTTTAAACTTACAGTAGTCTCAATCAAGCCGCAGAAATGGAAGCCATATTTGACTATGCAGCCCCATGAGAGCAGGGATTATGTTTACCGGAGGGATGTGGGATGTTACTTGAAGATCTAGGATGACCAATGGTCCAATTTTGCCTATGACTGAGGAGTTTCCCATGGTATAGGACTTCCCATATTAGATTAACAGTTTCAGATAAACAGAAATGGTTGATCTTCTACAAAAGAAGTGTCTTTGCATAAGCATGAAAGGGAATACTTTTGAAGGAGAAGAAAAAAATGGGAAAAATTGAAATTGCTTCATTCTTCCTTCCTCATGATCCTGATCTCTCTGTTCATACATAATGAAAGAATCAAACTTCTCCAGTCACTCAATATGTTTGTAAGGACCTTAATATCCTTAAGGGAGAGAAAAATTTTTATTTAAAGCAAAGAGAAGAGAACATTCAGTGAATATGCTGATGACATGTAATTTTGTGTTGTTTTATTTTCAACAGTGTACTGATGTTCCAGATGGCAGAGTGGAATGGGTTGGCAAGGAAGCCTACAGTGAGAGATTAAATCAGAGGGGAAGAAATACAGAACATAGAGGTGAGAGTGGGGTAGAGACAGGTGACAGGAGTGACTTGCATTTAGAAGATAACAGAGGATGACAGACCTGAGGGATATTATACTGTTTGTTATAGCTGAACCATGTATTTCAATTATCATGTGATGGTAGTTATGTCAACCAAGAGAGAGGAACTAGTTTTAGTAATCAAAGCTTGACTATATTTTTTGTTTCAAATACAGTAAAAATATTGTGGTTTTGCTAAAGTTTTAAATAGAACATTTGTTAAATGATAGGAAAACAAATATTAGTGTCCGACAAATAAGCAAAGAAAACAAATAAAAACAGACAACTCTGTTTTCTGTCTTGGCAAAGCTCAATTTTTGCTTAGGGTTTGACCTCAGTACAATTCAGCATCCAGTATTATTTTACACCCATATCAGAATATAAGGGTTTGTGCTCAAGCACTGTATTACTTAGGATTTTCCAGGTTGCAGAAACCTATTTAAGTTAATATATTTAGAAAAATGTTGTAAGCATGCATAGGGAAGTAAAGAAGAGAAGAAACTCTATTAGTAATGGTACAGTCATACCACAAGTAATTGAAATGTCATTCGAGATAAAACCTACATTAAATGAATCATGATTGTGGTGACTCAGTCATTTTCTGTTCCACTTATAGCTCTTTTCCCCTCCTATATCATAGCGTCTATTTAATCATGGCTTTTGTTTGCTACCACTTCACTTTATTGTCATTAGTCAACACTATACCACTGTCTGCTGAGTTTCTCTTTATTTTTCACATTCAATCTTCTACCAAAAAGTGGAAGGGATTTCTTTATGACAAAGGATTTTAATCAAATCACTTCATAACAACAGAAAAATCTAAATGCCTATTTTAGGTCCAAGAAGACATGCCAAGTGTGCCAATGAGGCAGAGTGATAAAAGTCAAACTGTGATTAATTATAGTACTAAAAGGGTCAAAAACTATAGTTCAAAAAAAACTTTCTTATGAGTCATTTAGACATAATTCCTACCTCAGGAAGGAAATTTGTAGTACATGTTTCCCTCAAAGACATGTAGACTTCAGTGAGGATGTAAAGTGGAGTTCATCTGAAATTTAAGCCTCAGATAAACTTAGTCCCAATATAATGGGCCTAGATTAACAAATTATTAAATTGCCCTTTTGTATCACATAAGTAATATAGCCTTTATCTGTATATTTTAGGGCATTTGTGTCAATAATTTAGATACATATTGAATCTATTTGGGACATGGCTTATGAATTTCACTTTTGCCTTAGACATTTAACTTTTATAGATAAGTCGTTATATTGCTTTCTTACTTTCCCTTATTTATTCACATTTTATAGCTTTTTTGGTGTTTAGCCAAAAGAATCCAATTAAGAATTCTATTTTTTTAACCCCAATGAGACCAACGCTACAAATTCAATATAATCCCTTCTTCATCATTTCTGTTTAACTTTTTACTCCTATAAATCTATAATCATACTCTCTTGGTAATAAAGATAGCAGAGTGGGGCCTTGAGCAGGCCAAACCAAAATATGCCACAATAGCATACTAATTATTTTAAATTAAAATTACTTAAGAAATAGCTAATTCAAGAACACTCTGATCCTCGTTTGTCTCCTGAAAGCAGGAGATAAATCTCCCATGTAAAACGTATCCTCCCTATACCAGGAGGTAAAAAGATTTCCTTATCATTAGAGACAGGAAATTCAGGGCCAAAGAAGCCGATATAAACAAACTCTTACTAATTTACTATCCCAGCCTAAATTCTGTTTAGAATTCCATACTATCTGAAGATCCTAAACATAAAGGTTTTTTGTCATTCTATCAATTTCTCACACATTTATGTTTCTTTTTCTAAAGTGTATAAAAGTTTCATGCCTTGGTTGCCTTTTGGATCTCAAATTTTATTATTGGCTCTCTGTACACATGTAATTTTTATTCTCCTGTTAACCTGTATCATGTCAATATAATTCTTAGACTAGCTAGAAATTTTAGACCAGCTAGAAGAATCTTGAAGAGCAGTGAAAAATTTTCTTCCCAAACACACGTAGGCTATGCAATTATTATAACAGAGATATCACATAGAAACGTTTCTGCCATATTTTCTATAAACGGCACAAAAGTCAATTCCAACAGTTACTTAAAAAAAAAAAAAAAACTCTGTTGGCAAGATCAGCCAGAAAGGATAAAGCATTCAGATATAGAGATGTGGAAGAAATAAAAAATATGTATGATAGGCCATTTCCTATTAATTTTATGTGTTTAGTTTGAATTTAATTAGAGATTGGTAACAAAATCATTTCCTTTATTTGTAGGATATTTCTCTCTAGTAATTCGTATATGAAGGTGAATTTATGATACCAAGGGAACCATGTCAGAATAGTAAAAAATAATTATTCTCATTCAATTTTTAGCAAAGCTGATTAAAATCATTTTATTAAAATTGGCCGTTAATGGATTGGAAACGGATGCAATTGACAGTATTAAAATTGAAATTTATTTCTAGATTAGCTTTGTTTTCTCAATTCTCAGTTAGTCCTCATAACCTGAATTGGACAAACATGGCAGAGAACAGGAATGAAGATATTTGAGATTAAAAATCCTGTATATGCTCCATTACTGGACCCCTACTGTATCAGTTAAGGTTTTCCAGATAAATAGAACCAATAGGAAATTTATATATATATATATATATATATATATATATATATATATATATATGAATATTTGACTCATTCAATTATGAAGGCTGGGAAGTCTCATGATTTGCCATCCATAAATTGACAACTCAGGAACGATAGTGGTATAATTCCATTCCAAATCTGAAAGCCTGAGAACCAGTGAAGTTGCTGTTGTAAATCTCAGTCCAGATAGATGTCTAAACTCAGATAGATGTCTCAACTCAAGCAGAGAGGCAAGAAGAAAAAAGGGATGAATCATCTTTCCCCTGCATTTTGTTTATTCAGTCTAATAGATTAGATGATGCCATTCACACAGGGCAAGACAATCTATTTTACTGAGTTCAATGATTCAAATGCCAAGCCCATCCAGAAACACAGTGACAGATATACCCCAGACATAATAGTTTATGGGCTACCTGGGCAATTCTTAACACATAAAATTAACCATCACATTTCCTTTTATTTGTGAGGTGATTCAAGGCCAGAAAGGAAGAATTTCATAGTGAAATGTATCAGATCAGATTTTAGTTGCTGGTAACAGAATACTATTTACACAAGCTTGAGCAAAGAGATATTTTTGCTTATATAACAAGAAGTGTAAAGTAAATCACTTGGATTGATTTCAGGGCTCGAGTTGTCAGAGCTGATGACTCATTGCTTCTGTTAATTACAACCATCTTCAACAAGAAGAATGTGAAAATAAAGTAGCACCTATGTCAAGAAAGTGCAAAGAATTTCTAGGAACACAGAAGCAAACTTCTATTTGCCATACTTTGGCCAATAGTATCTAAAGTAGCCAAAACATAGCTAAGGAAACAAATTTGGGAACAGATATTGGTGTAGCTAACCAGAAATATATCTGATACCTCAAGCAGATGACACATTTTTCTGGAAGAACTAAGGGTAAAATGTAAGAGATGAAGCAGCAAAATTCACATGCCAGAATAAATTGTCCCTTCCTTTAAGAAAATAAGAAAACTTACTATATACTGTTTTGAGCAACATTAAAAGAACATAATTTTTTTCTGTAGGAATCTTGGTACATGGACATATAGCATTTTCTTGACTTTCTTTTGGAGATTATCTTTTATAAAGCTCTAAAGAGATTCATGTGGCATAGCACAGCCTTAAGTATAGGGTATCACAATCACTAGCCCCGTTACCTGACAGAAAAAGGACAGCTATAGCTTCAGTTTATTGATCATCTCCTTTTCTGTAGGAATATATATCATCTTAATTAATACTCATGTGTTAACATTAATATTTATGTTAAAAAATTGGAAGGAGATCCGAAGAGATTAATTAACACAACCGTTATTAGTGAGGCTAGAATTCTTACAGTGGTAAAACCCAGGCAGGTCTTATTTGAAAGCCAAAGGTGTTTTCACTCCATCTTCACTTAGAGGAAAGGATACCTGACACCAAGAAGTATACCTCAGAGACTTTAAAATATGTTATTACACCTTCATAATAAATAAATAACATCTTATGAATTTGTTATTTAACACATTTGGAACATTTGAAATGTGGAGAAAAAATATCTATTAATACCAAATTAAAACTATTAATCATTTCCAAATAAAGGATACTATAAAGTATCATTTTAGTAAATGAAATAACCAATACTCAAAGGAAGACTAAAATGTTGAAATCTATGATCAAAAATCCCAACCCTCGGGATCCCTGGGTGGCACAGCGGTTTGGCGCCTGCCTTTGGCCCGGGGCACGATCCTGGAGACCTGGGATCGAATCCCACGTCGGGCTCCTGGTGCATGGAGCCTGCTTCTCCCTCTGCCTGTGTCTCTGCCTCTCTGTCTCTCTCTGTGTGTGACTATCATGAATAAATAAATAAAATCTTAAAAAAAAATCCCAACCCTCAAAATTCAAAAGTTAGTCTCTAGGGGTGCTTGTGTGGTTCAGTGGGTTAAACATCTGCCTTTGGCTCAGGTCCTGATCCCAGGATCTTGGCATGGAGCCCTACATCAGCCTCCCTGCTGAGCAGGGAGTCTGCTTCTCCATCTCCCTCTGCCCTTTCCCCTGCTTGTACTCTGTCTCTCTCTCTCAAATAAATATATAAATTTTTTTAAAAAAGTCTCTACCATTTACCATGAGTTCTTTACAATCCATTTTGTTTGCTTCATTTGCTACCCAGTACACTATTTTTTTTTACTGAGAAAAATATGTCTATCCTAATCTGAGTATACATTAAATATTGGTTTTCCCATCCTTCAAGTTGTTCTTGTGTAGTCCGTTTTCCTTGTATAGTCACTGTTCACTAATTTTGCTATTGCTTCCATTTCTTTACAACCTACTAGAACTTTCATTTGCTTGACATAATACTTAGTAGAAGTTCTCAGATGTTAAGATCTTTGGAAGCTTCCTTCAGTTTTAAGAAGTACAAAGTGCTGTGAATGTCTACTCTTCTATAATAAATAATATCACTTAAAAATAAATGGCAGTCATAATTTGAAAGAAAGCCTTTAAGTTGTCATTCCATATCTCTTCACTGATATACTGTATAATTAGGAGTTCCTAAGTGCAATTCTTCAAAGAAAAGCTGGAAACAGAGTTCATATATTTGTCAGTGAGTAATACATAGTATATCCAGCTCCCCTGTGGTTAAAAATTAGTCTGTTCTTCCATTAAAAAAGTACAATAGGCACAAGACGACAGACATTTGTTGAAACAAATGTGATCTCTGCATGATTCATCCTTTCAAGGAGATTTGGCCTGTCTAATGTGGAACATTTAAAAAGACTGCAGCCCCAGGGGGAAATACATGATATTACCCATGTTACCTGAATTCTCTAATGAATTTGAATGAAAAACAAAAACAAGCAAACAAAAATACTCAAGCAGTTTTTCAGTCATATGAGAAAATGAAACTTACCAATATATATTACTTCCTCAGAGGTCAGTTATTTAATTATGTTTCACAATTATAGACTCAATCTAGCTGGAGAAACTTAATGAACACTTTTTTTTTTTAATAGTTTTTTTTTTTTTTCCAATCCAACCATAGGTAACAGCCTCAGATGCATGTTCTTAGATATTGTTAGCTATCACTATTTCCATACATTGGTGGGATCTGGGAGAGATGTGCTAAGTAAGATAGTAAATAAATAATAAAATAATTCAAAGTAGCCTTGACCTCACCCACATGAGGTTACCTCATAGCATCCCTTGAAGTACCAGTTCTAAAATGCCTACATTAACCTTTTATTTAAATGTTAAAGCTCCGGAGCACCTGGGTAATTCAGTGGTTGAGTGTCTGACTTCAGCTCATCCGGATCCTGGGGTCCTGGGATGGAGTACTGTATCAGGCTCTCCTCAGGGAGCTTGCTTCTCCCTCCGCCTATGTCTCTGACTCTTTCTGTGTGTCTCTCATGAATAAATAAATATTTAAATAAAAACTACTAAAAAATAAATAAATGGTAAAGCTCCATCCTTGAATCAAACCTACATGCAATATCAAAGCCATTTGCTGGAAGACTTCACTCCTTCAAGACTTCTTTGCAAAGTACATATTCCTATCTGCCAACCTATTCCTTTTGTCTTATTGTTTTCTTCTCAATCCTCTCTTAAAATTTCTCCCTGTTCTTTACAAAGTTCCCTTCAAGCGCTTGAAGCCTGTAAGTTACTTATTTGCCTCATGAATTCAACAACAGAGACAGCATAAGATTAATGTGCTATACATATACATGTATCTGTCTATCACCTATCTATCTACCTATCTATATCCTTAATGCAAATGTTGTTAAAATAGTTACATGCTCAAATAATTACATTATTGTCCTTTACTTTATATAGTAAAAACTTGGAAAACATAAAGGGAAAATTGTTCTTTTTTTTTGTTTGTTTTAAAGATTTATTTATTTATTTATTCATTCATTCAGAGAGAGAGAGAGAGAGACAGGCAGAGAGAGAAGCGGGTTCCATGCAGGGAGCCCGACATGGGACTCGATCCTGGACCTCCAGGTCATGCCCTGGGCTGCAGGCGGCGCTAAACCGCTGCGCCACCAGGGCTGCCAGGGAAAATTGTTCTTATTCAGAAATGTATAATATTTAATAGAATATAACCTCTTAGGTAAATAATGGTATATCACATATTTTCGAATATAAATAACAACTACATGTTGTATGCATATATAGCATAGCTTTATTTACTTAAAAATTCTAATAATACATATACTTAATGTTTTAAGTTTGGAATTGTATTACAAAATATAATCACTTATGTCAAAATTAGAACACATCACTTTTGATTAATTGGGATTAATCTTTCATGGGAAATTGGAATTTAACATGCATCGTACTTTCTTTCACTTTGGAGTTGTAAAAGAAAACATGTAATGGACAAGTAAAATAGGCAAAGAAAATTTTATTCAAGATTACTGCAATAGGGGTCAAGATTATAATTATGTGGGAATGAAACAATTCTACTTAAACAAAAGGCAGAGTTTCTAAGTGCTGGGGTAATATAGCAGAAAGCTAGTAGAAGACAGTAGTAGGGAGGTTAGTCAATGTGATCAGGCTATCTGTGTTTGCTAATAAATACTCAAAGGAGTTAGGTTCCTACCCTTCCACAATGACTGGGAAATAGGGAACCTACCTTTCTTTATTATATCTCAAAGGGATGGCTCCTAGGTCACTAAGAAAGATGTTCCTGGGTTGTAAATCTCAAAGAGGATAAAAGAAGATTTATATATCTCAGAGGCAGAGAAAGAATTCACAATGCAAATTTTTGAAAGTAAATGGTCTAAGAGAAGGGAGATTAGGGGCCCATAGTCAGGAAGAAATCTATCTCAAGTTTAGTCAATTTGACGGGAAAATCAAAGCTAACTATCATGGTTAGGGTTAGTATGGGAGGGTATACTATATTTCATAAACTCATCCTTCTCTAAAATTGATCTGGACGTAAACTCATGTGTGGCATTACCAAAATGCAGATCATACATAATAAGACTCAAAGTGAAGCTAAAGTCAGGTTAGACTCCTCTTTTATAGAATCTGTATTAAGAAACCACTGTTTTTCCCATACTCTCATCCTGTCCATCTGAAATAGATAGTATATGTGTACAGAAGTCTGTGGCTCCATTTGTTTTCAAATTTTAGAAAATTTTGGCTACAAATTTTAGAAATAAAAAGAGAAAGAGAAAATAACCTGAATGTATATATAAAATGCCTCTTACTGGGACAATATTATAACCAAAGAAGTCAGTATGCTTGAAATGGTTTTACAATTGTCATTTGGAATTAGACCTTGAAGAATTCAGTGGGAAATGATCCTAATTTGGTTGTAATTATCTCTCTTTTAATTAGAGCCTTTCAATGTTCACTTAGTGGAGTATACTATCACCAAAGCAGCATAGATTCTCTCAATTTTATAACTGGAAGAGATCTTACAGGGTCCAACTAGTTCATTTTATTTTATTTTTTTAAAGATTGTATTTATTTATTCATGAGACACACACACACAGAGAGAGAGAGAGAGAGAGAGAGAGAGAGAGAGAGGCAGAGACACAGACAGAGGGAGAAGCAGGCTCCATGCAGGGACCCCGACACGGGACTTGATCCCGGGTCTCCAGGATCACACTCTGGACTGAAGGCAATGCTAAACCACTGAGCCACTCGGGCTGCCCCCCAACTAGTTCATTTCAAAGGTGAAATAACTAAGATAAAATAATTTGCCCATTGGGTGTATCTTTTACTTCTTTATACAGCTGCACACACACACACACACACACACACAACATAATAGCACTAAAAGTGATGGAATATTCTCTTTCTAAATTTCATAGCCCTAGATTTTTTTTTAATTTTTATTTTATTTATTTATGATAAGCACACAGTGAGAGAGAGAGAGAGGCAGAGACACAGGCAGAGGGAGAAGCAGGCTCCATGCACCGGGAGCCCGACGTGGGATTCGATCCCGGGTCTCCAGGATCGCCCCTGGGCCAAAGACAGGCGCTAAACCGCTGCGCCACCCAGGGATCCCGCCCTAGATTTTATTATAATCTATATCCCAGGGATCCCTGGGTGGCGCTGCGGTTTAGCGCCTGCCTTTGGCCCAGGGCGCGATCCTGGAGACCCGGGATCGAATCCCACGTCGAGCTCCCGGTGCATGGAGCCTGCTTCTCCCTCTGCCTAAGTCTCTGCCTCTCTCTCTCTCTCTCTCTGTGTGACTATCATAAATAAATAAAAATTTAAAAAAATTTATAATCTATATCCCATCAAGGTCAGTTTAAATGATATGATTCTTATGATTTTTGATGACATACCACTTAGAACTAACATACTTTATTTTGCATTAGGATAAATACTTGAGGGATCCCTGGGTGGTGCAGCGGTTTGGCGCCTGCCTTTGGCCCAGGGCGCGATTCTGGAGTCCCGGGATCGAATCCCGCGTCGGGCTCCCAGTGCATAGAGCCTGCTTCTCTCTCTGCCTGTGTCTCTGCCTCTCTCTCTCTCTCTCTGTGTGTGACTATCATAAGTAAATAAAAATTTTAAAAAAATTTAAAAAAAAAGGATAAATACTTGATGAAAACATTCCCTACATTCTTTTAATTAAAGGTTACTTGAATTTCAAAATTATTCCTCAGTTATCACAACTTATTTTATATGGAAAGAATAAAATTCCTAGTCTATTTCATTGTTATTCAGATACAAGTGAGCTTTGTGACCTGGCCAATGAGAAACAGCATTCTCAAACTGTTCATTATCAGATAGTCTTATAATGAATCCATCTATTTCTTTCTTAATGTATTTTTTTACCAGCTGTGATTTAAATTTTTAGGAGACAAGAAAGTCTTTTTAAGTACATTTTCAGAGAGTATTCATCTTTTTAAGAAACATTAGATGCTTAGTAATTGTTAGATTTTGTATATGTAACTAAGCCATATTTTCATGACTAAAGAAGTGTTATTCCCCAATATTTGTGTACCCTAAAAATTCCTATATTGAAATTCCTACTCTCAACATGATACTATTAGGAAGTGAGACCTAAGGGAAATAATTTGGTCATGAGAATGCAGCCCTCATGCTACTAGTACTCTTACAAGAGAAGATTATTGTTCAAATCAGCTGTTTTTTGATTTTCTGTCTAGGTATTCTATCCATTATTGAAAGTTGGGTATGAAAGTCTCCCATTCTTTGTATAGCTGTCAATTTCTCTTCATACCTGTCAATATTTGCTTTAAATATTGAGACTCAAAATAACACTAACAAATATATGTAAAACTTTCCACCCAAAAGCAGAATAACATTCTTCTCAAGTACACATGGAACATTCCCTAGGATAGATTGCAAATTAGGTCACAAAACAAGATTTAATCAATTTAATAAGATTAAGAAAGACAAAATAACTTTGAGTGTCTTCTGATCACAACAGAACTGAATTATAAGTCGTTAATATTAAGAAAATGGATAATTCACAAGTTGTGCAAATTAAAGACCACATAATGTGATATATCACATTAACAATGAAAGGAAAATAAACACATGATCATCTTAACAGAGAAAAAGTGATTCACTAAATTCAATATTCATTTATGATAAAATTCTTAGTAAAATAATTATGGAAAGAACTTATCTCAACATATTAAGAGCATGTAAGCAAATCCCAAGCTAACATCACACTCAGTGGAGATAAACTGTAAGGTTCCCTCTAAGATCCAGTACAGGGTAGGTGGAGATGCCCACTCTTACCTATTCTAACATAATACTAGAAGTCCTAGCTTAAGTGCACAAAGACACACACACATACACACAAATCCAAATCAGAGAGGAAGAAGTTAAACTATCTCTATTTGAAGATGACATGGTCATGTATGTATGTAGAAAACTCTTAAAATGAACCAAAAGCCTTTTAGAACATATGAGTAAATTCAGAAAATTTGTAGAATACAAAATCAAATGCAAAATTTAGTCATAATTACATACACACAAAAAAATCTGAAAAAGAAGTTAAGAACATAATCCCATTCATAATAGAAACAAATTTAGGAATAAATTTAACCAAGAGGTAAAAGACTTGCAACTGAATATTAGTAAACATTAATGAAAGAAATTAAGGAAGGTACAGAAAAATGAAAAGACTGCCTGTGTTCATGGATTGGAAGAATTAATATTGTTAAGATGTCCATAACATCCAAACTGATATACAGATTCAATGGAAATCTTTACAAATTCTAATGATACTCTTTACAAAAATAGAAAAAAATTATCTTAAAAATTTGTATAGAACCATAAAGACCCTTGGAATGCCTGGGTGGCTCAGTGGCTGAGTATCTAACTTTGGCACAGGGTGTGATCCCAAGGTCCAGGATCAAGTCCCACATCAGGCTCCTTGCAGGGCTTCTTCCTCAGCCTGTGTCTCTGCCTCTCTCTCTCTCTGTTTCTCATGAATAAATAAATAAATAAATTTAAAACAAAACAAAAGAACCATAAAGATCCTGAATAGCCACAGCAGCCTTCAACAAGAACAAAGCAAGAGGCAACACACTTCTTAATTCCAAAATATATTAAAAAGCTTCATAATCAAAACTGCATGGTATTAGCATAAAAACAGACACATAGGCCAAGAGAACACAACAGAGAGACAAAAATAAATCCACACATCTACAGTCAATTTATCTTTGACAAGTGTGCCAAAAATACACAATAGGGGAAAGGACAGACTCGTCAATAAATGGTGTTGGGAAACTGTATATCCACATGCAGAGGAATTTTTTTTAAGAGTTTCTTTTTTAAAAAATATTTTTATTTATTGATTCATGAGAGACACACAAAGAGAGACAGAGAGGTAGAGGGAGAAGCAGGCTCCATGCAGGGAGCCTGACGTGGGACTCAATCCTGGGTCTCCAGGATCAGGCCCTGGGCCGAAGGTGGCACTAAACCGCTAAGCCACCTGGGCTGCCCCACATGCAGAGGAATTAATTTGGACTTTTATCTCACACCACATACAGAATTCAATTCTTTAATATGGATTAAAAGCAGACATAAGATCTGAAACCATAAAACCACTAGAAGAAAATGTAGGAAAATGTTTCTTGCCATTGGTCTGGGCAATGTATTTTTGGATATGATCCCAAAAGGACAGGTAACAAAAGCAAAAGTAGGCAAATAGGATTATATATATATATACATATATATATAATTATACATATATATATATAGAGAGAGAGAGACAGAGACAGAGAGAGACAGAGAGAGAGAGACAGAGAGCACAAAGTTATACAAGTTAGTACAATGAGTAAGTTCTAGAGATCTAATGTACTGCCATGTGACTATACCACCATATTAACATTACTGTTTAACAATAATGTATTGTATACTTGAAATTGTCTAAGAAAGTAAATCTTAAGCTTTCTCACCACAAAAGAAAGAAAAAGAAAGAAAGAAAAGAAGAAAAGAAAAGAAAAGAAAAGAAAAAAAAAGAAAAGAAAATGGAAGCTATATAAGGTGAGAGATATGTTAATTAGCTAGATTATGGTGATTATTTTACAATGTATGTATATATATATCAAAACGTAAGTGTATACTTTAAATATACACAATTTTTAGTCATCCATGAGACCTCAATAGAGCTGGGAAAATAAGCTATTGCCATTCTTAAAAAGAGAGAGAGAGAGGGAGACAGAGACAGAAGGACTTGCTCTCTTTCTGCTCTCTGCATGTGAGAAAATGACCACTTGCAAAGCAGAAAGTGGATCCTCACTGGATACTGGATCTGACAGTGTTCTGATCTTTGACTCCTCAACCTCCAGAACTATAAGAACTAAATGTTTGCTGTTTAAGCTATCCAGTCTATGGTAATTTGTTATAGCAGCCCAAATTGATTAAGCCAACAGCTAAAACTCAGCTATGAAGTATCTATAATAAACCATTCAAAAAGTATCAGATAACTTACATGAGATTAAAATAATGATAACGTTATACATTAGATTCTTCCCTATAATTGGAATATCCATTCAAAGTAAATATCACACAATATGTTTAAACAGTGTAATAAATAAGAAGCATCGATAGCAATCAGCTTTCCTATACATTATGCCAATATACACTTAGCATAAGTCGTCTCATTAATATTCAATTCTCTGCATTTTCTTTTTTTTAATTTAAGACTTACTTAGGTTTGTTTTTATTATTTGGTTTGTGTTTAAACAATAGTTCTTGGGGAGCCCTGGGTGGCGCAGCGGTTTGGCGCCTGCCTTTGGCCCAGGGAGCGATCCTGGAGACCTAGGATCGAATCCCACATCAGGCTCCTGGTGCATGGAGCCTGCCTCTCCCTCTGCCTATGTCTCTGCCTCTCTCCCTTTCTCTCTCTGTGACTATCATAAATAAATTAAAAAAAATTAAAAAAAAAACAATAGTTCTTACAAAAGAAAAATGGTTCTTGCTGGACATAACACACATGTGACCATTATCCTTATCCTGAAACATAGCAAAATAAAATACTTTAATTCTGTACTCAGATTCTAATTTTAGGTTAGTCCTGCAAATTTGGAAGTACAGAGAGGTGTATGTGGATTATGTCTCTTTTACAAATTTTATTCATGTAATTCAGACAATTTAATGCTGCTTCTTGGGTAGCCCGGGTGGCTCAGCAGTTTAGCGCTGCCTTCAGCCCAGAGCCTGATCCTGGAGACCTGGGATCGGGATCGAGTCCCACATTGGGCTCCCTGCATGGAACCTGCTTCTCCCTCTGCCTGTGTCTCTGCTTCTCTCTGTCTCTGTCTCTCTCTCTCTCTCTGTCTCTCATAAATAAATAAAATCTTAAAAAAAAGCTGCTTCTAGATGTTAAAGATTACTAAAATTTGTAATTCATAAAAAATTAGTGCTCAAAATTTCATATTGAAATTTCA
The DNA here is from genome assembly GCF_003254725.2 of Canis lupus dingo. NCBI lineage: Eukaryota > Metazoa > Chordata > Mammalia > Carnivora > Canidae > Canis > Canis lupus. Next base: position 17,260,367 of record NC_064246.1, on the reverse strand, counting down.
ATATTCTGTATATCAATATATTTTCCAAAGGAATGGTTGTTTTTTTAAATAATTTTATTGCCAATATATATAAATAAGATCTAAAATGCAATGTGATTGGGACACCTGGGTGGCTCAGCAGTTGAGCATCTGCCTTTGGCTCAGGTTGTGATCCCAGGGTCCAGGATAGAGTCCCACATCCTGCTCCCCACAGGGAGTCTGCTTCTCCCTCTGCCTATGTCTCTGCCTCTCTCTCTGTCTTTCATGAATAAATAAATAAAAACTTTAAAAAAATGCGACGTGATTTGCCATAATGTGTTGGTTAAAGTAGAAATTTATGCAACTAAAACTGTTTGGCAAAAAAATTTTGAAAGATATCAGGAGATTTTAATTAATTTGAGAATATAAAATGCTTTTAGAAACATATAATAAATAGAAAAACTGAAAAGGGGGTCTATATACATCTATATACAAAGGAATTCTATATATTATTTTTCTTTATAATTTTTACAAAAACATCCAAATATCCAATTATAAGGGGTAGATAAAGTATACTTCATCAATGTAACATGCTATTTTGCAATCACAGAATTATGTTTGCAAAATTTTATTATAATGTAGGGAATTATTTATGTAAGAATTAGAAGAGGGAAAATATATAAAAACTTCCCCAAATAGTAACAAGAATTGATTTTGAAAGTTGGAGGGGAAAAAAAAAAATTGGAGGATAATAAGTGAGTTTTTCCTTCTTCATCCTTTCCTGCATTGCCAGTTTTTTGCTGATCATGATCTAAGAAGGATTTAAGATATAATAATTGTTTAATTACAATTTAAAAAATACTACAAAAGTGCAGTGTAATCAGACACCTTGGAATCATATTCCTACAACAGAACTATTTTCTTAGGAGGAACTGAAGTCAGACCAATCAAAACTCATTCTGTCTCCAGGACTTATTTGTTATGAGAACATACGTCATGCATTGTTCATCTCCAAGCCCCCATTTATTTCTTTCAGTTATTTCTAGAAGTGCTACCATACTTAACTATTGATTGATTATTTTTTATAATACCTAGCTTCTATTTTATTTTATTTTTTAAAATTTTTATTTAAATTCTTGTTGGTTAATATATAGTGTAATATTGGTTTCTAGTGTAGAACTTAATGATTCATCATTTACATATAACACCAAGTGCTCATCACAAGTGCCCTCCTCATCCCCACCACTCATTTAAACCATCACCCCCCACCTTTCATCAACCTTCACTTTCTCTATAGTTAAGAGTCTCTTACAGTTTGCTTCCCTCTTTTTTTTTTCCTTTCTAATCTGTTCATCTGTTTTGCTTCTTAAATTCCAGATATGAGTGAAATTATACGGCATTTATCTTTCTCTGGATATATCTAACTTTTAAATTTGAGGTGAAAAAAATTTAAAATGAGGTAAGAAATATTAGGAATATGGTATTGTAGGTACCAATTAAATTGAAGTTATTATTACTACTCTTAGATGGAAAATTGAAATACTTATTATAATATTTTTTCTGATATGGAGTATGTTAATTGCTAATATAAAGGATGAGTTTTCCATATCATTGGTATTGAGAACAAATATCGTGGTATCCTATATATGGCTGATAGAAATGGAAGAGAAAATGTAGGGACTCCTGGGTGGCTCAGAGGTTGGGCATCTGCCTTCAGCTCAGAGTGTGATCCTGAAGTCCCAGGATCGAGTCCCACATCAGGCTCCCTTCACGGAGCCTGCTTCTCCATCTGCCTGTGTCTCTGCCTCTCTCTCTCTCTGTGTCTCTCATGAATAAATAAATATTTAAAAAAGAAAATTTATATAAAACTATTTACTTACCATAGGTAATGAAGCTGATTCCTCCTGATAGAAGTATTTTAAATATACATTTGTGAAATATTAATAATGATCCCATCATATGGAAATGACTTCTATAACAATTCTGATGACTTTGGTTTATATAAATATATAATTACATAGTTTAGATTGTCAAATATGGCAATTTCATATACATATCTGTGTGAATGTGTATTTACACACACATATATTTAGAGAGTGGTTACATAGGGTTCATTTACATATTATCCTTTATTCATGAAATATCTTAATACTGGCCCAAGAAAGATCCTTTTCCTTATTTTTTTTTATGGGTGATACAATATTAAACAATCATGAAACCACAACCACTAGAATATTTACAAAACTTATAATGACTTACCAGGTCTCTCCTTCTGTCTTCCCGCCTACTACCACTTGTATTTAATTCTATGCTTTCATTTTTATGTAGTTATATTTATATGTAGCATTAAACAGTGAATGAAGTATGGCAGATAGTGTTTTATTATATGGCGATATTATTCACTTTAACAGCTACATAGTATTTCTTAGCATAAGTTTACAACTATATATTCATCCTTTCTCTTGCCAATTGTCTTTTTTTTTGGGGGGGGGATGTGTGCACTCTAGAGAGAGCAGGAGGAGGAACAGAGAGAAGGAGAGAGAGAATCTTAAGCACATCTACCATGGAACCTGGGCTCAATCTCAGGATCCTGAGATGATGACCTGAGGTGAAATCAAGAATTAGATGCTTAACTGGCTGAGCCACCCAGGTGCCCCCCTAATTGTTTTTTATGTGCTAATTTTTTTATATTTAAAGCTATGCTGCTTAAATAGACATGTATATTCATATACATAGTGTATATTCAATTCTATACGTTATAGAATTATATATTAATTACTGTTCAATTATTGTAATGATATTTCCTGGCTTGAAGATAATCCATGATATAAATTCACAAATAATTTAATTAAAATATGATCTTATTCTGATCTGAAGGGATTCAGAGCAGGTTTCTCAGAGTCAATGATAGAAGTTATAAATAAGCAAGTGGGAGTTGGAGGAGGAGGAGTATGGGTAGAATCAATCCTATGGTGCTGGGTTAGAATTAGAGATATTGGTATGGACTCATGCTTATTTTAATCTATAGATGATAAATAAATAGATAAATAAATACATACATACATACATACATACATAGATGATAAAGTGGTTTCAGAATTGCAAAAACTTACTACTATTAGGAACAAATTTATCAACCTGAGCTCAGTGTTAATAAACAGTTCTTTCTGTGTTTAACCTTACAGTATCAAGTCAAAGCATTGTTTTCCAAAGTTACCTGGATCAGCTTCTTTAGCATCTCCTCAGGAAGGTTATATCATACATTTATAATATAGTTAAACTTTTTGTTATAGTCTGCATTCCATCCTGTGATTACCTGGCTGTTGGTTGACTTTTGAAAAAAATTGCACACACAGTACACAAAGCTGACTTTCTGTTTTGGTCAGTTTTATGGATTTTGACAAATGCATAAAGTAAGGTATCCTCTAACAAAATACCATACAGAAAAGTTGTATCACTTTCAAAATCCCTTTTGTGATTCCTTTATAGTCAACATTTCTTATCTCTCCCAACCCCTGGTAATCACTGATTTGTTTTCTGCCCCTATTGTTTTGCCTTTTTCAGAATGAAAAATTAATGATATGTAGTCTTTGAGTATAATTTCTTATACTAAGCAAAATGCATTCAAAATAATCTATATAAAACAAACAAACAAACAAAAATAATCTATATAGTTGTGAATTAAAATATCAAATCTTTGTTGTTGCAATTTGGGTTTTTAGTTTGATTTTTTTTAAGATGGCTAAAGAGTAGTCTACTGTATTGATGAGCCGTGTATGTGTGTGTGTGTGTGTGTGTGTGTTTAGGGACATCTTGTTTGGTTTCAGATTTGCATGGCTATAAATAGAGCTGCCACAAGCAGCCATACAAAGATTTTTATGTGAACCTAAGTTTCTGTTCACTAAATTTTTAGGAGTGAAACTGCTATGATGTGTGTGGTAAGTATGTGTTTACATTTATAAGAAACTACCATACCTTTTTCAAATTGAATGAACCATTTGTCATTCCATTGAGGGCTTCTTTTACTCATCAATTTTGCCAAAATTGATATTTTCCATTTTTTTTTAAATTAGGCACTCTAACAATTATGTAGTGATTTAATTTGTATTTATCAAAAGACTAATGGTGTTGAACATCTTATATGTCACCCATATATCTCCTTTGGTACATATAGTGACTATATAGGTATTTTGTTTATTTTTTAAAGGGGTTATTTTTTTATAGTTAAGTTTTATTTGGGAATATTTTTGCCTAGTTTGTGGCCTATTGTTTCATTTAACAGTATCTTTTGCAGAGGAAAAGTGTTTAGTTTGGATAAAGGCTAATTTATTAATTTTCCTTTTGGTGTTTATCTAAAACCTTGCTATTAAAGTCACTGTTACACAGATTTTCCCATTATATGTTTTCAAAGATATTTCATAGTTCTACCTTTTATATTTAGGTCTGCGATCCATTTTATGCTACAATTTGTGTACGTGAAGCATAAGTCAAAGTTCTCGTTTTACATAGGGAAATCCAATTGTTTCTGTTCCTTTTAGTGAAAAGACTATCTTTTCTTTAATAAATTAAAATAAAATGATCCCTGTGTATCTTTACGACAAATCTGTTCATATATCTGCAGATTTCTTGGATTGTTATTCTGTTCCATTGTTCTATGTAGGCTATTCTTTAACTTAGCGTAATGTCTGCATAGATGAAAGGTTTTTATTGTGTTTTTACTGCATTCTCAGCTTTCAAGAATCCCTGCAAACAGATGGATTTTTCTCTACATTTGCCCCTCCCTGAGCTATAGCTTCTTACTTGGTGCTTGATCAATCAATCATTGTGGAATTAGGTGAGATCTTTATGTTCCTAGTTGAGCCTAGGTCTTAGGATGTTCCTAGTTGAGCCTCTGTCTTAGGTCAGCCTTGTGAGTGCAGACCTGGTGTCAGGGACATTCTCTGAATTCCTGCCATTCTCCTTGCTTAAGCAAAGAAATACCTTATTATATTTGTGGTGAGTTTTGAGTGGGAAAGGGTTTCTTGTATCTCCTCAAATAATAGCAGAACTCTAACCTGTTTTGGAACAAATCTTTAGCCCAGGAAAGTTTTGTTTTCTTCTTTTTAAAAGACAAGAATTTTAACATCCTCTCATCAAACCAATGTGGGTGGGGAGTGGTGCAGAAACCTCTGGGCTGGAAACAGAGAGTATTCCTGGCCTTTTTCTGAGCCCGATGAGTTTTGCTTACCCTTTTCCTGAAGCAAGTTCCCAAAATTCTTACAGGGGTACTTAACATAGTCACTGAAATTTGTAGAAATCTAACATTGTAGGGTTTCTTGTGTCTTGCAAGTCTAAATTTTATTTCCCAGAGAAGTGAATGTTTTTCCCACTTCCCACTCACTAAAAACTCCTCATCTCAAAGAAGAATTTAATAGGCAGTTAATCAATTAAGTAGAATTGTAGCATTAGTTTAAACAGTGTCTTATCAATATCACATTTTCTTTTTCTCTTTGATGTTTTTGATAATGATTCAGTGATAGGTTAACTGATATGTTTATTTTCTCTGCCATTTAGGTACTTGGTAGAAAGCATAAATTAAAATCTTATTAAACAGAATGGAAGACAAGCTGAGCAGAAAATTGAATTATTTTGCAGATTATAAACTTTCAATTGCATAACATAAATAACAATTTTTATTTCACTTTACATTTCGTATTTGATCCTAACTGCAAATGAGGTCAGCAATGAGTTTTCCCACAGGCATAGTGAATTTTATTCCAGTAAACAGTTTTAAAATCTTCAGCAATTTATAAAATTATTCATATCTCAACATAAAAATTAATTTTAAAAACACATTTTTCACTCCTTGTTTAAAATAATTTTCTTAGTGTTTTCAACCAGCACTGACAGCTTTAGAGCTCTTATTATTTCCTTAGCAGTGTTCTAAGCACAAGGGAGAAGATAATAAATAAAACAGATATTATCCACTGTGATTAGTATACAGATCCTGACAAATATATAGATAAAAATTAGATGTAATGGTACAGAAATTGAGTGAGTTTTCCAGATTCCCAGGCAGGAACTTAGACTCAAATGTCCAGAATAGCATTAGAGCTCTCTTTCCACTTTTACACACTGCTCCTAAGTATTATCTTCTCTCTCATTTAAAACGGTATTAGTGCAATTTCCCAATTCCACTTCCAGGTATACTATATCTGTTTCCAACATATATTTATTTGTCTGTTCTAACTTAAATGCATACACATTCATATAATTTCAATCTCTCATACTGCAATGGAAAATAAGCATCAATCAATGCCAAATGGCCCTGGTACACATTATCCTCTTCCCCATAGACCATACAAAGAAGAGGGGAAACTAAGCAGTAATGTGTAAGATACACTCCCTTTGCAAAGTGTCATGGAAGAAGATCAAAGTACTTGACATGTAGTATCCTAGTAACTTACAAAGTAAGTCCTATTTTATTACTTCAAGTGCATTTTGTGAATTTTGCTTTTATTTAAGATGTACAAAGCCACACGAAAATGTTACGTGTACAAGTAGAAAAAAAAATCATAAATTTTCATGAGTCCGTTAGAGAGCCAAGTTTTCAAGTAACCCAGGCTAACTGAATACTAAATAGTGACAAACTTATCCAGGAGGAGATGAAGACTAACAAAAGGTTTCACATTTGAAAGAGTGTGGAAGAAATGGCTGCCATATAAGCAGGTGAGAAGAATTCATCTAAAAAGCCATCAAATCATGAAAGGCTAAGTTTGACTTAGCAAGTCAATTTAGAAGAGAAACTGGCGTCAAACACAAGGGAAGTACATAGTCACTTACTGAGTTTTTCCCAGGACCCTCCACTGAGTGCTCATGAAACAGAAGACTAGAGAGTCTCTTGGTGGCACAGGTATGTGGGAGGTTATTGATTGCTCCTAGAGACCAGAAAAAAATACCTGGAGACCTTTTTTTTCATATGAAAGGGAGTCTTTAACTGTTGGAGGAAGAGCAGGAAACACCATGGTCCTCATGGTTGAAGAAAAGAGGAGTTGCTTCTGTGGGAGAGGAGGAAGCAAACCCATGTGCCTCAATGCAGCAGGGAGGAGAACCTCTTAGATTTAAGAGATATGCTAACATTTGAGGTTAGGCAGAAACACTTCTCCTACCAAAGACTACCATAGATGGAATGCACATTTTGTTTTCTAGGAGGATTGATAAAAATACCGAGAACAGAATATCTTAACACCAAGACTCAGTGCGTAGTTTGCCTTTTAGCTTTCTTTCTTTTTTTGTTTTAAATCTTGCCTACAGTTCTTCATCTTAGATCTGTGTTGTTCTTTCTCTATATATATTCCTTCCTTTTCCCTCCCTCCCTTCCTTCCTTTTTCTCCTCCCTTCCTTCTATTCTTCCCTCCTGTCTCTGTCTGTATCTCTGTCTTTCTTTCTGGAACTCAAATTACACAAATATTATTATGTTTTGTCCCCTAGCTCTTAGATATTCTGTTCTGATTCATTTTCTTTTTTTTTTCAACTTCTTTTTCTCTTCATTTTTTGGTGTAGATAATTCCGATTTATCTATCTTCAAGTTCACTTTTGCTTGTCTTTGCTGTATGTGCTGATTTATCATTCTTCATCTCTGATAGTGATTTTTTTCTAGAATTTTTATGTGACCTTCAGTAATTTCCACGTCTCTGCTTAAATGCCTCATCTGTTCATGCACATTGTCTAATTTTTTCTGTATATCCTTTAACATATTGGTAGCAGCTATTTTATAGTTCTTGACCAGTAGCTCCAATATCTTTTCTGAGTCTGGTTTTTAAAAGTTATTTCCTGCTTTATTGATGTCTCAGATTTTTTTTATGGAATTTCAGTTGTCATACATAGAAGAAGAGTAGAAAGCAGAGTGGATAGAGTTTAAATTTAGAAATGGACACACATCTTCTGTTAGGCCATTAATGTGGATGAGTTAATTCAATCAAGACAATTTAGGTTTTATTTTTGCTATAGCTGTTTAATCCATCAAATCATTTATGTTCCTCCAGGAGTGGACTGATGTTTACATGTCACCATATGAGATAGAGGTTACCTAAAACTAGAGTCTGGGACAGAGATTTTTGAATAGATGATGGGTGCTCTAAGAAGAAGGGCTTCAGTAAAACAAGTTAATGAAGAAAAGGTAAATAAGATACAGTTGCAAAAGGAAACTATCTGAGTATGATCCTGTGGGGAATCTGGAGTGTGACTTGCAAGACAAGGGCTGTCTTACCTGGAGATAAGGCGGCCAAGTGGATATACACTTCTCTGAGTCAATGATTGGCTAGAAGTCATCCAGTGAAGAGAGGGCATAGATTCTCAGGCATCTCCCATTGGAACAGTTCCCATCTGTTATGCTCAGGCCTCTGGGGAAGATATAATTGCAGCATCTGGGGAATGGATGCATCAGCTAAGTAATTGGAATCTAGGCAGGACACCCAAAGCATTTGATGCACTCTGATTCCAAATTCTACATTCTGTCATTCCAACCAAACCACAGATACTGATTCAGCTAGAATGTTAATAAATCAAGGAACTAGAAATAAAATAATATTTTCATTAAGTGGCAAACAGAAGCATGTGTTAAGTAGTATCACTATAATTCTAAGTAGTATTTTTTTCCTACACTAGCTTGAGAACAGATGTTCAAAATTTACTGGTCTTATTTTTGCCTTAAATTCCATGTGTATGTATGCCTACGGTATGCTTACAGCTGGCAAACTAAAATTGCAAAGACACATTGGATAATCACTAGCACATTAGATAGGGAGATACCTGAGTCCTAGTCTAGAAATGATTATTAACAAACTCTGTGGTTTTGGATAAGTTACTTCTCCTCTTAGCCATGGCTTATTTTAAAAGGCAGAAAAAAAAAGACAACACATAATTTTGAGATTCAATTTGGCTTAGGGAAATTTTATTCAAATTCAGAATATATAGCACGTTCCTTTCCTTTACCGCTAACAGCAAAATGATATTCCGCAATGCAGACTATTCTCTATGCAAATTAACAGTGATTTGAAATACCGTAATGAGAAATTCCAAAATGTGCTTAAGTAGTGGATTAATTTACACCTGCATTTTAAAAACTATTGCAGGAGGGATTTTTTTTTTTTTACAAAATGTTTAAATATAAATATAAAACGGCTCTGAGAAAAAAAAAAGAAAAACTAAAATTACAAGTCAGTAGTTATTTGGGTGAGGAAAAGGAATGATTAAGGAGATCAGGTTATTTTTTTTTAATTTATTTTTTTATTGGTGTTCAATTTACTAACATACAGAATAACACCCAGTGCCCGTCACCCATTCACTCCCACCCCCCGCCCTCCTCCCCTTCTACCACCCCTAGTTCGTTTCCCAGAGTTAGCAGTCTTTACGTTCTGTCTTCCTTTCTGATATTTCCCACACATTTCTTCTCCCTTCCCTTATTTTCCCTTTCACTATTATTTATATTCCCCAAATGAATGAGAACATATAATGTTTGTCCTTCTCCGACTGACTTACTTCACTCGGAATAATACCCTCCAGTTCCATCCACGTTGAAGCAAATGGTGGGTATTTGTCATTTCTAATAGCTGAGTAATATTCCATTGTATACATAAACCACATCTTCTTTATCCATTCATCTTTCGTTGGACACCGAGGCTCCTTCCACAGTTTGGCTATCGTGGCCATTGCTGCTAGAAACATCGGGGTGCAGGTATCCCGGCGTTTCATTGCATTTGTATCTTTGGGGTAAATCCCCAACAGTGCAATTGCTGGGTCGTAGGGCAGGTCTATTTTTAACTGTTTGAGGAACCTCCACACAGTTTTCCAGAGTGGCTGCACCAGTTCACATTCCCACCAACAGTGTAAGAGGGTTCCCTTTTCTCCGCATCCTCTCCAACATTTGTTGTTTCCTGCCTTGTTAATTTTCCCCATTCTCACTGGTGTGAGGTGGTGTCTCATTGTGGTTTTGATTTGTATTTCCCTGATGGCAAGTGATGCAGAGCATTTTCTCATATGCATGTTGGCCATGTCTATGTCTTCCTCTGTGAGATTTCTGTTCAGGAGATCAGGTTAGATCAAAGTGTGATCATTTTTAAATATCTTATTCTTTTGAATATGTTAATATTTTATTTTTAACTGACAATTAAGAGAAGCACAAATTTAGAGATCTATAAAAATCTTATATACGTTTCAGAGAAGGAAGGATACTTAGCTTCTTATTTCATTCTCTATTACAAATGAGAACATTAAGGTGAAAAGGATTAAGGATGGAATAGGTAAGGGCTTTGATCAGAATTGGAAGTTCTTTTCTGGACTCTGCTGAAATTAAGATGTTTAAGATCTGTTTTTTTTAAGTATTACTTTATTATTAATCATCCTAGATTTCCTTAGAAATACATATTTTACATTGAATAACTGCACTGCCATTTCACTGAATTTACATTTTCACATTTCCCCAAATTAATGAGTAAGATCTAAATAAATGTTTTATTCTCTATTGCTGATGTATATGAGGAAGACCCAAGTAAAACTTTGGTGAGAGATGGAGAGAAAACACCTAATGCAACAGTATATCTTATGTAGTCAGAGGCAAATATTTAAATCCAAATCATAGAATTTGGATTATATCATTTTAAAAAGTGGGTTTTAAAAAGTTACAAAGCCCAAGAAGATAATATTAGTCTATCAGACAAAGTTGGGAACAAAGTTCCCACTGGAAGACACACTCTTTCCATCTTTGCATAAAAAGATGGTGTGTGAATTCTTAAAATTATGGGAGAAAAGAGACAATGGGGGAAGATACAATGAAATAGTACAGTGGATAAACAGCTTAAACAGCTTCTGATTCATACTTCTTCCTTTTTCCTGAATCCTTCATGAGGTCATGCAAGACATCACTAAAACATTCAAATATACCTCAAGTTAGACAAATGTGTGCGTGCATTTTATGCTGTTCCAGGACTTTAAAGGCTCAGTCTGTTAGAGGAGGCAGATAGGCATCAGTAAATAAGGAGTTTGTAGGCTTTTTAAGACAGATGTACACACAGAATAATATAATAAATGCACTTTGTGATTTAATTAAACTCATTAAAGCTTTAACCATAACCATAGCTATAATTATGGATATGTTGATATTTCTAGGTCAATAATACTTTAGACAAAGAGTATTTTTGTTATAAATATGCTATACTAATAATGTAATTGCTTTAAAATGTGTATTAACATACCAAAAGCAATGGAGTTTTTAATCCCATATGATCTTAACATGACAAATATATAAGAAAATAATATATTTTTCCCACTCTTCATATTGTATTTTTTCTTAGTTTTGAGGTCTAGCTTTCAAATTCTTTCTCTAAAATTGTACTAGTCCCTGTTAACTTGTACCTTGAATTATTTTAAAAGAAATATGGCAAAGTCATTGATAATTTGTGATTTAAATAATAAAGTTAAAAAAATCCCTGTATACCTCTAGAATCCCAGTTATTGTTTATAGACTATAGGAGATTTATCTGGTTAAACTTTTTAAAGATTTTATTTATTTGACAGAAAGAGAGAGCACAAGCAGGGAGAGCAGCAGAGAGAGAGAGGGAGAAGAGGCTCTCCACAGAGCAGGGAGCCCAATGCAGGGCTTGGTCCCAGAACTCTAGGATCAGGAACTGAGATGAAGTTGACTAAATTTCTGATTTCACAAGGAGACTTGCAGATTTCCCAGGCTTAAACTTAAAGAATTTTAAAAGTAATACATACAGCAGGTAATTTATATTATTGGTCCTATTGAAAGTTGTTATTCAAAGTATAATTCTCTGATCAGAAACATTGGCACACCTGGAGGCTGGTTAGAGATACAGAGTCTCAGTAACCATTCCAGATTTATTGAACCGGAATGTACAATTTAGTAAATCCCTGGTGATTCACATTAAAGGGTAACAAGTACTTCTCATTAAGCAAGTTTTGAGGTGGAAAGAGTTGTCCCACAGTCACCTCATCTCACTTCCATATTCAACTTTGCTTCTTGGGTTCTAAAGCAAGGTTCACCAAAGCAGGATGCTTATGGTCTTCTTTGGTGTAGGAAGAAGATACTAGAACTTCTATTTATATATAATTTTAGAAATCCTATCAATTTGGCCATTCTCTTTTTATTCCCCAAGATCATTCTTTACTCTTTATCCCTTGCTCTGTGCCATAGGTAGGCTCTCCTCTAAGGGCAAAATCATCTAGGCTCATTGCCCTTTGGATTCTGGTTGTACTTAGCTAATAAGAGGGACTAGATGGAGATCAGAAAATGAGGGTGAAGGAAAATATTTCTCTTTAATATCCTATTTCCTTTCTGCTTGGGCACCAGGATCATGGAAATGGCTGTTTTCTTCTATGGTTATAGACACTGTGGGGCAGTTACTCTTCCAAGGTTCCTGTTCTCTCCATGTTCTAGTAATCCCATTTCATTCCTTGGTCTCTTTAGGAAATAAAGTGATACCATTTTCTAGCATTTCTAGTCCATGCTTACATTAACAATCTTCGCTAATTCCTTACCTTACCTTCGCTAATTCCTCTGTATATAATTTCTTCATTGTTTTCAAAGCTCCAAAATTGTCTCTTTCTTGCAAGACCCCTGACTAATACATCCATCTTTTCTTGTTTTCATTCCTCAGAAACTACAGAATGGGTGTGCACTGCCAAAACAAAAGACTGCATCAAGAAAGAGGGACTCAAGAGAATCAAGAAACAGGGGATCATAAAAAAAAGGACTTAAAGAATTTACAAGATAATGATGAAGACAGGTTGTAGAATAGCAACTGTATTGCAAGCCTAGAGAAAAAAAATCACTTAAGAAAGAAGCTCTGGAAGAACTGTTGCCCTGCGAGGGCGTGGAGGGTGACAGGGAACAGACATTGTAGATCATCTCATGCATTTGAAAGTATTGAGTGGGAATTTATATTTTTGGGAAAAAAAACTATCAGACAAAAAATAAGCAATTATTAACACCAAGAAGTAGTATGTATACAACACTATAGAACCAATCTGTAACATTTCAATGAACTCATTGAAAACAGATCTAAAAATTATAATAATAGTAATGATTAAAAGAGTACAATTCATACTTTCCATGATAAAATTGTCATTATCTAATAACTATTACTAACAAAGTGATTTATATTTAAGCAAGTTATTGAGAAATATATAGCTGAATAACAAAGTAAAACAATGAAAAACAAAAAGAAAGAAAAACATTGAAAATGATTGCTTCTAGTAGACAGTGATGACTAATAATAGCTCACAAATATTCCTTCTATTCTGATCCAAATACATTCCATTTACTATAATCAATATTGATTACAAAATAAAACACATGTAATTCTACTTTAAGAATCCAGTTTTCAAAAGCCCTACACAATTACTCAGAAGCCATATAATATTGGGGTGCTTTAATCATCATTATACTTGATAGCAACAATTTTTAGCCAACAATGAACAGGCAATGTGCTAGGCACTGGACATACAAATGCTATAATCTTCTCTAAAGTAGCTTTGATTATAAACGCAGGAACAGACTCTTTTCATCTCCTCTGGACCTCACTTCAATTTCTACTCTTGTAATGTCTCTGCTGCGATTCAGGTCTCTCCCCAGGAAGACTGTTCAACTTCCTTAATAATTACACTAAGTTTTAAGAATAAGAATTTTTTTAAGTTTTTATTTAAATTCCAGTCAGTTAATATACTATGTAATATTAGTTTCAAGTGTGCACTATAGTAAGTCAACACTTCCCCACAACAGTCAGTGCTCATCATAACAAGTGTACTCCTTAATCTCTGTCACCTATTTCACTCCCCCCTTCCATAAACATCAGTTTGTTCTCTAGAGTTAAGAGTCTCTTGTTTTTCCTCTCTCTCTCTCTTTCTCCCTCTTTGTTCTGTTTCTTAAATTTCATATATGAGTGAAATCATATGGTATTTATTTTTCTGACTTATTTCACTTATTATTATATTTTTAGATCCATACATGTCCTTGAAAATGACAAGATTTCATTCTTTTTATGTATGAGTAATATTCCTTTGTATATACAAGATTTCATTCTTTTTATGTATGAGTAATATTCCTTTGTATATATACTACACCTTCTTTATCCATTGAACTGTTGATGGACACTTGGACTGTTTCCATAATTTGGTTATTGTAGATAATGATGCTATAAATATAGGGGTGCACGTGTCCCTTTGAATTAGTATCTTTGTATTCTAAATACTTAGCAGTTCAATTGGTGAACTATAGGGTAGTAGTATTTTTAATTTTTTGAGGAAACTCCATTGCATTTTTTAACATCTTTTTAAAGATTTTATTTATTTATTCATGAAAGACACAGAGAAAGAGGCAGAGACATACGCAGAGGGAGAAGCAGGCTCCTTGTGGGGAGCCCAATAAGGTACTTGATCCCAGGATCCCAGGATCAAGACCTGAACCAAAGGCAGACACTCAATCGCTGAGCCACCCAAGTGCCCCCTCCATTGAATTTTTTATTTTAGCCATGTTCTGAGAGATTTGAGGTGATATTTCATTGTAGTTTTGATTTGTATTTCCCCGATGATCAGAGATGTTGAGCATCTTTTCATTGTCTGTTGGCTATCTATATGTCTTCTTTGGAGAAATGCCTGTTCATGTCTTCTGCCCGTTTTTTAATTGGATTATTTGTATTTTGGACGTTGAATTTCATAAGTTCTTTATATATTTTGGATACTAACCTTTTATCAGATATGTCATTTGCAAATATCTTCTTCCAATCTGTAGGTTGACTTTTAGTTTTGTTGGTTGTTTTCTTCACGATGCAGAAGCTTTTTATTAAAGAGAAATTATTAAAATACTTTGTGAAATAACATTATAATAATTAAATTGCCATATTTCACTCATTTCAGTCATTCAAAAAATCATTTTCTCTACTGGGCACTCTAGTGTGTTCCAAATATTACGGAATAATAATTACATAATTATTCCGTAATATTTGGAACATTATTATCCTCTCCATGGTTAAAATTTTCCTATGTATTACTTCTGCCATGAATGCTTTTTAAAATTATCTAAGAAGACTTGATATGTTCTCCTATTTGGATGTGAGGATATCATTGCTTTTTCCCCTGTTCCCACCTTAATGACATTTTTCTTCTCACTCCTGAAAGATATAGTATAATCATTATATAATTTCTCCATCTGATGACTGCCATCTTAAACTGTAACTTCTTGGAGGTCAGTGACCATCTGTATTCAAAGCCTGGTCTAAAATACATATACCAGAATCCTTAATAAATATTTATTATCAGTAGTTATACCTACTGTCTCATTATTCTTTCACACCGTATTCTTTTATATCAGTATTAATCTAATCTGGTTTGCTATTTTTAACTGAAATAAATATTTACCTTGATTATTCCTTAAAGTAGGCAAACTGATAGTGTTGGATGACAAAGGGCAAAGCCAGGTAGGTAAAAGAGTGTTACATTTGAAAGATGTAGTTTTCAGTATTTTAGGCAAAAATATTTAAATTATTTCATCAAGCATTATATTTTTTTAAAACTGTGCTTTTTCTATCTGACATTAGATTGAATATTATAAAAATGCAGTAAGTTGTATCTCAGTGACTATTAGAAAAAATATAACAAAAATGACTGACAAAATAATTACAACTTAAATGCAATCCAACACTCAGTCCATAGGCCTTTGTTATTCTATTTTTTTTATTCTGTCATTAGACTTATGATTCATGTTTGTCGAAATGTGAGGATCACAGAAAACACAGAAAGGCAACCAAATGAAATCTAGATGATTAATAGAATGTGAGTTCTTTTATCAGCATAACTTGGTTGAACTACAAGGTTTCATGGTTAGACAATTGCATGACATATGAAAAAAGATGTTATCAGGTTAGAAAAATATTAAAGATAATTCTGAATATTTTGACCTTTAAAAGCCATAGAAAATAAAGGCGGTCCTGAACATTCACTATGTCCTAAAATGGAATATGTGTTATCAAGGTGGTCTGTCACCTCACACCTTTTATATTTCAATAAAAGATCATTTTGGATAGAATTAGACATAAACCAAACGAGGTCATTCTTTTTCATTTAATAAAATCCATAATTTTCACAGAATGAAAAAATATTACTAGAAAATATGAAAATTGGAAACTATTGGGAATATTTTTTAAGCTTCCTTATAAATAAACATTTTGTGTTAAAGATGATAATGATGCAAAAACATGCTCTCATTTTAAATGAAAAGAAAAAAGAATTCTTGGCTATTTAGTATATATCCATCATTTTTCAGAGGAGGTAACACAGGTTGAGAAGGGATAAGTAATCTTCAAGAAGTCACATGGTAAATTAATAGGGCCAGACATGACCAGCTCAAGTGTCCTTGTTTGCTTCTCAACTTAGGCTTACTTTTCTAATGAGTTTGCTTCTCAAATATTTTAACCATTTCATGTGGATTCATTTTTAGAATCAAAAGAATAATAGAGACCACTCTTTCTAATAATAGTTGTATTTTTACTATCTGTTGATTAAAACTCACTATATGCAATATTATATATAGCATTATTTCATATTTGTGGATTAAAATAAATAACATTCAGATTTAAAGAGTGCATTTTTTTTATTTTTTAAAAGATTTTATTTATTTATTCATGAGAGACACACACAGAGAGAGAGGCAGAAACACAGGCAGAGAGAGAAGCAGGCTTCATGCAGGGAGCCCTACGTGGGACTCAATCCCTGGTCTCCAGAATCACGCCCTGGGCCAAAGGCAGGTGCTAAACAGCTGAGCCACCGGGGCACTTGACGGGATGAGCACTGGGTGTTATTCTGAATGTTAGCAAGTTGCACACCAATAAAAAATAAATTTTTATTAGAAAAAAAATAAAGAGTGCATTTTATGGAACATAAAGGCATATGACCATAAAATACATTGAAATAATAAAACCTTATAATATTACAATACTTTTGGTCTGAAAGGCTACAGATAAAGAGTAGAGGGGTATAGAGAAGGATCAGTTAGGGAATCTCAAGGACAGCTTCTCCTAACAGAAGGGATAACATTTGAGCAAAAGCATAGGAGCGTAAGAGAGCATAGTGTGGTTGGGATCTACATAATATAGAATGGGAGGTTGGAAAGCCATAAAAGATTGAACTGGTGAGATAGCAGGATCAGAATTTGAAGCACTTTTAATGCCATATATAATAATTTGGATTTCCATCCGGAGGCAAAAGAGAGCACCTGAAAAACTGAGGTGAGAACAGGATGAGTACACTCACTGCAGAAGAGGACTAGATTGAAGGGAAATAAGACTAGAAAAGTAAAGAATATGATAAAAAGAGGGGTGCTAGGTGGCTCAGTTGGTTAAGTATTGGACTCTTGATTTCTTTTCAGGTCATGATCTCAGGGTCATGAGATGGAGCCCTATGTTGGGCTCCACATGGGGCATGGAGTCTGCTTGAGATGATCTCTCTCCTCTCCCTCTTCCCTCCCCCCAAGAAATAAATTTAAAAAATATTTTTAAAATAATATAATAAATATATTAAAAATTTCAAATAAGATATAGTGAAAATCCAAAATCTTGCAATAGATATTAGATACTTTGAATTTAATAGATTGAATGAATATTTAAAGTTTTTATCACATATTGGTTTTAGAGGGAAGTGAAATAAAGAAAAATCTACTAACCCATTAGTGTTTGCAAGCGAGATGAAATTTATTTAGCCATTATAAATGTAGACTATAATTGCTCCCTGGATATACATCAATTCCCAGGAAGAATATGTGTGTTAAGAAGGATTTAAAATATAGAATCCTTCAGAGTGTTAAGTCTCATGAGATGCATAGCAAACAGGAATTCATAGAGAGGATTGAGAGTGGGTAGCCAGAGGTGTAGGGTGCAAGGAAAGGGATAATTATCCCGGAAAACAAGGGTGAAACAAATGTTTGAAGGAAAAAATGGTCAGCAGTAATGAATTTTGCCATGAAATTAAAATGTGGAAGGAAGAATTTTAAAAATATTTATTTGTAGAAAGGAAAAACAGATGTAGAGGAAGATATTAGAGAATATTTAATGAAATAAGAATGTTGCGTATTTGGGAAGAGAATGAGATAAAAATAAAAGAGAAAAGAGAAATTGTTTGATATGTCTGAATATCACTTTCTCTGACTTAGATTTTAGAGCAGTTGCATATACAGATAAAGTCAAAGGCAAAAAAATAAAAATAAAAAATAAAAAAAAATAAAGTCAAAGGCAAGCAGGTCTAACATAAGTGTGTTAATAACTGACAATCTCTGTTGTCTTTGTGAAATTATAAGCAAAGTCATTAAAAATATGAAGAAAACCTAGGATATCTGAGAAGAATTAAAAAAATAAGGAATAAATTCCCACGGGATGACATAAAGGAGTAAAGATCTGTATGACACTGAATTAATAAGAGTATAATTTTTTTTTAATTTTTATTTATTTATGATAGTCACACAGGGAGAGAGAGAGGCAGAGACATAGGCAGAGGGAGAAGCAGGCTCCAAGCACCGGGAGCCTGACATGGGATTCGATCCTGGGTCTCCAGGATCGCGCCCTGGGCCAAAGGCAGGCGCCAAACCGCTGCGCCACCCAGGGATCCCAAGAGTATAATTTTTTATGTGCTTTCCACCCAAGCCTATTGTGATTTGGGGGATACCTATATGTGGGTGGGCATGTAAAAGTTTCCAATAACATAATTTAATGTTCTTAGATTCAAGCCAATTAATAAGCATTATATTATTTTAGAAATGGAAACATTAGTCATCCACAAAGGTCCATCTCAAAAGAATAACTCAAAATTTAAATGTAAAGCCCCTGGTACCAAACTTAACTGAATATTCTTCTTAGGATCTCATTTTCAGTCAGATAACTCATCCTTAATTCAATCAATCAATCAACTAACAAGGATTTTTAAGTATCAAATGCATGTCTAACACTGGTCTTAAGGGTGGTACAGAAGATCTTAAGAAAGTATCTTTACTTTCAAGATTCTTAGATTCTGCAGCAGTACACAATACACAGGACAAATGAAAAACAGGTGAATAAATATACTCCAAAATCAATAACTGTACTACTAATTATAAATTGATGTAGAAGCAAAATCAAGCCTAAATGTTTAAAGCACTTGTTAGGGCAGCCCGGGTGGCTCAGTGGTTTAGTGCCGCCTTCAGCCCAGGGCATGATCCTGAAGACCTGGGATCGAGTCCCATGTCGGGCTCCCTGCATGGAGCCTGCTTCTCTCTCTACCTCTCTCTCTCTGGATCTCTCATGAATAAATAAAAATCTTTAAAAAAAATAAATAAAGCACTTGTTAAACTATGGAGTATGAGCTGAAGTCTGAATTGAAGTATCTTATAGCATAGTTTAGAAAAAAAGTAAACACACTTTAACTTTGTTAATTATTTTTTAACAATAAAAGGCAACACATCAAATGACAAATGACAGGAATAAAATATTTATAGTATAATCTGAATAATGTTGGAATAGATAATAGTTGATAAAATATTTAAATTGTTTAATATTTCATAAGAAGATGATACATAAGTAATTAGATAAAAGCAGAGATTTGAAAAAGTTAAAGAAAAGAGAAATAGCAAGCACATTAGTGCATCTCTCTTTTAGGGAAATTGAATATCTAAATCCCTATGGTTTAGGCCTGCAGACTACAATTGAATTAACTGCATGGATTCCAGGTATAACCAAAGCTGTAATTTCAATGACCCTTGCTCATGATCAGCTACTGCATTCCATATTAACACCCACCAACTAAAGAAAATGTATAAAGTAGAATGATTATAAAGTCAAACGTCTTAGAATCAGACCTCTCAATACAGAGAACAAACTGATGGTTGCCAGAAGGAAAGTTACAAGAGGGATGGGCAAAATGAATGAAGGGGAATGGGAGAGACAGGCTTCCAATTATGAAATGAATAAGTCATGGGAATAAAAGCACAGCATAGGGAATATAGTCAATGATATTGTAAAAGTGTTGCATGGTGACAGATTGAAGCTATGCTTGTGGTGAGCATAGCATAATGTATAGAGAAGATGAATTACTATGCTGTACATAGTATAATGTACAAACTAATGTAACATTGTATGTCAACTATAAACAAATTTTTTTAAAAGCTTTTTAAAAGAAAGCATTAGAGGCATCTGTGTGGCTCAGTCATTTAAGCATCTGCCTTCAGCTCAGGTCATGATCCTGGGGTCCAGGGTTTGAACTCCATGTTAGACTCCCTGTTCGACCCTCCCCCATGCTCTTGCTCTATCACTCACTTTCTCTCAAATAAATAAAATAAAAATCTTTATAAAAAATAAAAGGAAGCATTAAATTACAACTAATGGTACAACTCTCAGCAAGTAGATGGAGGACCTAGAGCACTGTTTGGAGTATGCCTCTTAGTATAAAAGAGATTTTCTGTGAAGACAACATGAGTAAAGGCATCATAATCAAGGACTAAGATGAAAATGGTAAACTATTTATGCAACACTAGTGACACTGGCAATATCCAAGCATATGGTCCATTTTGGAGGAGTTAAAAATAAAATTGATTAGATTAGAATGGATGGCTTTGATAGTGAGATGAGATTAGATTTAAAGCTGTGAAGATTAGGAAGCCAGTAACATACTTTGGAGTGAGGGAGCTTAAGAGCAGTATTATCAGATAAGCTACCAAATTTTAGGGTAGAGAGAAATTTAAAGGTAATCAACTCAAATGTACAGGAAGATTAAAGTGTTGATATAAATTGGATAGAGATGAAATTGAGAATGGAGAACAGTCATGAGGAACATATTGTAAGAGTCAGTTTCCTTTTCTCCAGTTTTTATGCTTTGGTAACAGAATTATGCCAAACCACGGTAACATCTAGATTTTTTAAAAAAGATTTGCTTATTTATTCATGAGAGACACAGAGAGGGAGGCAGAGACATAGGCAGAGTTCGAGAAGCAGGTGCCCCGAAGGGAGCTCGATGCAGAACTGGATCCTGGATCCCGGGATCACAACCTGAGGGGAAGGCAGCCACCCAACCACTGAGCCACCAAGGCATCCCTAGAATTTTGATAGATTATTAACCTATGTTTCTAGTTGTCTTTTAGCACTTTATAACAAAATTAATTAAGAAAAAAAAATAAATGCTGAGGTGCTTTTAGTCTTGATATGCTAAAATATTATATTTATCTCCAGAAGCATTTAGTCTTAAATGTTTTACTAGAATAATCTATAAAATCAGAGCCATAATCTGTGATGACACCAATTATCTTCTCAACTCGTCTAAATTCAGACACACTATAATATCAATGTGATCTCATAATATCAGATCTGTCTTAGACCTGGCAGAAGCCAGATACTATAAGACAACCAACTCTCATAAAATGATTAAGGAAAGAAATGTTGTGTCTAAACTCATTATTCATCTCTTCTCCTCAAAGATAGTCAAGAAAGGGTTGCCCTGGTGGCTCAGTGGCTTAGCACTGCCTTCAGTCCAGGGCGTGATCCTGGAGACCCAGAATCGAGTCCCAAGTTGGACTCCCTGCATGGAGCCTGCTTCTCCCTCTGCCTGTGTCTCTGCCTCCCTCTCTGTGTGTCTCTGATGAGTAAATAAATAAAATCTTTAAAAAAAAAAAGATAGTCAAGAAAACCTATAAAACCTGGATTAATAATTTTTTCTATCAAAAATTCAATTTTTATGTTAAAGACCATCACAGACAAGCTTCATCTTCACGTTTTTCTCAAACTAAATGTATTTTTATTTATTTATTTAAAAAAATTTTAAAGATTTTATTTATTTATGAGAGACACAGAGAGAGAGGTAGAGGCAGAGATGCAGGCAGAGGGAGAAGCAAGCTTCATCCAGGGAGCCCGATGTGGGACTCAGTTCCAGGACTCCAGGATCATGCCCCTGGCTGAAGGCAGGCGCTAAACCGCTGAGCCACCAGGGCTGCCCTAAATGTATTTTTAAATGAGAGAGGTAAATAATAAAGATTCTGACACATACAGACAAATTTCAAGAATCTCTTCCAAAGATAACACACAATAATGAAGTAAAGTTTTCAAAAGGCCACTGTGGGTCTCATGACAAGAGGAAAGATTGGGCTGGAAGTCAAAAGATTTGGTTTTAGAATCTGGAATTACTACTATTAATTTTCGATTAAACTCACCAGATCCTGCTTTCTTTATCAGTGGAATGGTGATAAGAGTGAAATAATACTACTACTAGCAATACTAATATTCCAACACTAATAATAATAATTGGCAGTAACTTTGGTTTATCTAACATTTAAGAACTTAACAGGAGCGAAACTCTAAATTTTATATGCATTATTTAAATTAATCTTTATAGCTCAAGAGGATATATCATTATTATCATTTTTATTATTTATTTATTTATTTATTTATTTATTTATTTATTTATTTATGATTTTATTTATTCGTGAGAGACAGAGAGAGAGAGGCAGAGACACAGGCAGAGGGAGAAGCAGGCTCCATGCAGGGAGCCTGATGTGGGACTCAATCCCAGGTCTCCAGGATCAGGCCTTGGGCCAAAGGCAGGCATTAAACTGCTGAGCCACCCAGGGATCTCAAGATTTACTTATTTATTGGAGAGAGAGAGTGTGTAGGCATGAGGGTGAGGAGGGGCAGAGGGAGAGGGCAATATAATCCCAAGCAGACTCTGATCTGAATTTGAAGCCTGATGTGGGGCTCCATCTCACAGCCCTGAGATCAGAATCTGAGATGAAACCAAGAATCAGACAGTCAACTCACTGCACCACTCAAGAGCCCCTCATTATTACCATTTTTAAATAGGGTAATGTAAGTTTCAGACAAAGAAACATAATTTAGGGAGCATCTGAGTAGCTCAGTCAGTTAAAGCATCTGCCTTCAGCTCAGGTCATCATCCCAGAGTCCAGGTTAAGCTCCTGGCTCAGTGGGAAGTCTGCTTCTCCCTCTCCTCCTCCTCCTACCCATTTTTCTGTTCTCTCTCTCTCCAATAAATAAATAAAATATTTTTAAAAGCACAATACTTAGTAAATTATGCAACTTTTCTAATATAACTGAGATCACAAGTGCTGTGAAAATTATGCTTTATGGCAGACCGGAGATCAATGGTGGTGAGGGACCAGGGGTAGGAGAGGACACTAATAGGAAAGGTACATAAGAGAAACTTTTGAGGTGACATCTACATTCATTCATGATTTTGTCAGAAATTACCTGACTATACATTTGTAAAACTCATCAAAATGTACAGTTAATATAGCTGAATTTTATTGTACTTATTTATATCTCCAGAAAACCAATAAGAAGATGTCAATACAATGTGTAACTGAAATCCAAAAATGGGTATGAGAATAGTAATTTATATGAAAATAATATACATTGCTATATGTAAATTCTCAGGCATATCTCTTTCAAAAGACACAAATATTCAAAATTGTCCCCAGAGGCAGTGTCAGCCCCTCTGAGATCTACTGGAATAAATCATTTAGTACTTTCCTGTATGGATGGATTTGAGGAAAATAGTCCTGTTTAGAATGTTAGGGAGGAGGCACAGAGGGAAATGATAATGGCCTGAACCACATAAAAATTTTTGGAGATAGAAAAAAGATGTTGCTCAGAACATAAAGCTCATACAAGTGAAATAAGTCAGAGAAAGACAAATACCATATAATTTTACTCTTTGTGGAATTTAAGAAACAAAACAATTGAGCAAAAGGAAGAGAGATAAACCAAGAAACAAACTGTTAACTATAGAGAACAAACTGATGGTTACCAGAGAGGACATTGGTGGGGGGGATAGATGAAATAGGCTGATGGGGGTTAAGGAGTACACGTGTTGTGATGAGCACCAGGTATTGTATGGAAGCATTGAATCACTATATCATACACCTGTAACTAGTATTACATTGTATGTTAACTGGAATATAAATAAAAACTTAAAAAAATAAAAGGAAAAAAAACCCCATAAAGCTCATAATCATAATATCTTTGGTATCAAGTGTACATCTCAAAATCAGTTCCTTATAAAACAATGATAGCATGTTTTTTTTCTCTTTTTTAAAAAGATTTTTTTTTTTCTTTTTTAAAAAGATTTTAAAGCAGGCTCCCTGTGGGAAGCCTGACATGGGGACTTGATCCTGGGACCCTGGGATCATGACCTGAACCAAAGGCAAATGCTCAAACAGAGCCACCCAGGTGCCCCAATGATAGCATATGTCTACATGTATTTACTGTTATAATCACAAAGCAAACATAAAAATTCAGGCATATATTATGGCACTGTGGTTTGTATAATCTTCTCATTAATGATACGTTACTTAATTCATTGCTTTCATAAGTTCACATTAAATATATGTATATACGCATATATATGTAGGTCACCCAGAAGACATTTGTTCATTTTTATATACACACACGCACATTTATACAAACACATGTACATATCATCAAAAGACAAGTTAGAGTCATGCACTCCAACACAGAAAATTACATATTTTTATAAAAAGAAAAACTTTTCTAGTGATAAAAATATTAGTTTGTCTTTATTGTCAGGTTCGTATAATTGCCTTACATGCATCGAGTAGTAAAGAATCTCTGATTTTAAGGAAAATATATTCTACAAACTAATATTAGTAGAGTGTATTGACCAAAATATAGAAATTTTATGGGGAATTTAAATGGCAATAGTAGTTAAAAACCAAATGTTTACATTTCAGATTATTTAAAAATTACTATTGTCTACTAAACTGCAAACTTTGCATAAAAGTGAAGTAAATGATAGTAGAGAGTAAACTGAATTGAGATATAGAAAGAGGTCAATGGAGTTCAGCTTAGTTCATCATATTTAGTTTGAAGTATCTATGAAATATTTAGGTGAAAGTGTCTAATCATTGTCAAGACCATGAAAAATGTCTAGATTGAGGTTACAGTTTTGGAAGTTTTAAGTATATATGGAAAACGATGTGATTTGCAGTTCTGCTAACAAAATTTGAAAAAAAAAAAGTATTCTCTCTCCTATATTTTCCCTTGAAATTAGAAATAGTCCCCTGTTGTCATATCTGTGCCATCTGTAGCACCCTATCCGTTTCTATTTGTGCATAACTTTTTAAAAGCTTTCATTATTTCTAACACATACAACCATAATAACTTCCTAACTGGCCAACCTACCTTAAGTTCCCCACCTAACACAACTTACTGCTTTCATTTGTTTTTATCCTTATTTTTTGGTTTGCCTAAAAGGCTCTTCTTTTTTTTTTTTTTTTTAAGGGTTTTTATTTATTAATGAGAGACACACAGAGGGTGAGAGAGAGAGAGGCAGAGACACAGGCAGAGGGAGAAGCAGGCGCCCTGCAGGGAGCCTGATGTGGGACTCGATCCTGGGTCTCCAGGATCACACCCCGGGCTGAAGGCCACGCTAAACCGGTGAGCCACCCGGGCTGCCCAGGCTCTTCTTTTTTTTTTTTTTAAAGAAATTTTAATACCAGTGTAGTTACCATAGCGTTATACTAGTTTCAGGTATACAATACAGTGATTCAACACCTCCATATATTACTCAGTGCTGATCAAGAGAAGTGTGGTCTTGGGATGCCTGGGTGGCTCAGCGGTTGAGCATCTGACTTTGGCTCAGGGCGTGATCCTAGAGTTCCACATCGGGCTTCCTGCATGGAGCCTGCTTCTCCCTCTGCCTACGTCTCTGCTTCTCTCTGTGTGTCTCTCATGAATAAACAAATAAAATCCTTAACTTAAAAAAAAAAGATAAGTGTATTCTTAATTTCCTTCACCTATTTAATCCCCCCACCTCCCCTCTGGTAAACATCTGCTTGTTCTCTATAAAGTCTGCCTTTTCCTTTGTCTCTTCCCCCCTGATTATTCATTTGTTTTATTTCTTAAATTTCACATAGGAGTGAAATCACATGGTATTTGTGACTGACTGATTTCACTTCGCACTCTACTTTCTAGCTCCATACACGTTGTTGCAAATGGCAAGATTTCATTCTTCTCTATGGCTGAATAACATTCCATTCTATGTATACTACATCTTCTTTATTCATTCACCTATCAATGGATACTTGGGTTGAGTCCATATCTTCGCTATGGTAAATAATGCTAAAATAAACATAGGGATGCATATACTCCTTCAAATTAGTATTTTTTATATTTTGGAGGGTAAATACCTGGTAGAGCAATTACTGGATCATAGGGTAGTTCTATTTTTTATTTTTGAGGAACTTTAAATTGTATAATGTAGTGGCTATACCAGTTTGCACTCCTACCAACAGTGAAGGAGGACTCCTTTATCTCCACATCTCCTTGCCAACACTTGTTTGTTTCTGGAGTTCTTTATTTTAGCCCTCCTGACAGGTGTAAGGTGATGTGTCATTGTAGTTTTGATTTGCATTTCCCTGATGATGAATTATGTTGACATCTTATGTTTTCTTTGGAAAAAAAATCTGATAATATCTTCTTCTCATTTTTTAATTGGATTGTTTGTTTTCTTCTGTATTGAGTTATCTAAGTTCTTCATACTAACTCAAATACTAACTCTTTATTGGATATGTCTTTTGAAAATATCTTCTCCTCTCAGACTTACAGTTTTGATGGCTATTTCCTTTTCTCTGCAGAAGCTTTTCTTTTTCTCAGCAGAAGTTTTTCCTTTTCATGTAACCTGACCCAATACATTATTTATTCTTCAGGAGACATAGTTAGAAAGATGTTGCTATGGCCAATGTCAGAGAAATTACTGTCTGTATTCTTTTTCTAGGATTTGTGTGGTTTCAAATCTCTCATTCAGGTCCTTAATCTATTTTGAGTTTAATTTTGTGTATGGTGCAAGAAAGTGGTAAAGTATCATTATTTTCCATGTAGCTGTATAATTTTCCCAATACCATTTGTTGAAGAGACTATCTTTTTCCCATTGTATGTTTTTGCCTCTTTTGTCAAAACTAATTGACTGTGTAATTGGCTATATGTAATTGACTATAACCAACTGAGCCACTCAGGCATCCCTATTCTTTCTCTTGTTGATGTTGATTTGTGAATATTGAACTACTAAAAGGCTCTTCTTTTAACCATTACTTTTTGGACTTTCTATTCTGTTCCATGATCATATATGTGTCTGTTTTTGTACTGACATTATACTCTTTTGATTACAACAGCTTTGTAACATAATTTGAAGTCCAGGATTGTGATACTTCCAGTTGTGTTTTTCTTTTTCAAGATTGCTTTGGTATTTGGGGTCTTTTGTAGATCCATGCAAATATTAGGATTATTTGTTCTAGTGCTATGAAAATGATATTGATGTTTTGATGGGGATTGCATTAAATATATAGATTGTTTTGGACAGTATAGACAACGTTTATTCTTTCATTCCATGAGCATGGAATGTCTTCCATTTCTTTGTGTTGTCTTGAATTTCTTTCACTGATATTTAATAGTTTTTAGAGTGCAAGTCCTCGACCTCTTTGGTTGAGTTTATTCCTAGATGTTCTAATATTTTTGGTATGGTAGTGATTGGCATTGTTTTCTTAACTTCTCTTTCTGCTGCTTCATTATTGGTGTATAGAAATGCAAGAAGTTTCTGTATATAAATTATGTGTCCTAGAACCTTACTGAATTCATTTATCAGTTCTAGTAGTTTTGTGGTGGAGCGTTTAAGGTTTTTTATATATAGTATAATGTCATCTGCAAATAGTGAAAGTTTTACTTCTTCCTTATGAATTTGGAAGCTGGCTATTTATTTATTTATTTATTTATATCTAATTGTTGTGGCTAGGGAGTTCCAGTACTATGTTGAATGAACATAGTGAAAGTGGACAACCTTGTCTCATTCCTGACCTTAGGGAACAAGCTCTGTTTTTCCCCATTGAGTATGATGATACCTGTGGGGTTTTCATATACTATATTGAGATATTTTCCTTTTACTATACTGAGATATGTTCCCTCTAAACCTACTTTGTTGAGTTTCTTTATTTTTTTTTAAATCATGAATGGATGTAGTGCTTTGTCGAATGCTTTTTTTACATAAGTGAAATGATCATATGGTTTTTATCCTTTCATTTTTAAAAGATTTTATGTATTTATTTGAGAGAAAGAGAGAGCAGGTAAGTAGCGGAAATGGCAGAGGGAGAAGAGAGAGAATGTCAAGTAGACTCCCCACTGAGCATGGAGCCAGAGCCATAACTCATAAGATCATGACCTGAGCCAAAATCACAAGTTGGACACTTAACCATCTGAGCTACCCAGGCATCCCTATCCTTTTTCTTGTTCATGATTATATCATGAATTCATGATAGAATTACATCATGATTCATTTGTGAATATTGAACCACTAAAAGTCTCTTCTAACCATCACTTGTAAAATTCATAACCACCTTAAAAATGAAATTCTAAAGAATATCTTCCTCTAATCTCTTTCTAATTCTATTCCCACACACATATATATGCAACTTCTATTTTCTAGAACCTGTAGAACATTTTAAAAAATATTGTTTATTGTGCACTGCTTACTTATATTATAATTATGCATATTTTAGTAATCCTTTTTATTATACTGTAAAATCTTTAAGCATACTGTTTAGGCATTAGCAACTATATTTAGTAGTGTAGCCCACAAATGCTGCTTTATATTAGAAGTCACTCAGAGATATTCATCAATAAGCAATGACAGAAATCTTTTACCCATTTTTACATATAAGCCAAATATAATTGGTTCTAAAATGGCTCCCTAATTAAGAACATCAGTTATATTTAAAAATCATTATTGACATTCTAAACTGCTTTGAAATGAGGACTACTTGACTAATTACCAAGGGAGTAATATGGATTATAAACTCTGAAAATGTTTTTAAAAATCAGCAGGAAATGTAATACCTAAATCAATTAAAATTTTGGATTCTTAGTTCTTTATGGTTTTTATATGCCAAAATTACATAGTAGAAATAAGATTCTCAGTTTTCCCTTTTGGTAATTATTAAGCTAATTCTCAGGCTCTGCTTCAGTTAGTTATTATAGTAATTAGCACTATGGATAACTCTGTGTATGGTAACTTGGACTTCTGTATGGTAATTTGGCTAATTTGGACTAGCAAAGTTTTTAATGACTAAAAAGTCAAAATTAAATTAACAATTCTCCAAAAAGTTATCATTCAAAATTGGGAGTATGGCAAATCACTGTTTTCAAAAGCTACTGAGACCGTCCAGAATAATTCTTAACTTTTAAATTTTGTTAATGCTAGAAACTGTTCTGGTCAAAAAAAAAAAAAAAAAAAAAAAAAAAGTAAGAAAGAAAGAAAGAAAAAAGAAAAGAAAAGGCTATTCTTAGCAGTTCACAAAGTATCTTAAGTAATCAGAGATGTGAAAATGAAGATTATCTGAGAAATGAGAAAACTATCAGGGCAGCCCAGGTGGCTCAGTGGTTTAGCGCTACCTTCAGCCCCTTTAGTGATCCTGGAGACCTGGGATTGAGTCCCACGTGGGGCTCCCTGCGTGGAGCCTGCTTCTTCCTCTGCCTGTGTCTCTGCCTCTCTCTCTCTCTCTCTCTTTATGTCTCTCATGAATAAATGAATAAAATCTTAAAAAAAACAAACATGTCTTAAACCATTTAGCACATTCTGACTAGGGACTTGAAGATAGGTCAGAAGATCTTCTTTTATATTCTTGTATGTTCATTAGTTATTGGATATCTAAACCAGTTATGCAAATAACAATACCTTTTAAAAGTATTTGTAATAAGATATAGTTTATGAAGTTAAGAATGTTCAGAAAAAGGTAGGGCTGAGCTAGTTTCACAGGACGGCAGAGACAGAATGGAAGAATGAAATGGAGAAAACCAAAAGAAATGCTTAAATGTCAAGAATCCCAGAGAAATAATGACAAAGCTCTAGTACAAAAATTGTTTTATTTTTTGAAAAAAGTCAATATTTTTATTTGTAGTAATATGCAGAGACAATTACTACATCTACTTTAATAATATGAAAAGTCACATCATTTCTTTACATTTCTAGATTACGGAACTAGACAATAACCTTATCCAATGGCTTGTTTCTCCATCTGAAAAATGGTTTGAGACTATTGCTGAATGCAGATTAAAAGAAAAGCTGTGAATTTTATAGCAAAAGATAATGATGTGTACAAAAAACAACGTTACTTACTTAATAGGTTTATATAACCTAACTTCTCTGTGCTCATCCTCAATTCAGGGACAAAGAAAAAATATTTTTACTCATAAAGATGATAGGTTTTTCCTGTCATTTCTTTTCGTAAAAAAATACTAGGCAGAAACATTGCTTTACTTAGGAGTGATAATAGGCCCTGAAATTTCTGTCTGAAATTGTTTCAGCTCTTATCTGATAAGTTTTTAATAATTAAAAACAATGTGATTGATAACTTCAGATTTCTGTGGTATCAGGTAATGTTTATAAGAGTTTGAACTAATTAATGCACAATATTAATTATGTTTTAGAGCCTTTGTACTAACTCTGCAGTTTCCTTATAATGTACATTGTTCAATTTATGTATCTTTCACTATTTAATAGAACCATATCTCATTTTACTAAGTCTCTGTGCTTCAAAAATATATTATTACTGACTTAATCAGAATAGCCAGGTCTTGTCTATGGACTCCAACTGAAAGCCACAGAGTCTCCTGTTCATGCCCTCAATTACTACCACATCACATTCTCTGGATATGCCAATTCCAATATCTAGCAGACAAGAATCACAGGAACTAAACTTCATTTATTTGCAATAACATGACATTATTTATGTGATATAAACAATGTATTTTTTCCTGGCATACAGATAAGAAATCTGTCATCATAAAGATTTTGTGATATAAAAGGGAAAAGAAGCACTGAAATAGAATTTATCAAAGATTTTCTGCACATATCCTTTTATTATTATTCAGTAGTGTTTGTAAAAAGGTTTACATTTTATTTGAAAATGTCAGGAGATTTAGGTTGTAACCAAATAATATGTTTTATCATACCCATGACCATTTCTGCCAATAAGAACAGCACTTCTAAGATTGCTTTATGAACTCAGAGACAAGCTGAGAATAGATACGCATTTTAAATATATTTATTCATGTTATATATTTTAATGGATTCAGTTTGGTTTGGCAGGTAAAATATAGGAGAATTCCATAGATATGGTTTGAGCTTCTGGCTCTATATTTTTTATTTTCTTTTTGGAAAAATTTCAGAATAACAGAAATGGGGCAAAGATAGTCAAGAGAGTTCTCATATACCTTTCATTCAAAATCTCTTTATATTAATATCTTACATAGCAACAGCCTATTTGCTGAATTAAGAAATCAACATTGGTACATTATTATTAACTGCTCTACTGACTTTATACAAATTTCTCCGTTTTTTTCCACTAATGCTTTTTTTTGTTCCAATCTTCAATATAGGATCCACATTGCATTTAGGATCACAGTTTCCTTGGAGCTAATAGTTTCTTAGTCTTTCTTGTTTTTTCACGATCTTGTAAGTTTAAAGAGTACTGACTAGGTATTTTGTAGAAAATTCTTCAATTATGTTTGTCTCATACTTTTTTTTTATTATACTAGAGTTATGGATTTGGGGGAAAAATTACCACCGAGATGCTATCCTCTCATCACATTGTATTAGGAGGTATGTGACATCAATATAACTTATTACTGGTGATGTTAACCTTGATCACTTGGTTAAGAAAATGTTTGCTTTTCTATTTTAAAGTCATTATTTTTGCTTTCTATACTCTGTTCTTTCAAAGTGAGTAGTTAAGTCTAGCCTTTACTTAAGGGGAAAGGAATTATATTTCACCTCTCAGGAGGAGAGAGTTTCTTTATATATTATATGGAATTCTTCTTAAAGAAGATTTATCTGTTCTCCTCCCATTGGTCATTGATTGACTTATTTATTTATATCAGTATGATTCTCAAATATTTACTTTATACTTTGGCTTATAAATCAATCAATAGGAGCCCTACATTAGGCTTCCTATTCAGGGATGTGTTACTCACTTTGTTGCTTACGTTGTTCTAGTTTTGGCTGCTGGGAGGTCTTTCAGGTTTCTTTCTGTGCCCTTTAATATGACCCATTTTTTTCTTCTTTTTTCAATACCTCTTTGTAATTCTTACTTTCTGATTATTTGAAATACTACAGGCTTATCTTATATTTTCCCTACCCCAATCCTAGCACCAGGTCTGGATCTATTTCTTCTAGGCCTGGATCTGTTTTACATATGATTAAGCAATATAACCACTTCAGGTCTTCCTCAATGTAATGAACATATTTTAATAGAATTTAATGATTCTCAAAGTCATTTAGGTCACAGGCCTTTAGGATAAATCTACTAAAATATATGTAATCTCACCTGAGAGAAGCACAAATACACACATAAGTCAGTATTGTTCAAAAAACCTCGGAGAGGGCAGCCCGGGTGGCTCAGCGGTTTAGCGCCACCTTCAGCCCAGGGTGTGATCCTGGAGACCCAGGATCAAGTCCCATGTCAGGCTCCCTGCATGGAGCCTGCTCCTCCCTCTGCCTGTGTCTCCACCTCTCTTTCTCTCTGTGTCTCTCATTAATAAATAAATAAATAAATAACCTTAAAAAAAAAAAAAAAGAAGAAGAAGGAGGAGAAGGAGAAGAAGAAGAAGAAGAAGAGCCTTTCAGGCAAACCAAAAGATAAGGATAAAGACAAATGAAAGCAATAATTAAGTTGTGTTAGGTGGGGAACTTAAGGTAATTCTGAGCCCTTTCTATAACAGATAACGATCTGGGCTGCCCCGGGGGCTCAGCGGTTTAGCGCCCCCTTCAGTCCAGGGTGTGATCCTGGAGACCTGGGATCGAGTCCCACGTCGGGCTTCCTGCATGGAGCCTGCTTCTCCCTCTGCCTCTCTCTCTCTCATAAATAAATAAATCTAAAAAAAAAAAAATAAATAAATAAAACAAAAAAACCTTCTGAGAGATTAAGAAACTCTGAAGACCATTGACAGATATAAGGATCTGCACAAAATAAGATCTGATGCTCTTGATAACTAAACTTCACTGAAGAAAATTATTTCTTCAAGGGTTGTTAAAAGGTTTGTCCAATTTCATATGCAACTACATAACCAATAAGTTTTGCCTATGTTAATTTGTGACTTTGGATAATTTACATAGTTTTTGTGACCCTTGATTTACTCATTTTATTTTTTTATTTTTTTTAAGTATTTTCTTTTTAATTTTTATTTATTTATGATAGTCACAGAGAGAGAGAGAGAGAGAGAGAGGCAGAGACACAGGCAGAGGGAGAAGCAGGCTCCATGCACCGGGAGCCCGACGTGGGATTCGATCCCAGGTCTCCAGGATCGCGCCCTGGGACAAAGACAGGCGCTAAACCGCTGCGCCACCCAGGGATCCCCATTTACTCATTTTAAAATGGGGCTAATAATCCACACTTCAAAGAAATATTGCAAAGTTTAGCTGAGCAGGATTATGTAAATACTTTACAGGGACCCTGCCACACAAAGACACTTAGGAAATTGAGTACTGCTGTTTGTTGTTGTAATGGCATACTAAAGCCCAGTTTTGTCATGTTAAAAATAATTTATTAAATATCTGATTTGCTCTTTGCCTACAAAGTAGGATTTATGTTTTATAAATTTGAAAACAGATACTAGAAGTCTGTCTTTCAGAAATTCAATCTTATAGTTTTTAGAAGAATAGAAAGTTATTGTTACCCTAGAATAACATCTGACCTGGCCCTGGAACCTATTTTTAAAGCAGTCCTGGTGTGTGGTCTCCCAGAGCACATTTAAGCTCCATGACCAGGGTTCAACAATTCCTTTTTTTTTTTTTTTTTAAGATTTTATTCATTTATTTGAGAGAGAGTGAGAAAGAAAAAACACAGCTGGGGGGAGGAGTTGCGCAGAGGGAGAGGGAAAGGTATACTGCCCCATGAGTAGAGAGCCCAATGCAGAGCTCAATTCCAGGACCCCAGGATCATGACCTGAGCCAAAAGCAGATGCTTAACCAACTGAGCCACCCAGGCACACCAGGTTCTACAATTCTTGATAAATGGACCCCTTTGTTGTTCATACCTAGTTTTAGATGATGGTTGCCTACACTGAGTTAAAACCATCCCCATAATAAAATCTATCTGAAGAGTCTTATATCTTCCTTCTGGAATAAATACTATGAAACAAATCTATTTATTTTGCTACACGTGAACACTTCATAAACAATGGTAATTTTTTTTAAAAAAGTATTCACTGTTATTTTCATGAAAATAATGTGAAATAATTCTAATAGCCTCATCATGATAGCTTTTTGGAGAAGTGTCATTTAATTGTCAAAAGTCAGAAGTAGCACATGGTTTGAGAATCTAATATCAATCAAAGATAAATGATCATTAGCAATCTTACTAATTTCCAAAGTAATACATTATTTTATAAAAAATGAAGAGACCATCTGTGATGGTCAATTTTATGTATACACTTTATTGAACCATTGGGTACTCAGATATTTGGTCAAACATTATTTTAGGTGTGTCTATGAGGTTGTTTGAGAATGAGATTAACATTTAAATTGGTAGACTGAATGAAGCAGATTACTCTCCCTAATGTATTGGGTTTCTTCCAATCAGTTGAAGTCCTTAATAGAATACATGAACCAATTACTTATAATAAATCTTTCTATATATTTATACATCCTATTGATTCTGTTTATAGAGACTGTGACTAATACACTATCTAAATCATTACTATCTAAATATCCTCTGGATGATTAAAGGTGGTATTGTCAGTTTTATTTATTCTAAATCCATATCAGAACTAAATAAGTAAAAATAGGCAGTATATAGAGCCACTAATTTAGGCAACTGGGTCATAAAATTCTTCAATATCCAGGCATTTTATAATATATAGCACTCTAAAAATAAACACAAAATATTTTTATATTAACTATAGAGAAAATCTCAATATGTCTAAGCAAAACTACATATACAGAATCATACAGAGATATAAACAGCTTAACTCACTTGATTCACTCAGATGGTGCTTAATTAATTAATTATTAAGGGAGCCTTCAGAATAGGTAATCAAATAATAATACAATTACATATATGTGACAAGAAAGACAAAATGTAAAACGTTTACAATAATACAGTTCTAGGATACAAACACCATCAAATTGTCTTTCACATACAAAAACATTTTTGATGGTTGTGAAAGAGTCATGCATAATTTAAAATGAATTTTTGCTTTAAACGATAGTATTTTAATTCTTGATACAATTGCTAACAGCTTTCTTGCATTTTAGAACAATCTTTATTTGGCATGTGTTATATTCATATAGTAAAAAGCATTTTAAAACTAAAACTGAGGGCAGCCCAGGTGGCTCAGCGGTTTAGCGCCGCCTTCAGCCCAGGGCGTGATCCTGGAGTCCCCGGATCCAGGGCCACGTCAGGCTCCCTACGTGGAGCCTGCTTCTCTCTCTGCCTTTGTCTCTGCCTCTCTCTCTCTCTCTCTCATAAATAAATACAAATTTTAAAAAGCAAAATTGAAATATTTAATAGCTCTGAATCTATTGGGAGAGTGATGGACTTTTGCCAATCTATACTTACTCTTAGTAAAAGATTAGAAATTTGGACAAAACCTTTCTTTTAATCCACTCCCGTATCAGTAAACACAAGTTTTGTCAACAAAAGTTAAGGTTTTCCAAATACATTGCACCATTTTTCTCTAAGCTGTTTTGATCCAAATTTGTTTTTATGGTCTATAAATCAACTGGACACAGGTTTATCCTATTTTTAAAGGCACTAGTTCTTTTGTTGGATATAACTAAACACACACTGGCTTTGATTAATTATTATAAAGAGAGAAGGATTTGTCCCAGATGTGTGAAACTCCTTGAGAGCAAATATCATGCCCTTTTTTCAGTATTCATTAATGATGCCCATTTTTCTGAAATGCATTTACAGTTAACACCATCATAGTTAACATTAGCGGTGACAAACAACTTTCCAAATATCTGCACTTTTGTATTTGAATTCTCGTCTTATTTGAAGTCTTTTGAATGCATTTTTGTTCTTAAAACTTTATATTCACCTCTATTCCCTCTGGATTTTCCCTTTTTCTTTTTTTTCTGTTTAATTTTTAAGAGATTTTATTTATTTATTTGAGAGAGAGAATGAGCGAGAGAGAGAGGGAAAGCAAGAATGGAGGGGGGGGAAGAGACAGAGAGAGACTGAACAGGAAGCCGGACCTGGGGCTTGATCCCAGGACCCCAGGATCATGAACTGAGCCAAAAGCAGATACTTAATCAATTGAGCCATCTAGGCTCCCCAATTTTCCCCTTTTCTTAACATCTTTTTTCAATAGGGAACTTAGATCTCCTCACTTTGGTTCTTGATCTGTTTCTTAGAGAAAATACTATTTTGAATATATTGAATTTACAAACTTATTCATGAAATCATGTGTCCTCCCATTTTTCTTGATAGATTTCCAAATTTTAGCCAAAGATATGAAAGTGTAAGCAATAACAAAACTATAATGAAAATAATACATAATACATGGTCATGATTATAATATACTCAAGTGTTACATGATACTGAGTATTGTTCTGAATTCATGTCTGTGATTGCTCATCTACCGCATATCCTTACTTAGGGTTATTTGATCTGTTGGTTTGTGTTCATACCTAGGTTGTCAAATGTTTGTCAATCATCCTGCGATATCAACAACAATAAATAATATTTTTTCCAGTATAAACTGAGCAGTGCTACCACTGATATAATTATGGTATAAACACCAGATGTTTAAACTGACAGCGTCATATGCATAGGAAATTAACATATTTCATTAGACTTTTAAAAATCTTAGAAATCTCATAAGAAACCCATTCGAGATTGATTGTGGAAGATCTGGAAAAAGATCTGACGCCTGGATAAGACTGACCAGCTCCCAAAGAAAACCCTACATGGTAGCAGTTTCCCAGTATATTTACAATATTTCAATCCCAGGTCACGCAGTTTTCAGGCTAAGAATCATGATTTGTCATCACTCCAAAGAGGATATATCTATCATTCTGAAGTCCAGATATATTAACTTCTTTCAAAAAGACTAAAGTATAAAGGCTAGAATATCAATATATCCATTTAGATTGAGAATTGTAAATTCCAAAGTGGAGGGGTAGATGGTTTCTCTATCCAGTGCATTCTCCCCTTATGATAGATAGATGGGAAATTAAAATTCAATAAACAATTTGCTTGCTGA
Organism: Canis lupus dingo; assembly: GCF_003254725.2. NCBI lineage: Eukaryota > Metazoa > Chordata > Mammalia > Carnivora > Canidae > Canis > Canis lupus. Next base: position 17,223,120 of record NC_064246.1, on the reverse strand, counting down.
GCCAACATCCAGAAGAAAAGGATTAATTTTTCATATTAATGTTTAATATCACCAGTTAAGGATGCAACATTTGTCTACACAATGGAGATATGCCTGCTTGACATAAGGAAAACATTTGGACAACGATGTAACTTCCTAGGATAATGATTAACTGGGATCTTCTTAGGGTCCCACTCTCCTCTTTCTATATTTCCAGTGGTTCACCAATCCAGCACCTCTTTCTTTCTTTAGGAAGACCTGGGAGACATGGAACCTCTTTTGGGTAATTTTTACGTTGTCTTGATTGGATCATTTATATATTGGTTTAATTAGTTAGTTCTAAGGTAATAATTTGACTTATTTAAGATTCTTGAGATTGCAGTGTTTTTTAAACTGTTTTTGAATGATTAAAAACATACATGGATCCATCCACTTCTGGCCTCTATGAGTCCCAAATGAATATAACTTCAGAACCAATCCCTCTTCCAAGTTTCAAATCATAAATTTCCCAATACAAACATCATGTTTTTGTGTCTTCTAAACGAATTATACAAATTTTAAATACCTAGAATTTAACTGCTCCTTTTATTCCAAAAATGCTATTTCTTCTTTCTTATTATCTTAAATATTATCATCCATTCTTTCCCTCGGTTAATGTAAAAGTATATTAAGATTTAATCAACTACCATATTTGTGGCAATGTTTTGTCTCTTCTACAGATTTTCTCTTTAACGTCATCTACTCCACGATGTATTTAGGGAAATGCTGACAAGTTCCACAGTTTACCAAGGAAACACTGACACCATCTCATGGTATAACACTTTAAGTCCATTCTTTCTGACTCCAAAGATCTTAATTATACATTTATGTCACAATTCTTCTTGACATCATTACTACCTCAGCAATCACCAAAACTGAATCACTTAAAATAATCCTCAACTGCCTGTTTTCTCTCATTACCTATTTCTCTTATGCTCAAGTTCTATTTCTATTTCTTCTTAACCATTCACTTACCTATTCTTTTTACCACTGTCTTATTATACTTTTCATCATCTTCTATTTAGATCCCAATATTATTATCCTTTATCATGTCATTTTCTGTAGCCTGAAGGTAAGATGGCTTCCATTATATTTTATACGTATCCACGTATCCATCTTAAATTTAAATCTGATCTTGTCATAGTCTTGCTTGAAGTTCTCAAAGGGCTTTATGCTGCCCAATTGATTAGTTATTTAGAATGGCATATATTCCCTCTGTTCTCTCACTCTCCTTTTACCTAAGCATTCTACTTTCTACTTCCATGTTGTCTTTAACAACTTCAAACTTGGTACATCCACTTCTCCCCACCATAGCCTTTTTCTCTTTTGCAAAAACCAATTATTAATAATAGACAATAAGTTTAATGAGTGCCTGCAATTTGTGATGTGCTGTGCTAAAAGTTTTATATAGATTATTAAATTTTATTCTGAATAATTCTATATATTCGTATGATTGTTGTTTTCATCTTACAGGTGGTGAAATTACAAATCATAGAATAATTTGCCTGAAGTCTCATACCTGATAATTTATACAACAAAGAGTTTAACATAGGCATAAGAATTCATACTTTCCATCATTACAGAAAATAAAATGTACTCATCACTCTAAGATAGCTTTCAAGAGTTAAATATGGAATTTTTAACACTATAATTAAAAATTCAGATAAAATAGAAGAATGCTCAAAATGAAAAAGCAAACAGATATAAATTATTTATAAAAATAATAGTGTGAATAATAAAAAATAAACATCTCAAGTGAACATGGGATTTATGAAATGAACTAAATTTGTAATGTATGTTTGTATTAACGAAAAATCTATATTACAAAGAAAAGAATGTTTAGCATGATTAATAATGGCTCTATTATTCTAAAAAAGTTATTGGGATCATAAAAGACATATCAATATTTCTTGTAACTTTAAAGTTCAGCTCAACTTTCACTTGTGGATGCTATTTTAAAAACCATGAAAATGCATTCTTAAGATAGATGACCTTTTAGAAATCATCAGGGCATATAAAGTAAATCAAAAAATCATTTTCAATGTTTCTTACTGAAATCCCATACTAGTATTTATGGCTGAATAAGGCCTTAAATATTTTTTTCTAAAACATAATGGTATATATTTTAATACATTATAGAACACTTAGAACTTAGTGCTGTTTCACTGGCCTAAGACCTTGGAAAAAGTTAAGACTGAGATTCAGAAGCTATTTGCCACTCACCAAGTCACATAGCTTACTTGTATCCCTTTATGGTCTGAGTGTGCATTAAAGACCAGATCCTATTCATCACAATTTATCTTTAAATACCAATTATGAGTCTTGGTTTTTGTTTTTGCAAAGTGGATGACAACAGCAATGGAAGAGTTAAAATGTTGATATTTCTGTAACTTGGTGACTGCCTTCACTTGTTGTTTCAGAAGGTGTTCTCATATATCCATAGAGGCCAGCTTGGGCCCTCTGGGAGGCCGATGAACACTGTTGATTTTTCTTGTACTGGCCCCTTGGGTTTCTTTTTCACTTGTTTCTTCAGATCTGATTGTAGTGCCATACATATTTCCTTATATTTTTGAGCCCTCTTTGTTTTTGTCTTGCTCTCAGGCTTCTGATCAACTTCTTGTCTTGCTACTTGTTTTTTGTATAAGATTTCAGATTGAACATCTGATCCTGCACTATCATCTGACCTGCCTCTATAACGTGCTTGATCATTTTCCCTTTTCTGTGTTCTCACTGCCCACACAATTATATAATTCCCTCTCTCCCTGCACACACAGAGATGATTGGGAAATGTGAATTAGAAATTCCACTACCCCCACCATCAGAAAACAATATGGAATTTGGACATAAAAAAATATATATCTTAACCCATAAAATCAACACACAGATGAAATCAGAGATAGAGAGTCAACTTAAAGAAACAGCTCCCATTCATTTGGTAACTAATAGGATATAGAAAAAAAAGAGTACCCTTGTACCTAGTATTCAATGCTTAAATCTTTTGTCCTTAAAAATAGTAAGTACATATAATGATATTCTTAACCTACAATTTTATCATGATGTCATGAACAATTTCTAACACAGTAAACATATTTGGTTATTGTTATAGCCTGGAACAAGGGTAGTCACAGCTGTAATGCACCTACCTGCATCTACAGGTAGATCATTTGGTAATGGATTTTCTACACTAGTCAGTAATGAAGTACTAGTGAAGTTTTCCTGTCTGTTAAGGTGGAGTTTGTTCTATAGCTCCTTTAAATACTGCTTCAGTTCACTTTCCATTGAAAAGAAACTTGGAGAAGATGAGGCAGTCATATTGTTTGTTTGATAGTTTCTAAAATTAATACTCCCAGTGCTGTAGAAAGTTGAAAGTGGGCACTGGTGGAGATTTTGCGGATTGAGGAAATGGCTCCATGCCCTGGATTACCTACCTTGCTGGCAACAATGCCTCAGTGCTTAGGCCTGGGAAATGCTGGCCTGTGTGCATTGTCTTCTTTCCCAGCTCAGTCCTTTCTCCCTCCTATTGCTCTTTCCTATTACACTTTTCCCTCTTTGTTCCATGCCTTTCCTAGGTTTTGCTAATTTCTCCTGTTCACAGAAGCACATCTCACTTTCCTTCAGTGCCCTTCCTATTTTTTACTGTTTCAGAGTCTTGAATCTGCTCCTACCTTCAGCTTTGATGTTATGAAGGCTGGTTTCTCCATCCAGTCTGTTGGGTCTCCTGGAGACAGCAAGATGAACTGTTAGGAATGAGGCTAGTCACGGTGGGAAGGATAGGTCTCTTCCTTGTAGTGTGAGTGAGTTTATCTTATGGTAACTACACTTTTTTTTCTAAGATTTTATTTATTTATTTGACACAGGGGGAGAAATGGGGAAGAGAGGGAGATGAAGAGGGAGGCAGAGAGTGAGAGAGAGAGACAGAACAAGCAGAGGGAGCGGCAGGCAGAGGGAGGAGAAGCAGGCTCCCCGTTGAGCAGGGAGCCCATCCCAGGACCTTGGGATCATGACCTGAACCAAAGTCAGAGGCTCAGCTTCCTGAGCCATCCAGGCACCCCCTGGTAACAACACTTTTTCAAACAGACCTCATTCTCTAAGGATTAAGTCTCCCTTCCAGCACCTTCCTTACTGATCCAGGTGACAAATCCATCCTATTAACATAATGCTGATCCCATGGTGAGAAAAGAGAAACCTTCACTTCATGTCACAAAAAGAGCATTTCCCCCTTTCCTTCTATGAATTACATGACAAAACCTCCTCCATAGTAACATGGTGCTATGCCCAAATAGGTTTTCTCTAACAACTAAATTTCTCTTGAGCCAGAGTATAAGACACAAGAAGGTAGGAGTTAAAGCATGACTATCAAACACAGCTGTGAAATAAGGCCTCTCCACCTGCCTTGGGCCTCCCACAGCACAGCAAACAGGTCTTGAGAGGAAGCCTTCCAAGAGGCAAGATGCAGACAACAAATGTCCCATGAAAACCAGACAGGAGCTGTATGGCCTTTATTGACCTAGCCTCAAAAGGTACATGGCATCCCTTCCACCTTTGAGCCTCTGAGTCCTTAAGGCCAGCCCAAACGCATGTGAGGAGAATCAGGTTCCACATCTTAATGGGGCTCTAGCAAGGTCACTTTGCACTTTGCGGAAAAGAGTGCAAGATGAGAGATACAATCCTAGTTATTTTTGGAAAATGCAATCTGGGGCATAAGTTGTACCTGCTGGGATCTGTTCAAATTCCCGACGCACAGAATCCATGAGCATAATAAAACAGTTATTGTTTTACCGAGACTTGGGGTAGTTTGCTGTGCAGCAATAGAAAACCAGAACAGTAGCCTTTTTTTTAATTTTTTTTTTTTTTTTTTTTTATGATAGTTACACAGAGAGAGAGAGAGATAGAGGGAGGCAGAGACACAGGCAGAGGGAGAAGCAGGCTCCATGCACCGGGAGCCCGACGTGGGATTCGATCCCAGGTCTCCAGGATCGCGCCCCGGGCCAAAGGCAGGCGCCAAACCGCTGCGCCACCCAAGGATCCCAAACAGTAGCCTTTGCGACAATCGCCACTGTAACATTTCCTGCTGCTGCAGGCAGTACTCCACAGCTGACCGAGATAGCCCAGCTGAAGCACGCACAGCTTGCAGTCAATGAAATGAGATTCACGATGTTCTAACCTTGGAAAATGAAATGCAGACTTTATTTGAATGCCACAGAGGCCACTATCATGGGGGAAAACAGATGGTTCCAAATGACTCTGAGCCTCCTTTATTCACAGTCTCAATATGCACCCATTGAGCTCTTTGCTGAGCTCTCTTCCTCTACTGCTACTCACCTGAGGACCCCCTCAAGGGAGATCCATCAAACAAGACCTCTGGTGGTGGCAATCCTGATCTTTGCCCTCGGTTATGCTCTTGCTTTATTTTTTCATTGGAAAATAGTAGAAGACAGTTTGTTAAATTATCATGAAATGTGTAGAAAGCATTAGGACATTACTTCCTACTGGCTTTTTTCCCTCGTATTTTATCAGTATTCAAAAGTACACGTTAACTGTAATTTCTTCACAGTCTAGCCCAGCATTCCCTGCTACACAAAGTTTAGTTTTACTCTAAGATTTACTAAGAAGCCAACAAATTATAACTTAACATCACATGTAGCCATTCTATAGCAAAAGGCGATATATGTGTGTGTTGGGGGGTGATTATATATGCTGATGCTTAAATATAGATAATGTATATATATATCAATATATTAATATGTGCATACATATACTAGCATATGCACATACATATGATTTTTCCTTGAACTTTTTTTCTTATTCTAAATTTGGAGTTCTGGCTTATTCTAATGTACTCATAAGCTTTGTTATTTAGAGTCTAACTTTGAGAAATTGATCCATTCTCTGTGCACTTGTTAAAGTAAGATTCTGGCCAGAAAATACTCTGGATGGTGAAGGATTAAATAAGACAGGTTTCTTCTCAAAAGTGTTCTAGGTTGTTAGCTTGAAATTCTTACTATGATTTTCCAATATCTCAGTGCATCTCTTTCTACTGTAAATGCGTATTATCCAAATAGTTGCAAAGAATATAGAAGATGGAAAAGATTCCTTTTAGTTTGACAGTGTGCATTAATTTACCTTCTAGTAAATAAAGACTATAGATCCATATTTATTATCATCCCTCAAAGTACATATGACAATATGTCACATACTTCTATGAATGTGTATATGTAGATGATGTGTGTATTATAAAATAATGTACAATAGATTATCATATAGCAAACCACTTCTGGTTTCAAAACAAAAGCATATATTTGACATTAAATTTCTATGTAATAATTAGAAAATTTAAGTATATAATTGTATGTATTATATATAAAACAATCCACAAAATATACTCTGAAAACTGCTTTTGTTTCAGACTGAAAAATGTGACCATTGTCTCATGCCAATAGTTGTAGAAATGTCTCAATAATTTTAATGGTTTTGAGTGTAGTGGTTAAAAGCACAAACCTAAGTTCATAACCTACTTTACCTCTTATTATTGTTCTGACACTGAGGAAGTTAGTTAACCTCTGAGAGTTTAAGTGTTCCCATCTGTAAAATAAAGATAATACTGAAGGAATTAATCTAAAGCAATGGAAATTTAAAAGTTAATCCATGTAATGTGCTTAAATAGTGTCTGGTACATGATAAACACTCATGTACCAGACCATTAATTGTAGTTATTAATTTTTTCAGCCATATAGGAGGTTACCATATTTTTTTTCATCTGTGATTTTAATGGATGGACAAGCATGTGATATCTGTGGCTACCCCTGGACTGGAAGCTGCAGGGGGCATTCCTTGCCTGAAGCTTGGCCCCAGGAGCTTGCAACCTAATGGAATTGCAAATGGTCTTAAAATCATGTAGTCAGATTTCCAGGATGGAGATTAGATTCTTCATTTTGTGATTCATTGGTGGCGGAGGGAAGTTCAGCACCTAAATCTAGACATGCAGTATCTATCAGTAGTCTGGCTGATTTCAGTCTTCAATCATAAATATGATTCCCTACAAGTGCCCTGCCTCCAGGTCTTCTCTGCTCCCTGATGCTTGAGCGCTAGGGGATCCTAGTTGGCTTCTGGGCTCATTTCCTGCCAGTTGTCATGGAAGATAACCTGTGTGTCCAAGACAGAGCAATTAGTAAAAGCAAGATTTAATCTGAACTCCCTTGGCTCTGAGGCAGAGAAAAGGAGTGGGAAAAGCCCACTGTGGCCAGGTGAACCAGGAAGTGAATCCACATCACACACACACACACACACACACACACAACTAAACTAAAAAGGAAAAAAAAAATGGAACAAATGAGCAGGGAAGGGGCTACAAAGGGACTCTGACTCCCAGTCAGTGTCATGTGTCCATCCACATACAAAGAAGTTCCAGTGCAGAGAGGGGTCAGAATGAGAGTTAGGAGAACCAGCCCACTCCATGACTTGACGATGACCTCTCTGACCTCCCTGTGGTACAGCTCTGGTTTCTACCTCAGCGGGTCAGCAAGTTCCACACAAACAGGTTGCCCCAGGTCTGGTCTATTCACCAGCCCACTGAGGGCCCCCAACACTTGGCAGGTCTTACTAAAAGGCTTCCAGTTATCATTGCAAACCTCTCCACTGTTGCCCACATTGGGGTGGTAGATTCTGGTTGTGAATGTCACTGAAGGAGTTTGAACAGATAGTCCTCTGAGAAGTCCATATGCATATTGAAATTCTTGAGGTTGTAGGACATTTTATCAGGCAGGAGGAGTGCATGCCATAGCAGGATATTGGCACCATTGCTAAACAGGTTCTGCAGGTAGGAGAGGTACTTCACCTGAAGGTCCCACCACCCACTTGCTTGCTGTCATCTCAGGACCAAGTATGGACCTCCAGGGGGCTCCAGCAGGACTATGTTCTGGCTCAAGGAGGTTACTATATATACATATGTACATATATAATACATATACTAGATATACATTTGCATGGTTATATAAATATATAAAATCTATGTATATAAGCAATTCACTAGCATGTGCATCTAATTGTTTCTTTTTCTTTTCTTTTTTTTTTTTTTTTTTTTGCTATTCTGAATGCTACTCTGATGGGCATATGTTTATGTGTATCTTCCATTCATGCCCTTTGTATTTATTTCTCAAAGAGTTTGAGGTAAAATCGGTGCATTTTTCAATCCTTTTGATATAGTCCAATTGTCATCCAGTTTTCATTCTCACCAGTAGTGTCCACAATAGGCAATTGAAATTTAATGTATTTTAAGATGTTTTAAACTAATTTCCAAATATTTTAGTTCTATTGTTTAAAAATCTTATATACACAAAGGATAATTTTTAAGTGATTTGAAATGAAAGTGCCATACATTTTGGTTGATATTTAAATAATTCAATGCTGCTAACTCATTTATTTGTTAGTAAATTATTCATCTTGTTGATGACAACTTTAAAATTGTTTCATTTCAGCCGGTTATGCTACATGATGCTCAGTCTGTACTTAGATCAATCCTTCTCTGGTTGTTAGTGATTATGGGCTCAGGACAGAGGACTTATTTTAAACTTTACCTAAACCAATAAAAACCGTTAAGTAAATCTAACCGCCAGAAATGTCATGGAATCTGGCATTTCATAGCTAAATAATATACTGAAGCCTTGGAGCTACACACTGTTAGAATCTATTCATGGTCTTAGGTCCTTCATTCCCAAGGAGGCTTGAGAATTACAGATACTGATTTTATTAAATATTTAACTTTCAGAAAGTATTTGCTACAATTAGAGTAGTTTCTTTCCTCTCGGCAATATGTTTGAAAGCATTTACCTCTACCCCCAAACAGAAAGATAAATTATTTGAAAAAGGTCTCAAATTCAGTTTGGAACAACAAAATAATTCAATATAAGCTTATGTAAAAAAGTAAAATAGTCTCAGTTTTGTTCTTATTGCTTGCCTTTTCCATGCTTCTTGATTTAGTGGTCATCATTAAAAAGTGAGTTAACTGTTTTATGTCACATAGTGCACGCAGTATCTTCACTGTAGAGAAGCCTCTTTAAAAGAAGAAAGTCTGAGACATCTTTGAAAATGAGTCAAGTGGGAAAGTTTGTGCTCTTCCTGGTGTCTTCATGTTCTGCTGGTTGTCAGGTGCAAAACATCTGCTGTGCATGTTGCTGATGTCACCCAGCAACAGGGAAGAACATTTGATTTTCCATAATTGATTTTATTCTTTTTTAAATTATTTTTATTTATTTATTCATGAGAGGCACAGAGAGAGAGGCAGACACAGGCAGAAGGAGAAGCAGGCTCCATGCAGGGAGCCCCACACGGGACTTGATCCCAGGTCTCCAGGATCACGACCTGGGCCGAAGGTTAAACCGCTGGGTCACTCCAGCTGCCCGATTTTATTCTTTATGATGTGGATGTCTGTCTGTACTTTTGCAGGAGGCCTTAATGGAGTTTTACAGTTATTTTTTTACAGTTATTTTTTCAATGTAAACAGTCATCCTTACCTTTTTATGCGTTCAGTTGGCCTGAGGTGAAATTGCCAAGGTAAATAGAAGGCTAATAGGGAAGACCTTGCATTCCCAGGGCCTCAAGGGAACCAGTCGGAGACCAAACAATTAGTGGTTACTTGTGCATGTCAGAAGCTCCAGAGAACATATAGTCAATTATTAAATGGGCTTTGCTGCCAGGTGAATGTACTTCAGCGTAGGCAGTAATGAAATTGCAATCAAGCTGATGACATGCCATTTTTTGCTGAGGAGTAAAATAGGGAGTTGGTGGAGAACTGTTACCTGCAAGTTAAACCAAAATGATCATTGGCTTGACATGAATGAATTGCTTTTTTTTTTTCCTTAAGGAAAAACTCCTCAACTTGGTATGGATTAACCTCTTAAGTTTTAGTGGTTTCAAGATAACTCCAATAAAATGTCCTATGCTAACTTAAAGTTTGTTTTTAATATTGAAAAAGCACAAACAACTGAATTAGGACCTGCCACTCGGCAGCAAGCCATTGACATCCATCCTCTTCTCTTTTGCCTCTTACGTGCTTGCCTGTCCTAATGATAAGCATTATTTTAATGAATCACTGACTACTTTATTGATTGACCTTAGGAACTTGGTCAATTTTTACTTGATTGAAACCATTAATTTAGAAAGTGTACATTGCAGTTAGTCCAAATCAGTTACAAAACATTAATAAGGGCAATTATAGCATCCCTGCCCTCATTAGAATCCATCAAGTCTCAATTGCTTAAAAAGGCTCTATTAGTAAAAACTTGAAGCAAATAGCATTTAAATCCTGAGAAAATGAAGAACCATGCAAGGGTATTACAGTAATAGCCATAGTCTTACCTGAGGAAGCACAAAAAGAAAGAAACCCAACTCCCAATCTTATATAATGTACTTCTGTGGTAGGACTCCAAGAGAATCAGGCCTCATACCCCAGCCATAGAAACTTTGGTTCAAAAAGAAGAATGTGGGGGTGCCTGGTGGCTCAGTCAGTTAAGGGTCTGCCATCGGCGCAGGTATTCCCGGGATCCAGCCCAGCATGGGGCTCCCTGCTTTGCTAGGGAGTCTGCTTCTCTCTCTCTCCCTCTGCCTCTTTACCCCCACCCCGGCTCATGCTCACTCTCTCTCTCTCACTCTCTCAAATAAATAAATAAATTCTTAAAAGAGGAGGGTGAATTTATTTCTGACTTGCTTAAGTAGTTTATGTGTTAATGAAATTAGGACACTTTAATAGAAGAAGTCATAATAATCTCCCTCTCTTAGCCACATCTGAGGGACAATTTTGCTGTTCAGTCAAAAGATTTTCTTTTTATAAGACAGAATCTCTTAGCTGGTAACAAACTGACTTTAGGCAGAACTAAATTGAAGAAAATGAACAGATGGCCAAGCTACAGATTTTTAAACTTAACTCTTTTAATTGATGGCAAATGTCACAGCCATCTACTTTTTTTTTTTTCTTTCCTAGAACTTCAAAAGAGAAAAACAAGATTTTATGGCTGAGTATTTCAACCTCCACCTCTAAAATTCATGTCATGTCAGGGGTGCTACATCAAGAAAAAAAGACCAGCAAATCCAAGAGAATTTACTTTTTATAGACTACAATACAAGGATACTTTAGAAATATGATCTAGGAGTTTAAAAAAGAATATTCCAGAATTCAGAGCCATGCAAATAAACAGAAGATACTTTTTTTATACCTTGAAAACATTTTCTAATCAATAACTAAAACAATTCAAAACAAGACAAATAAAAATTATAATAAAAGCAAAATTTATTTTCAAATACCTGAGGCTTAATCATGATTTTAATAAAAGGTAGCTGTATTTTTACCAACACATATCATACCCATCTTAATAATGAATTTTTAAAATATCAAAAGAATAATTATTGCAAATAGGTAGAAGATTCAGATTTTTCCTCAAGTATTTTGTTCTAGTGGGAAGAAAATATTCTAGCAATATTATTTTTATATATACATTTTACTTTTAACTATAAAAGATATACATTACATACTAAACAAAAAACTATGACAAAGGTTGAGATTAAAATGTATTCTTTTCTTTATATGAATATAATCAGAAGTGGTATGCAGGATATTGAGAACTAGTGAGTTAATAGAATTCAAATATTTAAAATGATGTTATTTGTATAATGAAGGGTTTGCAGTTGTCCAAAGAGTTCTTACCTTTGCTTTCATCTTTTAGGTGGTAATATCTTAACCCCTGGAATATTGTGCAAAATAGGCATGTCTTGGTTTATTTGAGGACTCTACATCATACTGAATAGTTTTTACAATGTGACTTTGTGTGGGGGCTCTGGTTTGTGTGATATGAATCATCCTAGAGACTGAAATCAACCATGTAGGCAATCAATTTATCAATCATGCCTAGTAATGGAAATTTAATAAAATCTCTGGACATTGAAGCTTGAGTTCATTTCTCTGGTAGTCAATAATCCATGAGTATTATCACATGTCAATGTTGGAGGAGTGATGCATCTTAATTCCAGTGGGGGAGGACAATAGAAGGTCCAATTTGATCTTCCTGAATTGTGATCTATGAATCTCTTACTTTGGCTGATTTTAATCTATATCTTTACCCTTTAATAAATTTTAGCAGAGAGCATAATATCTCTCAGTGAGTTCTCTGAGTCTTTCTAGAGAATTATCAAATCTGAAGGGGTTTGGGGGAAGCACCTGAATTTGTAGATGGCATCAGAAGTGAGAACAATTTTGGAGACTCTGCTCTAATTTTGAGGTTGGTCTAAATTTGTAATCTCTCTGCATATACTTCATGCCTCACAAGTTTTATCCATATGAACTGTAAACCATCCTTGAAATCAGTCTGGTATTTTCAAGCCACCAATTTTGGTGTGACATTTTTGGACACAACTATCACTACCTCAGTAAGACCCCAGTGTGAGCCATGTTTCTATATACAGAATTACATTAAGCTTCTTAAAAGTCTTCTCCATTAAATGGATAGTCATTGTACAACTTTCATTTACTAGGTATAGAAGAAATATCTTAATAACAACAATAGTATGTATTATACTCTTTACTTTCTCTTTTTTTTTTTTTGTTCTTCTGACTGGATCATTTCAAATGACCTGTCTTTGAGTTCAATGATTCTTTTCTCTGCTTCATTGCATCTTCTGTTGAAATCCTCTACTGAAATTTTCATACATTGTATTCTTCAGCTCCATATTCTCTGTTTTTTTAATAATTTCTACTTGTTGTCCCCTTTGTTGAACTTCTCATTTTGTTTCATATTTTGTTTTCCTTATTTGATTTTAGTTGTCTATCTGTGTTCACTTGTAGCTCACTGAGTTTCAAAATAATTATTTTGAAATCTCTGCTAACCAGTTCATAGAGCTCCATTTCTTTTTTAAGAAAATAACTTATGTAAAAATAAAATTAAACATATATATTTAAGTTATATAACATGATTTTATATACATACATAGTATATATATATCATAAAATGTTTACTGTAGTCAAGCTAATTAACATATCATCTCCTCACATAGTTGCCATTTTTCTGTGATGAGAGCACCTGAAATCTATTCTCTCAGCATATTTACAGTACTCGATACAGTATTATTAATTATAGTCATCAAGCTACATATTAGATCTTGGATTTATTCATCCAGTATAAATAAAACTTTGTACTCTTTTTTGTTTGTTTTTATTTATTTATTCATAAGAAACACACACACACAGAGACAGAGACATTGGCAGAGGGAGAAGCAGGCTCCCTGTGTGGAGCCTGATGTGGGACTCCATTCCAGGACACCAGGATCATGACCTAAGCCAAAGGCAGATGCTCAACCACTAAGCCCACCAGGTGCCCCCAAACTTTGTACTCTTTAAGTAACACCTCCTTATTTCCCCCCCAATACACTACTCTCTAGCCCTGGTAATCATCATTCTACTCTCTGCTTCATTAAGTTCAACTATTTTTAGATTACACATATGAGTGAGATCATGCAGTATTTGTCTTCCTAGTCCTGGTTTATTTCACTTAGCATAATGTCCTCCAGGTGTACCCATGTTGTCATAAGTTACAAGATTTCCTTTTCTTTGTGAGGCTGAATAACATTCCATTATATACATATAACATTTTCTTTAATAATGGATACTTAGCTTTATTCCACTATTGGACTATTGTAGAGCTCCATATTTTTTAAAAGATTATATTTATTTATTCATGAGAGACTGAGAGAAAGAGGCAGAGACATAGGCAGAGAGAGAAGCAGGCTCCATGCACGGAGCTCAATGTGGGACTCATTCTCATGACTCCAGGATCACACCCTGAGCCAAAGGCAGACCGTCAACTGCTGAGCCACCCAGGTGTCCCTGTAGAGCTCCATTTTTTAAAGGTTGATTGTTGAAACTTTATTTTGTTCCTTTGGTAATGTGATGTTTCACTTATTCTTCATGATCTTTGTAGCCTTGCATTCATGTCCTTGTATTTGAAGAACCAGTCACCCTTTCAGTCTTTATGGACTAGCTTTGGCAAGGGAAACTTTCATCATTGAATCTGGCCAAGAGTCTGGGTGGATTGGTTGGTGGAGTCTGTGGGCGGGCTAGCTGCCTAGGTACATGAGAGAATACTCTACCAGGGACCATGGTTGGCTGTTGAAATCTTCCAGCTGTGTTGATTTCCACTATATTTTGTGGGGAGTACAACCAAAGTATATCTCTCAGAGATATGCTTACAAAGGCTAACATAGTTGAACACTTACTTTGCTTCTTCTTTCACCTAGAGATTTGCAGAGCAAAAAGCTATACTGGCTTAGGGGAACAGATGATGCAGGTAAAATGAAACTGTTCTTAACTTTTTAAAATACATTGTTTCTTTTATTTGTGTTCTACCAGCATGCTGTAATCTATTACCTGGATTCTGGAGCTCTCATGAAAGGTGTTTTTATCTATGGGTGGCAGTAAAATAATGTTTATGTTTATGCTGGAATCTCCCATTCTGCCATCCTGTTGATGCTATTCTATTCTTTCTTAATATCAGAGAACTAAAAGAAATGATATTAAAATTTTTGTAGCTCTTATGATACTGTCAAAATTTTATAAGTACAACATCTCTAACTTCAACATCATCACATCACATCACAAAAATTTACATGACTGCTTAAGATATGAACCATGATACTTCTATTGTAAGGTCTAAAAATTAAGGCCCAATATTATCTGCTGTCTAGCACCTGGTGAAACCCAAAGAGCTTTGAATGACCTAATGACAATTTCCCTCCCTCTGCTTTCCCAACAACTTCCTCCAGCAAAATGGCATATCCCCCACTTATCCCTAAGTAGCAGTTCTAGTTCTCTGCCTGCCTGACGAATGATTTATTCTAGTCAATCACATCCTTATGCATGAGTAGGAGGCATCTCATCCTCTTGATGATAACAAAATTTTCCTATCAAAGCTGTGGTCATTCACTGTGTTCCTCATTGTAACCCCTGTCTGGCCCCGAATGGCTTGTTATGCTTGTCATCTCAGTTATGAGTATATGTTACTAATAAATTTCTATTGATCTTATCTGTCTAATATCAAATATTGCATGCTTGACCATTCCTCATAACCTTGGATGGAAATCCTTTTTTCACCAATAGGATGAATAAGAGATGATTAAAACACACTAGTTACTTAAATTTTAAATAGCATCGCTGGGCATCAGTTTCTCATCAGTACAATAAGGATAGTAATGATAATTATAATATCAATAGGGTTAATTATATGTTTAGAATCCAAAGAAAGCTTACAAATGGCTAACAGACACATGAAAAGGTGCTCAACATCACTCATCATCCAGGAAATACAAGTCAAAACCACAATGAGATACCACCTCACACCTGTCAGAATGGATAAAATTAACAATTCAAGAAACAACAGATGTTGGTGAGGATGCAGAGGAAGGGGAACCCTCTTACACTGTTGGTGAGAATGCAACTGTTGCAACTACTCTAGAAAACAGTATGGAGATTCCTCAAAAGGTTAAAGATAGAATTACCTTACAACCCAGCAATTGCACTGCCAGATATTTATCCAAAGGATACAAAAATACTTATCCAAAGGGGCACATGCATCCCAATGTTTATAGCAGCATTATCAACAATAATAAAATTATGAAAGAAACCAAATGTCCATCAACTGATAAATGGATAAAGAGGATGCAGTCTATATATATATAATATATTATATATGATATATATATAATATATATATTATATATGCCATTAAATATTACTCAGGCTCAGCCATCAAAAAGAATGAAATCTTACCATTTGCAAAAATATGGATGGAACTAGTTTGTATCAAGCTAAGCGGAATAAGTCAATCAGAGAAAGACAAATACCATATGATTTCACTCAAATGTGGAATTTAAGAAACAAAACAGGTGAACATAGTGGAAAGGGAAAAAAAAAAAAAACAAACAGAGAGGGAGGCAAACCATAAGAGACTCTTAACTATAGAGAACAAACAGGGCTGCCAGAGGTGGAGTAGATGCAGTCATGGGTTAAATGTGTGATAAGTATTAAGAAGCGCATTTGCTGTTATGAGCACCAGATGTTATATGTAAGTGATGAATCACTAAATTCAACTCCTGCAATTAATATTACATTCTATGTTGACTAAAATTTAAATAAAAACTTGAAATAAAAAAGGATTATGTGCAACATAAATTGACTACTATATAAGCTTTATATTTCATTTCTAATAATTTTGTTATAATGCCTAATATATGTGGGAATTCAGTTGGTTTTAACAAGCCATCCTATTAAATGGCAATGAAATTGATCTCTAATAGTAAAAAGGAATATCCACACCTGGGTGTTCCCAACCCCACAACAACCCAAAATCTACTACTCACAATCATTTTTTCTGTTACTTACAATCCCTATTTGCAAGAGCCCCTGTATAAACCAATGCTTGATGTGCGTCTCATAACTGCTCCTGGCTTCATTCCCAGTATCCCTGGCTCTGTTGAGGCAAGTACTGTATAGGTTGTAGTTTGTATTTGTATTAATGATAACACAAAGGTACCTGTGAAGGAAGACTGGCTAATGGCACATTGGTCTGTGAGGCATGCACATGGAGACTGAGTGTTTGCCCTCTGGAGTACTGCCATCCCCGTCATGGAAATACCATCACCCTCATTAGCTTGTATCTAGGCCTACTCTGACCCTGGAGATAGATAAAAACAGATATTCAAGAGCTATGGTGACCTTGCTAACTCACAGGCATGGGACAAAGGTGAGAAAGAGCTAATAGTGGTCACGAAAAGGTAGGGGTCTTTGGGACTGCCTAGGAGGCATAGCACTAATCAACAGTAGACAGAGTTGGAGTGAGGTCCTGTATACCCCCTGTGTGCAGATCTGGGAATTCTAAAGAAATTTCCAAGGTATTGGAGCAGTGGATGGGGGGGGGGGGGACTCAAAACATGTGAGAATTTGACAAAAAAAAAAAAATGAAGTACTTTTATGTCCTCACAATCTATATAACCAAGATACATATAAACTAAACATCAATCTTAGCTAAAATCCTGCTTTCATTTGTTAATGTTTTACCCATTGCAACACAGATAGTTGCATTCTTGTGATTAAATGAATAAAAGTTAACAAGTAGAGTGATGCAAAACTGTTACATTTTACTAGTGGATGGGTATCTCTTACTGGACCTTAATAAGGTTCATTTGTTAATAAGAAAGCTATCCACAAAATTGTGTTTCCGAAAGGGATCTCCAGGGTCAAGCTAGGTCAGCATTTGGGCAGAATTTCTGCCAGAAAACACAGCTGCTACTGAAATATTTTTTAGAAAAAGGAAGATCAACCTCTGAGTCATCTCAAATTAAGTCTTTGTCACAAGCTTTTATGTGTGTTTTAAAGGGAGGCCTATAATCAATGCTCCAATCATTAGCAATGTTGGACATACTATCACCATAACAATGCAATCATTCAAGCACTCAAGGCCAAGACTAAGTACCACCTATCAGTAGTTAAGAAAATAATAAATTCCAGTGGATCCACCACAGATAACTCAATTATCCCTTCAAGGGTTACTAAGTACTCAGTTCTCCTCCCTGCTATCTGGTGACAATGCACATAGCATCTGTTCTATTTTTCCCACCACCATAGCATTTCTGGGTAATGATGTTATTGAGATATCACCATGAGTAAAATGAATGCAGAAATTTCGGAAGGAATGGACATGTAGCTTTAATACTCTCAATGAGACTATTATATGTAGTAGGGGTGAGCCTATCTATATCTTGAGAAGAAAAAAAAAATGAACAAGATAGGACTATTTTCATCCTAGAAATGGATGCAAAGAAATATAAGGCCCTCTCCTAGAAGGATCCCAATTAAGAAAGTAGGGGAAGATCTTCTTCTCTTTCTTGGGTTGGTGATAAATATCTGGCAAGGCCCATTGCAAACAGACATCCTTGACCTTGCAGTCTTAAAATACATGTGTAAGGAATTTTAAAAAAACACATAAATTTTACAAGAGAGCCAAAACAAAGCTATAATGGTTTACTGAGAAGTGTGGAAAAGTACAGATATGTTGTCAATTTACTTCAGAGAAATTCTGACCTAAGCCTGAAGGAAGTTGCTTGCTATCAAAATAAAATACATTTATTGTAACTTAAAAGATAAGGTTCACATCTTTGAAACTTGACTTAAGCCATACCTGGGGCAATAGCACCTAGGACAATGAGACCTTTAGCTTTAACCTGTTAGCTGTAAAGTTTCCAGATTTCACTATATATTTTTTATTGTCAATTGAGAGTTGTAACTTTGGAGTTATTTGGAACAACAGCAACGACAACAAAACCCACACAAACTATGATAATAATAAATTACAAATGAATTTTGACAAATCTATTACACTCCACCCATCACTACCAACTACCTCAAATTTAAGATGAGTGGGAAAAAATAAATCTAACAAAATACTGAATGCCAACAGGATTTTCACAAATCTCCATGCTTTGGATGTTGTTACCACTGTCCTATGAATAAGGAACAAAGACTTATCTAGGTATTTCATTAAAGCCTATATAGCCAACAGATGCAGAAATTGGAAATTTATACATAGCATATACGATTCATACCTTGTGTTCTTTAAACATTGCAGCTACTAAGCAATCCTATTATGTGATTCTATCAGAAGGAAACAGCATATTCTCCTCGTGGGAAATGGATAAAAAGAACCATGTCAGCCTTGAGAGAAATGGTCAATGAAGCTCTAAACAGATGCTGTAGGATCATTAGCTGACAATACCCTTTCACTTTTACTCCTACTAATAAAATGAATAAGGTTGCTAGATCATACATGCCTCTTAGCCTCTAGGTAAATTAAATGGTAAAGCTACAAAAATGAAACTGTAGAGAACCCCTCCTTCTGGTGTTCCAGAAGGGAAGGAGGGCAAGATGAGGGACTTCAAAAAGACAGACATAAAAATAGAGAAAGGGAGAGGAGTTTCTCCAAGTCTCAAGAGGGATTTGAGGTATACAGATTCTCCAAGATAATAGGAACTATGATTTACTTTTTTTCATCATGTTCAAGAATATAGCTAGCTGTATAGAGAAGTTTGAAAACCACAGAACCATTTGAACTTCAAAAAAAAAATCACATGGACTTGGTTCATAAACATCTGAATAGTGAAATATGTGGGATGGTGTAGAATGAGATGCTTTCCCAATAAATAAATAAATAATAAATAAATAAATAAATAAATACATTTAATTAAAGTATAATTGATACATGAACTATAATATTTTATTTTTTTTATTTATGATAGTCACACAGAGAGAGAGAGAGAGGCAGAGACACAGGCAGAGGGAGAAGCAGGCTCAATGCACCGGGAGCCCAATGTGGGATTCGATCCCGGGTCTCCAGGATCGTGCCCTGGGCCACAGGCAGGCGCTAAACCGCTGCGCGACCAAGGGATCCCCGAACTATAATATTTTAAACAAAGAAAATATCGATCCTAGGATTCTAGTAAATTAAGAGCAAAAGCTGCAAAATAGTTGATGTTTTAAATTCTGTCTTAATATTTAAATTTATAGATACTAATAAAATATTTTAAATAAAAATAATAAAATAAAAATAAAAATAAAAATAAAATAAAATAAATAATAAATAAATAATAAAATAATAATAATAAAATAATAAATAAAAATAAAATAAAATAAAATAAAAATAATGATAAAATAATAATAAATAAATAATAAAATAATAATAAATAATAAAATAATAATAATAATAAAAATAAAAATAATTTATAGATATTAATAAGTCATAGCTGAAAAGGTTTCATTTTTTCCTCCTCAAGTCCCAGTACCTACTTTGGCATATATTTTTACAATAAAAAAGTGTTTCATATGTTTATGATTTTTTTTAATATTTAACTGAGCTTAGATTTATCAAAATTATAAACCTTTGGAATTTATTTCCATTCTGGTACAGAATATAAATTTATCCAATTACATTTTGGAGGTCCATCAAAAATTTCTTCCACAGGTTGAACTATTCCAAAAACAGGTATAGAATTTTAAAATTATAATGTGTGCCTCATTTGTGCACCAATTGTTAATTTGTAACATTTCCTCTCTTGCTTTTATAGATATAAATGTCAATACTTTCTTGTTTACAAGCATCTTCTTAGTAATTACAATTTGATGAAGACTTTGAAAACTAAAGTTTTTTGATCCTCCATTCATTGGAAACTTGATTAAAAATTTGATTAAAAATTTCTTAAAAAATGTTTCAAAGGTTCAGAACAAAATGTAAATACAATTTTTAAAACCCACTAACAAAAACGTCAATGGAATTTAAATAATTTAGCTTGAGTTACAAAGCATTTCAAAGTCTTAAACATTTGTTTTTTTTTCTGCCAGTATACTTTTATTTATTTTTTAAAATTTAAATTAGATTTAATTAACATATAGTGTATTATTAGTTTCAGAGGTAAATTTAGTGATTCATCAGTAGCATATAATACCTAGTGCTCATTCCATCAAGTGCCCTCCTTAATGCCCATCACCCAGTTACCCCATCCGCCCCACCCATCTCCCTTCCAGCACCCTCAGTTTGTTTCCTATAGTTAAGAGTCTCTTATGATTTGTCTCCCTCTCTGCTTTCATCTTATTTTTCCTTCCCTTCATTCATTTTTTTGTTTCTTAAATTTCACATATAAGTGAAATCATATATTTGTCTCTCTCTAACTGGCTTATTTCACTTAACATAATACCCTCTACTTCTATCCACATTATTACAAATGGCAAGATTTTATTCTTTTTGATGACTAATATTCTGTTATATACAATGGAACATATACATGGTTTAATATTTAAATAAATTAAAATATTTAAATTATTTAAATTAAATATTTGAATAAATATATACCCCATACGGTGTGTGTGGGGTGTGGGTGTGTGTGTCTATTGAAAGATGAATGGATAGATAAGATGTATACACATCAATAGACAACTAGGTTCTTTTCATATTTTGCTATTGTGAACATTGCTGCTATAAACATTGGGTGCATGTGCTCCTATGCATCATTATTTTTGTATCCTTTGGATAAATACCTAGTTGTGCAATTGCTAGCTCTTAAGATAGCTCTATTTTAACTTTTTGAGGAACCTCCATATTGTCTTACAGAGTGGCTGCACCAGTTCACATTCCTACCAACAGTGTAAGAGGGCTTCCCTTTCTCCACATTCTTACCAACATCTAGTGTTTCTTGAACTGTTAATTTTAGCTATTCTGAAAAAAAATAATAAAAATTAAAAAAAAATTAGCTATTCTGACTAGGTGTGAGGTGGTATCTCATTGTGGTTTTGATTTGTATTTCCCTGACGCCAAGTGATGTTGAGCATTTTTTTCATGTGTCTGTTGGCCTTGGCCATCTGTATGTCTTTTTTAGAGAAATATCTGTTCATGTCTTCTGCCATTTCTTGATTGGATTATTTGTTCTTTGGATGTTGAGTTTGACAAGTTCATTATTGATTTCGGATATTAGCCTTTTATCTGATAAGACATTCGGGAATATCTTCTCCCATTTTATCAGTTGTCTTTTAGTTTTGTCAACTGTCTCCCTTGCTGTGCAAAAGCTTTTGCTCTTGATGAAACCCCATTGGTTCATGCTTGCCTTTGATTCCCTCAACTTTGGAGACATCTAGCAAGAAGCTGTTGTGGCTAAGGTCACAGAGATTGATGCCTCTGTTATCCTTTAGGATTTTTATGGATTTCTGTCTCATATTTAGGTCTTTCATCCATTTTGAGTTTATTTTAATGTATAGTGGAAGAAAATGGTCCAGTTTCATTCTTAGAGAAAGGACTGGTGAGAAAGAACAATCAAAACACAACAGCAGAGTGTAAACTGCATATACCAGAAACACTTTCTGAAGTTGTTGTAATTGTTGTTGTTGTTGTTACTGCTGTTTTTGCTGGAGGCTGGAGTTCTTTTGTTTGCTTCCTTCTTCCTTTCTTTTCTGGACAATATGACAAGAAGGAAAAGTTCACCCCAAAGGAAAGAATTGGAGGTAGTACTCTCTGACATGCAGAATAAAATACAATTAATAATAGGGAGCAGTGAAAGAAAGTATTTGCTGTCATGCCAAGGCATTATTTTCTATTCAACATCAGTTTTGTCACAAATATTTTATAGTCCTGTTATTCTGTGTATTTATTATAACTTTTATATATTTTGACAATTTAATTTTCTACTTGGATTGTAGAATACCATGACTTGATCATACTCAATTTAAAATTATGTGTGCACATCAACCAAGTCCAAGCCCATTTATGTGTCCTAGGTTCTCAATTTCCTAAGAACATTGCTTTTAATCCAACATGATGCTACATCTAAATTAGTATTTGCATTATCACCACTTAGGCAAATAATTTTATTTTTAAAGTTGGGCTTTTTGGGCAGCCCAGTGGCCCAGCGGTTTAGCGCTGCCTTCAGTCCAGGGTGTGATCCTGGAGACCTGAGATTGAGTCCCACGTCAGGCTCCCTGCATGGAGCCTGCTTCTCCCTCTGCCTGTGTCTCTGCCTCTCTCTCTCTCTCTCTCTCTCTGTCATGAAAAAATAAATAAATCTTTAAAAAAATAAAGTTGGGCTTTTTATCTGAATTTATAATAATATTAGCAATTATATAATATGTTTCAAGTTTGATGGAAGGAATTTGCAATTTTTTTATATTGTAACTTTAAAAGTCAAACTTTTTTAGAAACAAATATTTTTTAAAATTTCTGACACTGATATACAACTGTCAATGAGGATAACATTTTAAGATCTACCACACCACTTTTTGTACATAAAAAAAATTGGAATAAAAAAGGAAAGAAAATTGTTTAAATGATTTCTGAAAGCAAAAAAAAAAAAAACATGCTTCTTGGAATGAAATGTTACTGCTTCTATGGTTACAAGTGTTAAAGTATATATAATCTTCAGTTTTAATCTTCTTTAAAAACCTACTTACCTATGAAACAAATGCAGTTTTCTTCAGCAGATTTGTGTCTTCTGATTTTCATGTTAGAGAAATCAATATTGTCCCCATGGTGGTGGTAAATGTCAACAAAAATGTTGTTCAAGTTGTATGTTTATCATCAGCTTTTTGAGAAACACCAATTCAGCCCCTAATTTTTCATTAAAGATATGATTTCAATTTTTAGCTTATTAATATGAACAAGCTTAGTGTATTTTCCAGGCCACAGTATTTTCCAGCCTCTATGCATCATAGAAGCTCACTGGCTGGTACCCTAGGTTGTCAGTAGAGGCAACATCATCATATATTCCTCATCACTGTGAGCAAGAGTTAGATGTCCTCACCCATTGGTGTCACAGAGTCTCAGCATATTTTATTTTATCAATAAAGCTCTTCTCACTGTCCTTGAAAGTAAGTGTTAGTGCTGCTTCTGGAAAGCCTTAGGTTATTGTTGGTCATTTTTTAGATTCCAACACATTTAACAGAAATCTGTTCATCGTTTGTGCATGTCAAAGGCTATTAAATAAAAACAAGCAGCTAAAAGTATACATGGAGGTCATATTCATCCCAGCTTATTTTGATGGAATTATTATTAAAAATATTTTATTAAAAATAAATCCAACACCAGACTGAGTGTCTAGACACCAGCTGTAAATCAGGACTGTTCTGGAAACTTGGATGTATGGGCATCTTAATCATGGGTTATTGATTCATAGAGGGAATTCATTTTATCTTTTGACTTTGCTATGGCTGTATAAAGTGGTTAATACTTATTTATTAAAGCTGCTGAATTATTAGAAAGAAGGCTGAGGAAATTTCTTCCTGACAAAGAGAGATAAATAAGCTAAGAATTTCTGGGGATTTTGATCAGAGAATATGGCTGCCTCAGCAGAATAATAATCCCTTACTCATGATGAGAATATCAGTTGGCATGTAGTTATTATAATGATAGTATGAGTTTTTATTACTTAGATAATGACAATGATATAAAAATGGCTATAATAGCTGTGAATTGATTTCAAAGTCTATAATAAAAATAAGTTGGAGAATGATTTTTTTGCCAATAAATCAAATTTAAAATTAGAAATAACATAATGAAAATGTCCAACACTCATGAGAAGACAAGAGTAAGTGTATGACCATAAAAGTTACTGATTTTTAGCATTAAACACAAAATTTCAAAAAAAAAAATTGCCAATACTTCAGTCAAAATTGTGCCAGACAACTTGATAATATCCATCCTGTGCTTAATTTATGTAGTTATACAGTTAATCTATGCATGATATTCCAGTTAATCTATGCATCGTATTCCATCATAAAGGTATCTTTCTAAAAGATGTTGACAACTTGGAGCAAAATAAAGAAATAATGTGAAAAATAAACCAAAAATACCATCAGAACTCATAATTCACAAGTTTTTAAACTTTGTTAGGTAGGTTTCCTAAATTAAGTCTCTCCACAGTTGATATTAAGAGAAAATCAGGGATGCCTGGGTGGCTCAGTGGTTGAGCATCTGCCTTTGGCCCAGGGCACGATTCTGGGATCCAGGATTGAGTCCCACATTGGCTCTCTGCATGGAGCCTGCTTCTCCCTCTGTCTATGTCTCTGCTTCTCTCTGTCTGTGCCTCTCATGAATAAATAAATAAAACCTTTAAAAAAAGAAAGAAAATCATTAATATTTGTGGCTTCACTTTGTTCACAAATGATAACAAGATTCTGAAGAGAAATGGGCCTCTTTCTGATACCGATGAAAAGGATTCTCAGAAAACTGCAGGGCATCTACCAAGATTGAATATTTCCTGTTCTCTATCTTCCAATAAATACTTTGGGCCTACTGTGAATACAAAGAAGTTTGAAACCAGTGAAATCAAGGTCTAAAGTTGAGCAGGGTTCATGACTTTTTAGCTTGTCCAGAATATATTCCTGAAGTTGTTATGAAAGCAGAAACTAACTCAGATGCATTCACTGGGAATAAAATGTGAATATAACTTAGTCAGGTTTATCCCTTATGATAAAATCCAGCACCACCAGGGCATGTTCCTAAGTCAACTTATCAGAACTTTTTGATACAAATAATACATAACTCTGTAAAGATTGATGCACTGGAAACAATTACTTCACATTCAAATTGTTCCAAGTAGGACCTAGAACAACTTGTGGGCAAATCATTTCCTAAGAACAGATTGATTATATTACAAATTACAAAGTAGACAAGAATTCATTTAAATTATATATACACATATAATCAATTTAATGTCTAGATATATATATAATATATAAATTTAATATATATGCATTTATAGCCACATGTATGCATACACACATATGCATTTATTTAAATGTATATAGTTGTATATATATATATATATATTTAAACATATTTATATACATTTTCTAGTTCTTTATGGCATAAGAAAAGTTATAGAACTCTTTATATATGTTTAAGTGAACACATATATCCAGATGTCTACATAGAAAGTGTGTTGCCTTGCAAGAGATTTGGCAGTGTTAAGAATCTCATTCAGTATTTTTTCCTGAGTATAGGACAAGCATATAGCACATCCTTAATCAAATATATCCAGGTTACCTTTAGTCAACACACACACAGTACAAACTAGTAAGATACAGTGTCATTTTCATATTGCTAACAACATGTATATACTAGAATATGTCAAGATGGATAGTTGGCTTTTGATCTGCCAAAGAAAGGAAAAACAAGTCTAGCAGCTCTTCCAGTCTTCGGTTAAATGAGATTGATATCATTCGGTTTAGTTGATACATTTTTTCTGGAGACTCTTAGCCGACCAAATGTTACTGTTAAAGCTGACCATTTAAGTAGTATACCTTTAGTTTTCATGAGCAAATATTTGCAGACACATGATTGGAATTTCTGAAGACTGTAAATATGACTGCACTGTTGAATTTGATTAATTTGCTTATTAACTCTCCCAAAAATGGGAAAGACTATCAAAATCTATTAGCTCTTCCCTGAAAGGAGCTCCAAAAAAGCTTTAAGCTTTTTGAAATTCATGTTAGAGATTCAGGTGCCTTTGTTATCATGTAAATATTCACTGATGTGACATGCCACTTCTAGAGGATCTATTTATATTTTATCAATGGGTTTAATTATATACTGTCCTTCAAATTAATTTCTGTACCTTTTATATTTTGGCTTTGGGATTTTTGTTTGAAATGTAGTTTATAATTTTAGCTGAAACTTGCAATCCAGGTGCAGAGTAAAACTGAAGTTTCCAAACTGTCCCAAAATGGATTTTACTTTTGTGTGTATTTAAATTTCATTCTAAATTCTAATGTATAGGTTGCACAAACGTTATAAAAAGAAATACATATATATCTTTCAATTTAACTGAGTTTCTTATGGCATAAGATAAGTTACATAACTCTTTTCATATTAACATAATTATGAAGGAAAATCAATATAAGCTTAGCATCACTGCAGGGCTAGAAGACTTTAACAAACCTTTGCCAAAAGTGGAGAAAGAGGGGTGCCTGCATGACTCAGTCACTTAAACATCTGTCTTCAACTCAGGTCATGATCTCAGGGTCCTAGAATCAAGCCCCATATCAGGTTGCCTGCTCAGTGGGGAGTCTGCTTCTCCCTTTGCCCTTCACCCCACTGGGTGTTTCTCTCTCTCTCTCTTTCTCTCTCTCTCTCTCTCAAATACATAAATATCTTTTTGAGTGAGGAAATATTTCCATAGCTCCACAGAACCAAGTAGGAAGAGCTAAATAGAAGATAGCAGGACATTAAAACTCATCTTTATTATTGATCCTTAGTTTGGTGACACAAATAATTAATCCAATTAGACATTCAGCAAATACTGTCTCCTTCATTCTTTTTTATGAAGTAATCAAGAATTTTTCTCAGTTCTCTCACCACTCTCAATTATGCAAAAGGTTAACCTTAGTTTTCAAAGGACGGACATACTTAATCCATCAGTATGTAGTATTCAGTCAAGTGGCTGCTTATCCAGGTTTGCATACCTAGCATACTCATTTGGTTACTGTGTGGGAGAAAATTCCCAGGATTAGATACTTAGGACTGGACAGAGGTGAGAGCACACTTCTTTTGTACATTGTAAAAAATAATCATCATCCAGAGAAGGGGTCAACATTCCAAAGTTTTGGGGCCAAATATGACCTGTTATCTGTTAAATCAGGAGTTCAAGCAAATCCTAAATTTGGCTTGTCATACTTCCAAAAATGCAATCAGTAAGAAAACAACAAGCCTAAATAAACTTAGACAATTTATTTTAACAACTTTAATTACATTGATTCTCCTTCCCACCTAGGTTGCAATGCCAAACTAGGTGGCTGCTGCCCACATAAGTTAGTGTTTCAGACATGGAACACTGAACCTAGAATTCTCCTAATCTTATAAGAAAGCTGCTAGCAAACCTGTCCAACATTTGCCTTGGAGACAGACCCTATTATTTTACTCTAGAATGTAGCTAAATGTCTCCAGGAATAAGGTGTAAGTTTTTACTATGGTTATCACCTAGATGTATAGGCAAATCTCCCAAGGAGGAAAGCTTTACTATTCTAGAATATCTTTACACTTGTATTTTAGAGAGGTGTTATGCAGACATCCTTGCAGTGCCTTTTTCTCAGAAGACTTGAACCAGAATTACAGACAAATGTCTCTTAACATCATCTTTTTTTGTAAATGAAGTTTTATTAGAACACAGTTATGCCCATTTCTTTACCTATTGTCTACAGCTGCTTTGTGCTTCCACAGTAGAATTAGGACTTGTGACAGACACCAGGTAACCTGCAAAGGCTAAAATATCTGCTGACTCTTCACAGAATAAGCTTGCAAATCTCTGCCTTGGATAATCTCCTGGTGTCCTAGATATGGATATTCTCTCAAGATTGTCAAAAAGTAGACAGAAAGTCAACAACAGCAACAAAAAAAAAGTGAGAACAGTACAAAATATATAAAAGTTTCAGAAGATAAAATAGATTTTAAGACAGAGAGTTGACTTATAGAGAATAGTCAGTCACCCCCATAAAGAAACAAAAGTAATAGAATCCCTATTAAAAATCAAAAACAAAGGAATAAGTAGTAAAGACATTAGCATGACTGTCCTAAAAACAAAGGCCTAAGAATTCAGATAACAAAAGACTGATAAAGAATAGCTAAAATTAACAACACAGGAAAAAACAGATGTTGTTAAGGATGTGAAGAAAAGAGAACCCTTCTACACTGTTGATAGGAATGCAAACTGGTGCAGCCACTCTGAAAAACAGTACAGAGATTCCTCAAAAAGTTAAAAATAGAGCTATCCTACAACCCAGCAATTGCACTACTAGATATTTATGCAGAAGATATGAAAATACTGTTTTGAGAAGGGCACATGCACCTCGTTTATGGCAGCATTATCAACAATAGCCAAATTATGGAAAAAGCACAAATGTCCATCAACTGATGAATGGATAAAGAAGACATGGGGTGTATATATATATTACTCAGCCGTCAAAAAGAATGAAATCTTGCTATTTGCAGTGATGTGGATGGAGGTAGAGCATATTACACTGAGTGAAATAAGTCAGTTAGAGAAAGATAAATACCATATGATTTCCCTTGTGCATGGAATTTAAGAACTAAAACAGATGAACATGGGGGAAGGGAGGATAAAAGAGAGGTGGCAAACCACCTGAGACTATTAACTATAGTCTATTATAGTCTATTAAAAACACACTTAAGGTTACTGGAGGGGAAGTGGGGGGGTTAGGAGAGCACTTGGGGCACATGGGTGGCACAGTTGGTTAAGCATCTGACTCTTGATTTCAGCTCAGATCATGATCTTAGGGTCATGGGTTTGAGCCTCCTGTTGGGCTCCATGCTCAGCTCAGAGTCTGCTTGGGTTTCTCTCTCCATCTCCCTCTGCCCATTTCCCCTTCTCAAATAAATTAATTAATTTAAACAAAAACGAGGACACTTGTGATGAGCACTGGGTGTTATATATAAATTGTCTCTAAATTCTACTCTAAATTCTACTACTGTAATTCTAGAATTACATTCTATCATGTAATATTACAATGATATCTTAACCAACTAGAATTAAAACATAAAAAAAAATAAAAGAAAGAAAAGACTGACAAAATAATTATGATAAAACAACTTCAGGACATAACTTGATAACTTTTTAAAAATCAAGCATAAGGGGGATCCCTGGGTGGCTCAGCGGTTTAGCGCCTGCCTTTGGCCCATGGTGCGATCCTGGAGTCCCCGGATCAGTCCTGTGTTGGGTTCCTGGCATGGAGCCTGCTTCTCCCTCTGCCTGTGTCTCTGCCTCTCTCTTTCTATGTCTATCATAAGTAAATAAATAAATCTTTAAAAAAAATCAAGCATAAAAAAATTTAAACATTCAATTATATAGGAACAGGAATGATTATAGATTCTCCTCTATGTTTTTAATAGGTGGAGAATTTTTTTTAATATTTTATTTATTTATGAGAGAGAGAGAGAGAGAAGCAGAGGCAGAGGGAGAAGCAGGCTCCATGCAGGGAGCCCGACGTGGGACTTGATGCTGGGTCTCCAGGATCATACCCCAGGCCGAAGGCCACGCTAAACCACTAGGCCATCGGGGCTGCCCAATAGGTGGAGAATTTTGAAGGAAACAAATAATGAGCCTATAATGCTCAGATTGTGCTGTTTTTTCATAGGTAAAGGTAACAAAAATAATTCCAAATGTGTAATAGTTAAAAAAATGCTATATGTGAAAAAATTCTTTGTAAATTTGCTCTAAGATATAACTCAGTTACCTGGATGATAAGCCAAAGTTTAGAATCCAAGAATAAGTGACTCAGCATATAGATTGATAAACAGTCTTATATACAACATTCTTTTAAAACATAGATGTAAATACCATACAAGCCAGTGCTAAAAATCCCTATAGTTGCTGTCTGTATTTTATTTATTTTATGTAGACAGTCAATGGCTGAGCACAGTAGAACAAAGGCTTGATCATTTCTGCCCAATATGGAACTTCTCTTCCAAAAATCTCTGTTTCACAGCTCTGTGCTAGTTGACTAAGATTTTGTCCAATCATCACTCTGGACTGAGGCTTCTCATGCCCAATGCTGCTTCTTCCACTTTTCATTTCTCATTGAAATTGTCCCCAGAGTTTGTAAATCTCAAACTACTTACTCTATTACTATCTTATTCCTAAAAGATCCAACTTATATAATAATAAAAACTACAATTAACTGAAACAATGGAAATATTTTTCAATCAATGAGTCTATAATCTCACACACAGTTCTCTTTGGTCTCCTTTAGAGGATACCAAAGTAACAAGGTTCTGGAGTAATGAAGTTTTAGAAATGGTAAATGGGATGGGGGGAAACCAAATATATATTTTTTGACTTTCTGACGTTAGATCTACATTAGTTCCAATACGTAGTTCAAGAGAGGAAGTCAGTCCATTATACATATGAAGAAATACAGCTCTATTTTTAGGAAAAATCTAGGTAATTAGTAAAAAATTAAGTGATAAATTAGGACATTACCATTTTTAAATGCCTATTTAATTAAATGTATCTAAACTAATCATCAATGGCTCCTAATAGCACAAAAAGTACAGCTAGACAGTACAGTACCTGGTAATGGAAATACATAAAACCACCAATGAAGGATTCCTGCCATAAAATCAAACCTGTATCTAATTAAGCCTCTAGCTAAATACTAATTTATAAGATATATAGGAGAGATAAAAGTATGTTAAATGTCATCAGAATGCAATCAGCAGTATGCATTCCATGGTAAACTTCAGAACAAATGAGCTAATTTATTCAAGAAATAAATTGCTGCGAGAGAGAGAGAGAATCTATATGTTTAAAGAGAACTAAGATAGCTATCAATCATTTTCAATGTATGGTCCTTATTTGGATCATGATTCAAAGTAAAAGTGTAAATCATATGAGACAAGGGAAGGATGAACACTGGATACTAAAGATATTATTTTTAAACATCTTTAGATGTGATAATAGCTTTATGATTATATACATAAATAGTTTTATTTTTTTATTTTTAAAAGATTTTATTCATTTATTTGAGAAAGAGAGGGAGAGCATGAGCAGGGGGGAGGGACAGAGGCAGAGGCAGAGGAAGGGACAGAGACAGAGGCAGAGGAAGAAGCAGGCTTCTCCTGCTGAGCAGGGAGCCCAATGTGCTGGATCCCAGGATCCTGGGATCATGACCTAAGCTGAAGATAGATGCTTAAGGGACTTAGCCACCAGATGCCCCTACATATGTAGTTTCAAAGGACACTACTGTTTGGAGAAATATACTGAAATATATGTGTATAAAATTATAGTATATCTTTGATTGCTTCAGAAAAATTTGGAGAGTATGACTAGAGATCCAAGAAAAATAAGATTGCCCACAAATTGCTCATTACTGAAGTTAGGATAAAAGAGATAAGAGAGTTCATTGTACCATTCTTTGTCATTAATTTATGTTCAAAACAACATCTTTTAAGAATTTAACAATTTTTTGAGGAAATAATGAATCCTTATGGATTTGGACAGTGATCTTGGTATTATTAACTAACCAAAGAATGGTGACATCATAATAACTGAAATACTGGTCTGGTGCACATAACACCCTTTTAGCACTTGGATCTGTTAGCCATCCTCTATTTTTGTCAAATTACAATTTTTAGAAATCATCAATCTGCTGAATCTTTAGAGAAAGGAAACATTACTTTTAATAATAGTTTCATTAACTAATCAGTCCAATATCCTAGACTTTAAATTCCATGTCATTAGCTTGACAAAAATCATCTTGAAACACAGCTGCTCCCACCTTTTACTTCTCCAACAATGAGTGATAGTGAAACCAAACCATTTGATAAATTATTGAGCTAACAACAGAATATTATCAAAGTACTAACTGATCCCATCAATAATTTTTTCTAAAGAATCTGCTTGCACATTTCTTCCTGTTTTTGTTTGCTTGCATTTGTTTTGAAGACTTCATTCTTAGAGTAGTTTCATATTCACAGCAAAATCAAAAAGAAAGTACACAGATTTCTCACATAGCCTTTGCTTCCACACATGCAGAGTCTCCCTCATTATCAATATCTCTCAACAAGGTGGTACATTTGTTACAATTAATGAATCTACACTGATACATAATAATCACTCAAAGTTCATAGTTTACATGAGGGTTCACTTTTGATGCCATACATTCTATTGATTTGGACACATATATAATGGTATGTATCCACCATTATAGTATCATACAGAAGAGTTCCATGGCCCTAAAAATCCTCTGTCCTCTACCACTTTATCTCTACCCACTCTTCCCACCAACCTCTGGAAGTCACAGATATGTCTACTGTCTCCATCATTTTGTCTTCTCCAGAATGTCATATAGTTGATTTTATACCATCTGTAGTCTTAGCATATAAACTTCTTTCACTTAGTAATATGCATTTAAGATTTCCCTGTATGTTTTCATGGCTTGTAGCTCATTTCTTTTTAGTGCTAAAAACTATTTGATTATCTGGATGTACCATAGTTTAATTTTCCACCCACCTCCTGCAGGACATTTTGGTTGCTTCCACGTTTTGGCAATTGTGAATAAAGCAGCTAAAGACATCCATGTACAAGTTTTTGTGTGGGTATAAGTTTTCAACTTCTTTGGGTAAATACCAAGAAGTGCAATTGCTGGATCCTCCTTTTATTTGAATTTTGAATTATTTAAATTTATTTGTATAGCTCTCCCTTTTTCAGAGAGGCTATGTAGGTATAAAAAAACTGAAGAGGGTGCATAGTATGAAATAAAAAAACTTCCTGGATCCCTGGTTGGCTCAGTGGTTTAGCGCCTGCCTTCAGCCCAGGGCATGATCTTAAAGTCCCGGGATTGAGTCCCACATCAGGCTCCCTGCATGGAGCCTGCTTCTCCCTCTGCCTGTGTCTCTGCCTCTCTCTCTCTGTGTGTCTCTCATGAATAAATAAATAAAATCTTAAAAGAAAAAAAACTTTCCGATATGATTCAACTAGTTCAATTTTAATTTGCATTGAACAAAATTGACAAATGCATTGTTATAAAGAAGCTCTAATGTCTGAATTCAAAACTTGCCAAAACATAGTTCCAACACACGACAGAGACATCCCCAGGCATTTCCATTCTCAAAGAAGAAATAATATTTTAACCCAAATAAATCATCAGTTTGAAAAGACTATGTGGAAAGATTTTTTTGGGTTTATGATTTTTCTGTTGTTACTTCCTTATTTTTGATGTGGTACTGATCTATTTCCACATTACCATGCCAGGAGGCAAAATATCTGTAATCAGTTTTGTTAAGTGATACACAGCTAAACCTCATTCCCTTGACCTTTAAACTATAAGATGTAACTAAATTGAATCATTGTTACTAGACATGAAGATGTAAATTTGGAATGCTATGAGATACTTAATCCAATTTTTCATAATATATATCAGATATATTGCTGTAATAAGTGTGTATGATAATTTTAGTATAGAACTTTCAATTGTTTGAATGTAGAATTATGAGACATGGAAAGTCCAGCTTGCTCTTATTCATGTGACAAAATCTTAATGATTTAAAGTAGCAGTGTGGTCAATCTCCCTATATTTTTTTAATCACCTTAGGAAAATTAATCACTTTTCCTCTGTGTCTACTTTGAAACTTAATCACATCCTTCCTGAAGTATATATTGCCTTATTCTATGGCTATCTCACTGGAATATGAATTCCTAAGAATCGTGGATGTTTTATCATCAGAGTTTGAGGGTGTTAAAGGTAGTATGACACATAGTAAGTGATCAGTAGGATTTATTGAAATAATGATATATATACTGTTAATCTATTCACAATTTTGACAATTCAGAGGATGCAAATAAATCACAATTTACTACTCTCCTTTTTTAAATTGGTAGCTTATAACATTGTGATAATAGCATTTTAAATAAAACATTGTCAACTAAGTTTTAAATTCTTATATTATTATTTTTATATATGATTATGTGGAGTAAACTTAAGAAATTAATTAATTAACTAAGAAATTGATGACATTTTAATATGCAGAAAATCCTCCAAATTTTTGAAAATTATTCAATACTTTTTTTTCTTAAGATTTAATTTATTTATTTGAGAGAGAAAATAAGTGATGAGAACAGGGAGAGAAAGAGAAAAAGAAATAGACTCCTCACTGAGCAGAATGCTGGATGCAGGCCTCCATCACAGGACTCTGGGATCATGAATTGAGTGGAAGGCAGGTGCTTAACCAACTGAGCCACCCAGGCACCCTTATGTAATACTCTTAAATAAGGTACAGATCAGGGCACCTGGGTGGCTTAGTTGGTTAAACATCTACTATCCACCCAGGTCATGATCCCAGGGTCCTGCAATGGAGGCTCACATTGGGGTGTTCTGCTCAGGGGAGAGCCTGCTTTTCTCTCTCCCTCTGTCTGCTGTTCTGCCTACCTTGTATTCTCTCTCTCTCTCTCTGTGTCAAATACATAAATAAAATCTTTAAAAAAAAAAAAGTAAGGTATAGATCATGGAAAAAAATGAAAAGGAAAAAAATTTTTGAACTAAGTGCTAAAGATGTATCAAATGTAATAGGTGTACCTAAGGAGACCTTAGAATAAAAATTCTAACTCTTAAAATGGTGTTGGAGTTCTGACCATCAGTTGGAATTTTTCACTAGTAGAATTAAAGCAGACAGAAGAAAGGAGCTATTGCTTAGATAAGCCACTTTTTAAATTTTATTTTTAATTTTTTAAGCCACCTTTTAAAGAAAAATTTGCCAAATACTTCTTCCACTGGCACCTGGTGATATGTAACTGCTTTTATTTCGAGTGCAATGTGACTTTCTAAACACTTTTTACCACTAAGAAGGAAGGAGACAATCAATGCTTGGGTAGGCAGTCAATTGTGCCAAAATTTCAACTTCAGGGAGAACAAAATGGCACATAATAAAAAAGATACAGCCATAATGTACAACACAATATAAATGTGATGTTTTCTATGTGATAATTTTTGCATAGTAACTCATGCAAATGTTGACTTTTTATTTAAATATAATTAAAGTACAAATGTTTTGGTTATATTCAGGAAAGTGAAGGAGATGGAGAGAAAGGAGAAACAGGGTAAGGTAAGAGAGTCTAACTATCAACTAAAATATTAATAACAGGAAATGATGTATATTGAACCATATATTGAGAACCATATCAGAAAATTTCACAAAAGTAATATAAAATTTATATCACCAAAGCAATAATAAATCAAGCCAATAACTATCCTTAGTTTTCTGGGTTTTATTTTTTAGAAGATATTTCAGAGACTCCAATGCTGACATATACATAGATTACTAATTATTATACATTATTAATATTATTACTATTAACACACTTGTGGACATATAAACTCTCATTTTTATTTCTAATTGAATATTATTGAATCACAGAGTTATTTAAAATGCTTCATCCTTTTGTGGAATTTGCTTTTGTGAATGATAAAACATTTTCACATTTGAACCAGATTCATGAAGAGAAATATGATCTTAAGGCAAGTGAACTATCTTATCAGTAGTTTATGAAAGGTGACAACAGGTGAACTTCATAGTCTTTGCACCTTAAAGATTAGGTATTGGGAAATAAAACATTGGACTGAAGCATATACCAAGAAAAATATAAGGGCTCCTGGATGGCTCAGTTGGCTAAGCCTCCAACTCTTGATTTTGGCCCATGTTATGATTTTAGGGTGAGATCGAGCCACATGTGGGCTCCACTGGGCTCAGAGTCTGTACGAGATTCTCTCCCTTTCCCCCTGCCCATTCCCCTGCTCATACGGGTACCTGCATGTGCACACTATCTCTCAAATAAATCTTTTTAAAAGTAAAAACTATAAAAAGTAGTCTAAAATATTAAATTTTATTCAATTTTTTTATGTCTGAGAGGTTGCATAGCATCAAGTAGGAGTTATGAGTCTTAGTCCCCCCCCCCCAAAAAAGACAACAGTGGAAATATAGTTTTTAATTTCCCAAATCTTACAATTAAAACAAGTAGAATAACTAAATAGCAAAACTAAAATCCATCTAGAACACCTAAAACAACACACTAATAAGGAATTACCCTGGATTTTGAAATATGAGTGTGTTCTATAAAAAACATAATTGAACTAAAAGAATAAATAGCAAGGAGGATAAAACAACAACAATAATAAATTAAGGTTAAAAATAGGAGAACAGGGTACCTGGGAGTCTCAGTCTGTTAAATGTCTGCCTTAGACTCAGGTCATGAATCCCAGGTCCTGAGATCTAGCCCCATGTCGAGCTCCCTGCTCAGTGGGAAAGTCTGCTTCTCCCTCTCCCTCTGACCCCTACTCCTATTTGCTTTCTCTCTCTCTCTCTCTCTCAAATAAATAAATAAAACCTTTTAAAAAAAATAGTAGAACAACAAAAAGATAACAGAAAAGGGTAAAGAGTAAAATAAAATATAGTATAAAAAGTATTATTTCTATGAAAAGAGTAAAAAAATTCATGAAATTCTTTTTTTTTTAAGACTTTATTTATTTATTCATGAGAAATACAAAGAGAGGCAGAAACATAGGCAGAGTGAGAAGCAGGCTCCCTTCAGAGAGCCTGATGTGGGACTTGATCCCAGGACCCCAGGATCATGACCTGAGCCAAAGGCAGATGCTTATCTGCTGAGCCACCCAAGCATCCTAAAATTCATGAAATTCTAATGATAATTTACCTAAAGAAAATCGGAGAGGTATCAAGATGCAGAAATAGCTGTATCAATATTGCAATGAAATTATCACACAATTGATAAAATTCAGCACAGATGAATTTTAAAAAATTGTTAGCAATCACAAACAGAAATGCCTTTCCTAAATCATAAAGTACTTAAAAAACAATCTAGAAAAACATCATTCTTATTAATGGTGAATTGAAAATGTTTCTTTAGAGATCCAGCAGGAGTCAAGGATGCCTACCATATCATGTCTATTTATCATTGTATTAGTAGTTTTAGCCCACAAAGTCAAAAAAAAAAAAAAAAGAAATAAAAGTTATTAGTATTGCAACAGAAAAAAATAAAACTGCCATTATTTACAAACATCATTATTTTGCATGTAAGGAATAAAATAATCCATAAAATTGATGAAATTAATAAGAATACAGAAAAAGTATTTAAAACCAAGGTCAGCATACATTAATTTTATCTTTTTTATCTTTAAAAAAATCTTTGAATAAACCTAACTAGGCTTCTGCAAGGTCTATGAGGCATATGGCATCTTCATAGACTAATGCCCTCAAAACAGAAATTGCTTTCCAATGGAACTACAAATTCTATTAATGACAATAAAAATCCATCATTTTTTAAGAAGACTTATTTATTTTTTTTAGAGTGAGAAAGAGCACGAGCAGGAGTGGCAGAGGGAGAGGGAGAGAGAATCTCAAGCAGATTCCACACTGCTAACAGAACCTGAACCAAAACCAAGAAGAGTAGGATGCCCGACTGACTGTGCCACCCAGACATCCCAGAATCCACCTTTTTTTTTTTTAAGATTTTGTTTATTTATTCATAGAGACACAGAGAGAGAGAAAGGCAGAGACACAGGCAGAGAGAGAGAAGCACGCTCCACAAAGGGAGCCTGACATGGGACTCAATCCCGGGTCCCCAGGATCACACCCCAGGCTGCAGGCGGCACTAAACCACCCCGCCACTGGGGCTGCCCTCCATCATTTTTTTTTTAAATGAAAATTGACAAGCTTATTCTCAAATTATACACAAAAACAGAGGATCAAAAACAGGCTAGACAATCTGAAGAACAACTCTGAAAGATCTATATGATCAAATATTAACTTATTATAAAATTATAAAAAATAAGCCAGAGGGATACTAGTGAAAGGTGAGGCAA
This sequence comes from Canis lupus dingo, assembly GCF_003254725.2. Lineage (NCBI taxonomy): Eukaryota > Metazoa > Chordata > Mammalia > Carnivora > Canidae > Canis > Canis lupus. Next base: position 17,185,154 of record NC_064246.1, on the reverse strand, counting down.
ATACACCAATATAACAGAATCTAGTCCAAAAAAGGATCCACATACATCACTTAATTTTATAAGAGGGCTAATACTGCAGTAAAGTTGAGGAGAAAGTATATTTTTAAAAAACTGTACTGGATCAACTGAACATTCATATGGGGGTAAAATGTATCTTGATGTCACCCATGTTACTTTAAGTGTCCAGCCATCAATTCTTGATGGATTTTATATAAAGCTTTCAAGGGAAAATCTAGATAATCATCTTTGTGATCTATGTGCTCCTCGATTCCACAATAATTTGTTAAACAGGACATCAAAAGCACCAGCTGTATGGATGCTTGGGTGGCTCAGCGGTTGAGTATGTCTGCCTTCCGCTCAGGGCATGATCCTGGGATCTGGGATCGAGTCCCACATTGGGCTCCATGAGGGGATACTGCTTTTCCCTCTGCCTATGTCTCTGCCTCTCTCTCTTCCTCTGTTTCTCTCATGAATAAATAAATAAATCTTTAAATTAAAAAAACACCAGCTGTAAAAGAAAAGATAAATATATTGAACTCTCTGAAAATTAAGAACTGTTCTTCAAAAGACACCCTTAAAAGAATGAGAAGACTGGCCTCAAGATAGAAGATATCTATAACACAAATATCTGACAAAGGACCCATTTCAGAAAACATAAAGAACCCCTAGCAGCCACTAAGAGAGAGGCTGCTCAAGAAAAATGGGCAAGCAACTTCTTAAACAAATACTTTAAGATAGAAGATGTCTTAAACTGCTAATATGCATGTTAAACGATGTTCAATAGCATTAGCTACTGGTAAAATGTAAATTAAAACCATATTGTTAACACTATACTCACAAGAGTTGCAAAATTTAAAAACTGGCAGTGCCAGTTTGGCAATGATGTGGAATATCTGGAACCTTCAGATGTTACTGACTATAGCACAAATTATATGACTTTTTTTGGCAGTATTTAACATAACAGAACATACACATGACTATTACCTGGCAATTCCACTCCCATATATATATGTCAAAGAAATTCACATATATATGCGCCAAAACATATGAACAAGAAATTCACAATAGCATACCCATAACTGGAAATAATCTAGATATTGATCTACAGTTGAATGGATAAATGCATTGGCACATGTTCATACAACCATTTCTATAAAGAAATAAGAAGAAATGAATAGTTTCTATACCTAACCAAATGGACAGACTTATAGGCATAAGGTCAAGAGAAAGAAGCCAGATGCAAAAGTACACAAACTGAATCATATCATTTATATATAAATTCCAAAACCAAACAAATTTTGGTATTAAAAGTCAGAAGAGTGCTTATTCTAGATGAAGGAGTTTAACGACCAGAAAGAATCGATGAAGTAAGCTTCCAGGGAGATTTTAATGTTCTATTTATGTATTACATATATATTTGTTTATATATTATTTTTATCCAAATTTTAGTAACATTTCTTTAGGTTATTTGCCTAAATAACTTATCTGGTAATAAAAGAAACTGCAAGTTTATGGACAATTTATTAAATTTGATATGAAAGAAAGGATTGGGGATCCCTGGTGGCTCAGCGGGTCAGTGCCTGCCTTTGGCCCAGGGCATGATACTGGGGTCCTGGATCGGGTCCCATATCGGGCTCCCGGTGTGGAGCCTGCTTCTCCCTCTGCCTGTGTCTCTGCCTCTCTCTCCCTCTCTCTCTCTCTCTCTCTATGTCTATCATGAATAAATAATAAACAAAATCTTAAAAAAAAAAAAAAGAAAGAAAGGATTGGAATCACCTTCTCTCAGTTACCTGTCCATTGACTTTAACTATTACTCTGATCTAATGAGACAGGCTTTGAAATAAAGCAATGCAAATTCACCCAGCAGCATACCCATTCTCATCCTTCACCTTACCCTACACAAGCATGCCTGTTAGAAACATGTTTCAGGGGCCACCTGGGTGGCTCAGTCAGTTAAGCACCTGCCTTCAGCTCAGATGGTGATCCTAGGGTCCTGGGATCGGCCCTACATTGTGTTCCTTGCTTAGTGGGGAGCCTGCTTCTCCCTCTTTCTCTGCCTCTCCCCCTGCTTATGCTCTCTCTCTCTCTGTGAAATGAATAAATAAAAATCTTTAAAAACAAAACAAAAAAAAATGAAACATGTTTTGGGGGTGGGGTGCCTGGGTGGTTCAGCTGGTTAAGCAACTGCCTCAGTTTTGGCTCAGGTCATGATTCAGGGTCCTGGGACTGAGCCCCACATAGGGCTTCCCACTCATTAAGGAGTCTGCTTCTCTCTTTCTCCTTTTCCTTCTGCTCCATTTGGTGTTTTCTCTCTCTCTCTCTCTCTCCCACCCTCTCTTCTAAAATAAATTAATCTTAGAAAGAAAGAAGGAAAGAGAGAAAGGGAGAAGTTTAAAATCGGGTTATATACACACACAAACACACAGATATACAGTAAATATTTTTTTAGACTTGGGTGATAAAACTTCAGTTCTTCCCTAACCAAAAAACAAATCTTGAAAGGCAATGGAAGGCCAAGAAAAGCTCAAGAAAAATGTGTTTTCAAGTCAGTGAGATATTAGTGTTTGAAGGCCCATAAATGAGAACCCTGGTCAAGAATCTCTTATGAAGTACCAATATCAGAAAAGTTTCAAAATCATTTACTCTGCATAATAAAGGTTGTTAGAATTTAGTTTTTCTATTATATATATAATTTATTAAAAGCAGTAATGAATCTTTATTATATACATAATTTTCAATGTTTTTGGTATTCTCATATATATGACTGCAATGACTTTCTCACTTTCCAATCGGTCAATGCGGTATGAATCTATTAGTTATTCACAAATTACATATGTTAATTTGAGGACAAGAAAAGAGATCAATCTGCTTTTATGTGAAATGATCATCCAGTTCAATAAAGCTTGACTATATGATAAGTAAATCCTTTGGCCAAGATAAAATCAGGTTGTCCTTTCCCTAATTTAGATGAGGATTATTATAGAATGATATTGAGGACAGGCCTATTTTAATCTTGGGGAAGGGATCATGATTATGCTGAAAATAAACTTGAAGTTTTTAAAATAGGTTTATTAATATATAATTTAGATACAATAAATTTCATCTATTTAAAGTGTACAGCTTTATAAATTTGACATATGTGTGCACCAAAGAGAATGAACATAAACACCACTCCAGAAAGTTTTCTTGTTCCTCATTGTAATTCTTCCCCCACATCCTTTCTCTGATTCCCCAGTCCCCTGTCATCAGGCAACTACTGATTTGCTTCCTATTATTATGATAACTTTGTCTTTTCTAAAATTGCATATGTATTTAATTTATATGAATCAAATCAAGTAGTTGTTTATCTCTTCGTCTGGCTTTTTTTGCTCACCATAATTTGTTGTATGTATTAGTAATTGTATGTATAGAAAGATTTTACTCAGCATAATTAACATAATTAATTTAAGTGTATCTAGAGCCTATTCTCATCTATTACTAAGATTGAGCCTCAAAGCCCAAACAAGCCCAATGTTCAAAGCCCAAACAAGTCCAATGTTCAATTAAAGATGATTTGTGTAACAATTTTTGATGCTTTCTTCTTTCTATCACATACTGACAAGAAATATCAATAAATACTTTTTCTTGCTGCAAGCTAGATTTTTCATCATTTGCTTCTCAGCTGCCAATGTACACTTTCCTATGGAATGATCATCTCATAGTTCAGAGCAAAGATTACAAAATTTCTGTGGACTAAAATTTAAGGGTACCCCAAAACCATGCAATATATTGCTAAGTGCATAGATTCTGAGATGTGCACTGCCTGTGTCCAAAACATGATAATCATGTGATCTTAAAAAATGTGCCCTATATAGTGTTTCTGTTTCCTCATCTGTAATATAGGGCTAATAATAGTACCTAACATATATGAAGATGAAATGAATTAATATATGTAGAGCAGGTAAGAACAAGGCCTGATAAAGAGTACTATGCAAGTGTTAGCTATTTTTGCTAGAGGTGGTAGTTATGAGCCGTTGCTGGCATTTTTCACAGGTAATGCATATTCCTGCAGCATATCAATATTGATGAAGCAGAAATGGGTTTTCAGATTTGCAGTGGAAGGATATATGTCATGCACTGAATGTTTATATGCCCCTCAAATTCATGTGTTGAAATTCTGCCCCACAATGTGACGGAATTTGGAGGTGGGGCTTTTGGGAGGTGATTAGGTCACGTGAAAGGAGAGGTCTCTCTTCTGCCATGTGAGGACACAGTGAGAAGTCAGCTCTCTGGGAAATAGGAAGCAGGTTCTCACAAGACACTGAATCTGCTGATGGCTTGATCCTGGGCTTCTGAGCTGCTAGACTGTGAGAAATAAATGTTTGTTAATTAAAACACCCAGTCTGTGATTTTTGCTATAGCAGCCCAAATAGATAGACTAAGCCAAGATGTTCAAGAGGCTTGAGACGATAAGGAAGAGAGTGCTTTTGAAAAGTGAGAGTAATGGAGTGAGATATGGCATCCACACTAGGCTACATTGAAATTTGTGAATGATTCTGAATATGGAATCTTTCTTAATCATGCATACATTCAATTTTTTTTTTCTGTGTCCACTATATAACAAGTACTATTCTAGATGGTGAGGGTAGAACAGTTAAGAAAATGAAATCCTTGCCCTCATCAAGTTTATTTTCTAGAGGAGAGATCTACAGCAAATAAATAAATAAGTAAAATAATACAGAGTGTATTAGAATATGGTAAATGTCAAGTACCATGAAAAAAATAAAGCAGAGTATAGTGGATATGGTGAACTAATGTTAGAGTGGACTGCAATTTTAGAGTGATTGGGCAAACATAATTCAGTTTTTTGTGGTTTTTTTTTGGCAAATCTTTAAACACAAATCATGAAAGAGCCATATTATTATCTGGGAAGGGGCATTTTAGATAGAGAGAATATAAGGATGAAGGTCCTGATGTTGGATCAAGTTCCATGACTACCAAGGAGACTGGGCCCAACCAGAGTGATGGAGATGGAAAGAGGCAGAGGAGGTGGAGGGAAAAGAAGGACTTGAGAACATGAAAGGTTAGTTCAGGATGTGGTAAGTTTCTGGCTTTTACAAACCTTGAATAGAAGGCCGTTGGAGTCTTTCAAGAGAGGAACGGCATAGTCAGGCTTAGATGTAAACACATGTAGGGAATCAAAAGTAGAAAGAAAGGCATTTAGAAAAGCCTTGCAGTAATTCAGCTAACCTTAGGAGGTTTCTAATAAGCAAAAATTCCAGAGTCCTTAGGTATTGTGAAATCATAGAGGAAGAACAATGGAGGGTTGATAGAGTGGCATAGTCAAGTGAGGGTTTGTAAAAGCGAATGAATTGTAGCATAAAATTAAAGAGAATTATGTTTTTGTGCATATCTGATGTATTATATTCACACCCTACAGTGAATCTTGCCTGTCTACCTGACTTCCTGCCAACAACATATCTGTTTGAGGGTCTATCTCTAAGAAAGGACAGGTGGGATAGGCCAAGAATTAGATCCTGCCCTCAAGGAGCTCACAGTACAATGGGGAAAGTGAAATATTGACAGGTTATTGCAATATACAACAGTGGGAACGATAAGAGTGTTATAGATAAAATGCTTCCTAGAATTATTTATAGACCTCTTCATATAATCTTGGCAAAATCTCATAGAATTTTTGTAATTCCTCTCAGTTGATTGATTGTCAGATGTTTGTTCTCTCCATGAGTTCCTAAATATACTAGTATAAAGAAAGCCACAAGCAAAATTCTACTAAACATGTATTATTAAATATATTTAATAGAATGTGCTAAAATCTTCTTAGAGTCATTAGTTTATGTAGTCAATTCATTATTAGTTTTACACACCATTTTTCTGAGACACTTTCTTTTTTTCTTTTTTCTTTATTGAAAGATAGTCGAAACACAATATTATATTAGTTCCAGTTATACAACATAGTAATTCCACAAGTATCTGTTATGCCATGCCATGCTTATCACAAGTGTAGTCACCCTACAGTCCTATCACAATACCACCGGCTATATTCCCTATGCTGTATCTTCTATCCTCATGACTTATTTATCCCATATCTGGAAGATCCCCTACTCCTCTTTGCCCATCCCCCTACTTCCTTTCCCTCTGGCAACTGTAAGTTTGTGCTCTGTATTTATGGGTCTATTTCTGTTTTTTTTTTTTTATTGTTTATTTGTTTGTTTTATCTTTTAGATTCCACATATAAGTGAAATCATGTAGTATTTATCTTTAAGTCTGATTTATTTCACTTAACATAATATTCTTTATGTCTATCCATCTTGTCACAAATGACCAGCCTCATTCCTTTTAATGACTATTCCTCTGAGTCTCTTGAAGGAAATAAAAATAACTCCTGGACATCTGGATTCCTGATTTAATCATGAATTTATAATTTTGTTAAATTAAATGATCAAATTGTCAAATACTATGAAATTTTAATGAATTAGTATTACTAGCCACTTTTTTCCCATTATACAATATATTTATAACTTTTCATTTTATTTGTAACATTTAGTCTTTGCTTTACAGAATGGTACCATATACATAAAGTAGGCCCACAAGGTTTTTACTGTTTACCATATCCAGAAGAATTACAGTACAGACATAACCTTTATTGGCATATGCAACCCTATTTGAAAATTGTCATTTATTTGATGTTACATAATTCTCTTCCATGAAAATATAAATGTTTCATTTATAAGAAAGAGTCTAGCCTTTCTAAATCACTTGACTATTTGGAGCACATTTTGAGTATGGAGTTCTTTTATTTTGTTTTTCAGCTAATATGTATCCTTTAATATGGAGATAATCTAGCCTTATTCAAAGAAATGATGGTAAAATACTAAGCCCAAAATTTACATAAGGTTAAAAAAAGTGAACAGAGAATCCACAAATCAAGAAATTTACCTCCTGGTAACTAACTCCATCTAAGTGTATGATAACTAGACTTATACCAAATCCACTGGATTAAGTAATGACATAATCTTTTTTTTAATATTTTATTTATTTATTTATTTATTTATTTATTTATTTATTTATTTGAGACAGAGGGAGAAGGCAGAGACATAGGCAGAGGGAGAAGCAGGCTTCCAGCAGGGAACCCAAAGTGGGACTCGATTCCTGGACCCAGGATCACACTCTGAACTGAAGGCAGATACTCAACCTCTGAGCCACCCAGGCGTCCCAGTAACTTAGTAATTTTTAGGTATTAATAATGATATTTATAAAAAGCTATTAAAAACAAATATTTTGAGTTATTTAAAACTATATATATTCACAATTAATATAAAATACAAATATTCCTCAAATACACTAAATTACTGAACTCTACATCTGAAATTAAGGATGTACTCTCTGTTGGCTAATTGAATATAAATTAAAAAAAAAAAAAAGCTGTTGGGATGCCTGGATGGCTCAGCACTTAAACGTCTGCCTTCGGCTCAGGGCATGATCCTGGAGTCCTAGGATCAAGTCCCACATCAGGCTCCCTGAATGGAGCCTGCTTCTCTCTCTGCCTATATCTCTGTCTCTGTCTCTCTCTTTCTCTGTGTCTTTCATAAATAAATAAATAAAATCTTTAAAAAAATAAGCTGTTAAATACCCCCCAAAAAAATACACTAAATAATTATATACCAATAGGTTAATAGCAGTTGTGTATTTGGATATGGAATCACACATGATTTTTTCTTTTGCATTTTTTATTTCTAAATGAATAAAAATGACAATGGGACAGGGAGACATATCTAAGATGTTAGCATAAAAAAACAACAAAAAAGCATGATTAATAGCTAGTGGTGGCTTCATCTGACTCTACAGTTAAGCTTCCTAGTGGTGTAATTTCTAAGGGAGAGAGGAGACCCTTCCTAGCTTTTCTTTGGACAAAGAGTACTAAGAAATTAATGCAAGTATGCCCCGAAGATATCTGTAAAAAATAAGCTGATAAACAGCTTTGGAATTGCTGATATGTTTATTGTATCTTTGAGTGTTCAACATTCATCATGACTTTAATATGTTTTGATTGATTGATTTTAAAGATTTTATTTATTTGAGAGAGAGAGAGAGAAAGAGAGAGAGAGAGCATGAGCAGAGGAAGCAGCAAAGGGAGAGAGGAAGCAGACTCCCTGATGAACAGGGAGCCTGACAGCAGGGCTCGATTCCAGGAACCTGGGATCATAACTTGAGCCAAAGGCAGATGCTGAATTGACTGAGCCACCTAGGCATCCTTAACTTATTTATATACCAATTGTAATATTACTTATTCACTCATTCATGGAAGAAGGGAAGCTTCTTGTAGTACTCCTTGAGAAACTTGCACATATTCAGCAGTGCACCTCAAATTCCTTGACAATGAACATGCTGAGATAAAACTGCCAAAACTGCTGTTTTTTTTCATCTAATTCAGTGATGGCTTCAACAGTCATTTCTCCTTTTTTCTTTGTTAATCATTTGTATTTAGCATTTCGATCTAAATCCTATGCAGAATCATAATTCCCTTTTGTAAGAAATATTTTATTCAATATTTTATATTGTATTCATTTCTTTAACATCTGAAGAGATCGTGTTCATATTAATAGCATGAATGACTGTGATAGGCCTGGTAAAGTATAGCTTCAGTCAAAGGATCCTTTGCAATGATTTGAAGGAGGCCACGGGAGATCATGTTTGTGTTAAAGCTTGACTCCTCTCAGGCAAGCTTCCAGAATTCCTACAGGTGTTCAACCCAAAGTCATTCACTCCATGGACAATAGTAACAGAATTTTTGCATGAAAATCTTAGTATACTGTTATCTGTAGGGAATGTGTGAAATTAAAGCTCTTAACATTTCAGAGGTAGAATGTTGGTGAAGTACAAACACTCAAGGCTGTGAAGTTTTTTGTTTCTAACTTGGTTCTCCATTCCTTAGAAAACCATCAGTTATACAAATCATTTCCCAGAAGCGTGCAAAACTGGAAAAAATGATATTTTAATAATAAGAGGTAAAAGTCAAATATCAGTTTGTGCCTTCTTTTCATAATCTTCAAATCTGACTGCCTGTCTCCCATAAGAATCTAGAGCTGAATTAAGGGTATTCTCATAGAACCCCAGTGGTTCCCACTCCTTTACTGGTACATTTTTAATTTTTTTTTAATCTTTTAAAAATTTTTTATTTTTTTACCCCTACACTTTTTTAGTGTTAATTTCTAACTTGGGTACAAGAATTGATTGCTCTAGCCATACCTGTCACAAGGATAAGTCTTGTGTTCATTGACGATTCAGGTTTTTGCCTGCAGCACTGTAAATGTCATGAGCAGACAGTTTGTGAGAGCTACTATGGCTTCTCGATCCCAGTGTGATTCAATGTTACACATTTTGTGGTGGCTTCCACAGGCCAAGAATCTGGAAAAGACCTTGGACAAATATGCAAAGAGTCAAAACAAAACAACAACAACAACAGAACAATATATTGCTATAACAGTACCCCAGCAAGCACAATGTTTTGTGTGAACCAAAGGAAAAAGAAAGCTTTAAAGGAGTCACCGCCAGTTTATTTCTATGGGGTTTGTCTGTCCTGGCAAAATACACAATAAAAGGTGAGCCTGATTGCTCCTCTTACAAGACACTTAGGAAAGGTCCAAAGGAGGTTGTGGGGGAAGAAAGGTAGGCTTTTGCAAATGTGCATTGTCTCAACAGGTGTTCACAAAAGTTTGTACCAGTTGGGAATGGAAGTAGTTGCGGAATTTAGTAGTGTTCAATGGTTTAACACATCAGTGAATGAAGTAGAGAATCACCTGGATATCAATACAACAGAAAGGAAAAAAAAAAAGTTTATTGCTCTCATATTGAAGCAAAGTTATCATTTCATCTGGTTTGCATAAGTAATTGCTTTATTCATATTCCTAGGCAAATCTTTTATTAATTTGGATTAGAATGAGTTACTTGCTAGAAATTCTTTTTTTTTTGTTTTTTTTTTTGTTTTTTTAATTTTTATTTATTTATGATAGTCACAGAGAGAGAGAAAGAGAGAGAGAGAGGCAGAGACACAGGCAGAGGGAGAAGCAGGCTCCATGCACCGGGAGCCCGATGTGGGATTCGATCCTGGGTCTCCAGGATCACGCCCTGGGCCAAAGGCAGGCGCCAAACCACTGCGCCACCCAGGGATCCCTAGAAATTCTTTAATATATGTAGAGTGCTAACATTTGTGGCAATTGGAGAATGATTTAATTCCTCCATGTCTTCAGTATGTTTTTAGTGATTTCTTAGACTTCAGATCCCTAAGCTATCTTAGCAGAGATTTGCACTCTTTTTTTAAATTTTATTTTACAGCTGAAGAAACTGGGGAACTGAGAATATGACATATGTTTGGGTAGTAAATTGAAGAACAAGAATAGTATACAGTTCTCTTTTGAGGTCAGGGTTCTTCTCATATCAGTGTGACTCTTGCAATTATACAGCCATTATCAATTTCATAGGGGAGTTATTTCTTAGCCAGTTTGAAGAATAAACTTAGAAGACCTAAGAGCCATAAATCTATTTTAGATTTCCTACCATACTTCTTTGTATTATATGATGTGCAGATGCATAACATATGTCTACCCATGACTTTCTATTGGCTTTCAAATGCAGCCTAGAATCTTTAGCACAGTAGGATCTGGCCGTAGGCCTCTATCATCTGTCTTTACCATTAATCTTACTCTCCTCACCCATCATGGGCTCCAATCAAACTGTACTCTTGACAATTTCAAGTTTCACATTCCTCTATTTCTTCTCATTTCTTCAGTCAATTAATTCTATACTTCCATTCTTTCCCCACGTCTAAATTCTACTTGTTCATGAAGGATTGTTAGATATCCTAGCTAGAGGTACTCTTCCTATCTTTGGAATTTCCATAAGAATTTAGTCTTTTCTCCTTTGTTTTAAGAAAAAAGAATGTGTGTCTATATGTATAAGAATATATAAGAATGTGTGTGTGTTTACATATGTATTCTTATATCATTTAGTATTCTTTTTTTAAAGATTTTATTTATTTATTCATGATAGAGAGAGAGAGTCAGAGACACAGGCAGAAAGAGAAGCAGGCTCCATGCTGGGAGCCCTGAGAGCCTGACATGGGACTCGATCCCAGGACTCCAGGATCACACCCTGGGCCAAAGGCAGGTGCTGAACCGATGAGCCACCCAGGCATCCCATCATTTGGTATTCTTTTATCATTCTTTTTTTGTTTTTGTTTTTTGGTTTTTTTTAAATTTTTTATTTATTTATGATAGTCACAGAGAGAGAGAGAGAGAGAGGCAGAGACACAGGCAGAGGGAGAAGCAGGCTCCATGCACCAGGAGCCCGATGTGGGATTCGATCCCGGGTCTCCAGGATCACGCCCTGGGCCAAAGGCAGGCACCAAACCGCTGCGCCACCCAGGGATCCCTCTTTTATCATTCTTATATCATTTGTTTAATTTTGCTTTCAAGATTTTGGTTTTTAGGCTAGGGATTCTAGTTTTTCACTTCTGAGATTGACTAAATGCTTTTGGTATCCTAAGTATACTGGTATTTCTATGTATTATTTTATTTTTATTTTAATACTCAGAACTTGTCATTCCTCTTTGTTCCAAGGATATTATTTTCTCTTAATCACTCTTATTTTTTTTATCTCTGTATTTCCCTAATAGGTTCCAATATCTGTCTTGCAGTATATAGACACTTTGTCTAGGTGCATCTTTTTTATGCTTTTATTGCTAAATGTTTTAAGTAACATTTCTAGAAATTCGCCATTATTAATTTCCCAATCTGCTTGTTCTTTTTATTTTCTTTAGATTTTATTTATTTATTCATGAGAGACACAGAGAGGGAGAGAGGGAGACAGAGAGAGACACACACACACAGAGGGAGAAGCAGGCTCCATACAGGGAACCCAACATGGGACTTGATCCTGGGACTCCAGGATCATGCCCTGAGCTGAAGGCAGGTGCTAAACTGCTGAGCCACCCAGGGATCCTTTCTTGTTCTTTTTACACATGCATTTTTTTTCTTTTCTTATAAATGATTTTAATCCTTCATATTATTTATATAGTTATTGTAGACATAATCATTTTATATTCTACTCACATATGAGATCTTTTAATGAATTTTTAATCTTACTTTTATCTGCTGACTCTCAGGGATGGTATGCTGAATCTATTTTTTAAGATGTTTTGTTATAAGCTTATCTTTAAAATTATTTTTATTTATTTTTCCCATTGAGAAGACCTTGAGTTGAGGTTGTAAGAGTATCTCTTTAGAATGCTTTCATATTTGATTCATTGAAAAACACAGCCCAAATAAAATAACATGATAACTTTACAGCTTGATATTCAAGAACAATGAAGAAGATCTAAACTTGAAATAAAAAAAACTATGCTTTTTAAAACTAGCTTAGAAGTTATCAATAATGCATATTGCAAATGTGGGAATTGAATGACAGCATCAATATCAGCATGAAATAATGGTGCTAAACACTTTGTACACAGAATATTTAAATTAGACACTGAGCCCTTATTAATGAGATGTGTCTATGTGCACGTGCATGGTTTTATTCTGTGTGTAAATGCGTGTATATAATGTGATTTGCAAAATCTGAGAGGCTGGTGGGAGTTGATACTTCTCTAATAGTCTGTGTATGACAAGCTAGAGCCTTGAACTTTTTATCCTTTGTAAAAATGGAAACCCAAGGATAACGTTAATGCATGTAGAAACACATAGAAGAGTGACATGCACATATTAGTTACTTGAAAACCTGACTGCATTTTTTAGCATGGGGAAAGTATGAGGATTTTTTAAATATTTAAACTATTTTTTGAGTGATAGTGATTAAGGCAAAAAAATATGTGCAAAATAAAAAGTTTAGCTATGACTATATTTTCCAGACAAAAGATTCACTAAGCTGGTGGTAGTGGGGATAAATATTCAGTTATATACTTAGGCGATTTTACAGAAGTAGAAGTAAGAGGATGACATAAAATTTGGATATGAGATTAGAGAAAGAAAAAGAGCTTAAAGTACTGGTTTTGTTTGTTTGCTAACTGTGACAAGATCGGTTATAAAATTTATTTTAAGGGAGAAAATTAGAGTTCATTTGGGAGGTTAGAAGTCTAAAGTTTCTCCAAGAACTTCATCTGCATAGGGGACCATACCTGGCTGGAAATGTCTATGAAGAAATCTTCACCATCCAGCAGATGTTAATTTTTTATACATGGGTCCTACTTCCAGAACAGTATCCAAGTGGGAAATGTAAATGTGAAGACGTAGGGGCCACATACAAATTTGTGTAAGTTGAAGAAGAGTAGTCAACTAAGGAGAAACTGTCAAAAATAGAAGAGTTTGGAAAGTGTTATATACTAAAAAACAAGATTGGAGAGTTTTAAGATAGAGGAATCTTGCTGAAAATGGTGCAATGTTTAGATAGATTGAGGAGGAGAAAGATGTTAAACCATTTGATTTAAGTAAAAAGATGTTTTTCATATTAACAGGAAGAGTTTCTATATGGGTAAAGGGAATGGTGCTTACCCGAGTAATTTAAAGCACTGAGAAGAAACTCTAGAATTTCTAGGTATAAGTGGCTCTATTGCTGCAACCCATCTGGAACAATTGGCAGTTTGGGAATAAGTTTGGAAAAAACATCAATGCCCTTATCTAATGAATGTGTGGATGGTGTGTATAAGAGATACTATTGACAGGGTGGTAAAGCAAACCTTCTTAATTACAAGTTGTAGAAATGGAAGCAATATGTAATGCCAGAAGTTATGGTTAAGATAAAGAAAGGGTTAATGAGGACATAAGTTAGAAAGTAACAAAGTAAAACTTACTTGCAGGCCAAAGGAAAGGAGGCAAAATATCAAGCCTTAAAGGTCTAAGATTTGCAATGGCCAGATTCCATTAACTCCACAAAATGCACAACTAGCCATTTTAGAGAATTAATTCGACTTAAGAAAGATCACCAAAAATTAAACTAACAGGTATATCTAAAATAAATATTTCTCTTAATATACACTGCACATGTATATGCAGAGACACATATTCTTCTTTGGGGTAGAGGTAGAAAGCCACGTTACTGAAACTTCTCGGTAAATGTCAGTGACAGCCCATTGGTCACCTGGAATAGTCGCCTTGATATCTTTGGAACCTGACTCACCTGTCAGTGTGCACTGGATTAGACACAAGTTCTCCTCAAAGTGAGGCACAAATCCTCTCGACCCAAACCTAAACTCACAGTGTTAAGAGAGCAGAGGCACAGCATGCTTCTAATGCTAAGAGCTACTCATTGACCTGGAAAAACTCCAGGGTTTTTATATTTTATAAAGTCAAATATATTGGTGCTAGATCTGATGAGTGTGTATACCACCTCAGCTATTCCCACCAATGACTGTAGGTCTTACACATATGTAAATTAGGTTTAAAAATGTGTTGATCACCTTAAGATGAGGTATCCTTCACTGGATGCAAACTGCTTACTGAGGCATAATTCATACACACATACCAACCATATAATCCATACACACAATCACACACACACCAAACAGAGAAAAATTAATATTGAAATTAAAAGTAAGAGAATGGATAACTGAGGGAAGAAATTTCTAGAAGAATGGGATAGAGAATGGGATCTAATGGGTAGATTGAGAACTAAGTTTTAGAGAAATCTTTTTTCTAAGACTTGAAAAGTGTGCAGTGTTTGAAGAGTCAAGTCCAGATGAGATTGTGTGAACTCAGTAGGTGTTCACGTGTAAGAGTTTCTACTTTCCTGAAGGTTGAAGTGGAGGCAAGGGGATGGTGAGAAGAGTAGAAAGACTGTGGAACAAAGAATGTGAGAAAAATCTCACAAAAGCAGCAAGTAAAATAATGTCCCTATGAGGTAAGAAGCTCTGAATTTGTACTGGTGCCAGTAGACATGGTAATGAGATTTTCTCTATCAAAACTTAGTAATATGAGGTTAAGAATTAAACTGAAAAGTTATCAGAAGATAAAGTTCAAGATCTTTATGTTCAACTGGGATTCCTTTAAGTGGACCAAACACCAGTTTCACCTGATAAACTGTGCCCAGGTTAATGCAATTTTCACTTGTTTCATAAAATATTATTTTTCTAATGTGCAAGGCCTTTTTTTTTTGTAAAGTGCTCTGAACTTGCCTTCTCTACACATAGAAAGAATAATCAGAGACTGGTTTTATGTCTAATTATATTAATTTAAAAATTTTAAGCATATCAATCCATGAAGTTAATAGACACTTTTTTAAAGCTTCATTTAATTCTAAATCAGCATTCTGAAATTTGTACATGATTCAGAACTACTTAAGATTAATTCTGAAGCTTTGTATGACTGAATAATATAATATGAAAAGGAATGATAAACTGCTTTGAGAGTAGAAGGGCATCTGATGGTAAAATTTTGTCACTATAATTTTTACATATTTCTGGGTGGAAATATGAAAGGCCTACCCACATTTAAAGTGTTTGTATACTTATATCTAGCAGTGTTATGTTTAGATTTTCTAAAAAGATGTATTATTTATTAATTTAAGAGAGAGAATGTGTGTGTGTGCACTTCAGCACAGAGGGAGAGGCAGAGAGAAAGGGGGAAGCAGAGAAATAGACTCCCCACTGAGGAGCTGGCCCAAGGGGGCAGAGAGGGAGGTGCTGATCCCATGTGTAACCATATGTGTTCTCACATGATCTCAAGATGTCACCTGTGATCATGACCTGAGCTGAAATCAAAAGTCAGATGCTTAACTGGCTGGGCCAGCCAGGTGCCCCTGGATTTCTTTTTTACCACAAAAATGCAAAATTCACACAATTTGTTTATCTGTTCTTCTGTTGATTGACATCTAGGTTGTATCTAAATTTTAGCTATCCTGAATAAAGTTGAAAAAACATTTCCTATACTAGTTTTTTACTAGTAGATAGTAGATAGACATAGCTTTTATTTCTGGGTAATTACCAAAAAAAAACATTTTGGGATTAAAAGTGTATATTTTAACTTTGTAAGAAACTGTTGTATGGCTTTACAAACTGGTTTTACTATTTTACCTTACCATGGAGAGTGTATGAGAGCTGTACTTGTTCATTCTTTTCAGCACTTAGATTGATAATCTCTTTAATTTTAGTCATTGTAGTGAATGTGCTGTGGAATCTCAATTTTGGTTTTAATTTGCATTTTTCTATTGACTAGTGATTTTGAACATATTTTTAGGCTCTTATGTGCCATTCATATATCTTTTTCATAAAGTTTCTGTCGAAGACTCTTGCCCATTTCTGTTGGATTATTTGCTATTTCTTATGTTTTATAAGGTAATTTATATATTCCATACACAAGTTGTCATTTGGATATACGTATTGTAAATATTTCTCAGTTTGGGAATTTTTTTTTCATTTTTCATAATATTTTCTGGGTGAGAATTTCTAATTTTCATGAAACATGTTTTTATTTTGGAGTGAATATTTGAAAAACTTTAACCGTTCTTCAATATAGCAATGTACACATAAGCTATATTATATCCATTATATAGAAAATATGCAGCAATTTAAAATGATTGGATAGTTTTGAAATATGAGCATGGAAATGTTTTTAAGACATAGGGTAAGTAAAAAATAATCAAGTTCATGGACAATAGGACATTTTTTATGTGAAACTCTATACATCTGTTTGTACACACACACACATTTACATAAATATAAAATGCATGAGAAATGGCTCTCCAGGACACACATTAAGTTGTTAACAATCATTATTTTTGGCAAAAGGAATAAGATGTGGGTGGTAATCTAGAGCCTTATTTACTTGTTTCTGTAATTAACTGAAAACTTTTAGAGAATATTTTATATATTTTTAATAGTTATTTATGGGAATTACTGAAATTATTATAAAAAAGCTTGAATAGAATTCAATGGCAGATATATAAGTATATGATGGCAGTTTAAATATTTGTCATTTAAAAATATTTAGTGACTACTTTTAAATAAATTTCAAGAAGAAAATTTAAGCATATGCAAGTAGAAGTGTACAGCACATTTTGAGAAACCACAAATTCTTCCATTGAATAAACAGGCAGCAAACGTTGGAAGGTCACTGGGAGTCACATGTTTCTAACATCAGAGATGATTTAACATTTAATATGGTTTAAGTATTAGGTAACCCCATGTCAGAGGAAATCACGCATCAATCTGAGCTGTGTACCATAAAGATGAATGTGACATTAGCGTGCCTAATGAGATATCAGCATTTGTAGTCTAAAGAGGATTATTTCTAGAAATTAGTATTTAAATATGCAGATTATCTTAGATTGCAGTCACACATCTCCAGGCACATAGACATCTTTGCTGTTCCATGAACACACTGAGTGTATACTTCTGGTTGACATTTCTATCAGAATGATTTCCCCAGATAGCCTCATGACCTCTTAACTCACTTACCCCAAGTTCTGCTTAAATTTCAACTTTTCAATGAGGCCTGTTATGACTCCTATTCAAACTTTCAACTACCACCCTCTCCCATCCCAACACTGCGCTCTGCCTAAAGTCACTCATCATCTTTGTTTTGTTTTTTTCCACCATATGGATCACCATCTAATAAAATCTAATTTATTTGTGCTATTTTTGTGGCTATTAAGTCTTGTTTCTTACTAGAAAGTAAACTCCAATTTTTTTTTACTTTATTTACAGACTGATCTAAATTCCTAGAATAGTGTTTGATATACAATACATGCTCAATAAATATTTATTGATTGGATCTGTGGAGGAACCACCACCACTCTAACCTCATTGGACTTCATTTTGCCCAAATTATTCTTTTTTTATTTCCTTTACCTTGTAGATACTCTGCACAGGGAGCTAATGAGGAAAGTGACATGTGTCACATTCAAGATAGAACCTCACTGAGTTGGCTAATATAGAAAGAACAACTTTGATCTTAATGTTTCTTTACTCTCTTCATTTACCTCTTTCTTTCCAACTTATCTGAATAGAAAATTTGCTTGAATTCTTTCCTTTTTACATTGCATTCTATTTAAGAATCTGCAACTACAGCTTTGAAAGTAAAGGTTAATTACTACCATTCCCCCAAAAGGTTTATTCGAGTGTGATTAACACATTGGATTCTTAGGTAGCCAAATACAAAACACATATTTAGGAACTGGGGCTTTATTCTCCTATGTATTAGGAATTTTGTGAGATTCTGAATAATGTTATGAACTGTACTGAAAATAACCATTTTAGATTTTGTAAGTGAAGCCAGAATATGTGAAAGCCCATGGAGATTTTAGGAAATGTTAACCACCTTGTTTACCATTTGAATCTTTCAAAAAAGCTAGCTTAAAATCAATTCAAAGAGGAAGCAGGCATTAACTCAGAGAAAATATTTCACTGATAGCACAGCAGTCATTTTTAGTGCAAACACTCTCATATTTGTGATTGTGGAAATCACATGTAATGACTCTCATTAAAATTTAGCATAAAACCCTAGTTTCAAACCACTACTTTCTATTCATCCCTGTCACTTTACTTTTCATTTTGAAAGCCAGGTAGACATAAATTGAATTTGGCAGCTGGTAAGGAAATGTTTATAAATCATAAGAAGAAGCCTAATCAAAATTTAATTCAATATACCTATATCTCAAAAGTAATAAAACTAGTGCATGATATATATTTCATATCACAAAGAAGTCACATTAAAACAACTGTAGTTAAATGTGAGCCACTTTTCATATTCCTCCTTTTTCCTGTGATGGAAGAAAAAAGATTTGTTTCCTCTGAAAAACATGAGAATTTTGGGGAATGTTTCATAATTGTTTTATGACATATTTGCGTATGTCAACAATGAATTCAAATTTGCATTAAAAGTTGCACAGACTTTCCTTCAAACTGAAAATAAAATCAGTGTTTAAAAAGTTCAGTCAGTTTGGAGAAAGAACACAATGCAAAGCAATACTTGGTCTTGATGGTAGGAGTTGAAGGCTATTACCTTCTTAAAGACAAATATCCTATTTATCCTACATTATATAGGCAATGGATTGAGCTAATGCAATTAATTACTCTCACACAATGAAAACCAGAGGTTGCAAGGTAAACACCACAGATCTATAGCCTCAAAGATAGCTTTCAAATATGAACAATCACGTGTAAGATCTTGGTTATTGCAATAATACTTCAAAAGTTTACTTGGAATCCTACTCCAGAAAGTACAATGAAGCAGTTTATGAAAAAAAAAAAAAAAGTCAACTGTTTTCAATTCTCTCCTTCTAGTTTTCTCTAACAGTTAAAAACCCAAAAGTGAATGTTTCTGAAAACTAGTTGTCACCTGAAGTCAGACTACTATGGATTCACATTCCTGTTCCTGAAATTTACTATCTCTTTAGTCTTGAGTAAGCCCCTTGGGTCTAAACTTATTCATCTGAGATATAGAAAAAGCAGCAATACCTAACTTTCAGGGGTGCTCTGCAATTTAATGAGGTAATGTTTACAAAGCATGTGGTACAGTCCAGCTTTCAGTAAGCAAATCAATATGTATTAGCCATTACTTTGATGCTGATGATCATCAGGGGGCAGGCCTCCCCTGCCTCTCCACACCCCGCTATCAAAGAGATAGCTCCAGGACCTAGAATGACATTTTTAATAAAAATGCACTAAGGCAAACTCAAACCTTTTCAAAAGGTTTATTAAAGAAAAAAAAATCAGCCAATGTGAGGTTGACTCAAGTTTCATTCTAGAGAAATTCTTTAGCAGAGGCTGTTTAAATCTCCCTTGTTATGTTCTTCATGCTATTTGGCCAAGCTACTGTGATGGCCCTTTCATAATATATTTATTGATTTCAACACATAGTTATAATTACTGTTTTAAAGATAGTGCTGTCACACCGTCTGCCTCGGAAGAGTTTATACTAGTACATATTCTTTAGATATTCTATGGTTGTTGAGATTTTTTTTTCCAATGCAGATACCACCATATTTTTTTTCTTCTGGAAAAATTTTCTACTATGCAGAACATAATTCAATTCTTCTTTCATGTGCCATGCACCTCCCTAACATGATACCATATTTCATCTTTTTTGACATTCTAATATAGCATATAAACATCTGTCTTTGAACTCCTAATGTGAATGTTGAGGCTCAGCAGCTAGCTAGCTCTCTTTCCACCATGTGCGGACACAGTGAGAAGACAGCCCCCCGTAAACCAAGAGGAAGGTGCTCACCAACAGCCTCCCTGTGCAGGTGCCCCGATCTCTGACTTCCCATGGCCTGGGCTATAAAACTGGCCAAAGGCTTTGTAAAATATTTCCAGCCCAATGGGGAAGAAACAGAGTTTACAATTATAAATCTTCTAAAGTAATGACCTTGAGGAAGAGGGGACCAGGAACTAGGAGTCAGCAAGTCACCGTTGAAAGTTTAGTCCCAGTGAGAGGAACATTAAGGCTATCGTGGTCCATATTAACTAATAATTCAGAGGTTTTATAATTAAAACAATTTGTGATTGCTATATGCATTGGCAGATAATTCTCAGCCCAGATTCCCAAACAAATAGAGCCTGAGCCAAGAGCTTAGGCTAAGGATTTGAGAAGGAAAACTGAAGGAAGCAAAAGAGAAATGGGGGAAAAGGTGTGGCGGAAGAGTTAAGAGACCCTAAGTGAGAGTGTTCACCAGATTACCACAGCTTCAAACTGATGGCTCAGGCTAATAGTATTTGCTTAGAGAAACCAAATGAAATACTGCACTTGGGAAAAGTTCATCTGAGAGAAGAGAAAGGAAATGATTAGTCATCAGATGCTTTCATCCCCAATTATTCAGTCATTTCCCTCCCAGCTTTGTTGTAGCACCTGGACTTCTCTGGCAGAGGGAGGAGCATCACAGAATGCCAGAGTCCCCAAAAGTCCACTAAGGCAAGAGCATATGGGTAACAATCTGTCCCCGCCAGTTAGCGGCATGCATTTCCTGTTTGTCATGGTGCCAGCAGAGCCAAAGCGAATTCTGCCTACGAGAAAACTATCTCCTTAATTGCAAATACAGCATACATCACTGCCTGGACAGCCCCAGGTGGCATCTGAAATAGATGGAGAAAAGAAGGAGTTGTAATAATTGGTGTAAGAACAACTGGATAATTATATGGAAAAGTACAAAAATGGATTTGATGTGGGAAACAAAGGCAAAAGTTTAAAAAAAGTAAATTTCCTTACTGCCTACAGCCCATTGATAAGTGCTTGAAACAGGCAGAGTGACCTTCCTCTAAGAACTCATCTGCCTTGGTACTAATACTTTGCTAAGGGCAAAAGGCAACCTTAATTTGACATTAGCCTGACCAGGATCTTGTAAATCTACTGTAACATATAAAAATTCCCTTGGAAACTTCCTTTATCGCTTACCTCCGCAAGCCCAAGATATATGTTGGCAGTCATTCACAGGGCCCATGGATATACTTCTGAAGGGTCTCATGTCTAAGGGTGTATTAGACAGTAGTAAATGACCTTTTCCTAGCAATAGCTAGCCCCCTCAACATACTGGAAACCTTGCTTCTAAAATTCTTTAGAGACTTACCCTATCCCTAGCCCCCTCCCAACTTGAAAGCATATAATCAGCCACTCCTCATAGCCCCATTGCAGCTCTTTCTGCCCACAGGTCCTGTCCCTGTGCTTGAATAAAACCGTCTATTGTACCTAAGACATCTCAAGAATTCTTTCTTGGCCATTAGCTCTGAACCCCAACATTTTCTACATCAGACTCATTTTTACACCATAAAACAATAAATTCTAAATAAAGTAAGAAATCTAAATGAAAAAAAAATGATACCATGTAATTTTTTTTTTAAGATTTTATTTATTTATTCATGAAAGACACAGAGAGAGAGGCAGAGACATAGGCAGAGGGAGAAGCAGGCTCCCTGCAAGGAGCCTGATGCACTACTTGATCCCAGGACCCCAGGATCACAACTGGAGCCAAAGTCAGATGCTCAACCACTGAGCTGCCCAAGTGACCCTGATACCATGAAATTAATGGAATAAGACATGATTAGATTCTTTATAGTAACTAAAGGGAGAAAATTATTTACTATGATTTTAATCTAAAAAAATGAGAAAAGGTTAATAAATATGACTACATGAAAAAAAAAATTACATGGCAAACAATAAACAAAACAGAAAGATAAGTTAACAAACTGATCTCTGTCCCAAAGATACATTGACAAAACCAAATGATTTTGACACAAAGCCATTAATTCATTGCTGCATATTAATAAGGGGCAAAGGCAGAAGGCACCTCAAATGTTCTATAATAAAGTGCTGGTAGGAAGACTGTGGAGCATCCAAATAACGAGGCAGCCTGCTGCATTAAAAAGACATCATCTCTACATACTATTTTGTGTATATTCTCAAGTAATATCCTGAAGAGAAAATACACAATTTGATAATTTGTAGTGATAAAGTTAATTTCTATATGGGAGCTACAAAACGGAAGCCACTCCAGTGACACAGTCCATCACACAGACTTAAACCTGTATCACCCCACACTGACAGAGAACACTTGTCGAAGGATCCTAACATACACCTATCACAATTCTCCTACTCCGCTTTAGCTGACTAATCTTACCCTAGAAAGCAGGACCTGCTAGCCTTATAAGGAAATTAGTGATCTCCTGGTAATCATGTGCTGCTTCCTCATTGCTTCATCTAATGTTCTAGAAAACTCACTGTTGCCTCAGATCCCTCAAGAATAGTGCTCCCTTGGATAGCCTGGGTGGCTCAGCAGTTGAGCACCTATCTCGGCTCAGGGCCAGAGTCCCTGATCAAGTCCCACATCCGGCTCCCTGCATGGAGCCTGCTTCTCCTCCCACTGCCCATGTCTCTCTGCTTCTCTCTGTCTCTCATGAATAAATAAATAAAAGCTAAAAAAAAAAAAAAAAAAAAAAGAACGAACAGTGCTCCCTTGCTTGTGAGACCTTGTACTTCTCCAATCCAAGGGTGGTTTTACCTCAAATGAAGGACATCAAACTCCCTATTAAATTTTGTCTGACAGTAGGAAATGTGTAGGAAAATGGATTGTATATGTATTTTTGTATTTATATTTTTAAAAAGATGAGATAAAAATAACAAAATTTGAATAACAATGGCTACCCTGTGTCAAAGGGAGAGAACAGGATATACGAGATAGATATAAAGGCTAGATCATGCTAAGGATAATGTAAATATTTTATATAACTAAAGGGCAAATTTAAGAATTTAAAAAACCCAATCAGTAAAATATTTTTTAAAATTAAATTTTGAGTTTAACTGCATATCATATCAATTTGGTGGTAAAATCATAGAGAGAAAAACTGTCAAGTAACTAGAATAGCATTTTGCTCATATATATCATTATATATAATGATATATAAATATATATGTATAAATATTTTTGCAAACAATGAAAATAAATTATACTAACGAATTATAATAACAATGTCATTTAGCAATAATGATAATGGCACTTATTGCATTCATGAATCATATTGTTAGTGATATTGGTATGCAATATACACACACTTGTATATGTGTGTTTTTGTGTGTCTATGTAGATTTTCAGCATAAGGTAAAGAGGTAATGATATAGAACCAAAAATTGTATTTAAAAACTATGTAATTTTAAATAGTGAACTGAAAATATCAGCATGAACATGTGATTATTTCTTTTTCTTTCTAGAAACTGCATAGTTCCTAAGTAAACAGAAAAGACACCAATAAAACTGAGTGAGTAATGCTAGCATCTGATCATAGTCTCTAAATATCAGTTCTCACTAAAAGGAGCTAATTCTCCTTAGAGAATGAGTTGATTTTTGTTTGTTTGTTTGTTTGTTTGTTTGTTTTGAGCAGGATGTGCACAAAATGAGGCAGGAATATTTTGTCTGGCTTCAAAGCCAGCAGCACTAATGATGTCATGTCTATTGGGATAAGGATACAATTTGAAAAGTCTTCCACTGGGAAGAGATGAGACCACTAGAGTACCAAAGTGATAATGATCTCTAGAACTTACCCACCCATCATAACTGAAACTGTATTGATGCAGCATTGTGCACTTCAAAATTTATTAAAAAGGTAAATACCATGTTAACTGTTTCTATCACAAAACAAAACAAAACAAACAAACAAACAAAAAAACCAACAAACCCTGAGGGATACAAGAAAACTCTGGGAGGTGTTGAGTATATCCATTATCTTGATTATTGTGATGATATCACTGGTGTTTGCTTATTGCATATTTCCAAACTCATTGAATTGCACACATTAAGTATGTGTAAGTTCTTTATATACAATTGCCCCTAAATATAGCTGTTATAACGACTACAGTGGATATAGGCATGTCAAATAAATAAAAATCTGTGAATTTATAGTAATTGTCCAAAACATTTTTTTTTAATAGTGACTTGTAGGGCCCTGGGTGGCTCAGTTGGTTAACCTCTTTTTTTGGCTCAGGTCAGGATTCCAGGGTTCTGGGATCAAGCCCTGTTATCAGGATCCCTGCTAAGTGGGGAGCCTGCTTCTCCCTCTTCCTCTGCCTGCCACTCTCCCTGCTTGTGCTTGTGCTTTCTCTCTTTGTCCAATAAATAAATAAAATCTTTATTAAAAAAAATTTGATGCTTTTGGAATGAATTAGATTACCAACTCAGTAGTCTGAATATATAAAAGTAAAGTGAAAGAACAAAGCATTATCTATCTGTCACATACAGATTATATTGCCAAGAAACCAATAGTTAATAAAGGGGAGTTTTTTTTTTCTAAAATAATCATATCTAGTAAATGTAAGACATGTCAGAATTAGAAAAGCAAGCACTTTGCAGTCAATCAAGTGTTGCTAAAACCCATAGGTAAATGCTGACAGCAAACTTCATAATGGATGGATAAGGTTGACAACACTTCAACCAATCCTAACATCATTTAAATTGGAATGGCCAGAGTTTATGTGCCTCATGATGGTGTGTGATAAAAACTAAATAGCAACACTAAGCAGTATGCTTACCAAAAACAAAACAAAACAAAGAAAAATAGTAATAAAGAGGGAGGGAGAAAATATTAATCTAATAAACTCTTTAGATCTAAATACCTAGAAATATATGGGATAAAGCAATATGTTAAAAGTCTATACAATGATATGATCCACTAAATGGAGAGTAAAAAAGATATCTGGAGTGGAAAAACTGGTGTATATCAAAAGATTATTCCAAACAATTGCTGGAGTTAATAAACAGTTTTAACAGGGTTGTAAGATACAAATTTAATATACAAAAGTCAACCCTTTTTCTATATACCAAAAGGAACAAGTAGAGTTTGAAATGAAAAACACAATAGCATTTACATTAGTATCCCCCAAAGTGAAATACTTAGATATAAGTCTAACTGACTATGTGTAAGATTTATAGGAGGAAGTCTCCCAAATCTGTTGAACAAAATGAAACAACTAAATAAGCAGAGAAATATTTCATGTTCATGGATAGGTAGACTCAATATTTTTAAGATATCTGTTCTTCTTAATATGATTCAATGCATAACCTGTCAAAATCTCAGCAAGTTATTTTATAGATATTGGCAAATTGATTCTAAAGTGAATATGGAGAAGTAAAAGACCAAGGATAGCTAACACAATACTGGAAGAGAACAAAGTTGGAGGGGTTACACTACTTGATTTGAAGACTTACTATAAACTACAGTAAGAAGGTGTGGCATTGATGAAAAATAGACAAATAGATAAATGGAAAAGAATAGAGATCCCAGAAATAGACCCTCATAAAAATGGTCAACTGATCTTTGACAAAGGAGCAAAAGTAATTCAATGGAACTGAAACAGTCTTTTCAACAAATGGTGCTGGAAAAGCTGGACATTTACATGCAAAACAATGCATTGAGACACAGAACTTACTTTACAAAAATTAACTCAAAATGGATCACAGATCTAAATGTAAAATATAAAACTATATAACTTCTAGATGATAGCATGGGAGAAAACCTAGATGACCTTGAGTATGCTGGTGAATATTTAGATACCACACCAAAGACATGAACTGTGAAAAAGTAATCAATGTGTTGATCTTTCAAATTAAAAACTTCTACTCTGTGCAAGGTAATATTGGAAATAAGAAGACAACCTGTAGACTGTGATGAAATATATGAAATATTTGCAAAAGAAATATCCAATATAGGAGTTTTATATAAAATTTACAGTAAACATTTAAACCCAACCATAAGAAGATAAACAACTTGATTAAAAAATGGACCAAAGACCTTAGCAAACAGCTCGCCAAAGAGATACAGTTAACAAACACGTGAAAAGATGTCTCACATCATATGGATCAGGAAAATGCATATTAATACAACAGGATACCTCTTCGCCCCTGTTAGAGCAGCTCACATCCAGACCAGTGGCAATACCAAATACTGGAAAGGATGTGGAACAACAAAACTCATTCATTGCTGGTGGAAATGAGAAATAGTACAGCCAACTTTGGAAGACTGGTAATTTCTTACAAAACTAAATAACTTTCCCCATACAATCCAACAGTCCTGCTCACTAGTATTTACCCACAGGAACTGAGAACTTATATGCACACAAAATCATGCACACAAATATGTTTACAGCAGCTCTATCCATAATTGTCAAAACTTGGAAGCAGTCAAGAGATCCTGCAGCAGCGAGATGGATAAAGAGTGGTAGATCAGAACAACGGAATATTTTTCAGCACTAAAAAGAAATGAGCTATCAAGCCATGAAAAGACTTACAGGGGTGTTTAATGCATAGTACCAAGTGAAAGAAAGCAATATGAAAAGGCTACATACTATGTGATTTCAACTACACGAAATTCTGGAAAAAAAAACTGTGGAGACAGTAGAAAGGTCAGTGGTTGCCACAGGTTGGGAGAAAAGAGGTGGTGAAAGATGACTAGGCAAAATACAGGATGGTTAGGGCAGTGAAAATATTTCATAAGGTGCTGTAATGATGGATATACATGTCATTATATATTTGTCTAACCACATAAAATGCACGATCCCAAGAGAATGAAATGAAAACCTATGGACTTTAGGCAGGTAATTATGATTTGTGAATGTAGTTTCATCAGTCATAACCAAGATACCACTCTGATGAATGGTGTTGATAAGGGGACAGGCTACCTATGTGTGGGGACAGGGTAGATGGGCAGTATTTATATTTTCCTCTCAATTTTTCTGTGAACCTAAAATTGTTCTAAAAATAAAGCCAATAAAAAAGATCATTAAAGGATCTAGTAACCAAGTGAGTATGTTTTGGATAGTGATTTTAGCTCATCAACATAAAAGTTTTATGGTAACCATGGAAAATTGAATACACATTGAACATTAGGTAATATTAAGGGATTGTGATTTATTTTGTCTTGTATTATGTTTCAAAGTCTTGGTTTATTATACATACAACATATTTACAGAAAAAAACAATAAATGTTACAGTTTTTTTTAAAGCTTCAAAGGAAATATTATGTGATAAATATAACAAGAAGGGCAGATATTGGAATTTGATGATGTATAACATTTAATTGAGGTGAATTTTCTATATATTTATATTCTAAATTTTTATCATACATTGTTAAACTAAAAATAAGTAAATATAATTTAAATACTTGTAAAGTAGACAACTGAATATCCTTTGTAATTATTGATCTACTTAAGTTATTAGAGGAGTTTCTGTGCATTCAAGATATAGAAGGAGATTGTATTGGCAGAGAGAAAGTGATGCTGGTTATAGTTGCCTAATAATTTTAATATCCCATTGTCATTCACGTTTGTAAGAAATTCTTTCCATTTCATATTTAACTCTTATTCTAAGGAGGCAAGAGATTTTTATTTTTATTTAGCTCGGTTCCTATAAACTTAAAGCCACTGTAATATAACAAAGTAATAGAGTATGTTTCTTTTATAAGGTTTATATTTAAGAGAGAGAGAAAACATTAATTTAATATGGCTTATTGATAAAATATTTTAATCCCTAAAGATATTGTAGTCATAAGTGATAATTTTCTTCTTCATAATGAGTAATAGAAGTTGAAAAAACACAAGGAACAATGACTTTTGGCCCATAATTCCAGGAAATCTACCTGTAACTTGGACTATTATTGATTCCAAATAAAAGCAAAACCTTGTCTAATACAGTATGAAAAATTTTGTTTAAATCAATAATAAACAATTCTTCAGTTACCACTGCTAAATAAAAGAAACATTCTTTCAAAATCAAACAAGATTATTGGGTTTATTTATCTTCCATAAAATAGTTTCTATTTTCTGGTTGAATCTTTCTGGAAACATCTAACATTATACACTTCATAAATCTGTTGTCCTAAAGAGTAACCATGGATCTATTTAAACCCTTTATACTTATCTTTCACGCTTGTTATATTACCTAACACTATTTGGTTTTACCCTGGTTTCATAAGTATGAGGAAAAATTCGTACTTCAAATGTAAACAGACAAGTCATTAAATAAACACATTAACTACATTCCATATTAAATTTGTATCTAATTAGAAAATTGCTACCATCTAAATGAGATCATCTTGGGGCACCTAGGTGTCTCAGTTGGTTAAGTGTCTGCCTTCTGCTGAAGTCATAATCCTAGAATTCTGGGATTGCCCCAGCATGGGGTGCCCCACTCAGCAGGTAGTCTGCTTCTTGCTCTCCCTCTGCCTCTCCCCACTGCTCATGCTACCTCTCCTTCTCTAACTCAAATAAAGAAATAAAATCTCTAAAAAGTAAGTAAGTAAATAAATAAATAAATAAATAAATAAATAAATAAATAATAAGATCATCCTTTATACAGCTTCCTTTTTCCAAGAAAAGCCAGTAAGAATAGTTATTGAATATAAATATTCCTGCATTAACATTGTCATTTCCCTGAGCCCTACACCTCAGTATTCATTTGCTTAATTTCTCCTCTTGGATGTACTCACATTCAATCCAGAGTTGTGCTCCCCTATTAACCTGCTTTTCTTCCTATAGCTCTTATTTCTCTGAATGTACCATAATGCTTCCAAATGCCTAAACAAAAAAGTAAGTAGCCAATCTGAATCATTCTTCTCTCTTATTCCCCATTCAAAATCAATGCCTCAGTCAGGTTAATTCAACTCCTTGATCTTTTTTGTATTCTATTTCACTTTACTGGTTTAATTATGGCATTTGTCATTTCATGCTTATATCCCTGGCAAAATGTGGTGTCTCACTGCCAAGTCATCATGCAGTCATCAAGCTTTCATTGAAAAAATATTTATTAAATAAAAATTATATGCCAGTCATTAGGTCTAGGTGTTGGAATACACTAGTTAAAAAAAATAGATGAAAATTCTTGCTATAATGAACTTTACATTCTGTGGCAATGTCCTGTGTGTCCACAATTGTGCTGCCAAAATATTTACAATTGCAGATTTAACAGTCATTCTTCTTCATTGTAAATCATAGGCTCCTCATTTTCTAAGGAAAAAAAAGCAAATTCTTTACCTGACAAACCCTTTATACCATTTCTTAAGTTTTCTCTTTGCCTCATGCTGTATATTTCAACCTTCTGGGATCATGTGTATTATTTAGTAGTGCATGTTTTGTTTATTCCAGTCACCATGTTGTTTTTTTTTTTTTTCCTGTGGAAAGCCTAACAGTTGTTTATGGAAGACATAATAATATTTGCCAAATATTATCCATGCCTTGATTCCTGGAATAACAAAAGGGACCTAGCAGATATAGTGAAGGTAGGAATAGGGAGATTATCTTGAATTGTCCAGATGAGTCCATCTAATCACAGAGCCTCAAAATACACAAGTATAGAAGAGAAAAATCATAATAAAATGCATTTGACCCACTGTTGTTGGCAGTGATAGGCTAAATACTGATCCTCTGAATATGACTTCCTGATCCCCAGAACCTACAAATATGTTACTTAAATGGTAAAAAGGATTTTGCAGTTGTGATTACATTAATCATCTGGAGATGGAGAGAATGTCCTGGCTTATCCAGGTGGGCCCAAACTAATCTCAAGGGTTCTTGTAAGAGGGAGGCAGAAGGATTGAAGTGACAAAAAGTTGTGACCAGACATTGGAGTGATGTGTTTTAAAGATGAAAGAAGGAGATATAAGCCAAGGAATACAAGAAGCCTCTAGAAGCTGACAAAGGCAAGGAAGTAGATTCTCCCATGAAGCCCCTAGGGAAAAAAGAATACAGCTCTGCCAAAACTTTCATTTTAAAAACTAAATCCGTACTGTTTTAAGCCATGAGTTTATGGTAATGGATTATTGTATCAATAAGAAATGAATAACTGACTTTGAAGATGGAAGAAAATATCTATGAAACAAATAGGCTCTAGAAGCTGGGAACAACCCTTATTAACAGTCAGTAAGAAGAGGGGGATTTTGGTCCTTCATCTATAAGAGACGGAATTCTGCTAAAGTCCCGGATAAGAAGGAAATTCATTTTCCCCAGAGACAAAGGAATACAGCGCTGCAGCCTCCTTTATTTAACCCAATAAGGCCCATACCATACTTCTGACCTTTTGACCTTCAAAACTGAAAGACAGTAATTTTGTGTAGTTTTAGGCGAATAATATGCTATTAATCTGCCTCCTACCCCACCCCACACACATACACACACAACTCTTTTCTAGGTAAATTTCTATTCACTCCTTAGGACTCAGCCATATATCTCAAACTTTAAGATTTTCCCTGTGATCTCTCACCCTCCAATCTAGATTATAGCCTGCTTATATTCTTCAATAACAATCTGTGAAAATAGATCTAATACAGCACTCCATTTACAGAATTTCAAATTATTCTTTGTCCTTTTCATTATATTTTAAATCTTCTGGGAACAGAGGCAATGTGTTTTACTGCTGTTTGAAACATTTCTAGCACAGCAATCATCCATTTGCATCAAATAAAAAATAAATGCATGTATAGAATAATCAACTTGTTTCTTCTGACACAGTTTTCCAAATCATCTTCTAGTAAGTTTGATCTAAATATAGGTGTTTAAAAAATGCTTAGTCCTACTGTAAGCTATGGTAATTTTATTAGCTTACATTATTGGTCAACTTCAACAATTGCTCCCTATTTACATTATATCAACTTAAATATACTTGCTAGGCTTTCAAGTTTATCCATAATTGTTGTCTAGCCTCATTATGCAAATGTAGTCTTCACAATTTTTGACATTTTCTCTAATCTTATCTTTATGTATATACTCATATTTTCCCTTGGAAAAAATAGTTTGTTGATACCTCTCTTGTCAACATTTTTAATCCCTTTTGTTGTAATTTATAACAAAGTATTAAGTAATAAGTAACATACCTGTACTTTATTTTTAATTTCAAATGCTTTAATTTTGTCATCTCCATCAAAGTGTAAGCATTGATTAACTTCTATAATACCATTGATAGTTTGATTTGAATGAGTTTTATTTTCAGTCTTATTAAATAAGCAAATGAAAAGTCCACAATCATTTCCTATGTCTAATACAATAATGAACTCAAAATTCTTGATTAGTACTACACAGAGCTTTGTTTGGAAAAATATTTTTGTTGCAATTTCAAGGTTAAAGAAATTTTTGCATGAATTACATCAGTGTGTACCATGTGTAACAAGTACATTTTTCAGTTTTAGAAATAATTTTGAAAATTTATAATCAAATTAATTCAACACTGAAAGAACTAGACATTAGGCATGGATAGAAGCTTCTTTTACAAAATAGTAAGATTATGATTACTTAAATACATTTTGGAAGCATATATTTCCAATTGCCACAGGAACAATTATTTTAAGTGATTTTGTAACTTTAAGGATATCCCATGTACTAGATACATTTCAAATGCCCTCCTTCCAAACCCCTGACATTTGGTATATATGCTTTTAACCCCCTACTACATTATATCAATGTTAGTTTGCAAGAACAATAGAATACAGTGAAAGTGATGGTATATCCCCTCCACAATTCGATTATAAAAGAAATTATGAATATTCCATCCTGATCTTTCTTGTTTTTCTCTCTAGCAGAAGCCATGAGTATTAATTTCCTAATGCAGCTGTAAAAAATTACCACAAACTTAGTGGCTTAAAGTTTTTTTCTTCTTCTTCTCTCAAATAAATGAATAAATCTTTCTTAAGAAAAGAAAAGATGATGAGCAGCCTGGGTGGCTCAGCGGTTTAGCGCCTGCCTTTGGCCCAGGGCCTGATCCTGGACACCCGGAATTGAGTCCCTTGTCAGGCTCCCTGCGTGGAGCCTGCTTCTCCCTCTGCCTACGTCTATGGCTCTCTCTCTCTCTCTCTCTCTCTCTGTCTCTCATGAATAAATAAATAAAATCTTAAAAAAAAGGCAAAGATGCAAAGTTAATTTGAAACAAATTATTATTTATTATAAATGAAAAATCTAAATAATGAAACAGGGAAAGTCAGTGCTTTTTCATTAAGCATAAAGTTGCATTTTTTAGTTCATTGCAGGGAAAAATGCAATGAATAAAGTTATAAAAAATAATTACACAACAACAATGTAAATAAAATAATAGTTGAACTTGGTTATTTCATATTTTTTATGAGATAATTTTTCACATTTCCCACTGATACTGCCAGGTAGCAGCTAGCAGCTCCCTATGTCGTACAGTTTCCAACAATGGCAATGGCACAATTGGTTGTTAAACCAAATGGCCAGCAAGGGCAACAGTATCAAATAGCTATCCCTGATTGGGCATACCTCACTGACTACTCTCTATTGAAAGAAAAGTGTTAAATTACCTTGGAATTGTGTTTACATGGATTAGAAATTTATTTATTTTTATTTTATTTTATTTTTATTTTTTTATTTTTATTTATTTATGATAGTCACAGAGAGAGAGAGAGAGAGAGGCAGAGACACAGGCAGAGGGAGAAGCAAGCTCCATGCACCGGGAGCCCAACGTGGGATTCGATCCCGGGTCTCCAGGATCGTGCCCTGGGCCAAAGGCAGGCGCTAAACCGCCGTGCCACCCAGGGATCCCTGGATTAGAAATTTAAATAGAAAGTCCACCAAACTATCTTGGTTTATTTAAATAATCTTAATAATAATAATTAAAATAATAATAATTAAAAATAATATCTGATTAAACAATTTTGATAAAATCTTTTTTCCTCAACACATTTATTACTTGAACTGTTAAATAGCTAAATTTCTTTCTTTTGATCCAATTGAGAACATTTTGACATATACATTTTTGTCCTTTGTAACAAATAATTTGTTCTCAACAGATCTGCCTTTCAGAGCTTACATAATCTTTGATGAAATATTAGAAGTTTTGTAATTGGACAAATCTAGATTTAAAGTTCAGTTTCTATTACTTTCTGGCTTTGGTTCCTGGCAACATTTACTATTAAAAACTTACCTTTCTTATCAGTAAAAATATGTAATGCAATCTTATTTATGTCATGAATTATTATGATAAAGTAAAATATCGTTTACAATACACTTGGCAAAGTGCTAATAACAACACCTTTTTATACTGTCATGTGAAATGTTGCACTGGTTAGGTAATTGGAGCAATAGACATTAACTAGGACTCTGCAAACAGTTTACTGGTCATCTTATACATAAAGGAATACAACTTGAGCAACTGCCAGTTGTATTGTAAAAAGGGAAATTGTGGTAACAAGAAACAAGAACGACACCTTTAAAACACACCTGTAGATAGACATCAGGAACTGGAGTGGGGAGCTAGAAGGATTCCGAGGCACCTAAAGTTGTGGCATCCTTCTTGCTTTATATTTTACATCTGCATCATTTTTTTTCTTTGAAGATATGCTTTTTCTTTTTTCAAACTACATCATAGAAATTAGACATTCCAATGTTCCAGAGATTGTAATATTGAAGTTTTAGTTGTGCACATAGATTTACTGGTTGCTTTTCAGTATTCCATATTCCTGGCAGAGTATTTCTGATAATCACGACTTGGTTTGTGTGCCCACCATTTCTCAGATGCCCATGTCAGGAGGCTGGGATCACACTTTGCATGTGTGATCATTGCGGGAGGATCCAGATGCAGTTTTAGGAAAGGTGATGCAGGCACGTAGATCTGAGGACCCAGAGGGGGTCCCACAAGTCCAGCCAAGAGGGTCCTTGGTTTCACACAAGATAGAAATCAAGCTTGAAACTGAGAAAGTGAAAACAGCTATTGAATAGTCTAAGTGACAGTTAGGAAATAGTGTTGCAGTATTGCAGGGTTCTTGTCTCAGGGAGTCCAAGAATGAATCTTGGGGACACAAAAAAGTAAAGTGATAGTTTATTTCAAGTGAAGTTTAGAACAGAATGAAAGCTCTTTAGAGTGAGAGACATTCTCTAATAGGTTGCCAAATGATGTAATTTTGGAACGTTGGTGAGGTCCCAAGCCTATGACCAAGAAAGAATTCTTGAGACATCTTTGGTGCAAAAAGGTGAGTTTATTGAAGCGCAGGGTCCTGGACCTGAAGGCAGAAAGAGCTGCACCGGGGTCATGAGGAGTGGCCCATTATATACCTTCAATTAGGAGGTTAGGGAAAGGGTAAGTCTCTAAGGAATTTGGAAGCAAAATTTCCAGGATCTTGAGGGGGCTAGTTATTGTTAGGAAAAGGTCATTTACTACTGTCTAATAAAACCTTAGTTGGAAAAAAACAAAAACAAAAAAACAAACAAAAAATAAATAAATAAATAAATAAATAATAAATAAATAAATAAATAAATATATAAATAAATAAAACCTTAGTCGTGAGCCCCTTCAGATGTATATCAGTGGGTCATATGCTTGGGGGATAAGTGCCAACATGTATCTTGGGGGTAGAGATAAAGGAAGTTTCCATAGGAATTTTTATATTTTAAGATAGACTCACAGGATCCTCAGGGTATGGGAGTGAGGGAGGGATGGGCTAAGATTGCCTTTTGCCCTAAACAGAGTGTCAATATCCAGGCCTTTAAATCCCTAAAGGAATGTCACTCTGCCTGTTTCAATGACTTGTCAGTAGGCTGTAAGTAGTAAGGAAATTTAGTGATTTTTCTTCTTCCGTGTTTCCCACATCAATAGCAGACAATGTCTGGAAGACTTAGAAAGGAAAAGAGAATGAGTCTTGTCACTTGGAAAGGGGTTTAGGGTACATGTTCCCTCAGGAATCCAGGGTAGGTTCCAATCAAAAGCAAGTGTCAGGTGAACAATAGGTGTTATTCCATACATCACTGAAGGTCGGGGTATTGATGGTATTGTCAGCTGAGGTTTGTTCTAAGCTAATGTCCTGATATGGGTTTGGGATCTGTCTCTTCTTAAATGTTATTAGGTGTTCGGGACCTAAGATAAAACTCAGAGAATGACTAACTTTTGCTTCCCCCTTGAAGTGAGAACATAGCTTCTTTGGTTTATTCAGAGACAGAATATACAACACAAGTAAATAAGGCCTAACAGAAAAATGGCAGAGACCGAGCCTTTCTAAAATGGAGTCCCTTCAGCTTCCCTACATCAGAGGGATATTTAGTGGACCGGACCCACGCTGAAAATAGTGCTTCTTATAAATACATGCACATTTGGGGAATTTCAAAGCACAATGCATTAATCAAATAGATCTCTCAAAGTTTTATTCATTGTTTTTCAGAATTGAGTATATCATTAAAATGTTTATGAATTAAAAAGCTATTATCCTAAATTGAACCTTTAAACTCATGAAATGTGAGCCCTTACTAAAATAAAGATGATTACCACAGTCAGCATGGATTCAGAAAGAAAAGTTTTGCTACACTAATTTTGCTGTTTTCCTTGATAGAGTTTGTGAAGTTTTGGAACATAGGTGAGGTCTGGAGCCGACGATCAAGAAAGAATTATTGAGACATCTTTGGTGCAAAATGGTGGTTTTATTAAAGCACAGGGACTGGACCCGTGGGCAGGAAGAGCTGTTGCCCTGGGTCTGTGAGGCATGGCTGATTACACACCTGGGAGTTAGGAGGGGTTTGAAGATAGTGTATTCTCTAAGGAATTTTGGAAGCAAGGTTTCCAGGACCTTGAGGGGGCTAGCTATTGTTGGGAAAAGATCACTTATTACCATCTAATAAAACCTGAGTCATGAGACCCCTTCTGATGTATATCGGTGGGCCATGTGCTTGGAGGATGATTGTGAACATGTATCTTGGGGGTTTAGAGATAAAGAGAAATTTATAAAGTAATTTTTATATGTCAGGGTAGACTTAGAGGTTCCTGGGGGTCAGGCTAAGATTGCTTTTTGCCCTTAGCAAAGTATGAACATCGAGGCAGTTATGTCTGTGGTGGAATGTCACTCTCCCTGTTTCAAGGACTTGTCAATGTGTTCTGTCCTCACCTAGTCCTCTGTTACCCCATCAGAGTGAGTAAAATGACATTAGGCGTGATATTATAGACTGGATGTACATGTATATCTGATGACGTTTTGGAATATAGGTGAGGTCCAGAGCCGATAACCAAGTAAAAATTCTTGAAACATCTTTGGGCAAAATGGTGGTTTTATTAAAGCATGGGGACAGGACCCATGGGCAGGAAGAGCTGCTGCCCCGGGACTCTGAAGGGGTGGCTGATTATATAGCCTGTAGTTGGGGGAGGTAAGTAAAAGGGAGATTTCAAAAGGATTTTCATGTGCTAAGGAGGACCTACAAGATACTGGAGGCCTTGCCATTATCAAGTTAAAGATGGTTTTTCCCTCTAGGAAGGCATTAAACATTAAGACAATTGGAAGCCTCCTGAGGAATGTCACTTATATCCCACCCTGGGTGAGGGGTCCTTTGTGGGATATCAGTTTGTGCTTTGTCCTCTGCAAGCACTCTGCTCCCCATCATATCCATAGCTCTTGTTTTGTTTTCTTGTTATTTCTTTAACTGTCTGATGGAAATCTCTACTTGTAAAAATGATGAGTCTTTCTTTTTTCATCATTCACTCGTGAGTTATATTTAAAATTTAAATTTTACAGTTAAAAGTATGAAGAAAAATCAGTCTTTTTCTATTTTGGAATTTTTATGCCCAAGATTGCAAATCCGAGATACCACCAAGGAGCCGATACCAATGCAAACACACGAGAGTTTATTTACAAGCTAGAGCCTGGGTCCAAGTGTACCCGATGCAGTGGAGCAGGGACTTGGACCCCGAGACTAAGAGGCATAGCAGCTTTATAGGGGCCAGTGGCCCATGGGATACACAGAAAGTTGCACAGTCATGTCGGTCCACACGCAGGTGGCCGAGTGAATTACACCTTACCCTATAGTATCCATTTGAGCTGGCCCATTACTTTGGTCAGAATCCGTGCGCAGTTTTGGGGGGCACAAAGCAGGGTTACATTGTTATGAGCCGGTTTCCGATTAGGGTGTGCCCAGCAGCTTGACTAGGGTGGGGCAGCGCCTTAAGCAATAAGCAGGTTATGTGGGGGTCACACAGGAGGTGGCAGGTGCAGCACAAAATGGAGTTAGTCCTGCTCTGCTTGTCCAGGGGTAGGGGATTTTTGTTAAATTTCCTGAGTCCCACAGAATTAGCCTTGAAAGGACTTTGCAGGATTGAGAAAAAAAAAATAGTGGTATCTACTAAATGACCAATAATGAATGTAAATATTGTTGTTATGCCACAATCACAAGCAAAATATGCAACTTTTTGTTCATTAAAAATCCATTCATGCTAATATTCTTTCATTTTTTTTTCAAAAGCCAAGACAGAGACTGAAAAAGAAAGAGAAGGACTGGTTTTTCCTCCTTAATTTATCAATACTTTTATCACCTTCTTTCAGTTTCTTTATTTCTCTTCTATAAAATTTTTATGGAAATTAGCTTTTTTTTAGAGAGGACATTTGTCCACCAATAGTTCATATCAAGAATTTCACTTAACTCTGGGTTGAATAATGATAGACAGCAAAGCTCTCTTCCCTAAAAGTGTTCCTCTACCAGGTGTGGTAAATGTGTGACTAATGATTACTGCTTCCTGCTGTGTCTTGCTTAGTTTGGTAATTAGCTCCCTCAGCTGCTCTCATTGTAAATGAAGGGGTCCTAGTGAGTCATTTAAAGAGGCTGAATGAATGGATAATCCATCATGTAGTCTTTTTGAAAAAGCCCATTTATAGGGGAAGGCACACTAGGTGGTAAGTAAGGTTCAGCAGGAGAACTTGTCAAAACATAATCTAGTTTTGTTTGCATTGGATATTTTCAAAGTCAAACCTCAGAGTCTGTTATTTGGAGTTTTAATGTCCTTCCTTGTTCCACCTTAAGACTGATAACATTAGAGGAGGAAAGCATGGAGATTAAAATATACATGTGCCAAACTTCTGAATATGTCCTTAGTTATAACAGATATTTGGCAAAGAAGAAACTGTGAGTATGTCTTGCAATCTGAGCAATATGTTAGAAATAATAACTGAATTTGCAAACCTGCTTTAAAAGACAGAGGGTTATACCTGTGTCTATGAGAAAACT
The DNA here is from genome assembly GCF_003254725.2 of Canis lupus dingo. Lineage (NCBI taxonomy): Eukaryota > Metazoa > Chordata > Mammalia > Carnivora > Canidae > Canis > Canis lupus. The sequence continues at coordinate 17,146,716 of NC_064246.1, read as the reverse complement.
ATCAATTCATTTAGTGTATTGTTTGAAGCCTTGGCTTGTTTTATTTGTTTTTAACTATTTATGGTATGCTTTGTTGTTTCTGAATTTTGTGCAAATGCTGCAAATTTTCTCAGTGGAATTGGGGATGGAAGATAATGCACATCACAGCAAAAAATGTGCTGACCATCTTAAACAGATGAAGAAGACTCTGTGAAAGACTATTTTAATAGGAATGAAAGGCCAGGACTAAGTCTGAACTTAAAGCAGGGTGGTGGTAGTGATGTAGTTTTAGAGGTGAGGTTGGGTAAAGTGAGGTCTGGAGCTAAAGACCTAGACCCAATTCTTGATATGCCTTTGGTGCAAAATGGTGGCTTTATTAAAGCAAGGGGACAGAACTCTTGGGCAGAGAAAACTGGTGCATCGGGGTTGTGAGAGTGGTTGATTATATACATAGGAATTGGAGGTAGGAAAAAAAGAGGTTTCAAAAGAACTTTCATATGCTAAAGAGGACCTACAAGATACCTGAGGCCTGGCCATCATCAAGTTAGGGTTATTTTCCCTATAGTAAAGCATTAACATTAAGACAATTGGCAGCTTTCTGGAGGAATGTCACACATATCCCACCCAGGATTGTGTGTGGGGCCCGGTGGGTGGGGTGGGGGTGGGGTTGCAAGGTGTCAACTTGTGCTTTGTCCTCAGCTTGCCTTCTGCTCCCTCATCAGTAGGCTTTAAAGCTTGGCATAAGCTGGTAGGAAAGTACTGTAGGATAGAAATCCATCTGAATTTGCTAATTGGCTTTAAGATAGGTGGTAATTTTACAACTTGGAGCAAAGCATTCATCAAACCAAGGCTTTCTACTCTCTCTCAGAAACCAGGAGATGGAGTGCTATCTCCTCTCAGGATGACATTCCTAGGTTGTGAAACTGGCTAGAAGCTTTAAAAAAAATTGTGTGGACATCTCAAAGAAGCAGAGAAAAGAATTGTAAATTTTCTAAAGTAAATGTTCTAAGAAAAGGGAGATTAGAGCCTAGTGTCAGGAGGAAGACTGTCTAAGTTGTAGTAAAGTTCTGGGGAAATTAAGTTTCATAGTCATGGCCTAGGGAAGGGTATACTAGGGACTTCATCTTTATTTTCAACTTTTAGTTAAAAATGTAAATATAGAAAATATGAGAATATTTTAAGATTTATGAAGGCTTTGAGATATTGAATATATTATTTACCTACGGTGATTATGATATTAACTATTCCATATGTCTGCAATATTACAAAATTTAACATCATTTCTTCATAAACTTAAAGTGACTAACCCGATTTTGATAAATATTTTATACTTATAAATGATCTATGTATAAATTTATATTATATAATTGATTTGGTCATGTAATATCTGGGGAAATTCATTTGGCTATTTGACCTTTGGAAATGTTGATTATTAAAGGCAGTTATTATGTGTTAAGTACTTTCTGTGGTCAGCTTCTACAGTAAGAGTTTATTAGCACGGTCTCACCAAATCATTATAACAATAAGTATTATTCCAGATTTACAGATAAGAAAGAAATGAAAGCTTGTCCAAGGATACAGAGGTAACACAAAGAATTATCTCACTCACCTTTGGCTCTTTTGACTGCACACTACTCTGGCTCCAGACTCCATCTTCACTCTTGTAACAACTGATTTCTCCAGTGAGATCTTAAACCTATATCTCAACCCAGTCTATGACAAAACACATGTAAATTCTATGCAATTAAATCATTGCCATGCTTCTTAAGATTCTGAATGCATTATCTATCACAAAGAATAATCTGATGGTTATCTTTTAAAAAGAATTAAATTCTACCTTTTCTTAACCAACAAAAAAAGCCTCAGTGCATACTATAAGAAAAATTAAGTACAAATTGAAAATGACACTTGAATCTTACTGCTTTATTAAGGTAGGGCAGTAGGACCCAATGTTATCTAATGTACATGGAAACTCTAAATCTTAAATTCAAAACACGCTAACATTTGGAAGATTTCAGAAAGACATGCAAAATGGTAGGACAATTAGCATATGATCCAGACAACCTAACCTTCTTACATTAATGCTGTGGACATTGTCCAGGTAAGACTCACAGCTGCTGTCGATACTATTTTCTCTTACGGATATAGCATCAACAATTATGTTTAAAACTATTTTCAGAGCCAAGTATTCTTTCTGTGAACCCTCCACATGCCCCCCCAAAAAAAGAAAGAAAGAAAAAAGGAAAGAAGGAAAGAAAGAAAAAGAAAGAAAGAAAGAAGAAAGAAAGAAAGAAAGAAAGAAGAAAGAAAGAAAGAAAGAAAGAAAGAAAGAAAAGAAAGAAAGAAAGAAAGAAAGAAAGAAAGAAAGAAAGAAAGAAAGAAAGAAGGAAAGAAGAAAGAAGGAAAGGGCTTTGTTCTCAATTGGATGAATGGCAAATATTTGTTCTCTTGTTTGCTAATAAAGATAAGTGAAAAGGTGTGTGAGTAAAAGCACTTAGTAACTTCTTAGTGATCAGTAGGTATTGTGAAGTGAGTTGTTTGATGTAACTATCAATATTCAGCAATGTAACTCTTTTAAAGGTACTAATGACTGAATGAAGATGAAAAGCAGTTTTATGCTGGCATGTGTACCTATGAACAGATCTATTGCATAATTCTGAAATGAAAAGGCGGATAGTAGTAGGTTGTGTGCATGCTGGAGAAGGCATTACATAAAGATATGGTTTGTGAAATAGAAGTAAAATTTGTCTAATAAGCAATTAGAAATTTGGATTCTATATCCGGCTTAGCTACCTAATTCTAGCTTTCAGGTTTTCAGTGTCTTCATTCAGAAGGCCGTCACACGTAGGGATTAAGAACATTTCAGTGGTCCTGAATCTTAGTACCTGGTCTGCCATTTACCTTTAAGTCTAATTAGCTGTGTCTTTTGAATAGTAAAACAGTAGTCATTTTCTTGTAGGATGGCTTTGAGAATTAAATGAGATATGGGTTTAGAGTACCAGGTACAGTATCTCATACACTGCTGTCAATAAATATTAGCTGTTGCTCTTCGGAATAGAGATAACAGTCTTTGTTCCATTACCCATTATTATTTTGTAAAGATTTAAGGGTGAAATGGATTTAAGTTTAGTTTGTAATGTTAGGGGAATGTTACAACGCACATTTTAAAAATCATCATTCTTATTAAATCCTCTATTTATTCAAAAGTCCAATATAGCAAAAATTATTCAGCTTTGTATGGGGCAGATAGTGTACTTCCCTTATGCAGTTTCTCATGATTTATGTCAGAATGGAATGTATACCAAGTTGGAATTTAAAAATGCACTTGCGTATAATGACTATCATAATTAGCCCAGTTTCAGAAATAAAAATCTGTTTCTGTTGGCAATACTCTGGTCAATTTAGTTCTTCTAATTAAATGATATTTTCTCTCTCACTGTTTATTGAAGTGATCGTTTGTAGATCAGCAGTAACAACTTTAAGTAGGACACTTAACTGGGATATTTAGCTATCTTTTTGATACCCCCTTGAGTTTAAATAGCTAATATACCTCATCTGGAGACACAGATTCTTTTCAGTGGGACTAAGTTGTGCTTTCACTACTAGTTTCATATGAAATATTGATAAGGAGACTAGATGAAGGAAGAAAAGAAAATGAAAACAGTAAAAACCTATTGTTTTCTTGTAGATATGATGATATTCAGAATGACTTGGCTTGATGACTAATGGAGTACCTATGAGAATGAATTTAGACTTGATTCCAAAAGTAATGCTAAGCCACTAAAAGATTTTCTCAGAAGAGCAACACGATCTGTGAACTTTACCTTTAATAGTCAAGTGCCTACCTACACAGTTGCCATGAATGAAGAAAGGCACAAATATGATACTTGATCTTCCATTTTTGTAAGAAACAATATACTACCATTGAAATAAACCTTTATCTTTGTCTTGGTGTCACTTAAAGTGAGTGAATCAACTTCATTTCTAGTTATCTCCAGAATATCTTAATTAGGATTAAGTAATTTAATTAAGTATTAAGAAAGAAAGCCATTTGCAAAGACTTAGTAGAATTATTTAAAAATAATCTGTCATGAAAAAGATATTTCACTTCATTTCACTGATAAAAATGAGTAGATTTGTTGAGAACATTCAATGTATTTGTATGTTCATTGATAAAACTAATGAAATTAAGACAATATGTCAAGGCATTATAATTTTCAGTGCTATAAACATTTCTTACTTTATATACTAGGGCAGTTTTGCCATATCCTTAGATATGCCCATTCTCCTTTTCCACTTGTACAATTATTATGTGTAAAATATGATCCTATGAACACAAACTTGTCCCTAGGCCAAGCATCTGATGGAGAGAAATACTAAAAAGGAGAAAAGGAATTTACAATACATTTAGGCTCATCTTTCAGGGATGACTACAATTTGTACACCCAGTGTTCTAGAAAACAGTATTTCCCATCACTAAAAGTTATCTTTTTTTGCAGAGTATCATATAAACAGCATCCTACAAGATATAGCTTTTGCAATCTGTCTCCTTTTACTTGCAAAATACAGTTAGGATTTATCTATGTTGCTACATGACTCAATAGTTTATACCCTTTTTAATGCTGCATAATATTCCATTTATTGAATATAGCAAAAGATGTATGTGTTGTTCCCACCTTTGGACATTTATAGTAAAATTTCCACAAATGTGCACATACAGGTTCTTGTGTGAACATAAGTCTTCACTTTTCTTTGGTAAACAGGTAGGCATGGGATTGCTGGGTCATTGGGTAACATATATTTAACTTTATAAAAATGTCAAAAAGTAACTACCATTTCTCTTTTTCACCAGATTGTATGAAAGTCTGGAAACTCAACACCTACACAATCAGTTAGTATTGTCAGAATAGGTATGTAGTAGCATCTTGTTTTAATTTGCAATTTTCTAATGACTACTGCTGTTGAGCATATTCTTGCATGCTTATTTGCCATTATTTGGTGAGGTATCTGTTAAGACATTTTGCTGAACTTTGTATTTTTTTCTGATTTCTTACTGAGTATTGAGTTTGAAAGTTCCTCATTCTATATTTGTTATCATAAGTGCAATTTGCAAATATAATTTCTCTGAGTTCACGGTCTGTCTTTTCATTTTCTTAATAGTGTCGCATATCAGAAGTACTTGATTTTTCATTTTTAATGAATATCTCAAGTCTTTAGTGAACATGGTAGCATAGACATTTTTCCTGTTTATTTCTAGAAATTGTATAGTTACATTTTACATTTAGGTTTATATTCCATTCTGAGTTAACGTCTGAATAATTTGCAAGATATAGGTGAGTTTTCTTATATTTTTGTGTTTACACTCAACAGTTCTAGCACAATTTGTTAAAATAGTTACCTGTTCCTTAGTTAATTGGCTTTGATCTTAATTACAATTCAGTTGACTGTGTTTGTGTGCCTGTTTCCAAGCTCTGTGTTCCATTCCATTCTGCTGTGTGTCTATACTATAACCAATACCAAGTTATTTTTATTACTATAACATTAAAATTATTTGTTTGCTTCTATTATATTGATTTCTGTCCTTCATCATTGCATTCTTTATGTTTGCTTTTGATTTAATCTGTCCATCTTTTTTATAGTTTCTTAATATAGAAAGTATAGTCACAGTAAAAATAAATGCTATAAATTTTGTAATTTAAAAAAGAGAAATATATTGGTTTAAAAAATAACAAGGTCCAGATTTTCATGGAGAAATAAAAATGGTTTTATTGTTGCATATGTACAAAATAGAATTTCATAGATGGACAAAACATATTGAATTGTGGCTACATATATTAACAGGAAATTCTTTTAAAAATATGTGAAATAAAGCAAATTAAAATACTGGTATAAATGGGAGAGCTAGCAATCAGGAAACTGATGTGCGGTTGTTTGGAAGATCATCAATCCCTATAGAGAGCTGTTGATAAAAGGCAGAAGCTGCCACAGCAGTGTTTGAGTTAAGATCCACAAATTTGCAGCCTCTTTCTACCTTTGATTATTAGCCATGAAGTCAACCATCTAGACAAAGAACAGCATTAGAGAAAGATGATAATAGGTGGGTACTGTAAAGTTGGGAGGGGATTTTATTTTTTAATGAATGAAAGCATGAGAGAGAAATAGAACTGGCTTCTTGTATAATAATGTAATAATGACTATTATAAGACAACTTCATTCTTTTCAAAATGTTGGCATGTTACATGATGTCATTTTAGTTTCAAAGAATGTGCCGGGGTGGAACATTTCAGGCTGGTAGTGTTACATAAGTTTTTTTAACAATGTCATTTGATCTGTTTCCTCATTTAGGTATTTACAAAACTGTGACTAAAACTCCGGTCCAATTAACTTGTGGTGTTGTGAATTTATTTCACTTTATTGTGAAATTCAAAATTTCTCAACCTAAATCTGTCAAAATCTGACAAAGTTGCATGTCAACATTTGCCTTTTAAATATGCAGCACAGAGTATTTGGATTTTTAATTAGCAAAGTGTTGCTTGAAAAACAAACAAAAGTTTATCCAAGAAATTTTGAAAAGCTCTTACTCAATCTACTATTTGGCATTACTCCTAAAAGATTAAAATTTAACTGTTAGTGATCACATTTTCTCTGGATTATTTATCCCTTTAATTCCCACCATATGTTGTTTGTTGCTATTACCTATTTCTTCTAGTTCTTTCTGAGAAGCCGAATGGCAAACTCTAAACACAGATGTCCAGAAAATGACATGTGTGGGCATTCAGCATTCTCATTTTAGATGATACTTAAGTTTTGTTTTTTGTCACTAAAAGTGTTCACATGAAATAACCTCATTATTCCAGGGGACACTGATTCATCAGATTTTTAATAACCATCATGCTTCTTTGTATCTCACACTCTTCGTCAATAACTGAGGTTACTATTTTTATAAAAATGGCATATGCATATATTCGTCATCAAGTAGGACCAAAAAAGTAAATAAAAAACAAAAGAAAAAAGTCACTAAAAATCTCATAACATCACAGAATATTTTTTCAAGACATACAGAGATATACAGAGATAGATGGACAGATGAATGGATGAACAGATGGAAGATGGATGAATGGATGAAATTAAGAGCTCCCTCCACTTTCACCTCCAGAAGATCTCATTTAGTTCTGTGGCTTTAAATAGCATTAACTTCCTACCAACTCCAAAATGTATATATTTCAGTAAAAGAAACCATGTTTCCTGATTTCGACCACTTTACCATCAATACCAGCAATAATGCTAAGTTTCTCTTAATGCTTCTCCTTGACTACTTCAGTAGGCTTCTGGTCTCCCTGCTTTACCTCTTTCTTTCATGGGATTTCACCAGAGTAGTGAGAATTGCCCATTAAAATAAAAATCAGACCTTCTTATTCCCTCACTCAAAACCATAATAGGGCTTCCTGTCACCTTTACAATAAAACGCAACTCAGTGTGGCATATGTGGTCCTGCCTGTGTCCCTGAGCTGAGAGTATCTTCAAACAATTCCCCTTTGGCCCACTCAGATTCATTCATACTGAGACGTTAGGTCATTTCTTCTCAGGGCCTTGGCACTTGCTCTTTTCTCCACCAAGAATGTTCTTCCCTGGTGTTTTTTTATGCATTGCTCCTGTATTTTATTAGATTTTTGCTAAAATATGACTACAGAGAGGAATTACCTGAGCATCCTAAAATAGCCAGCTCCATGTCTTATCTCTTACCCCACTGTCTTTCTCTTCCTAGCATTTATATTTACTGAGAATTATATCGTATGATTATTTGGGTAATGTCATTGAATGTGTTCCCTGTAGAATGCAAACTCTATAGGGACAGGGAATAAGGTAATTTTACCGGCAACAACAGAGTGGCACCTAGTGAGCATAAAATAAATATTCATCAAATGTTAGGAATTTAAAGATTGATTAAATCAAAATCTGCTCTATGTTATTTTTCAAATAAAAATATTGAACTGAATCCTTATTTAACCAAGTATAAATAAATTAATATTGAAAAAATGGTTAAAATAAAGCTTTAATTCTTTGTCAAAGGAGATGCTAATTTTGAGATTCCTCTGCAGTTTAGAAAATGTAAAGGTTTTAATCATTTTTGAAAAAAATTCTATCACTGTCTCAAGTAATATCTACTGATATCAAAATGAAATATGATGGGATCACTACTCTTATTTTTATTTCCAATTCTTGTTCTTCCTATCAATGACATTTGGGTTAAATATTACTTTTACAAAATTATTTTTTGTAAAAAATTACATTTTCCCCTGATGCATGATGGTTACAGACGTTTAGGCTTTGTTTATATATGAATAGATTTATCTTTTAAATCATGGTTTCTCTTTTTTGAACTAGCTCATTGTCATTTTTATTAGATTGTTGGGTTCTATTTGTCTAGCTTTTTGCAGCTTTTTTTTTATGAATGTCATAATTATGTTCTAAGTTAGAGTATACTTAAACATGTTTGCATACTTGAAAGTCAACTGTGTAGAAAAATATTAAATTTTATTTTAATTGTGCCAGAATTTTCTACACTCACTCAACCATCCTGGTTTGTATTTCTATACAGAACTATGAAGACTATTTAATGTTTCACCCTTTATTATACTTTATTGTCTCTGTATTGACATTACAAATACTTGCCAATATTTGGTTCTCCTGATCTTCTGGGAACACAGATGACTATACTTCCCAACTTGATTGCTGAAAAGGAAGACCATATGAGTAGTTCTAACCAATGGGATATGAGAGAAGGTGATAAACAAAACTTGGCAAAATTATGAAAAAGAGTTAATTGACATATGCTACTATGACAAGGAGCCACCATGTTCTAATTGGTAAAGCTAATGGATTGTGATTCAGAGCCCACTGTCAATCTACAGTTTGAACCACATGAAACTGTTTTTACTTGACCATTTTTATCCAGAAAATGGCAATCAATCTCATATATTTCAATGAACATGTAGCCTGGATTACAAACAAAGCTTTGTTAGACTATGGCATTAAAATTTAGGGTTAATTTGTTATCAAAGTTATCCCACTGGTATAAATCCTGTATGTGCTTACTTGCTTGCTCTCTCTCTCTCTCTCTCTCTCCATAAATATCAATAGTTGATAGATAGATGATAGATAGATAGATAGATAGATAGATAGATAGATAGATAGATTTTTTTTTTTTAATAAGACATGCCCTTTGAATTTTCAGGATCAAGTTTCTTTTTCAGGAAACTTATCTTTTATCTTTTATTTAATTCTTCAACATGCTTTCTTTTCCATTTGAACTGTATTCTTTTGGAATTTCATATTTTTAGGGGCATTTCTTTTCTCTGTATTATATAACAATCATTTTGTCTCAGGCTTTCTGAGTGTCTCAGTGGATTGAGTGTCTGCCTTTGGCTCAGGTCATGATCCCAGAGTCCTAGAACAGAGACTCTTGTCTAGCTCCCTGCACAGTGGGGAGTCTGATCTCCCTGTCTCCCTTTGTCCTTGTACTTTCTCTCTTGCTCACTCTCTCAGATAAATAAAATCTTTTTAAAAGAATCCATCATTTTCTCTCAATTTTATGTTATTTTAAAATTTTATTTACTATGATTTATTCAGATTTATCCATTATAGCAACATTTTTACAATTATTGTTTTTGTCTGTTTAATTTTCAATTGATTTTTATTTCTTTTATTTTCTATTTTTGCTTCTTTTTTTTTTTTTCTTTTTTTTTTTTTTAATTTTTTTTATTTTTTTATTTTTTTTTTTCTATTTTTGCTTCTTATTTCTGAAAATATCTGCTCTTTACATTGTTCTACTATATATTTTTCTGTTGAGTTTTTTCATGTTTTTTTCTCTCTTTCTTTTAAAAGAAATATCACGTCTGTAATCCCATTGTAAGAATGGTGGATGTTCTATCTAATACCATTGTGTTTCCATGAGTAATGCCTTTTATGGTATATGGTGTTTTATAGCAGTGTGTTAACATTTCTTAAAATTCTGATTCTTATCTTTAAGGTGGACCCAAGAGTGTCTGAAGAGAAGTGGAGTGGAGAGGTAAGCAAGGGTAGTAGTAGAGAGATTAGGAATTGGTGCAGGCAATAGTGTCAATTCAGTGTCATTGTTTTGAGCAACCTCTAACAAAATGTTTATATTTCTTTATCTTGAGTTGTGTCTACACTGGCTTTGAGGTAAATCAAATCACCCTGTAAGTCACAGTGTTTCTGTGTTTGTATCTTCAGCTCATTGTTTTCTCTGCCTCCTTTTTTGCGGTCACATTTGACAAATTCTAAAACTAGGTACTAGTTTGTATATAATAAACACTGGTTGTTCACATACTTTCTCTAAAATCTCTACTTTGTGGGTCCTTAATGTCAAACTACATCTCTACAGGATATTTCCTATCATCAGCCCCACATCCATTCTTAGCTAACACTAATGTGAACTCAGTAAAAAAAAAAAAAATATTTGGTTCCAATCTATTACTGGTAAAAGTGTTGTTTAATTCAGGATTCAACATTATTTTCAAATTGGGATGGGCTTTTTATCACAGCATGACAATAATTAGAATTAGGAAGAAAGAGTTAACTTACAGATATGGAACAAAGTGATAGATTTTGATAAAATTTTCAAATGCCAAATGGTATTTTGAGAAGTAGATAAGATGTAGTGACCACTGCTCAAATTAGGGAATTGCTGGAAGTAAGTGGAACAGACTTAAATTTTAAAAAATTGTTTATGACGCAATATTGGAAAGTAAAGCAGACTCTAAGTAAGACTACTATGATAAAGTAAAACGATTGTATAGATTGTTAGAAGAATTCCAATGTGCAAAATGAAAGAAAAATAGGCCTTAGACATAATATAGCAGGCACTGACAATGATTAGGACAGAAAGGTCTGAACAAAATCATAAAAATAAACAATAAAAAAGTGTAAGGAATTGGGAAAATTAAGGTATTTTCCTATTATGTTATTATTTCCTATTATGTTGTTTATTTTCACACTATGGTTACATGTGAATAAAATAAACCTTGATAAAATTAAAGGGCATCTCAATCTTCCCCTTTTAAAAATACCTGACTGCATAGTATCAAGAATCCAGATTTGTAAAAACACAAACTCTTTTCCTTCTGCACCATTCATGTTAGAGGTAGAAACTGCCAAGATATACCAACTAGGCTGACATTCCTGAATTCTGGAAATGGTGTACTATGAGATTTAGTACTGTCCTCCAAGTGGCACAACCAAAAAGTAATAGATTACAAAGCAAGATGAAATCTTAGGTTTTGAGTCGACTGATGAATAACGGTGTGATTTAGAAGTAATTAAAGAGGTCTTGTGGTGAAAGCCTAAACATTTGCCCTAAAAGCTTATAGATCATATAGACCACACACTTTCCTAAGATACTTTAAGATAAAGAACAGGCAAGGAGGAGAAGAAAGGGAAGGTGAGGTAAGAAGAGAAAGAAGAACAAATGAGAGGGAGCAAGTTCTTGTTTTGTTTTGTTTTGTTTTTTTGTTTTTTTTTGTTTTTGTTTTTGTTTTTGTTTTTGTTTAGCTCTTGGGATAATGTACGAGCTGAAAGGGATTCTCACATAATCATTCTGGCGGACTTGTGGCAGAATGCAACTTTTTCTTCAATTCACCAATTTACAATGTACTATTCCAGTATTTTCAGTCTTGACATCACCTAGATTAGAGTTATTGAGGTTGTTTTTACATAGTGTAGATTAAGCCACATTCCACAAAATTCCCAGGTGATAATTATGCACAGGTAGATCAGATAAAGAAAGATTAAGTGAGAAACTGCAAAAATAGTATAGAATATACATGGCATGATTAATCAAGTGTGTATTTTAATGATATATACTCTTTTAAGAATTGGTTGACCATGATGATGAAATAATTGTTGAAGTTGGATATTCCCCACCAAGTAAAGTAAATTAAGTTCATAGAAAACATACAACAAACAAAAAATATTATCATGTTGATATGTATGGCAAAAGTGAGTTTGCTATTTTTAAATCTATGCTGTAGAACTCAGCCAAATTAATGTATTTACAATTATGTAATTCTAGCAAGTTTACCTACCAAATTCTAAACAAGTCTCTGTGAGAAAACAACATTGGCATTTTCCTTGATATTTTTAGTATAGTTTGCCTATTGATCCTGAACTACTAAAAATGTACTATTTTAGAGAAAGTGTATGGATATGTGAAAGGCACATATTTCACTTCAGGTTTAATTTTATTTAAAGAGGTTGATTTAGGGGCACCTGAGTGGCTGAGTCTGTCAACTGTCTGACTCCTGATGTCAGCTCAAGTCAGGATATCTCAGGGTGGTGACATCAAGCCCTGCTTTGGGCTTTGCCCTCCGCAGGGAGTCTGTTTCTTTTCTGCTCCCTCACTCTCTGCTCACATGCACATGCACATGCTCTCTATCTCAAATAAATATTTTTTTATAAAAAGGTCAGTTTAAGTCTATATACATAGTTGTCTGAATGCTAACAGACAATCCATGTTTTTTTTTTTTTTTTTTTTTTTTTTTTTTTTTACAAGTGTTCTATTTTATCCTGTGCTTGGCTTGGTGGGGTGATTCAAAATGTGGTGGATCTTCTTTTTCTTTTTTTTTTTTTAAGGTTCAGTTTATTTTATTTTATTTATGATAGTCACACACACAGAGAGAGAGAGAGAGAGGCAGAGACATAGGCAGAGGGAGAAGCAGGCTCCATGCACCGGGAGCCCAACGTGGGATTCGATCCTGGGTCTCCAGGATCGTGCCCTGGGCCAAAGGCAGGAGCCAAACCGCTGCGCTACCCAGCGATCCCTATTTTTCTTAATCTTAATATAGGCATTAAGGATTTTGCTTGTGTGAGGAAGAAGCAAACAATTTGGGTCTGATTGCACACAGAACCAACTTATTTGCCATTTCTTTAATGCACAATAAAGTCATTAAAGATTAATAAATATCAGAATGATTTTTTCAGAAGTTAGAAAGTCTCTTAACATGCATCATTCTCCTACACACTTAGTTTTTAAGAATTCAGAAGCTGACAATTGTGATTGCAAGTTTATATTTTTATTCTGACACAACTTCAACTCCAGAAAATATTATTTTTTGGGTGTATATATCCGTGTGTTTTTCTGTCTCTTTATAGCCCAGTTGCAAAGATCATTTTTGTCCATTGTTAAATATTTTGAAATGTACATATGTAAAAAAAATTGCTATCTCTACACATGTCACAAGGCATCTATGTGTTCATAGTTCAAAATACTTGCCTAAACTCAATTTTTTTCCTAAACTCAATTTAATAATATTATTTCCATGACATATTACCTCTGTATACAAGTCATCAAGATTTTGGATTCCTTGGAAAATAACTGACTATATTTTACTTGAAATATAACACATCTATGCCAGGTCAGAAAATCTTTCTCTTGTCATATCAAGATAAATTTGGCAAGTACCTACTTATTAAAGACATATAGTTGAATACTAAGTTTTTAATAACTCATAAATTCTAGCTAAAATTTTTATTCACTGAAATCTCATATGGAAAAGTTATAGAATTTTAAGACAGCATTTTCTTAAAATAATTTCTGTGATATTCTAATTCATGTAGAAGATAGGATCTTACTTTAGAATCATACTTTGTTTATATTCCTTTTCCACGTAAATATCATGTTTCTTGTGAAACTATGATAGAATGGAGAGAATAGGTGGAGTATTTGAATCCGTGCCTCCAGATGCTTAGATTGAACTTGCCTTAAGTAAAATCAATTAGGATAAAGAGGTAAGAGCATTTCAATTTTATATTACTTTATATTACATTATGTTACATTACTTTGGCTCCAGAACAATTTTTTTTTTAATAAAGAGAATTGGACAGATCCAATGTGAAATTTAAGAAGCTATGCTGTCTTCATGATCAAGTTACTTCAGACTAATAATCTGATCTTATTCTTCTCTGTCTTGGCACTTTGAGGCTGAGTGCAAATAATTTAAAGGTAAACTAAAGAAAGATCTTAATGCTAGAACAGAGATATTATCTTCTCCAATCACTTACATTGACTTTGGAGCCCACCCTGATCTGCAAAATCTTCCCAAAAAAGTTGCCTGGACCCAAGCCATCCTTAGTCACAAAGGAGAAACAAGCACCTATGGATACCTTATTGTATAACAAAACCCTTCATGTTATAATATAAGGCTTTACATTTATGCTTCTCCAACAATTCTGACTTTGGTTGATATCAATGATCCTTCTTCTTAGAAGGAGGTTGAGCACAAGTGTATTTATGGTGCACATCTCACAGGTTGTATATTTACATTTAAGTCTGGGCTTTCCTTCTACACGACTTTTCAAAGTTATCAATCACACTGTGTATAAGAGATAGATACACTGATTAAAAAAGCAGATATGCCTTTTCAAAGAAAGTTGAGATACTGGAAGAACTAAAGTTTCACTTAAGAAAACCAAACTGCTTAAAATTAAACCATTTTTATGGATTCTATTTGGATGATTCAATCAAAGGTATGATTAATCCATTTGAGAGTAACCGAAAAACCCATTGATTTTCTATAAATAAAACAATGGCAAAATGTTTGTTCAGTGCCTAGAGGTATAAATGTGGCATATTGTTAGAATATGTTTCAATCCTAAAATGTTCTGTTTGGCCAATGTATGTTCAATTAAATCATCATTACCATGTGTTTTAAGAAAAAACCTGTAAGAATAAATGTAAGCTTTCTGAAAACACAGTCTAAATTCATTAAAGTTTCATTTTTATCCTTATTTTAAAGTGATGTGTAAATTGAGCATTTATACAGTTACTTTAGAGGTTGATTTATTTCAAGCTTTTAGGAGAGACAAAAATGTTTGAAATTCTGACAGCTTTTTCATTGGGACCACGCTATGAAGAACTTACCTAAGTACTGGCACACTACTTTTTAATATTATCTTTTTTTAAAATTCTTAATTTATATGATAAACATTTAAGTTGTTTCCAATTCTTGGCTTCTTCAGTATTAATATTTTTTCTTCCTTATTCTTTAAAATTTTGGTATAATACATATAGCATAAAATTTACCATTATAACTGTTTTTATATGTATAGTTCCTGGCATGAGATATGTTCATACTGTTGTGCAACATTTACTACCATCCACCCCAGAACTCTTGTCATCTTGTAAAACTGAAACTCTACCTTTTAAATTTCATTCCTCCTTCTTTCCAGCCCCTGGCAACTACTACTTGACTTTCTGTCTTAATAAATTCAGCTGTCCTAATTATCCCATATAAGCAGAATCATACATTATTTGTCCTTTTGTGTCTCGCTTATTTTACTAAGTATAACGTCCTAAGGTTCATCCATACTGTAGTGTATGTTAGAATTCCCTTCCTCTCTAGGCTAAATAGTATCTTATTGTATGCAAATACCACATTTTGTTTATCTATTCATCTCTTGATGGGTACTGGAGTTACTTCCACCTTTTGGTTACTGTGAATGATGCTGCTACATTAGTGTACAAATATATCTTTGAGACCCTGTTTCCAATATTTTGGGGAATATACCCAGAGGTGGAATGGCTGGATTATATGGTAATTCCTTGTTTTGTTGTTTTAAGAAACAACTATTCTGTTTTCTATAGTCACTACATTTTGTATCTCTAACAGTGAGCAATGGTTTCAATTTATCCACATTCCAGCCAACACTTGTTATTTTCTGTTTTTTTTTTCTTTTTCTTTTTATATATAATAGCTATTCTAATGGATGGGAGATGGTGCTTCAGATTAATTTTTGACTAGGTTTTCTACCCACAATTATTGAGCGAGAGTGAAAATAAAGAGAAGTGGGTAGATAATGTATTAAACTTTCATTATATATTGGAAAACATTACATATAGGTAAGTCTTTCCTTATTTAAGAATGAATATAAGAGATTAAAGTGCGGGGATCCCTGGGTGGCTCAGCGGTTTAGCGCCTGCCTTTGGCCCAGGGCGCGATCCTGGAGACCCGGGATCGAATCCCACGTCGGGTTCTCGCTGCATGGAGCCTGCTTCTCCCTCCTCCTGTGTCTCTGCCTCTTTCTCTCTCTCTATGTCTATCATGAATAAATAAATAAATCTTAAAAAAAAAAGAGATTAAAGTGCTAAATATAAAACAAAACAAAACCAAGATTTCCTTGAGGCTCTTTCAGTTTGGTATTTAAATTGTTTTTGCTGAAATAAAGTACAAAACAAAAGCTATTTTTAAAAATGCTTATTTCACTCGGTTCATTTAACTAGTACTATGTTTTTAAAATTTTAATTATTGAACACTTTTTAAAATGACTGTTCTCCAGGAATTTTTAGCATTTTATTTAGCACTGAAGTCATTGATTTTTTTAAAAGATTTTATTTATTTATCCATGAGAGATACACAGAGTGAAAGGCAGAGACACAGGAAGAGGAGAGAGAAGCAGGCTCCATGCAGGGAGCCTAATGACGGACTTGATCCCCAGACTCTGGGATCAAGCCCCAAGCCAAAGGCGGATGCTCAGCTGCTAAGCCACCCAGGTGTGCCAATATACTTATTCCTAATATCATTTGTCTCACTTGTAATTATATATTTTTTATTTATTTATTTACTGGCATATATTTCCCTTCCCAGATGGATTCCCAAGACCGATAGATACTTGAGAGCTATTTAGAAAGTAAAACAGATCCAAATTATGAAAAGATTTGTGATGAGAGATTGAGAAGTTTGGGCTTCCTGATTTGCAGGACACATTCTTGAAATAGGGTACAAAATATCTCAAATTAATTGCAAAATTGTAAACAATATACACTAGAGAAATCAAGGTTAAATATAAGCTCCTAAATAAATATTGGGTCAAAGAACAGGATGATATTATTATAAAATTCTTCCACAAATAACCTATGGATTAAAAGCAATTTAAAGGTGATTTGGAAAAATGATTCTAAAATGCTTATGGAAATCTAATGCTGAAGAAATAAGTATGAAAAATCTTTAAAAGAATAAAAAGATAGTTGTATTTTGCCATGCCAGATTTCCATCAACATTCTATATTGTGTTGTCAGATTCTATTAAAAAAAATTTATCAGTGGATTTGAATAATGCCCCGAATGTGATCAAAACATTTTATAGAAACATATCATATTTTAAAGTAGCACACTAAGGGAATAGTCTGTTAAAATATAAATGATTTAGGGACAAATTGTTATGAATGTGGCATGAAAAAGATTAAAACTGAATTTCAGGTGGTTTATACAGTTAATTAATTTGTGTTTCTCTTCACACTTCTTGTATTCCTCAGTAAACTCATATTTATCCTATAATTGTTTTTTTATTCATGACCTTTATAAATTGGTAGTGTGATGTTCTACATTTACATTCCTAAATGCCTATGGGATGCTTAATCTGCAATATCCCACAGCAAAATACTGTTTCTTAAATTGTACTGGGCATATGGGAGTTCATCTTATTTTTTCTTAATAATTCCACATGTTATAAATGCATTTAATACAGAAGTATGTATTTAAAACAGAAAAGAGGAAGACAAGAGAAAATATTTCAAAAAATCACAGGAATAGTGGGAAAAAATTACCCAAGGCCATACATAAAACAACATGTGAAATATATATTTCAAAAAGTATATCCCAGGGTTTTTGTTAATTGATGTAAATAAAAAATGAATTGCTATGATTCTTTAGGTACTGTTTTCTTCTTTATCCTTTCATTTATTTTCATTATAAACAAACATTACTTTGGGACCTCTGACTGGCTCATTTAATAAAGCATGAGATAATCTCAGGTCATGAGTTCAAGCCCATGTTGATTATAGAAATTACTAAGTAAATAAATAAACAAACATTACTTTTGTAATCAGAAGACACACAGACATAAAGCTAATATAAATTCTCTGAGAATATCTGAAAATGTTCAAGCTGAAAGATTTCAGAAGACTCCCTTTTGCCTCCATTTTACATTTTAATGTTGAAGTTAAATATTTTTTGAAACAAAACTTTTTATTTACCAGTATTTTTAACTAATTATCTTTTTATTGCCCTAAAATCTAAGAAAAGTAGTATTTTAGATTAAATGGCCCACTAAGTATTGTACACGCACTCTCCCAGCTAAATGATTCTCCTAGGGAGAGGCTCAAAGAGAAGGATTTAAGGGGATGAAAGGTATATCCGCCCCCTGCATTCTGCATTCCAGAAACACACCTAAAAGGTGTAGATGTAATTGGAATTCAAATGCTTTGCACCTTTCACTTCAGTTCACATTTACACAAGTTATTGACCCTCCGTCAATTCCTGCCCTCTCAGCCCTGACGGATTTTCTGAATTGGTCACAGATCTTTGTGTCATCTATTTTTATGTTCTGCTTATCAAATGGAAGGACAAGGACAAGGAAGTCGAAATTGCTTAGAAATGGTTAGAGACATAGGGAAAAGTCTATTAAAGTGAAAGGTAAAATAACATACATTTTTTATCATTCAAAGTATTAAGGATTTTCAACTGTTTCTGTGTATGATGCCTCATAGATATTGTATAGGAAAATGTCATGCTCTTTTATGTGCAAGACTAAAAACAGACAAAATTTTTCCAAGAAGTAATAATACATGGGAAGTTACTGGAAATATTTGCCATTTTTAATAATATTTCTATACCAGGTTCTAGAAAAATACAAAAGCTACTTAGCAAGTCTCTTATCCTTTATTTCTCATTACAGAAATGAGTGTTTTAATATATTGTTTTCATATTGCTCGATTTTTAATACCACAAAGTATTCTTTATTTATTTCACAAATATAGCTTGATTATTAGATATAATCAAAACATAGCATTAGAAGACATAGTGGCTATAAAAGAAGCACATAACACTTCTTTTACCTTCAGTGTAAACATAATTTTAATGATAAATTGAAACTATCTCATGAAATTGTTTTAATTTAAATTTAATCAGATGGTTTGTGATAATTCTCTTGCAATCACTGCTCTATAATGATATTTGATTAGTAATAGTCCAATGACATATAGACTTTTGAGAATGAAAATTCACACTGAAATCCCTAAGATCCATAGTTTATTTTAAAATCTAATTTGTATTTGTAATTGCTTTTCTCATTTATAAGATGATATCTTCTTTTCACTGGATTTACCAAGTTTGAAATCATTGCACGGTAAAATTTTTCTCATGATCATTTAAGTCATGTACTGAATGAAAAAAGGAAACTGATAAATACATCTGTGTATTTACTCAATATGAAACATTTTTTCAGTGTTGGAGTGAATACAATTTGAATCTATAACATCCCTACCATTCAGAAAATAAAAATCTTTATATTGGGGAGACACTTGTGAAAAACTTATAGAATAAGCATCCCTGTCTCTTGCAATAGACTTTCTCTTCATACCAGTGGGAGCATGCTGGATGATCTGTTTGTTCTGTAGAAGCTTCTCTCTGGAGCATTGTTAGGATCTAAAGCAAATAGCCAAGAACGTGGAGAAAGAAAAATTCTCTTACACTGTTGGTGGGAGTGCAAACTGGTGCAGCCACTCTGGAAAACTGTATGCAGATTCCTCAAAAAGTTAAAAATAGAACTACGTCGTGACCCAGCAAACACACTACTAGGTATTTAGTCAAATGATACAAAAATACTAATTAAAAAGGATACATACATCCCAATGTTTATAGCAGCGTTATATACAATAGCTAAATTGTGGGAAGAGCCCAGTGTCCATCGGCTGATGAATGGATGCAGAACATGTGGAAGATATACAGTGGGATATTGCTCAGCCACAGAAGGAATGAAAGCTTGCCATTTGCAATCATGTGGTTGGAGGAAGTGTATTATGCTAAGTGAAATAAGTCAGTCAGAGAAAAACAAATAACAAACACTTTCACTCACATGTGGGACTTAAGGAACAAAACAAATGAACATAGGGGAAAAGAGAGACAGGTAAACCATAAAACAGACTCTAACTATGAAGAACAAACTGAGAGTGGCTGGAAAGGAGATGGGTGAGAGGATGGGTTAAATGCATGATGGGTATTAAGGAGAGCACTTGCAGTGAGCACTGGGTGTTATAAAAATAAAGGGAAAAAAAGAAAGGAAGGATTCAAAACAAAAATACGTACATACACATGTGCATACATACATACAGCGAATAGGACTTGCCAGTGTGTAGACAAGTCACAGCAATGTGACATGAGTCCTACTGGCTCCAAGACAAAGAAAATGGATCTAGAACTGAGGGAGAAATAAAAGGCCTGCTGGAAAATGAAAATTCTAGATTGACTAAGAAGAGGGCATATCTGGTCATTCATGTTTTGCAGTCATTCATGACTGCAAAGAATTCTAAAAATGTAAAAAGAAAATATTGGAAATCTGTTTGTCTAAGTAACAGTAAGATTGTATTAGTTTTGATAGACTACAATCAGATGTAATAGATGGGTTCCATACACAGAAAAAAAGTGGGACCATTTTTAAATATCAAAATAAATGGTACATATAATAATTAGCAAAAACATGTAGACTTATATGTGATTTATATTACATATTATAGTGGACATCAAAACATTTTACATTGGATTTTAAAGAATACCCTGTGTATTTCTTTTTTTTTTTTTAATTTTTATTTATTTATGATAGGCACACAGTGAGAGAGAGAGAGGCAGAGACACAGGCAGAGGGAGAAGCAGGCTCCATGCACCGGGAGCTCGACGTGGGATTTAATCCCGGGTCTCCAGGATCGCGCCCTGGGCCAAAGGCAGGCGCTAAACTGCTGTGCCACCCAGGGATCCCTACCCTGTGTATTTCTTATGATATACTTTGCAAAAGTGAATTTCAAAGAAGCAGGACAAAATATTTCCAGTCACTCAGAAGCGAGCTATCAAGTGAGAAGAAATGCTTTAAGTATGGAATAAATGGAAGTAGATACAAGCACACATTCTTGGTGATATTACTATCCTCTAACTCCTAGTGGTAATTTCATTGGCTCTTCTTTTACTACATTATTTTAAACCTGATGCGGATTTTGTTTAGATTTTTGGATAGCAGTTTTAAAAGTCGATTGATATTTAATGACAGAATAAAATAATTTAAAAGCTTAGTCACAGACAAGCTTCCCTTGTTGAAATTCAATATAAATTGTACACTATCCAAATAATATACTATTAAGTTATTTTATGGAAGAGATCATTTTTTAGGAAACCAGAAACAATCCCTACTTTCTAATTTTAGTCTTATAGGATATAGAATTATGCAAATGAAGCAAATTTATAGAAGCCACCTGTGAGTTTCTTATCTATACACTAACTCATTTTTAAATAATCATTGGACACCTATCTGGTACCAGATATTATGCTAGACATTAGAAACAAATAAGATAAATAAGAATTTGTCCTTGGTTAGCTTATGTTTATCAAGGGACAAAAGATTTATAAAGAATCATGGGCAATAGAATGACTATGACAAAAATAGAAAACTATTGAGGCTGCAGTGAGAATACAAACCCCACAAAGGTTGATTCTACTTGCTTGAAAGGGAAGGGTGTCAGGCAAGGTTGCAGAGAGCTGGTCATACTTGAATGGAGTCCTGAAAACTCTAAGAAAAGTCTGCCAAATAAATTTTAAGCTGAGCAACAGAACGTAACTGAACTATTTTCGACTATATACATGCAGAATATTGTGACTCAATATTAAGAAAATTTTCTCTTGGTACATAAAGAAGGTCCACAGCATAAATCCAAAAGAATGCTTTTACTTTATAAACTTACAGCTAGAAAAATTGCATTTTTATAGGATATTTGTTTGAATGGGGAGGGGAGAAACAATCAGAGTATCTTAGATATCAGACAGGACCTTAGTAATCATTTGTTTCCAATCTCCACCTAGTGAAAAAATATATAAAATAAGATGGATTTTTAAAAAAAGATTTAATTTATTTATTTGAGAGGGAGAGAGAGAGATAGAACAGGGGAAGCAGCACAGAGAAAGGGAGAAGCAGGCTCTCTGCCAAGCAGGGAGCCCATTGCTGGGCTGGATCCCAAGACCCTGAGATCATGACTTGAACCAAAAGCAGGCGTTCAACTGACTGAGCCATCCAGGTGGCCCAAGATGGATTTTTCTAAGAATAGCTTGAAAATTATCTGTATTATCTGTGCAAAATATCTGTATCTAAGACAGATATTTTGCACAGAAATAATCCATTTAATTTTGTGGACATGTAATAATTATGACTGATGTCTATTACAAATTTCTGGTATATAACTTGCTTAATTATTTGGGTCTATGTCTATACTATGAAGTCACACTGAATATATCTGAAGTGTCTTCCCTATTATGAAAGTTGGAAGTTTTCCACTACTGAAAAACATATATCTGAAAACAGATAATCTTTCTAGACATTAATTGGCATTGTTAAAATTTTAATGTATTGTTTATGTGCTATTTTCAAATTTATATAGAATGTATTAGAGGTTCAAATTTGTAATAACATATTTACAATTAATTTCTATAAGCTATAACTATATTTTTCTAAAGATGTTTTTATTCACCAAATGTTGACATAAAAATAAAGGATTTAGTCTTTCAATTTCCCATAATATAACTGCCTTTAATATTGGATAGAAAAAATATAGAGATCCCTAAAATATTTTATTTACATATTTACCCATCTATGAACAAAAAGCATTAATTTTCTAGGAATAGTTTAGAATATTTATTGAAAATATGGTCCTTGGACATTATAGGAAACTTATATTTAAAAGTTAAAATGTTGTTTCAATTTTGTTGTTGTTGTTACAGAAGGATTTAAATAAAAATATGTCAAGAGTATATTTGCAAAGAGGAAATAAGCAATTCAATTTAAAAAATATTTTTTTCTCTCTGTAATTAAAATCCTTTAACAGCACTACCAACATTTTAGGAACTAAAATTCTGAACATATTAACACAAATCTCATAATAAATATGAATATAAATGCAGCCTCTTGATTTTTTAAAGATTTTATTTATTCATGAGAGACACAGAGAGAGAGGCAGAGATATAGGCAGAGGGAGAAGCAGGCTCCACAGGGATCCTGATGCGGGACTCGATTCCAGGACTCCTGGATCATGACCTGAGCTGAAGATAGATGCTCAACCACTAAGCCACCCAGGCATCCCACAGTCACTTGATTAACTGACCAAAACAGCAGGGATTGTGATATTGTGGGGGTGGGAGTGGCAAGTGCTGGTATTTCAGATAGTAGTCTAGAAATTCAGTGGCAGCAACCTGCTTATAGATCAGTATGTTTAGGTTTTCAAAATCCTTTGGATACTCAAACCAAACTGCTTGAGGTAGGGACTTAGAACTGGGACAACGGATGTTCATGATGAGCTGATCTATTCCAGAGACTGTTATTGTGCTAACACTACATGCTTCCATATATTTAAAATACACCCCAGCCTATCTAAAAGTCTGAAAATTATCATCACTCATTAAATGAAGCTTGGATGCTGCTTCTTGTGGAGCAACATGTTCAACAGAGAAGCATTCCCAAAGCCAAACAATGCTTGCAATTCACTGTCTATCTTTTTGGCTTTGACTTTGGAGTTCAGTATGAAACCATTCTTCTCAGTGTTCTCGGTGTCGGAAGTCACAGGGAATTTTTCCTGGTCAGCATTACCAGGGCTTCTCATTACACTGTGCCTTCTGTCGCCCCAGAGGGTAACAACCTGCCTCTTGAAGTGCTGCTTCTAAAGGCCCCAGAGGAATATTATGTGCATCGTTTTGACTATATTTTAAATCAGGCTATCCCACATAAATATCAGAAATTGGCAAAAACTTACTCCGCCATCATTACATGACTCTCAGACAAAACACAAAAAGACAAGCTGAGTTATAAAATAAAGCATACGTTTGGATCTGGTTTCTTCATTGACTGAAAAATTTCTGCTTCTTCTGTCTTAAAGCATATAAAATATAAATTCGGCTACATTACTCAAAGGAATGGAGAAAATAATGACATAATTTGTTACTCAGCTTTTTTTTTTTAAATCAGAAAGGCATCTTTATTTTATTTCTTTTATTTTTAACCCTTTGATCCCCTTTGCCCATTTTCTCCATCCCTGATCCCTGCCTCTGTCAACCACCCATCTGTTCTCTGTACCAATGAACTTTTTTTCCCTTTTGGATTCCATGTTTAGGACATGATATGGCATCTGTCCTTTTTTATATGACTTGTTTCACTTAGAATAATGCCCCCAAAGTCCATCCCCACTGTCACAAATGCAAGAATTCATTCTCTTTTATGATAGAATAATATTCCGTTGTAAATATACACCACAATTTCTTTATACACCCATGCCTAGATGGAAACTTAGGTTGTTTCCATATCTTGGCTACCATAAATAATGCTGCACTATGGAGTGCAGGTATCTTCTGGCGCTGGTGCTTTTGTTTCATTCAGGTAAATACCTACAAGTGGAATAGTTGGGTCTTATGGTATTTCTATTTCAATTTTTTGAGAAACCTCCATACTCTGTTTCATAGGGGCTGCACCAATTGACATTTTCACCAATAGTTCACTTTTTAATAAAAGAAATTAGAAAAAATATGAAAGTTTGTTTTATAGATATATCTGTGGCAAATAGTAGACCAAAATAGCATTTTAATGGTTTCTCTCATAGAAAGGTACCTTACTTTTTTCTTTTCTTTTCCTCAAGCTTCATCTCTTCTTAAAATATCCATGTAACTAATTTTAAAAATGACATCAATTTGAGCTATCCTTTTCCAGCTCTTTCTATGTATAACTAAGTCAAATCAAGGAATTATTTTGTCTCCTAAAGTAAAGAATTCAGGATACCATACTGAAATTTTCCAAGATTTCAGTACAATGTCAAAAATGTTAAAAAAAAAAAAAAACCTCATCAAGTAACTATTAAGGAAATATGTGATAATAAAATCTAAGCTTCTAAACTTTCACTTCTTCTCCCATCTCTCTACCTCTTCCATCCCTGTCTTTTTCCACACATACATGCACCCCAACAGGAAATTATCTTCATTTCCTCTCTTAATGATAGATATTAATTCAGAAACAAGTCATAAAAATACTTATTATGGAGTTCATTTATTGCACAGAAACATTTAAAATTCTCTGTAATAATGTACTAAGAAGTTTTACTTTCTCAACAGATTTTATTCTGAGAGATATTTTAGAGGTAGGTATAATATTGCCTTATAACCATAGAGAAAGTCTCAAATTTTCTCTATTTGAGGACTATTTTTCACATAGTGGACCATTATTAGAATTAACCAGTGGCAGATAGTCAAAATGTTTTCAATATTCTAAATAATGAAAATAAAGTCCCCTTCCATCATATTTGGTGCTTTGATCCCATTGAATTATAATGGATACCTAAAACATGTACAGTTTGGTTTTTTGCAGTTTCTATCATGAAACATGCACTATCTTAGTGTAGCCTGACCTGATATACATTACGTATTTGATATCTGCTTGTTGAATAAATCTAAATTACATACAGTAAAATGCCAAAGAGATTCAAAAAGCAGAGAAATTGATGCCAGGCACACCTGGACATCAGAACGTGGAGAACAGTTGGGCTCTTAATTGCCTGTGCCACCCAGGCACCTCCCCCACTAAGTTTCTCCTCCTGTGTTTTCTTTTTTGAGTCTGTTCAAGTCACTAAATCAGAAACATCTCCAAAGGATGATAGCGTAAATAATTGTTAGACATGTTATACCACCTTTTAAAATGTAATGCAATAGAGTGATACAAATATACAAAGACACTGTTGATCTTTGGCAAAGAAGCAATTACAATACAATGAAGCAAAGATAGTTTTTTGATAAAATGATGATGGAATAATTGGACATTTACATGGAAAACATGATTCTAGGCACAGACTTTATACTCTTCACAAAAATTAACTCCAATGGATTATAGACCTAAATATAGAATGTAAACTGTAAAACTCCTAGAAGATAACATACAAGTTTGACTGACTTTTTAAATAAAATACCAAGGACACAATTTGTGAAAAAAATTAATAAATTAGACTTCATTAAAATGCAAAACTTCTGCTCCATGAAGGACAATGTCAAGAGAATGAAAAGACAAACCTTAGATGAAATACTGTTATCCAAGATATACAAGAACTCTTTAAACAACCTGATTAAAATATGGGCAAAAGATGTGTAATTACACCGAGAATACATATAGGTGGCAAATAAACATATGAAATGATGCTCAAGGTCATATATCCTCAGGGGAATGCAAATTAAAACAATGAATACCTCTATTCACTATTAAAATGGCAAAAATCCAAAGCACTGACCATACCAAATGGTGTGGAGGATATGGGCTAACAGGAACGCTCATTCATTGCTGATGGAGATGTAAAATGGTATAGTCACTTTGGAAGACAGTTTCTCAGAAACTAAACATAGGATTGCCATATATTACAGCAATTGCACTCCTTGATATTTACCAAATGAGGTGAAAAGTTATGTCCATACCAAAACCTGCATACAGATGTTTATAGCAGCTTCATTCATAATTGCCAAAACTTAGGCACGACCAAGAAGTCCTTGTTAATGGATAAACAAAGAAGTACATAAAGACAGTGGAATATTTTGGTGGTAATGATCAAACAGTGCATTATTTATTTGTATGATTCTCTTAGATACTACTAAATATAAAATGTGCTTAAATCTGTTTTATACCCCACCTACTTGATACGTTTTCTCCAAATGTTCCACTATTTCAGATAAAAATTTTAGAACAACTATGTTTTCCTACAAACCCCTCCCACCATTTTATTCTTGCAACATTTTTTGCCTGACTTTACTTGGTACTGTTTGCATTCTGTTCTGTAATAACATTTAAGTCATTGGCTTCCTCTACAGCTAGTTTCCAAATTCTAAAAAGTATAATATATATGTATATATAATATACATATTTTAATAATTTATTATGATATAAATTCAATATTAAAGAGAGAAATTATTGTGTGGATTTTTTAGCATCAGAGCTAATTATTATGTTAGAATTACTTTTCTTTGTCTTTATACCCAACATGACAACTCTTGCACCACATAAAATGTGTCTAGCATCAAAGCAAAATCAATTTTTGTCCTACTCTCCACTGTTTGCTTAAATTCAAATTGCATTTAATGTGTATTTTATATGTAAATGATGGTCTACATATTTTGTTTCCTGGGGCTTTTAATTGCCTTTCTTTTCTATTAACAAAAGTGTAATGAGTGTTTCTTATAGCCACAATATATCTACCCTATCCAGAGTTTCATGTACTCCTCTAGTGTGTTTGCTAGCCACATTCCCTCCTAGACTTTTCAAACTCCTTCTCTAGGTGAAATTCACAGCTGTGGTGAAGATGCTTCGAGGCTCCTGGTCCAGGCAATGGGCAGGGCAGGGGGTACTAAAAAATGAAGATTGATTCTCTATTTAACTATGGAACAGCTGGGCAACTCAACATCCTATATACCTTCCTTTTATGAGAGCAGAACAGCCAGTTTTTTACTCCTTGGTCAAAAAAGAGAGAGATCTTTTCTCAGATTAGGCCGGCAACCTAGTTGTCACCCTGAGATTTCACTGCACTGCACTCTTGTCTTTCCATTCACTGTGTCCTGAATCCCAGATTATTTACTTTATTTTGTTCGTTTGTTTGCTCTGAAGAAGTACCTTCCCCCAAAACATTGACTTCTAGTTCTCTATTAATTTTCAATTCTAATTAGATCTTGCATTTTTTTTTCCTTTTAGGATTTATTTCCCTTTATTTGTATCATTTCATGCCTAAATATTTTCCTCCTTCCATTATGGAATTAAGATTTTTTTCCTTTAGTTTTTTGTTGTTGTTGTTGTTGTTTGTTTGTTTCTTTGTTTTCCTCTTTCATCTGCTGGTTTTAGCTGATTTAATGTTTACAGCAAAAAATGAAAAATCCAGCAATGTACTTCCTCTTAAGTTATTGTGGTATTTAGGCAATGCCAGGAGTGAAGAGCACTTAACTCAGAAGCACTAACCCCAATACTAGAAAGCAAATAGTTCACTAAATTTCATTATTTTTTGACCAGGGAGTAAAAAACTGGCTGTTCTGCTCTCATAAAAGGAAGGTAAATAGGATGTTGAGCTGCCTAGCTGTTCCATAGTTAAATAGAGAATCAACCTTCATTTTTTAGTACCCCCTGCCCTGCCTATTGCCTGGACCAGGGGCCTCAAAGCATCTTCACCACAGCTGTGAATTTCACCTAAATACTAATCCTAGGTAGTGGCTTACTTTCATCATTTCATCCATCAATTTACTTTCCATATTCCATTTTCCAGAAATTTATTAAGAGTTCTCATCTGCTGATAACCATATCATATGCTGCTTGATAGGGTTTAGGAGATTATTCCTTTGTGTAGTTTTCACTGAATAACAATGAGATTTCAGAAGGAAAAGGAGACAAATGCCTGCTCTCCAGCCATGATTTAAATAGAAACTTAAAGCTAACTTTCATATTCTTATTTTGAATAGAAAATGTCAACATACATAAATCCAATATATGTGTAAAATTTCTGTTGTAAAAAAAACAATTTTCCCCATTAACTTTACTTGCCCCCTAAAAGTTATTCACCTCAAAATACATTATCTTAAGGTGATATTTTGAAATTAAGGTGTATTACTTCTCAACAGATGGAGATGAGTAGAGATTCTGTTGGTAATCAGTTTACTTGGGGAAAAATAGCACTTCTGAAATGAGCTATTTGACTTGCATATTACTGTGCAAAATAATAAAATATACCCTGCTAAAAAAAGTTATTTCAAAGTATTTTCCTGATAAGATTCTTGGCTGCTTCAAGGCATGGAACACAATTTGGTAGTTTCTATTTGCTTTCTTTACAATAGAGTTCATAGATCAAGTTGATGGACCATCAACCATTAATTAGTTATTATATAAACACATTTAGCAGCTGCATTTATTCCATAAACAAAGGCAGGTCAAATATGTCATCACAAAAATGGATCTAAATTGGTTGTACATAGCCTGTAATTTATTATTCAGATATGAAAAATGATTTTTGGTAATGAATTTCTCATATAACTCATCGAGTTTATTTTCTAAACTCTAAAGAAACCATTAATTTGCCTTGTTATAATAATCTGTTTTAATGGGCCTTTCAGAACTCCCTATATGGCTACTAATGACTGAATATAAAAGGCATCTCATGTTTCATCTATTCCTAGTTTTATTTTCATTAATCATCACGGAATCATTGAAGCACTGACATTTTTCTACACAAATCAACAGCTGAGCACATCTAAAAAAAGCACATCTAAAAAAATAACAGTTTGTGTAAAACTGAAGAGCCCTTCCAGAATGGAATGAAACAGGCAATTCCCTTGTATCACGAGTCTTTGACAAGGAGATCTTGAAGATGGACCTTGCAAAAGTCATTTACATATTAGGTGTTCTGAGTTCTGTG
The DNA here is from genome assembly GCF_003254725.2 of Canis lupus dingo. Classification (NCBI taxonomy): domain Eukaryota; kingdom Metazoa; phylum Chordata; class Mammalia; order Carnivora; family Canidae; genus Canis; species Canis lupus. Next base: position 17,117,226 of record NC_064246.1, on the reverse strand, counting down.
AAAATTCGGAAGAACTCCAAGGACCCATGCCTCCTCCCTGGGAAATCCATGTATCAAAGCCAGTTAGTTGTTGATATGGTATTTCCAATAGTAATAATGGCCTGTGATATTACTGCACTAGCAAATATGACCTCACCAATTCTTGGCCAGCAGTTTCCTGATCTACATGGGCTACTTTGGTTTGACAATTTTTTTGGAATATAAATATAAATATAAATATAAATATACTGAATATATATTATATACACTGAAGTTGTATTTTTAAAAATTACCATTGCCATGCCACCTAAGTTTGATTATGGTTTTGGGTCATTTATCTAGGACTCATTTTTTTTTTCCTTTTTAGATTTTTTATTTATTTTTTCATGAGAGACACAAAGAGAGAGGCAGAGACAAAGGCAGAGGGAGAAGCAGGCTCCCTGCAGGGAACCCGATGCAGAATCCATCCCAGGACCCCAGGATCACAAAATAAGCCAAAGGCAGACATTCAACCACTGAGCCACCCAGGTACCACTATCTAGAACCCACTTCTATAAAAGTTTAGTTGCTCTACCCAACATATGTTCTTACCAAGAATTTATGATTTATCTTAACTGTCATTAAAAGTTTGATGATAGATTACTTACATAGCAAATTTGCCTCTGTTTGAGATATTGTCTTCATAACTTTATCAGCTTTACAAAGGACATTTTCCCAGATAATAAAAGTAGGGTGTGTGTGTAAGAAAGAACCTTAAAAACTGCAGTAAATTGCCAAATGACATTCACTGTAAAAAACATTAAAAAGGTATAGCATAAGAACTTTGAGATCATAAAGGCAAGGTTTGCATATAGTTGGTATTTCCATTTTGTTGTTGTTGATATTTAGGGATGATGAGAAAGGGTTTTGTAGAAACATTATTTTCAAATTATTCTTAATGAAGACAGAACATAATATTAAAATAGTTTAGCATACTATACTTACAGTGAGCATTTTAACGTGCACATAAACTACTGATAATGTTGTTTATGACTTACAATATAAAATGTAATGGCATATGGTTCTAGTTCCTGCTGCCATTGAACAATTATTCAGCATCTAGTTTAGGCTTTGAAGATCTAGCAATGTACAAATCAGACAGAGTCTCCGTTCTCCTGAAGTTGTATATTCTCATATGTTGATGTTTTTTCCTGTGATGTGGTTTCTATACAATACTCTTATTTGCCTTGTATCTGCCAGTCAAATTCATGCGTTAAGGTCCATCTTGTCTTTTATTTCTTTTATGAAGCATCCTTGAGATCACTTCTCCTTAACTCTAGATGTTTCTCAACATAAATTTTATAAAATAGTATGCAATTTCAATTGAAATACATTATAATATAATAGTTTCAAGAGAAGGCCCTGGAACTAGAGTGTTTAGATGAATGGTACCTCTGGCACTTATTTTAGCAATATTTTATTTAACCACTTGGTGACTCAAGTATCAGATGTACAAAATGAAAATAAGAATATCAATTTCTTTTTAAAACTATTTTATTTATTTATTTATTTATTTATTTATTTATTTATTTATTTATTTATGAAGGGAGAGAGAGAGAGAGAGAGAGAGAGAAGCAGAGACACAGGCAAAGGGAGAAGCAGGTTCCATGTAGGGAGCCCGATGTGGGACTTGATCTTGGGTCTCCTGGATCACGCCCTGGGCAGAAGGTGGCGCTAAACCACTGAGCCACCCCGGCTGCCCAGAATATCAATATCTTAAGACATTGTGAGGAAAAACGGAGTTATCCAGTTTATAAGCAAAGTATGTAACAAAGTGCTGTCATAAAACACTAAAGAATGTTAGTTGTAATTCTATTACTATTAATAGCATTACTGTTGCATCACATTGTGCAATGGTTCTGTTCTCTAGGGAAAAGTGTAGTTGTTAGAAGACAGGTAATGTCTTACTCATTATTACAGTACCAAGGTTTATTATTTCTTAAATATTTAATCTACCCATTCATGAGAGACATAGAGACAGAGAGAGGCAGAGACACAGGCAGAGGGAGAAGCAGGCTCCATGCAGGGAGCCCCACATGAGACTCCATCCCGGGTCTTCAGGATCAGGCCCTGGGCGGAAGGCGGCGCTAAACCGCTGAGCCACACCGGCTGCCCAATAAAAAGATCATTGATTTGAGTTTAATCCTTAATTGTATTAAAGTCAATATGACACCTAAGAGGGAGGCAGTGACACAAAGCAGAGAAATAAAAACAAAATACAACAACAATAAAAATCTATAAGTCCCTTACTTTGCAGGGTATAATGTTGGATTTCCAAAATAGAGAAGATATAGGTGGGTGAGAATTAAGAGGATGCAAAACTGTCACAGTCCTCTGTACATTAAGCATAGTTGTTAGACTTTTTGTGCCCAAATTCTTTCATCTACCTAATGAAGATTGTAATAGAGATACTTCAGTGTGAACATGCTTTACACACACATAGAATATTGCAACAGGAAGCTGTGTGACATGTAATGCAATTTCATTTATTCATTCAGCACTTTTTTTTTTTTTTTTTAGAATTTCCAACAGTCTTTTTTTATTTTCAAGTATTTTGATTTCAGTATAGTTCACATACAATGTTATGTTAGTTTCAGGTATACAATATAGTGATTCAACAATTCTATACATTACTTGGTGCTCATCACCATAAGTGTACTCTTACCGCCCATTATCTATTTCATCCATCTCCTACTCACCTCCCCTCTGGTAATCATCAGTTTATTCTCTATAGTTGAGTGTCAATTTCTTGGTTTCTTCCTTTCTATTTTTTCCTTTGCTCATTGTTTTGTTTCTTAAACTCCATGTATGAGTGAAATCATATGGTATCTGTCTTTCTCGGATGGACGTATTTCACTTAGCATAATACTCTCTATCTCCATCCATCTCATTGCAAATGGCAAGATTTCATTCCATTATATATACATATATATATATATATATATATATACACATTATATATGTCTATATTACCCAAGGCGATCTACACACATAATGAAATCTCTATCATATAATCCTAAAATGTGTATACATATATATGTATATATGTATATGTATATGTATATATAGTATATATAAAATATATATAAACTATATAAAAATACTGTATATGTATGTATATGTATATACCATGCCTTCTTTATCCATTCATCTATCAGTGGACACTTGAGCTGAACCCATAATTTGGGTAGCAAATTATGCTGCTACAAAATAGGGGTGTATGTATCCCTTTGAATTAGTGTTTGATATTTGGGGGTAAATACAGAGTAGTGCAATTACTAGATCATAGGATAGTTCTATTTTTAACTTTTTGAGTAGCCTCCATACTGTAGTTTTCCAAGTGACTGCACCAATTTGCATTCTCACCAACAGTGCACAAGGGTGTCTTTTCCCCCCACATCCTCACAAACACTTGTTGTTTATTGTATTGTTGGTTTTAGCCATTCTGACAGGTGTGAGGTGATATCTCCTTGTAATTTTGATTTGTATTTCCCTGATGATAAGTGATATTGAGCATCTTTTCAAGCATCTGTTAGCTATTGGGATGTCTTCTTTGGAGAAATGTCTGTTCATGGTGTTTGCTCACTTTTAAGGATTATTTTTGGGGGTGTTGAGTTATATCAGTTCTTTTATATATTTTGGATACTAAATTTTTATCAGATATGTTATTTGCACATATCTTCTCCCACTCTATAAGTTGCCTTTAATTTTGTTGGTCATTTCCTTCACTGCACAGAAACGTTTTATTTTGATGTAGTCCCAATAGTTTATTTTTGCTTTTATTTTCCTTGCCTCAGAAGACATCTCTAGGAAAATGTTGCTATGATAGATGTCAGATAAATTACTACGTGTGCTCTCTTCAAAGATTTTTATTGTATCAGATCTCAAATTTAGATCTTTAATACATTTTGTATTTATTTTTGTGAATTGTGTAAGAAAGTGGTCCAGTTTCATTCTTTTGCATATAGCTGTCCTATTTTCCCAACACCATTTGTTGTAGAGACTGTCTTCTTCCCATTGGATATTCTTTTCCACTTAATTGAAGATTAATGGACCATATAATTGTGGGTTTATTTCTGAGGTTTCTATTCTGTTCCATTGATCTATGTGTCTATTTTTGTACCAATACCATACTGCTTTTATTAGTACAGCCTTCTAACATAACTTGAAATGTGGAATTGTGATGCTTCCAGTTTTGCTTTTCTTTTTCAAGATTGCTTTGGCTGTTTGGGGTCTTTTGTGGTTTCATACACATTTTAGGATTATTTGTTTCAGTCTGTGAAAAATGCTCTTGGTATTCTGATAGAGATTGCATTATGTGTGTAGATTGTCTTGGGTAATATAGACATTTTAACAATATTTGCTCTACTAATCCATGAGCAATGAATGTCTTTCCATTTCTTTGTGTTGCCTTCAATTTCTTTCATCAACATTTTATAGTTTTCAGAGTACGTATCTCTTTAGTCAGGTTTATTTCTAGATGTCTTACTATTTTTGGTGCAATTGTAAATGGGGTTGTTTTCTTAATTTCTGTTTCTTCTGCTTCATTATTGATGTATAAGATGTAATAGATTTCTGCACATTGATTTTGTACCCATGACTTTACTGAATTCATTTATCAGTTTTAGTAATTATTTGGTGGAAACTTTAGAGTTTTGTATATTAGTATCCTGTCATCTGAGAATAAAGAAAGTTTTACTTCTTCCTTACCAATTTGGATGCCTTTTATTTCTTTTTGTTGTCTGATTACTATGGCTAGGACTTCCAGTGTTGAATTACAGTGGTGGGAGTGGACATCCTTTTCTTGTTCCTTACCTTTGGGGAAAACTCTCAATTTTCCCCTAGTGAGTATATGATGTTAACCGTGTACTTTTTATATAAGGTCTTTATTATGTTAAGGTATGTTTCCTCTAAACCCACTTTGCTGAGGCAACACATACATTTTTTAAAGGATTTATAGTACATAAAACGCAGGGAATTATACATCTGTAGACTTTGAAGGTGACTTTATGGCATAAAACTATGGATACAGCTTCTAATCGATACCTCCATCTACTTTTGATAACAAGAGACTGAATGTTATAATAAGAGAATATAGTTTTTTATGTTGTCATGGCATGAAACTTGCCTGGACCCTCTTAATGTTAACAAATGTCCCTTTACCACAAGAAAAATTACATTTCTGGGCAGCCCGGGTGGCTCAGCGGTTTAGCGCCTCCTTCAGTCCAGGGAGTGATCCTGGAGACCTGGGATGGAGTCCCATACCTGGCTCCCTGTGTGGAACCTGCTTCTCCCTCTGCCTGTGTTTCTGCTTCTCTCTCCCTCTCTCTCTCTCTCTCTCTCTCTGTCTCTCATGAATAAATAAATAAAATCTTAAAAAAAAAGAAAAATTACATTTCTGAAGTGTTGCTTTACCTCTTTGTACAGTTAGGCTGAGAACAAGTTTACAAGAATGTAAAATATAGAAAGGCTTTTATCAACAAATAGCAAGATCATAAACCACAACAATCTGAATCTAATGATTTCTATAAATCAGAAATTATCTAGGACAGTATATTCAACTCACTGAAAACACTGCAATAACTTTGTGGTACAGATCATTATCTCTTGGTTCCTTAGAATGAGCCTATCAAAAAAAAAATCAACATTTTGGCTCATAAAAATAATCTTCTATTCTCTTAATTTGGGATCCAACTATTTAGTTGCTCACTGGAAATTACATATTGTTTCTTCAGTGCCAGAGATCAAACTAAGGTATCCTCAGTATATCAGTGCATTACTATTCATTTTTTGTTGTATCCTTATGGTCATGATGACTATTCACCAGCTTTTCCTAAACATCATTACATGTAACCAAAATAAAATTAAGATAGGAACAGAGGTTAAAACATACCATCTATTTGATAGATCTTTGTTCCTTTTCTAAATAATCACTGTAAAAAAATACTGGTATAGAAAGACTGAACTCCACTATACAAATAGTTGAAATAAGAGAAAGTTGGTATCTTATAAGTAAAATCTATGTCTTTATTTAAAAGAAAAAACAACAACATGAATGCATCTATTATGGATGTTACCTCTAAATATTGATAAAATTTAACAAGAAGTCTAATAAAAATATGCAATCTGCCTGGGAATTATCTGATTTATTTTGAAAGCTAAAATGAGAAATTATGATGATAGTGATGTTAATGATAAAAGTAACCATGTTGACACAACAAAAGAAATTCTGGTTACATGTGGAAACTTAAGAAAAAGAAATCTGGAAATTATCTCTTTCTGTGACCCATATTGACTGAAACAGTAATAGTAATAATTAACAGGAGTGGTAATAATTATAGTTAAAGCAATGTTTAAACTACTGCTGAGTTGGAGTGCTGGGGTGGCTTAGTCTGTTAAGCCCCCAACTCTTGGTTTTGGCTTAGGTCATGATCTCAGGATCATGGAATAAAGCCCCATGTCAGGCTCTGTAGTCAGTGCAGTGTGCTTAGCCCTCTCTCTCTGCTCCTCTCCTGGCTCACTCTTTCTTTAAAATAAATAAATAAAATCTTAAAAAAAAATATTACTGCTGGGGGGCACCTGGGTGGCTCAGTGGTTGAACATCTGCCTTTGGCTCGGGTCATGATTCCAGGGTCCTGGGATAGAGTGCTGCATCCAGCTCCCCAGAGGGAGCCTGATTCTCTCTCTGCCCATGACATGATCTTGGAGTCCCGGGATGGAGTCCCACATCGGGCTCCCTGAATGGAACCTGATTCTCTCTCTGCCTATGTCTCTGCCTCTCTCTCTCTATGTCTCTCATGAGTAAATAAACAAAATCTTTTTTTTAAAAAAATACAGCTGAATGATTTGTAATTTGGTTTACCAATGGTTAAATAAAACTTGAAAAAAAATTTCCACTTGATATTATTTTTTCTAATTAAATCAAGTAAAATACTAAGAATGGCATTTGATGTCATTATTATCAAAGTTAGATGTTTAGATTGTAAACAGTTACTCTTTGTTTTTTATGCTTTTTATGATTTCATCTCTTAGTTTTTTTAAAAAAATATTCATAGCTTTTCTGGAAGCCAGAAAGTCATGATTTTTAAATGTTCAAATGGAAAATAGATTTTCTCTCAGTTATGTTTTCCATTATTATTATTTTTAGGAATTTTTTTCTCTTCCCTCAAATCTGTTAAATATCTATTTTCAGACTTTTCCATACAAGTAACTTACCACTGTTTCTAAAATCAAAATAGTTGGGTTGTAATAATTTATTTCATACCATGTCATATAAATTCCAAGACAGTGTGTTCTGAGTAAGTTCCCAATCCTGGAAGATTCCTATTAAATAATACCTCTATTTACTAAAAATTATGAACTGTATTCCTCCCTTAAAAATTTATATTATATATTTCTATTTTTTATGTATAACATAAGGTGTTTAAATTATGTGTATCTAGAGTTTTCCCAAATCACTTGGATTTAAACCTTTCCCTCTATCCAACTTTCCTCCAAAGTCGATTAAAAGAGAAAGTCTGCCTAAGAAAATCTCAAAGAATATATTCGGTCACATTGTACTAGGTTTCAGCTAAATATTTAATTCCATTGATCTCTCCATGGATTCTTTTGTTAGTACCACTTTGTTCACTCTGTTTTAATTGTTACAGTTGTATAAAATATGTATTATCTCAGACAGGATGTCTGTAATCATTAAGACGGTATTTTTAATTTATTCATAGTTTTTTCCAGTTTATTTTTAGTTTCATATTAATATAAGAAACATGTTTTTGAGTTCCAACAGAATGTCATCAGAATTTTAATTAAGATTGCTTTAAGCTTTTATTAAACTTTCAAGAATTGTTATCTTTATACAATATAATTGTTATATTTTGTTTTCCTGTACAAGAGTATGTTATGCTACTCAAATTGTTAAAATCCACTTTTATATCTCTCCATAAACTTTATGATTTTCTTTATATAGCTCCTGCACATTTCCTGTTGCATACTCTTGGACATTCACATTTTTCACTAATATTTTGAAATGAATACTATCTCTTTCCTATTATATCTTCACCTGAATATGGCAGGGATATAAAAAAGCTATTAATTTTTGCATATATTACTTGTGTCTAGATGCTTACCTGAACTCATTAATTGTAATTTTTTAGAATAATTCAAGATTCTCTTGGGATTGAGTACATAATCATGATATCTGAAAAAATAATAATTTTGTCTCCCTCCAATTATCATAGTTTTATAATTTGTTTAATTTCCTACTGCTAGGAACTTTCAAAAAAAATAGTGTTAGGTGACATATCTTATTCTCACTTTTTAATGATTCTTTCTCTAGTGTGTAATCCTTAAATAAAATTCCCTCCCAAATTTTCATGAATGGACTTCAAGACTCCTTGAACTCCTGGAATTATTTGTAATATTGTGCATATATATGCATTTCCTTGGGTGAGAGAATTCTTAGCTTTAATAAAATTTCAAAAGGATGTAGACACAAATAAGCTTTTATAAATCTTATACTTGTAATTATCAGTATATAGAACTCTATGATACTAAGTGTAAATTTCAATTGAATAAGCAATTTAAGAGAGAGGTGAATCAAAAAATCAGAATTAAAAGTTCTAATTGATAAAAACATGAAAAATCAAATTATATACCAATTGAATTCAAGCTTATCTACATTTTTCAAATTTAAATTCAATTAGTCAAAATATAGTACATCATTAGTTTCATATGTAGAGTTCAGTTATTCATTAGTTGCATTTAACACTCAGTGGTCATCACATCATATGCCCTCTTTAATGCTCATCACCCAGTTACCCCATCCTCCCACCCACCTCCCCTCTGCAACCCTCAGTTTGCTTCCTATAGTTAAGAGTTTCTCATGGTTTGTCTCTCTCTCTGATTTCTTCCCACTCAGTTTTCCCTCCCTTCCTATGATCCTCTGTGTTATTTCTCATATTCTACATATGAGTGAAACCATGTGAATATCGTACTTTCCTGATTGACTCATTTTCCTCAGCTTAATAACCAGCAGTTCCATCCACTTTGACGTAAATAAACATAACTACATTTTTAAATCTCCAGAATTAGGTATTTGTAATTCAAGCAACTAATCAATAATTTACAAATAATGTATCTATCAATGACCTAGACCCCAAACTTACATTATCCCACTTCTACTCTCCCTCTTTCAAAACACAATGGTAGTCTCTAAAACTGGTACTATCTCTCACTACAGTAAGTGAGAATAACTACTCCTTTGTCTTATTAGCACACTGGTGATATTTCTAGAGATTCAACCCAATTAACCATGAGTTTAAGGAAAAATAATAGAATACCAATAACCCAGGCTACAGAGCCTGGAGAGCAGCTTTGCCACTTTCAACATGTGAATAGTACTGAGATCATTCGTCATAACTTGGTGTCCTTCTTGAGTTGATTATTTCTAAACTCATCATTCCTCAGTTTTGGAGTCAGGTTGTTCTACTGACAGTGCTTCTGATATGAGTAAACAAGTTGCCATTGATTGCAGTTGTCATGAGAAAGCAATCGACAGGCAAAAATCATGGATTCAAGTACAATATGGTAGGCTTTCCAACATATGATTTTTTAAAAAGATTTTATTTATTTATTCCTGAGAGACACAGAAAGAGAAGCAGAGACATAGGCTGAGGGAGAAGCAGGCTCCATGCAGGGGGACCGATGTGGGACTCAATCTCAGATCCTGGGATCACACCTGGAGCCAAAGTCAGATGCTCAACTGCTGAACCACAGGCATCCCTTAACATATCATTTTAAAGGGGCTACAGAGTAAATATCAATTTATTTTTTAATTTGTTGTTTTTGTTTTACCATTAAGCAAAATCTACTTATTACATAATTCCTAGAGAACATGAAATATTAGGGTACTCCTTTACTTATTTACCCAGAGAGTTTTCACATACAATACCTTTTTTGAACCTCACAGCAAATCCTGTCTTTCAGTATCACTGAGGAAAAAGACTCTGTAGGGCAGATAAATAAAAGTAAAATCTAACCTGAGAGATATGCTTTTAAAGGTTTATTTTTTATTATATCCATAACCAGAATATTCTATTTGAATTCTTTTTTTTTAAATCCTGAGTGGAAAGTAAGCAAAGTGTTATTACTAATTCATATATAAAACATACTTTAAAAGTGACAAATTGTACCCTAGAGATAATTTCTACATAAAAATGTGTGCTAAACAATGCATTTTTATTTTATTTTTTATTAAATTGCTTTCCTAAACATATTTGTTTAGCAAGAAAACGATTGCCAATAATTTTTAAGTATTATTAATTTGTAATGATTAGAGTGAAATCAATCTGAAAAGGTGAAAAGTATAAATTAAATAACAATATAAATCAATCTTTTTTCTCTCCATTGCATTCAGAAACTTGAACTAAGCTAATAAAGTATTGGTGAAACCTATGGTTAATGAGGTTATAACCCCTCTCCTTGTCCTTTGAAAACCTCCTGACATCAGGAGCTGAATTTTGCCTCTATCTGATTTTTAAGTCTGCACCCCAAAGTGAACATGGGATGTATGTTAGGTCTACGTTTGTTCCATGCACATGCTCCATCCTTCCTCATCAATAGTTGTAAAGTATATTGCCCTTTTTAATCAATATCTATGTAATCTCAACCTTTGTGATTGTAAGGAACTTGTGCTTTCCCCCTTCAGGGAGGCAGATTTGAGACTTGTCCTGCCTTCTTCCTCATTTAGCTTCCTCTCAAATAAACCCTTTCCTTGCTGCAAATCTGACATCCCAGAGATTGGCTTTGCTGCACATAGGGCAGATGGACTTGGATTTGGTTACTGATTAGAGAATCCTGTGGAGAACCATCTTTATAGAAAGGAGTTTGCACAGTTTTTATTTTACCTTAGGTGGGTGAAACATTGCTACATAAAAACTTGTTGTTTCCTCAAGAGAAAAGTGAGATTTCTGTAGCAGAGCAATGGAAAATCTCAGCCTAGTTTTCCTGAATTGCTATAACTTCAATAGTAGTAGAATACAAATGAATCACATCTAGGATGCTATTTAGTATACGGAAACTGACAAATTTACTGTTTAGGGATTTAAGGTGAATTCTAACCTACATCACAGCCTAATTGACTCCAAGAAATAGAATAGATCTCTTCTCTGGGGTTTGGCCTGTTTCAGGCAGGTATTTCCAGAGTTTCATTACCCTAATTCTAAAAGAGCCGAATGACTGCAAAAAGGACAATTTAACCTTTTGTTTTTTGAGATTTATTTTGTGTATTTTTTACTCATTACATGACATAGTTAAAAAGGCACATTATATCATGGCATGGCTGACGTTAAATACTTTAAATAACTTGTTATCCACCCAAAGAGGTAGACAACAGAGACTCATCCCAATTATTGTTATCAGATTGATACAGGAGAGTTTGGTTCTTGTCTCACAAATTCGAAGAGTGAATCTCACATAGAAGTTTATTAAGCAAACATACAGAGAAAGCTCTTAGAAGGGTCCCAACAGGGTTGCCGCTGAGGGCTTGTAGAATTGGTCTTTAATCAAAAGCCAATTAGGGAACCTAAATCCTTTTAACATATTTATTGATATTACCATTGAGTAAGGACTAGTGATAACTGTCTTTAATGGCTTACTTCCTTTTTAAGGTCCAGTATTTCTTTGTTGGTCACAAGGGGCTGATATAACAAGATCCCACCTCTGGTACCGGAGATGGGATGATCTGGTTTATTTATCAGCATTTTACTTTCATCTGCACATTTTTGGGATTTTTGTGAGCCTCATTCAGTGGCCCCCTACCTAGACCTGCCTAGCCCCATTTATCCCTAACTCAAGATGACCATGACATTACTGTGAATGTAAATTACAGTGGGTACCACTCTTTCCATTAGATCAGGCCACAGTGACACCAGGAGCCCAACTCTTAGATTATCACATTATCATGAGTTTAACTCTGTCAATAAGTACTTCTTAGATTAATAAAAATTGATTTTTTTAAATGCATGATCACTTGTGTGTTGTTCTTGTTTTCTTCTGGGATTCCAAAATAGACTTCTAATAGAGAATAATGTTCAATGGCTTCCACTGTTTGAAGCTGTAGTAGATAGAATAATAGCCTTTTAAGATGTCCACATCCTAATCCCTGAAACTGTAATAGTTACCTAAATGGCGAAAGGGACTTTGTAATATGATTAAGTCAAGGATCTTGATATTGGGAAATTATCTCAGATTATCCAACTAGGCTTGATCACAAGAATCCTTAAAGCAAGAGAGTTAGAGTCAGAGAAGGGGATGAGAAGGCAGAAGAAGAGGTCAAAGAGAAAGAGATATTTGAAAGTGTTTTCTGATCAGCCTTGAAGAGGGAAGAAAGCAGGAATACCAGTGACTTTGAGAAGCCAGAAGCTGGAAACAGCAAGACAATGGAGTCTCCCCTAAAGCCTCCAGAATAAACACTGCCCTGTTGACCACTTGACTTTATAATTTTTGACATTAGAATTGTAACCTTGTAAATCTGTGCTCTTTTAGACAGTGTGTGGCGATTTGTTGCAACAGCAGTAGGAAAGGAATACAGAAACTAAACTGGCATGCAAATTTTTTAAAGTCATGCACATAGTCATGAGGAGAAATAGGTTATAAGAGCTAGCACTTGCTTTTAAAGAGAATCCTCTAAACGTCAAACACTATTTCGTCAGAGTCTTGTTTGCATGGACGCATTATAATTATAATATTCTTACATAAAGTAACACACACACATACATTTCACACATTTACATATCACCAGATGCCTATGTTTCTCACTCAAGAACCCAAAAGGGAGAAAGACCTGCAGAAACATCCTTTGCCAGGACTCAAACTGTACCAAGGCCTCAGGGACACTTCCATTCAGGCCTGTTTCCTGACTCAAAGGAAACAGAAAAATCAAAGCAGGAAAAGGAGTGAGAGGGAAGTGTCTTTTATCAGGTTAAAACCTCCTTAGATTCTTCTCTTCTTGAATTATGAGAACATTTTTTATGTATAGACAAGTATGTGCATATGTTATACAATAAAATAAAAATATAGAAATAGAAATTAAGAATCTCTATTTTGAGTTAATATTGATCTATCATTATAAATTAAGTAGGATACCCCGATTGTAAAAATCAAAAACTTATTGAAACTATAGAGATGAAGTTTACATGCATTAATAAAAAGGTAATCCATTCAAACATTTATCTATTCATTCATTCAATAAATATTTGCTGAGTGCTCCAGTCAGTGGAGACATGGAGAGCATTACATTTAATGGGGAAAGACATTAATTTTAAAAAATGTATGTCTTGTGTCAGTTCTGTGAAAAGAATAAGTGGAGGATGCTATGTTGAGGAGGAGGTGCATGCTATTTTATAAAAGGTAATCAGAAAAGACCTCTTTGTTAAGATGATGTTTTAAAGAGATGTGAAGGAAATGAGAGAAAGATCTATGTGGATACGAGGTGAAAGACATTACTAGCAAAGGAAGCAGGAAGCACAAGAGTTCTAAGATGGAAGCATCTTTAGTATTATACTAGGTATATAAGTTGCTAAGATTTCATTTTATTGGAAACTAGTAGTATATTAATTATGGTTGTAGATAGGTGGTAGACATAATATTTTGTATAACATTAAAATTACATATACAAATATATATGTAATATATGGCCGATATTACCTAGAAGGGTGATCAGATAACTGGAAGGCATACATAGCTATCAATATTCATTGTCTGATAATGCTAATGACTTACCATGATTCTGATTTGTATTAACTGATGTTTAAATTTTATTAGGATGATTCCTGTGTCATAATTAATTTTCAATGGAAATTCCATCACCTTCCATTATGACTCTCTTCTGAACTTTAGGTTAGTTGACTTCAGGGATATCACACACAGCTGCATTAGTGTTTTATAGGCAGTAATCAAGAGATCTAATTGCTATTAGTAATCTATATCCTTATTGCATTAACTTATTTCAGTTAAATAAACTACTAAAATGGGCTTACCTTTATTATGACAAATAATATGTGCTTAGGCACATTATTAGCAGCCTATTATATTTAATTATCAATGGCAGATGCCTCAAGATAGAACACATGCTTCAAAATGACAAGAATAGATTTCCAAAATTATAGTGATAATAATGTCTGTAATACTATTTCTCTTATCATTGTTATAGGAGATATAATAGGTACATTGCAAACTAAAAATGGAATGATCTTTCCTAATTCCATAACAAATATAGTTTTATTAAGTTTTAAATCAACATCTATTTATTATTAAAGATCATTCATTAAGTAGTTGAATAACTTTCTAAAAATATTTTATAATTTTGACTATCTGGTAATGAGGAATGGAAATAATTCCAGCAGAAGGATGATGGTACTGGGAATAATATAGAACCACTGCTATAGAAGTCTCAAGTTAGCCAAATACTAAGGTAGAAGATCTAACCCATAAGAGCAAATTAATTCAATCATGACTGAATATTGCTTTTACTAAGGTTATCATCAAACATCTGGTATCTGAGAGACTGAATTTCACATTAATATTTTATTCTCCTGTGATCTCCATCTTATTTTTCTGTTTTATGTTAGAGAGTGAAATTGTAAAGTGCTTAAACTATACTATAGCATCTTCTCATAGACATCTGTTCACCAGTAATGATTTTGTATTATACATTGTAACCCTAACAGTCAGTAAAGACAGTGCTATTTTGAAGAACTGTTCTGCATTTTTTCAAACATTGTGACTGAATTGTCTATTGCATTATACAAATCTGACATGTGACTTTGTGAAAGTTTACTCTTATTAATAGATGCATACAAAATAGAAGGAGACAGGCAGGAAATGAAAGTGAAATCATGTCTTAAAAATCTCAGTTCTACTGTTAAATACATAAATTGTTTAGTGAGTTATCACTATAATTACTCATTTAAAAAGTTTTTATGTAATTTCCAATCTTTCCTTACACTAATATAGGAATACTATTGTAAAAATATAGTGCAAAGTGCATAACCCAGAAATAATTTTAATGCAAAAATTATTTGGCTGTGAACAAATGTATCTATAATGCATACTGGCTGTGAGAACAAATGTTTCTCTTGGTCTAAGGTTATCAGAACTTAAAATAAATGTGTAACATGCTGTTAAGTAATGATCCAACCAAAAACAACTGTGAGTTATGTAGTTATGAACAAATGGGGAAATATTTTAAGCTGCAAAGAGTAAAATATGAGAACTTTCCCAACTGAGAGTGTCCTTACTGACACTTCGTGACCTCACTGGAAAACTTTTGGATTAAATTATTCAGGAAGTAAAGAGAAACAAAGAGGAGGAATAATAGAATGAGGGTCACAATTTTTTTCAAGCATTATATAAATCAATGTAAGAGAGAATTTTTTAAATTAGAAAAACAATTTAAACAATGTCTCCTCTTAAAAATCCAGGAAAACTGTATTCATATAAAATTCACCAAAAAACTTACAAAGGATTATTGTAGTCAAACCCCATAAAAATTGCTGTAAGGAAAAAACAAGCAGGGAGGAGAAAGAACAGCAGGTCTACCCACAAAAAAGTATGAAAAAAACAAGTTCAAAACTTAGAAAGTTTTTCTGGAAGAAAACTTAAAAGTGAGGTGGTGAAACTCATTAAAGAATTGGAAATAAACACAAAAGTGTTAAATATGAAGAATAAATTAAAAAGAACTCAGAATTGAATAATGGTAATAGTTAAGACCTCAAAATAAATACAAAGTGAGGCAAAGAAAATGTTTAAAAATAAAATATAAGAAGATATTTTTTAAAAAATTCAAGAGTGACAAATAAGATAAACAATGAACAGAGATAACAAGAATCCCTAATATAGAAAACCAAAACAAGGGATTAGAGTAAATAATAAAATATATAATTAAAAAAAACTTTCCCTAAATAATTATAATGATTAAAATTTAAGCTATGTTTTAAAGAGTACTACATGCATCTGGGAATATCATTCACCAATAACCAGGACTAAGACATATTTTAGTAAAATGATGGAACTTTAGAGAAAAAGATAAAGAGGTGCCTGAACGGCTCAATTGTTTAAACATCAACTCTTGATTTTGGTGCAGGTAATGATCTCAGGGTCATGAGATGGAGCCCTGCATCAGGCTCTGGGCTCACCTGGAAGTCTGCTCCAGACTCTCTTGCTCTCCCTTTGCCCCTCCCCAACAAGTAAAATAAATCTTAAAAAAAAAAAAAAAAAAAAGAGAGAGAGAGAGAGAGAGAGAGAGAGAGAAAATATCCCTTGGATATCTCACAAAAAGAACACATGATTTGAAAGGTATACAGGAGGACAATAGAGTCTCAGTAGATTTTTCAACAGAAATTGTTTATGCCAGAAAAAAATGAAGAAAATATTTTAAGTACTCAAATAGAGAAAGTGTAAAATAATCATTTTATATTCAGAAAAGTTGACCTTTAAGTATAAAGGGTACAAGTAGTTAACAACATGGAAAATCCCAGGGAATTTTGATTCCATGAGCTTTTCTTAGGGAATCTACTAAGTAATGAGCTGCAGACAATAAAATAACTAGAAAGACCTCAACGTGAGCCCTGGTAATGAGAATATATGGTTACATCTAAAATTTACACTAAATAAGGGTTAGAAGGGACTGGTATGTATTATAATACTTGTATGGAGATTTATATTTGGAGAAAAATGAAGACAGTATATTCCAAAAATGAAAACTCTAAGGTTTTTAGTAATCATAACGTTTTAGTAATCATAATTACTGGTGGTAGTATCATTAGATGAGATTATTTATGTTTGATATGAGATGGTGTTACAGACCAGAGAAAACACAGATGTAATATAAAAGTGGTTAAGTAAAAAGTCTGTAGACTTGAATTTGAATTGAGAATATCAGAATGAACTACATATCTCACAACTGTATCAAAAGAAAGGCCAAGAAACAATGACTAATCCTATAGCAATGAGCATCCACAGCATTCTAGCACTCAGCATGACAGCTTTAAATGCCATTTTCCATTAGGAAGAAGGAATGGAGGGGCACTTGGGAGTTTAGCAATAAGTATTGGACTCCATTTGGAGTTAAGTCATGATCTCAGGGTCTGTGAGTGAGCCCCAGTCAGGCTCTGCACTCAGTGCGGACTCTGCGTGAGATTCTCTCCCTCTTCCTGCTCCTCCCTCTACTCATCCATATGCTTGCTCATGCTCTCTCAAACAAAATAAAAATTTTTTTAAAAAGGAAGGAAGAAGGAAGGGAGGAGAGAAGAAGAAAAGCCTCCAGTGTCTTTGAGAAATAACCAATTCCATGTCTGTGTTAGGGGATATACAAGAGGATTCTTAGTGCTATAGTGAATAGGAAAGAATCCTAATGATATACTGAATAGGAAAAGAATGTCTCCACTTTTACTAAGATTGTATAAAAAAGACGAAGGAGTCAAACTGAATAAAGTCCCATTCAACAAGATGGGGGAACTTGGGCTTCAACGAGCTAACAATGGTAATTCATTGAAACCGTGGAATGTTTTTAAATCCATGAGGTCATAACAATAGTAAGAAAATAAATTAAAATAATTGGTCATCTGCGTATGGTAGAACCAAGAAATTATCTTGAAAGCTGAATAAATAAAGTGAAGGATCATTTATTCTGGACTTCCTCTGTAAATACTATGACTGGGTTACTACGTTTTACATGGAAAAATAGGTCTCCTTGTGAAATTGTGCCAACTACTAATTTAAATTTAATGACAGAGTTAGATTTCATTATCTTGCAGCTCCCAAATGAATTAATGGACTTAAACTTTAAGGATCAGTAGCTTCTAATAACTGTTTTCAGAAATGTGAAGCAGACATCAGAAGCCTCTGATGAAAGAATACATCACCTATAATCTCTCCAACATGATTAAATCTGATTCTGATCAAACCTCTTGATCCAGCTGTCTGTTTGTAGGAAACACAGAGGACAGAGAAAAATAGTGAACTATTCCATGAATATGTAATCAGTAAAATTCAGACTGGGAAAATCTACAAGTCACAAAGTCATGAGTCTTCAACAGACAAATTGTAAAGATAACAGAGAGTTAGAGGAGAACCAATAGATTAAAGAGATATAAAATATATATCACATTTTAAAAATGAGCAAGACTCAATTTAGTGCTTAGGAATCTACACTTGGATGATAAAATTATAAATATACCAAAGAGGTTGGCTTTTTGAAAATCAATATGGTACTTTTACTTGTGGAGGGAAGAAGGGTCTTTGATTGTGATAGGGCACATGGACAGGTTTGGCTGACAATGTTGTTCTTTTAATATGTTTGTGGTTAATAATTCATTACATATAGTCTCTTGTGTGTGATTTTCTGGGTCTGGTTTTTATTTTACAATAAGAAAATTATAACAGTAATGTGTCATGATACATTTTTGGCTCTGCGCAAATGCAAACAGCACAACACTAGTGTCCTTATTCCTGGTGTGTCCCATGCATTTATATTACCTATCTGGTTTCTGAAAGACTTGGAGTTTGTGAACTTTGCTCTAGTCTTTCCACATCTTTTAGATTGTAACGATTTAGTGAAATTTGTCTTGACCACCTCCTGGGTAGAGAATTCTATCATTTCTGTGACTGTAGAAGAATGAATATCTCATTAACACTCATCTGGGGATTCCCAATGAATGATTGATGATGTAAGTTAATCCATCATACATATCTGAACATCTCATATGTATTTAAAGATCCTTATGAATAGTGGATATATTTTATGCATCTTTGATCATGATAAATGGCTAGCCATATGTCTTCTATAATAAATATGTGTCACTGAATTTATTTTGAGATGTAAAACCTGGATACACAGTGTCTGCTCATGGGAGTGTATCAAAGATACACCAAAGATAGCTAAATAGGAAGGATCTTTTCAAAGAAATGTTTCCCAAATGGAAATTATACATATGCATATATATGCATGTGCATCCTAATTACACTTTGAATCTAGTATGATTTTATTTGTATATCTTTAATCTACATGCATATGCATATTTCAAAATTTAACAAAATTGAATGCAGAGATTTAAACAGCAGCATTATATCAATAACAGCACTATAAATATAAACAAATGTTAACACTATGATGTAATTATAATAAAAAAGAAGGTGAACAAGGGTTATAAATAAAGGAAGTGAAACTAAGGTTACCTAAAATCAGGTTTTCTTGGCGAAGGAGCTGTGAGAGTAAACAATTGGGACTGTTTACAAAGATGATATTATAAAAAGGTGCTGTAAGGGGAAAATGGGAGATTTCTAATATGAATACTAACATGAAGCATAAAGTGATGTATGAGTAACATGAAAGCAATAAAGATGGAAATTTATTATAAGACAGAATTCAAATATTTTGGAAAATAAAAGGAGATCACAAGTTTGAAAGGAAATAAAGGTATATCACATTACTTGTTCTTTGTTTAAACTCATTATAAAATAATAACTCCCAGTAGAAAAGGGTAGTACCCCTAAACAATGTCATAATGATGTCACACACAAATGTTCGGTTGTATGGAGACACAAGAAAAATAGTCAAAAGAGAATAGGATAGTACGATTCTTTCACGAGGGAAAATGTAGTTAATGATGGGTAAAGTAAAAAATAAATAGTATTTCTTTTGGGAAAGCACATGCAATTAATAAAAGTTGAAAAGAGACAAATATGAATTTAATTTAGGGCACCTAAGTGGCTCAGTCAGAGGAGTGACCAACTCTTGGTTTTGGCTTGGGTGGTGAGCTTGGAATCATAGGACCAGCTGCACTTGGGATCCATGCTCAGCATGGAGTCTACTTGAGATTCTCTGCCTCTCCCTCTGCTCTTCTTTCTCTCTCTCTCTCTCTCTCACACACACACTCTCTCTTTCTCTGTAAAATAAATAAATAAAATCTTTTTTAAAAAATGAATTTAATGAGTTCAAATTTTATTTCAAAGATGAGTTAGAATGAGAATGCTCAATGGGAAGATTTTAGAACTGGGAAAAACAAGGATAAGCTTTACAAAGAAAACAAAACAAAAAAGGAAATGCACAGCTTACCCAACATATTATCTGATTCTTATAAATGCTCAATAGAGGACCCCATTGTTAATCATGATTAACAATGAGGAAAATAAGAACTTACAAGAGATGTTTAGTATTGGATTTTAGTTTTAGAGAAGAAAATGTATAAACTAAAGACAGTAAATGAAATACAGGATTTTCCTTAGTATATTATTAATTTATTTATTAATACAATTTTTGATTCTTCAGATAAAAAATTCAAATGACTATTTGAAATGAGAAAAAGTCAAATACATGCATATTTCTGTCAATTTCCTGAAATTGAATAATTTTATCCACTTATTCTCTAAATTGGTTTAGCTCTCAAGAACAAGAGCAAGAATTCCTCCCTCCAGGGTCCCTATTTTTCCCTTGGTTGCAAAGGGCCCAGTGGCAACTATATTGATGGAAATCACAAGACCAGGGAAAACTTACTCCACTGTGGGTCACTATTGTTCTGGGGCCTCAGGACTCACCTGGGAAGAGCTGTTTCAAGGCAGAGGAAAGAGGAAGAGAAGGTGGCACCTCAAGCAGAGTGGATTTTATGAAAATGAATGTGAGGGGCTGGTTGCTCTAGGCTCCTGGCATCTGGCATCTTGCTTCGCAGTTTCCTCCTTCTTTTGCTGTCCTTCCTTCATCCTTCCTCATGATAGTCCCATCATTCTCCACCTCCCAAATTACCTTCTTGCCCCTTTTTGGAAGTACCATATACGATAGGAAACAAACCACTCCTGGTTGAAATCAAGACATCCCCAAAGAGCACAGTGACCCAGAAGAAATGATAATTCATGAACTCCATGCTGGGGATGATCTCTGACTCAAGAAATGAGCAAAGGAAAATACAAAGAAGTTGAATTGTTCTTATCTGAACAAGTGACAGTTAACATCCTGCCACAAGTCCATTAAAAGCAGTTAGAGGAAATTTTAAAGTAATAAAATAAATAATAAATAAACAATAACAATAAATGAATAAATAAATAAATAAAATAATAATTAATAATATATAAATAAAATAATAAAAATAATAATTAAATAATAATTAAATAATAAAAAGTTAAATAGCAATATTTAATCATAGAGATGATCTTTCACATTTATGCATTTATTTAAGCTCATCATGTTCTATGTGCAGAGGACTTTGCAATTTATAAAACTTTGACATATTTTGTTTTTTTGATTATTTGGGAATAAGAGGAGATAAGTACTATTTATGTCCATAAATGAGATCATACCTATCACCTTCCTTGACCTCAATCAGACTGAGATTTAATCTCTCACTCTGTCATTATATAGTTATATGATCTTGGATAGTAATAATGACTAACTTTTTCTGTGTGTTTAATAAACGCCTGATACTCTCATAAGTCCTTCACATGTACTTATTAATTTAATTCCAAATCAGTGAAGTAAGCAGCATTATTATTTTCAAACAACACTATTAATAAGAAAAGTAAGGACACGGGCACCTGGGTGGCAAAGTCATCTGAGCAGCCAATTCTTGATTTTGGCTTAGGTCATGATCTCAGGGTCCTGGGATCAAGCCCTGCATGGGGCTCTGTGCTCAGTGGGGAGTCGGCTTGAGGATTCTCTCTCTCCCTCTGCCCCTCCTCCCACTGGCATGTGCACTAACGCTGTTTCTCTTTCTAAAACAAATAATTTTTTTTAAAAAAAGAAAACAAATAAGGAAAGAGATATTATGAACATGGTCAAATATACATAGTCCTTTTTATTTAAATTTTTTTTTAATTTTTTTTTTTTATTTTTTTTTTTAAAGATTTTATTTATTTATTCATGAGAGACACACACAGAGAGAGAGAAGCAGAGACACAGGCAGAGGGAGAAGCAGGCTCCATGCAAGGAGCCTTGATGTGGGACTCGATCCGGGGTCTCCAGGATCACACCCCAGGCTGATGGCTGCACTAAACCACTGCGCCACCGGGGCTGCCCTACATAGTCCTTTTTATTGTTGAATTCTTTTTGAATCTAGCCATTTTGATTACAAAACTCCTATTCACAAAGTCTATATTATATTTACCTTTCTGGTAAGTCACTAACTACCTTTTTGTTCCTCTAATTTTCACTTCTATGCCATGAGCTGTGGAGCTGTGGAGAAAAACAATGAGCTGTGGAGAAAAACAATGATATACATCATGGAAAGTCATAAACACATGTCTAGTAGATAGTGAATAGCTATTAAATAATTGTGCTACTATTATTTAAGAATCTAAAGAAATTACAACTCAGAAATTTAAGTTTTAATTAAATTAAATTTTAACTTGAATTAAATTAAATATAAGAAAATTACATGGCTGAAAGTAAAGTAGCTTGGTCTGAAATCAGAGTCATATGGGTTAAAATCCAGTGCTCTAAATCTTGTGGAATTTTAACCCTTAATATAGTTTTGTAACAAGATCAGTAGCATGTCAATAGGCAGATATGTTTGAATAAGTAGCACCTTGACTGAGAATCTCAGTCCTGGTTGAATAGCAAGGGGTAATACTATGGAGTATTACGTTCATTATGAAACCTTATATTCAGAGCCAGGACCTGTACCTACATACAAGGACATGTTTAAGAATTGGGGACAGAGGGAAGCCCAGGTGGCTCAGCGGTTTAGTGCTGCCGTCAGCCCAGGGCCTGATCCTGGAGACCCAGGATAGAGTCCCACGTTGGGCTCCCTGCATGGAGTCTGCTTCTCCCCCTGCCTGTGTCTCTGCCTCTCTCTCTCTCTCTCTCTCTGTGTTCTCATGAATAAATAAATAAAATCTTAAAAAAAAAAAAAGAATTGGGGGACAGAGTAGCACCTAGGTGGCCCAGTAGGAGAGTGACTGATTCTTGGTTTCGATTCAGGTCATGATTTCAGGGTCATGAGAAGGAGCCTATGTTGGGCTCTTCACTCAAGAGTTGAGCCAGTTTTGAGTCTCTCTCTGCCTTTCCCTCTGCCCCTCCTCTGCCCTCTCAAATAAATAAGTCTTTAAAAAAAAATTGTAGACAGATAGAATTAATTGAAGATAGCATTTCTTTAGGTCTCTAATGCTTCTATTCACTGCTATGGGCTCTTACTACTTTTGATGTAAAGGTCTTTGATTCTTGCCTTGAAAGTGTGGCCTGGGACACTTCAGTATGGAAACCAACTGACTCTTCTTCCCAGGAAGCAGAACATGCCAGAAATAAGTTCTTAGTTACTTAGTCTTTCATGTTATTCTGTTATTTCTTTTCAGGGGACAAATATTCTGTTTTAGATATAAAGGGGGGAAAAAAAAGCCCTTCAATTTTTTGTAGGAACAAATCCATTTTTCCTCCCTCAGAAAAGTATGTCTGTAGCTGCTCAGGAAAGAGACCCAGAACCAGGAAAGTCATATTAGTAACTGGAATGAACACACCAGCAATGAGAGAATACAAACTTCCTGATAATAATAATAGTAGAATGTATAAGTTTTACAAACATTGCAGCAAGTTTGTTACAGGAAATTAATGGATACTCTGTGGGTCAGAGTAAACCCATATTATAAACACACCACAAAGGGAACTTCAGATTTTATTTAGGTGATAACCTAAAGTAAAACACGTTTATTCTGGATTTTGCAGTGAATACCTTAAAGTCTGATACGGTCATGTGCTTTATTCCCTTAATTCCCATGTCATAGATTTATTTGGTCCAATAGTTAAATTTATTATGCTTAATAAGAAAAGAACGTGGACACCAGTGTGTTGGGGTGAAAGCAAAATGACTTTACTGGTTGATCTAAAACATTGCATGGTTGATTTTTAAAACAAGATAATGTTAATAAAAAGATGAGATTGAGGGGAATGTGGTATATCTATGGCTTCTCTGTTAATTCATTTTTGTGGAAAAGGTTTAATGACTTAAGAAATTGATATCATTATAGCTTTATTTTATAATTTTATGTAAAAATTCTTTATGTGTATGTTGCTTGTATGTCCTAGATCTGATTATTTGCAGATTTTATTTATTATACATTTTGGAGAGTTTTGTATTACTACAAGACAGTTATATTTTTTATAATGCTATCAAATTTGAAAATCTTAGTAAGATTGATTTGGCAAAATTTTATTAAATCTAATCTAATTATTAAACATATCTTTACTATGAGACTAATTCAGTCTCACCTGAATCTACAAGGTACAAAAGACAGAGCAAAGAATTGGAATTGGAATAAAAAATGAGTAGTGACAGCAAGAAATAGGTGTGCCATTAGCAATTTATGAGAGCAAGAGAGAATAAATCTCAGTGGTCAAATTGTCTCATCAAGATACCTTGAAATACCTAGTATTTTTTTGAACATGAAAATTACCCCAATATTGTTCTCTCACTTATACTTGCTTTGCAAACCAAGGAAAACTAAAGGCAAATTAACTGGTGGAGTTTGGGAGGAAGGAGAGAGAAATGGAAACAACTTAAAAACTGCGTACAGCAAAGGAAAGTGGTCTTGGGGAGGTTTTGTTGTTGTTGTTGTTTTGGATTTTTAGTGCTGCATTTCATGGCTGTCCCTGATAACTGATGTGACAAGGGACTGCTACAGAATTCTGAATTCCACATAGTAATAATGAAATACAAAAAAAACAGTTGTCTTTGGCAGCCAAATGAATTCCTGTCTTGGCATCTTTCACTTTTGATTTCTGCCCGCTGAGACTGAGGGCACTGGAATTCAAAGTCAGTTGTGCTGGTTAATTTGGTTAATTGCATGTGTTAACTCACTTGGACCATGAGCGCAGATACTGGGTTAAACAATTTTTCTGGGTGTGCCTGGATGGGAGTAACAGTCCAGTGCTAGACTGAGTAAAGCAGACTGCCTTCCACAATGTGGGAGAGTGAGGCTCATCTAATTATTTGCAAGCGTAAAAAGAACAAAACAAAATTTAAAAAAGGCTGATGGAGGAATACTTCACTCTTTCTACTTGATGATTGTTGAGAAGAGTCATCCATCCTTTCTCCTGTCTTTAGAGTGGGACCGAAACTCCCACCATTGACTCTTCTGTTTTCAGGCCTTCAGATGCAGAACAGGGAACTTCTTAGTCTCCATAATCAAATGAAAGAATTCCTTATAATAAATTTCCCTAGGTAGGTAGATTCTTATGGCTCTGTTTCTCTGAAGAACTCTGACTAGTACACTAGTGTTACTCAATCTGTTTTCATTCTGAACTTGTCACAGTCATTTGCAGGCTACCAGACAGCTCATTCACTGTTTCACACACACGTATGTCCGCACATTTATGTGTATACGGGTATATATAGGTGTATGTATCTGTATATAAGTACCATAGTTTGACCAGGGAAACAAAATCTACAGCAGATGATTCAATCAAAGGAATTTTGTATGGGAGTTTATTTACAAAGGTATTTGGAATATCTGAGAAAAGGAGAAGGTGAGGCATCCTCTGTATTTGTACATCATCTCTACCTTCAGAGCTAGAGTGACAAAAGGAACAAGCAGAGCTATTGGAGCTGGAGCCAGGCCACTAGGTGGGAGTAGGAAGGTCAGGAGATCTGCCTGTTGGGAGCTGGAATTGGCATGGAGAGGTGTGACCACTGCTGATGATACCAGAAAAATAGGACGCAGAATGCCCTGCCTTCTCCTGTTGGCTGAACCCTGCAAGGAAGCTGAGGAAATAAAATTGGCAAAATTCAGTCTCAGCAATTTAGAGCAGATCAGAGGCAAGGGTGAAAAATGGTTTTGAAAACAAATGCATGATCAGCATATATGAATACATAAGCATTTGTCTGGGTGCATATAACATATATGTATAAATACGCACATATTATGCATATTCTTGATTTTTATAATGGAGGATTTTTCTAAATGGAAAGATCTGAATAGGATCTTCAGAGTATCCCTCTGCTCAGAAGCTTTGCTTTTACTCTTAGTAGTGATACAGGAGTGTTTGGCTCTTGTCTCAGAGTCAAAGAATAAATCTCGTGGACAACAGAGAGTGAGCAAAGTAATAGAAGTTTATTAAGCAGAGATACCGAGAAAGCTCTCAAAAGTGAGAAGGATCCTGACAGAGTTGACCCTGAGGGCTGTTTTGGTCTGTCTTTTATAGGAAGCTGATGGCCAGGGCAGGGCGGGGGGGTTGAGAGTGGGGTGGGGGGAAGTGATGGAGGATGCCTGAGTGGCTCAGTGGTTGAGCATCTGCCTTCAGCTCATGGCATGATCCTGAAGTTCCAGGATGGAGTCCCACATTGGGCTCCTTGCATGGAGTCTGCTTCTCCCTCTGCCTCTCTCTGTCTCGTATGAATGAATAAATAAAAATCTTAAAAAAAAAAAAAAAAAAAAGGAAACTGACCGGGGTACTTGGAAAATTTCTTGTCAATATCAGGCTGGATATTTGGAACAAACATGGTGGATTTATAACTATCATAACAATAAATAAGATGTTTTTGTAAATATCATAAACCCAAACAAGCTGTTCCTTTCTCTCTGGTTAATATCCCCTCCATAGTATTTCTCTACATCTGGGATTTCTGTGAGCCTAATCAAGTAGCTCATGGCCTTGAGATTCTTGTGTGGTCTTGGTTTGTACAGGGACTATTGATAACACCTTAACGATATATTTCTGTGATTACTTAGTAGCCATTAAAAGGAGGATACTCCATAACATTTTGGAGCTAGGGAGAAAGGTTTATTTTTTCTGTTTTTACTGTCTTATCTCAGTTTTCTTGGGATGGGTAGGAGCCTGACCCTGGTGTCTTTCCATTGTCTTTCCCTGCCTAGCCTCATCTGCCCCTA
The DNA here is from genome assembly GCF_003254725.2 of Canis lupus dingo. NCBI lineage: Eukaryota > Metazoa > Chordata > Mammalia > Carnivora > Canidae > Canis > Canis lupus. The sequence continues at coordinate 17,090,346 of NC_064246.1, read as the reverse complement.
ACTCGTTCCTACATCAGTAGTATGAGGACCAAAGCAGAAAAAGATGATAAGCCCATAATCTGAGATATTAGGACCTTTGAATTCAGTGTAAACAAAGGGGCTGCCAGTTTTTAACTACCTGCCATATAACCCAGGTAGTGAGAAAAAGCAAGTTGGCAAAATAAACACAAAGTTGGGTTTCTTTAGGAAATGATTTATTCCTTTTTACCAATTCATAGAATTATACTATTTTCTTGTTAAAAATGGAGGCTCTGGGAATTTAAGATTCTTGATCAAAGTCATTAGTATTAGATCTCAACTCAGGTCCACTGCACACCTTTCATTGTACCAGACCATTGATCTTACTTACTCTGGAGAGTAAGTGCAGGACAGCTTCATGGATGTACCACATATGCAGGTGTATAGAGCTCATGCTCAAAAGACCCCATCCTTGGTCTGCTCTGCTGTTGCCATCTTGGAAAACTTTATCATTTTATCTTTGAACTCTTGTTTCGAAGTGAGGCCTGATGGACTAGTGGAGCATACATAAGCAGAAGTGACAGGCACAATATGCAGATCTCTTGCCATTTCTTGCTTGTACATTTGTATTCACGATGCCTCATGAGCACAGAATCCCAGTGAACCTGCAATAAATTGGTAGGACAGCAAGATTCAGACAAGAAGTGTTACATCTGTGACTGAATAGGCAAGGACACTGAAGTCTAAGATGCCACACTTGGCCATTTAAACCAAAGTTTGTTTCAAACACAGAAAGAAGTCAAGAATGTTCTGACTTTCCAAGAAGCAAAAAAAAAAAAAAAAGGAACCCTATCATATTCTTTCTTACTCATGTTACCTCCTTATATTATCTAGACAGCTACACTGAAGATAATGACATAGAAGAAAAGGAAACTCCTTCCTTGCTTATTGATAAACTGAAGATAGAGCATATTGGTAGAAAGTGAGCATATCAGGAAGTGAAATAAAAACATTTAAGCTAGTTTTTTTGTATCAATGCCTCTCTTTTGCATGTACAAGATACAAAATAGGAATTGTGCAATACTGGTGATTCTACATGCTCTGATGTTTGTATTAAAAACAGCCTCTCCAAAATATACAGATAAGTAGCAAAATTCATGCTAATGATTTTTTTCTTTTTGCTTAGAATAACATTAAATAGCAGAACACAAAACATCACAAGTCTAAAGACAGAACAGAAACTGTATATTTTAATATCTTTAATCACATTTTTTTCTATTTTTTGAAGAGGGGCCCTGCATTTTCATTTTGCAGTAGGCCTCACAAATTATGTAGCTGTCCTTGAGAAAATAGCAGTGCTGTTTTATAGAAACACATGGAATTTGTTTATTTTGGGGGCTTTCAACCTTCAGTATGAATCAGAATCACTTGAACAGAGACTTAAGAAAAAAAAAATGCCTGAATTCAAACCCTGAGATTCAGATTCAGTTGGCTGAGCATGGGATGCAACATTTTTTTTTTAAGTTCCATAGATAATTCTAATATACCCTAAGGATTGAGAACTACTGATATGAGATGTCTTCATGCTTGTAAAAACCCTAATTATATGTAATGGATAACCTCAACTCAATACAGGGTTACATATTATTTTAATAACAGCTTTCTAGAGATAATGCTTCAGAAAAAGCACAGGAGAATTATGGTTCTCAGACACACTGGCAGGCCAGAGAGTGGACTTTGGGGACCTCGGAGTCTCTCCATTTTCAAATAACCTGTTACAACTAGGCATAGGATAGTTTCTCCCTAGTACTTTAAGTAAAATAAAATCTGAAGAGAAAGTTCAAGAGTTTACTACTAATGCTGTAGTTTGCTGATGTATGTATTGCCTTGGCCATAGAGAAAACAGGCTGTCACTTACATGTTTTGTTGTTTTTGTTTTCTAATTAAAGTAATCACATGTAGAAAGCTTCTCTTGACAAAAGTCTTAAGTAGATTCAGTAGTATTTAGATTCACCATTGTCAGAAGGGATTGTATTTGTGTATGTGTCCACACCCTGTCTTTAGAGCTTCTTAACAAAATGTTACTATCCTTTTTTTTCCCCCCAGAGGATGAGAAGTTAATGTGATAAGCCTATGTTAGGGATTCAAGATATTTTCATGGGTGAGTAAAAGAGTAATCCTTTCACAAAAATTCAGGGAATTCTTGAAGTCTACTTTGATAACAGTTAAAATGTTATTACTCTTCTCAATAACATTGACTCCCCCAAATTTGCAATCTACCTTGTACATGGCATAAACCTCATTGAGAATAGTGTTTATTCTTTATTGTAAAGTAGGGGTTTCTTAAAATTACTTTAAAAAATGTTTTTAAATTTAATTTTACTATATGTTTCTCCAATACAAAGGTTAATAAGAGATACAAAAAACTATATATTAGATGTTCTCTAAGCAAAGAAGCGTGGGGAACACTGAAATAGAGTCCTATTTGGTTTTGGTTGTTTTTTCTGTGAGGGCTTTTTCATAGCCTATATTATGCAAATATCATTATACATCTCCAAAGTACTTTTGGAAAAAATACTGAAAATACTCTTTTTTTCTTTCTAGTCATTATTTCTCACTGAAGTAAAAGTGCTTAATTCACTGGACACTGTATCTTAAATATCTTGTATTTTGAATATGCCTACACCCAGGCTTATGGGCTTTTCTATTTGGGATTCAGTGAGTAAGTCAGTTGGGTACCAACAACTATCTTCGGTTCAAGAGTAATGATGAAGCAAGCTCTTCTTGGGCTTCAGGTGTAAGATCTAGACTCTGCTTTATCTTTATTAGATCATTACACTGAATGTTTAATCCCTAGCTTCACAATAAGTGTTTGCTATATCTTAGTTCCTTCTTGTCTCATCCAGATAACTTATTCTGTTGTGTGGTTTTAAGGAATATTTTTAGTTACCATAGGCCAAACTAAATTGGCTTTCTAAGAAATAGTTAAAGTTTTTAAACACATTCTAGATCTTTTGATATAAGTGTTTTAAGACTACTTAGTGAAGTCAGCTGATTTATAGCTTTTGCTCTTAATTTTTTAATAGTACATATACATTACCAAACATTTAAAAATGCAGATATGCATAGTAGACAGTGAAAATCCTCTGTAATTACAATTGCCATAGATGAGAAGTGAGTGCAAATACTTCCAAGAAGGTTTACTACAATTATATGTGTTAGATATATATGTGCACAAATCTAGGTGTACAGGTAAAAGTAACTGCATAAATAATCTTAATTGCTGTTATTTTGGCATATATAAACTTCATTTTAATGAACTTTCCCTTTCACATCAATAGATTTCCTATAGTTGTAATTTATTTTAATGCTAAAATTATTTTCCTCATATTATGAACCTTTTCATTATGTCCACTAACCCTCACTTCAAGAGAAGCTCTAATGGAATAAAAAATAACCATAATATTTAAAACATACAAAGCTTCTTTGATTATATCTGTAAACTTGATTTAGGATTTCTTGCTCTTTATGATTTACTTATAAAAAACAAGTTTATTCCCAAATTTAAAATAAATTAACAAGAACATGTAAATATATGTGTAAATATCTAGATATAAATGCAATACATGTATAAATAAATGTATACTTTGTCAATAGAGAATGTATTTATCTTTTTTTTTTTTTTTTTTTTTTTTTTTTACTTTATGATAGGCACCCAGTGAGAGAGAGAGAGAGAGAGAGGCAGAGACACAGGCAGAGGGAGAAGCAGGCTCCATGCACCGGGAGCCCGACGTGGCATTGGATCCCGGGTCTCCAGGATCGCGCCCTGGGCCAAAGGCAGGCGCCAAACCTCTGCGCCACCCAGGGATCCCTATCTATCTTCTTTTTAAATTTGTGATACTGTAGGAAAATAATCCACAGAAGTATTTGTCCCTGTACTGGCACAAAAGCTAACAAACTAAACAATGGAGCAAGTTTATTGCTCCAAAATAAGCGAGATAAAGCCCTGTTTTGATAAAAGTGTAATGAGTGAGCTGAAAATCAGCACTGTGCATGTGGCTGTCAGGAAGAAGCTTCCGAGTATACAGCCATAGCAGTGCAACTGAACAAGGTTGAACAGACACACCTCAGCTGACAGCATGGGGAGCTAGAATTCACAACTGGAATCCCTTATTAACAGAAAAGACTACATGACAATCCAGGTAATTAGAAGAACTGGTGTCAAGTAGGGTGTCAACAGGGCCATAAGTAGGGAAATAAAGAGTCTAAGAGTGCTTAACAAGGAAAAGAACATGAGGCCAATAAAAAATATGGTTATATTATAAATGATAAATTGTATAAATGATAAATTGTAACATTGAATTTAAAGCAGGAGAAAAAATTTATAATTTATTGCTTTCATATGGAATGTACAGAATGGTAAGCTTGGTATGTAGGAAATTAAAAGGCTCATTGAATTAAGTAAGTTTTGCCTCTTTAAAAGTGTATCCCAATAAAGATCGTTTATCAAAATATAGCACCTTCCACACCTGGTAAGTATAAACTGGAGACATATAGAAGACAGTGCATGAATGCTTCCAACTCCAAGAAATTTGAGGCCAAAGTTCAGAGTGAAAATAAGCGGGTAGTCCTCCAGTGTATTCCTTCTGAGATTACACTGGGCAACCCTGCTCTATCTACTTTGATTGACGTTCTTAAAGATGATCCTTATCGATTAAGGAATTCATTTTGAATTAAATGCTCACACTGTCATATAGGAGAGAAGAAAGTCTACAGACAATGAAGCTACAGCAATAAATCAGCTTTCTATTTCAGACTCAGAACCTGTGTACTCTCTGTGCTCCTTCTAAGTAAAATTGATGTCCTTGAAAATAGATATGAATTTTGAATTATGACTCTTGAAACAACTAATAAAATAAATTGACTTTGTTTTGAAGAGACTTGTCTGTTATCACCTATATTACGAACATTTCAAAACCCACAAATTATATGCTAAGCAATGAATAAGATGTCCACATTATATAGGAATATAGGGACAATACATAGTCTATTATTTTTACATTATTTTTAATGCATTCTTATGACATAGTGGTGTTTTATACTTCTTAAGTCATGCACGTTTTTGAAAGGAATATCAGAATGATACAGAGGAATACTAAGCATTTTTGAGAATCGGAATTAGTAATTCGCAGCATCTAGTATAGTGCATTTACATAATAGGAGATCAAACTACAGTTTGTCAGTTTAATTCAACAAACATGTTTAAACTCCTACAATATGCCAGATGATATGTAAGTGTTGGGAGGCAAAAATGAATAAGATGTAGTTTCTTTCCTTAAGGAGCTAGGACAGGAAAACCCAAGGGTGGATACAATAGTAAAGGAAACATGAGGATTCCTTGTATAAAGGAAAACTAGCTAGAGTCCTAACTTGACCTGTAATCAAATATTTTCTCTGTGTCTGGAGAGCACTTATTTTCACTCAAGCCTAACAATTACACCTTTTAAAACGTACTTAGCTAGCCCATTTTCATGTTTGCCATCTGCTATTTCAGACCTTTCTCCCTATGATGTCTCTAACGTCCTCAATGGTTTTCCTTCCAGTGTTTGAGAGCCTTTAGTTCTTAGGAGACAGTCAAGCCCATCGGTAATATAACTTGAGTCTCAGAACTCCACAAAATCCAAGGCCCCCCACTCTTCATCCCTCATGTTTTGCACGCAGCATCAGAGACCACAAAACCTTAAGTTTTCCAAACTTTTCCAAAGTCGCACAGGTTTTGGGGGCAAAACAAAGGCTGAGTACTTTCAATCTCAGCTCAGACTTTTGGGAACTCTTAGTAATTTACTGCCAAGTGGAAAGAAGACTAATAACGCAGTTCCCAAGGTAAAAGGTAAGGCTTTAAGGACTGATTTTGGAAAGTATTCGATGTAACAGTTTCAAACATTGTGAGTCAGACCTCCAATATACAATTGCCATTCCCATCAATAGATAAAAGGCTGTGGACTACCTTTTCCTCCTCCTCCTTTGTCCTCATTTTCACTTTTGATGTTCTACCTCTTAGTATGGTTTTGCGAGAAACAAGCAGGGATAACTCCTGCTGGACTTCATTTCCAGCTTTTAAGTGCTGGCTACAGGGCAGGCGATACTTCAAAGGAAGTCTGTCTGTAGAGATATCAATCAGCCCAAGCAAACAGACTCACTGAGAGGAAATCGCTCCTATCAGGAGTGTTCAGCAAAAGAGAATAAGTGGGTCTGAAGCTGAAAACCCCAATCTGCATTTGTTGTATTTAACTATTTGAGCATGGAAATGGGAATAAGTGGAACTTGCATCTACCCAGTAAGGATTGAATAAGCCTGACTCAAATGTTGGGGGACAGCTCTACTCTAAGTGATCTGAGAGTAGAAAGAAGACTCTCCTTTCAGAACCCATTCCTGCTACCCTAAGTGCTCTGTGAAACAATGTCAAGTTGTTTTAGTGCAACAGATGGTACCCTAGGGCCCAGAGAATCCATGGGTAGAATTCACAAAAAATTTAAAATTCCAGAGTGGGTTTGTATTTTAAAAGTAGTTCACTTTTTTCACTGACGTCTAGGTAAAGTTCGTATATGTTTCAATTAAGAATGTTGTCCAAAACCCACCGCAGTGTTAATGCAGTGTTAATTTTCACCAGCCACAATCACAGATATTTCCAAAGCATGTTGCAAGTATCTTGAAATATTTCGGGGTAATTGCAGTAGTAAATTAGACCCTCAATTAGATCTCGTTATTTAATGAGGGAATAAAGAAGCAAGCATTTGAACATAATAAATGTATTAAAATATAATAATAATTAAAGTTTGGTTTCCTTCCAATCTGTATTAGGCTTTATGCATTTCAAAACATTATTATGAATCTGAGAAGCAGACTAGCAGAACACTTTCATGGTCAAAACACACTTTCTTGTGGATTACATTTCAACACTAGTTATACACATTAAACACTTGCATGAGACATTCTGGGACCTCAGGAATGTGGGTGAGTCCGTTGACAAGCTGATTTACAGAAGCAGATGTTGTCGTTGATTCACCCAAGAGGGCTAAGCTACATATGCATGACACAGCATACACATTTATTTAATAAATTGAATATCGTCCAGGGAGTTAGCTACTAAGGGACTCTGTCTAACCCAATAGGTGAATTACAACAGGAATAAATACAGCAGGAAGGAAATCCTTGAAATGAGATGTCTTTGACATCATCTTAGTTCTGGATATTTATCTTATTCAAAGAAATTACTTCAGCCAGCAGCATCAGTGCTATAGTTGATCAAGATCCAGTCACCCTGGGGCACCTGGTTAGCTCAGTCAGTTAAGCATCTGCCTTGATCTCATGTCATGATCTCAGGATCCTGGGATCGATGGAACCTGGAGTAGGGATCCCTGCTCAGTGGGGATCTGCTTCTCCCTCTACCTCTGCTGCTCCCTCAGCTTGGGCTCTCTCTCTCTGTCCCTGTCAAATAAATAAATAAAATATTAATAATAATAAAAAAAGATCCAGTTACCCTGACACTGAAAGGTAAAAATATGAAAAATAGATTTGCATTAGCTAAACCCTTAGCAAATCCTATCGATAATAATTCTTTTTTTAAAGATTTTATTTATTTATTCATGAGAAGCAGAGAGAGAGATAGTTAGAGACACAGGCAGAGGGAGGAGCAGGCTCCATGCAGAGAGCCCGACGTGGGACTCGATCCCAGGTCTCCAGGATCATGCACTGGACCGAAGGCAGCGCTAAATCACTGAGCCACCTAGGCTGCCCAATCGATAATAATTCTAAAATATAATTTTGATTCTGAGGAAGAGACTATGGTATTTATTGAGCACAAACTCTGTGCAGAGACTATGCTATGCCACTTCTCTGTATTATCTCATTTACTCACTATAATAATCACATAAGAGATAGTTTATTATTTTCCTCCATTTAACTGGTGAAGATACTGAAACTAGAGAGATAAGTAATTTGTCTAAACTCATTGTCTTAGTCAGCTTGGGCTGTCATAATAAAATACCATAGACTGGGTGATTTAAACAACAAAAGTTATTCTCATAGTTCTGAGGCTAGTGTCTGAGATCAAGGGGCCAACATGATCAGTTTCTGGTGAAAGCTCCCTTTTGGGCTTCTGAATAGACACCTTCACTTTGTGTCCTCATGTGGCAGTGAGAGAGACAGGGTTATGATCTCAGGGTCATGTGATCGAGCCCAGAGTGGGGCTCCATGCTCAGTACAGAGTCTGCTTAAGATTCTCTCCCTCGCCCTTTGCCCCTTCCACCTTCTGCTCACTCTCTCTTTCTGTCTCTTTCTCTCAAATAAATGAATAAATCTTAAAAAGGGGGGGGTACTTATTCTATTGGATTAAAGCTCACTCTTATAATCTTATTTAATCTTAATTACTTTTTAAAGATCCTTTCTCTGAATGCAGTCATACTAGAGGCTAGGACTTCAACACATGAATTATTGGGGGGTACATAATTCAGTCCATAGCATCACAAAATAGTAAGTGGAGTTGCCAGAACTAGTTTAAGTTTCTTGAGTCCAGAACTCATAGCTTCACAGCTGATACCATTCTAGGACCAGAGTCAAGGGGTTCTTAGGCAACTATAGTCCCAGTGTGAAGCTGAAGTGCTAAGCACATAAAATCAAGGGGTACTAGGGTGTAAACTGTCTTGAATGATGACAGGTTGGCCCACAGCCCTGCACCACATGATGTAGGTAATTCTGTAGCTGTCATTCAGTTCAGATTTACACCAACCCCTCCCCATTCTGGGAACATCTGACAGTGTTTAAGGACATATGTCACAACTTGAAAGGATAGTGCTACTGGCATCTACTAGGTAGAGACTGATAAACTATCCTACAAGGCACAGGGCAGTCCCCCATACAGAGAATTATCTAACTCAAAATGCCACTTAGTGCAAAGACTGAGAAACCTTAGCCTGTTTCCATTACTTCACATACTTTTTTCCTAGAAGTGGGTCATATTTTGAACACTACCTGCTGGGAGTAGAGTTGATTGATCAGAATGATCTCAGCACATGGAGTCAGGCTCTGCCTGTATACAGCATATGGGACTGCACATGGGAGGGCCTGAGTAAAGGACATGCTAGTGCTAAGTGACGGAGTGAGAACAATTAGCACTGAATTCATGGATTTGGCTGCTTTTCAGAGGCTTAAAAGATCATAAATGTTTTCTATCAAAACCCATAAAATTTATAGTATAACATTTCAGATTTTCTGTGTTATCAATCTTTAATACTTTCAGATGTAGGAATCATCTGCAATAGTTATGCTGTATTACTGAAATCTTTTTTTCATGAGCCCTTTTACAGAACATGCCAAATTACAGTAGTCTACAAAAGTAAATAAAAATATGTTTGATAATCTACTTTCTTGCTAACTGCTATAAATCTAAATTAACTACGAATAAATCCATGGTTTTCCAGGAAAATAATTAGGCAGTGAAATCGTATACATTTTCTTTTAGCCTTATTCAATGTAAACAATATTTCAATTTTACTTTACAAAGATCATAGTATTTTGAGTTAAGCTTTTCCCCTTATTGTAATCTCCTGCAATGTGCGAACTTGGTCTTTATCATCCTTTATGCAAATACTCAGATATAAATGAACAAAATCCTGAGTAAAACCTGTTCAAATTATAATCTAAAACTAAAATCTACACTCTATTCAATAAGTTTCATTCATCACAAATATGAGGCAATGATTACTATGTATTTAGGCCTATATAAGAATGCTATGCAAAGCCAGTGAACTTTTTAGGGGCTTCATTAAGTAATTGATATAAAATATATACTTACTCCAAATTACTAAAAAAAAACCCCAGTAAGTAAAATTAATTAATATTATTAATTTTAATGCTATATACTTTCATTAATTATTGGAATTCATAAACGTGTTACTGTAGTTGCCAAAAGTCGGACGGCTTTTTTGCTTATGAAGAACTTCTTTGCTTATAAAGAATTGAAAAAAAACCAAACACACTAAAATATTTTTGAAGAACAAGTTATAAAAATAATTTCATCTTCTCTAGCAAAAAATATATTTAGGAGGCTAATTTTTAATATATTTTCTGTGATGTAAAATGAAGTTTTTAAAACGTGTAGGACCTACAAAGTTCTTAAAATGACAACTAAATTATAGACTATTTGCTATTCTGCCTCTTTTCTTTACCATACTGAGATTACCTCCTAAGATTATAAGAAAAACTAACTTCTACAGTATAAATAATGTTACCATCTTTCACATCCCAAATACATAAGGAAGAAACCTGTAGTTGCAAAACACAAACTTTCTTTCAAAAGCCACTGGGGGGAAAAAAACCACTGGAATCAAATTATGATTATATTTTTTTTCCAATGGCAACCATTTTTACTTTCTGAATCAAGAGCCAAGGCTGGCTTCCTGTGACTAGCATAAGACACATCTGTGTGTACCTGATGAATCAGACATTCACATTTGTTTCTTTATAATTGAGTTATATCTTCAATCAGGAAAAATAATAATTGAATAATGGGTCAATTATTATTTGCTTATTTGAGTGAATATATCAAATGAAAATTAGCATACTAAAATATTCATGTATATTAATAATTAAACATATAGTCAAAATGGTAGATCATTTATATCAGCAGACAGGGCCTGAGCTTGTAACACAATTTCAAAAAGCATATGCAAATATAATATAGGCAGCCCTTACAATTTATTTTACCTTCCCTAAGAAACAGTATTTAAAAAGGATATAAGCACTCATGCTTTAATGGTGGTACAACTTTTCAAGGTTGTGTGAATGAGGAAAATACTGAAGCTAAGAAGATGACTCATTGTCAGAGTAGCCACAACTTCAAGACAAGCTGCAAGGTCACTGTGGGAGGATAGAGAAAATTTATCTTCCAGTAACCCCGCTCCCTGTTTCTTATTTCCCATTGGTCAAAATTTGTCACATGGATATTTATCAAACTTTCATATCAACTCACTTGGCCTGCTTGGTGATTCCTGAGCAGACATTATTCCACCCAAATGATGGTAGCAGGAGAGCCCTTGGATGCCCTGATGTTGGCCTCTGGAGAAACAGTGTTGAGAGCAAGAGGTCCAGGGCAGTGGTTGAGGTGGGCCACGGAGTCACATGTCAGGGACAGAGTAAAGCTGAGAAAATCTGAAGAATTTATTTTATTTTTTTTAATCTGAAGAATTTAATATAATATAATTCATATCAAAAGTAAAGATTTTGAAGTTGCATCTTTCATAATGTATTTTTGTTGCACCGGCATTGTTTTTAACTATATGGAAGATAGTGACTACCCCTGAGAAAGGGACCCTGGCAATGCCACCCATCTTTAACCTGCTGAGCCTTCAGAATATAAAAGGTTGACAGACTTAGTCTTCCTTAAAGAATATTTCAGTAGAGTTGAAGAGAGCTAAAATGTTTTTAAAGCAATAATTGGCCAAAGATTGCTGACTGCTAAAATGGTAACAGAAAGGATAAGTGCCAAAGGATTATAGATGTGATAGGAGATGAATTCAAATGTGTTAGCTAAATCCGTTCAGCAAGCAAGCTATTTTCAGCAATGTGAAGCAACTAATATGCCATTAGGTTACCTATAAGGAAAGTACTTTTCCAGAAATCTGAAAGAGCTAAAGCATACCAGACGGAGAAAACCAAAACACCCAACAAATGCAGCACAGATTTTCTCATAAAAACAAATATGCCAAATGTGAGTAGATTATTTTTATAGGTACTATATCTCTCCACTTAACAAATGTGAGAAAAAAGGCTAAGATTTTACATTAGGGTGAGCTTGGATTAACAATTTTTTGATATCTTTAATGATATTACTATCTGGCTTTATCTTGGTAAAACAAACCTAAATGTTTGAAATTTTGTAGAAAGAACAGTTCATTGAAATTGCCTGAATTTTGTTGTTTCCCTGTGGACATTTAACGTGTAATTTTAGGTATAACTTCATGTTTTTAGCAAAAAATTACATATTAGCTTAAAATTTATTACATTAATTGGGTAAATGTAAAACATTGATCTAAATAATTATATTTTCCAAGCCCATCATTAAATTGAACATACTTGTGTGCTAGCTCATGTGAGTGAACATACACCCACTTTCACACTAAGCCACTGGTAATGATAAATTATTGCCTTAACGTATCTTTACTGAGTAAGGGTATATATGTGCCTCTGTTCCATATATATTATATACATGTAACAATGTATATAAGTATGTATACATATGTATGTTTTAATAGAAACAGTAATTTTGAACTTGTTGGAAATTTTGTTTTCTGAATTAATTAGGAATATCTAACTCCTAACACCAGAGACCATTCTTAATTATTTTATAAATTTTGATTTGTAAATTTGTTGTTTGAAAAATTTTTAAATTTCCCTTTTACATGATTAAAATAACTCTGCAAAAGTTTGTTTACATGGTGTTATTTTTTTACTACATAAAATCATCCAGGAAATATACCAAGTAAACAAAATGTTTTTTTTTTTAAGTCTATACAATAGCAATGGGTTTCTTTTGTACATAATTCTTGTCTAGGACTATTCCTGCTGTTGGTTAGAAAACAATAACTATTCAGAAATTCTTTGTAGGACTGTTGCTCAGCATTCCCACACTTTCTAAGATGAATCTACCAAAAAGTTAAAATGTACATTTGACACTTCATTAAAACAGCTCCAGCAGAGATAACATCAAGATTGTTTCATTTCCAGAAATAAAGACTTTCTGTGAGTTCATAACAATAACAAAGAATTGAAACAATTTCTAAACAACAAAAATAACTATGCATGTTATATGATTGATTTTATTCAATTATTATCCAAAATGTAGTTCTTATTTGATTCTGTAACAGTCTGATATTGATTAATTTATGAATATATCCATAGCATGAAACAAAAATATTTAAAAACTATCTAATTAGTAGTTGATTCAGAAGTCTTTATCTTTATTGATGAAAAAAATGGAAACCCAATTGATAACAGCAAAAGAGAAATAAGCAGTGATTACAATTAAGGCATCATTATAATTTTCAGCACTCTGGGAAATGTTTTTTGTCCAAATACAAATGATTTCACAAAATATGCTGTAATCCATAGAATGTTTCATCAAGAAAATATTTCATTCTGTGATATTCCTGCTGAAGAAATATCAAACACACATGAATTAAAGGACAATTTAAAAATAATTGGCTTGTGATTTTCAAATGTGTCACTACCATGAAAGTCAAAGACAGAAGCTTTTCCAGACACAACATGGGAATGAGACAGGAGAGGTTTATGCAAAGTATGACTGAATGGGGTACTTTTTCTATAAAACATATTATTGGGGAAACTGGCACAACTTGAATTGTGATTGAGGATCAGACAATAATATATTGTGTTAATTTTCTGGTGTCAAAAATTATATTAAGAAAATGTCCTCATTTATACGAAATATATGCTAAAGTATTTTGGAATGATGGGGCATGAAGGTCGTAATTTGCTTTAATTTGGTTTATTAAAACAGAAAAACCCTTTCTTTGTACTATACCTCACCTATTTTTAAGTTTGTGATTATTTTCATTTTTTTAAAAAATTTTATTTATTCATGAGAGACACGGAGGGATAGAGAGGCAGAGATATAGGCAGAGGGAGAAGCAGGTCCATGCAAGGAGCCTGATGCGGGACTCAATCCCAGGATTCCAGGATCACACCCTGAATCAAAGGCAAACGCCCAACTACTGAGCCACTCGGGTGTCCCAATTATTTTAAAAATTAAAAAAAAAAAAAGAAGTATAAAATTATATAGGTATATTTAAGAACTTGAAAAATGTATCAAATTGGATTTGTTCAGTTCACACGCAAACAATAAGTGATATATGCATTTTAAATAGTTACAGAATGATGCTCATATAAGCGATTCAATAGTTGAGGGTTTACTGCAGTTCATGCTAAAAGTTCTCAATATCTTAGGAATAGAAGGGTCAGAGGCAGAGAAAGGCATCTATAGAAACCTACCAGTAGCATCATAATTAATTACAAAATACTGAATGCTTTATCTCTAATATGTGGAATAAGCTAAAAATGTATGCACTCACCATTTCTGTAATGCACTGAAAGTTCTAGCAAATGCAATAGTTAAAAACAAACAAACAAACAAACAAACAAACAAACTACTGGCATCAGGAGTTAAAAAGAAGCAAAACTGATTTTATTAACCAATGACATAATCTTCTATGTAGAAATTCTAAGGGATCCAAGATAAAAATATAATTAATATATTAGAAAGATAATAAGATATAAGGTATATATTTAAAATATAATTACAGAGCAGAAAAAATCAATTATGTCTCCGTATATTACTACTAACACTCTGGAATTAAAGTTAAAAAACACTTTTGTTTACAAAAGTATCATATACTAGGAACAAATTTATCAAACAAAATGCTAGGCTTATATACTGAAAGCTAATAGTAGTGATGAATGGTTAAATATAATATGCTATACCCACACAATGTAACACTACTCAGCAATAAAAAAGAATTGAAATATTTACACAGAAATATAAGATAGATGGTCTTCCAAAATATTATAGACAGCTGAAGCAAGTCAGACATAAAAGACTACATATTGTATCATTCCATTTATATTAACGAAATACAGAGAAGTGGTGAACATATAGAAATAGAGTACAGGACACCTGGGTGACTCAGTCATTTAGGTGTCTGCCTGCAGCTCAGGTCATGATCCCAGGGTCCTAAGATCAAGTCCCACATTGTGCTCTCTGCTCAGTGGGAATCTGCTTTTCCCCCTTTGCCTCTCTCCCCTTGCTTGTGCTCTTTCTCTCTCTCAAATAAATAAATGAAACCTTTATGAAAAAGAAATGGGGTACCTAACTCTTATTGCATGGTACTGCTAGTCGTAGCAAAAATTGAATGTAACAGGCTCAAAGAAATTTAGGGATTACAGAAATATTCTAAAATTGGATTGTTGCAAAATCTATACTTTTATGAATAAAGATCACTGAATTTTAATTTTGCATTAAGTAAATCATACATCATTTAAATTTTACTTCAATAAGATTATTTCAAAATCACCGATCCAGTTCCACAAAATATTTGCTAATATATTTTTTATCTCATCTATGGTTTGCTTTTAAACTGCCTTCACCATGTTCTTCAAAGAGCAAAACTTTTATAGAGATTTTTATAAGATTTAATTTATCAATATTTTCTTTTTGGATTTATAGTTCAGTATTATATCTAAAAACCCAAATACGAAGTCTCACAGATTTTCCTCTTTTCTTTTTCTAGAAATTTTATAATTTTACATATTGCTTTTAGATCTACTATTTTGTGTTAAATTTTGAATAAGATGTGAGGTATGCCAATGTTTTTATAGCAGCATTATCAACAACTGCCAAATGGTGGAGAGAGCCCAAATGTGCATTGATTGATGAGTGGATAAAGAAGATGTGGTGTGCGTGTGCACACACACACACACACACACACACCATGGAATATTACTCAGCCATCAAAAAGAATGAAATCTTGCCATTTACAACAATGTGGATAGAGCTAAAGTGTATTATGCTAAAAGAAATAAATCAAAGAAAGAAAAATATCGTACGATCTACTCATATGTGGAATTTAAGATAGAAAACACATGAACATATGGAAAAGGGGTAAAGAAAAAAAGGAGAGAGGGAAATAAGCCAGAACAGACTCTAAAGGGAAGAAAAAACTGATGGAATGAGGTTTGTGGGTGATGGGCTAGATGGGGATGCATTTGAAGGAGGGCACTTGTGATGAGTACTGGATGTTGAATATAAGTGATGAATCACTAAATTCTTCTCCAGAAACCAGTATTAAACTGTATGTTAATTACCTAAAACTTAAATTAAGAAAAAAACTTGAAATCATATATTAATGTGGGAAAAAAGTAAGATGTGAGGTATGGGTTGATTTTCCCTTTTATTTTTTTGCATATGAACATAGAATTTTTCATCATCATTTGTTGAAAAGGCAACTCTCCATTAAATTTTCAGTACACATTTGATAAAACATTAGTTGGCTAAATGCATGTGGGTTCATTTCTTGTCTGTCTATTCTGTTCCACTGATTAGTGCCTCTCCTTTTGCCCATACCACACTGTCTTGATCATTACAGCTTTGCAGTTAGCCTTGAAGTCATGTAGAGTAAGTTCTCCAACTTTGTTCTTCTTTTTCAACATTTTTTTGACTATTCTAGTTTATTTACATTTCTATACGTGTTCAATAGACTGTCAATAACTACAAAAAACTTACTGAGGTTTTGATTGAGATTGTGTTGAACTGTTAGATTAAATTAAGAATAATTGATATATTAACAATATCGGATCTTCCAATATAATTCATACACTACTGATGAAAATGTAAAGTGGTACAACTGCATGGAAATAGTTTATCAGTTTCTTTTTTTTTTTCAGTTTCTTTTTAAGATATTAAACATAGAGTCTGTGGGGCTCCTGGTAGATCACTTGATTAAGTATCTGCCTCAGGCTCAGGTCATGATCCCAGTGTACTGAGATTGAACTTCACATTGGGCTCCCTGCTCAGTGGGGAGTCTGCTTCAATCTCGGTCCCTCCTCACAGCCTGTGCTCTCTTTCTCTCAAATAAATAAATGAATGGATAAATAAATAAATTAATTAATTAAATATTTTAAAAATGTAAAAAATAAAGTTCACATATGACCCAGCAATTCAACTCACACATTTACCCTAAAAAAGAATAAAACAGAAGTCTGTAAAAAATCTTGTATATGAATGTTTATTTTTAAAAAGATTTTATTTATTTATTCTTGAGATACACACAGAGAGAGGCAGGGACACAGGCAGAGAGAGAGGCAGGCTCTCTGTGAGTACCTGATAAGGGTACTCAATACCAGGACCCTGGGTTCACACCCTGAGCCACAGGCAGATGCTCAACCACTGAGCCACCCAGGTGTCCCTGTATGAACGTTTATATCAACATTTTTTATAATAGCCAAAAAGTGGGAACAACAAAATGCTCATCAAGACCAGATAATAAAATGTATTATAACCATTAAATGGACAGTATTAAGCAAGAAAAAAAGAATGTAATACTGATATATGCTACAATATGGATGATCCTTGAAAATATTATGCCAAGGGAAGAAGCCAGATAAAAGACCATGTATTACAGGAAATGTCCAGAATTGACAAATAGAGAGAGGAGTAGATAAGTGGTTACCTGGGGCAGAGGCATTGAGAGTAAATGGGGAGTGGCTGCTAATAGGTCCAGATCTTCTTTTTGTCATGACCAAAATGTTCTCAAATTGACTGTGGTGACTATTGAACAACTTTGAATATACTAAAAACTACTAAATTGTAAACTTAAGTGAGTAAATTTTTAATGTATGAATTACATCTTAATAAACCTGTTTAAAAAGGCCTATGTGGGGATCCCTGGGTGGCGCAGCGGTTTAGCGCCTGCCTCTGGCCCAGGGCGCGATCCTGGAAACCCGGGATCGAATCCCACGTCAGGCTCCCGGTGCATGGAGCCTGCTTCTCCCTCTGCCTGTGTCTCTGCCTCTCTCTCTCTGTGTGACTATCATGAATAATAAAAATTTTTAAAAAAATAAAAAATAAAAAAATAAAAAATAAAAAGGCCTATGTGGATGTTTAAACAGCTTTGTTCTTACTCATTAAAAACTGGAAGCAGCCCAGATATCCTTGAATAGGTGTGTAGATAAGCAAACTGGAGTACATCCATAACATGGAAGGGAATATAGTCAGCACACTGATTCAGGCAATGAAATGGAGAACTCTCGAAATACTTCCTGGTAAGCAAAAGAAGCCAGACTCCCAAAACCGTATATTTAGAAATTCTATTTATATGGCATTCTGAAAAAGGCACAACTATAGAGACAGTAAAAAAGATCACTAGTTGTCGGGCATTTGAGAAGAGGAGAGATGTTTTGTACAAAGATGATACATGAGAACATTTTAGGCCAATGGAATTATTCTGTAAGGTACTGTAGTGATGCATGCATGACTCTATACATTTGCCAAAATCCACTGAATGGTACACAATAAAGAGTGTACTTCACTGCATGCAAAATTTAAAAAGTCAACCAGAAAGTCTGAGGAACCCAGGATGAGATATGAATCTTGAAAGATTTATCTAGCTGCATTGTCAATGTGTGACATAATCTCCCTGATAAAGGATGGTTAAAGGAACAACCTGAATAACTTTGGAAAACAATGCTTGACTTGGTTCTGTGCATCTAAAGACAAAAAGAACTCTACACAAAGGCCACTCCAGTCACTACATTTATTTCTCACAAATTTACAGGGCAACAACTCTGAAATTATTATACTAGGATTGAAAAGATAAGTAAATATATCGAAAATAATGAGAACCAGATTTTCACTGTCAAAGAAAGTAGCTACAAATGATGAGGCAAAGCTATAATAAACCAATTGGCACTACATCAGAAAATAAGATATTAGTATGAACTCATTTTAGTCATTTTTGTCAGAAAGTGCTTGAGGGAGAATAAAGGACAGGAATATGTTGAAAGACACACGAGCCAATCTGAAAGAAATCATAAAGGAATAGGTTAGAAAAGTATTTATTTATTTATTTATTTATTCATTCATTCATTCATTTATTTATTTATTTTTGAAGATTTTATTTATTCATGAGAGATGGAGAGAGAGAGAGAGAGAGAGAGAGTGAGAGACAGGTAGAGGGAGAAGCAGGCTCCAGGCAGGGAGCCCATTGTGGGACTAGATCCCAGGTCTCTGGGATCCCATCCTAGGCTAAAGGCGGTGCTAAACTGCTGAGCCACCCGGGCTTCCCTAGAAAAGTTTTAACAACAAAATAAATAACAGGCTGGAATATGAGCTGATGATAAAATAAAATATCCATGAGTCTACACTGATATAAATGAGTGGACTAGAAGGGATAACTTTTCCTTGCAAAATATTTTAAAATATACACGGAGAAGGGTGAAGGGCACAGAAAATCATCATTAGACTACGATGGAAATAAATGTTGCAGGCAATTTCCATTGATGAATGTTATTAAAATTAATGGACACAAAACTTTAATAAAAGCTTAGCTGCCTACTGTTTTTGATGGTAGGCAGCTCCTTAATTTTTGTGGTGGTTTTTATACATGTCCACAGATACATTGGTATTTCTCCCTCCAACAGGTGTAGGTAGCATAATTCCCCTTTTTTTGGAATGTGAACTGTGCTTGGTGACTCATTTTCACAAAGAGCATGAAAAAAGAGAATAGCAATGTCACAGTTCAGAAACCTGGAGGTGCATCTAACCAAGTGATCTAAGTGAACATCATGTTGATATTTTGCACCCCGTGACGTAATGTAATGAAGAGGACATTACCTCTAGGGAATTTTCTCTAAAAATTATAGTCTCAGTCTACACATGGAAAAAGCAAGAAACTGTCACAGATACCAGGGAACTAAAAAGACTGTACACTAAATGCAACATAATACCCTGGATTGGATACTCAGACCAAGAAAGGGGACATTAGTGGAAAAACTGATGGAATATAAATAAAGCATGTAGTTTAATTAATGGAATCTTAGCAATGTTAAATGTGTCCTTTTATGTGTCATAATTATGTACATTTTTAACATTGAGTGAAGCCAGGTGAAAGGGATATGGAAACTCTCTGGACTATCTTTGCAACTCTTCTGTAAATTTAAAATTATTTCAAAATAAAAGAAAAATAAAAAATAAAATGAGCAAAAATATAGATTCTAAATCTTCTGCTCTTATCCTTCCCCCCAATCAGCTATTTTTGTATTAATTATAGAGGTTAATTACATAAATGTATTCCAAATATTTCAATCAATAAAATCAAGGGTGAAAATGATAAATATAGTTTAATATATGCCAAATATATTTTTCAGTCTCATAACATATCCTCGATATTTTGACATTCTTGCATTGAAACTTCTGTTGATTGTCAATAATTATATTTGTATGAAGTTAGTAAAAATAAGGGCTGTACAACACTTTAAATCATAAACTGAAAAAAAAATAAATCATAAACTGAGCATTACTATCAGTATATTTTTAAAATTGATATCAAATGTTGAGATAATATGTATCATATAATTGGTTTATCTAACATAGTTTGGTTTGGAAGTCTGCTAATTAGTTGCAGCAATCACTAGAGAGACATCATAAATCAAAATAAGCATGTGCCATAAACATTTTGTCTAGAGTTAAAACATAAATGCACATTAATTCCTCAAACTTAAGAATGCCTCCAAGGCCTTTTCTATCTGTGGAGCTGCCTTTGTCTATCGGCATCAGCCATGTCCATAGTGGTCAGTGCTTTCTGTTTCAGTTTCTACAGCTAAGATTGAAACTACTTTCTAGATGTTTATAAAATTTCTTAATAGTTGAACTGCCCATATCTAATTTGAAAGAAATTATTTCCATTGAGATTGAGTTTTTTTCAAAATATTCAGCTTATTTTTCATGGAAATAACTATTTTGCAACCGTATTTTCTCTTTTAACATAATATGCAATTGAGTTATAGAATTACAATAAAGATTACTGGCAAAACAGGTAAAGAAATGACTCAACAGATGGGATTAGAATTATCTGAGCACGGTAGAGAATGGCCTGCTAGAAGAGAAGACTCAGTGAGTAATGACCATAGCTCAATATGATTGTCTGAAAAAGACATTAGTTAGTTAACTCAGTGAACTGTTGAACTGGAGGTTGGTTAACAGACTGGACTGTAGACTCTTATGGTAAAAATTATCATACAACAAAGAGTCTTGCTCAAAATATTTCTTCAACTTTCCTCAGGTCAAGACTTCTGTTCTCCTCTCCCAAGTAATCATTATCATCAGCTTGATATATGTCATTCCAGACATTTCCAATGTCTGGAAATGTCCATTTCCACATAACACATATTCACATATTTCTATTACTTTTTATACAAGCAGCATAAATTATATGTCTTATTTTAAAAATTTTTACATATTTTAATTAAATTGTTAAATATTTTCATTTATAGTTGAGAATATGTCTATACTAAATACTATCCAACTATTTTACAATGATCTAGGCAAGAAAGGCAAGGGCTGGAACTGGAGTAATGGAAGGGGAAGAGAATGGGAAACTACAAAGGCTCTCCAATGTAAAATTGCCTGGAGTTACCTATGTTTGGGATAACAGAAAGAAGCTTATCTAAGATATCAAGTTTCTTGTCTGGGTAATTGGACAGTTAGCTGGATAAGAAAAAAGTGGAAGATAAGTTTTGTTGAGCGAAGAGTTGGTTCATAAGCTGGCTCCCATATGGAGAGGACATGAGAGACCCAAGAGAGAGATGGTTCACTCCAGATTAGTAGGTGGAAGTCTTAATAAGCAAGGGAATTTATATATGAAGCCTGTCTTATCTTGGAAAGTAGATCTCCACACCTGCCCACCTTATCTCAAAAGTTTATATAAAAGCCTTAACTGGGTTCAGTCACATATATCATTCAGATGGTATCAATAATAAATTATTTTGTCAAGGCTATGTTCTTAAAAATGGCTGCTAGTATGGTAATAATGGGTAGGAATAATCCCAATGTTAAGGGTAGGGGTAATGAGTCTCCAGCTGCCTATGTCCAGCTTGTTGGTCAACTGGGGTTCATGTCCTCTTGATGACCATCCAAAAAAAAAAAAAAAGAATTCAACTTTTGTCATATTGGATTTTATATACTTTTGGCATATATATGCAAGTGGAGAGGCACTGTAGGAAACAAAATAAAACTATGGAGCAGTGATATAAGTATGGAATTCAGCAAATCCTTTTGCCTTTGCACTATATGGTGCTTTTGTGAGGGTCTATGTAAAAGATCTTAATGAATTCTTGATTCCTTATGTTGATAGTATTCTTCTGATTGAACGGTTTCTTTTAAAAGGAAAATGATTTTAGTCTAACATTATATTCATAGCAAGCCGGTTAAAAGTTATTATGCAATTTTTAATCAAAGACCAAGCTTTGAAAGCTCATAAACAAAATAATTTTAGCATATTTTTACAATAAATTCATTTAGATTATTTCACTGTTAAAAAAACTTTAAAAACATTTGTAGTAAAAAATGTTAACTTTTACTAGTGTAGACAAATTCCAGAGCCCCCAAATCTCAATTTATTCAGAAATACTTATTACAATGTATAGGCAATGAGATTTACTATATTACAATAATTGTTCATAATGACACTTGGGAATCATCAGTGAGCAAAACAAAAGTGATTTTTGTGGGCCAGGTAATTTATGGCAACTACTTATTCTATGGAATATCATTTAAATCTGCCTGTCTGAGCACAAATATCATTTAATCTACGTTATATGTGAAGAATCTAATGTAACATCAACATTTTCAATGAGCCTGTGATTCTGAGTCATGTTGTTAACATACCAGAGGAACCTCTTGAAAACCTGAAAACAAACAAAAGATACATAAAATGATAAACCCTAACATTCATTATGTGCCTAATTTCTTTCAGACACTAGACTTAGTATATATGCATTTTCTCGTTTATTCTTTACAACAACTCTGTGAACTAGGCACTTATCACCTCTTCAATGTGATGGAAATTAGGTGTAGAAAGTTAGGTAAATACATATCATAAAGTGGCATGGCTGGGCAGTCCTACTTTACATGGTGTGCTTTTAATCACTATGTTCTGCTGCCTCCACATATAAGTTTTGTGGAAGAAAATATTTAAACATTTTTACTGGTTTACCCTCAGGACAGTAGAGCTACTTATTTACATTTTTTTTCATGAATACATAGAGATAGAGGAGAAAAAAATTAATAATGTCAATGAGAAATGGATTAACAAATTAAGATGATTTCAAAAAAATTCTATTAGGCACTTTTACTTAAAAATGAAAAATTTAGTTAATTTCTCTTTTTAAAAATAATTGTTTTGTGAGATTCAGTTTTTGTATATGCTTCAACATATTTTATTCTATCAATCTTCTGGAAGTTCCACTTAGGGGATTGTGGGGAAGTGCTGAAGTGGCTGTGACAGTAAATCAGCTTTGCATCATGTACTATGTTTCTCAAGGTGATGGATTACAGGTTGAGAAATCATGCTGATCACTGGATATCACTGCTGATAGGCTAGGGTCAGCCCAAAGTCATTCAAATATCTTTGAACATTAATCACTGTAAATCTCATAGGTTTAGAGATGAAAAGAGTGTCACTGATTATAAATAACCACTATCTTATATAGTGACTATTTAAATTCATCAACAGGGAAAAGAAAGTAAAGTATATTTTTTAAAAGATATAACTGTCATATACTATTTTAATTGACTACAATTTACTCCACAACTTTTATCCAGGAAACATTTAAGGGCAGGCATTATAGGTATAGAGAATATATATTATATTCAAAGATGTTAAATTTCTATTCAGATTTTTTTTAGATTGAGATATCATTTAATGCAGTGAAATGTGCAATTATAAGTTGAATGTTCATTGAATTTTGACAAATATACACACTTATGTAACCACTATCACAATCAATATATAGTATCTTTCCATTATCCCCACAAAGTTCTCTTGTGCTTCTTTTGTATTCCAACTGCCCTCCTTACCTGCCTCCCATCACCATCACTCCCAACCCTGGTCCTAGGTGACTACTGTTCTGAATTCTATCAAATTAGTTCAGTATCACCCACTGGAACCTCACATAAATGGAATCATTTAGTGTTTTTGTGTGTCTAGTTTTTTCATTCAGCATAATGTTTCAGAGATTGATCCATGTTTCAAAACTCAGTAGGGGCGCTTGGGTGGCTCAGTTGGTTAAGCATCTGACTTTGGCTCAAGTCATGAGCTCAGAGTCCTGTGATCAAGCCCCCTGCAGGGCTCCCTGCTCAGTAGGGAGTTGACTAGTCCCTCTGCCACTCCTCCTGCTCATGCTTTCTCTCTCTCAAATAAATAAAGACAATATATTTTTAAAAAGACTCAGTAGTTTATTCTTTTTTAATGTTGAATGATTTTCCATTCTATAAAAATGCCATGATTTACCTATTCACCTGCCAAAGAATATCTGGATGTTTTTTTCCATTGGATCTAGTATGAACAATGCTGATATGATCTTTCTTGCAAAAGTTTGTGTTGTTCAAAAATAGACTCAAAACGGATGAAAAGCCTAATGTGAGACAAGAATCATTCAAAATTGTGGAAAACACAGACAACAAACACTGTGACCTCGGCCACAGCAATTTCTTGCTAGACACATCTCCAAAAGCAAGGGAAATAAAGACAAAAATGAACTATTGGGATTTCATCAAGATAGAGAAACTTCTGCACAGCAAAGGAAATAGTCAACAAAATCAAAAGACAACCAACAGAATGGGCGAAGATATTTGTGAATGTCTTATCAGATAAAGGATTAGTATCCAAAATCAATAAAGAACTTACCAAACTTAACACTCAAAGAACAAATAATTCAATCAAGAAATGGGCAGAATACATGAATAGACATTTCTCCAAAGAAAACATGTGCCAATAGACACATGTAGAAACACTCAATATCAATTGGTGTCAGGGAAATACAAATCAAAGCCGCAATGATACCACCTCACAACAATCAGAATAGCTGAAATTAGCAAGTCAGGAAATGACAGATGTTGGCGAGGATGCAGAGAAAGGGGAACCCTTTTACACTGTTGGTGGGAATGCAAGCTGATGCGCCACTCTGGAACAGTATGGAGTTTCCTCAAAACATTGAAAATAGAGCTACCCTATGGCCCAGCAATTGAACTTCTAGGTACTTACCCCAAAGATAAAAACATAGTGATCCAAAGGGGTGCCTGAATCCCAATGTTTATAGCAGCAATGTCCATAATAGGCAAACTATGGAAGAAACCACACTATCCTTCAATAGATGAATGGATAAAGAAGATGTAGTGTATATATACAATGTAATACTACTCAGTCATAAAAAAAAAAAAAAAAGAAAGAAATCTTGCCATTTGCAATGATGTGGACAGAACTAGAGGGTATACTAAGTGAAATTAGTTAATCAGAGAAAGACAATTATCATATGATCTCACTCATATGTGGAATTTAAGAAAAAAACAGGATCATAGAGAAAGAGGAAAAAAATAAAATAAGATGAATTCAGAGGGAGATATCTCAAACACAGGAAAGAAACTGGAGGGAGGTTGGGGAGGGGTCACTGAGTGATGAGCTTTAAGGAGATCACATGATGTAATGAGAACTAGGTTTATATAAATTGATGAATCACTCACTGAACTCCTAACTTTGCAACTAATAATACACTATATATTAATTAATTGAATTTAAATTTAAAAGAAAATTAAAAGACTTTATTCATGAGAGACACACACAGAGAGAGAGAGAGAGAGAGAGAGAGGCAAAGACACAGGTAGAGGGAGAAGCAGGCTCCATGCAGGGAACCCGATGTGGGACTGTACCCTGGGTCTCCAGGATCACGTCCTGGGCTGAAGGCGGCGCTAAACCACTGAGCCACCCCGGTTGCCCTTAAAAAACATTTAAAAAAAATTTGTGTGTGTGTATGCATTCTTATTTCTTTTGATTAAGTACTAGAAGTGGAGTTTCTTCTACGATGTTTACTTTTATAAGAGACTCATAAACAGTATTCTAAAGTGCTTCTATTATCTTATACTCCCACCAGTTATGCATGAGAGTGGTTGATAATAAAAAACTATTATTCAATGTTGTCAGACTTAAATTTTAGTTATTATATTGGATATACAGTGGTATCTGATTGTGCTTTCACTGTGTATATCCTGAGGATTAAGTATGTTTAACATGTCTCATGTACTTACTGGCTCTTCATATATTTCTATAGTGAAATATCTAGACAAGTATTTCACCCATGTTTAATGGACTATCTTCCCATTATCACGTGTTAGAAGGTTTTTATGTAGTTTGAATAAGTTCTGTATCATATACATATATATTTCCTAAACTGTGATGCTCCCATTCTGTTTCTCATTAATTTTGTGTCCTGAAATCTATTTGCCCACACAAATGGCATAAAATATTTCCCTTGGTCTAATTTTAAAAATTTCATTATATATATAATATATAATATTTAATATATGTTATATATATTTTTTCACATTAAATTTTCCTGCAAAAATTTGTGTGTGTTCAAAAATAGACTCAAAACGGATGAAAAGCCAAATGTGAGACAAGAATCATTCAATATCCTGGAGAACACAGACAGCATATATATATATATTTCACATTAAACTATAGTGTGAGGTAGGAATCAAAGTTTTTTGTTTGTTGTTCTTATACAGATATCCAGCTTTCTGGTATCATTTGTTGAAGACTTTCATTTCCTGATTAAATTGCTTAGAAGTCTTTGATCTATTTATGCATTCTATACTGTTCAGAGATCAATTTTATCTATTCGTATGCCAACACTCACATTAACTTTTGAAATTAGATACAATAAATACTATCATTTTGTTATCTTTACGAAGTTATTTTGCCTTTTAAAGTATTTTATATTCCTATATAAATTCTTTAAACAACCTGTTAATTTCTGTTAAAAAAAATAAAGGATACAGAGATTTGATTTATATTAAACTACCTTAATGAGGGGTACCTGGCTGGCTCACTCAATAAAGCATGTGACTCTTGATGTTAGAGTGGCGAGTTCAAGCCCCATGTTGGGCATAAAGCTTAAATAAAATAAATAAATAAATAAACCTATTTTCATCCAAAATCATGGTTTTTTAAAGTTTTTTTCTAGGTTATTATTAATTCCTATCAGCTATGTTCTGTAATTTTTAATGCAGCTTTCTAGCATACCTTTCCTCAAATATACTTCATATATTTTATTTCTTTGATGGAATATAAATGGCATTTAAATTTTTTTTAATTTCCAATTATTCCTTACTAGATTATAGAAAAACAAAATATTTTTATAAATTGACATATTCTGCAACCCGAAAATTTTATTTTATTTTATTTTATTTTTTTAATTAATTAATTTGTTTTTTTAAATTTATTTTTTATTGGTGTTCAATTTACTAACATACAGAATAACCCCCAGTGCCGGTCACCCATTCACTCCCACCCCCCGCCCTTCTCCCCTTCCACCACCCCTAGTTCGTTTCCCAGAGTTAGTAGTCTTTACGTTCTGTCTCCCTTTCTGATATTTCCCTCACATTTCTTCTCCCTTCCCTTATATTCCCTTTCACTATTATTTATATTCCCCAAATGAATGAGAACATATAATGTTTGTCCTTCTCCGACTGACTTACTTCACTCAGCATAATACCCTCCAGTTCCATCCACGTTGAAGCAAATGGTGGGTATTTGTCATTTCTAATAGCTGAGTAATATTCCATTGTATACATAAACCACATCTTCTTTATCCATTCATCTTTCGTTGGACACCGAGGCTCCTTCCACAGTTTGGCTATTGTGGACACTGCTGCTATAAACATCGGGGTGCAGGTGTCCCAGCGTTTCACTGCATTTGTATCTTTGGGGTGAATCCCCAACAGTGCAATTGCTGGGTCGTAGAGCAGGTCTATTTTTAACTGTTTGAGGAACCTCCACACAGTTTTCCAGAGTGGCTGCACCAGTTCACATTCCCACCAACAGTGTAAGAGGGTTCCCTTTTCTCCACATCCTCTCCAGCATTTGTTGTTTCCTGCCTTGTTAATTTTCCCCATTCTCACTGGTGTGAGGTGGTATCTCATTGTGGTTTTGATTTGTATTTCCCTGATGGCAAGTGATGCAGAGCATTTTCTCATGTGCGTGTTGGCCATGTCTATGTCTTCCTCTGTGAGATTTCTCTTCATGTCTTTTGCCCATTTCATGATTGGATTGGTTGTTTCTTTGGTGTTGAGTTTAATAAGTTCTTTATAGATCTTGGAAACTAGCCCTTTATCTGATAGGTCATTTGCAAATATCTTCTCCCATTCTGTAGGTTGTCTTTTAGTTTTGTTGACTGTATCCTTTGCTGTGCAAAAGCTTCTTATCTTGATGAAGTCCCAATAGTTCATTTTTGCTTTTGTTTCTTTTGCTTTCGTGGATGTATCTTGCAAGAAGTTACTGTGGCCGAGTTCAAAAAGGGTGTTGCCTGTGTTCTCCTCTAGGATTTTGATGGAATCTTGTCTCACATTTAGATCTTTCATCCATTTTGAGTTGATCTTTGTGTATATGGTGAGAGAGAGTGGTCTAGTTTCATTCTTCTGCATGTGGATGTCCAATTTTCCCAGCACCATTTATTGAAGAGACTGTCTTTCTTCCAATGGATAGTCTTTCCTCCTTTATCGAATATTAGTTGACCATAAAGTTCAGGGTCCACTTCTGGGTTCTCTATTCTGTTCCACTGATCTATGTGTCTGTTTTTGTGCCAGTACCACACTGTCTTGATGACCACAGCTTTGTAGTACAACCTGAAATC
This sequence comes from Canis lupus dingo, assembly GCF_003254725.2. Taxonomy (NCBI): domain Eukaryota; kingdom Metazoa; phylum Chordata; class Mammalia; order Carnivora; family Canidae; genus Canis; species Canis lupus. The sequence goes on along the minus strand of NC_064246.1, from coordinate 17,061,855 downwards.
TGGCATTGTGATGCCCCCAGATATGGTTTTCTTTTTTAAAATTCCCCTGGCTATTCGGGGTCTTTTCTGATTCCACACAAATCTTAAAATAATTTGTTCTAACTCTCTGAAGAAAGTCCATGGTATTTGATAGGGATTGCATTAAACGTGTACATTGCCCTGGGTAACATTGACATTTTCACAATATTAATTCTGCCAATCCATGAGCATGGAATATTTTTCCATCTCTTTGTGTCTTCCTCAATTTCTTTCAGAAGTGTTCTATAGTTTTGAGGGTATAGATCCTTTACATCTTTGGTTAGGTTTATTCCTAGGTATCTTATGCTTTTGGGTGCTGCAACCCTAAAATTTTAATTCATAATTTGATTAGATATCTAGATTTCTTTGGATTTCCTATATATGAAATTATTGAGTCTATAAATATGGTTTTATATCTTTCTTTTTAATTATTACATCTTTTATTTATATATTTTTTTCCTATTGCATTTGCTAAGGCCCCCAATGAAATGTTGAACAGAGTGATGAGAGTAGGTACTTTTGCCTTTTTCATAGTCTCAAGAGAAGGTGTCTAAAGTTGTAACATTAGAATAAATGTTATTTGTAGTTTATTTTTTCCTCTTTGTGAGATTGAAAACATATTTTCTAAGTTTGATGATAATTTTATCACAATATTTCAGTGCTTTTTTCTGCTTCTTTGAAATGATCATATGATCTTTCTCCTTTAATTATGTTAATTCAATAATCATATGGATGTATTTTTCCATTTAAAAAACAAAACAAAACATTAAGTCCTGTGATAAATACTACTTGGTCATGAAACATTATTTTTTCATACATCACTGGATTAGCTAAATTATATACATTATATATTATATGTATTTTAAAAATTATTTTCTGAATTATAATTATCTAAATTATTTTAAGGAATTTTGCATAAATGTTCCTGAGAGACATCTTCCATAATTTTATTTTCTTTTTGGTTTTTGGGTATTGGGATTATGTGGCATTCTAAAAGACTTGGAAAGTATCAATTCTATCCTGTTTTTTCTGAAAATGTTTGGGTAAAAGTGTTATTCTTTTCTTCCTTAAATGTTTAATTGAACTTCCCAATTAAAGAACTACACTAGTTTGGAGTGTATTTTGTGGAAATGTATTTACTATACATTGAGTATTTTTAAAGATATAAGAGTATTCTGTTCTCTATTACTTCCAGTATAAATTTTGATAGTTTGTCTTTCGAACAATTTTTCAATATTATATATTATCAATTGTATTAGCCATACAATTGTTCATAATGTTTGTTTATTTTTTATTAGCTTTAGAATCTGCAGTAATTTACCTTTCTTCATTCCTAATATTGGTCACTTTTTTTTTTTTTTTTAAATTTTTTTTTATTTATTTGTGATAGTCACAGAGAGAGAGAGAGAATGAGGCAGAGACACAGGCAGAGGGAGAAGCAGGCTCCATGCACCGGGAGCCCGACGTGGGATTCGATCCCGGGTCTCCAGGATCGCGCCCTGGGCCAAAGGCAGGCGCCAAACCACTGCGCCACCCAGGGATCCCTATTGGTCACTTTTTAATCACATAAATTTTACTTCTACCACAGTGGTTTCATAGTGTTGTATTTTCTTTATCTATTCATATCTCGATGGACACTGAGGTTGTTTTCATATCTTGATTGTTGTGCATAATGCTGCAATAAACATGGGAATGCAGGTTTGTTTCTGCCATAGATAGATAGATAGATAGATAGATAGATAGATAGATAGATAGATAAATGATAGATATATATCATTATTTCATTTATGCCTGAGGCCAGATGCTCCTTATTTCATTTATGCCTGAGGCCAAATGCATCTTTCCCATTGAAGCTGGAAATTTCTCTTTTGATTTTATTTTGGCCTAACAAATTTGTTTTGAGTTTTTGTCACTTACTGATGCAGAATTTAGAGATACAAATTTCAAGACTTTTTTTCTTTTTTTAAGTGTATAAATACCATCTAAGTCCATATTATGTACTAGAAAAAAGACATGTTTAATAATATTTCTGAATAAGCACACTACTTTCATTTAATCTAGGAGAAGGAACCGATGTATACAAAATATTTAACATTTTATTTTACCAATATCCCAAAAATCAAGTATTCGTTCATCAGTGTACATTTAATATTTTCTTTATCAATTCTTTACCAAGAGGAAATGTATGCATCACTCTTTAAAATATAACTATCTATGTGTTCCAGAAATTCTCTTCTTCAAAGTCAGATACTGCCTCCAGCATATTGATGTAGCTTTCTGGGAATAAAGAGCATTTGGCTCATTTTTCTGTACTTATTTTTATGCCACTTTCTAAGTGACAATGTCTATATTTGGGGGAATAACTTTATAGGTTCACAGATTGCAGAAAGTGATTTGGGATGGGGCTAGAGGCTAAATTCTTTATTACCAAGTTAGTGTTATTATTTCTCATGACTTCATTAAACAGTTTTAACATTTTCAATTAAAATATATAGTTTGTTTTTACTTGTGTGCTAAAACAGCACCTATAATTTTGAGAGCATTTATTTTTAGTGAAATGCAGTCGCTCAATATTCTTGGAGTTGTATTAATGTAGGCACAAAATCATAATATATGAAGTTTAATAAGTTGAGGAGCACCTGGGTCCTCAGCTGATTAAGACTCCAACTCTTGATTTCAGCTCAGGTAATGATTTCATGGTCGTGAGATTGACCCCAATTGAGCACCGCATTTGATGTGAAGCCTGTTTAAGTTTCCTTTTTGCTCTCTCCCTCTACCACTCCTTCCAACAAAAAAAGAAAAGACATTTAATAGGTTGGGCTAGGAGTCAGACATGAAGTTTCAGAAATGTAAAACTCCTCTATTCTTATAGTAGCTATAAACCACCTTGGGACAGACAGCAAGATAAACCAGAGATATACAGATTTTAGGCTGCCAATTTTGGTCATCATTGAAAAGTATAATAAATCTGAGAAACATAATTTAATCCATTTTGAAGTAAATTATTCATAGAATAATTGCTGTTACAGAAAGTAAGCATCTTTTTCTGTGTGTGGTAAAAATAACATTAAATTTACCATCTTGACTATTTTTAATTATACAGTTCAGTAGTGTTAAGAATATTTATATCATTGTGCAACAGATCTCTAGAACTTCTTGCAAAACTGAAACTCTATACTCATTGAACAGCAAATCACCATTTCCCCTCCCCCCAGTCTTTTTTATACCTTCTGTTTCTATGGTTTTGACTGCTTCCTACATATATCTTATGAATGAATTCATACAGTATTTGCCCTTTTGTGACTGGCTTTATTTGCTTAGCAAAATGTCCCTGAGGTTAATCCATACTGTAGTGTGTGACAGAAACTCCTTCATTCTAAATAATTTTCCAATGTACATATATTCCACATTTTCTTTATCCACTCATCTGTTGGTTGACTTTGGATTGCTTCCATCTTTTGGCTATTGTGAATAATGCTTCAATGAACATGACTCTGCAAATATCTCCTCTAGAAAGTAAGCATGCTTTCATTGGCCTATATGTGCCTGGCTTATCCTATTAATTTTTTTAAAAAATATTTTATTTATTCATGAGAAACACACAGAGAGAGGGGGGGAAGGGGCAGAGACACAGGCAGAGGGAGAAGCAGGCTCCATGCAGGGAGCCTGACGTGGGACTCAATCCAGGGTGTCCAGGATCACACCCTGGGCCAAAGGTGGCGCTAAACCGCTGAGCCACCAGGCTGCCCAAAGAAACCTGAATGCTTGTCTATAATTGACAGACATACAATGAACATGGACGAGGTACAAGGAAATACTGTATTTTTCAGTCCATAAATGACAACGACCATCAAGTTTAGAAATGCTCTACAGTTACACAAACACAGGATTTTATATATAGCAAAGTGTTGCCTGGTGTAAGAAATGGTGGATGGAGGCAAGATTAACACCTTCTCTCATCTCTATCTACTAGCCATATACAACCATTAATTGAACAATATAAATAGACACAGTGCTGCTGCCACACAGATTGAGATTCAAGAGAAATCCTCTCATGTCTCTTTTCAACCTCTTTATCAATATTATTGATTGCCTAACCATTATTGCATATTAGAGCCTCCTGCTCCATTTATTTCATATACCTTTGTGGCCTCTGGCCTTGAGCTTTTTTTTTAAAAAGATTTTATTTATTTATTCATGAGAGACACAGAGAGAGAGAGGCAGAGACATGGACAGAGGGGGAAGCAGGCTCCTCCCAGGGAGCCTGATGTGGGACTTAATCCTCAGACCTGGGATCACATCCAGACCTGAAGGCAGACGCTCAACTGCTGAGCCACCCAGGTGTCTCCTCTGAACTTCTTTTCATGGCTATAACATAAGCTAATACATGTATGGTTTTAACATGTGGTTCTAAAAACCATAATATTTAAAATAATTGTATATGGTAAAATAGAAGTGAATATATTTTATTACATAGATTTATTTTTGCATGTGTAAAAATGATCACCTGAGAAGCCAATCAATAATTTTGTTCACTTACTCAAAGAACCAGCTAATTTTAAAATAAAGGGGAAAATTATACCTTCTTCCTTAGTACCTAGTTCAGCCGTCATATTATCCTATGTTTTATTAATTTCAAAGCTATTTTATTGTAAAAGGTCATCAAAAGTAAGAAAAATCTCTCACCAAAATATTTTTTTTTCATCAAAAGATTAAGATTGTATCTAAAGTATTTGCCTTTTCTATCTTGGTTCCATAAACTAAGAAAAAATTCTGATTCTATTGATTAAAAAAATAAACAACTTTTATCTATTTTATCTATCCACCATTTAAATATAAAATGTTTTTTATATGTCTTGGATTATATAATCCTTAAAAGAAGTAAACATAGATTATTTTTATACTTATATGTATTTAGTTTTTATGCTGCAAAAATAATTCAAACATCACTGCTGAATATTACCCACTAGAATTTAAAAGGCATAAGAAGAGGGACATTTCTTTATTCATCTTTGTGTCCTATAGTGCTCAGAAGAGGGTCTGTCACAGCTGGCAATAGAGTAAATTTTTAAATAATAAATTATTGGATGCATGACCTGATATGACTCAGAAATAATATTTCCTGTTATTTTTGGCATATTATTCTATAATTGATAGATTTTATCATCTCTTAAATTAGTTAATTTTTATCATCTCTTAAAATTAGTTAATTTGCTCAATATATTCCAAATATATTTCTATGTTAATTTTCATCAGTTCATTATAGGTACATAAGAGTTTATTTCTGTTTGCACAATTAGATTATTTCCTCATTTTTCACTATTGTAAACAATGTTATGATGATCAAACTTTAGTTAAATCTTTGTGCATATCCATAATCACTTCTTGAGAATAAATTCCACAAAAGATAATAATTGAGTCTACTTATCTGTGATTTATGCATACAAATCACAATTATTGTTTCCTCCAAAACAAAATGTTTGTTGTTTCATATTACTTTTATTTTTTGAGCTTTATTGAGGCATAGTTAGCAATTAAGAAAGTAAGATATTTAAAATGAGCAACATAATGATTTAATATATGCATATATCATGAAAGGCTTCCGCTCATCTAAACATATCCATCACATCCATAAATAACACTTATCTGTCTCCTTTTTTGAGAACATTAAAGTTCACCTTTCTCAACAAATTTCAATTATACAGCAGTGGTATTAATTATAAGTCACCATGTTATTCATTGCATCCTCAGACCTCATTCATCTTATAGATGAAAGTTTCTACTTTTTTTTAACCAACCTCTCCCTATTCCCCCAACTCCCTGACTCCTTGATAACTACCATTTCACTCTCTATTACTACATATTCGGCTCTTTTAGATTCCATAAATAAGTAACATTATACATTATTTATCTTATTCTATCTAGCTTTTTTCACTTAACATAATTCTCTCAACCTCTTTCCATGTTATTAATGGCAGTATTCCATTTTTTTTTCATGACTGAATAAGATTCAATAAATTTTTCACCCATTGACCTGTGTTGATGGACATTTGGGTGGTTTTCATATATTGGCTATTGTGAGTAATGCTGTAATGAACATGGGGGAGCAGATACCTCTTTGACATCCTGTGACTATTCTGTTCATAATATATGTCCATCTTTATTGGTCTCTCTCTTTTTTAGCGACTCCTGTAACTTTATTTGGAGATTTTAACACTTTATCTTTTAGACTTGGTACACATAGTTTCCCATTTGCATCTTAGCTTTCTTTCCTTTCTTAATAATACTTTTAATTATGATACAAGTGAGTCACTCCTCCATTAACCACTTTCCACAGAAATAATTTGTCTTGTATTTTATAATATATAGTTCTTTTATTTAATTTGAGTGTAGTTGACACACAATGTTACATTAGTTTCAGGTATACAACATAGTAATTTATCATCTATATATGTTATGCTGTGCTCACAGAAGTGTAGCTACCATTTGTCACCATATAATGCTATCATAATATTATTGACTATATTCTCTATTGTGTCTTTTATTCCCATGACTTATTCATTTCATAACTGGCAGCCTACATCTCTCACTCCTTTTCATTCTTTATCAGTCAAAATTATTTCATTTAGCATAATATCCTATAATTCCAACCATTGTTGTTACAAATGGCAAGATCTCTTTTTCTGTCTCTTTTTCTCTCTCTATATATATATACACACACACTTATATATATTAATATATAATGGAATATCACACATATATAATGGAATATTAGCCATAAAAAGATTAAGAGACATATATAACTATATGTAAGTAATAGATACACATACCATATTTTCTTTATAAATTCATCTATCCATGGACACTCAAATTGCTTCCATATTTAGGTTATAGTAAATAATGTCACAAAAATATAGGAGTGCATATATCTTTTCAAATTAATGTTTTCATTTTCTTTAGGTAAATACTCAGTGGCATCACTGGATCATATGGTACTTCCATTTAATTTTATGAGAAATCTCCATAATATTTCCATAGTGGCTGAGCCAATTTAATTCCCACCTATAGTGCATAAGCGTTCCCTATTCTCCACATCTTTGCTAACACTTGTTATTTCTTATATTTTTTAATCTAGCCATGCTGACAAGTGTAAGGATTTTATTTGCATTTCCCTGATGATTAGTGACGTTGAACAACTTTTCATGTGTTTGTTGGCTATTTATATGTCTTCTTTTGAAAAATATCTATTCATGTATTCTCATTTTTTAATCAGATTATTAGTTTGTTGGGTGTTGAGTTTCATAAGTACTTTGTATACTTTGGATACTAACCCTTTGTCAGATATATTATTTGCAAATACCTTTTCCCATTCCATAGGTTGCCTTTTAATTTTGTGGATTATTTCCTTTGTTGTACAGAAGCTTTTTTATTTTGATGATATCCCGATAGTTTCTTTTTGCTTTTGTTTGCCTTGCCCCAGGAAACATATCTATAAGAAATTTCTATGGCCAAAGAGGTTGCTGCTTGTTTTCTATTCTAGGATTTTAATGGTCTGGGGTTTCACATTTAGATCTTTAATCCATTTTGAATTTATTTTTGTGTTTGGTGCAAAAAAGTGGTCCAGTTTCATTATTTGCTTGTTGCTATCCAGTTTTCCCAACACCATTTGCTGAAGAGACTTTTTCCCATTAGCTATTCTTTCCTGCTTCGTCCAAGATTGACTGACCATATACTTGTGGGTTCATTTCTGGATTTTCTATTCTGTTCTATTGATCTATGTGTCTATTTTTATGGCAGTACCATGCTGTTTTGATTACTATGGCTTTGTAATATAACTTGAAGTCTGGAATTATGATGCCTCCAGCTTTGTTTTTCTTTTTAAGGTTGATGTGGCTATTTAGGATCTTTTGTTGATCCATATAAGTTTTAGAATTATTTGTTCTAGTTCTATGAAAAAAGCTGTTGGTATTCTGGTAGGGATTCCATTAAATGTGTAGATTGCTTTGGGTAGTATAGACATTTTAAGAATATTTGTTCTTCTAATCCATGAGCATGGAATGTCTTTCCATTTCTTTGTATTATCTTCAATTTCTTTCATCAGTGTTTTATAGTTTTTAGAGTACAGGTTTTCATCTCTTTGATTTGGTTTATTCCTAGGCTTTTCATGATTTTGGTACAATTATAAATGGGATTGATTCCTTAATTTCTCTTTCTATTGCTTCATTATTGATGTATAGAAATGCTGTCTCCTTCATCCAGTGTTGTAGGGAAAGAGGAGGTGCATTTCTATACATCAGTTATGGCCAAATGGTGACTTTCTGTACATTGATTTTGTATCCTATAACTTTACTGAATTCTTGTATTAGTTCTAGCATTTTTGGTTGGAATCTTTTGGGCTTTCTATATAGACCATCATATCACCTGCAAATAATGAAAGTTTTACTTCTTCCTTGCCATTTTGTATGCCTTTTATTTATTTTTGCTGTGTGATTGCTGTGACTAGGACTTCCAGTACTATGTTAAATAACAGTGGTGAGACTGGACATCCCTGTCTTATCCCATAGAAGAGAAGTTCTCAGCTTTTCCCCACTGAGGAAGACATTAGCTGTAGGTGTTTCATATACGGTCTTTATTATGTTGAGATATATGCCCTTTACGCCTCTTTTGTTGAGGTTTTTATCATGAATGGATGTTGTACATTATCACATATTTTTCCTGTATCAATTGAAATGCTCACATGGTTCTTATCTTTTATTAATGTGGTGTATGTATCATGTTGATTGTTTTGCATATATTGAGCCACCTATGTAACCTAGGAATAAATCCTTTTGATCATGGTGAATGATTTTTAAAATATATTATTGGATTTGGCTTGCTAGTATATTATTGAGAATTTTTTAATTTGCTTTCATCAGGGATATTGGCCTATAGTTCATTTTCAGTAGAATTTTAATCTGGTTTTGGTATCTTGGTAATGTTGGCTTCATAGAATGAATTTAGAAGTTTTCCTTCCTTTTTTCTAGTTTTTGGAATAGTTTGAGAAGAACAGGTTTTAACTTTTATTTCAATGTTTGATAGAATTTACCTGTGAAGTCAGCTGGTCTTGGACTTTTGTTTGGTGGGAGTTTTTGATTACTGATTTAATTTCTTTGCAGATTATCTGTCTGTTCAGATTTTCTATTTCTTCCGGTTTCAGTTTGGGTAGTTTATATGTTTGTAGGAATTTATATACCTCTTCTAGGTTGTCCAATTTGTTGGCATAGAGTTTTTCATAATATTCTCTTATAATTGCTTGTATTTCTGTGATGTTCATTGTTATTTCTACTCTCACTTGTGATTTTTTTATTTGGGTCATTTCTCTTTTCATTTTGATAAGTCTGGCTAGAGGTTTCTAAGTTTTATTAATTTATTTTTTTTCTGGTTTCATGGAACTGTTCTATTGTTTTTTAAAGTTTCTCTATCATTTATTTCTGCTTTAATCTTTATTATTTCCTTCCTTCTGTTGGTTTTAGGTTTCATTTGTTGTTATTTTTCTAGCCCCTTTAGATGAAGGGGTTAGATGAAGGTGAAGTTGTTTATTTGGGATTTTTCTTGGTTCTTGAGATAGGCTTGTATTGTTATATACTTCCCTCTTAGGATCACTTTTGGTGTGATCCAAAGGTTTTAAACAATTGTATTTTCATTTTCATTTGTTTTTATGTATTTTTATGTGTGTGCCACAAAGAAAACTACCCTCCCCCCTCCAGAAAATAAGGAGATCACAGGGAATAGCTTCCAAAGCTATGACTCCCTGAGAGAGGGTGAATGAGTTCCTTTTGTTTAGGGTTAGGATGAATATTCAGGTAAGGAAACCTGGTCATCTATGTATAGGTGGACATAAGTTCACACATATACCTTAAGGAAACATGCCTATACATAAATTGTAATGTTACATAAGTGATCCTGAGGCTTCTTTTTAGGCAGAGATTTTACTATCATAATGTTGTAAAGGTCATTTCCAGAGGTCACATTTCCATGGTCCATCTGCACAGGTACAAGTCAGGTTTAGCTCATATGGTCTGGGTGGTCTGAGCCAACAGGAGATTTTGTCAGAGCAGTGGTCACCACCTGAGGAGTGATTGAGGGTTTCATTTGCCTGGTCCTGACGCATGCTTCTTCCAGTGACCCAAGGAGTTGCTGTCTCCTTCATCCAGGGTTGTAAGGGAAGGAGGAGGTGCACAAAAGCCAAGCAGCCAGGGTGAAGATTTAAATGGGAATAACAACAAGCAGAACAACAAACAGAGCAAATAACCAGGTGGGACAGATATTTCTTTCAATCTTCCAGAATTTACTCAATAACCAGGTGGGATAGAGATTTCTTTCAATTTCTCAGCAAACAGGTGGGATGGAGATAGAGATTTCTTTCAATCTCCCAGGCCCTAGACTAGTCTCTGTTAAATAACTCCCATTTGGCCAGGCTGGGGCATCCAAGCCCCTGAATGGCTGGACTGTGTGATCATTTGTCACCTGGGAATGTCTAGACTCAACTATAGACCCTAATTGAGTGTTCAGTCCACCAAAGTGTTTACCAGAGAGGCTCTGTTACCGGGGCATTCTATTATGCCATCTTGCCCAGACTTTGTGAGACAACTCTAGTTTTACCTCTAAAAGCTGTGCCATGGGCCTAGCATACTTTCTCCCAAGGGAAATCTTTCAGACTAAAAGTAAGCAGAATGATAACTGGATTTCAAGTGATAGAATGCCAGGCTAGTGGTCACAGGCACTAAGCTTAGACAGAATCTACTCAGGAATCTGCCCCCAGTGCCAGTAGCTTGAATAGACTAGCCCAGACAAGCTTCCACTGAATGCTGCTCTATCCACTGGAAACCAGGGACCTGGAGGATAGAACCACATAAAGACTTGCTGCCATTCTTTCTCCTCCTCCCCCTCCTCTTCCTCTTTCTTCTTCTTCTTCTTCTTCTTCTTCTTCTTCTTCTTCTTCTTCTTCTTCTTCTTCTTCTTCTTCTTCGATTTCCCAGTTGATCCACTCATTGTTTAGTAGCATGTTGTTTAACTTCCATGTATTTGTGGGTCTTTCCAGGTTTTTTCTTGTGGTTGACTTCTAGTTTCATAGCATGTGGTCAGAAAAAATGCATGATATGACTTCAATCTTTTTGTATTTGTTGAGCCTGTTTTGAGACCTAATTTGTGATTTATTCTGGAGAATGTTTCATGTGCACTTGAAAAAAAATGTGCATTCTGTTGTTTTAGCATGGAATGTTCTGAATATATCTGTTAATTCCATCTTATTCAATATGTCATTCAAAGCCATTGTTTCCTTTTTTATTTTCTGTTTAGATGATTTGTCCATTGATGTAAGTAAGGTGTAAAGTCCCCTAATATTATTGTATTATTATCAATTAGTTCCTTTATGTTTATTATTGTTTTATATATTTGGGTACATAAATATTTATAATTGTTATATCTTCTTGTTGGATTATCTCCTTTATATTTTGGTGTCTTTAGAGCTAAAATGAGTCTCTTGTAGGTAGCGTATAGAGGGCCTTGTTTTTATCCATTCTGATGCCCTACGTCTTGATTGGAACGTTTAGTCCATTTACGAAGTAATTATTGGTAAATATTTGTTTATTGCCATTTTCTTACTTGTTTTATCATTCATTGGGTCTGAAAACTTTCTCTGATCCTTTCTTGTCTTTGTCCCTTTTGGTCTTTCCTTTGCACTCAAACTACCCCCTTTAATATTTCTTGCAGGGTTGCTATAGTGGTCACGGTCTTTGTTTGCCTAAGAAATTCTTTATCTGTCCTTCAATTCTGAATAATAGCCTTCCTGTATAGAGTATTCTTAGTTTCAGATTTTATCCCTTTCAGCACTTTGAAAATACTATGTCGTTGCCTTCTGGCTTGTCAAGTTTCTGTTGAAAAATCTGCAGCTAACCTTATGAGTCTTCCTTTGTAAGTTAAGAACTTTTTTGTCCTGCTGCTTTTTGGAGTTTTTTTTTTTTTTATCACTATATTTTGCAAATTTAATTACAATAAGTCTTTTGTGTTGGCCTGCTTTTATTGATTTTTATGGGAATTCTCTGTGTCTCCTGGATCTGGATGCCTGTTTTCTTCCCCAGATTGGGAAAGTTTTCAGTTATTACTGCAAATGAAACTTCTACTTCTTTTCTCTTCTTCTTTTTTTTAGAATTCTTATAATACGAATGTTATTACATGTGATGGAGTCCCTGAGTTCCCTAAGTCTGTTCTCATGTTGTACAATTCTTTCTCTCATTTGTTCATCTTCATTATTTGACATTATTTTTGTCTTCTAAGTCACTACTTCATTCCTTAGCTTCTTCCAGCCTGTTTCCAATCTAGTTTATTGCACTCTTCATCTCTGATTGATTCCTTTTGAACTCTTTTATCTTTGTGGAAAAGATTTCACCAATATCTTCTACTTTTCCTCAAGCCCAGTGTGTATCTTTATAATTGTTGCATTAAGTTCTCCATCAGGCATGTTACTTCTCTGCTTCACTTAGATTTCTGGCCATGGTCTTATCTTGTTCTTTCATTTGGGATACATTCCTCAGTCTTCACATTTTGATTAAGTCTCTGCCTTCTTCTCTGTTAGAAGAGTCCGTTATGTCTTCTGTTCCTGAAAGTTATAGCCTTATGAAAAAGAGGGCATGTAGTGCTCAGAGACTGGGGCTTCAGAAAATGTCTCCAGTTTGTGCTGCATGCACTCTAATATTGTGTCTTGGCTTCTCTATCCTTAAGGTTAGTCATTTGCAGAGTCTCTTCTTGCCTGTTGTGGGCAGTGCTTGGTCTCTGGCCTGAATGTGGCAAGTTTTAACTAGCTTTGTTCTGTTCTGCTTGTCAAATGAGGTCTGACACCACCTCCACCAGACCTGAGGCCTTGTAAAACTCTGGTTAGGAGATGTGTGGTGTTTTCCAGGATTTGTACTGGTCTTCTGGGGGAGAGGGGCACCCACCGTGCTGGGACTGAGGCAAACATGATTGAGAAAGGTAGTAAGGGAGTGGTGCTTGGTGTAAGAAGTTAGACAACCAGTGTCAGCTTTGCACTGCTTTCTGAAGATGGCTCTGTGTTTATGCTGAGGGGCAGAGGAGGGAAATGGCACTAGCTAGCTACTTTGTTCCTGGAGAGGTTATCTCCATGAATGCTTCCTCTCAGACACACACTTCAATTAAAGTGAATATTCTTCCTACTGTGTGCCCCAGGCCCTCTTCAGATCCTATTTCAACACTCTTTGCCCCCAGGTTGTTGGCTTGCCTTTTCTCCAGGAGCAACCCAGTGCCCTCTGAGCTCTGTCCCTTCTAAGTCTGCTGACTTTAAACCTCCAGGCCTTAAGCCTTGCTGCTTGTAAGAACTCATGAAATTCATCTCCTCTCGTTTTCCATGTCAATAACTTTGAGGAGATGTTCTCTTTGTGTGTTCCCCTGTGTGCTCCTCTCTCTTTTTCCCTTCTCCAAAAACACAGCTCTTTTACCACTGTAGCACCTGTGATTCATTTCTCGCCTAAATCATGTATCCACACATCCTAATTTCTTTGATGTATCCTCTTTTCTCCCTTTAGTTGTTCTTTGTTCTGTCAGTTTTCAGGTCAATTTCTGGTGAATTTAGAATGATTTGATAATTATCTAGTTGAGTTTGTGGGACAAGGTAAAACTAGGGTCCTCCTACCCTACTGCCATTTTCTTCTTTTCTAGATAAGCCATTTGTACCAATTATCTAAGACCTGTGAGATAATGCCAGCTTATTGATCTTATTTTACTAGTGAGAGGGGGAAAAATGTCCCTTCCAAGATTATTTTCAATATGAACTCTTTAATATGAAGGTGACAGTCATTACTGTCATAGTTGGTAATTCCGTTACTGCTTCAAATTTAGCCTCATATAAATCATTTTATAATTTATTACTTGTGATTACAGAATAAAGGAAGACTTAGACAACCATATTTAAGAAATAAGACAAATCTAGATCTGAAAAGCCCAATAATGTCTCTACATACATCTGGCTTAAAAATCATAGTCTCCCCTCCGCAACCCCCACACACAGATATTTCTTTGTCTTCTTTGTTTCTCAGTACTTATCAGAGCCTGGCAGACAGCTCACCAGTTCACTTTCTTTTCAACATTCTTTACATTTAGAAATATTAATTAAGTTCACAATCACTCTATATTTATCTGGATTATGCATTCATTTCCAGGAGTAGGTCCTTCATCATTATTCTTTGGTAATACTACATGAGTAAATTAAATTAGGCTACATAAACTAGTATTAAATCAATATTTCATCCTAACCATCAAAAACTTAAAAATAACTGTTATTTAAATCCTAAATGTGGTTACAGTGATACATTTATATTCACACTAGATTCAAAATACAAAATTATTTCTGAATTTTTAAAAAAATATTTCTAAATATCTGATGTAATATTTACCATTTTTACTATGGATTCTACAAACAAACCTGGTATTGTCAGATATCGTTGAATAAATTAGCCTGGTTCTACTAGCATAGAATTTGTATGAAAGCATGACTTAGTCTTATTCAAATCTACATTACAATGTGCTATGGCACATAGTAGGTATTCCATAATATTTGTTGAAAGGATGAACAAGTAGCCTTTTTTGACTTAGTACAGGAATATTCTGACACCATAAATGTTAATGTGTGTAATTATCTTTTCACTTTATCTTTGACTCTTTTAACCATCTTATTATTGGGTTTTGGGTAATCGATAATTTCAATTTATCCTTGACTCTCAGTCCATCCTTGGTCCTGAGTATTATACATTCCCTTACCTCAGTTTTGTAGTTTAACTTAAGTGTGATTCACTTTATGATACATTTCTCATCTTTGTTCCCAAATAATCTTTAACTTTATTGAGCACAATTTACTTTATAGGTAGTAGAAGTCCTAGAATTTCAGTTACTAAATTATTTATTTAAATACTTTTCTTGAGAATAATTGAACATAAGACCAAAAGTCATATGTGATTTTTCTTCTTCTAAGGTCTGATATAAATTAGTTGTAACATTTTAATTAGAACCTTAATACATTTCATTTCTGTAATGCATAAAATAGTGCCAATCCTGCCTCAATGTATTTTTCATTATGAAATTTGTGACAAACCTGGTTAAAGAGTAATGTGCAATGTAAATTTAAGAAAAAAATTAAAAAGACAACTCCTTTAATTAATAAGTGATCATAGCAAGGTTACAGGACAAATGTTTAATACACAAAATCAATTGCTTTCTTATATACCAATAAGTGGGATTTTAAACTAAAAGCATGGTATTATTTACATTAGCATCCTAAAATATGAAATACTTAGTTATAAATCTAACAAAATGTACATAACTATATGAGAAAAACTATAAAATTTTGATGAACAAAAGCAAAGAACTATATAAATAGAGAAATATTCTATGTTCATGGATATGCAAACTCAATGTTGTCAAGCTGTCAGTGCTTCCCAACTTGATCAATGGAATCCCAATCAAAATACAGCAAGTTATTTTTTGAATAGTGACAAATAGATTCAAAGCTTATATAGAGAGTCAAAAGACCCAGAATACCCAATACAATATTGAAAGGAGAAAAGCAAGTCTGACGACTGATGCCCCCCCATAACTATAAGGCTTACTTTAAACCTACAGTAATCAAGAGAGTATAGTATGTGCAGAACAAATAGATCAGTGGAATAGAGTACAGAGTAGAGAGATAAAGCCCCATAAATGTATTCAGTCACTCTTTGACAAAGAAGCAATGAAAATTCAATGGAGCAAATATAGTTTCTTTAACAAATGCTTCTGGAACAACTGAACATCCATATGCAAAATAATGAAACTGGACACAGACCTTCACCAAAATTAACTCAAAATGGATCATAACTTAAACATAAGATGTGAATCTATAAAATTCTAGAAAATAAGAGCAGAAAACCTAGATGATTTAGGGTATGGTGACTCATTTTTAGGTACAATACCAAAATATAGATCCATGAAAGAAATAATTGGTAGTACAACAAAAAATAGATCCATGAAAGAAATAATTGATAAATTGGATTTCATCAAACTTAAAACTTCTGCTTTGTGAAAAATAATGTCAAGAGATAAGAAATAAAACCACAGACAAGGAGAAAATATTTACAAAAAATACATCTCATAAAAGACTGGTGGCCAAATTATACAAAGAACTAAAACTCAACAATAAAATAAAAATATAATAAATTAATAAATAAATAGGCCAAAGACTTCAACAGACAACTTGGAAGCAATTATGATGTCCTCAATAGATGAATGGATAAACTGTGGCCCATCCAGACAATGGAATATTGTTCAGTGTCAAAAAGAAATGAGCTGTCAAACTATGAAAAGACATGGAGAAACCTTAAATTCACATTAACATGTGAAAAAAACAAATCTGAAAAAATTCCATACTGTGTTATTCCAACTGCATGACATTCTGGAAAAGCCAAATTTGGAAATAAAAAAAAAAAAAATCAGTGGTTGTCAGCCAGAGTTGGATGATGGGGTTGAGGGAAGAATTTTAGGGCATTGACAGTACTCTATATGTATATATTTGTTCAAATTCATAGAATTTACAATATCAAATGTGAACTGTAATGTAAAAATTGGACTTTTGGTGATTATAATGTGTCATATTCATTAGTCAAATGTAACAGATGTAACACTCTGGTAAAGAATGTTCATAATGGGGTAAGCTTACCTTGTATGGGTGCTATATAGGAAATATCTGTAACTTCCTCTTGAGTTTGCTATAAACCTTAAACTCCTCAAAAAAAAGTCTTAAGAAATATTTGTTTGAAAACTTAGTGATAGTTTTCTCAGTCTTTTTTTTCTTTTTTTTTATAAATTTTTTTTTTCAATTTTTATTTATTTATGATAGTCACAGCGAGAGAGAGAGAGAGAGAGAGAGAGAGAGAGGCAGAGACATAGTAGGCAGAGGGAGAAGCAGGCTCCATGCACCGGGAGCCCGATGTGGGATTCGATCCCGGGTCTCCAGGATCGCGCCCTGGGCCAAAGGCAGGCGCCAAACCGCTGCGCCACCCAGGGATCCCCGGTCTTTTTTTTTCCTGTAAAATCTACCTGAATGCAGATAGGAGAGACATTGAACATAAACAATATAATTCTCTGAACATGGATAATACAATAAATAAAAATTCATGGGAAGCATATATAAATTCCAGCCTCAGAAATCGAAAGATAATTTTTTAAAAGATTTTATTTACTTATTCATGAGAGATACACAGAGAGAGGCAGAAACATAGGCAGAGGGAGAAGCAGGTTCCCTATGGGGAGCCTGATGTAGGACTCAATCCCAGGACCCTGGAATCAGGACCTGAGCCAAAGGCAGATGCCCAAACACTGAGCCATACATGTTTCCCCAATGGGAATTTTTTAAGTAAATTGGAATATTATCTAGGCTTGATTCTCACTACTGGAAAAGCTCTCTAAAATTTTAATTGATTATTTTTTGCCATTATTTTTTATTCAATTAAAAAATGTAAGCCACAGAGTATCTTTTTTGTTGAGGATAGTGTCAAGAAAGAGTGTGATGGTGAGAAATCAACTAAGACATTTCTGGAATAATATTTATTTAATTAGCTTTGTATAACCCACCCAAAGCCCCAAGACCAGCAGGACAACAGGAACAGCAATAATATTATGTTGATGGTCACTTAGAACTTGCATTTTGATGATGATGAATAAAAATAAAATCCAGAGTACTCTATTAAGCAATTTGGCCAGATCTTCTTCATTGTAATTGCCTATAAACTATTTCATTTTTGAACAAACACTACTAGATATATCTGCTGCTGCTTTTTAGACATAAATACCACATGCTCTGAAAAATATAAAATTGGTGGTATATTTCACTGCCAGCTGTATTTTCTCTCTGCCAGTTATGTAATAAAATCAATAAAAATTACTACTTTGCTAACTTGGCTTATATAATATGCTTGCTGGTTCAATATAGTAAATGTCAATTTGTTTATTCAGGTATTTAGACATCTTATGTTTTATTTTTATTACATTTTTAGTGAAAGAACCCCCTCAATCCTAGGTTAATAAAATCCACTGTTCATCAGCCAGAAAAGTATATGTAATAAAATATCATCCTGAGTAATAGGAAAGCTCAAGATTTTAGGAAAAAAAAATATGTTCCAATTAGAAATATTTACATTTAAATATTTCAACACTGTTTTTCTTTATAAAGGATGAAAGCTTATATTTACTTTTGAGGAAACTATTACTTGATTCTTGGAAAAATATTAATGATATGTATATTTCTTTCAATCATACTAATGTAGAATAAGTGCCTAATCATTCTTGGGGTAGATTCACATGCAATAAAATAATTGAATAATGTTTGACATAACATAGGATCATTCTGCAAACGTAAATTGGATGATATTTACTTGAACTGGATTTACATGTATTTTTGGCTCTTTTGAGGAGAAAAGTTACATTTCTCATTGGATGTAGATTACCAGATATATTATTGTACTGGATAAATTGTGTCATGTTCTTATTTGTGGAGGGTTTTTAAATTTGTTTCATTTTCTCACTTTTCTCTCCTTGAGTATGTGTGTTTGTCTGTGGGTGTTTCTTTTATCTTTGTACTATGTTTATTATTCAGAATATATTAATTAGAAATGGTGAGAAGTGCCAGATAAAAATATGAACTTCTTTGTATGAGGCCACAGACAACAATCAGATCTCACCATTCAGTGTGGCATGGCTCATTCTCAGAGAGGCCCCATTTATTCACTCTATTTTAATTAAATCTTTTTTACTATTCTTTATATCTCAAAACCATTTTTGTTTTGTTTTTTTTTTCCTAAAAATGAGTTCTTATATATTTTTACATTAATTATCTGATTTCATTAGAATAGAATAATTAAATTTACATGTGCAAATCACCAAGGTGCTTCATTTTATTCCTGTAACTGTTCTCCTCATTTTCATAAGATTCCATTTTTCTGAAAGGAACTTAAAATTGTCAATTAATACCCTCATTTCAAACTGTCTCAGGTAAACTCTATGTTACATACATAAGAACTAAATCATTAAGGCTTTACTTGCTTTCCCTTGACAAATGGTGCAGTCACTAGAGCTAGGCTACTAGTTTTTTAAGCATGATGATATATGAAACTGATTGTTCTGTTTATTTTTCCACTGGAATCATTCAGCAGTTTGAGGTGGACTCCATGGCATGGATACAATTAGAATGCTTGACTGTACATGTTTTTGTGAGAGAGCAAAATGAGGTAATCTGGCCCTTGCCTATAGCATCAAGGATAAGACAGGGGTTGTAGACTCTGCAAGTGGCCACCTCTAGCCACAGCAGTAAACTATCTTTGCTGTTCTTCCCTTTCCTTCCATCATTATTGACTATTTGGTAAAGGCTTATATAAAGTCAGATTCATATGTAAAATCTATGGACTTTCTTTATGCAAATGCACAGTTTCCTTTCTTTGTTACTGTAGTGTATCAAGAAGTAATGTTTTCTCCATGTAGTAATCTATTATTGTGTATAATGGCAGCAACCTAAGGGAAATATCTATTAAAAAGGTCTAGGTCAACTTGATTTAATAAAGAGTAAAACTAGAAGATTGGTTGAGGGTGAATTTGTGAAAATATATTAACCCTTTGGAGATTCCTAGTAAAACAGAAAAAGAAATGGGTATGTTGGAGTTGAAAGATAGGTTTCTCTGATTAAAAAAAAAAGTGAGGAGAATCTGAACTTTGCTATTTTGCTTTATGGTTTTGTAGTGAGGACAAAAAAAGAATGCAAACTTAATGGCTGATGAAGCTTGTAAAAATTTAATCTTACTCAGAATTTCAGGGTATTTATCCTCTCACAATTACCATCCTTGATTTTTATAATGATATATAGATTTAGACTTTGTAATTTAAATTTTTTTTTGTGTGTGAGAAAAGTTCAAGAATGTGGTGTGTGTTGAATGAATCCCAAAATCAGGTTTTGCTCATTTAATATTTCTATATGCATTTTAATTGTAGTAAAGCACATATAACATAAAAATACCATTGGTATCATTTTTAAGTGTACATCTCATCAATATTAAAATATATTCATATTATTGTGCAGCCATAACAACATCCATCTTTGGAATTTTTTTATCTTTCCAGATTGAAACTTCATATCCATTAAACAATAACTCCCTATTACTTCCTCCTCCTAGCTCCTAGCAGCCACCATTATATTTCCATCTCTATAAATCTGACTACTCTGTGTGCACTTCATATACGTGTAATCATACAGGATTTGTCCTTTTGTGCCTGGCTTGTCACTCAGCATAATATTCACACTGTCCATCCATTTATTTTAGTGTATGCCAGAATTTCCTTTCTTTTTAAGGCTAAATAATATTACATTGTATATACCACATCTTGTTTATTCATTTACATATTGATGGGCACTTAGGTTATTTCCACATTTTGGATATTGTGAATAATGCTGCTAAAAACATGGATTTGCAAATATCTGTTTGTTTCTCCTTTTAATACTTTTGCGTATATACCAGAAAGTGGAATTATTGAATCTTATGGTAATTCTATATATTTTTATATTATTGTATTTTATTTTTAAAGAGACAGTGAGTGGTTGGGGGTGCGGGGGTGGAGAAAGGGAAAAGGAGAGAGAGAATCTCAAGTAGGCTCCATGCCCAGTATGGAGCCTAATGCAGGGCTCAGTCTCATGATCCCAAGATCATGACCTGAGCCGAAATCAAGAGTCAGATGCTTAACTGATGGAGCCACCCACGTGCTCCAGTAATTCTATTTTTATCTTTTTCAGGAACTGTAGAACGTTTTCATATTGGTTGCACCACTTTACATTCCTACCAGAAGTGCACAAGGGTTCCAATTTTTCCAAATCCTTACCCACACTTATTATTTTGTTCTGTTTTTTGTTTGCTTGCTTGTTCTATAATGGCAATCCTAACGGATATGAAGAAGTATCTCACTGGAATTTGATTTTCATTTCCTTAATGATTAGTGATGTTAAGTATCTTTTCATGCTCTCATGGTTCATTTGTACAGCTTTAGAGAAATATTTATGCAAGTTCTTTGCCTATTTTTAAATATTTTATTTAAATTCAATTTTCCAACAGATAGTATAACACCCAGTGCTCATCTCATCATGTGCCCTCCTTATTGCCTGTCACCCAGTTACCCTATCCTCCCACCCACTTCCCTTTCTGCAACCCTTTGCTTTGTTTCCCAAAGTTAGGAGTCTCTCTTATTTGTCTTCCTCGCTATTTTTTTCCCAGTTTCCCTCCTTTCCCTTATAGACCTTTTCAATATTTCTTATATTCCACCTATGAGTGAAATCATGCAATAATTGTCTTTTTTCCAATTGACTTATTTCACTCAGCATAATTCCCTCCAGTTCCATCCATATTGATGTAAATGATATGTATTCATCCTTTCTGATTCTTTGCCTACTTATCATTTAAATAAGTTGCTTGCTTTCATTTTGTTGCTTTGTAGGTGTTCCTTATATATTTGGTATTTTAACTCCCTTATCAAATATATGATTTGCAAATATTTTCTCCCATTTTGTGGGTTGCCTTTCCATTAAGTGATATTATCTTTTGATGCACCATTTCCAAATTTTTATTAGTCCAATTGACCTATTTTTCTTCTGGTACTTGTGCTTTTGGTGTCATATCTAAGAAATCATAGCCAATTCCAATGTCATGAAGGTTTACTCCCAGGTGTTCTTCCAAGAACTTTATAGTTTTAGTTTTTATATTTAAGTTTGATCTATCTTGAGTTAACTTATTTTTTTAGTTAAATATATTCCTGTATATGGCGTAAGGGTTCAACTTTACTTTTTGCATATGGATATCCAGTATTCACAATACCATTTGCTGAAAAGACTGTTCTTTTCTCTACATATATTTATAATGAACTTAAAATAGATTATATAATAAATGTTAGTACTAAGTTGCTATCATTCAATATGATTTCTAATATGTGATATATTTTGAATAAGAGGATTGTGTGATTGCAGATAAAGAGAATAAATTTATGCGTGAGAAGAATTTTGTTATTTCAATAACAAAATGCATTTGAGTTATTTTTTAATATTGTATCCTAATCTTAAGCCCACTTTATAGTGTACTATTCAAAATGTAGATTACATTAACTTTTAAATCCAAAAATATGAGAACAATAAAATAACATCTAAGCTTATAGAAACATAAGAATGTGTAAAATCTTAGGGCCTTATACTTAGAGGTTTTTTTTTTTCCTTCCTTTAGAGACTATAACTAAAATAGGTACTTCCTATTGATTTTTGTATATGAAAATTCCAATCAGTGAGGAAACTATTCATATTGAACACAATTTTTTTATAAGTGGAATGCAACAAATATTTTAAAACTCAAAAGGGAATACAAGAGAGACGCCTCGGTGGCTCAGTGGTTGAGCGTCTGCCTTTGGCTCAGGGCATGATCCCGGAGTTCTAGGATCGAGTCCTGCATCAGGCTCCCTAAAAGGAGCCTGCTTCTTCCTCTGCCTGTGTCTCTACCTCTCCTCTCTCTCTCTCTCTGTGTGTGTGTGTGTGTGTGTGTGTGCCTCTCATGAATGAATAAATAAAATCTTAAAAAAAAGAAAAAGGGGGGGAACACAAGAATTGAAAATAACAAGAGGTAAGATTTTTACTTTGTTGAAGTTATTAAGATAATACAGTTAATTTATGCATACTTGTAATTTGAAAAATTACAAATAAATCAAAGGCACATATTTCCAGCAGTTTAGTGCCACCTTCAGCCTGGGGTGTGATCCTGGAGACCCGGAATCGAGTCCCACATCCGGCTCCCTGTCCGGAGCCTGCTTTTCCTTCTGCCTGTCTCTTTCTTTCTCTCTGTCATGAATAAATAAATAAAATCTTTAAAAAAAGGCATGCAATTTTGGAAAGTGGTTTATTCATACTTCTAAGATTTAAAGATTTATTATTAAAAAATAAAAAATAAAGATTTGCTATTGTTGCTATTATTTAAAATTTTATTGAAGCATAAATTTGGAAGATTGGGGCTTTTTCCTCACATCTCTATTACTTTTAAATAACACTATGTTAACACATCATGTCATTACTAAATGTCTTTCAATAGTTTTTTTACTGAACTTTAAGTAAAATTAAGCCTACTGATAGTCTGGCATTTAGTCACAGAGTAGTTTGCTTGCACTTACCCTTTTTCCTGGAAACAAGGAAAAATTGTAGAAAAAAGAAATAAAATATAACATTTTGAAGGCTCTGGAGTGTGACCAATACATTACAGTACTATGTACAAAAGCATAGTAAAAGGCACCTGAGTGGTTCAGTTGGTTAGGTATCTGCCTTCTGCTTGAGTCATGATCCCAGAGTCCTGGGGTAGAGCCCTACATCAGGCTCTTTGCTCAGTAGGGAGACTGCTTTTCTCTCTACTGCTCCCCCTACTTGTGCGCTCTCTCTCTCTTTCTCTCTCTCTCTCTGTCAAATAAATAAAATCTTTTTTTAAATAAAGCAAAAGATAAATGTATGGCTTACCTCACGGATCTCTGGTTGGCTCAGCATTTGAAAATCAATCCACATAAGCAGTCCAGAGCCACCTGGATAATACAGCTAAAATTAATGGAATAGGACCATGGTTCTATTTGTCGATCTATGGAACTGAGGCCCTGATTAAGAGGGACAGTCAGGGCCATTCACAATCCACTACTGGGGTTGAAATTCTTGGACCAGTGCAAGATGGACCAGAGAAAAAACATTTGTCAAGACTGTTTTAATTAATCAAGAATGAAAGAGTTTTGAGGACAATGAGATACCATGATAATTCTGACCATAAAATGATGGTGACTAGTGATACAGTGGCATTATTTCCGGGATCCTCTGGAATGGTTCTGGGAAGCCAAAGTCTTTGGATTCAGGGAAGTATTGTTGCAAAGTGAAACTTAAAGGAATTGATAAAAGGGTACCAACAGGATTAGAGCCTGCAATTTATTTTGACTCAACACAGAAAACCTCACTATGGTGTTGGACTGCAGGAGAAAACAACCACAGCAATATTTTATTACCTCATTACTGGCCAAAAATGGCCTGGACAAAAAGCACACTGGTCATGTGCTTTATTCCTGGTTTGCTGAAAAATTTTATCATAATTTTGCATTCCATTTTCTTTGCCAGGCAATCTCTGAATATATTTGAATAAAACTATTGATGCAGCATACATTTTTAGGGCATAATTAGTAGATCTGAGTAACACATATTAGATGTTAAAGTTTCTGAAAAAAATAGCTAAGCATGGAACACAAAAATGAAGATGCAGTTTCACTTCTCTTGCACATGGGATTAGCAAATACTATGGTTTAATTGCTGGAATACTGAGAAAGTTTAACTGGTAGAAAGAAAATCTCAGATGGGGTTAATTACACTATCCTGGTCAGTAGCAATGAACTTAATTGGACCATAAAATTATCTGGTGAATGAAATGTGTTTTTGTTGCTGTTTATTTTACCATTCTGGAAGTGTGGACAGAGGTATCACTTATTTACCTGAGTAAGATATGTGGTGTTATAATAATGTATGATTGTCCAATATAAATTTAGTTTGTCTTGACCTTATCAAAACACATTTTTTTCTTATGCAATTACAAATCATGATGTAATCAATGAGCATAAATAAAAAATGTTAAGCAGAATTCAGTCTGATTTTGAGATCTTTTTTTCTAATCTAGATTTTCTATTTTCATCTCTGTAATAACAGACACACAGGATAGGAAGTACAAATCATTTCAGCTAAGAGATAATGTGGAGGAAGTCCAGAAAGAAATCTTAATTAAATAGTTTACATTGTAAAATGCTTCATCAAAATTTAGTGTTGTAATTCTGGAGGCTACATTTTTGTCCCAGATGGTCATTGTCACTGTTTATTCTCTCGAGTCTGATTAGAACCCACCTGCATAGCTCAGTCTGTTTTACTGAACAAGTGTCCAGCTATAGAATTCACACACTCACTCTAATCTTTGACTTAAATTTCTAAAGTGTTATTATGTTCCGGGAACACAATCCTCTTGTCAATTCATAATATACATATTGTGATTGCAATTTTATAGATGAGAAAACTAAGGTTTAGACAAAGTAGCTTATGAGAATTAAATTTAATAGCCAGATGAGTGGCACAGCGGACTTATATCAAAGTCCATTTCACATCAAAATGCCAACCACTATGCAATCCTCCCTCTTATGAATGGTTGTTAAATCCAGGTGCATTTTTATGAAGAAAATAAGGAAACATTATTGAATTTCAACTTTGAAACCCATATGGAGAAAAACAGGCTACTTGTTCCTGCTTCTATTCCTAAAGATATTACAAACTTTCCAGTGTTGTCAGTTTCCAATTTATACCTTCCACCCACAGATATTGGAGATACTTTTAACTGATTTTCTTTCTTCCCAATGCAATTAGTCAAGGAATGATCTTAATTTTTTAGATATTCAGCTGCTAATATTTCTATAATTTTCTATGGGCAATCATTAGATTGCCCATTTACAATGTTTTCCAAGTCCCTCTGAAGGTGCTATGTTGTCCTAAAAGTAGGAAATATAAAGAACAGTTTATTTCATGTTAAAAGCTAATACTGATAAGAATATTAAGTCAGAATATCCAGAAAGAACACAAGAAGCTGGCATTTTGATCAATTACATCCTAAAATCTACCTTTGTTATAATAGCAGAAAAGATAGTGATTTTGACTAATAGAAAGACTTTACAATTAAAAAAAACAACAACAACAACACAGGGGCGCCTGGGTGGCTCACTGGTTGAGCTGTTTTTGTCTCAGGTCTGATCCTGGGACCCTGGGATTGAGTCCCACATAGGGCTCCCCACAGGGACCCTGTTTCTCCCTCTGACTAAGTCTCTGCCTTTCTCTGTGTCTCTCATGAATAAATAAATAAATAAAATCTTTAAAAAAATGCAGAAAAGATAAATTGACTCAGTTCCCACATCTTTGATCATTAACCATCCCAGAGGAAGGAAAAACAAGATGTCTCTTTGCAGAATGTCAAACTATAAAAGACAGAATTGTAAGACATTTAATGATTCACCTGATACCCCAAGGAGAAAAGTCTCAAATGAATTGGATGAACAACTGAGAATCATTCTGTTAACAATTTCAGATATTACCAATTGGAGCCCAATATACAATACATTCATTATACATTTTATTCTAACCTAGAAATTTGTACTTGTCAGACATAGATGAATTGCTTCAACAGGCTTAGATACTTGAACCCAAAGTGAGACTGTTGAACAAATATTTTAAGCTTAGAAACTAAATCAGTCTTGTTATTTCGAAAATGTAACTGATGGCTCTTCTGCTACTGTGAAATTATGTTAGCTATTAGATAATTCTTCTGGCAGCCGAATTTGATTTTGAAATTAAAATGCATGTTTATATGTTATGTGATTAATGATCCTAAATAATGGAAACCTGGCAAAAATCTTGGGGAAGGGGAGATGTTAGTGAAGGAAGAAATTTGTGTGTCACAGTTATGAATGGATGCAAACATTTGACAGTTTTTACTTGATAGTAAATGGTGAGAGACAACAATTTGCTATTGATATTTAAAAATGGCATTAGTCATTCTTTAAAAAGAGTTATAAAGCATCCGAAAACTTACTTTCTAATCAATATTTGATGGAGATATTCTATATTTTATTTAGTTTATAAAGGAAATCACAAAGTGAAAGTAAAGAACAAATTAAAGCACTGATTGAATAGTTTACTTAGTTCAGAACATGCTAAATATATAAAGGCTCTCAGAAGATCTAGATTCACTATCATATATGAAAGGGAAAAAACACAGTAATTGTTGGAGATAATTAATATTTTTTTAAGATTTTATTTATTCAGAGAGAGAGAGGCAGAGACAGAGGCAGAGGGAGAAGCAGGCTCCATGCAGGGAGCCCGACTTGGGACTCGATCCCAAGTCTCCAGGATCGCACCCCGGGCTGCAGGCGGTGCTAAATCACTGCGCCACCGGGGATGCCCTGTTGGAGACAATTAACTAAACTTTATGGCACTCCTCATTTTTCTCCTCTTCCAAGAAACCCATCATAAATCATACACTGTACAGTTTTGTAGATACAGTTAAATTCCCCCAAGAAAGCTTAACATATTCCTAATACCACCAAGACTGTAAAAGTGTTGTTCATTTTCTTTCATGCTCTCACCAACACTTAGTATAACTAAATTTACACCAATATAGTAAATAAAATATGATATTGTTAGTTTATTTTAATTACTGTTGCCTTTATCATTTTGAGGTATAGAGATAATCAAACATTTTTTGGCCAATTGTATTTTTTCTTCTAGATTTTGTATATTCATATCATCAGCAAATTTCATATTGGTCATATGCATTTACAAATTTGTAAAATTTACAAATATGGGATCCCTGGATGGCTCAGCGGTTGGGCCTCTGCCTTCAGCCCAGGGTATGATCCTGGAGTCCAGAGATTGGGTCCACCATTGGGCTCTGTGCATGGAGCCTCCTTCTCCCTCTGCCTGTGTCTCTGCCTCTGTGTGTGTGTGTCTGTGTCTCTCATGAATAAATAAATAAAATATTAAAATAAAATAAAATTTACAACCATTTTAGTATTTCCTTAGGATTAGCACTGTGTGAAATAACAAGAAAGTGAAAGAACATAAATGATCAATTTCAGATATGGATTTTGTTAGTTCATTAAATTAAATTAAAAAAAATAAAGATACCACATATAGAGTAATATTGACAGTACATATATCTACAAAAGAATTGTATCTGGGATATAAAAAGAACTCACAATTCAATAATGAAAAGATAAACCATCCAAATCCAATAGAAAGAGAGGAATTGAAGAAAAAAAAAAAAAAAACCTCACAGAGGAAGTTACATCATTGCCAAAAAGCACATGAAAATGTGTTCAATATTGTTTCTCATCAGGGAACTGAGGATGACAACTATAATGAAGTGCTATTACAGATATACTACAACAACTTGTACTAAAACATTAATTACAATGCCAAATGTTGACAAGTACGGGGAACAGTACTGCTCAAGAATGGTTTCTATGATGAAATTATGTATGTACATGCTTTCTAACAGAGTAGTCACTAGCCACATGTGGCCACTCAGCACTTGAAAAATGTCTAGTATGATTGCAAACTATGCCTAACATTATTTAATTTCAAATTATTTATTTTTTAAAAGATTTTATTTATTTATTCATGAGAGACACAGCAAGAGAGAGGCAGAGACATAGGCAGAGAGAGAAGCAGGCTCCATGCAGGGAGCCCGATGTGGGACTCCATCCCAGGAGTCCAGGATCATGCCGTGGGCCAAAGACAGATGCTCAACCACTGAGCCACCCAGGCTTCCCTAATTTCAATCAATTTAAATTTAGATAGTCACATGTCAGTATTAGCAACTAGAATCCTTATACACTGTATATAAGATGAGAAATTATACAATCACTTTGGTAAATTTCTGATAGGTTTTCATTTGATTTTATTTAAATATTTTATTTATTCATGAGATAGAGAGGCAGAGACATAGGCAGAGATAAATGCAGGCTCTCCACAGAAAGCCTGATGTGGGACTCATTCCCCACGTGGCAGGATCACATCCTGAGCCAAAGGTAGATGTTCAACCTCTGAGCCTCCCCGCCCCTCTAAGGTTTTTATAAAACACCCCTAGATATTTATAAAGCATCAATATAAATGTAATTTTACAAGATGACAACAAGGGGTGTTTGGGTGGCTCAGATGGTTGAACATCTGACTCTTGATTTCAGCTCAGGTCAGATCTCAGGGTCATGAAATTGAGTCCTGAGTCAGGCTCCATGCTCAGCAGAGAGTCTGCCTGAAATTCTCTCCCTTTCTTCCTCTGCTCCTCCCCTGCTCTCTCTCTTTCTCAAATAAGAAGAAATAAATCTTAGAAAAAGAAAGACTTGAACAAGAATACTTATAGCTGTTATATTTAATAACCTAAACTGGATAGAACCCAAATGCCTACCAAATAGTAAGTAGCTAAAGGACTTTGGTATACAATGCAATACTACCAATCAAGAGCAAAGTATAAAAAAATATAGACAAGTCTCAAAAATATTATGCTAAGTAACAACTTACAGAACATTTTATATTTCATATGATTTCATTTACATGTATTTCTAGAATGGACAAAATTAACACAGTTGAAAAAATCTAAATAGGTTGTCTTTGGGAGTTAAAGGTAGGAATTTACAAATAAGGGATGTGAGGAATCTCTGAGGGTAAGTTTCTATATCTTCATAGATAATGATGTTGTACAGGTATAGGCATTTTCCAGAATGATGTATATGTGTAGACATATTTTGATGGAAGTTACTGTTACTTGTAGTTTATTTTTTATTTATTATTGAAGTACAGTTGGCATACAATTTTATATTAGTTTCAAGTGTATACTACACATTGATTTGAAAGTTCTATACAATATTCTAGTATATGCACTGCTGAAGGGAGCGTGTCCTATACAATATTCAATGCTTAACACAGAAGGGGAGTTCCTATCTTTTGCCACATATTATTACAATATTATTGACTATATTCCCTATGCTGTACATAACCACAACTAGGTTCTATAATTAGTATTTATCATACTTGCTTTGTCATAGCCTATCCCTTTATTAATTTATCAATCCATCTTTATATGCTCTTAAAGTAAACCTGTAGGTTTATGGGGTTTTAGTATAAAATTATTTCCATTTTTGTGAAGTTTTAAAAATTTTCACAAGAAAATTTCAGCTTAAAAATTAAGCCCTTATCATCTATATCTATATGTTCTAATAATTACTTTCAGATAATTTTACGTCTCTTATCACTTAAAAATCAAAAGGACCTTCTAATCTGCAAAATAATTTTTGGATTATTTTTTCTAAAGAATTCCCCCTAAATAATCACTTGAAGGTATCAAGACCTTACACTGTGATACTTTTTATTAGAGTTTAGTTGCATCAATGGCAGAAATATGGTATGTCAGAGAAGTACAGATACTGGTGGATATTTACTCCAATACTTCAATTCACAAAAAAAAAAAAAAAAAATATGTCCCATCATAAAATGCAAGTACTTAATACAAACACTTTTAAGGAGGAACATTTTTTTTTAAGAATTTATTTATCTATTCACAGAGACCCAGAAAGAGACAAAGGGGCAGAGACATAGGCAGAGGGAGAAGCAGGCTCCATGCGGGGAGCCCGATGTGGGACTGGATCCTGTGTCTTCAGGATCAGCCCCTGGGCCGCAGGCAGCACTAAACCGCCCAAGGAGGAACATTTTAAAAGGATACTAAACTAGATGTTTCTTGCTTGAAAGTTGTAGATACAAAGTGTCCTGGTGGAATTATTCTAAGAAATAAAAAGAAAATTTTAGGTTGGCTAATTTATAGTAAACTTCCTTATGACAAAATAATTTATTGATACATAAGGTGTATTTATAACTCACATTAACTTGGAATATTGTATTTAATAGATAATATAAAAACACTGAGAGACATATAAATAAAAAGCAAAT
This sequence comes from Canis lupus dingo, assembly GCF_003254725.2. Taxonomy (NCBI): domain Eukaryota; kingdom Metazoa; phylum Chordata; class Mammalia; order Carnivora; family Canidae; genus Canis; species Canis lupus. Next base: position 17,031,200 of record NC_064246.1, on the reverse strand, counting down.
AGATAAAAGCTCAGACCTCATTAAGGAAAAAAAAAGATTGATTGAACCAAATTCACTTTATTCAAACAACTAAATTACCACTGCCAATGGATGTTTTTACAGCCTTGATAATGGAGTGACTTTTATACAATATATAACTATACTATATCATGTTAAGTGGGTTAGTGTATCCTTCTGCAATCAAATGAAAGTACCATAAGTCACATACAGCATTTTTAATTTGTGAAGGATCTCAGAATCCCTAGAATAAAACATTGCTGTATCATATTTTCAAGCTCTCTATCCACTTATGTAGTCAGAGCTTAAAAACTAAAAGCTTTTATCTTTTTTTTTTCTTATGGTGAAATCACTGGGTCATGGTGCACAATGTAATGCAAGACATTTCCAAGCACAATAGGTTTAGACAGTAAATGTCAGAATCCTATTATTCTAATTCAGAACAAAGTATGAATTATTAATGGTGCACCTCTAATTACAATGATTGAACATATATAAATATAAAATGGACTCTTTGTGGGGAAGATATATTTTCTAGACAAGAATAAACACAAAAACAAATTGAAAGTTCCACTGGATTAATAACACCGAAGGTTTGATGTATAAGAGTACTTATAGGCAGACCATGTTTTTAGTTACTAAGAATTCCTGGAACTGCATCATGAATTGAAGATAGAATATTAATCATATTTGCATGAATCTTAGAGATACTATGTGGTATAACTTTGTACAAGGGACACCAAATATTCCATTATTTTCGAATGATTATCTATTGGAAAAACTAAAGGTAATCAATGGAGAATCTTTAGACTAGGAAGATGAGCACTTCTGGATAGCCAGTTATAAAATAAGTGATTCTAGGGTAACCAGAAAGAGACTTAATTTTCTACTTTCCTGAAAATCACCTCCCACAAAAAGAATAATAAATGAGAATGCAAATATCATCTATAATCCTAAATTATAAATACCATCAAAAGCAATTTATATGAAATGTTGAAGTGAGAAGACATGAAGAATGAACACTGTGGGCTATGGAATTCAAAGAGAATTGGTAGATCAGTTTTTCAAAAGAAACAAATCAAAAAACAGATTCTTAACTATAGAGAACTAATTGTTGGTTACCAGAGGGAAGGTTGGTGGAGGGGATGGGTGAAACGGGCGATGGGGATTAAGAAGTGTATTTGTTGTGATGAGCAGTGTTGTATGTAAGTGACGAATCACTGCATTTTACGCTTGAAACTAATATTATGCTGTATGCTAACTACCTAGAATTCAAATAAAAACCTTAAAAATAAAAATTTAAAATTAAAAAATAAAAAAAATTTAAAATTCGGTGATACAATCTAAGAAATAAATTTAATCATTTCTTTTGGAAACAAAAAGAACACCAGCTCCAGCAGGTGATGGGGCCTACCAGAAAATTATTTGGTATCATGGAATAATATGCCAAAAGGTCAAAGGTGAAAGAATCCGGAAAAAACAAATCAGATAAAAATACTCAACAACCTCCCTCCCCCCACCCACCAAAAATTCTGCAACTATGCTAAGCATATAAAAAGTGTGACAGAGCATATTATTATGCATTAAGCAATCCAATAAAGAGACACATATTTCAGAATGATGGAAAAGAGCACAAGGCAACATACAGAAGTGAAACAAGAACCAACAGCGTTCAGGGAAAGCGCCAAAGGCAGATAATCATCACAGAAGTGTTCCACATGCAAGGAACTTAAGGGGGGAAACAATGCTGAAAACACTAACAAAGGTGGTAAAGCGGATTTTATAAAGTGAGCAAATATTTTAGAGATGATTACATTGTTAGATAGGTTTTTGTTGTTGTTGTTAGATAGGCTTATAGCAAAAATAATAGCTATGAAATGAGATGTTTGAGCATTATGTCTTAATTAGTGTTTTTTTTTTTTTTCTTTTTTAGAGGGAGTGGCAGTAGGCACAGAGGGAGAGGGAGAGAGAGATCTTAAGCAGGCTCCACATTGGGCTCGATCTCACAACTCTGAGATTCTGAACTGACCCCAAATCAAGAGTCAATGCTTAACTGACTGAGCCATCATGCACCCCTTAATTAGTGTTTCTGATGAAGACAATGGAAAAATAGAATAATAAAATTATGCATATTGTTTAAAGCCTGTAGAAAAAAAAAGAATCAAAATATAGAAAATTTCCATGGTGTCTATGAATAAATGGACAGAATTAGCAACGATGAAATCTATCTTAGTTAAAATCCTGAAGGACAAAGGAAAAATAATCCTTTGTCATCTAGACAAAAGAGGGGGAAAAAATCAGGCTGACTATAGACTTCTGCCCTACATTTTTTCTGAAGAGACAATAAAACCATGCCTGTAATGTCTTCAGGGAAAGAAAAATTATGGCTTAGGATATAATAGACTGTGTATGACATTGGAGTATAAAGATAATATTTTCAAATTAATGAACATTCTTCTAAAAATTATTTCCAGACAAGTGAGAAATGAATGAACATGAAACAATAATATATGAAAACGATAACTTTTAAAAAAGCAAAAGTATGTTTGGTGACCAATGAATCAATTTAAATAAGGCACTCCATGTTAAGCTGTTGTGGAACTTAGAAAATAAAATGTATATTTTAGAAACCATGTCAAAAAACGCTATTTCAAAGAAAAGATGGAAGAAAAAGAAAAGGAAAAGAAGAGGTCAGACACAAAGCAGTTTATTACTTGCAGCAGGAGGAGCAGCCCGAGGGGCACAGCAATGCTTGTTCCCTGAGCCCCATTTTCCACAAGTCACGGTGAGTAACTGCTGGTAACTGTACATAGGATGAGTTAGAGGAGAGGAATCCCAAGTTTTACAGACTCTGACCTTCTATAGGGGCTACTGACAAACCTGTCCATATTTGCTGTCCTCTTTTCCACAGAGAGAGGCAATTTTTATCACATAGAGTAGCTCAAGGGAGGGAGGTCTCTAAGTTTCTCTAGAGGAAATCACTACCTCTATCTTAACGTATCCAGGAATGTACATACGTTTTCTTAAGAAGAATTCACTATTCTTATCTCCTTGTCATAGGTCTCCACAGATTTTCCTGAAAAGATATTAAAAGGGCTTGGTCTCTGAATACATGGACATGTAGTAATGCCACAGATTCACGGAGAATTGACTCACAATTCAATGCCGAATGAGTGATAATGGTCCAATTTCGAATGCCTTTTTTTCTTTCCACTACTGCTGCCTTTCAACAACGTAATTTCTTTTAAAACTAATGGATAGATTTATAAACACAATTTTACCACTTTTGCTGGTTGTTTTAATTGAAGGAAACTAGTGGCAAAAACAGCACCTAAAAACTCTGCTCCTTGTCACATCTATAATTGAGAGAGGATAATCACTCTGAGCATCCAACTATTTGGAGAAGGTTTGAGGTGATTCCCTGGCTTGGCAGTCTGCCCATCTCTATTACATTCCCAATTGTTGGTCAGTTCTAGAGCAAGTGCCGGAGGCAAATACCTCACTCTTGGTATTTCATTCTTCGAGTAATTGATACGATATTTCAGAATCTGTGCCGTGGCTGTCAGGTCTCTGTGAAATGATTAGCAATGACGTGAGTCAAGAAATAGAATCTTGGACCTTCTGTATGACTTGAAACAGGCTTATGTTGTTTGTGCTTCTGCAATCCCTTTTAATCAACATTATTCAAATTTCCTGCTTGACAACATGACATCCAACATGGGCCAAAGGGAAGCATGTGTGTGTGCGTGTGTGTGTGTGAGAGTGATGCTATTAAAATTAATTTATAACTCTAAAAGTAGAAAGAATTCTAAGAAAACAGATGCAATTTCCTGATGGAGAAGTAATTTTGTAGCAGAAATATATATCATGCTTGCTATTGGTGAAATACATATAGAGGAAATACTCTGCTATATCCAGGCACACCAACCCTCAACCTTCTCTCATACCCAATACAATATGGAATTTGTTCTTCCCCTTTGAGGTTTCATATGCTTCAGGAAAGGCGGGCCCACACCTGAGGGATGAATCATAATGCTAAATTCTAAACTGGGAGTCTGCACACCTTTATTGGAAAGGATCAGAAAGTAAATATTTTAGCCTTTACAGGTCAGATATTCTCTGTTATAATGAATCAAATCTGTCATTGCCATGTGAAAGTATCTCTGAACAATAGGTAAGTGAGTGAGCATGGCTGGGTTCCAATAAGATTTATTAATGGACACTGCATTCATTTTGGGGGGCTGCCTCAGGAGAGTATCATAAATTAGGTGGTCTAAAGCAATTTAAATGTATTCTCTCTCAGTTCTGGAGGCTAGAAGTCTGAATTCAAAGTGCCAGCCATGTTCCTGCTCCTTCAGAAAGGTCTAGGGGAGAATCCTTCCTTGGCTGTCTCTTGGCTGCTAGTGGTTGCCTTGCAATCCTTAGCATTCCTGCTCTGTAGCTACATCGCTCCAATCTCTGCCTCCATTTTCACAGTCCTCTCTCCCCTCTGTGTGTGTTTCCAAATCTCCCTCTTATAAAGATAAGCCTTCAAGTTTGGGACCCACTCAAATTCAGAATGATCTCATCTTAAATAATTAAATCTGTGAAGACACTATTTCCAAACAAGGTCACATTCACACTAAGGGGATTGAGACTTTAATGTCTTTGGGGGATACAGTTCAACACACAGCCGATATGCAAACTTGAATGTCTGTAATTTTCATGTGTTGTGAAATAATAAAAATTGTTTCAACCATTTAAATTGTTAAGACCATTCCAAGCTACACAAAAATAGGTAGCAGGTTATATTTTAAGGTTTTGAATCAAAATGTAGGAGGATGTTAGGTGATGCTGAGGTCAATTTATAATCCCAATGAAATAAGATTTATCAGAATGTCAGTTTGTTGGGAATGACAAAGCAACAAAACAGGAAAAAGAAACAACTGATTGTGGGGCTGCTGACTTTGCCAAAGCATAACTGCCTACATTTGGACTTCTTTTTATGAAAATTTATATATTGTAACAAATCATTATAGAACACTTACCATGTCTTATTCCCTGGAATAATGGAAGGAACAGTGAATAATGCAGACAGATCATCTGCCTACATGAATTTTATATTTGAGTGGAGGAGAAAGAAAGAGGGAGAGAGAAGGTGAGACACAGAGAGAGGAAGAAAGGAAGAAAGGGAGGGAGTGAGGGAGGGAGGAAACCATCAACAAAATGACAAGGCAACCAAATGAATCGTAGAAGATATTTGCAAATGGTATATCCAATAAGGGGCTGATATACAAAATACATGAAGAACTTGGACTTTAATTCCAACCTTAACAAAAATTTTTTTAAAAAAGATTTTATTTATTTATTCGTGAGAGACACAGAGAGAGAGAGAGAGAGAGAGAGAGAGAGAGAGAGGCAGAAACACAGGCAGAAGGAGAAGCAGGCTCCCTGTGGGGATCCTGATGTGGACTGGACCCTGAGACTTGAGACTCAGGGATCACGCCCTGAGTCAGGCAGATGCTCAACCTCTGAGCCACCCAGGCACTACTAACCTTAACAAATTCTAATGATATCCATAATCTTTTGCCCTTTCTTTTACATTATAATCCATAAAATATTTTTGAAATATTGTATTCTTCTTAACATTTTTAAATAGACATTTAAAAATTTGCCATAAGATTATATGGTTGCGCAGGAAGCAATATATGGGCGATTCTAAATGGTGACAATTTTGCGTAAAATGCTACATTGCTCTTTTAAGAGTATCTAACAGAATATAAATACCACAGTGATTTGAGGCTTATAGTAATTAAAATAATAATCTCTTTAAAATTGAAAAGTTCACTTTGTTTCTCATTGAAATAACTTTAATCCTACATTTCCTAATTTTGTCTTAGTGTATTATATGTTGTGTAATAGTGTCTTTACTTGATCATCTCGCATACTCCACTGTAAACAAATGTGGATTATTTAAAACTGTATTTTTTTAAGATTTTATTTATTTATTTGGGAAAGAGAGAGTGAGCAAGAGAGCACAAACAGCACAAGCAGGTTGCTCATCCAGCAGGGAGCCTGATCCCAGGGAAGTCCATCCCAGGACCCTGGGATCATGACCTGAGCCGAAGGCAACTGCTTAACAGACTGAGCCACTCAGGGCCCCTATTTAAAATTGTATTTTAAAAATACCTTATGCCTGTAAAACTGCAAATGTTAAATTCCCTCTAAGTTATTGCAATTGAGCAAAGATGTGTTTTACAAGTTTTCAAAAATTATATTTAAGCATAAGATGTGGTTCATTGTAATTGTATTTCTTCAACAGATGGATTGAGGTGGAAGGAAAGAAGGCATTATGAGACCTGGATGGAAGGCAACATTGTTGACATTAATGTTCACATTTAGCTCTTTGTTTTCAGTGCCTGTTTTTGTTCATTTGTTTGTTTGTTTTTGTTTCATATCTGAAGCAATGTATTATAGTAAGTCAGGACTAATGATAGGAATGGCATTTTCTTTTAAAGTGGGGAAGAGCAAGGGATGAAAGGAGAAATGAGAATATGGAAAAAAAACGAAAAAAGGAGAATATGTTAGTTTTCAAGTAATATGTGGTTTTTTAAAGAGAAGATGCTATAAAACAAAACAAATGAAGTAAGAAACAGAAAGGGATTTTTTTTTTTTTTAAGATTTGATTTATTTATTAGAGAGACAGAACATGCAAGAGAGTACAAGTGGTAGAGAGGGAGAAGCATGCTGCCTGCTGAGCAGGAAGCATAATGCAGGGCTTGATCATTGACTGGGATCCTGACTTAGGCCAACGCAGCCGCTTAACTGACAAGCCACCCAAGTACCCCCAGAAAGATACTCCTAAATACAGAGGACAAACTGGTGGTTGCAAAGGGGAGGTGAGTGAGGGGGTAGATGAAGTACATGAAGGGATTAGGAGGTAAAAACTTCCAGTTACAAAATAAATAAGTCACAAAGATGAAAAGTCCAGACTAGGGAATACGATCAATTTTTTTTTCTTTTTTTTTTTTGTGAGAGAGAATCTTAAGCAAGCTCCACACTGAGCACAGAGCCCAATGCAGGGCTTGATCTCAAGATCCTGAAGATCATAACCTGAGCCAAAATCAGACTCAGATACTTAACCAACTGTGCCACCAGGTGCCCCAATATTATTGTTATAACATTGTGTGGTGACAGATGGAAACTATACTTATTGTGACAAGCACTGAATAATGTATAAAAGTGTCAAATCACTATGTTGTACACCTGAAACTGATATGACATCATGTGTCAACTGTAATTTAATTCAATGATACATTTTTTAAAAATTAGAAAAGAGAATATGTAGGATATTCAGTTTTAACATTAAAATATAAAAAGAGTTTAAAAGTCAGAACTCCCAATCTTCCAAAAATAAAACACTGAGAAAATTATAAATTACTTATAGTGATAGAGTAACACTTATGAAGGTCATAAGCGCAAAACACAAGGCCACAAAAAAATCTGAAATTGAACTGAAAAGTTAAAGAACTGTTTCTTCATGCCATATGCCTTACCACCACACCAATAGGGCTACACTGTAACAACGAACAGTGGAAGACACCTGATAGAGATGGACTTTTTCTGAGGGGGGGGTTCTTAGATTATCCTAAAGCCAACATGGGAGAGAAAAACAAGAAGACTGGATGAATTAGAAACCTTTGTAACCTTTAGGTATAGAAAACATTAAACATAGCCTAACTCCTACATACATTACCAATAATTCTCACACTGAAGGTCTACTCACCTCAATTTGTATTACTCAATACAAACATTTCTTTCAACAACAACAACAAAAATATCACAAGAGATTCTATACATGTTTGGTCATAGGTGACATGACAATATACAGAAAAAATACCAAATAGTGACAAAAAAAACCTGATATTAATAAATATGAAATATAGCAAGATTTCAGGATACAAAGTTAACATACAAAAGTGATTTATTTACTTATATACTAGCAGTAAAAAGTAGGAATTTAATTTTAAAAAGGTGTTATTAGCATAGCAGCTAAAAATGAAATAGGTATAAATCTAAGAAAATATGTATAGGACCTATATGAAAAACACTACAGAATGATGATGAAATAAATTTAAAAAAGTAAATAAATGGAGAGATAGTCTGTATTCATGCACTGGAAGACTAATGTTGTTAAGATATCAGTTAGTCTCAACTTGATTTATGCATTCAAAGAAATGTCTATCAAAATACTAGCAAGCTACTTTGTAAATATGACACATTGATTCTAAAATCTAAATGTAGAGGGAAAAATCTTAGAATACTCAATACTAAAAAAGAACTAAGTTGGGGCACTGCCACTACCCCATTTTAAGAATTATTATAAAGCTGTAGCAATAATGACAGGGTAGCACTGATGAAAGAGTATCTACTCTTCCATTTCTCTATATAGAGAAATAGAATAGAAAGTCCATTATAAATTCACACAAATGTAGTGAACTGATTTTTGATGGAGGTACCAAGGCAACTCAATAGAGAATGGGTGGTCTTTCAATAGTTAGAACTTAAACAGTGGATCATTCATATGAAAAACAGAAGGTACTCAAACATAAGCCTTACATTTATTTGGTGGTAAGTTTATAGATATAACAGTAAAATAACAACAAAGTAAATAATTGATAAGAAAAGCAAAAACTAAAAAATAAACAAAAAAGAAAAGTAAAAACTTCTGTTCTATGATAGACACCATTAAAAAGTACATGAAAGACAACCTACAAGCTTGGAGAAAATATAAACATATATATGTTGAAATAACTTTACTCAACTTATAAAAGAACACTCAAGACTCAAAAATTAAAAAAAACAAGTAACACAATTAAAAAATAGGCCAAAAAATAAAAATAAAAAAAAAATAGGCCAAAGATCTTAATAGCCACCTCACCAAAGATGATACAAAGACAGCCAAAAAAATATATGGAAAATGCTCAATATTATTTTTCATTATGGAATTCCAAATTAAAACAGTAATTGAAACCACTTAAAAGCATGAAGTTAAACAAAAATCAAAATGGCTGCATTAATGCTTCAGTGAAGCTTGATTTTAAACTAAGTAACCTTTTCCCTCTCTTCTGCAAACCTCCCCTGCTCCCTTTCTAATCTTTCATTTCAGGAACCTGGTACCACTCTGAAAATATGACCAATAAAGCTGGCAGCATACACACAATTGCTGTCAAAATGGCTATCTCCTGTATTTCTCTGTAAAATGGAACAGATAAACTGTGGTACATGCATACAATGGAATATTATTCAGTGATGGAAAAAAGAAGTATCATGCCCCAAAAAAGACAGAACTAGTTCTTAGATGCATGTTACTAAATAAAAGAAACCAGTCTGCGTGATTTCAATTACATGACATCCTGAAAAAGCCAAACCTATGAAGATAGTAAACAGATAAATCGTTGCCAAGGGATTGGAATGGGGATAAATAAATGAAACCCATGGAATTTTTACGACAAACTCTTCTGTATGCTACTGTAAAGGTGAAAAGTCACTACTCATTAGCCAGAGTGCATTGAAAATCGTAATGGTCAAATTTATCATTGTTGTCTGGAAATTTACCAATAAAAAAAGGGAAGAAGCTAGAATGATCCTTGTGATGATGGATTAGTTGGAGACACTGATATAAACTCATGTTTAGCTTACTGTAGATACAGATGGCTACATATAAAAATATTTGTAGAAATGTTTATAAAAGGATCCATATGCACACATATATTTCCTTGATCTATTAACTAAGAAATAGAACCCCAGCAGCAATAAGCAAGATCTTGGTTTCTAATAGTATTCTCCAATAAATCCAGATCTGAACTGAGTATGGAGCACTGTTTGGTGCCAAGTAAGGACACACTCATACAAACAAACAAACATTGGTAAGGGTGTGGAAAAGGGATACAGAAACTGAAAGAGCTCTCAATGGCCAAAACTGAAACAATTTGCACAACAAAATAAGCAAATCAGTATGAGAATATAACCCAAAGTACAAAATAAATACCCATAAGTCCGGGACTCCTGAAAACTGTCAAGGTCATCGAAATCAAGGAAGCCCAAGAAACTAAGAGACTAAGCTGACACCACTATTAAGTGTAATGTGGTATCCTGGACAACATCCTGGAAGTAGATCAATGATAAAAGTCATTTCATAAAGGAATGATAGTTATAACAGGAAGGACTACAATTTTAATTAATTTTAAGAAATTAATTTGTAGGGGTGCCTGGGTGGCTCTGTTGGTTGAGCGACCAACTCTTGATTTCAGCTCTAGTCGCCATCTCCAGTTGAGATATGGAGCCCCATGTCAGGCTCTGCCCTGGGTGAGAAATCTGCTTGAGATTCTCTCTCTCTCTCTTTCTCCCTCTGCCCCTCCCCTGCTTCTCTCTAACAAATAAATAAACATTTGAAAAACTTAATTTGCAAACACTTCTCCTCTACTTGGAATAATTACTCAAACCTTTACTTTCCACTGAAGAGTCACTTAGCTACTTCAGCTATGTGACTGGCAAGGTCACAGAAATTCAAGCCAATAAATACAGATGCTAAAGATAGTACTTTTCCTCTCGTCATTCAAGACTTCTCTGAAAATCAGTTTCCTTACTTGTGTCAAAAAAAATTTGCAAATCTTAGATGAGAACATATTTCCTTGCTCTGTTCTTTCAATATTAGGTGAAAAATACAGCCACTAAGGTTATGTATGATTCTAGATGTATGTTTTTAGTGAGGTTCACTGTTAACTCTATTTTTCCCAGCCATACCAAGATATAACTGACATATAACACTGTGTAGATTTAAGGGGTACAGGGTGTTGATTTGATACACAAGATATAACTGACGTATAACACTGTGTAGATTTAAGGCATACAGGGTGTTGATTTGATACACTTATCTGTTGAATGTGATTATCATCATAGCCTAGCTAATGCCTCCATCATTACATAATTACCATTTTTTTCTATGGTGAGAACACTTAAGATTGACTCTCTTAACAATTTTCAAGTATCCAGTGCAGTACTGTTAACCATAATCACAATGTTGTGCATTAGATCCCCAGAATGTTTTCATCTTTTAATTGAAAATTTGTACTCTTTGACCAACATCTCCTCAATTCTCCTCTCAGCTCCTAAGACGACCAATGATGGGTCAAAGAAGGCATTAAAATGGAAATCAGAAAATATCTCAAAACAAATGAAAATGTTAACTCTTAATTAATGATCCTACACTTCGGGGCACCTGGGTAGCTCAGTCAGTTAAGCTTCTGCCTTTGGCTCCAGTCTCATGATCCCAGGGTCTTGGGATGGAGGCCCCTGTGAGGGTTGGGGGTGGGGGTATCTCTGCTCAGCAGAGAGTCTGCTTCTCCCTCTGCCTCTGCCTGCAGCTCTGCTTACTGTTCTCTCTCTCTGTCAAATAAATACATAAGATCTTAAAGAAAAAAGATCCTGCACTTAGTAAAATTGTATGCTAGATTTGATTTTGCCTGTTAGAGATACACATGATTGCTGTTCAGTGGACATATCACTTCATATCCCAGTTGGACATAACACCTCTATATGAAATACAGCAATTATATATATATAAAAAATATAATAATATAATAATATAATGTTTTATTTTATATATTTATTATATTATTTTATTATATTATATATTACATGTATTTTATATATATAAAAATATGAATTTTATATATATATATATATATATATATATATATATATATTTCTAAAATATTTTTTGGTCATCACACTTCCTTACTGCTTTTGTTACTGGAGTAGTAGGTTGTTTCCTTACTCATACTATTTGCCAAATGACCAAACAAAAAATAGTATTTGATGGCAAGCAGGTAATTTATTCAATGGCCAGAGAGAATGGAGGAGAACTCATGCTCTGAAGGCACCATTTCCTTGGTTACGCTTGAGTAGGTCTCATGGTATGGGTTTTATGGGATTAGAGTAATTAAATGGCTGCTAAGCAAGCAAACTGACCTTGGTTGTTGTTGCTGCCGTTGTTGTTGTTGTTGTTGTGGAAGGGGGAGAAGGCTTCTCCAATCCTGAGTGCCACCTCTTTTCTTCCTTTAAATGGGCCTCCTCAGATCTGTTATGGCGCTGGTAGGTATGCTTTTTATTATTGCAATTAGATGATAATGATCTAGAGGGTTAGCAGGGTATCTGCACTGGACCAAACCTGTGAAGACTGGGTCATGTGGGGGGGCTTGTTTGGAGCTTGTAGTTTCTGGCATCTGGGCTTAGTTTCTGGTGGCAAGCAGTACCTGTTAGCTGGGGCTAGGAAACTGGGTTATTGTGGCTTGTTAGCAACTTCCGGGGGACACTTCCCTCATTAATTAATGAAATAAATAAAATTTTGACACATGTTTATTTTCTATTAGTATGATATTATTTCTTCTTTATACTTTGATATTTGTTAGGATGAATAAAAATTAAAAATTGAGCTTGAAAAGGAGGATTGTATTAGGGTTACTGATTCAAATCTTACAGAGATAATTTGTTTCCTCTCTAGATACAAGACTTATATTAAAAGTGCCTTTATCATAATTTTAAAAATATGTTGGGAGAATTCAGCTTACATAACACTTGAATAAATTCTCTAAATGTAATGTCTGATTTCAGAAAAAGACAATTTTAATATTTTAAGCAAAATCCATCACACTAGGAACAATATTTCAAACATGCTAATTAACATTTTGTTCACCAAATGCACACTGTCCAGAATGCTACAGAAACACATGCAACATACATTGTTGAACAGTTTAGTGTTGAAATGTTGCTGATTTCCCTTTCCAGGTTTCTGAGCAGCTGACAGAAAAGGAATACAGTTTACACTTTAAAACCCCTTGGTAATTGGAAATGAGCGCTTTGTTGCTCTTGTCATTGGAGCAAGCAGTTTCTGAGTCATTGGGGGCCTCACATCAATGCATTTGACAACAAATTGCTGGATGGAAATTCCCAGCAGTGTTACTCCTGAATTTCTCTCTTATTGCCCTAGGCTGTAGTCAAAGTTTCTCAGTATTCGACAGGTGGAAACTTTCCTAGTATTGACATTTGTGATGGCATCATTTATTTATATTAAATGAGAACCAATTTCTCACTTAGGATGGTCCAGGTAAAATGAGCAAGTCAAATGTTAGATCATTCCTTTAAATTGCATGGGATGACACTAGGAGCCTTAGAAGCTCTGTACTTAAAACAACAACAACAACAAAATAACTTTTACAAAATTACACCTCTGCTCTCATCCTCTGCATATCTCTAAGCAGCTCTCAGCCTGAACTGTACTGTGTGAACACTGACTTACAGAAGAGTTAGTTTAGAAACACTTTGCCTACCACGGGGAAATATGGTTTAAAAACAAGACTTGAATTCTTTTCTTTTCAAGTCCTCTCACTTTCATTGTAAAAACACTTTGATATCCATCCTATCAGAGTAATAGAGCAACATTTATTTAAATGGTTTTAAGTTAATGTTTTATAGAATTGACTGGAGGTAAAATCTCTAGTGGCGTGCTGTTTTTATTCCTATCTAGTTCAACATCATCACAAATGGCATTGCTGTGATGCTCACCAAATTTGCATATTATACAAAACTGTAAAGAGAAGTGAATAGGTTAAGTGGCTAAAGTAGGAACCAATCTGTCTTTTTCAGATGGAATGATGAGCTGAATTTATAAGACTAAATGCACAGAAAAAAATATGTATGTATGTTTATAATATGCATTAGGATATAATATATTCAAATATATATTTTTATGTGTATACATGTATATATTCATATATATATTGAATATGTGTAATATAAAATTTATAATATATTTATACTGCAGTTAATATATATTTATGTAATGTAAATATTATACATGTAATATATAAATGTATTAAATATAATAGTATGTAAGTAATATATATGTACATATAATACATATACATTTTACATGTATGTATGGACTATTTTGAAGTAACACAGTAGATGCTAATAATTAGATGATATTTATTAAGTATGAATGAACCACAGTATAAATAAATTTGTGGCTTTTTCACTTATTCTTCATAATAAGCTTGTGGGATAATTCATTTATATTAATAAATCTAATTTTAGAGTCTCTGTCTTTACTACAGAGAGAAAACCCATCTAATAAATTATGATTCCATGGAGTTAAAAACTTTTCCTTGAACTAGTTTTGACCATATGTTGACTTTCAAATTTGGTTTTAGAACTGTAAAAAAGAAATCTCTAGCATCCTATTTCAATTAATTTCTTTTGTAATAATAAGGAGTTTTTATACGAAGAAAGAATTGTTGTTTAATAATTTTTAAACTGAATATAAACAAAAGGAATGTTGAATGAAGATTATGAGATTTCTGTCATTCAGATAAGTAAGTGAGCAGTTTGTTTCCCAGTGGTCTTAATTTCTTTATATTTTATATTAAAGTTGCTAAGCATTTTATCATGAAAGCCAATTTCTTCCTAGAGGGAGGTTGTGAACTATATTAAGAAAGAATCTGTGCACAACCATGTTTAGAATATTAGAATAATACTTCTTGATTATTTATAATACTTTGGAATAATTTATTATTTATTTCTCTTTCTGCTTTCTAACTTTTTAAAATTTCCATACATGATTTAAAAAAAGCTTATTTACAGAATACTTTCTTCTGCTGATATGGATATTATATGCATATGATAATAAACCTCTGTAGTGTACCTATTTATCTCATAGTTTTGCCTTCTTCAGAAAGTCATATAGTTTGAATCATACATTTTGCAACCTTTTCGGATTGCCTTATCTCACTTATTAATATGTATGTAGAGCTTCCCTATGTCTTTAGATGACTTGATAACTCATTTCTTTTTAGTGCTGAATAATAATCCATTGTCTGAATGTATCACAGTTTATTTATCCACCCTTCTGCTGAAGGACATTCTGGTTGCTTCCAAGTTCTGGCAATTTTGAATAAATCTGCAATAAACATACTTGTGTGCTGGTTTTTGTGTGGACTTAAGTATTCAAATTATTTGTGTAAATAGCAAGGAGTTTGATTCCTATATTACTCCAATCAGAGTAAGTTCAGTTGTGTAAGAAATTATCAAAAAGTCTCTTTCAAAGCGACAGTGTCATTTTGCATTCCCACCAGAACTATATGAAAGTTCCAGTTGTTCCACATCCTCACTGTATTTGGTGTAATCACTGTTCCAGATTTTGGCCATTCTAATAGGTGTATTGTGGAATTTTATTGTTTTAATGTGCATTTTCTGGATGCCATATTATTTGGAACATTTTTCAAATACTCATTTGCCATGTGTAGATCTCTGCTAGTGAGGGTCCTTTAAGGTTTTTGTTCTATTTTTTAATTAGGTTGTTTGTTACTTATTGTTGAGTTTTAAGGGTTCTTTATGTATTTCATAAAGATCCTTTATCAGATATGTCCTTGGCAAATATTTTCTCCTTTTGTGTAGCTTGTCTACTAATTCTCTTGACATTGTCTTTCACACAGAAGTTTTTAACTTTAATAAAGTCAAGCTTATCAATTATTTCATGGACCATGCTTTTGATGTGGTATCTAAAAAGTCATTGCCATACTAAAGGTCATCAGGTAGATGATTCCATTTTTATGATAACATCTAAACCCTTAGACATGACATACAAATGGCTTTATTTTTATTAAGAATATACATGAAAATTGTTTTGGGAGTTCCTGCATTGTTTCTTACTTTGCTTTATATGAAGGTTTTTCTTCTTTTGAATTATAGCATTTTAAAATTCTAGAAATGTTTGCAAGAGTAATTCCTCACATCTCTTTATTCTTATAAAGATGATCTTTGAAGGTGATCTTGTTGACTACTGTTGGCTTGCAGATTGTAAAAAGTGTGTATCTGAGTTTGCTACATGCCACTCTCTCAATTCTCCTAATCCAGATAAGTGGGGACTAAAGGAAAACAAAACAAAATAAAACAAACTATATATATATATAATAAATGGATGGTCCAATTCAGATTCTGGACAACTTAAAAGAATTGTCAGGACACCAGAGTGGCTCAGTGGGTTAAGCATCTGCCTTCAGGTCAGTTCATGATCTCAGGGTCCTGGAATTGAGCTTATATCTTTGGGCTTCCTGCTCAGTGAGGAGTATTCATCTCCTTCTTCCTCTGCACCATCTCTCCAACTCATGCTGTCTCTCTCTCTCTTTCTCTCCTAAATAAATAAATAAATAAATAAATAAATAAATAAATAGTCTTTTTTTAAGGATTGATGAAATGTGGAATATAAGAAGGCAGAACAGAATTTTGACTGCTATTTTTTAAATATTACAGATGAAATCCATATTGAAGAAAGCAAGTAGTACCAAGTCTGATCTTTATATAAGTTTTGGTTTTCCTCCTAGCTCTATGCTATAAGAGATATTAGTGAGAATCTGCCAAAGTGTCTATATCTGTTTGCTCATAATGCTGTCCTTTCTGTGGGATTGAGTTGACTCTTTGAACTATTAACAATCTGTTTTCATCTGCATTATGTCTTAGAGAATTGTCTTGTTATTTTTTGGTTTGTATATGGTATGCTTCCCTAACTGTTGGTAGTAAAATGAGTTCTTGCCTATTTTATACTTTATACTATATCATTAATAATTTTAGGCTTAGCAGTTGTTTTCAAGTGAGGCCTTTAAGACATCCTCTCAGTTTGTATTTACAAGGAAATATATTTCTCTTAGAAATCAAAGAAATTATAATTAAGTTCATACTCACAACATGATAGACATACTTGTTGGTACTTCCATCTCTTTTTAATCATTCAGTTTAGGTCTGTGAATGAACTAAAAAAAATCAGATGTATAATTCTATTATAGGGATAAGAAATTTCTTAAACAGCACTCAGAAGAACAAAGGTCTAAACTGAGCTAACCAAATGACTGAGATGACTACATAAATACAGTCCTACTCACAGGTGCCTCTCTTGAGGATAAGAGAGTTTGACCTCATGAAGGGTTTCATTTGTTGACTGTACTGCAAGTTAATGGAGGATTTCCTCATATATACAAGAATATATTTGGATTTCAGGTACTTTTAATGCAATGAAGTACCACATAAAAGAGCCAGTTTTGGGCTTTCTTTGTAAATATATTTTCTTGCTTTGCATTAAATTCTCCTTTAAAAGTACTCTTGGGATTTCTGGTTTTGCATATCAGGAACTTGACTTTGTCCTAACCATTAAAATGCTGAGCAGACTGAACAATGAACAACTCTTCTTGTTTCCAGAAGAGGGGAGAATACAGGGAAAATTGCCCTTGAGACTGGAGAGACAAGTGAATACAAGGAGTCACAGTTTACAGGAGTAGAGAATCATGAATGGAAATCGTCTCAGGAATCAGCACCGGAGTCATAAAGATGGAACTGTAATTGAGAAATTGCAAACTCAGTGCAAGGGACCATGTCATAAGAGGGACACCCACAATACTGTGAGATTTCCTTCCAGGAGCTTCACCGATTTCAATAGTAACTGTCAGAGAAAAATAATCTCAGCTTTCTTGTAGAAGGAGAAGAAAGGAACCATTTTGAAATATGCCAGAGCACTATGTTCTTAACACAGCCAGCCATCAGGGGAAATTCGTTATCTAGAGCCTAACCTACCGGGATGTTATCAGAGCCTGGGGAAAGAATATATCCAACTCAAGCCCACTCTAGCCATCCTGTCTCATCTAAAAAGAAGAAAAGAACTGAAATAGTTGTGAAGTTCACAGTCCAGAGGTGTAAGCTCACTAAAACACTGAGAGCTAATCATAAGACTTTAAAACACTTTCTTCCTCTCACACCTCACCATCACATTAATGAGGCTTATTTACAGCATCCCCTTCCTGGGGGATCATACCAAAAAAAGAGACACACACACATACACACATAATTTGAATAGAAAGTACAAGCAGTAGAGCCAAATATGGCAGGGATCTTAGAATTATCAGATTTGGAATTTAAAATGACTATAATTAATAGGATAAGGGCTCTCGACAGCATGTAAGAATAGATAATTAAAATACACATGAAGAGAGAAATTCTAAGAAAGAACCAAAAAGAAATGCTAGAGATTTAAAAAACAACAACACACTGAAACATAAATGAAGAGTGCCTTTGATGGACTTATTAGTAGACTGGACACAGATGAGGAAAGACACTCTGAGCTAGAGATGGAATAACAATAGAATATCTGAAAATAAAACAAAACAATAGAATGAGCAAAGACAAAACAAACAAACAAAAACAAAACCCATGCAGAATATCCATGGACTGTGGGATAACTATAAAAAAGTAAAACATATGCCCAGTGGGACTACCAGAAAGATAAACAAGAGAGAAAAGAACAGAAGAAATGTTTGACAAAGGAGCAAAGGCAATCCAATGGAGCACAGATGGTTTCTTCAACAAATGATTCTGGAAAAAGTGGACATCCATATGCAAAATAATGAAACCAACTAGTCACAGACCTTTACAACCTTCACCAAAACTGACTCAAAACAGATCATAACTTAAATGTAAAACACAAAGGTACAAAACTTCTAGAAGGTAACATACCAGAAAAACATAGATGATTTTGGGCATGGTAATGCCTTTTTGGATGCAACATCAAAGACTAGATCCATGAAAGACTTAATTGATGAGTTAGACTTCATTAAAATTAAAACTTCTACTCTGTGAAAGACAATGTCAAGAGTAGGAGAAGTCAAGCCACAGACTGAAAGGAAATATTTATAAAATATATACCTGATAAAAGAATATTATCCAAATTATGCAAAGAACTCTGAAAGCTTAACAATAATAATAATAATAAAAAGCAAACCAATTAAAAAATGGGCCAAAGATTTTAACAGAGTCTCACCGAGGAAAATGTACAGATGGTAAGTAGGCATATGAAAGGATGTACCACATCACATGACATCATGGAAATGCAAATTAAAACGAGATACCACTACGCATCAATTAGAATGGCCAAAATCTGTAACAGCAACAGAGTGTTCCTGTTGAGGAGCAACAGGAACTCTCATACAGCACCAGTGGGAATGCAAAACAGTACAACCAAACAGAGGTTTCTTGCAAAACTGAAATACCCTTCCATACAATTCAGCAATTGTGCTCCTTGCTATTTATCAATGGTTAAGTTCACACACACAAAAAGGCCTGCAAAAACAGTTTTAGTGATTTATTCTAAATTGTGAAAACTTGGAAGCAACCAAGATGTCCTTCAATAGGTAAATGGATAAGTTGGATAAATCCCAGGCAATGGGATATATCGCAGCACTAAAATGAAATGGGATGTTGAGCCATAAAAAGACATAGAGAAATCTTAAATGCTAAGTGAATAAAGGAGATAGTTATCACTTGGTGTAATGTCATTCAAGAGTTTATGACTGAAGAGCATGAGAGCAGAATCAACCTTCTATGACGCAATGAGTGAAGAAAAATCAGCCTTATATTACACAATAATTAATGAAGAAATAATAGATTTTTTATAGTAAATACTATTTCTTAAAGTAATTGTTTTGATATGAGAGCAAATAAAGTCTATGAGGGCAAAAATGAGTGTCTCCTTTATTGTACTGATAAAAATACTAGGTGCCTAGAGGAGGCCTTGGCATATGATAGTTGCTATATGAATTTTTGAGGTCAAAAATGCTGAAAATGTTTTCCTATTACAACTTAACTGTTATTCAGAAAAGTTCTTTATAAGGAAAGAATTATCTGAAATTCATTTAAATCATTTTAAAGCTTTTTTCATCATAAAGTAACTTTATAAAGGATAGGGATAGATTTTTGTCCCTTAATAAACTAATTACTAAATCTAAACACCTGATGAATTTTGAATTAGCTGAAAATAATTATTTCTACATAGTTTGAATTTATTTTCTAATTTACCAAATGTTTTCATTTCCCAGTAATATGTGGTTTTAACAATACTTGAACTTTTTGTTCTGAATGACTGAATTCTAGAAGTCCCTGCTAATACAAAAAGATCAGAAAAAGTCTTCTTTCCATCAAAACACTCCCTGAAATAATTAGGGGATCTATAGCAACCAAGGAAAAGGTGAAATAAATAGATGAATTTATTAGGACAGTGAAACATGGTAAGGAAAAATAAGAAAATAACTTTCTATTTAATTTCCAGTTTTTGCTGAATATTTCCTAAGAACAGTGAAACCCTTGGTCTAAGAAGTAAATTCACCCCAATGAACGGAAATAATTTCTATCTCACTCAATATTGACAAATATATTATCTGACAGAGATGAAGATTTGATGTGAAAGGACATTGTTGTTTTCCTTGACTTTAAATCTGCAGATAAGTATTTACCTTTATCTCTATTCATTATACCAATCTCTTGCAAAAAAAATTATTTAAATCATATGTACATTTTTTAAAGAATATTTTACTTTCCTTAGAAAAAGGAAAGTTAAAGTGGATATTTGTCATGTTATCTAACATTTTCTTTTCACATCTCAGTAAACTGTACACTTTCTATATAAATTTATAGTCTAAATATTCCTTTACTTGGAGGTTAACTTATCTAGTTGTATTTTCACTAATTACAACACTTTATATAATTTTTCCTAACCTACCTTTCTTGACATTTAACTATTACATGTCTAAATAGATAATAACTCTATTGCCTATGTCTAATTTAATGTCCTATAGCCCAGAATATGTTGGGTTCTTTCAATTTGGAGATTTTGATCATTTTGGAGGATGCATGTGTTTACACTGTTGCTAGACAGATTTTTCTCCGTAAGGAAAAAGGTATTAATAATTCCAATACTCCTGGTAAGTTTGGAACTGAAATTTTACACTAAAATATGGATAGATATCATGCTCAAAATAGCTGCTATGGCTGTAAGAGCTGACAATTTCAGAATCAGTCAGCCTACATTTTTATATCAGTATGCTTACACACTATTATGTTGAGAAAATGTAATTTTATTTTGAAACAATGATAAAATGAATTAAATAGAATCATGTAAGATTCCTTAATGTGGGATCCCTATTAATGCCAAAATAATGTCTATTACTATACATATTTAAATAAAACTGGTGTATTAGATTATATTATCAAAAGTGAATCTGGTTCTAATTATAATGTGATAAGTAATGACAAATAATTCTCTTACTGCCTCATCTAAAACATTCCACAGATGCTGCAAATCATATTTTTTCATTCAATTATAATTTAATTTAAATTCAATTAAATAATATATAGTGTATTATTAGTTTCAAAGGTAGAGTTCAGTAACTCATCATGTGCTTGTTACATCACATGCTCTTCTTAATATCCATCACCTTGCTGCCCCACCCTCCACCCACCTCCCCTCTAGCGACCCTCAGTTTTGTTCCCTATGTTTGAGAGTTATCTCCCTTCCTGATTTTGATTTTGTCTTTTTTTACTTTTTTCTCTCTTCTTCTACAATCCTCTGTTTTTTCCCTTAACTTCTACATATGAGTGAGATCATATAATTTTCTTTCTCTGATCGACTAATTTCACTTAGCATAATACTCCATAGTTCCATCCATATCATTGCAAATGGCAAGATTTCATTTTTTGATGGCTGAGTAGTATTCCATTGTTTATATGTACCACATCTTCATCCATTCATCTGTCAATAGACAATGTCAATAAAACCATTACATAGTTTTGCTATTGCGGACATTACTGGTATAAACATTTTGGGCCAGGAGCCCCTTTGGATCACTACATTTGTATCTTTGGGGTAAATGCCTAGTAGTGCAATTTCTGGATCATAGGGTAGTTCTTTTCAACTTTTGAGGAATCTCCATACTGTTTTTTAGAGTGGCTGTACCACCTGCATTCCCACCAACAGTGTAAGAGGGTTCCCCTTTCTCCACATCCTCAATAACAACATGTGTTGTTAATTTCAGCCACTCTGACTGGTGTGAGGTGGTATCTCATTACAGTTTTGATTTGCATTTCCCTGATGACAAATGATGAGCATTTTTTTATGTGTCTGCTGGCCATTTGTATGTCTACTTTGGAGAAAAGTCTGTGCATGTCTTCTGCCCATTTCTTAATTGTTCTTTGGGTGTTGAGTTTGATAAGTTCTTTATAGATTTTAGATACTAGCTCTTTATCTGATAAGACATGCAAATTGGTGGCTCAGCGGTTAAGCCTCTGCCTTCAGCCCAAGGTGTGATCCTGGGGTCCCAGGATCAAGTTCCACATCAGGTTCCCTTCACAGAGCCTGCTTCTCCCTCTGTCTGTGTCTCTGCCTCTCTCTCTCTCTCTGTCTCTCATGAATAAATAAATAAAATCTTAAAAAAAAGTACATGCAAATTATATTTTTAAAGACATTGAATAGAGCTATTGAGAAAAATAGGGTTACATGAACCAAAATTTCATAGAAAGAGTAATGTTTCCTATGTAAACAAACTGTTAATAGCTGCCCCACCTCCAGGTTTTCTCCTAATTCCAGGTGTGGGTGTGGCCCACAGAGAGAGACATGTGAGTTGGCACATCTTGGAAATTTAAAAAGATCTAAATGTGTGCCCTATTTCCCAAGGAAGTTTTTTTTTTTTTTTTTTTCCTTAAGCTCTTCTATAACAAATGTATCATGGTCTTTTCTTCAAGATATTTACCAGAATTGGAAGTCTAGTGAAGTGGGAGACCCATGAGTAAAGGTCCAAATCCCTGAAGTACTGAATAGACTAAGGAGAAAGCAAACTAAAGCCCCAGTGACATTCCCTCAAGGAACAAAGGGCAGACAATGTCATCAAACCTGTAACATGTCCCTCAACTGGCCCAATTTATAACTGAATTTATGCAATCAGCCTCTTTTCCTATCTACTTATCTAAGTAAAAAAGCTTTATCTGTTGAATGATAAAATCATCCAGAGTCTTTACAGTTTCCAAATACATAAAGTCTGATATACAATTTGAACTTAGTAGTACACATGTGAAGAGGAAGCAATTGTAACATTAAAATAGCTCTTGGGGCACCTGGGTGTCTCAATCAGTTAAGCAAGCACTATCAGCTCAAGTCATGACTCCAGGGTCCTGGGATTGAGCCCTGAGTGGAGCTCCCTGCTCAGCAAGGAGCCTGCTTCTCCCTCTGCTCCTCCCCCATTTGTGCAGGAGCACTCTCTCTCTCCCCTCAAATAAATAAATTAAATAGCTCTCACTAATATATTAAAGAAAATAGAGGGAAATATTAAAAATGGATAAAAAGATGAAGATTCCCAACAGATATTTAAAATCTATACAATTTTTGATATCCAGAATTAACTGGATGAGTTTAACAGCAGACTGTATGTACAAAAGGATAATTTAAGATAACTCAAAGGGAAAGTACTAGAAATATCAAGAGCAAAAAGGAAAAAAAGAATGGGAAAAAATAGAATCAAACAAAAAAAGTTAATTCCACAATATTGACAGAATAAAGTAGAAAATTCAAATGATCGGGCCATCTCAATGGCTCAGTGTTTCAGCATCTGCCTTTCGCTCAGGTCATGATCCCAGGATCCTGTGATCAAGTTCCACATAGGGCTCCCGCAGGCAGCCTGCCTCTCCCTCTGCCTATGCCTCTGCCTCTCTCTTTGTGTCTCTCATAAATAAATAGATAAAATCTTTCAAAAAAAGAAAATTCAAATGATCATCTCAGTAATACAAAACTAAATTTTAAAAATTCAAACCACTGCTTATTTTTAATATTTCTGAGAAAATTAGGAAAAGAACTAAACTTTCTTAAGGTTCTTGATTTAAAAGCATCAAAATCCTCCAGTTAATATCAAACATACTGTTGATATTTTAAATACTTTTCCTCTGAAGTCGGGAATAAAACAGGAGTTCCACTATCTCTTTCTCAAGTTAACATTGTATTGTAGGGAAACCATCCTCTACCCATTTTGGATACCTGGCCAGGCCTATGAATTAAACTGACATACGACAGATTACAGATGATAAACATAGAAATTTCACTGAATTTTTACATGTACATGGAAGGCTTCACAAGAGAATAAAAACCTAAAGAAGTGATCAAATTTGGAAGCTTTTATGTATTTTAGACAAAGAAACAATCAATTTGTGAAGAATTGACAATACAAAAGGACTTGTCCTATAATTAGGAAATGATGAAGTAACCAGAAAGATAAGAGTTAGTTTAGCAAGGTTTGTTTTACAGACTTTTTGGTCCTAAATTCCCTGTCTCTGCTAATAACAATGTTTTCTATCTTCCAGGTATGGGGATGATATCTGTCACATGGGAGATTTTCTCAGGCTTTCAAGAAGACAGAGAAGGGTCGGTGTCCTTGCACTAACTAAATCTTAAGTACCTTTAATTCAAAATAATCAATGTATTGGGATGCCTGGTTAAGCATCTGACTTAGGCTCAGCTCATGATGTCAGAGTCCTAGATGGAGCTCCACAGGGCTCCCTGCTTGTCCCTCTGCATCCCTTTTACTCATGCTTTCTCTCTCTCAAATAAATAAATAAAATCTTTAAAAAAAAAATAACCAGCATGCTAGAGTAGCATACCTTGGGGTGACATATTCTGAACCCCTTCATACTGAAAGTTCTAACCAATGCAATAAGGCAATAAAACAAAGACAGAAAGAGTGAAAGGAAGAATTAAACTAGCAATATTCATTGCTGACAATTTTACAGTTAGGAAAGCTACCTATCAACTACTAAAATTAATATGAATTTAGCAAAGTTGCTGTTTACAAAACCAATATACACAAATAAATAAATTTCTATATATTAGCAAATAATAATTGAGGCATGATATTCTAAAACATCCTATATGATATATAGCACCCAACAGCAACCATTATCTAGAATTCAAATAGTGAAAACTAAGATTCATGCAGTGAAAACTACAAAACATCATTGAAATTAAAGAAGACCTAAATAAACAGAAGGGTATATACTATGATTACATTTCACAAGACCACATATTACTAAGACATCAAGGCTGCTAAAATAGTTGTATAGATTTAATGTAATTCCAATCAAAATCCCATCAAGAACTTTTTGTTGAAATCAGCAACTTCTTCCTAGAACTTATATGGAACACTGAAAGTAAAGCTGGAGAGTTTATACTATTTAGCAGTAGGATTTATTTAAAAAGATAATATATAAAATAATAAATATTGGTATAATGATAGACACTATATAGATCAGTACCAGAGAGTCCAGAAACAGCCCTCTTCACATAACCAGTCCATTGATATGATGTATATATTCAGTTGTTGAATGAAAAATAAAAGAGCTCTTAAAAGAAAAGAGAGGATATCTTTATGCCCTTGAAATAAGCAAAGATTCCTCAAATAGGACACAAAATGCAGCAAGCTACTTTTTTCAAAGATGATAAATTGATTTTATTAAAATTAAAAATTGTAATCAAAAGACAATATTATTGCAAAAAATGCAAGTCAAAACCTGGGAGGAGATATTGATCAGACATACGCAAATACATAGCTCTCATGTGTAATATAAAGAATTCTATAAAATTAATAAAAGATCAAACAAAACATTAATGGACCAAAAACCTAGATAGGCATTTTGCAATAGAACATATAAAATAACAACAAACATAAGACATATTCAAATTAAGACCACAATATACTTCCACCACACACCCATCAGTGTATTTTTTTATAAATATGCTCAACTCTTTCCAAAGGAGAGCATATTAGAATTTTTTTTTAAGATTTTTATTTATTTATTCTTGATAGACACACACACACACACACACACAGAGAGAGAGAGAGAGAGAGAGTGGCAGAGACACAGGCAGAGGGAGAAGCAGACTCCATGCCGGGAGCCTGACCTGGGACTCGATCCCGGGACTCCAGGATCATGCCCTGGGCCAAAGGCAGGTGCCAAACTGCTGAGCCACCCAGGGATCCCCCCATCAGTGTATTTTTAATTAATCTCATGATATAACAAAATTCTGATGAAGATGTGGACAATCAAGCTTCTCCTGAATTTCTAGGGGGAATGTAAATTGGTGCAAGACCTTGGAATTCTGTTAGGCAATATCTATTGACCTCATACCTAACCCTATACGCAGTGATATAATTCCTGGGTATATACTCTATACAGATGACAACATGTGATCATGAAAGTCTTGTAGGAACATCTATGGCAACATTATTTACAATAATTTCAATTTGTAAAAAGTCCAGATAACCTTAAAAATTGATAGGACTAATAAACTGTGACATACTTTTCATTGGAATACTGCACAGCAATGACAGCAATGAAAAAGGACAAACTTATGATACATTCAACAACATTAACAAATTTCACAGTAATCATGTAAAATGGGAATGGACTATATATCTTATGCCTAGCCCCCAAAGTATTTTTTTTTTAAAGATTTTATTTACTCGTAAGAGACTGAGAGAGAGACGGAGAGAGGCAGAGGGAGGGTCAGGCTCCATGCAGGGAGCCTGAGGCCGGACTCCATCCCAGTCTTCAGGATCAGGCCTTTGGCTGAAGGTGGCACTAAACTGCTGAGCCACCTGAGCTGCTCCCAAAGTATTTTTAAGGTACATAATTCATCTAGTTTAACAAGTTCATAACTAGAAAATAATTTGACTCAGGATGAACCATACCTCTAATTTTACACTTACCTGATTTGGATCATATTTAGATGAAATTCTGGAGTTTAGATTTAGGAGACATGCTACAATGAGTTAAGATTTTTAAGACTGTTGTGATGGAATGGATGTGTTTTGAATAAGACAAGGGCATGCATTTTGGGGGGGTCACAGGTGGAATGTTATGGCTTGAATGCTAGGTGTCCCTTCAAAATCTGTATGCTGAAACCCTTAACTCTACTGTGATGGTCTTTAGAGATAAAGCCTTTGGTGGGTATTTGGGGTTAAATGAAGTTAGGTAGATAAAGACTCCATGATGAGATTAGTGTCCTTATAAGAAAAGGAAGAAGTGAGCTCCTTTTCTTTATTCCATGAGAGGACACAGTGAAAAGGTGGCCCTCTGCAAGCCAGGGGGAAGGATTTCTCCAGAGCCTAACCACTTTAATCTTGGATTTCCAACCTCCTGAATAGTGATAAATAAATATCTGTTGTTTAAGCCAATCAATCTATGGTATTTTTGTATGGCAGCCTGAGCTAAGACAAGACTTACTGATTTATTCAAATGATATTTACTGAGAGCCTATTATATGCCAAAGACCATTATAGGCCTTTATTTTTTTTTTTTTCATTTAAAAAATCAGATTCTTTAATGTTTCAGAACAAATATTTTTAAAATTTTTTTGTTAATTTATTTTTAGTTCAAGTATAATGAACACAATTATATTCATTTCAAAACCAAATGATTTTTTAAACCAAATAATTTTTAATAATGTATCCCACATTTACAATTAAATTTAACTTTATATAAATTTGTAAGTAACAAATTGTCACCTTGCACTGCCAGTTTGTTTAAGACAAAAGCGATTTAGAGATGTTTGCCTAAGTTATATTTGCAAGATGTTTTGTTAGCAAGTGGAGTTTCCTTGACAGATGTACTTATATCAGCTCTGGACAATGTTCTATTAAAAATAAACTTTGATATTTCCTAGTTACAGTATCCTGAATCCTATGAAATATAAAGATTATATTTCTATGATTATTTGCACTCATTTTTACACTTATCCACATATTCTTTTTTCTTTACATTGCATTCACATTGTCAATACACTTTATTTTGTCAGTCCGTAGGGTAGTGTATTTTTAAAATAGCCTTTTTTTTTTTTTTTTTTTTAAATTTATTTTTTTATTGGTGTTCAATTTACTAACATACAGAATAACACCCAGTGCCCGTCACCCATTCACTCCCACCCCCCGCCCTCCTCCCTTTAAAAAAATACACTTTCATTGCTCTTTTTCCCTAACAAAACTCCGGGAAAGAATGAAGAATTAAGTATCTAAATTACCATACTTAGTTACGATAAGATAAGGATCTTATCTTTCATCCAGTGGCTATTGATTCCATACTTCATACTCAACATTACATGTACCCGTGTAAGAAAGTCAATTAGAAAAAGATAGAAATTTTATTAGCACACACACACATAAATAGCATTCACACATGAGGCAAACTATGTATAAAATAAATAATAAGTCTTTTTGGTCTGAATGAGTACAAAAATTGAGCCAACTGATTTTGGGTTTTTACACTTCGGAACTCTTTCTTTGCCTTTTTCATATAAAATCAGATCTTAAATCCTTTTCCTATTGTGGTTATATTCTGTGTTGTATAGTAGAAACACATAATCTAATTAAACCTAGATTGTTCTATTAGCAAAATATATTTTTTAAACTTCACCAATACTCAATTCAATCTTTTCAATGTTCCCATCTCTGGTGTAGTTATCTAGCTTTGTAGCATGTGTAAGGAACAGCCAAATAATTTTTGACTTCTTAACATAATTTTCTGCATGGTAGGCATATTTTGTTTTCAAACTGCACCTAAGCAAATATGTGCCTGGATGATTATTTGAAGACAAAAAACTAAAAATATTAAAATTGAGTCTAATTGCTAGGTTTCACTTTAACACCTCTGGTAGCATAAAATGGTGCATATTTCTCTCCACATTTCCTTTGGTCTTACTTTAATATGTTGATATTCTTGGGAGAAGATAATAATGCTTATTTTGAAATCTATTTTATAGTAATAAGTTTTTAGTATGGGCACGATATCATGGAGAGCAGCAATAATTACAATGAATGAGCAGTACTCTTGGAACCAAAATCACACAGGAAAATCTTAGTCTCATCATATATTACCTTGTTCAATGTTCTGAACAGTTTTTTTTTTTTTTGTAAAAAAAATTGTGGTAAAAAACATATGACATGATACATTCTTAGCTGTAAATGCAATATTGTATCTGATCTTGCATAATAAACTCTACACCCATTGAGTAGCAATTCCTCAGTTCCCTTTCCCATCACTCCTCCTAACCACTAATTTTTTTACGTTTTTATTTAAATTTCAGTTAACATACAGCACAATATTAGTTTTAGGTGTATAATTTAGTGATTCAACACACTTCCATGCAATACCCAGTGCTCATCACAAGTGTATTTCTCAGTCCTTAACTCCTATTTAACAATGCACCCGCCAACCTCCTCTCTGGTAACCATCAGTTTGTTCTCAATAGTTTGGTTTTTCTCTTTTTTTTTTCCTCCTATGATCATTTGTTTTGTTTCTTAAATTTCACATATGAGTGACATCATACGGTATTTGTGGTATTTGTCTTTCTCTGACCAACTTATTTTGTTAGCATAACACTCGCTAGTTCCAAATGTATTGTTGCAAATGGCAAGATATCATTCTTTTATATGGCTAATATTTCAGTGTGTGTGTAAGTATATATATATACTACATCTTTATTCATCCCACTTTCTGTTTCTGTGAGTCTGATTAATTTAGATACCTCATATAAGTGAAAGCATGCATATTTGCATGAAATTTCTAAGGAAAGTGTTGAAGATGTTGCTTGGCTTTTTCTGACTGATTATATTAAAATGTGAGAAGAGGGAAATTATAGATGGAATCGTTAAGCATTAAGGAGGCAGAACTTAAAGATTTAGAAAATTCTTAGCCTATTCATATTGCAAAATGTGAGGCCATGTGACCATTTGATACGAAGATTAGTATGATTCAGCCATCTAAACAGAAGCTAGGAGTTATTGTTCAAAATAATGGATAGGGATCCCTGGGTGGCGCAGCAGTTTGGCGCCTGCCTTTGGCCCAGGGCGTGATCCTGGAGACCCGGGATCGAATCCCACATTGGGCTCCCGGTGCATGGAGCCTGCTTCTCCCTCTGCCTGTGTCTCTGCCTCTCTCTCTCTCTCTGTGACTATCATAAATAAATAAAAATTTAAAAAAAATAATGGATAAATGCCCCAAGATAATGGAGGAATGGCTATAATGGAAGAATGACCCAAAGATGATTCAGAGATCATCAGGAGTGCCACATCCATCACAGGCCCAAAGTGTTTGTTCCTGAGGGGACATGGCTACCTCCACCTGTTTTTTTTGTTTGTTTGTTTTGTTTTGTTTTGTTTTGTTTTAAGATTTTTACTTATTTATTCATGAGAGACAGAGAAAGAGAGAAAGAGAGAGAGAGAGAGAGAGAGAGGCAGAGACACAGGCAGAGGAAGAAGATCCCGGTCCTGGGATCACGCCTTGAGCCAAAAGCAGATGCTCAACCACTGAGCCACCCAGGCATCCCTAAACCGGGTTTTAAAGGTTAGGGATGCCTGACAGAGCCCTGGTGTGGGGCTCAACCTGGGAGAACCATAGACCCCTGCTGAGAACTGCCCCAGTACAGCCATAGTTGGTTTTCTCACAGAGTCATTGAGGTGACTTACTACCCCACTGGGCCTGGAAAGCAGAATGTGAAGCCAAAGAGGAATATTCTCAAGCTGAAGATCTAATATAATTTTCTCCATTAGGCTTTGGACTTATTTAGAATCCATCCTCCTTTCCTCTCCCCTATGTCTCCCTTTTGAAATGGACTGTCTACCTTATTCCTGTTTCAGTATTGTATTTTAGAAGCACATAACATGTTTGATCTCACAGATTCATGGCTAGAGAGGGGCTGGCCTCAGAATGACTCATACCTTGAGTCTGTTTCATATCTGATTTAAATGATATTCATGTGAGATTTTGAACTTAGACTTTAATGCTAGAATGAGTTAAGACTTTTGGGGCTATTGGAATGGAAAAACGAACTTTGTATGCAGGAAGGACTAAATTTTGGGAGCGCTCAGGACGGAATGCTACAGACTGACTGTTTCCTTCCAAAATTCATATGTTGAAAAATAATCCCCAGTGTAATGGTATTTGGAGATGGGGCCTTTTGGAGGTAATTTGGTCATGAGGGAGGAGCCCTTATGAGTGGGATTCGTGGCCTTATAAAAGAGACCCAGGACGCTCTTTTTCACCAAGTTAAGACACAGTGACAGGATGGATGTCTACCATCTCATGATCAAACCCAAGTGATAGGGAGCTGAAATATGCTGCTTACAACCACATGAGTCAAACCCTCAAGTGATTGAAACTCCAGCCAATAGTTTGGCCTCAATCTCATGGGAGATCATCAGCCAGAACTGCTGAACTAAGTGTGTTAGGATTTCTAACTCTCAGAAAATGTTAGATAGCAAATTATTGTTGTTTTAAGCTATTAATTTTGGATTCAAAATGTTATGCAGCAATAAATACTAATAAAATGGGAGTTCAGAAACAAACAAAACAAAATTTCTTTAGAAATTATATAGCACAGTATAATAAATAATTGGTGCAATAGTAATTCTTAAATACTATGATATTTTTATCCTTCAGGATAGATACAGCCTATGTTAGAATTCTGGAAATTCAGTCTAGTTCTAAACAAATTACAAAATTCATGTATTGTAAAGTCATTTGTCCAAAGCTAAACCCCTATAGACTTGACTTTTAGATGAGAAGTTAGGCTCTTTAAAGCCCTAGAGAAAATAGCTAATACCCAGTGCTTAAGGCAATTGATTCCCAGTGAGTCACAATCCTTAGTGGAGCTGCTGATCCTAACAGGGGAGAGCTATTGCTTCACTAGAGTAAATGCTGATGTGGTCACTCCAGACACTGACTTGTCACATTATAAACTGGAATTGTACATCTTTGGCCTCCCTCTGACAAAGGGAGGACAGTTGTCCCTTACATTTCAGCTGGAAAGATGGGAGTGGAACCCAGGTTCTTACATGCTATGCATTCTGGAGTCATAAAGACAATGAGACAAAAGAAGGCTGGCACTTCTTTAATCATTCACTTTAAAATCTCAGTTGCCCAATAGTTGGGATCATTTTCCCAGTATCTATATCTCATCTGGATAGATATTTGAATACTTGTCTAAAATGCAAAAAGCACACTGCCACTGACTAAGAAGGAATAACAGGGACCAATTTGAAAAAAATATATATATGAAACAGTGTGTTTATAATTTGAACATCAGCTAGTACAGGACTGAGAATGTAAGAATGCAAAACCAAACAAGATGAGCCCTACCTTCACTCTAGCTGCTACATGTGGCAATTCTAACTGACACCATGGGAATGAGGAAGCTAAAATAGAACATGTTTGAATTTGGGAAAGCAAAGATAGCTAGAATATGCAGAAGAGAATAACAGAAACGTAGGGCTATACAGAGAAAAAAATTTAGAAACTGGCACAGGGGACACCATAAATCTTTGGCTGAATACCAATGCAAGCACAGATATGGTAAAAATCTACAAATCCTAACAAAGGTGAACTTCAAGGAAAGAAAGAAAATTACTCGATCCTGCATCTTAAAATATTCCCCAAACACACAAATGAAAGGGAATAATTCAAATTCCCACCACCCAGAATAGAAAAGCCATGATAAATGCAAATGTCTTTTGATATGTATCCCAGAATTACCATACCTTAC
This sequence comes from Canis lupus dingo, assembly GCF_003254725.2. Taxonomy (NCBI): domain Eukaryota; kingdom Metazoa; phylum Chordata; class Mammalia; order Carnivora; family Canidae; genus Canis; species Canis lupus. The sequence goes on along the minus strand of NC_064246.1, from coordinate 16,998,715 downwards.
TAATTAGCCTAAACTAGACTTGAGATAGAAACTCCTCTGGCTCGGACCCATCTCCTCTCAAAAAGAACCATAGAAATCAAGCCTCAAAATAAAATATTTAAAAAAGAAGAAAAAAAGTCACTGATCCAATAATGACTGTCTTCAGAACAAAATCTAACATATAAAAGGAATAGAGAAAAGCAGTAAAAAAATATGAAATTTGTAGTTGCCATCCTCCAATAAAAATATAATAGATTTGTGAAGAAAAAGAAAAATATTAAACATAACCAGGAGAAAAATCAATCCACAAAAGCATAAATAAAAGTGAAAGATTAAGTTATTAGACAGAGGTGTTATAAATATGCTCAATTCTCAAGTATTTAAAAATGAACATCAATGTAATGAATATAACAATGGAAAATATAAAAAACAACCAACTACAACTCTTAAAGATAAAAAATATAATATTTGAAATAAACATTTCCCTGAACTAGATTAACAGTGCATTGGAGACTGAAGAACAACAAATCAGTGAACATGATAAAATATCAAAATATTCTTTTTAATTGAAGAAAGATAAAATATTTTAATAGAAGGAATAGAGACATAAAGATCTATTAAGACTCTATTAAGAGGCTATTAAGAGACTATTAGAGACTATTAAGCCTCAAATACATACATACAATGAAAAAGAAGAAAAAGATGACATGGCAAAGTTTTTTTTGAAGAAATAATAGATTAAAAATTTTCAAATATGATGAAAACTATAAGCCCATAATCCAAGAAGCTCAAAATATTCTCAATCATGAGAGCCAAAGAAAATTATACAGTCATATTGAAATCAAATTGCTGAAAAACAAAAAACAACAACAAAAAAGAATCTTAATAGCAGGAAAGGTCAAAAGTACATTATTTTCAGAAGAACAAAGATAATAATGCAAAAGATTCATCAGAACCTACATAGCAGCCTTGGTGGCTCAGCGGTTTAGCACCGCCTTCAGTCCAGGGTGGGATCCTGGAGACCCAGGATCAAGTCCCACGTCAGGCTCCCTGCATGGAACATGCTTCTCCCTCTGCCTGTGTCTGCTTCTCTCTCTCTGTGTTTCTCATGAATAAACACATAAAATATTTTTAAAAAAGAACCTATATAGCTTAGAAGACAATGAAACAATATCTTAATACCACATACTGAGAAAAAACAGAAATAAAAATTTTAAAATCACCAAAATATTTTTTTCAAAATTAAGACAAAATTAAGCTTTTTCAGACAACCAAAGTTGAGAGGATCTATTGTTAGCAGACTTGCTGTTAAAAAAAAGTTTAAAGAAGTACATCAGGCATTAAAAAAAATGTTTAGATCTTTAAAAATAAATGGAGAACTTTAGAAATGGCATACTGATAAATATGTGGGTAAAAATGAACTATTTTTTCTCATTGAAGTAAGAGGTTCAAATTTCCAGTTATAAAGTAATTAAGTCACAGAAATGAAAAGTACACCATAAGTAATCTAGTTAATAATATTGTTAACACTGTATGGTGGCAGATGGTGATTATACTTACCATGGTAAACACTAAGTAATGTATAAAATTGTCAAATCAATATGTTGTACATCTAAAACGAATATAAAACTACATGCTAATTATATATCAGCTAATAAAAAAATCTATTAAAAAGTCAAAATATTTTAAATAAAAATAATAACAACATATTGAAGGATTTGTAACATATAGAGGTAAAATGTTGAAAACTAGAGCAAAAAGAATGGGAGAGTAAAATGGAAGTTTAGTGGTGTAGAAGCCTATATTATATATGAAGTGGTATAATATTTGAAAGGAGATTGTTGTAAATTAAAAAAATAACAATCACAAAAGTTTTAAATTAAATAAATAATTGAAAATTAGTTAATAATTATGTTATTTGAAAAATACTAATTACCAAAGCTGAGTAACAAAATAATAAAATACATGAATAAATTTATGACAAATAGATTACATTTATATATAAAATTTTTATTTTATAAGAGTTTATAAAGACTACTCCATGCCTTATTGATTTTACCATTAAATTCTTTCAAATCGGGATCCCTGGGTGGCACAGCAGTTTAGCGCCTGCCTTTGGCCCAGGGCGCGGTCCTGGAGACCCAGGATCGAATCCCATGTCGGGCTCCTGGTGCATGAAGTCTGCTTCTCCCTCTGCCTGTGTCTCTGCCTCTCTCTCTCTCTCACTGTGTGCCTATCATAAATAAATAAAAAAAAATTTTAAAAAAATTCTTTCAAATCTTTAAGGAAAACATAACACCACCCTTGAATAAAGTCACTCAAATAATATGGAGAAATATTTATTTCTAGCTCATATTCTTGTGGCCAGTATTATATTTGTACCAAAAACCAGATAGACATTACAAAAAAGAAAATTATACATGATATCTCATATAAATACCAATCAAACATTTAGCAAGTATTTTAAATAAAAATTAGCAACACATAAAATAATATATCAAGATGGATTTACAACAGGAATGCACAGTTGCTTTAACATTTTCAAAATCAATCAATTTAGCCCACCATATTAACTGAATAAAGAAAATATGTGATTATCTCAGTAGATACAGGAAAAATGTATCACAAAACTCAGCATAAAGCTCAAAATAATAAAAAAAAAACACACAGCAAAGTAATAACAGGAAGGAAGTTCCTCAACTCAACAGAAGTATCTATGATAAACCTACTACAGATATTATAATTAATGGTAAAATAATAATGCTTTCTGTCTAAGATTTGGAATAAGCACTTCACTTTTTTACTACTGTGGAAACTTTGATCCAAGCCATAACGTAATTAAAGGAACAAAATTCTACACAGTGGAAAAGAAGTGAAGCTTTCTTATTCATAGGAAAACATGATTGTATTTGTAGGAAATCTAGATAATTTTTTAAAAAATGCTATTAGTATTAATATGTTATATTAGCAAAATTGTAGGATACCACTATAAAATAAATCTATGTGTTTCTATATACCAAAAATGAATGGTTTTGAAATTGGTTATACCACTTAACATACAAAATAGTGATACATTTAACAAAACACATAGAACATATATGTAGGAAACTATTATAGGGAACTGTTGCTAAGGGAAATTAAAGACCTAACCAAATGGGAAGATGAGATGTTTATGCATAAGCCATGCTCAAGATATCAATAGTCAACTTTCCAAAATTTGCATCTACAGACTTATCCCAATCCCAGCAAGCATTTTTGTAATACATGCCAAGGTAGTTCTAAAATACATTGAGATGCAAATAAATTAAAATATCTAAAGCAACTTTAGAAACAACAATAAAATAATTTATAACACCTGACTTCAGATTTATCTTAAGTCTTTGGTGTTGATGGCAGATATATTGGCATAAGAAAAGCATATAGATCAATGGAACAGAATAAAGAATTCAGAAACAGACAGGCTATAAGATTAAATGATTTGCAATCTGGATGCCAAACTAATTCAGTGGGAAAAAATTATCTATGACAACTTAATATCCACCAGAAAAATAATTAACCTTGATGTTTATCTCATGCCACACATGAAGTCAATAGGATCATATATCAAATATAAAGACAAAAAATTAAACTGAGGGATAACTTAAGATTAATTTTCACAATACAAAAGTAGGCAAAGATGGACACAAAAATCACAAATCAGAAAATAAAACTTGATAAATTTAAAATCTGACAAAAAGTAATACTTAAGAAAATGAAAGGTTATCTACAAACTGGGAGAAAATTCATCATCTGTCAGAGGACATATATCCAGAGTACATGAAGTTTTCTTACAACCCAATAAGAGAACATAGAATATTTAAACATATATTTATCAAAATAAGTTAAATACATGACCAAAGACCACATGAAAAGAAGGTGACCATAATTAGAGAAATTGAAATTAAACCCACTGAAATATCACAGCGCGTCATTGCAATGGGTGAAATTAAAGACTGACAATATCAAGTGTTTGTGAGAATGTGGAGCACCTATAACAATCATTAGTGCCAACCGGGCAATCAGTTTGTTTGTTTATTTATTTATTTATTTATTTATTTATTTAGATTTTATTTATTCATGAGAGACACAGAGAGAGAAGCAGAGACACAGGCAGAAGGAGAAGCAGGCTCCATGCAGGGAGCCTGACGTGGACCTCGATCCGGGGACTCCAGGATCACCCCCTGGGCTGAAGGAGGCGCTAAACCGCTGAGCCACCCAGCTGCCCCTATTTCTTTCTTTTTAAATGTGATTTATAAAAGCTCATGAGCTCTGAAAGCTGATGACAGCATAGTCAAGTTTTGGTAAAAGCTCTCTTCCTAGCTTGCACAGTTAATCTTCATGCTGGTTCTTTTTTTTTTTTTTTTTTTTTTTTTTTTTTTTTTTAGATTTTATTCATTTATGAGAGAGAGAGAGAGAGAGAGAGAGATACAGGCAGAGGGAGAAGCAGGATCCATGCACGGAGCCCGACGTGGGACTCGATCCCAGGTCTCCAGGATCACACCCTGGGCTGAAGGCAGCACTAAACCGCTGAGCCACCCGGGCTGCCCTTCATGCTGTCTTCTTAAATGGCAGTGAAAAAAGAAAGAGGGAAAGAGAAGAACTGGGAAGAAAAAGGAAGAGGAATAAGCCCAGTTTCTTTCTTAAAAAGTTAAACATTTACATATATAATTCAACCATCCCACTCTTAGATATTTACACAAAAGTGAGAACACATGACCTCACAAAGATATATACACAAAGGTGCAAAGTCGCTTTCTTTGTATTACCAAAAAGTATAAACTACCTAAATATCCACCACCAAGTCAATAGAAACTATGTGGTATATGTGATGGTATGTGGTGTACACAGTATGATCCTATACAATGGGATCAATAGTAAAAAGGACAACTGGTATGTATAAAAGCATGGGTGAATTACACAAATATGTAGAATAAAATATGTCAATATCAAGAGAACAAACTGATTCAATTTTTAATAAATTTAAGAAATGATGTCAAATTAAATCTGTAGTTACATAAATCAGAGTAATGAGCTGAGATAGCTGGAGGGGATTGATTAGAACATAGATAATGGTAATATTGTTTGTCTTGATTGTGATACTGATACTCTAATGTATCCACTGTCAAACTCATGGAACTAAATAAATAGTTGAACTTTGTTGTATGTGAAGTATAACTCAATAAATAAAGTTTATTAAAACAAGAATAGGCATTGTAGGACTCTGCCAGTTCTTATTGTAAGATATACTTTCAGTTCATTTTCATGGAAGGTAAACAGTAGAGGAAAAGGCAGAAAATCATGATTATAAGAAACATAAAATTACTGATTGATAAAATCTAAATGTCCTACCACCAGGACTGTGTCTTAAGAATTCATCTTTTTGATTTAGACTCTGGAAATTTTTAACTTTCTTTCCAATTATTCTAGGAGAACAAATCAGAGGTCCATGCATTCAAATTTAGTTTCTCCCACTATACAGATAAACCCCTAAAGACTCCCTCAAAAAACTCTTAGAAGTAATAAATGAATTCCATAGTTGCAGGATATACAATTAATACATAGAAATCAGTTGTATTAAAGTAGCATAAATAGCAAGTAGGAAAACAATTCCATTTATAACTGAACCAAAAATAATAAAATACCTAGGAATAAATTTAATCAAAGAGGTAAAAGACCTCTACTCTGAAGACCATAAAAGATGGATGAAAGAAATTGAACAGGACAACAAACAGATGGCAAGATATTTCATGTCCATGGATTGGAAGAAGAAATATTATTAAAATGTCCATATTACCCAAAGGTGAAATGCAATTACATATTAAATGCAATCCTTATCATAATACCAATAGTATTTTTTACAGAAATAGAACAAGTAATACTAAAATTTGAATAGAGCCACAAAAAAAACCACAAATAGTCAAAACAATCTTGAGAAAGAAGATTAAAGTTGGATGTATCACAACCCCGATCTTTAAGACATACTACAAAAACTGTAGTAATCAAAACAATATGGTATTAACACAAAACAGACATATAAATCAATGAAACAGAATAGAAATACGTACAGAAATACACCTGTTCTTACATGGCCAATTCATTTGTGACAAAGGAGTCAAGAATATACAATTAAAAAATAATAGTCTCTTCAATAAATGGTCTGAGAAAACAGGGAAGCTGTGTGTAAAAGAATAAATTTGGACTACTTTCTTACACCATGTATAAAAAGGAACTCAAAGTGGATTAAAGACCTAAATGTGAGACCTGAAACCATAAAACACCTAGAATAAAATATGAGCAGTAATTTCTTTGACATCAGCCTTAGTAACATTTTTCTCGATATGTCTCCTCAGGCAAGGAGAACAAAAGCAAAATTAAACTACTGAGACTACACCAAAATAAAAAGCTTTTGCATAGTGAAGGAAAATATCAACAAAACAACAAGGCAGCCTACCGAATGGGAGAAGATGTTTGCGATGATATAACCCATACGGGATTAATATCCAAAATAAATGAAGAACTTCTACAACTCAGTACCAAAACTTCCCAAATAATCCAATTAAAAATGGGTAAAGGGCTTAAATAGACATTTTCCAAAGAAGACATACAGATGACCTACAGATACATGAAAAGATGCTCAGCATCACTCATCATCAAGGAAATGCAAATCAAAACCACAATCAGATATCACTTTACACCTATCAGAATGGTTAGAATAAAAAAGACAAGAAATAACAAATGTCAGCAAGGATGTGGAGAATAGGGAACTCTTGTGTTCTGTTGGTGGAAATGCAATTAGTGCAGTCACTATGGAAACAGTATGGAGGTTCCTCAAAAAATTTCAAAAAGAAATTTTAAAATTAAAAATAGAAATACCATATGATCTAGCAATTCCACTACTGCATATTTACCCAAAGAAAACAAAAACACTAATTTGAAAAGATATAAGCACCTCTATATTTATTGCCACATTATTTACAATAGCCAAGATACGGAAGCAACTCAAATACCCTTTGATAGATGAATGGAGGTAGTAGATATATATCTATATGTCTGTATACATATATGTATACATGTATATATAAATATATATATAAAATACACACACACACACACACACTCAGCCATGAAAAAATATAAGATCTTGCCATTTATAACAACATGGATGGACTCATAATTATTATGCTAAGTAAAATAAGTCAGACAAAGACAAGTGCCATATTATTTCATTTATATGTGGTATCTAAAAAAACAAAACAAATGAATAAACAAGAAAAACAGAAACAGGGGCATCTGATTGGCTCAGCTGGTTAAGCATCTGACTGTTTTGGCTCAGGTAGTGATCTCAGGGTACTGAGACTCAGCATGGAGTCTCTTTGTCCCTCTCCCTCACCCTTTACCCCTGTCCTCCTCAAATAAATAAATAAATAAATAAATAATAAATAAATAAATAAATAAAATCTTAAAGAAAGAAAGAAAAGAAGAAAGAAGAAAAAAGAAAGAAAGAAAGAAAGAAAGAAAGAAGAAAGAAAGAAAGAAAGAAAGAAAGAAAGAAAGAAAGAAAGAAAGAAAAGCAAAAGCAGATCAATAAATACAGAGAACAAATTGTTGCCAGAGGGGTGGAGTGTGGGGGAATGGGCAAAATGGGTAAAGGGGAAAGAGAGATAGAGACTTCCAGTTATGAAATGAATAAGTCATGAAGATAAAAGGTACAGAATAGGGAATATAGTCAATGCTGTTAAAATAGCCATGTATAGTGACAAATGGCAGCTATACCTGTGGTGAGCATAGCGTAACACATAAACTTGTTGAATTGCTATAGTGTACACCTGAAATTAAGGTAACATTGTATGTCAACTATACCTCAATTTAAAAAAATTAGCTTCTCCTTATGATTTACACATCCAATACTCTCTCTTTACCTATAAGGATATTGAGTCATGAAATCAGAAAAAAATAGTGTTATTTTTTCATGAACTATCCTTATTTTTGTGATGGCTTTTCTAGGTATTTTACAAAAGAAAAAAAAAGTCTTTACTTAGAAGTTAGACTATGATCTAAATGTAATAGTAGTAGCAAATATTCATTTAGTACTTTACTCAGTCCCAAGGACTGTGCTAAATATGTTTTAAGCCGTAAGTCACTTAGCAGATAAAGTAATTACAAATAGTATGGTCACAATGTAATTTGGCTACACTAGAGCATGGGGTTTTCTAAAAAGACTTAGAAAAGTACACCAAATTAATTTTTTCTCTTATTCTCTCTCTAGCAGAATTCCAGGACTTTAAGAAAAATTTCTAATGTTTTTATTGATAACTGTGTATGAATTCATTCTTACAGTTAGATATCATTAATGTTAAAAAATAAAATCTGCACTCTTTAAATGTGTATATTTTATTAAACTTAAAATAGTCTCGATTAATCTTGAAAATCAGAAACAAAAGAATGTTTAAAATTCACAGACTTTTAGTCTTTACGATAAGTAATATTATTTCCTCACCAGTTACTCTAGTTTAAACAACAATGATTATGAAAAACATTAAGTTGAAGTCATTTTAAAAAATCCATATTTCAATTTTAGACAATATTGATTGAATCTCTGTTATGCAAGATGGGGAAATTTGCACTTTTTATGCATCTCTCTCACCTCTTCTCCAGTTCATGTATTCTTATATTAAAAAGAAAATATATATTGATTTGTACATTTGCTGTGTTAAGCAATGACCTTTCTTGCTTTCTTAAACTAATGTTCATAGTGATCAGTTAACCTCTAATGAAAGAGCAAAATGCAACTTCTAAATCAAAGTGCAACAAATCTTAATACTCATAACACATGAGTGGTTTTAAAGATGAGTACCTAATTATTCATTAGGTCCATGGTCTCAGGAGATTTTTTTAATGCTTCAATTGATTCTTCATTTTATTTTCCTGTTATACACAGAAACTGCAATGTTTCCCACTTATGTAGATTAAACTGATTTTTTGATAAGTAAATAAGTGAATCTTCATAAGAAAATGGTTATTCAAGAATTTCAATTTATGTAGTCAAATTGGATGGATTTATTTGGATTACAAAATGACTGCTCTATAAGGAGATTTGCCAGATTTCTTTCAAAAGCAAATTGTCATGAGACACTTAAAATCTGTTTTGACTCATATGATGTGGCAAGCTTACATCTACAATTTTATAATCACAAGTATGATTTAAATAATACAAACCTATACATGTATTTTTTTTTCACATCTCATGTACCTCCCACAATGACAGGAATGAGGTCAGTATAATTACAATCCTTCTTTTATACAGGAAGAAACTGACACTCAAAAACTTTAAACAAATTATCCAAAGTTAGGTAGTTAATTCATTAAGTTTGAATCTAAGTCTATGTCATTACCAAATCTCCATGCTAATTAAAGTCTTCATTCTTAAAGGACCTGAGTTGTTCTCTAATGACCCTTGGCTTGATAACATGCAGACTTCTTTACACTATTTTTAAAATTTGAATATTAGCGTAACTCTATGAACTAAAAGGATAGTTTCTTATTAAACAAATAGAGAAAATTATAGTAAAGGTGTTACAGGCACAAATGAACTCTAGTAGGCCTTCTTTCAATTGATATTAAAATAGTGATAATTGTATTACATATCAGACACAGTTGGGTAATATTGGGAGCATAAGAAGTACATACACTTATAACTTACAAAAAAATAAATATGCTATTCTTTCAGCAACAGTATTTAAGGTACTTTATAAGTAATATGCAATTGTTTTTCACATATATGACTTTATACTTAAATTTCACAGAAGTCCTATGAAGTAAGAAAATTGCATATGCAATGTTATGGAAAAGAAAAGCTATAGAATGGAGAGTAAAACGACTCCATGACCAAAATAAACATAAAGTCATCTGCTCAGAGTAAAAGGAAAAAAAGACCCTGTTTTGACAAACTGACTCTAAAACTTATTTGGGATATAAAGTCCAAGAAAAATCAATAACTCCAGAAAAACAACCTGGGAAAATGGCTATACCACTTAACAGATGTTCCAGAAAGACAGATGAATAGACAGAAGGAACAGTATAATTTGATTTATGTTTATAATAATTAACGTTTTATCTAAGTTTTGCAAAATAATTCAAAAAAGATGGGTCATTCAATCAATAATTGGTATTGAACTCAGTATTTCTGTATGTAGAAAAAAAGCTTACCTCGAGATATAAAATGTCAACTTTAATGGATTTTAAATTTGAAAGGCAAAAGTCATTAAAAAAAAATAAAAGCTGGGCACCTGGGTGGCTCAGTGGTTGAGCCTCTGCCTTTGGCTCAGGTCGTGATCGTGGGGTCCTGGAATCGAATCCCACATCGGGTTCCTGGCAGGAAGCCTGCTTCTCCCTCTGCCTATGTCTCTGCTTCTCTCTCTGTGTTTCTAATAAATAAATAAATAAATAAATAAATAAATAAACCTTTAAAAAATAATAATAAAGCATATGATTTGATGAGTGGAGGAGATTTCTTAACAAGACTCAGTTTGTGCAAAACTTATGAGAAAGATTAATAGATTCAACTGTAATGAAATTAGTTTTCTATTAACCAAAAGATACTATAAAATGTAAAAGATAAGCCCAAACCAGAATTCGTATGCAACACTTATTAATCTAAGCATTAGTATCCAGACTATAAAAAATAAATCCTAAAAGTTAGTTCAAAAAAGTCAAATAATCTATTAGAAAGAAAAGGGCTAAAGACATGGGCAGGTGTTTCACAAAATAACACATAAAGGTAAAAAGATACTCAAGGTTTATTTAAGAAAATGCAAATTGCTTCATTACTTCACTTTGAGGTACGATTTGACTAGCTTAATAATAAATACAAATAGCTTGGTAATATCTAGTGTTGTGGAGGTTGTAGAGCTTCGGAAATTTTCATCAACTGAAAGTTAACATATAAGTTCATGAAATCTATTTTTCATTTACCCACTGAGGTTGAAGATATGTACTTCTTAAAAACCCAGAAATTATACCTATAGGTTGATTATACTCTATGGATAATATATATTTTTAAGATTTTATTTATTTATTCATGAGAGAGGCAGAGACATAGTCAGAGGGAGAAACTTGGGATCACGACCTGAGCCAAAGGCAGATGCTCAACCATTGAGCCACTCTGATGCCCTCTATAGATAATCTTACATGTTTACCAACAAACATAAAAGAATATTTACAGCAACTCTGATAGAAATCACCTGAAAACAACATAAATATATATTGACAAGATAAGAGATATTATGTGCAATAAAAAAGAAAGATCTATAATTAAAAGTATCAACATACATAAGACTAAAAAAACCCTAATGTTGACAGAAGCAATAACAGATCTCTATGTGCATGAGATACAATTTATGTAAATCTTTAAAAGAAAAAAAAATGTTTGTTACATACAAACACATTATATATATGGTTTAGGGATAAATTAAGAAAACGTAAAGAATGAATAATATGTAATAATGGTTTGGTTATATTTGGAGTACAGGGACAGGGTTGTATTAGCAGGGGGGAGCCCATTGATCTTTTTGGTGCCAATAAAATCCTGTTTCTTAAAGTATATGATGAACACTTGAATGTACAATTCTTATTATTTTAAAATATGCATATATGCATGAGACCCACATTGGGTGCAACTAATCTAAAACTCTGTTTCAATCCTAGATTTGGAGGAAAAAATGATTTTATTTTTTTTATTTTTTAACAGTTTTTTTAAATTTATTTATTTACTCATAGAGACAGAGAGAGAGAGAGAGAGAGAGCGAGAGAGAGGCAGAGACACAGGCAGAGGGAGAAGCAGGCTCCATGCAGAGAGCCTGATGTGGGACTCGATCCCGGGTCTCCAGGATCACACCCCGGGCTGCACGCGGCGCTAAACCGCTGTGCCACGGGGGCTGCCCAAAAAATGATTTTAATTTTAAATGGAAACAATGGGTATAGCAGAAAGAATGCACAGGTTTTAGAACTGGCACATACTTAGGTTTGAATTTCTGAGAGAACTTTCAACATTTCTAACAGTAAAGCTTCAGAGAAAATATTCTCTTGGCTTTAGTTCTCTGAAGACTTGTGTGAGTTGAGAACTTCTAAATTCTTGGCACATACACAACCCAATCCAAACCTCTGCACCAAGAGACCACGTTTTAGCATGGCTTGTGTCCCTAGGATGATCCCAGCCCCTCCTTAATTAAAATGTTTGTATGAGAAAACTCAGGTTGCCAGAAGCTTATCCTGTTTGTTTCAGCCAAAATCTGGTGATAGCAGATAGGCTCCAGAGCCCTTTCTTAGATTATTTGTTTATTTATTTTAATTACTTTAGAAAGATTGAAATTATAAATTATATAAATCCCTTCTCTGCCATTTGAGATGTAAACTACAAGCCCAATATCTCTTTGAAATGCAAACATTTAGGGAGATAATTCTCTTCCTCCAGGTCCCTGTGGAAGGATAAGGGCCTGTCAGGGATGCCTTGTTTTGCACTACTGCTTCCCAGAAAGGATAAGAAACAGAAGAATAAGTTGATTTCTCCTCTAGATAAACTCTCATTCACAAATCTAGGTGGCCTGGTAACATGAACAAACCTCCTAATACCTTTCAGTGCTTTTCCCTAAGCATACCCCAGCCTTTAAACAGTCTCCAGCCTTTGGTTTCAACAAAATTCAGTTCACACCAGACTTTTTTACCCTATTGCAACCGTTATCACTGAATAAAACCTGACTTTATCACTTTAGTGTCAGACTTTATCTTTGAGAATAAAACAATATAACATATGTAATGTACTTATATCAATATTTGACCAGTAGACGGTGCTTTTCAATAACAACTCGGTCATTTCTATTCACCAACGTCATCCCCAAGTTTTCTTGATAGTTACTTTTTCTCAAATAAATAGAGAATACATAAAAATCTATGAATGAAGTAAAGGACATTTAAATAGCCTACCCAAAAGCACCATAAGGAAAATGAATAACCATTGAGTTCTCCTAAAATTAAAAGTTGAAACATTATATAGTCGATAAAGTAGTAAAAAGTGTAACTTTTATTATCATAAATCAATGGTTGTTAAACTTCATGTCATATGCTCCTTTAATATTTAAAAGGTTCTATATGAGTCCTTTCTTTAAATAAACATAAATTTTTTTTTCTGATAATTTAACTTGGTTCAAGAAACCCTTATGGTCCATGTTCTCTAAATTAGAATTTGTGGTGTAGGGGCTCCTGGGTAGCTCAGTCAATTGAGTGACTGACTCTCAGTTTTGGCTCAGGTTGTGATCTCATAAGTCATGGGATCCAGCCCCTAGTTGAGCTCCACGATCAGCAGGGAGTCTGCTTGAAAATCCTCTCCCTCTGTCCCTCCTTGCACTCATATGCTCTCTTTCTTGAATATATAAATCTCTCTCTCTCAAAAAAAAAAGGAACTTCTAGTTTACATTGCTATTCACTATTCAAAATCTTTATATTTAAAAACATAAATACAATAAACACGAACATCTCTTTTCGCAAATTAAGTAGATATTGATTGCATGGAACTTTTTATATCCAAGTATTTCAACTGTTATTGAGAGAAAGGACAAATGGAGTTCACTAGTAATTCTTTACATTGTGTATTTTTTCACCCCTCTTCTCAGATAGTGATAACCAAGAGAAATAAAAATGCATGGGAGTAATTTACCAAATTTGTAGGTATATTAGAAGATCCTGTGTGAAATGTTGATGAAATCTAATCAGTTATTAATGAAATCAAATGTACCTTAATAAGGTTACATATTGATGACCTCTTTTATTGTAGATAGTTATTCAAATATGCATTCTATAAAGGGTTTGGTGTATTTGATAATGTCATTACCAATCAATATGCAAATGCATATTAAGTGTAGTCTGCGCCTGAGGATTTCATTAGAGATGAGAAAATTCACACGGTGTCAGAAGTAGAAAAAAGAAACATGGATTAATTATATTGCTAACATTCTTTGAGCAGTTTCCCCTGCAAGAGTCAGCTTAAATCTCAGAAAAAAATGATTGGCTAACTATATTTTGTAATTTATTCTCTTTTGATACATATCTTTTATTCAATTCTTTAGTAGATCCTTGGAAATGCATTTTTATTCCCTTTGAAGAAAAATAGCTTTTTGATAACTATTTTAAAAAACTAAGGTTTTATATATATATATTATATATATATAAAACAATAATCTATTGTTATTACGTGTATTAAATACATTTATATTGTTATTAATATATATACTGTTTTATATATATATAAAACAATAATCTATTGTTATTAAGTGTATTAAATACATTTATAAAAATACTATATATATGTAAATAGAAAGATATTTATAGAGATATCCATTGAGCTATTCAATGGTTTTGTGCCTACCACCTATCAGACCCTATTTTAGGTATCAGGGATCAAAACAAAACAAAACAAAACAAACCAGAGTCCCTATATTCAACAACCTCAGTCTCCTTTGGAAGAGAAGTAGAGACAAATATGATGTGTATTATAATAAAAGTATATGTCCACTTTAACCATGGCATAACTTCAGAAATAATTCACAGTATGTAGTCATGTCATAGCATAAACCTTTCAGGAAAATTGAACAGTAGCAATGTCTGAAACACTAGGAGAATGCATAGATGTTGGATGAGATTGGAGGTATTGTTGGAAGTAAAAGTCCTATATTGGCAAAGTCATTCGTCCTCTATTCTATAAACAATGAAGAATAAATCAGAGGTTTAATGCAAAAGAGTAATGCAATTATTTATATGCTTTAAAGGTAGAATTATTTCATCATGTTAGTTAAAATTGAAGAAATGTGGTGACCAGTAAACCATTTTGAAGACTACTTCAAAAACCAACTTAGAGGGACGGCTGGGTGGTCAGGGATTGAGCATCTGCCTTTGGCTCAGGGCATGATCCTGGGTTCAGGGATGGAGTCCCACATCGGGCTCCTCACAGAGAGCCTGCTTCTCCCCCTACCTATATCACTGCCTCTCTCTGTGAATTCATGAATAAATAAATAAAAATCTTAAAAAAAATAAGTTAGAGATTAGAAGAAAGTTCTTTAAGCCAATAGCTATATGTAGGATGAGAAATTACAGAAATGATAGAATTAAGAATCATATTGTTTGACATATATATTCATTTTGTTTGAGAGAAAAGATTGAGAAGTTGAGGAAAACCCATACCATTTAGTTAAAAAGTCAGGATGTCAATAGTATCATGAACTAAAATAATGAACATCCACAGAAGTTCAATTCATTTAAGAAAGGACTTATAATTGTTTCATGTTGTATTTAAGGTAATAAGGTGAATTTTTTTTAGGAGACATCAGGGAATATGGATTTTGACTAGGGGTATAAAAATGGAAGCTATTCACTTTAAGAATTATCAAAGGATGGCCTTTTGCTTAAAATATTGTTCAGTGTTTTTTTCCCCCCCATAGAACTAATATTTGGCCATCTACCATCTACCATTGTTTTGTTTTCTGCGTACATAAGCATAATGGAGAAATATGTCTTTCCATAGAAGATTAATAGAGTGGGAAAGATGGAAAAGTCACACAAATAGATGTAATATGATATTAGGAAAATATACGCAATTATAAGTAGAAAGGAAGAAATATTTCTTTTCTGCCTGGGTGAAAATAGAAGAAGATAGTCAAAGAGGGCACACAAAGGAGGTAGCAAGTCAACTCAACTGTAAAGGATTTAGTTAGAACTCATGAGACAAAAGAATTTGTAGATGATTGTTCAAACTAGAGAAAAAGCATATGCATAGTAGAGTAAGAATTGAGGGCTCAAAGAGTCTGATTTGTGTTTTTCATGTTTACTTAATTTATAATGGAATTATTATAATTAAGATATTAAAGTATTACAATTAAATCAAATCAGTATATTTATGTGAGTATACAACATGAATCAATAAATGGCACTTCAAAAATTACAAATCTAACCTATTTCTTAAATCCTACCTTTCACTTCTATTTTGGATCAGCTTCTGTTACTTTTTCTCTATTTTACAAATGATTATTTTTTTACACATGATCTACACCCCTTCTCCATCAGCAAAAAAGATAGAACTCCATATATACTCATATGATCTTGAGAATAAGGATACAAGGAGAAGGCATTGTAGTTGCTCACATTATGGCAGTTGTAGAAAGTATATGCAAAAATGAAATAAGTGATTCCTTATGCCTTAGGCAGCAACATTTTTAATTAAATAATTCCCATACAGAGTTTGATACCACTTAATCATTTCACGTGAAGCAATAGTAAGAAGGGCAAGTCAAAACAAATGTTTATAACTACCAGTATTTTGGTTATATACTGCTTTTCATAAAAATAATCATTTTCTAAGTGATATAATACTTCATAATTTTCAATGAATCCTTTTTCAAATGTAACTTTTTATCTCATTTTTTTATCATTTCTTTTGTCTCCACAGTGCTTAATGAATGCCTAGCAATAGAAGGCTCAAGAAGTATTTGTTGAGTAAATGAATGAATAAATCAATTAATAGATTAATGCTAGCAGAGCAAAGATGTCATTTTAACTCATTATCCCTGAAATATATAATATCTGGATTTTTCTAGGCTCAAAGGAACATAATTATGTACAAAATCAGAGGTGGTTATTTTTATTTCATAAAGTGGCCTCATAATGTCCTTCATCAATATATTTTTAATGAGTATCCACTGTATGTCAGGAATTGTAAAAAGACCAGCCAACACCATAGAAATACAGTCTAGCTCTGTATTAATTATGTATAAAGCTTAGTATCCAAACATATGCAAACCTTATTTAATACAGAATTCATATGAATTTTGGAAGTAATAGTGTCGAATGGGGTACATTATACACATATATATCTGAAGTCATTTTGTTGAATGCACACTTTCTAAACAATTGGAATCTTTCCTACCCATTAGAAGTTAAAACAGGCCCTCTGAAATATATGTTGAGCCAAAAGAGAAAAAATTTTAAGTCATTGATACATACTATTACAATGACTTGGGGCTGCTCACGAAGACAGACCTAAAACCTGAATAATGTTGATTATAATAATAATAATAGTAATAATAATAACAATAATTTTACTAAAACTAATTTAGAAAAATAATTTCTTAAGCACAGCTGTTGAGAAAATTTTTCTTTAATTTTATGCATTATAAGCGCTTCACAGATTCTCAGTAGGGATAGAATCATATGATTTCAGAAATGAAGGAACTTCAGAGATAACCAATCCTAAATTCAGCTTGACTACATCTGAGATAAGAATGCCAAGTATATTGTCTAGTTTCACTTAAGGTCCAATTTAAGCCTAAAGATAGTTTTCTGACTCATAATCATTATATGTGAGGTACTATAATGGGTAGCGTAGCATGTGCTGTACAAACAATCTAAATTCTCTGTGGCATATAACAATGAAGGTGGCTTTTAAAGTTCCCGCTCAAATTATCATTCCCATTCATGTATAGTGTCTAAACTAGATAACATGGTTGCTCCTGAGATTTAGAGGGTAGGAGTTTATGTTCATCTTCAAATATGGAGCAGTAAATGTTTAAAACAACAATAAACTGTATTGCAAAGACTTAGTGAGGGCATTCTTCATGAAATAACAGATTCAATGACAAAAATCTGCTGTGATTCAGGTACATTCTGTGTCTTTAAGTCCATCACTAATTTAAAAATGGAAGTTATATGTGTGAGAGAATGGCACTAGAGTGACTGGCATTTTTTGGAAACTTCTTATCCACACTAAATGCATAAATCATGTTATAAATATCTCAAGAGAAAGGGAAAAAGTCTAATCATCATCTTCACTATAATTTATCATCTGTCTAGGATTTTTATTGAGTTACATAATGGTAATCATTTCAGAGAAAAAGCAGGGAGGAAAAAGTGACTATGAATCTAGTAATTTTACTTGGAATTTTCCATTTACAATGGTTTTCCTGAAACAATTACAGATAAACAGTTAGTTTTGGATTTCATTTCAAGAGGAATTATTAACTTTCTTAGAGATTAATTTTAGTACATTCTCACTCAATTGGCTCTCTTTCTATTATGTTCTATCTTGCTATTCAGCATAGATCTGAAGCAAAGTGTACCTAGTTTCCTATAAAATTTATCATAACAAGTCTCACATTAAGAGCCATTTAAAAATCTAGTTCACTAAAAATTAAAATGATTTCCTGAGCAATTTTAATTTCCCAGCAATCTAGTGTATGAGATGCTCCATAAGTATACTCTTTTAATTTATTAGATATTATTCTTTATTAGCACTTAGAATTATACCAACTCATATTGTTGTCTCTGTTTCCTGAACCAGAAGCCATCAAAGTGGTGGATCTGGATACCTTCAGCAGAATCTAGCCTGGAAATGAAAGCCTATGTTGAGTAGTTTGAGACAGAAATTTAATAATTCCAATACTTCCAACTACTAAAGAATTGGCAAGGTGAAGCAGCAAACCCTCACAGAGTTGGAGACACAGAAGTAGTAACAATATTCTAACCTGAGTACAAGAGCAGGAGCTAAGACATGCTGCCACCTGGGGGCTGGGAACATAATGGGAGGGCCTGCCCATTAAGGGCTGGAACCAAGAGGATTCTACAGATCCAGAAGGAGAGAAGAATCAGGGTTTCTCCCTTCCTCCTACCCTGAATATTTGTATCATATCCTGTATTTAACAAATCTAGTCCAATGCAGTAGACAAAAAAAGGAGAGTGAACAAGGGTCCTAAAAACAAAGATGCTTTCAAAATGTTGTTTGAATGAGACTAATTACTGAGATAGGTATAGACCATAAGAAGGACAAAAATGGATCAGAACATAAAGAAGTAAATATGAATGGCAGTCTTTACTATACACATGGCTTTTGCCAGAGGATTCCCTTTTTTGGTGGCTTTTGCATGTTCTCATACTTAGAAGAATAGAATCATCTAGGTGAGAGTCAGAAGTACTCTAATATCTACATCTCTCATAAGACCTCTGAAGGCAAAGAAACAAGGCTTTGTAAACTGAAAAACTTTGCTTATTTGAAAAAACAGTTAACAGATATATGTAGGTCTTAAAAAAGAACTTATGGAAGGGATTCATTCTGTCAACTATTCACTTACTGCCCTGACAAACTAGGATAAAGTCCACCCTTAAAATAATTTCCTTTGTTGTAAGGCAAAAGATCTCCAGACACATCAGTAAGCATAGGAAAATGGTAATACAATGGTATTGGATAATCCCTATCACTTGAAGGGTGCAAAGCAAGAGAGCAGATGGTGGTCACATACCATGTTACATATTTTATTTTTTAAGATTTTATTTAAATTCATGTTAGTTAACATTTAGTGTAATATTAGTTTCAGGGGTAGAATTTAGTGATTCCTCAGTTGCATATAACTCCCAGTGCTCATTCCATCAAGTGTGCTCCTTTTTTTTTTAAATTTTTTATTTATTTATGATAGTCATACAGAGAGAGAGACAGAGAGGCAGAGACACAGGCAGAGGGAGAAGTAGACTCCATGCACCGGGAGCCCGAGGTGGGACTCGATCCCGGGTCTCCAGGATTGTGCTCTGGGCCAAAGGCAGGCGCCAAACCGCTGCGCCACCCAGGGATCCCCTCAAGTGTGCTCCTTAATGCCCATCATTCAGTTACCCCATCCCCCCATCACGTCCCCTCCAGCAACCCTCAGTTTTTTCCCTATAGTTAAGAGCCTCTTATGGTTTGCCTCCTTCTCTATTTTTATCTTATTTTATTTTTCCTTCCCTTTCCCTATGTTCATCTGTTTTGTTTCTAAAATTCTATATATGAGTGAAATGATACGGTATTTGTCTTTCTCTGCCTGTCTTATTTCACTTAGCATAAAACATTCATATATTACATATTTTAAATCAACTAAGAAAGGTTTAAGTAGCATATCTATTTTCTTTCCTTTCAGAATATACCCTAGTAATAATCAAAAACAAAAACTGACTGAAAGTTGGTAAAAAATCAGAATCAACTGAATTTATTCTTGCACATCAGTGGTCAGTCAGCAAAGCTGAGACAAGACACAAGATAAAGATATATAAGCATATGGTATACACTTATACCATAAAATTTGTCTTGTGCCTTCATTTCAGCAAAACGACTAATTATGTCATTCTATTCATTGTTTTAAAATAACTTGTGTTCTATTTAAAGTAATGATTTGAACACTGAAAATGCAATGTCATTGTATTCAGTGTAGAAATGCTAGTTATAGCTACAATACTTTTTCTTCTTTTCCCTACAAATCCAACCCAGACTTAATTTCTACCACTTGTCTAAATCTTTCCTGAGGATGGTACCAAGGTAATCTGTCCCTACTTTGAGATTCTCTATTGTACAATTAATCAGATAATTACTTGTGAACTGTGTTGTAATGCCACCCTTTTTATTACCTTAGACTTTATTCTTTCCCATTTTTCACATATCTATATTTTCCCACAATAACATTTTTCCAAAGTGATATCTGTTTTTTATTCTTAGTTTGAGAACTTTTGCTCTTTGCATACTCAGTGCATCCCATGTCAGCTTTTTATACACATAGAGGGTAGTCAGTTAAGATTGCCTGAGAACTTCTGCCATTGATCAAAACTGAATTTAGAATCACTTAATTCTATTGGTTCCTTCAGGCTTCCATAATACTCATAAGTGATGCCAACCATCGTCTGTTTTTTTTTCTAGTACAATGTTAAAGCATCGATAGCCTGAAGATGCTCCACCTGACTTGTAGTCTTAACCTAAAAAGTAGATACTGTTTGTACAGGTATCCCACCTGAAGTTATCATAGGCATAATTGCACATTGTTCCAATATCAGCAACTTGTATGGAATGATAGATGTACACCAGTGAGAAATGGCCTTCATCTGATTTCCTACTCTGTGTCGGAGACTTTATATAGGTGGATTGGATCTAAACTGCCTGGGCTCTAATCCAAGCTTTCTGTAAATTTATAGAGGTTCCTTTACATTTCTTAATCTTCAATGCTCTCACCTGTCAAGTGGGCTTTTATAAATGTAATCATAATAACAGTTATCATAAATTGGCTGTGAATATAAAATAAGCTCAATGTAAAATACTTCAATATGTGGACGAGAGTAAGTATATACCTGTACTTTGTGTACCTATGTTTGTAAATACACTTATGAATTCACATAGTGGTAAAAAAAAAAAAATTAAATCCTCAAAAACATGGTGAGATCATTGAAATATATATTTTTTTAATTTATGTTTCACAAGTTGGAATTCTTGGACTTCAAGCTTGCATGTGAGTCCATAGCCAAGCTCAGCATTATAATATATTTATATATACAGCAATGTGTATCCATTTAATCCAGAGTTAATTCAGCCTAAATTTTATCCTTTTCTGGTTTAAAAAAATGCAACAAGAAATAAATTAGCATGACCATTATGGAATCTCAAGTTAGTGACAGCTGACATTGTTAAACATAACTGAGTGCAGTACTTTAGTGTTATAAAAGCACTTGAAGGGTCTCATCAACTTGGGTAGTAATTGCTTTATTGCTGTTGCTTTTATTTTTTTTCCTGAAGTTCCAGAACAAAGGTTAAATAGTTGTGATTATTTCAAAGGATGTAATTAAGGCCCTTAAATAGATATGATGCTGGTTTAGAAACTAAAAAAAGCTTCAGGGTATGGATTTAAGTACTGAAATCGTGTACCTATAATATGCTTATTATAACAAATAGGCAGCCCATATGAAACCCAGCTGGGCAGCAGCCATGTACACTGCCTTAGCACACTGCATCATAATGTTTGCATTATAAAAACATACCCCCTTGCTGAGATTATAATCTCTCTTTCTGTTGTCTCAAGCATATGATGAAATTTCAAAATACTGCCAGATTGAAAACCTGTGATCTAATGCCATTTAATTTCCAGAAAGGGATACAAATTGTATCATTCATGAAATTAACAGAGGCCTAGCTTCTTATACTGAAAGGAAACAGTAGTAACCTGTTCCAAGTGCTTATTTTACAGAATGAGAAAAAGATGGATTTAAAAAAGAAGCAAATTGCCTGAAATCAAAGACACAGGCAATCCACGGTCAGAGACTGTGACATAGGTCCCTTGGCTCAAATAACTTTAAGTCTACCTGGCTGCATTCCCAAGAACATGAGAACAAATATAGAAAATTATATTTATACTAAAAACATCTGGGCATTTATTTTCATTCAGCATTGTGAAAAAAGTAAAAAGTGCTTTTTAAGAGTATAACCAAATCTAAATATACAATTAATAAAAAGCTTGGACTGAGACCTCAGTTAAGTCACTTACCTTGTGAGATCTTTGAGGACAGAAGTTCTATCTTACTCATCGTCTTTCTTCTGAGTACTTCATATGGTGCCTGGCATACACAGTAAGTATGCAAAATACGATTTCAAAATGAATGAAATCGCCTAAATATGAACTGTCAGGGTACCTACCAGCTATCGGATTTATGACTGTGTCATATTTTCTGACAGCTGTGCAGGTTTCCTGACCATTGGGTAGATGCCTGTCCTATGCACTGAACTTATTCAGAGCCAGTGAAAAATGAAATGAGAAGAAAAACAATTCTACCAACTAAAATAAATTGGTATATACAACATAATACTAATTCTGACCTTAGGTTCCCACTACATTAAAGATTCCCGGGATCCCTGGGTGGCGCAGCGGTTTGGCGCCTGCCTTTGGCCCAGGGCGCGATCCTGGAGACCCGAGATCGAATCCCACATCGGGCTCCCGGTGCATGGAGCCTGCTTCTCCCTCTGCCTGTGTCTCTGCCTCTCTCTCTCTCTCTGTGACTATCATGAATAAATAAATAAAATCTTTAGAAAAAAAAAAAAAGATTCCCAACATATCAATATGTATTATAATTAGAATAGTGGACCAAACACTATCAAACTGCACTAGATTATTTAGGGATTACTCCTGAAATACTTATTGTATCTGATTTTCCAAAGGGTAATGTGTAGCATTTCCTGAAGAACTATTCCAAATTTTAATTAATCTCAGGAAGAGTCCATAGCAGCAAGATAAATACTTCAGTAAATTTCATTAAGTTTAGTGAGTAAATTTTCCATGGTCCTTGAAAAATCAGTTTTATCATATTATAGAAAACTTCAAAATTAAGAATTTAAGGAGTTTGTTTTTTAATGGAATCATTGTATTTATTGCATTTTCTTTGTCAATTATACTATGAAGCATATATCAATAGCACAAGTTAGTTTATATATAATTAATACATAGAAGGATGATGTCAGTACAATTCACAAGTCAGATTGGTTCACCTTTGATACTACCAAGAATCCATATGAATGCTATGCATGTTAACACAGCTGAGTATTGAATGGAGAAATACAATCTCGTGCACACTGAAATTCACCCCACATTTTTCATCATTGCACTATTTGGCCATGAGCTCAGTCTTAGAAGTATTTATTAGCCCATTCTGTTCTCCATGCTTTTTGTGACTTTTCTCTTGCCTCCATAACAGCTCATCAAATCCACCTTATTCCCTCTATTGAGCTAATTTTAGCTTTTATGTTTAAAGTCAAGTTCCTTCGTTAGTATTGTGTATAGTATACACCAAGAATTTTGTTATTTTTAAAAGTTTTTTAGAAGTAAAACATTCACCAGATCCTTATGGACCAATAAAACGTTATCTGTTGGTGTTTTTATTACAAGTTCACATTGATGTTGAGTGGCCTACTCGCCTATCACTCTCTCCCATAACCCTATTATTTTTAGCCCATGATTGTGCAGAATGCAAGGCTTTGTAGGAACTCATCTATTTTGCAATCACACAATACTGGGCCACGATCAGGGAAACTAGAATAATTAATACGAAGCCAGAGTCTTAAAAAGTTCAGTTTCATAAACACTTAGATGCTGTATCTATAGATCTAGAAACAAGGTATTATGAGAGCAAAATAAAAGAAAAAAGCTAAAGAAGCCTAGAAGTATATTGTCAAGATTGAATGAATGAAACTGAAGAGTTGGCAGCAGCAAAAAAGGCAAGACAGTAGTAATAGCTAATGGAAAAAAAATAGTACAAGAGAAAATATATCCTATTGTTAAAAAAATGCTTTCACAAAAAGTGGATTTTATAATGAAAGCATTTAGGTTTTTATGTTGACAACATCTACTTTACAGAGAAGAAGAAGAAAATGCCAGAAACCAAAACTAATCCAAGAGTTCACAGCCTAAGAAGTGTAATTCACAAAAGAAATATTAGCATAAAACTTGGAGCCCACGGAGTGCAGAGCACTCTCCTGACATACAGTTTTTCAAACATTACACAGAGAACTAACAGACTGACATTTGCATTTTTTCCCAAGAATAAAAAATAGTGGATTAATCTGCAGTGAACATATTCAGAATTTCATTACAAAGAAAGGCCAAAACATGAAGTCAACTTCTAAAATCAGAGGTGCAAATATGCTATGAAAAGACCTGTGACAACAAGATATGTGTTTAAAGGCTAGAGTAAGTAACAGCAGCTCTGCTGGCTTATGGAGGCCATGTCAGAAGAAAATACAACCTGCTTTCTATTGTTATAAAAAAAGGATGTGTTTCAACCAGGCTTTTAATGTTCTTATAAGTCCATAATTAGAGATTAGTTAAGAAATGCCAGGTAGACACTGTGTATTTGAGAATGCAATATAAACTCATAGAAGTATGAAAAATATAAGGCTTTGTAGATGCCTAGCTATTTTGGTCCTTTGTAGCTATTCAATTAAAATAAACAATTTATTTTCAATGCCCTGCTCTATGAAGGTTAAGAACCAAGGAGTATAAGCAATTATTTACAAAATACGGGATTGGAGAGATGGCCAAAAAGCAATAAATAGCTCTGCTAAATCACCAGTAGTTTTGTGTAAATCTTATTTGAGGGGATAAAAAATCAACTTTCAAAAGTGCTTCAAGTTTTCTTAAAAGATTAAAATGCCAGAGAGATGCTAAGAGGAGTTAAAAATAAAATATTATTTGGATTAGATGGCTCCATTGTTTTAATTTGTTTATTTTTCAGAAAATAATCAAAGCTATATTTTAACAAGTTAACTGTTTTTTCAACTTTATAATTGCAAGATATTTTAATACTTCCTCAAAGATGATAAACAGATATATAAACCCTGTTTCTCAATTTAATCAATTCTGCAACATTTGTTAAGTGCTTATTGTGAGCAGAGGTATGAAGAAAATCATGATCCTTGCCTTCAAGAAGTTAAGGTACTAATTATCACAGATAAATATGCAAGATAAGTGTGAAAATGATTTTTTTTTTAATGAGCAATGAGCTATGGGAGCAAAAAAGAAAAAGTCACTGATGCTCAAGGAAATAAAGAAAGCTTCTTAGGAGAAGTACATTTGAGCTGAGCCTCAAAGGTTTGGGAAGTGGTTTCACAGGGACAGAGGGGAACATAGAAAGACATATTATGAAGTATTGGTCTGAACAAATGTTAGGAAAGTAGGAAATGACTAGTGATTCAAGGCCCTCTGAGTGCTTTTTGAAGCCTGAAGCATGTTTGGGAAAGATGGAGATTTAAGAATAGACTTGATTTGATAAAGATTACAGAGATGAAGGCAACGTTATGAGGAATTTAGACTACACTGTGTTTGCAATAAATATCCTTCAAAATTGCTGATTAGTGAGTGAGTGGGTCAGAATTTTTCTTTAGGAAATTCCATTAGTGTAAGGAGTCTAGATGACTCACAGAAAGCCCCCTTAATTGAGAAGAGTAGTAGAAAAAAATATAGTCAGCTATGTAGATCACCCACAACACATTATTGGCTAAATGATTTGTATCAAATTTATGCTGATGGAAAATAATTACCAGAAAAAGTTCTTAATGATAATAATATTCTGGTCAACCCTATGAAACTGTTGCTAGTCAACTGTTTTTGACTTACAAAAATGATAATTTCATAAAATTCAGATGAATCTAACAATGATTCTGATGCTATAAAATTAATCCATTTATCAAGGTATTTGATTTATGTTTCTAAAAGATACAATTAGCTTTTATTTTAGGGGAAAAAAAGACTTTTGAGTATATGGAGAAAGAAAAAGCAAAGGGGAAAAAAGAGAGATGTCTGATTTTAGAAACGTGGTAGACTAAGGTAATAGGCCATTTTTCTTCTGCCCTCCATAACTAAAGCTAAAATGCTGAATAAAATCAAATTATTTAAGAGTGTTAAATATAGAGAGAAGCCATAAAGAAATAAAGGAAACTCCAGGTGCCAGAAATAAAGGAGGACTTAGAACAAGTAGAGTCTGCCCTACGGATTGAAAGCTGGTGTTTTCATCCTGGAGATGCAGCTCTGGGTCTCTGCCATGCAGGGAGCGGGGAGGAGGTTGCTACACAGAATGGCACCTGACGCTTCCTCAGTGAACAGCACATACAGAACTCCACCCATGGGCCAGAGAGGCCAAAAGAAAGCTTGTATCTACCACACATCTTAGATGAAATTAAATATGTTGAGATGGATAGATAGAAAGAGATGGCTACAGATATATTAAGTATATTCTTATATACTTACATATATATAAAATAATTGTATATATAATGAAAGCAAACTTTGCACTTCATGAAGGTGCAGCAACAAATTCATAAACCAAAAAATTCACGCACAAAAAATTATCTTCTAGTGGCTAGCAGAGCGAAATGTCATGGAAAGCACAAATCAAAAGGAAAATGGAAAACATAGTGACAACAAAATTTATGTTGTCTCCACTGTCTGTGTAAATGTGTTAGTTTTGCAACCTAACAGCTCTATGATGTGAGTCTTATGATTATCATACTTTTTAGAAGTGAGGAAACTGAGACATAACTGGGTTAAGATGCATAGATAAAGTTATATTGCTAGTAAGCAGAGTGGTTCAAACCTGACAGTTTTATCAACCTCACTAATAAGCTTCTTCAAGGTAAATAAGACCATATTAATATGTAAAATTCAACAAATTTCTGATTATCCATCTTAAACTCGGTGAAAACGTAAGTCATAAAAGGGGAGATCTATGTTATAAATATGTACCATTGACAAAATAGTAAACAGAATATGTGTCTCGATTTAAAAAAACGAAGAGGAAGACGTAATAGAAAAAAAAAATGGACCAGATTACAAACATTTAATTCAGAGAATATGGAATTTCAATTTCAGAAAGCAGTAATAAATTAATGCTCAGTACCACTAGTACATAAGGGAATGTGAATTTAAATCCTAATGCTTTACTATTTCACACATGGCAGTAGCAAATAAAAACAGAAACAAAAGCAAAAACAAAAAACAGTGAAAATACCAAGTTTCTAAGAGGTTATAGAGAAATACCTACTGGCAAAATAGATTTGGTAAATACTGTACAACCCAACAGCACTTTCGCTACTACTTACACTTTAGAACAGTTTCCCATCCAGTAGGCTTTAGAGTACAGACCTGCTGAGATAATGATCTCCTTGGCCTGAGGGGTGGCCGAGAGGCTCCTGGGTTTGTAGGGAAGGAATAATGAAATATAGTTTAGGTATACAATAGAATTCAGCAGTTTTTAATATGAATGAACTTAACTGCACTTAACAATATGGATAAATAAAAAAAAACAATATGGATAAATCTTAAAAATCTAATTTTGAATAGTAAAAAAAAAGTGTTTAGGCAGCAAAAACTATTGATGGTCTTTGAAAACCACATACAAAATACACATACTTGGGGGGAGGCTGAGGGAAGGGGACGTCCAGACCGTCAAGCGTCTGTTTTCCACCTTGTTTTCGACTCAGGTTGTCATCTCAGCTTGGAGAGATCCAGCAGGCACCTGGCTCTGTGCTTAGTCATGGCTTCCACTGGGGTTTCTCTCTCCCTTTGCACTTCCTGCTCATGTTCTCTCTAAAATAAATAGATAAATCTTAAAAAAAAATTCCTAAAAAACCCCCAAATATATATACATATACATATACATATACGTATACGTATACGTATACGTATACATATACATATACATATACATATACATATTTATGTATACACACATATATATATATATACTTATATATTCCTACTTGGTTAGACATAGTTAATCAAAGTATAAAATCTATGTGTGAAGAATGTGTACTACCTCAGATCATCATGTGTTAGTATTATTTTTGGTTTGGTTTTGTTTGTTTGTTTTTTTTTTTCTGAGGAAGAATGGAAAAGATGAAGGAGGTTAGCTGTATCTGATTTCATTTTCTTTAAAACAAATTCATGGAGCAATTATGGCAAAAAATGTCACCATTTGTTAAACCTGGTTTATGAATACATAGATGTCTATTATGTGAATTTATGTATTTTTGTATGTTTTTGCTATATTTTGATTAAAAGGGTTTTTTGTTTGTTTTTTGGTGGGTTTTTTGGTGTTGTTTTCGTTTTTTATTTATTTTTTATTTTTATTTTTTAAAGATCTTATTTATTCATGAGAGACAGAGAGAGAGAGGCAGAGACACAGGCAGAGGGAGAAGCAGGCTCCATGCAGGAAGCCTGACTTGGGGACTCCATCCTGGGTCTCCGGGATCATGCCCTGGGCTGAAGGTGGCCCTAAACCGCTGAGCCACCTGGGCTGCCCTGTTTTTGTTTTTTTAAATAACATTACAGTGAATGAAAACAGTATCATAAAGAGTAGTCAACTCTAACTTCACCCTGACTATATTTTAAATGTGGGGTCATATGTAATGGACTTTGATATCAACAAGCTCAAATGGAAACATGCAAATCCCTTTTAAAAGAAAAAAAATGTGATCCATGATTTCTTTTTACTGAATGTAACATTTACTAAATATGGAATATTTAGAATATTTGAATTTCAAAAGATATAACGGGAAAAATGAGTTAGTTTACAGTTTATTGTTAAAAATGTTATAGTTTATTTTTCTAATAGAACTTAATTTCCTTTACAAGCCTCTATGTCTATGTGATAGAGGAAATAAAAAGTTGCTTCCAGATATTTTAATCTTGTAGTCTATTACAGATTTTAAAAATTAGTAAAATTCAAGTCAGATTAATTAAATGAATGCTTAGAACTCTCTCTGAACTTTTTCCTCCTCATATCTTTTTTGTCCTACTTCTGTCCCTAAATTCACTGACCTCACCTGGGCCCCTTGGCTGACAATAGAACATAGATACTGATGTTAGCTTAAAATATTTCCACATTACCCTACTTCACTATTAAGAGCCACTACCAGAAGCACAAGGTACTAAATTGAGGAAAAGAGAACACTCAGTTTAGTGCATTTTTAAATTAGAGTAAAGGTCTATCGATAGGGTGAAAGTTTTTTGTTGTTGTTTTTTGGGTTTGTTTGTTTTTTGGTAAGGATTATTCAACTTTCTCAAGGAAAAAAGTAATTGAGAAGTGGAAGGTATGAATCACACTGTAGATATAAAATGTAAGATGATTTTTGTTTCTATATTTCTGTTTTTCTTTTTATTTATTTATTTATTTATTTATTTATTTATTTATGACAGATACAGAGAGAGAGAGAGGCAGAGACACAGGCAGAGGGAGAAGCAGGCTCCATGCACCGGGAGCCCGACGTGGGATTCGATCCCGGGTCTCCAGGATCACGCCCTGGGCCAAAGGCAGGCGCCAAACCGCTGCGCCACCCAGGGATCCCTATATTTCTGTTTTTCATCATATATAGGACTGTACTTGATTCATGAATTAACAGTGTAGGCATACGTTAGTTAAAAAATTCATATCCATATGTTCTCTGTGACAAATGTAATTTAAACAAAATTGTGTTACTTTTCATTTAGCTAAACCTGAAATCAGATTTGGCTACTTAAAATATTTCCATGTCTATGAATCAAATTCAAATTAAGCAATTATTTTTAAAAATTCTTTAAAAATTCACCATATAAAACAAAATATCTTAAGCTTATTAAGAAATAGCATTTGATAAAAATTATGATTTATTTGATATAAATATGAGAAGGAATAATAGTGAATTAGTCTTCAGCTATTATCGACTTAAACTCCTAACAATGTACGTACAATTATAATACAGTAGATAGATGTCTAGCATTTATATCCATCGTTTATTCATTGTGATCATTGTAGTCTGTGCGCAAGCATGTGTAGGAGTTTAGTTATGGGTCTAAATGAAAGAAAGCTATGAAATGTGAACATGTCTATCAACTGCAAGTTTCTTATTGCAGAATAAAGCTTGTTCCAGACATTAAGACAATTCAAAAGTCAGCAAGATGACAAAAACACAGCCAAAACTCAGCTTTTTAGTTAACCTCTTGAAATGAATTACTATCAACTATTTTACCAAACATAGTAAAAATAAAAATATATTTTTTTCTCATGACTATTTTCCTCAAGGCTTGCTATCTTTCTGTACTTGAGTAATTCAATTCAATATTAACCCTAAATAACCTAAAAACAGGTATTACATCTGGTTATTTAATATCTCAATCTGCATTACATTCACTAATGATGTGTCAAAATTAAAGACAGATTTTTAAAAGCTATGTTCTCATGTAAGATAACACACAATTTCTAACTACATTCCTCTCTAATGAAATATATGAAAATTTCTACATACCTGTCACTTAAAATGTACCATATGCCTCATCTTTTGGTTGTTTTGATATATTATCAAGAATTTTCTATTTTAGGTGTGTCTGGGTGGCTCCATTGGTTAAATTCTGCCTTTGGCTCAGGTCATGATCCTCCAGTCCTGGGATCAAGTCAGTGTACTAATCCCTGCTCAGCAGGGAGTTTGCTTCTCCTCCCTCTGACCCTCCCCTACTTGTGCTCTCTTTCTCAAATATATAAATAAATAAAATATTTTTTTTTAAAAAAGAATTTTCTATTTTAAAACTTCCACATATTTATATAATAAAGACTAATTATGGCATAGTCACTCCTTTTTCAGGAGGCATTCAGGATCTTAAAAGGTAATATGTTTTGTTTTGTTTTGTTTCAAAATTTTATATTCCTAAGTTTAGCTAAGATAAAAATATGCACACACATACACTCTACTAGAACTTTTCCAACTGTGTCTTCTGAAATATCAACAAAATCCCTTACATCCTCAAATTCTTCTATGCATATTTCCTTAACTTCTTCACCCAAACTAAGATATAGTACTCTCTAAAAGTTGTTTCCTATTTCCTATCAAGGTGTAGATCATTTCCTCCCACACCTAGGAATAGCATTGGACTGGGAGTTGATTAATATTTCCTATCCCTCTATTATACCCAGGGCGTTTCTCTTTATCCTCTATTAATATACAAAATAAACAAAACAATAAAAAGTAGTTTATAAGCTCAAGCCATTAGCTAGAGTTCCCAGAACTATTCCCTTGATTCCTAGAATGTTTAACTTTTGCCTCCTTCTATTCTTCCCAGTCTGTCTATATTTATCATATTTCTTGGTCATACCTAAGCTTGATCTAGTCTCTCATTTCTTTCACTCATTCAATGATCCTGTTCTCCCCACTTTATTTTTATTTTTTTTATTTTTTTAAAAGATTTTATTTATTTATTCATCAAAGACAGAGAGAGAGAGAGAGAGGCAGAGACACAGGGAGAGGGAGAAGCAGGCTCCATGCAAGGAGCCCTATGTGGGACTAGATCCTGGGATGGAGGGATCATGCCCTGGGTGGAAGGCAGGTGCTTAACCGTTGGGCCACCCAGGCTTCCCCTGATCTCCCCACTTTAGCAAGACATTCTCATGACAAATGTTAGTATTTGTCATTAGTACTCATAATTATACTTCCAACATAACCTCATTTTTAAAGTTTTTATTTAAATTCTGGTTAATTATTATCCCAGGATAATATTAGTTTAGGGTGTACAATATAGTGATTCAACACTTCCATACATCATCCAGCGGTCATCGCAAATACCTTCCTTAATCCCCCACACCTATTTAACCCATCCCCCCACCCATCTCCCTCTGGTAACCATCACTATCAACATAACCTCATTTTTAAGTGTCCAACTCACTGATTACCCATTTTTCTATTTTTCTAGCTTGTTCTGTGAATGTCCAGATTCCAACAATATTTCCAGAAACTGGTATTTGGGATTCATTGATCTTTTCCTTGCCACTCTCACCTCCTTCTTTATCCTGTTCAGATCCATGATCCATTGTGATCATGAGAATAATCACTTCCTTTCATGCCACTCATGCCTTGCTCTTCTCTCTTTTCTCTGTACTCAACAGACAAAACCTCCAGCCCAGTTTAACCCAACACTTTCTATTTCACAGCTGTGCTCCTTCCATTTCAGATTGAAGAAAAACTCATAACTTATTCAACTCGCTTCTATTAAATTAATCATTCCCAACCTAAGGTGAACTGTAAATCCTGTCAATCTTACTGCTTTCCCATAGTCCAATAACTTTCTCATATTAAAGAGAAATTAAAGAGAATTCTATGCCAAAATTTCTAATCTCACCTCAAACCTCAATGTAACTTCCACCCTTCACATTCTCAGCTGATGACTTGAGTTCTTGTTTCCCACAGAAAATAGACATAATCTAGAGAATGTCTATATAATCCCACCAACATTTTTACTGACTTAACTGCATTCATCCTGGGCCTTGCATCCTATTACTAAAGATGAACTGTCTTACTGTTGTCTAAAAACACTTGTAAAATGGGACATATATCTTCTCATTTACTCATGTTTATTGTTCTATCCTCCTTCTCCTCTATGTTATTGATTTTTTCTTTCCCATTGACCAGTCCCATAAGAATACAAAGATAGGAAAAAAGGACATATATCAAATCATGGAGACAATGTATTGTATAATAAGTTTTTAAGACCCTGTGGAAGTCCACCAACTGGAATGTAATTTGCAGGATGAAGACTGTCAAGAAAACAGAATTCATATTATAAGCAGTTGGTAAGTTTTTGTTAGTCAGACAATTATACTTAATTTGTTTCATTCCTTTTTTTTCCTCGCATATTTCCTTCCCCCAAATTAATTATTTGATAATTATTTAGACCTTTGGCTGTAGTTCAACTTTTGTTTTATTTAACTAATTAATTTATTTATTTTTATTTTTAAAAGATTTTTATTTATTTATTCTTAAGAGGCACACACACACAGAGAGGCAGAGACACAGAGGAGAAGCAGGCTCCATTCAGGAAGGCTGACATGGGACTCGATCCCAGGACTCCAGGATCATACCCTGGGCTGAAGGCAGTCACCAAACTGCTCAGCCACCCAGGGATCCCCTCAACTTTTGTTTTAATACACAATGATGATTTGCATTTACAAATATATTTTTATTCTTTCAGAAACTACAGTTATTTAATTACTAATGTCCACAGTTTATCAATACTGTGTCAAAAAATAAAAATTATTTTATCTAAAGTTTAATCAATATATTTAAAGTATGATTTATGCCTCACTCTACTTAGTGCCACATAGTAGATGATTGATTTCTACAATAGAAAATTAATTTGTTGTTGTTGTTGTTGTTTTTTAAAGGTTTTATTTATTTATTCATGAAAGTCATACACAGAGAGACAGAGAAAGGCAGAGACGCAGGCAGAGGGAGACGCGGGCTCCATGCAAGGAGTCTAATGTGGGACTCAATCCTGGGACTCCAGGATCAAGCTCTGAGCCGAAGGCAGACACTCAACCACTGAGCCACTCAGGCATCCCATAAAATTAATTTTGAACCAGAGATAAATTAAAGGGTTAAACTTATATTTTTTTCAATAGAATGTACACTATTTTATGCTTAAGTATCACATTATGGGAGCAACTGTGGAAATCTGAATTAAGACCATATATTTCATAGTAGTAGTTATGAATGTTAAATTTCCTGGAGTGTCATATTTTATTATACTTCTATGGGAGAATTCCTTTTTTTCTTAGAACAAATTTTCAAACCATTCAGAAAAAAAGAGATATTTGAATCAATTATGGTAAAATGTTAGTAACATATGAGTGTATTTATTGTCTTATTCTTGCAGAGTTCATATAAATTTGGAAATTTTAAAAATAAAAATTGAGAGAAGTAAAATAAAACTAAAGAATAAAAATTATGGGATTATTTTAGTGTATTTCTTTTTTTCTCTTTGAAAATTTTACTTATTTATTTGAGAGAGAGAGAGAGAGAAAGAGTACAAGCAGGGGGAGCAGCAGGCAGAGGAACAGGGAGAATCAGGCTCTTCACTGAGCAGGGGGGCCAATGGAGGCCTGGTCCCAGGATCCCGGGATGACAACCCAAGGTGAAGGCAGATGCCCAACCTACTGAGTAACCCCAGCTCCCCTTAGTGAATTTCTTTAATAAAAAGATTTCATATATGCCTACTGCAAGGCAATATCAGGTTTATTCAAAAGGTTTTTGTGTGTATGTTCAAGAAAATCTTATAATTTCTTATGTCATTGGTATAATGAAACTTTTTCCTTAGACCATTGCACTTGTTCCTTACATTTATTTAACAACCAGAATTAGATTGTAGGTAGGTTTTCACATCAGTTGTTACTGTCTATATCTTTGAATATAGATGTATTTCTTCCCTATAGCTACTTCCTAGAGATTTTTAGTTGACTTTCTCAGAACACATTTTCCAAGCCTTTATTGCCTGCTTCCTAAATCTGGTGTGCATGTATGTAAAATTTCATTTCTGGCTATGTGATTATGTTGTGCTTATTATGTTTTACTATTGAAATTATTTGTTTAAAATCTAATAAAAAAGATAAAAAATTCTTATTTCTTTTAAAAATTTGGCTTATGACATATTTTTAAAAACATTCAAACATTTTAGACTTGAATTTTGAAACTTAAATATTATTCTAGGAAATTATTATTGTAAAAAAAAACAATATTCTCCTTTTTAGGAGAAGCAGAGAATATTTAAGATTTGTGTATATAAGCATTATATAAACGAATTAGCCAGGTTAGCTCAATGTCCGATTTTTGACAGCTTTATTGAGATAAATTCACATACCAAACAAATCCACCATTTAAACTATACAATTCAGTGATTTTTAGTATACCCCAGAGTTATGCAACCATTGTCACAATCTTAATTTTAGAATATTGTCATCATCTTTAAAAACAGTCTGTACCCAGTAGCATTACCTTCCCATTCCCATTCCTTCTGCTCCAAACTCCTTCCATTACCCTAGGCAACCATGAATTACTTTCACTTAGCATAAAAATTCCAAGGTTTTTCTATATTGTATCATGTTTCAGTATTTCAATTCTTTTTATTGCTGAATGATATGGCATTGTTTTTATTCATGTATCAGTTGGACATTTGGGTTATTTCAACTTTGGGACCATTTTGAATAGTTTGACTATGAATGTTTGTGTACAAGATGTTATATGAACATATATTTTCATTTCTTCTGGGAATGAAATTTCTGTTTCATATGACATCTCTTTGACATATGATATGACTTTGACAAATCCTCACAGATACAATATATTATCACAAGAGTGATCATATAAACTACGATCATGTAATTAATAAAGGAATTATTTAAAAGGGGGTGTCCTTGAATACAAGGATTTGGACTCACTCAGATTTTTTCCCATCAACACTTCCGTTTATTAGTCACAATTGCAATAATAACCTTAAAATATTTTTTGGTTTAAATCAACTTATTGCTCACAATTTTCATTCTTTTATGCTTTGGGGAGATGGGTCAATATTTTCTTCCAATTATTGACTTCTAGGAAGCATATCAGAGTCTTACGCTATTTATAACCAAGAATCTAACTGTTTAGAATATGTAAATTATTATTTTTAAAACATCAAGCAGTTTTTTTTCATGTCTTAGATAAGTTTGGATTGAATTATAGAGACACATAAATTAAGAGTGTTCATATTATTAAGGACATTAGGAAGAGCTTTGCTCTCAAATTGGCCTTTTTTGTGCATGAAAGACATACTAGCCTCCCTTTAGCCTTGAGAGGTACACGTGTTTTTTAATAATCATAAGGAGATTAATTTTCTATGTTACACTTTTAAGCATTATCCTTTTAAATTATGTCTTATGTGATGTATTCAAATGAAATGTGATCAAATAGAAGCCTTGAAATTAAGAATTTTAAATATCCCCTTCTCCTTCTCAAGTAACAAACTGGCTATAAGTGCAAATCTCTGTATTAATTTGCAAATGAACAAGGACTTTGGAGTTATTTCTACACTAGTCCCAGGCTGCTGTTGTATTAATTATTAGATAGATTAACTACACACTGAGCTGGCACTTCTCATTAAA
Source organism: Canis lupus dingo (assembly GCF_003254725.2). NCBI lineage: Eukaryota > Metazoa > Chordata > Mammalia > Carnivora > Canidae > Canis > Canis lupus. The sequence continues at coordinate 16,962,400 of NC_064246.1, read as the reverse complement.
CAGCTGCTAAAACATGAGGGATGAACAATGCCTTGTGCTTTAGCCTCAGATGCATGCACCCTGAGGCTCTTTAATATGCCTTAATAAGCTACTGTTTTCTATGCAGATAAATTTCACTTAGTCGGAGAGTGTTCTGAGACACCATAGGTCGGGAATTGTCAATGAATGTCTGTCCTCAACTTTCAAATAACAAAAATGTCAAATATTCACCCCTTCTTAACTTTCTATATTCATATATAATAATATTGAATTAAATTTAGGCAGTAAATAATATAAATATACTGTGATATAAAAAACCAATGAAGGGGTGATGGCTGGCTTTGTTGGTAGCGACTCTTGATATCTGGTTTGTGAGTTTGAACCCCACATTGAGTATAGATATTATTTAAAAAACAAGCAAACAAATAACTGGTGAGGGTTAAGTGACATCACAAAAGTAGGTCCCTGATCTGACAGGACTCATCCTTGTATGTGGGACTCATCCTTATAAGTGGCCTTACAAGAAGCAATACCAGAGCTGCAATCCCTCTCTCTTTCTTTCTTTCTTCTTTTTCTCCACATGCATGTACTGCAAAAAGACCATATTGAGGACATAAGAAGAAGGAGGCTCTCTGAAAGGCATAAAGAGAGCTCTCATCAGAAACTAAATCAGCTGGAACCTTTATCTTGGACTTCTAGCCTTCAGAATTCAGATAAAATAAATATTTTCTTATTGTAGTCCAAGGAAACTAACACACATCCAAGATGCTGAACCTCCATATTCAGAATGAGATAATCAGAAGAGGTGTGATGTACACAACATATAGTTTTCCTTTAAAGCACATTTTTGTTCCATAGAGCACTGACTGTTTCCTTGAACTTCAGAATTATATATTTAAAATTCTTCTAAATAGTTACAGTAACACTCCCATAGGAGCTTTGATCTTGTCATATGTAATTCTAAACTTACTTATTTTTCCCCCAAATCAGCCCCTTTCTCATTTATTTTTTTATCAGAATCCATGGATAATTATGGCCCCACTCATCTTGACACTTTTTTGTTCTTTTTTTCATTCATCCAACTAGCCGATTTTACCAGCTAAATATGTTTTAAATCTGACTCCCCTCCCATGATGAGCATATTACAATCACTCTAAACTATCAAGGTAGGCCACATTCAAAAAATAATTATATATATAATTATAAATATAAATATATCCTATATATAATTATATATTATATATATTATATAAATATAATTATATGTATAAAATTTATATATATAAATATAAAATATATCCTTGAGTCTCTGTGTGTCTATCTATCTATCTATCTATCTATCTATCCATCTGTTGTGTGTGTAAATATATATACACACCTAAATACTGGATATTCACAAAAGAAGATGTGTAATGTATAGCTTAGCCTTACATTTTACTTAATCTTCCACTTAATTTGTATGAATTCATAAATAAATGCATGATGATAAGGGAAAGGAGGAAAAACAAAGACATACTTTCCAGGCAAAGATACCTGGATGCTGACCATTATCTATCACTTACACTAGTTTTCTGTAAATTCATGAATGAAATAGATTTACCTGCGCATATGCTTGTGATAATTCTCACCTTTGTCATCATATAATCATTTTAATAACCTCTATTAAGCAGATATTTGGTTTGTATCACTAACTACAGTCCTGCAGTTCTGTTCTCCCTCTTGTAATATGGTGGTTGGAAAAAGTTATCATGACATCTTATGCCTATGGGTTTGTTTTCTTTTTCTTTCATGCAAAACTGGCTGATAATTGTGACATTTCAACCAAAGACTTATTATTATCTCACTGGTGCTAAGTTTCCAAATAATTGAACAAATAAGTACTAAATTCCGAGGGTCTCTAGCTCTACTTATATTCCAAACTTTATGAGATTCACAGATCATTGTAGCTAGTTCTAAATCAATACAATTTCACACACAAAAGGGATATATTAGAATATTTTAATGTTCTATCTATGGAACAGTTACTTGATGCAAACTACCAAAACTCACAAAAAAAAGAAGTAAATAATATGAATAGGCCTATATCCATAAAAAATTGAGTCAATAATTAATAACCTCAAAATAAATAATATGAATTTTTCAAAATTTTCTAGAGAACACAAGCAGAGGGAACACTTCATAACTAATTCAATGAAGAGCATTATCCTCTACCAAAACCAGATAAAGCAACTATATAAAACTATAGATTAATATCTCTCATAAAAATAAAGGTAAATATCTTCAACCAAGTATTAGCAAATAAAGCATAATAATGTATAAAGATAAATATTTACTGTAGCCACTTGAGATCTATTCCAGCTATGTAAGGCTGGTATAACATTTGAAAATTAATTAATGTAACCTCTAGACTACTAGGCTAAAATTGAAAAATCATATGATCATATCAATTGGTACAGATAATTTTTTTTTTACTTCAACACCTGTTTATGATAAAACTCATAGCAAACTAGGAACAGTGGAAAGCTTACTCAATAAAGTTATCTACAAAATCTACAAAAATCCTTGTAGCTACTATCATACTCAATGATGAGGAACTAGATGCTTTCTGCCTGAAATAGAGAACAAATCGTTCTCCTTCTATCATTCTTATTCAACATTGTAATGAAAAAGTCCTAGCTATTGCATTAAGGCAATAAAAAGAAACAAAAGATGCACAGATTGGGAAGGAAGAAATAAAACTGTCTTTGTTTGCAGATGACGTGATTATCTGTATAGAAAATCCGAGAGAATTCACAATAGTTTTACGAATATGAGGTTAATATACAGAAGTGAAATGCTTTCCTGCACAGTAGCAATGAACAACTTGGCATTTGGAATTTAAAATATAATACCATTTATAGCATCATAGAATGAAGAAAGGTGATCTGAAAAGGCTGTGTGATTTCTATTATACAACCCTCTGGGAAAAGCCAGAACTATAAAGATAGTAAAAGAGACAGTGGTTGCTAGAGGTTTAGAGGGAGAGTGGGGAAGTTGAATTAGGTGAGTCACAGGAAGTTGAGGGGCATGAAGCTAATCTTTATGATACTGAAATGTGCATAGATAGCATTCTCTTTTGCCAGAGCTCATAGAATTTTCAGCACAAAGAATCAACCTTAATGTACGAAAATTAAAAAAAAAATATATATATATACACTTAGGAATTTGAAGAATTTCAGGAAGGAACACAGACCATGACAAGACAATCTAACTGTATTACAAAAGCATGAAATATCCTCAGTGAAGGAGGTGGGGATAAAAAGTGCTGACCAGAGAACCTGGGTGGCTCAGTCAGTTAAGCATCCGCCTTCAGCTCAGGTCATGATCCTGCGGTCCTAGTATCAAGTCCCACATGGGGCTTCTTGACCCACAGGGAATCTGCATCACCCTCTGCCCCTCCCCAACTCGTTCTCTCTCTTGCTTGCTCTCTCTCTCAAATCAGTAAATAAAATCTTTTTAAAATAGGTGCTGTGTAATTTCTATAATGAGTGGAATCTTTTAGATTAAAGGTAAAGACATTGCACATAAACATACAACAACTTTGTAAAGTTGGTTAAGATTATTTTCTCCTGTGGAGGTATAAGTTTAACAATTTTTATACTACTCCACATCTCTACTGGAATGATATAATTAAGTAAAGAGATAATAGATGGTGGATACTGTTAGCAAGGTAGTGTCCATAAACAAGAGAAGAAATAGCATGATCCATGTGGTAATGGATTAAAGTTGATGACATCAGTATAAACTAACTTGATACAGGTAAAGATGTTTCTTATAGAAGTATCTATTCATATATGTTAGTATATTCTAACTCTCTAGGAGTTTAATTGATACTCTACTCTCCAGGAGGAGTAATGTAACTCCATAAAACTTAAATGTGAGCTGTGCATAAGTACTTCCCACCAAAGAGTATAGTAACTGCAAGAAGGCGAAAAAAATAAAACTCTTTAAAGTGTGAAAATCTGACAATCAGTATGCCATCCAGATGATAAATGTCAATATCAACAGTAATGTCAATAGTAGGTATGTTTGATATGAAGTACTGAAAATGACACTTTAGCTCTGTGGTCTTGCTCCTGAAAACCTATTCTCCTAATCTAATCATAAGGAAAACATCAGACTAATTTTGAATAGAGAGCCATTTTTCAAGATAAGTGAACGAAAACCTCAAAAATATCAAGGTCACCAAAAACAAGGAAAGTTTGAGAAATTTACACCTAAGAGGAGCCTAAGGACACCTGACAACTAAATGTGATGTGCTTTTCTGGATGGAATCCTGAAACAGAAGAGATCATGTGAAAATTAAATAAATCTGAATAAACAAAAGATTTTAGTTTTTTAAAAAAGTTAATAGTACTACATTACTAATGATTTGAAAAAAATGTGATCCTGAGATTGAGTACTGAGCCCTAAAATGCATGTTTTCTATAATCATCATCACATATATTTATTTATCTGATAATAAAAAAGTTAATGATGAAGAGATTAAGTTTTAGCCTTCAGTGAACTCATGTTTATCGCCATTAAATATATATATTTTTTACTGACATATACATACAAGAATTATACATCATGAAAGTTACTATTTATTGAGCATCTACTATGAATCATATATACATAACACACTATATACATCAAGTCTTTTATATATACATATATATGTATATGTGTGCATGGAGAGAGAGACATATTAAGATAGTATCTAAATTTGTATCAGCTTTAATTCAGTAGTCATTATTATTTCTATGTCCTGGAGAGATGACAGATTTACCCAAGATTATCTCTAAAATTTGCTAAAGACTGGACTTGCAAACAGACATGATTAATTCTCAATTATAATTCTGATTTTAGAGTCCACAAAGAAAATATCAACATATTTTTCTAAAGCTTCTATCAGCTTCTTGAACTTGATAAGAGTTTTAAGTGCATTGCTGAAGTAATTGCTCAAAATAAAGTAAATTTTATAATATAATAACTTCCCTGAACATATCACATTACCTATAATGCTGCTGCCCGAGTTTTTCTAGTCAGAAAAAAAAAAAAAAAACTAACTAAAAAAAATCTATTGATCATGCAAAACTTAGTTTCTTAGATTCACTGCTGTGAGGGAGAAAACCACCTTGACAGAGTCTTAGGTAGTGTCTCAATGTGGAGAAATAATGAAAAGATTTGTAGAATTTTAGGATATGAGTGAAGCAATTTTAAGGTAGATTTTATAAGATATAAACTGGCTGGGATTAGACAGTTTATGACAATAATAGCTTTGAATTGGTAAATGAGGAAGGTCAAAGGTCTTTTAACAAGTCCTTATTAGCAAGTTTTAATCTTGATAAGTAATATATTTAGATTGCTTGCAGTTTTACCTTTCAGGGCAGACATTTCCTAGAGCAAGCAGCTGAGCTATTGGTTGCACTAAATGTAATATAATATAGGGACAAGGAAGTACACAGTGATAGGAATTATGATGGTTCTATATATTGCCATAAGTTGTGATCATTCTCTCTCCTTTTCAACTGCAAGAGAAAAAGACAAAATAAAATGATGTGTCTGGGGAAATTGTTTGGCTATATACATGGGGTAAATTAATGAGTTATAGGAAAGATTAAAAGGTAAATTTTTCACCTAACATTTTATTATGAAAATTTTGAAATACACAGAAAAAATTTAAAAAATTTAAACTTAAATTCATATACCTGCCATGTATATTTCATAATTAATATTGTACTATATCTGCTTCTAGCCATATGTCCATATACCCACTATCCATTCATCATGCCATTTTACATTTTGTTCTATTTTTTATTCTTTTTAAAATAAGTTGTAAACACAATGATGACACTTTGATTTTTTTAAAGATATTATTTATTTATTAATGAGAGTCACAGATGGCAGAGACATAGGCAAGAGGATGCAGGAGGGAGCCTGCTATAGGACTCAATACCAGGATCCTGGGATCAAGACCTGAGCCAAAGACAGATGCTCAACCACTGAGTGTCCCACTTCGAAAATTTTTTTAAGTTTACTTTTGCAACGTCAGTATAGAAAACTTAACCAGAAATACAGAATAAGAATTCTGCTTAAGAATCAAGGGGTCAAAAAAAAAAAGAATCAAGGGGTCATACAAGAAAGGGCTTGAGTGGAATGCAAAAAACAAATCCTAGAACTGACATGAGGAAATCAACAAAAGGTTTTCCAATGGTCTGTAATGTACACAATCCAGGAAACTGCCTTGGACTAGGTGACAAAAATATATATGTACACACCAAAAATAAAAAATCTTTCAGGAAGAAGGTTGTGAACATTAATAAAATTAACACTGTAATTGTGCTAAAATGTTTTAATAGTTATCATCCTTTGAAACAAAATGTGTGTAAGAGCTTCTATTTTGTGTGTGTGTGTGTAAGAGCTTCTAAACAAATTTCCATATAATCCTAGAAACCTTTAGAAATATGTGTTATAATCCATATTTTATATAGAAGAAAACTGATATTTAACCACATCCTCAAGGTACCAGAACTAGAAGAGATGGAATTGAGAATCAGACCTAAATCATTGGTCTATTTTAGACATGTACTGTATCTTTTTTCCTTTCCTAACCAAGAAAGAGGAGTTTGGGTGAAATACAAACTATAGTTAAAAATCCATAATTATATATATATATATATATATATATTCTCTATATATAAATATATATATATTTCTTCAGAAATTTATTTTTTTAAAACCACCCTCTCTCTCCTACACTGAACCAAAGATTGCTTACGTTTGCGTTCATTATGTAATTTTTATTTATATCTTCCTGCTTCAGTTTTTCTTCTTAAGATAAATTTTACTCCCATTATTTCTTATAGTGTAGAGTTTATTCTCTCTCTTATCTAAATGTCAATGGTTTCCTAGGTTACAGTTAGTTCTGTTTAAGTACCACAACACTGTAATTAAAACTTTAATTATCTGTATTTGCAGACTCATCGGTTCAGTTAGATAATGTTGTCTATACTAAATGACAAATGTCCATGTTGATATGACCTATATAGTCAGAACTAGTAACATGACCTTGAATATAGTTTCAAATATACATGGGACGGGCGGCATATTTAGGGATACTGTAAATTGATTGTTTTGCTTCTGAAATCTCCAGTCAAAATACTAAAGTCAATCAAAGCATTCTCCCTTTATGAGATTGTTGATTTCTTTTTTCTTTAAATTTATTGAAGGAATGAAAGCTTTAAAGTTATGGCATAGAATAATCCAGGAGGCCATTTTCAAATAGTTACTTTTGTAGTGTAAATTGAAGTTAGAATAAACAAGTATGCAACTAAATACTGTCTTTATCATAATGCTTTATAATTCTGTATTTTACATTTTAATTTATTAATACAACAAATCTTCATTAGGAACCATTAAGCATGTTATGTGCTTAGCCTACAGTTGTATCCAAGATGGATGTGATCTATGTCATAAAGGCACTTGCCTTACTGTGAAGGAAGACAAGTAAAAGCAAATACATAAACAAACATATTAAAGAATATACAGAATTCTCCAATGGGAAACAAAGAAATAAAAATAAAATAAAAACAAAGAAATAAAAAATAAAATAAAAACAAAGAAATAAGAAACAAAATAAAAAGGATATTGGCATTGAAACAGCAGGAAGACTTTTAGATTGGATGGTTGTGATTGGCCTCATTGAGGTGATATTTAGATTAAGGTATAATAGGTAACAAGGAGAAGGGAAAGGACTCCAATATTTACTAGGAACTAATAGAAAGTTTGTAGAACAGGAGTTAATAGCAGTGGTAAAATTTATTGGAAAATAATGCATTTGGAAAGATGGATGGAAACCATATGATCTAGGCATGGTAGGTACATTATTTCATGTTTTTAAATAATTAAAGTGCAATGGGAAGCCGTAACCATTCTTTACATGATCTTTGCACACACACACACACACACATAACATTCATGTAATCCTAAAATAAGATATTTTCCTGACTCACAATTATCATTTATGAATTAGTTATTTTTTTTTTCTGTTGAGGTCATGGAAATAGTGAAAGAAAAGAGAGGTTAGAACAAATGTGACTGAGAAGAGTGATGGCTGGAAAACAAAATTTCTCTACTTTGAAATTTTATTGCTGGCAGAGAGAGCTAATAATATTCTGATTATATAGAACCACCCTGAGTACATCCCCTGGCTACAAGCAAGTGAGAAAACTAACATTTAAAAGTAAATACAAATGGCACTCATGCAATACCACAGGACAACAAGCCACTGGGTAATGAACCTGATAAGACTCTTGTGACAATGTTCTGTCTCTGTCCAATGTTTCCATAGGAAAAATTCCCTTTGAGAATTCTCCTGTCATTGATGCTGAATGGTATAGCTGGTTCCTAACCACTTTTTTTGTTTTTCTCTCCCCTAAGGAGGTGGGAAAAGAATGGTGGAGAAGATTGACAGTGGGAAACATAAAGTAGAATCCCTAGCTTGATAGTTACTCTCGGTTTTTATTTTTAATTCCTCCATTTTTTTTTTTTAACTTTTGGAGACTTCAAAGTACACATTATGCTAAGTTGTTTGGAAAATGATTTGAAATTATTAGTATTCCATAACTGTTATTTGCCCCACCTTCTTATTATTGTAGTCTTATAAGAGACTTCTAAGAGGCTTAAAGTTTGTGGGAAGGAAGGAAGGAAGGAAGGAAGGAAGGAAGGAAGGAAGGAAGGAAGGAAGGAAGGAAGGAATACCTACTGTATCACTACAGAAGTATAATTTCCAAAAATCTAACAAATAAGAACCTTAGAAATTTCTGAAAGCAAATAAACTACTAACTAAAAAGAAAGTATTCTTAATGGATGTATATCCTCTAAAGATTAATATTTTCTAAAGATTTTATTTCTTAGAGAGTGAGAGAGAAAGAGAGAGCACAAGCCGGGGGAGCAGCAGGCAGAGGGAGAAGCAGTCTCTCTGCTCAACCCCAATGTGGTGTTCTATCCCAAGGACCCTGGGATCACGACTTGAGCCTAAGGCAGACTTTTAACCAGCAGAGCCACCCAGGCATCCCTAAAGATTAAGACTTTAATCTTTTTAAAGTATTTAAAACAAATTGGCTCTAAGACCATACAGGTTGAAGAGAATTCCAACTACTTTGTTCAATTTCTGACATCAGTTCAATAAAGCTAGTGAAAAAAATCATAGGACTTTGAGCAGCACTAATGGATTAACACATAGATCTTACATAGAATTACTAAAGTTAAGGAAAACATTTAGTGTTTAGTATACCCTAAATGAAAAGGCAAAGACCCACTTTAGAAAATTGGCTTTGATGTATTTTATTACCTAAGAATATTATAGCAAAATTTTGCTTAAGTGTATTTTATATAGTAGTTATTATAGTAGTTTATTATAGTAGTTAATTTTCAGGTTTTTTATAGTAGTTAAGAGTTCTAGCTCTTGAATATAAAAGTTGTGGGGTTGAATTCTGATTTCATTACCTCCTAAATGTGACTTTGCACAATTTATTTGATTCTCTGACTCAGCCTTATTACCTGCAAAACTGAATTACTTCGACAAATGAGTGTGTCATTCAATATCAGTAATTATTAATAATTATCAAAAGATGAAAATATTAGAAATATATACATATATAACTTGGGAATTATACCATAAGAGTAAGACCTACATTGAAAATCTATAATGTATGTAAATATAAACTATTTTCCTTGTTTGGATGAAAAATATTACCAAATAAATTATATTTGGAATGTACAAGAAAAAATGACTTTTGCCTCATTCACTAAATATCAGAGAAAAAAAGCTCTACTTATTTAAAATAAAAGAGCTTGTTAAGTTGATGACCAGATATAAGATAAACAAATAAAAGAAAACCCATAAGTTATTTCCATTTCAGCAGCAAGCAGTTACAGAATCTAATTGTTAAAATTTTACTTTATCCAAAATAAAAAATATAATGTTAGTACAAATACAATAAAAATGTAATATTAGTAAAAAATCTAATAGCACCTAAAGAAAAATATTATACAAATTTATCAGAAACTGAAGTTGCCAAACTGATGTGTTATTAGGAAAGATAATTTAATATTGTTAAGATGCCAATTTCCTTTAAATTACTCTACCAATTTTTCATAATCTCAAACAACATAATATAAATATTGTAAAATAAAACTTGAAAATTACATGTTAATTAATATGAAATAAGAAATTAAAAAGAATCCAAGAATATCTTACAAAAAACAAGAAAAAGAATTTTGCCCCAGCAGATGTTAATATCAGTTAAAGCCCATTGAATTTATGAGACCATAGTTTTGCATATAAGTTAGTGAGTGAATCTTCTTGTTTTTCTGTAATGCTTTCTAGGGAGAGTGCTGTGATCAATCTTTTAGTTTATTAATTCTATCTTTAGCTAAGTCAAATCTACTATTGGACACATTCTTTGTTGTTGCTTTTCTAAATTTCACCAAATATTTTTCATTTCTAGAAGTCTCATGGTTGTTTCTTAAATTTCTTTTCATTAATAAGATTATATCATTATTTGCTTATCTATGAGACTATAAAAAAGCCTTTATACATTTTCAACATGGTTGTTTAATAATCTTTGATCATTCACACATGTATAGCACTTTTGAGTCTGTATCTATAGTTTTCATTTCCACAAAAGTCTCATACAAGGCAACTTACCATCAATTCTCCCCGGTGATCCTTGATATGGAAAAGTTATTTTATCTGAATCTATAGAATTTCGATTGAAGACACTGTCAGAGATAAACGATTTCCAGGGTGGTCAGTTGTTTAAGTGGCTGCCTTCAGCTTGGGTCATGATCTCAAGGTCCTGGAATCGAGCTCCTAGTTGGGATCCCTGCTCAGTGGCCAGTCTGCTTCTCCCTCTTCCTCTTCCTCTGTAATCTCTCTAGCTTTCACTTTCTCTTAAATAAGTAAATGAAATCTTAAAAAAAAAAAAAAAGAAATGAATAATTTCCTAATGTTTCTACTAGGGTACAGAAATAGTCACCAAACTGGAACCATGACAGTCTTATCCATGGTCTGTACTTTGTGTCTCAAGAAGAATCCCTAAACTCTCTAGCTCTCTAAACTCATTGTGGCATCAGTGGAACATATACCAACTGCAGTGCTATAGTTGCCATCACCAGTAGGGCCATACTGTCCCTCTCTGTGCCCCCTCCCCTGATGTGTGTGTGCACAATATTAGCACTATCTCAGCAAGAATGCTACTATTTGTTCTAATCAGGTTTCTGATCTTCCCCTTTTCCAAGAAAAATAAGACACAGATGTATGTATATTCTTTGTGGATTTTTCCTTTTGGGTTTTATCTTTATATTTATTTTTAAATTTTAATTAATATTTGTAATGCTTTCTCAGTTTTTATTGTCAGAGATTGATTGATGTAGAAATATTTTTTTGGAACACGCCGATTTTTTTTTTCTTTGTGACCCTATATGGAACTGTTTTCGAAATAGCCTATGTTATTCTAAAATATATATGTGTGATAGTTTAATAAATCTGGTTGATATTGTTTAAGATTCTAAATTCATTTTAAGTTTTATATTTAACATTGTTCATATTTTTACTTCATGGAGTTATTAGAAAGAGAACTAATAATACTAGGTGAGATTATTTTCCCCAACTTTGTATATTTAGAACTTTTATCCTACAACTTAATGTTAATATAATTATTGCAGTAAAGTTGTGAAATTATAATGGATATGGACATTTTATCCTTTGTCACTATAAGATGTCAGGTTATTAATGCATAAATGATTTTTAGGGTGACTAAATGAAAACGTATTACAATAAACGTTTCATAAACATTTTTATAAGCACACTAATTGTATTTTGTGTCTATTATATTTAACTTAAAAATTAAAGTTATATATTTCATTTGAACTGGTAATAACCATGAAATTTCACTTCCATTTTAATTTTACAGATATTTTGGGAATCCACAATAAATTATGCAAGCATATCATGTAGATTTTTCTCATTTGTATTGGTAATGATATTATCAACTAATATCATCAATAGTAACTACTAGCAACTTTTCTAATTCCTGCTCAAAGCACTGCCTTAAAATAGATTTACTAATCCGCTTCTCCAAAATGTCAAGATCAAAGAAAAAGATGGAAGGATTCTTAAAATAACGTTGGTAAATATTTACTGCTTTTCTTGATCTTGAAGAATTCCTAAAAGAGCTGAAGAACTTATACAAAGCAAGCTACTAACAGGATTTTATTTGCTGCCACTAATGTCTATTCTAAAAGCTGTTTATTTGTCCCTGCATTTTGGCATCTCAAGAGAGCCATTAAAGCATTTGGGGTAATCATAAACATTATTGACAGGCTATAACTGCTTTCGAAAATATTCATCCAAAATTACTATAATAATCTTATTTGCATTATAATAGAGATGCTTAAGCTCACAGACTATTTAAAGGCGAGAGAAACTGTGTTGGATCCATTGTTGCTCCATAAATGATACTCTATTTGATATTAATTTCATATCTGGGTAGAATATTATAAAGGATATGTACAGAATACTTGGCTAGCATATAGAGATTGAAATCCTATTGGTAAAATCCATCATCTATATATCTGACAAAGCTTGAATGCAAGCCATAGGAAAAGTATTTTCTATCTTTTCTCTTTATCCATCTGAAATATTCTTCATTTGTCCTACCTTCCCAACTGTTCTATTTTTTTCTCTCATCTTTTTAATGCAGATTTAATTTATCTTCAACTGAATTTATGTCATGTACACTATACCCTCAATTAGGTCTTATTTCACTTTCTGGTTTTAATCAAGCATAATTAATAAGTATTTGTGTATTTTATTGTATTAGATGGTACATGTCCTAGGGCACATTTATTTAATAACTAGCATAATAAAAATATGTCCTCTAATTTCTATAAATATATGAGTGATTAACATCAAATTATCATTTCATGCAATCAAGAAAGTATAATAAAGATAAAATATTCAAATATTCAAATTGCTGGTTAAAATAGTCAAATTTGTGCATGGTGTTTTGAAGTCTTGAAAATATAGCATAGGTCAAAGTATTACACCTGTGAGAACCAAAGCCTCAAAAACGGTAGAATCTAAGTTGACAGGTATGGGAGAAGCAAATTCTACATGTAAATCGCTAGCTGTAATGGTGAGGGGGGAACTCTGCATGAATTCATAGTTTTCCAGACAAATATATTCCAGATATTGGGTACCAAGCTCATATATCAGGCATTGGTTATGTTCATTCATATGCCTTTTTAATTTTTGGAATATAGTACACGAATCCCTCAGGATGTGTGCACTGAGCTGGCATCTTAGCTGAGAAATGAATGAGTTATTCTACTTGTATAGTATGATGGCTGTCTCACATTTGATGGATTAAATCATTAAAAACTAAAGCAAACCAACTATCCAAATGAGCAAAGACAGTGAATCTTGTGGTCCTGAGCTCATTACAATAACTCCCTTGCCAAAATACCTGTATGTCCTTAGAGAAGCTCACAAAATGTTTAGAACCACTAAACTCAAACACTTTTGGTTGGTAGGGCTCTAAATCTCTACAAGGTTTATTTTCCACCTTCTGGAATACAAGTATCTTATTAGCATATCTCGGTTACTTGAGAGTTTTTGCTCAGCAAGCTCAATTTGCATAATATCACTAATTTAGAAGACTAGCATGATATTCAGTTGTCAAGATGATCAAGATCCCTATCTATATCTTTGCTAAATATCATTGCTATTATCAGGGAAGTTGTTAGAAATTTAAAATCTCAGATCTCACCCCAGGACTACTGAATCAGAATTTACATTTTACCATATCCAAAGGATTTATATGTGTATTAAAATTAGATGCATTCCACCATATTATGACAGAACTCAGGAGAGTTAACATAGCCTGGATGACAAGGTAGTAAAAGTACAGTGCTAAATTTCGTAGGTAAAAGTGAATTTCTTAAGACCTACCCTACTGATGAGTGTTGAGAAAAAGTTTTGGAAAACCCACAGCCACTTATCAAATGCCAGAGACCTTGTTGCTCTGCTCCACTAAAGATAAAAGACCTGACAGGACAATCTATGATTGTTAAGTTTATGTTTAGTTGATTGTAATCTCACCATTATCCATCTGGTTTTTGCAAAGGCCAGAAAAGTGAATTGAGTGGCAAAATGATAGAGGTCACAACTTCTGTGTATCTAGGTCTCCTAATGACCATGTTATCTGCTCATTACAATAATTATGTCCATCTTTCCTTTTATGAATATGCTGCCACCTGGCCTCTTTTATTCCAGAGTCACAAAATCACCATTTTTGGTAGCATCCAAACTATTGATCATGGCATGCCTGAAATATTCACCACTGAGTTTCTGAAACATGCCAGTGCTTCCCTCTTATGCATTCTTCATTACCTCTGGTTAAGATATTCCCTGCCCTTATCTTGGAAAAGGGAGCAATCAGATGCTGGAAACTACCACTTATACAGTAAATTAATTCTAATCTAGACATCTTTCTGAGTGTCCTGATATTCTTCCTATATGTTAATTCAGTGAAGTCCAACACATTATCTCATTTTCTGTATATCATGTTCATGTCCAAGTTTCAAGAAGACATCCCAACAAACTAATAGGACAAGTTTTAAGTGCTCCTGACATAATTTTGAGCTTTTTGCTACAATGGGCATTTCCATATTGATGTATTCTCCTATAAATACTCCTATGTTTTGCTTCCTCTGGCCTCATCCCCTTATAATCCCCTATACATTTATGTTTTGCCATCTTTTGTCTACTCCTGCAACTGCTTGGCCTATAGGCTATTTCTTCCTGGAGCATAGTTTTTCTAGTGTAGCTATTCTAAGATTTGACCTTTTTTTTTTTTTTTTTTTTTTTTCTGAAGGCCATACATGTTAGTGAGGGCAGATCTTGAGAAAAAATAATGGTCTTACCAAGTTTCTAATAAGTTAGGGCACGCTTCCAGGGACTAGAGAGGAAGTTCTATTTTGGTAAGATGTTAATCATTGCTTTCACTATCTATAAGTGCTTTTAGATGTTTAAACATTCTTAAGCTTGTTACCTCAAATACTCCCATACTTAGTTTAGGTATATTTTCACTCCCAAGGAATTTGAAATGGGAGATGTTTTGAAACTGAATGTTTATTTTCTTTTTCAACCTTAATACTTTCTTTTTAAATATTTCAAGTTTTTCTTTAAATTATAGTTACTTATTTTCACCTGCACACCTATTTCTCAGGTGGGAAAAACCAACTCCAAAATCAAGTCCTTGGAGTGCCTGTGTGGCTCAATTTGTTAAGTGTCTGCTTTTGGCTCAGGTCATGATCCAAGAGTCCTGGGATGGAGCCCTGTTCAGTAGGGAACCTGCTTCTCCCTCTCCCTCTGCTGCTCCCCCTGCTTATGCTCTTTCTATCTCTGTCAAATAAATAAATAAATAAAAACCTTTTAAAAAATCAAGTCCCAAGGGTTTTCTGTTTGGTACCATTCTCAGACCTGAAGTCCTAGTCTGTATTGTTCCTTGAGGAAAAAAAAAAAGCCTCAAGAAAAAGTGACATAACACTTTACAAGGTTAGGGGAGAAGAAAACAATGGTCGGGTGCAGGACTAATACAAAGGGAATATTATTGAGCTAGCCAAATCTCCAGGATCAGTATAGCTGCTTGCTTAGTCTTGGTGGTATACATTCAGAAAAGGCATATGAAAGTGGTGTATCTTAGAATGATCCACTGTAGGTAAGGAAGTCAGTTTATCTGCTTCTTTCTCCCATTATTTTTCTCATATTGAACAAATCCAAATGCTTCTCATAGGTGCCAACATTCCTGTGATTTTGTGTTGCTAATTTAACCTTTATAAGAAATTTTGCAGACAACTGAAACTTCCATGGATTTATACTGGCCAAAGTACAAATGCAATGGTCTCTCCTTGTTAGTTGGCATCTACACGTGACGGCGGCAGAGAAAGCAGTGGAAATGGTAGGAACATGCAGGCAGTAAGACTATAGGGAAGGAGTGGGCCATTCATAAGGCACTCCAGCCCAAAATCAAAGCAGTAAATATTTATTGTCTGTATACTATATTTATACATATATGTATATATATAATATATAATTTATATATATACACACGTATGTATATATATAACATATATATAATATATAATATACTTTATATAGTATACCTCATCTATCTTGCACATGTACAAGATGCTGGATATGTGAGTGATAAAAGAGAATTTTACTCTACTTTCACAGAGCACAGTGTTAGACTACAGAAAGAAAGATAAGTATTGATAATAAAAAGTTATAACTATTATACTAGAAAAAACATACAATACTCAGGGATCACACAGATTTAAAGGATCAGGGAAGATTTTCCAATAAAACTGTATTAAACCAAGAACTGAAAATAGATTGGGAAATAAGCAGATAAAGATTTTGAGAGAATGGATAAAGTTAAAATTATATATAAGCAGAAGTTATAACACACTGGAAGATTTAAGGTATTTTAAAGTGCTTGAGTTTTCATAAATGCATTTATAGTAAAAAAGGGATTTTACACATAAAAAGAGACCATATTTGATTGTAAAGAAGATTATTCTGACTTCAGCTGAAGAAAAATTGAAAGAGGTATTACTAGAGAGTAGAGGCACATCATAACGTTATTGTAAGTAAACCAGGAAGGCTGGTAGAATTTTGAAATGGGTAGAGTAGAATGGAGATATTTAAAAAGAAAACAAAGAGGTCAAATTCATAGGATGTGGTGATTGTTGCAGGATAAGGGCAGGAAAAGAGTTCTTGCTAAGAATTTGGCTTTGAAATGTATAAATACAAATATGTATCCAACTAATTTTTTCACTATATTTTCACTATATTTTCACTATATTTATTTCACTATATTTATATTCACTATATATTTCACTATATTTTTCACTATATTTTCATTTTTCATTCTGAATTCATTGAAAAAATTATATGAGGGTTTTAAAAAAGTACAGCACAAAAACACAAACTATGAAGTGTTTTACACTAATATTAGTGTAATACATTAATATTAGATTCGTTCCTGATCTAATATTTTCTTTCTTTCTTTTTTTTACTAGTCACAATAGTCATAGATCATTTAATGAATAAATATATCACTTCTTGAGTAGTAAGGAGTGCACTGGTTGTGATGAGCACTAGGTGTCATTTGTAACTGATGAATCACTAAATTCTACACCTGAAAAAAATATATAACACTTCTGTTTTTATAATTTTATTTCCCCAGAAAACTTTTATTTTGCAAGATAAAATGGGAAAATTAAACTTGAAACTTTTACAACTTGCTTGGTAGGAATAAATTAAACTGTACTGTTATTCTCATGTGCCTCACTCCAGATTCACTTTGTTTTTCATTATTGAGGTCTAATCCTGTGAATGTCAGCACCAGTATCACTAGTGCTCTGTTGTCCTATTGGTGGTAGCTAATGAGAGGTGCCAAGAGGAGGTGGGCATACAGATATGAGATTATTTCTTGTCCTGTTCAATCCCTGTCTCCACTCCATATTTAAGGGCAGCATCAGTAAGATCGTACTCTAGTCTTGCCAGGAACCCTGTGAGAACTAGAGCTAAGAGGGTCAAAAAACACCATAAGCTAAATGAAAACTGCAGACCATAACCCGGGAGAAGAGATTGGCAGCATGTAAAACAAACATTATCTTAGTATAAAGAATAAAAGCAATTTCTATAAATCAAGGAGAAAAAGACTAACTTACGAATATTAAAAAAGGCAAAGTATAAATAGGCATTTAACAGAAGATGCACAAATGGTCCAGTAGTGTGGAAGATCAATGTTATAAAATAGAGAAATTAATATAGTCTCCATTTAATACAATGGCAAAATGGCAAAATGTAAAGTCCGAAGATACCAAGTGATTGAGATGCAACCAAAGGAATTATTTTATCATTCAGGACAGGTAGGAGTATATATTTATGAACATATTTAGGAAAATATTTGACATTATCTAATAAAGATAAACATTCACACACCAAAGACTCAGAAACTAACATTGGGTACATGGACAATAATTTTAAGAGGAGTAGTGTTCACTATTGCACAAAGAAAAAGCAATCCAAGAAAAAATAGATTGACTTTTTTACGTGATTAACTTTTGTGGTATATTCACAAAATGGAATGTTATACAGTTGTAGAAATGAGTAGACTACAGCTGCATCCAACATGAGTAACTCTTAGAAACATAATAATGATTATAAAAAGAACTACTAATAAAAATATCTAATTAAATATAAAAATGTGTTTATATATGCATCATAATAATTTTAAAAGCAGATTAAAAAACTATCAACATCTTGTGTTCAGATAAACCTGTACTAAAACCACGCACACACACTCAAACACACCCCATGTACAAAGAAATAATAAAATTTCATAATGATAGTTACTCATTGGGGTAGAGAAAGGAAAGATTTTTATAGAAAGATATGCAGGGCTTAATAATGTTCTATTTCTTATTTGGGATAGTAGATATATAGAGGTTATTATAATACTTTTCATATCTTGTGGATATTTTAAAATTTATTTTGAATTCATCAAATATTTAATAATAAAGCAGAAGAACACTAAAATTTCAGATGCTAGTTGGGAAAAAAACTTTTTAGTGTATGTGTGTGTGTGCATATGTGTGTCTGACCCTCATCTCAGTATACTTATACACATGATCTTTATATATAAATATAGTGTGTAATTATATAATTATGATCTACAAATACTTCTGTATGATATGATGATTCTTAAGGTCACTCTGAAATTCTTGTGGAGCTGACAAATATGCCCCCTCAATTTCATTTCAACATCTTTCCCCTCAATGCATCAACGTATAATGAAGAAAAATGGCATTTCAGACTCAAGAATGAAAAGGCAGAAAAAGGGATCCCTGGGTGGCGCAGCGGTTTGGCGCCTGCCTTTGGCCCAGGGCGCGATCCTGGAGACCCTGGATCGAATCCCACGTCGGGCTCCCGGTGCATGGAGCCTGCTTCTCCCTCTGCCTGTGTCTCTGCCTCTCTCTCTTTCTCTCTCTGTGACTATCATAAATTAAAAAAAAAAAAGAAAAAAAAGAAAAGGCAGAAAAACACATATCAAATAAAACATTTACTTTCACTTTCCATGAAGAACCCATTCTTCCCACTGTGGAAAATGAAATATTGTGCATGTAAAAGTGGTCTCTGCAAAACATCCATTACACAGCTGTGAATAAACTTTATATTTAATGTCTATATATCAGATTTATTAATTAAGCTGAGCTTGGCATACTGTAGACCCAGAGGGCTGTCCATAGAATGCACTTTCATTTAGCTTGGCTGCTTTCAGAACTGGAGGCCATATCTTCCAAGAAATATTTTATAGGAGTAGATTGGTCATCACTAATTTAAAGCCTTCCAGCTGAGTGGCTCCTCCATGGAGCCAGAATGTGCTGCAAGATTTTATCAGTCTCTAATGCATTCAAAGTCTGTGAAGAATCTGATTTCTGTTCTAGGCATCTTATAGGTATTTTTTTCACAATAGTCGATAAAAACTTGTGACTGATGGGAGTAACAGTTGAGAAAGGCTGCCACCTTTTTACTAATAGAAAAGCTAATCACAAATAGTCGACAGACATTAATATATTCTGCTGCATTTATATTTTGTCCACATTTTTAGATTTCTAACTTTTCATGACATCTTCAAACCAGATCGCAAAGGATAGTCTAAGCCCATTGTTAACTGAGGAGGTACAGTTTGGAAAATAAAATACGTTTGAAATGTTTTAAAGAGCTTGCTCTCTTTTCATTTATTTTTAATAGAACACAAAGTTATTTAATTTGCTAAATATATATGTTAGCATTATTTTTGTATCACTATATCTGTTCATATATAATAATCATTCTAATAGGTTTTGGAAACTACTTTTTTAAAAAATAGTTCATATTAATCAGCTTTTTGCTGAAACAATGGTTCACTTCTCTAGTAGATCTCATTTTTTAATTATTTTTCCATAAATTAATCTAAACCTGAAATGGCCCTACAAGCTTCTGAGGAAATCTTAAGGAAATTACGAAGGAATTAAGAGGATGATTTAAAAAGAGGTGAAGCAACACATTATGTACAATATCAAAAAATCCCCTAGAAAACTATATATTCATAGCTAGGTGAACAGTAATATTTCTAAGTGAAACCTAGTGTCCACCAAATCTTTACCAAACTCTTGTCTAGGACATGTAAGGTGTCTACGGGTATGATAGGAATATCAGCACGGAATCTGAGATGAGGGAGAAATGATTTAAGGTTAGTGGATATGCAGCAAGTGTAAAACTAACAAGGTAATTCAAGTGTGGTCGGGAACAATGGTAAACATCAATTCCAGCTTGCTATATATGACATTATACTTTCTCTGACTGCTTAGCCTATTAGAATGTTCAAACACAAAATGGATTCAAGGACAACTCAAGGGCATTGGCAATATGTATTTATTGCTTGTGACGGTAATGTGCTCCATTTGCTTTCTCAAAATATTAGAGCAGACCATGGTTGAATACACTTAAAACCAACCAATGGCTCCTCCAAATTTGCTTGCTTTCATGGAATGACATAAGGGAGGGTAGAGAAAAGAGCAAACAAAGATTTATCTGCATGATTAGGGAAATTTAAAGAACATGTACACATGATGCTTGCTCAGTAAAAAATCAACTTATTAAACACTGTAGCCCAATATATTTTGTCACTTTTTTAGCAGATTATCATCCATGCAATATATTACACTTTCTATGACTTTCAAATTAACTTATATTATCTTTTAAATATAAAAAAGATATAATTTAAAGTAGTTTATCATTTAAATATTTTTGCGGTATATAATAGGAGATTATATTTTGCTTGCTTAAAATACTTTCAGGCTAGTATTTCATACCACCTTCTATCCTAAATAGTTTTGTATGTTTTCAAGCAAATAACAGAAAATCTAGATACAATTTGTTTATTTAAAAATAGATATAGAAAATCTAGATAAAATTGATTTATTGTAAAAATATATTCACTGTCTCCTTTAACTGAAAAGCCCAAGGGTAGGCAAGAAGCCTCAGGTGTAGCTTGATAAAGGTGTCAATGACATCCTACAACATTTTTTTTTCTCTTAGGTCTACTGACTGATGTCCTGTCTCCATTCTCAGCTGTCTCTCCACAAATGATTTTCAGAGGGCTAAAAAAAAATCGCCAAGGCATACTCTCCTAGGATCAAGTCCAGCAGAAAAGAGATAGTATGCTTCCCTAAGACCCAAAACATATTACCTTTGGTCTTTGGGTCTGACCAGTCTGAATTGGGTCATGTGCTCATCCTTTGCTTGAACCAGTCCCAAGATAGGAATATTTTTCCTAAAGCAGTTAGAGTAAAAGAAGGACAGTTTCTGGAAAGCAAATAAACAACTAGTTGGGGTGTGGCTGATGGGTAGAAAAAATAAGAAATGTCCACTACAACTCCCATGCCTCACATCTATTCCCATGCTCAAGGAAAAATATGTTAGAACCCAGAGAATATTAGGCTTCAGAGTGAGGAGATGCAGAGCAGTCTCCAGAATGATTTTGATATTGGATATTAACATGGTTGCTTTCTACGGAAATAACTTATTTTTCTCTGTGTGTGTGTGTATGTGTGTGTGTAGTGGGAGGTGTCACTTATATGTTCCAGGTATGTTTAAAACCACTATGAGAAAAAAAATAAAAATAAAAAAATAAAAAAATAAATAAAACCACTATGAGGAGAAATTTGTGCTAGAGCAAGGAAAAGAAATGATGGGTTTGTAGAAAGCTATGCAATTCAGGATGTAAACTTTATTCCAGAAACTTCAGTAGTCTCCAAATCTTCAGTAAACTTTCCAATTCTCAAATTATGAGATGTCATTATTTTATTTTGAAGATCCTATCAGACTTTGAACCTGGATTGACAGGACTTGATACCAAGGAGTATGACTAATCAGCCAAAGCCCACTTTGAGTGAAGCCTGAGCACTTAAGCCAGTTAATTTAGAAATTTCAGGGACAGATTTTTATTAAATAAAGTTGTGGGTTTAGTGGTTTGACCCATGTTCACTATTTTGCTAAGGATAGTGTTCTTTGAGGGTACTTTCCTCAGTTCAGTGAAGTATCAGGGACCACTAAATGCTCAATATCGTATATCCAAAGTTACCATTACGATGATAATTTCAGCTTTTTTTTTATTTTTTTTTATTTTTTTATTTATGATAGGCACACAGTGAGAGAGAGAGGCAGAGACACAGGCAGAGGGAGAAGCAGGCTCCATGCACCGGGAGCCCGACGTGGGATTCGATCCCGGGTCTCCAGGACCGTGCCCCGGGCCAAAGGCAGGTGCCAAACCGCTGCGCCACCCAGGGATCCCGATAATTTCAGCTTTAAGAAAAACTCAAAGGGCAGCCCGGGTGGCTCAGCAGTTTAGCGCCGCCTTCAGCACAGGGTCTGATCCTAGAAACCCAGGATCGAGTCCCACGTCGGGCTCCTGGCATGGAGCCTGCTTCTTCCTCAGCCTGTGTCTCTGCCTCTCTCTTTCTCTCTGTGTCTCTCATGAATAAATACATTTAAAAAATCTAAAAAACAAAACAAAACAAAAAAACCTCGAAGACGAATCCCAGGCCTTCTAATTATAATCTATGTGACCTTGCACACATTGTTTAACCTACTTAATCTGTTTCCCAAGTGACTAAATTTGTCCATTTAACTTTGCCTTAGCAGCTATAGCCCAATCACGACTTTCCCTCCCAAAGTATTTATCAATTATTTTACTAACGGTAGCTCTCTACTTGGAAAGCAGAAGCTTAAATAAGTAAATCACTTGCTTTATTGTCCAGCATTTAAGAAGCCCTCACTAATTATAAATCAATTATTCTTTATAGATAAAAATGGCAGAAAATGATTCTTCTACACATATTATTTATTATTCAACCACAATAAAGATTATAGAATAGAGAAATAAACAAGATTCTCTGCCCTCAAGTAACATTCTTAAAATTAATATCTGGGCAATTAAATGTAGATAAAAAGAAAAGAAAGAATATATTTCACTCCATAATTCATAAATAGTACAAAAGTATAGAATTTCTGACATCTTTTGCATTTCACTTTAGTATATTTTTTGTTGCTGAATGGAAACTTCAAATGTATATATAGTCAAATCTGCTACTCTCTTAACATATATCATCCTTTGAAATGATATCTGTTTCAGTTATATTAAAATATTTAATCATATATTAGGTTATTTTATTACTTTAGGTTTTATTTTATTTTAGGAATATTTAAAAGTACAGAATAGTATGTTTTGTTATTTTTTCTTTTTTAAGATTTATTTATATATTTTAGAGAGAAAGAGTGGGGGGGTAGGGGTAGAGGGAGTGGGAAAGAGAATCTCAAGCAGACCCTCCACTGAGTGCAAAGCCCAACTTGGGGCTAGATCCCACCATTCCAAGATCATAACTCAAGCTGAAACCAAGAGTTGGCCTCTCAGCTGACTATATCACTGAGGCATCCTGCTATTTTTTCTATTGTAAATTTCATGATGACTTCAGATAACTTTTTTCTCAAAAATTTGTGCTTTAGTATTGGGAATATGGTCAATAATATTAAAATAATTTGTATGGTCACAGATGGTAACTATACTTATCATGGTGAGCAGTTCACAATGTATATAACTGTCAATTGACAATATATATTGTACACATGACACTAATATAATATATTTTTAAAGATTTTATTTATTCATGAGAGACACAGAGAGACAGAGACATAGACAGAGCAAAAAGCAGGCTCCATGCAAGGAGCCCAATGTGGGACTTGATCCCAGGAATCCAGGATCACACTGTGAGCCAAAGGCAGATGCTCAACTGCTAAGCCACCCAGGCATCCTGACACTAATATAATATTGTAGGTCGCTATGCTTCAATAAAAAAATCATACTTTTCATAATGAATATTTTTTCAGAGGAAAATATAATTTAGATCATCAAGATTAACTTGCATGCAATTAATTAGACAATCTGTATTGCATAATGCAAGGTATAAAACACTTTAGTTGCTTTTCTTTCTCAGGAAAAGAAGAGACCTCATAATCACAAATTTATGTATTGAGTGAAAAGAAAAGTCATCAAGTGCAGCCCTACAATGGGTAGATCAAATTTGGTTCCATATTGTGGAAGATAGAGCAAAGGCAAAAATTTTGTCCTAACAATTGAGTATATTAGCAACTTTACATTGGATAATTATGGGAAGGATAATTTGTTTTTCACTATTGAACAGACCCTAATTCCTTTTGAAAATTAAAGCTTATTTCTAAGGAAATATTTTTATAAACGATGTCTATTTTCAAAAACTGATCTCTAACACTATCCATTTGCAACCAAAGGCAAATTAGCTCAAGCTATTGATCAGAATGTAATTATTTATGAGATATTAGAGTTTTTCTCAAATGTTAAAATACTGACATTTGACAATTTTAATTTAAAAAGACTTTCATAAACATTGCTCATTCATTTATACAACTAATATTATTTCAGATAAAGTCTAATATAAACAAGGTAAAGTTTTAGGTGTTTAAAATTGATAAGTCACAGGTCATTCTTCCAGGAAAAAAAACTTTTGGGGAGGTTGGATAGGGAGAGAGACAAGACAACATGCAATTTTATAATGCACTGCATTAAATGCATTAGACAATTAGAGCAAGTATGAAGTTCAATATACAAACTCAATGTCAAGACATTAATATTCTCACCTTTTTTACTTCAGTTTATTTCTATGTTTGGGAAAATCTTTAAGTCATCTTTTCAGGACCCACAAGCCCACAAAATAAAATTATGCCATAATTCCAGAACAGTATATTTCCATGGCAATAATGTGAGGGATAGTGATTCACCCATTGTCCCACTCAGTGAGAGCACTCCGATTTGCACAGCACACTAGTTTCTCTGTATCATCCATACTTGAGGCATAGGCATGTTTGAGGTACTTCAGATTGTTTAAGTATGAAATTTAAAACTATAAATCTCAAAGAAAACACAGGAAAAATATTTGTGATCTTGAGTTAAGTAAAGACTTGGAAAATATGACAATAAAAGCTATCCCATAAAAGAAAAAATTACACATTATGCTTGTAACTATTCAATTATTTTGCTCAGTGAAAGATATTTCTAAGAGAATGCAACTGAAAGTCACAGACAGGCAGGGATAAAATATTATAAATAGTATTTCTGAGAAGACTTATAAGTACATCCAAAACTCAATGGTAAGAAAAGAGATAATAAACTGGACAAAAGATATAAACAAACACATTGTCAAAAAAGGTATATGGATGACAAAGAAATGTAAGAAAAGATGCTCAGCATAGTTAATCATTATAAAAATTATATATTATCTTAAAAAAGGAAAATAAAAAAATAAAAATAAATAAAAATTATAAACTAAAATCAAAATAGATACAACAACACACGCGTTAAAATGCCTAAAAACAAAAATTCCTAATGCATTTTGCTAAATAAAAGAAGCCCTCCAGCTATTGAATTAATAAGTCATGGGAATAAAAGGCACAGCATAAGGAATATAGTCAATAATATTGTAATAGTGATGCATGAAGATAATGGCAGCTTCACTTGTGGTGAACAGGCATAAGGCACAAACTTGTTCAATCTCTATGTTGTGTACATGAAACTAATGTAACATTGGGTGTCAACTATACTCAAAGATAAAAATAATAAAGAAGCTAAACACAAAACACAATATATCATATAGTTCTATTTATAAGACATTCTGGAAAAGAAAA
Organism: Canis lupus dingo; assembly: GCF_003254725.2. Classification (NCBI taxonomy): domain Eukaryota; kingdom Metazoa; phylum Chordata; class Mammalia; order Carnivora; family Canidae; genus Canis; species Canis lupus. The sequence goes on along the minus strand of NC_064246.1, from coordinate 16,936,497 downwards.
AAAAAAACTATAGAGATGGAAAAGAAATTAATGGTTTCCAGAGATTGGGCATGGGAGAAAATGATGACCACAAAAAAAGAGAGACAAGAAAATTGTTGAGATAATGGGATTGCTTTGTATCATGATTGTTTGATGGATTTATGACTCTGTGTATGGCAAAATTTACAGATTTGTAGACCATGGGATAGAATTTTACTGGATGTAAAATTTTAAAAATAACCATGCAGGGTATTGGAGAAAACTAAATTGAAAAATAAAAATATAACAAATAACTATTTTATAATTTTGTAATTATAACACCGGAGGAGGTGGACACAACCCGAGTTACATTGGAAAACAACATTTTGAATAGATAATATAACACAAAAGACAAGACTACACAAAAGCTTGTCTCCTGAGAGGGAGTAAAATGACATTCCAGATATTGGTTTCTAAATGACTTTCTCAAATAAAATGAACAATGACTCTTTGGAGAAGCAATTAATTCTAGAGTTCAGAGAGGAACAGTTCACAATGATCCTGGAGAGTATTGTGATGCCAAAATAAGGAAGTGCACAATAGCCAGTCTGAATCTCTTCCAATGGAAATTTTGAAACAATTTGTCACAAACAACAAAATAATGATAGTGTCTGTTTATGACCCATAGAATAAAATAGTCATGAACCCATACTGACATAAATAAGTAATAAAATAAATACATGGTGGAAAAGGGACAACTCTTCCCTGCTGAAGAATTTAAATTATTGAGTGTGGAATGAATGAAGGCGATGAAAATGTATCCTAAGAAAACCACAGTAATAACTGTTGCAGGAAAGATTCACTCAAAATGCAAACTTTAGTTGTCAAGATGTAAAGGAAAAATGGAATAGACTCATGGTCACAAATTATCTCCCCCAAGATATATATTAATTACAGTAAAGAAAATAGTAACTATATAGTGAAGAAACTTTCAAAGACAATCTAAACCCTGATTGAGGTTAACATGACTAGTAACAACACATCTTGATGTCATATACCTCAATATAATTACACTGAGGGTACATCACTTGTGTGATGTACTTCCTAAAAATGCAAAAATCTCAATCTACATGAAAAAAAATAGGCAAATCCAGATAGAAGGACATTCTACAAAATAACTGACATATACACTTGAAAAGTGTCAGTCATGAAAGATAGATACTGAGGAACTGTCAGAGACTGGAGGATACTAAGAAAACATGACAACTAAATGCAATGTGAAATCTAGTTTGAATTCAAGGAAAGGGCATTAATGGAAAAATTTGTAAAATCTAAGTGAAATCTGTAGGTTAGTGGAATTGTACCAAAGTTAATTTCTTAGTTTTAATAATTGTACTGTGGCTAAAGAAGATGAAAACATTAGGAGACACTAGATTAAATAGAATACCTAGCATTATTGTGACTGTTAATAATTATATTGATGAGGCAATTATATGAATATATGGAATATGTACATGTATAATCATCAATACACCAACTATATGTAATATATTCATACATAAAAATAAATTTATATATATAAAGTAATATCTGTATCAGTAAAAAAAGCAAAGAGGAACAGATCTATTAAGTATTTACAAGGCAAAAATTATGAAGGCTTTGATCTATGTGATAATTTAGAGTGAGAGAATAGATAATTTTAGAATTTCTTTTTTGATTCCAGGCTTCAATAATTATATGCCGGTGATATTAGCAATTATAGGTAAAAGAACATTAGCTACATATTAAGAAAAGAAAATGAAGTCAATACCAGAGATGTTGTATTCAAGGTACCTGTGGGACATCTAAATTTTCCAAAAATAAAGTTGGAAGTTCAGGTCTTAATAACACCATTGTAAAAGTAATATATGAAAAAAGTAGAAGTGATTTTACCTTCCTCATTACTATCCTCACATAGCTAGAAAATATTGGAACAGCTTCTCTTTTCTGCTAGTTTTGTGGTGGTTATTAAATGATAATTATCTACAGAATAAGGTACTAAATGAAAATATAAATGAATAGGATATTTTTCAGTGATGAGCTGTTCTCTGAGAACCAGTGGAATCTGTCCAAAATATAAGCAATAAGCTCTGCAGAGCAAACTATATGATTATTATACTCATGTTAGACCTAAGGAACAAATAATATATGATTGAAAATAAAAATCTAATGAAATAATAATAAATGAGAACATACAGTTTCTGTACGTTTATATTTTTTCTGACAAAGTGCATTTATTCCCAAATAGAAATAAAGGCATCATACAGATTATTGTCATAAAACTGGTGTTTTGTATCAGGGAACAAGGGTAGTTCTCTCTGTCATCAGGAGACATCAATAGCTTCTTGTATGAATGGCTCACACGAGAAATATAGAGCAATATTCTGACTGCAAGACCAGCCATCTGTACATGGGAATGGCAAAAAGACCCCCATGAAGTGGTAGACCTGGATCCTGCAGAACAGGAGACATACAGTGCTGCTTGTAAATATTGAGAGTTTTTCTCTGTAGTCGGGAACAAGACAGGGATGTCCACTCTCACCATTGTTATTTAACACACTACTGGTCCTGGTCACAGAAATCAGGCAACAAAAAGAAATAAAAGGCATCCAAATCAGGAAGGAAGAAGTAAAACCTTCACTATTTGCAGACAACTTGAAAACCCAAAACACTCTGCCAAAAAAAAAAAAAAATGGTTAGAACTGATACATAAATTCAGTAAAGTCATAGGATACCAATCAATGTACAGAAATCTGTTACATTTCTATACACTATTAATGAAGCAGGAGAAAGAGAAGCCAAGGAAATGATTCTATTTATAAGTGCACCAAAACCCATAAGATACCTAGGGATAAACCTAAACAAAGAAGTGAAAGATCTGTACTCTGAAAACTATAAAACACTGATAAAGACACAAAGAAATAGAAAGATATTCCACACCCATGGATTGGAAGAAAAAATATTGTTAAAATGTCGATATTACCCAAAGCAATCTACAAACTTAATGCAATCCCTATCAAAATACCAACTGCATTTTTCACAGAGTTAGAACAAACAATACTAAAATTTGTATGGAATTACAAAATACCCCAAGTAGTCAAATTAACCGTGAAAAATAAAAGCATGCTTGGAGGCATCACAATTCCAGATTTCAAGTTATATTACAAAACTGTAGTGATCAAACAGTATGGCACTGGCACAAAAATAGACACATAGATAAATGAGGCAGAATAGAAAACCCAGAAATGAACCCACAATTATATGCTTAATTAATCTTTGACAAAGCCGGAAAGAATATCCAATGGGAAAAAGCCAGTCCCAAAAAATTAGTGTTGGGAAAACTGGATAAAAACAAAGAAAATAATGAAACTGGACCATATTATTACACCATACACAAAAATAAACACAAAATGGATTAAAGACCTAAATGCGAGTGAGGTAACCTAACAACTTCTTACTAGATATGTCCCTTGAGGCGAGGGAAACAAAAGCAAAAATAAACTATTGGTACTTCACGAAAGCAAAAGCACTGTGAGGAATACAATCAACAAAACTAAAAGGCAAATCATGGAATGGGAGAAAATATTTGCAAAGGACATATCAGATAAAAGTAGATATCCAAATTATATAAAAAATTAATAAAACTCAACACTCAAAAAACAAATAATCCAGTTTAAAAATGAACAGAAGATATAAACATTTTTCCAAAGACATCCAGAAGACCAACAGACACATAAAAAAACGCTCAACATCAGTCATCATCAGGGAAATGCAAATTTAAACTATAACGAGATATAACTTCACACTTATCAGAATTGTTAAAATTAACAAACACAAGAAACAAAAGGCCTTGGTGAGGATGTGGAGAGAAAGGGGAATCTTCATGAACCATTGGTGGGGATGTAAACCGGTACAGCCACTCTGTAAAACAGTATGGAATTTTCTCAAAAAGTTAAAAAAAAGAACTGCCCTATGATCCAGCAATTGCACTACTAGGTATTTACCCAAAGAACACAAAAATGCTAATTCAAAGGGGTACATGCACTCCGACTCTTATAGCAGCAGTATCTACAACAGCCAAATTATAGAAATGGCCAAAATATTCATCAACCAATGAACGGATACACACACACACACACACACACACACACACACACACAAATGGGATATTACTCAGCCATAAGAAAGAATGAAGTCTTGCCATTGGCAATCACATTGATGGAGCTCGAGAGTATTATGCTAAACAAAAGAAATCTGTCCGAGAAAGATAAATACCATATGATTTCACTCATGTGTAGAATTTAAGAAACAAAATAAATAATCATCAGGAAAAACAAGAGAGAGAGGCAAACCAAGAAACAGTCTCTTAACTATAGAGAAGAACTGATGGTAGGCAGAGGGGAGTTGGGGGATGAGTTAAATAGGTGATGGAGATTAAGGAGTGAACTTGTAATGAGCATGGGTCTTGTATTGAAGTGTTGAATTCCATTAAATTATATACCTAGAACTAATATTACACTGTATGTTAACTAACTGAAATATAAATAAAAATTGAAAAAAAAAAGATGTGAGGCTCTAGGATCTAATCTCTTCTGAAACTGTTTCATTAATGGCTTAACAGCCTTATATTCTGAAAACTCATTTTATCAGTGACAAGATTACTTATAAAACTCATTTATGTTAATTAAGTCTTATGTATAGATTTATATTTTCACTCCAGCATTATTTGAGTATAATTGACAAATAAAATTATATATATATATTTTAAAGTATATAATGTAATAATTTGATATGCACATACTTTGTGAAGTAATTATCACATTAGGTTAATATATCCACACCTCATACAGTTACCTCTCTCTTTTTGGTGTGAGAACATTTCAGATTTATTTTTTAGCAAATTTTAACCATACAATATAGTATTTATAGTCACCATACTGTATGTTAGATTAACTTTTTCATCATTACATGAAGTCTGTAAATTTTTTGTTCAGGATCTCCCATCTTCTCCATCTCCTAGACTAGTAACCACCATTCTATATTCTTCTCTCTATTTCTTTCAGTTCAATTTTTGTTTTTTAGATTTCACATACAAGTGATATAATACAGTATTTCTCTTTTTCTACCTGGTTGTTTTCACTTAGCACAAGTCTTCCAGTTTCATCCACATGGCTGCAAATGGTAGGAATACAACTTTCTCGTGGCTGAATAATATTGCATTGTACACTAAGGTGGTGACACAATTACCAACATAGAAGAAAGATGTGTAATAATATAATCCCAGTCATTGTTAAAAATTTGGGAATGTGTGGGTTGAAAGACATAATCTTCAAGAATCTTTCAAGATTTGTTTATTTTATTGCAACTCTATCAACATGATCCCTTGTATTGATAATATCCCTAATTAAGGCTGAGGCCTCTAAATTATCCTTCGTTTAAAAGTATAGTATAGTATCATGACTCATGTGTTGCTAAAATCCATACATACAATTCCTACTTTTAATCCTGTTATGAATTCTAAACATGTCTTAAGGAAACATTTCCCTTTACAAAACTTACCACAAAGCTACAGTAATCAGTGTGTAATTTGCATAAGGATAAACATATACATCAGTGGAATATGATTGAGAATCCAGAATAAACTCTAGTATTTTGGGACAGTTGATTTTCAACAAAGTTTTCATGACAGTTAAATGGAGAAAGAATAATCTCTTCAACAATGTTTCTGGGACAAATGGATAGCCACAGGCATGAAGGTAGTTGTACCTCTCTCTCACATAAAATTTAGCTCAAAATTTACTAAAGACTCAAATATAAGAGGTTAACTATAAAACAGTAGAAGAAAACATATATGTGTGTGTAAATCTTCAGGATCTTGGATTAGGTCATGGTTTCTTATATATGATACCAAAGGCGTAAGTGAGAAAAGAAAAAAAAAGTTAAACTGAATATTATCAAAAAGAAAACTTTATTTCTTCTAATAAAACCATCAAGAAAGTCAAAGAATAGGGAGGGGCAAAGGAGTTGCTCAGTGATTGAACATGCCTTTGGCTCAGGTCAAGATCCCAGGGTCCTCGGATGGATTCCTGCATTCGGCTCTCCACGGGGAGCCTCCTCCTCCCTCTGCCTAAGTCTTTGCCTTTCTCTCAGGTGTCTCACATGAATAAATAAATAAAACCTTAAAAAAAAGAAAGAAAGTCAAAGGATAATTCATAGAGTGGGTGAATATTTTTGCAAATCATGTAGCTTATAAAAGGTTTATATGGAAAATATACATAAATTACAATTCCATAATATACATAAATTACAATTCCATTATAATTCCATAATAAAGAGACAACCCAATTAAAAATGAACAAAATATCTGACTAAACATTTCCTCAAGGTGTACAAATGGCTAATAAGCACATGAAGTGATGCTTCATTATCATTAGCCATTAGGCATATGTACTTCAAAACCACAATGAAATACAACTTCACAACCACTATGTTGAATAGAATAAGACAGATAATAACAGGTTTTCACCAAGATATGGATAAATTGGAACCCTTATGTGGGTGGTTCAGACTGTGAAAGGATGTGGCCACTTTAGAAAAAAATTTAAGTGCTAAGTATGACAAACGATTAGCCCAAGTGCTGGAAAGACCCAAATTGTGGGCAGGTGGGGAATATGTTTTCAATGTAAAGGGAACTACTATAATTCTGTTCAAGCTTATTATTGTCAGTTGGGAATAGGGCTAAAAGTTGCCAAATTTTCCAAGTTTACTTAAAAGAGAAAAAAAAAAAGAAGAAGACAAAATCCTGATGTTAATGGAAATTCTCCCAATGTAAATATTGACAATTAATTCAACATTGGCCAAACAACATTTTTGGATGGAAGTCAAAATCTATCATGTGAGTAGCCATTTCATAGTGTATTATAATTTCTGGTATACTAATGTCTCTCACAATGTTTGTGAATACAGGGCAGCATGATCTCAATATTAATTTATTCATACTATCATTATTATTTAGGTATGTATTATAGTAGTAACCGTTAGTATTTGTGAACTTTTAGAATGTTCCGGGCCTGAATATTAACCCATTTGCACTCTAATCCTATTAGTTAGATTGCATTATGATCCCCATTTTACAGATGAGAAATGTGTGCTCCAAAAAATTAAATTATTTGGCTGAAGTCCCACAATTAAAACTGCTGAACTGGGATTTAGAAGCAGGTATCTGATGCCAAAATCTCTTTGCAATTATATCGTACTCCCCATTTATGTGTTGAACCTCCTGGGTACATGGTCCCTGCTTTCTAGTCCCTTCGAATCTAATAGGGAGAAGATATATGACAATTCCAGCACAATGTGGTATGTGCACTAAAAAAATACAATAGGATAGAAAGGGAAGTACCTTAACTTATGTGTAATAGTTGAAAATTTAGGTGATGTTTTTGATGTACAAAGTGAGTTTACCAGAATGAAAAAGAGGATTAAATTATTTGAAGTAGAGAATGCTCAGAATGTGCAAAAGGTCAAACTGAAGAGTCAGAAAGTTACTCATGAACCATAAATGCCACAGGAAATGATGCAAATACACTTTGAAATCTGATGAGTGATAGTTGGGGACAAATGACAAAAGAAGTAATTAAATGTTCTAAGTGGTGAAGAGCCTTTGAAGATTTGTGTTTTAAAAAAAAACATGATGGCATTTAGGGTAGGGGCTGATTTGAAAAGAAGCAAGACCATCATTTAAAAAGTGATTAAGATGGTATTGGTAAAAGATGATAAACATTGAGAGAATAGCAAAAACTTAGCTTTGTTTTCCAGTGTGTGCTTTGCTGGTTAATGACGGAATTGTGTGTGTGTGTATGTGTATGTGTGTTTCCTCAGACATTTGCTGCTCACACATTTAAGATCTTAGAAAAGTATTTGGGCATATCAAATGTTAGTTATTTATACTGCATTTATAATATACATAATCTCTAAGTTAAATGTGAAAAGGCATGATAAGTACTTTCATAGAGTAAGAAAGTGGACAAAACAATTTTGATTTTCGATCCTGAAGCAAGCACAAGAATTACTAACATAGATAAGAATATAAAAATGCCATTCTAATGTAAATTTCATATCTCTACTGAGAAGACAGTTTTCTTCCTCACCACTAGGACTTCAGATTACAAGGTAAAATTTTGTGAAATGTATAAAACCTGTGAAGACAAACCAGAATGAACATACAGAAATATAATTTAAAGTATACTCACTGGATGCTTGATTTATAACCTGTTATACAGTTTCAAATTCCTCCTTTTATAACATATATTATTGGGAATAGAACACCTAGTATGTAAAATTTTTTGGTGGACAATACATTTCTAAAGCATCTGCTGAATTTTAATTAAATGTCCTTTGTAAATCTTTAAGATTCCATAATGGGCTGGCACAGAACAAAAATGCAGGTTGTTTTTTTTTTTTTTCTTTGCAAAAGGAAAACAGTGCCACCTAATGTTAACTATCACTAGTAATACACGTGGAAGTTTACATAATCCTGCAGAAAAATTGATCTTTCAAAATATTTTCTTAAAATAATTTTATGATGAATTAAATTACAATTTGAGATTTATATGAAAGGAAAATAAAACCTATATTTTACACTATGCTTGATAAAACATAAATTTTCTGACATTTGCTTCAAGCCCTTCGTTTAACTTTTAACTTCCTGAACTACTAACTAAAGCATTCTCTGAGGGTGCATTTTATGTTACACTAAATAAATATTTACTGGTTTCAATTCCTCTGCATAATGGGACTGTGATAAAAAATTTAGTAAATATTGATCAAAATATTTAAATTTTATATAAAGATAAAAGAATAAAGTGAAGAACATGGGGGAATACATATTTAGTAGTTTCTTTTAAAGTTATAAAGATAATGCATAACACTACAGAAAATTGAAAAAATTCCAAAGAGTAGAAGAAAAAATAAATGATTGCATCAGTCACAAATAATCTTTTTTTCTTATAACTTCGAACTATTTCCTTAGCAAGTTTGTCTTACTGTTCTTTTTATGATCATAAATTATTAAGCAAATTTTCAATACATTTGCTTTTTTAAAATCTAACTTTCCTAAGTATTTTTATTTTATTTTTAAATGTCCAAACCTTAATTTAGTGTTCCTATTGTATTTATTCAAATAGAATAGTGTCATTCACTTAACCAATTTACTATTTTTGGATTTTAGGATACATCATATTTTAATACATTATAAAATAAAAAAAATTAAATAATGCTCTGGTGTATATTTTTGCCATATATTCTTGTAATAATGTATTTTTAAGATTATATCTTTATGCCAAAAAGAGAGAATTCATGTAACTTTATAAAGTTGTTGATATTATTTTAACTCTTTATTTTGTATGATTTTTTAAAAGTTAGAAAAAAATCAATAAAAAGATATACTTATTTTAATATTAAGAAATCAAGAATCCCCAAATTAGTTATGAGTTTAAAGTAGAAACCAGATCTTTATGTATTAATTTACTACCATCTTGCTGTGTATTAAAATATATTTTACTTTTTTATTTTTTTAAAATATATTTTAAAGTAAAGATTATGTTTCTGTTTTTATTTATGCCCATGTGACTGAATATTATTCTTTAATTTTTTATAGAAATTAGTTTTATGGTCTCCACTTAAATGTAGTTTAATTCCCTGTCATTTCTCTAATAAGGTAAATCAGATTTAAGTTAGCATATGAGAAACCCAAATGCCTACTAGTGCTAGATTAAGAAGATGTGATCGTCAGGGCACCTGGGGGCTCAGTGGTTTAGCTTGTTTGTGCCTTTTGGCTCAGGTGATGATCCTGGAATCCTGGGATGGAGTCCCACATCAGGCTCCCCATGGCGAATGTGCTTCTCTCTCTGCCTTTGCCTCTTTCTGTGTCTCCCATGAATGAATAAATAAAATCTTTAAAAAGAAAAAGATGTGATCATTTTTCCTAAAACCATCTTTTTCCTATGGCATTGATAAAATAGTATTTATTGAAGTATAATGTAGATACAGCAGCATGCACTGATCACAAATACACAGCTGGATGAATTTCACAAAGTCAATATGCACATTTAACCAGAAACAAACAGAACATATTGTCTTTCTCTGGAAATGTTTAGACTTTTCTTTAATCCCTACAATACCTCTGCCTGCCCTCACACCCAAACAAAGGTAAACACTCTTCTGAGATGTTTACCACAGATGGTAATTTACAAGTAGAATTCTACAATTTATATATATATGTGTGTGGTGGGGAGGGGGGAGCTTCTATTACTCAAAAATATGTAAGTTTCATCCATGTTGATTTAATGCTGCAGTGTGTCATTATCATTGATCTGTAACATTGGTCTGTAACAATGGTCTGCAACATTCCATTGTTTAAATACACCAGAAGTTATATATGCCACGGTAGGGAAACTGTGCCCCACAGGCCAAATCTGGCCTGCCACTTTGTTTGCCACTAAAGTTTTACTGAAACACGGACACACACCCACTTATATATTTTCTGTGGTTACTTTTGCACTACAGAAGAGGTTAAGAAGTTGTGACAGAGACCCTATGTCTTGCATATGTCCTAAATAATTTACTCTCTGGCCTTCCACAAGAAAAAAAAATGGCTGACCCCTGATCTATGCTACATATAATCAATATTTATTTTGTCTCTAGTTTGGAGCTTTTAAAAAAAGCATTTTATTTATTGTATTTATTTATTTGAGACAGAGTGAGCAAGCACAAACGGGGAGAGACAAAGGAAGAGGGAGAAGCAGATACCCTGCTGAGTGCAGAGCCCAATGTGGTGCTTGATCCCAGGACCCTGAGGTCATGGCCTGAGTCAAAGTCAAATGCTTCACCAACTGAATACTTAACCAGCTGAGCCACCCAGGTATCCCTAACTTGGAGCTTTTATGAGTAGCACTGCTTTGAGCAGTACTGAAAATGTATTTTGGTAAATATATAAATTTATTTCTGCAGAGTTTATATCAAGGACCAGAATCCTAGTTCAGCGGATCTGAATATGGCTACTTTGAAATGATAGTGGTAAAGAGTTTTTTAAAAATGAGTTTACCAGTTTACATTAGTGTCGCAATTAATCCACATCTGTTTCTGAGCTAAGATTTGGCATATCTTCTTCATTTTAGCCATTTTGCTGTGTAGGTAGTAGTGTCTCATGTGATTTTGATTTCAATTTCCTTACTAAGTTGAGCATCTTTTACTATGTTTATTGGCCATTTGGTTATCTTCCTTCACAAAGTGCCTATTCAAATAAGTCTTTTTTTCTGTTTCTTTATTGGGTTGTCTTCCTTTCCTCTGTTGTAGAAATCCATAAATATATAAAGGATGTGAATCACTTGTAGATATGTTTATTACAAAATATTTTTTCCTACACTGAGTTTTGCCTTTCACTATCTTAATTTAGATAGTCTTTAAAAAATGAAGTTAATTTTAATGTGGTATAATTCATTTCTTCTTAAATGTTTGGAAATGTTGCCCTTTTTGAGAAACTTTGGAACATTCCAAATTCTTGAGATTTTCTTGTTTTCTTTTAAAAGACTTCCTATGTTACCTACACATGTAGGTCTTGAAGACACCTAAAATTGACTTCATTGTGTTGTGTGAGGTAGAGACCATAGTTGTTTTTTTTTCTTTATTTTGGTATGAATATTCAATGTATCCAACACCATTTTTTGAATTATAATTCTTTCCCCACTGCCCTGCAACATCATCTTTACCATATTAGACTTTAATGTCTTTTTTCCGTAAGTTAATGTTCATAATATTTTTGGCATATCTATTACATTCTATCATAACTAATCAATTTCAGTAGTATATCTTCCTAAGTCTCAATGTCTGGCAAGACAAGTAAGTCTACATTTCTCAAAATCAATTGAGCAATTTTAAATACATATAATAATGATTACCAAATATTCTATGTACTATCTTTCATTTATCTGCCATTTGAAGTTAGGCAAAGCCATGTGATTAGTCTTGTTGAACAAGTAACAAGGAGAAGTGTCACTTCTAGGCCAAAGCATTAAAAAGGAAAAGTGTTTCCTTTTAATTAATACGAGGTTTCTGGGTGATTATTAATAATATGCCCAAATTATTTATTTCAAAACAAGACAATGGAGCATAGAATGTTGTTTGCCAGATAGACTTTACTTTGTTATCCACAAGATAAATCTCCAATTAAATAGAAATCTTATCAACCAATATGAGAAGTAAAAATGAATAACTCTACTCCCAAGAAAAAAAGAATGAGATAATCAGATACACTCAATTCCATCTAATGTAGCTTCACATTTCTCAAGAAAAAAACACAATCTCAAGAATCAGTTTGAGCTAAGTCATGACCTAATAAGAACAATTCTACTGTTACTATGGAAACTAACTTAGAGAGGCATCACGTTTTTGCACTCTCCTCTCTCCCCTTCCAAATCCCCAGAACTTTTGGGCACAGAATCGAAAAGTAATTCCAGCCACCATGGTTACAAAATCTGTTAAGAAGTGATGGGGACGCTGAGTTGACTTGACCACTGATCCATGCCTCACACTGGGACAATCTAACAAGTGCAACCACTGAAATTCATAGATAAGGAGAGAACAGGCATCTCAGGATGGTCTATAAAAGGAAGCACCTGAAATAAGAACCCAACATATGTTACACCAAAACAGCTGGCAAAGCAAACGCAGTCAATTACTGCCTTTCAAACCAATGCTGTATTCCATTTAAAGGGAAAAAAAGTTAAATATTTTAAAATGAGTAGTTATACAACTTATATTGGTTAGTAATCAATAATATTTTGCTTCCCATATTTAAGAGGGAAAAGGTGAAAACAAAAATATCTCTGTACATACAAAAAGATGAAACTAGACTTTAGAAAATTAAGTCATCTCACAAAAAGGAAAGGAAAAAGAATTTTTGTTAATATTTTTTTAATTTTTAATTTATTTATTCATGAGAGACAGAGAGAGAGAGAGAGAGAGAGAGAGAGAGGCAGAGACATAGGCAGACGGAGAAGCAGGCTCCACGCAGGGAGCCCAATGTGGGACTCAATCCCAGGACTCCAGGATCATGCCCTAGCCTAAGGCAGATGCTTAACTGCTGAGCCCCCCAGACATCCCAAATTTTTAAAATATTTTAATAAATGTTGCATTATACAGTTTTTCATATGTACACACCCATATACCGGTATGTCCTCTGTTGATCTTTTACCAGCAATAAAACAGATAAAACATAAAACAAAACAAAACAAAAAAACAGGTAAAACATGTAAACCCATTAGTCACTCGATAAATAACGTTTTTAGATTCAGGTGCCTTTTTAGGACCTCTTTACTGGACTCATATGAACTTAGAATCACCTGTTGATGCCCTAATTTTTATAGGTACACAATTTATGTATTTATTATTTTATTTTTCACATATTACTATATATTTATATTACCATATGTTTATTTATATTTAATAAATACTTTGTATATATATTACATATATACATATATATGTACCTCCAGAAATAAGTAAAAAGTGTATCTCAATTTTTTCTTCTAGAATTCGTATACTAACATGTACAAGACTCTCTCTTCTGATCACTTACATTTGCTTATCAGTGTAAAGTAGAAGGTGATGCAAGAGAGCTTAAGTAACAGTTTTAGATCATCTGATAATATACACATTAATGATAGAATTTGATTCTGCATTTGGGGATGCTGTCAAAGCCTTGCTGTGGTTGAACATATATTAGGAGAATCCCAGAAAGCTACCAGGTTGTCTATATCCCAGATTATCAGTCTGCCTTACTGGATGTGCTGATCAATCCAATTCAATTTATCCAACACTTATTGAGTACTAAAAAATATAAAAAGCCTATAATCATTAATACAGAGGTATTAGGTAGTAGGAAATAAAATCTAACATGAAATGTTAGGAAATAGTTTTAAAGAGGCCATTAAGTGTTATTGTAGCATTAGGAATGGCTTCAGAGTTGCAGTTTTTTCAGGGTGCTTGAAGTGTAGACCGGAGTTGATAATAGAGAAAATTAGAAGAAAATTTCAGATAAGGGAACAGCATGAGCATTAACAGAGTAAATGAAATACTAAAAGATGTTATTTAAGTCAATTTCAAGAAAGACTTTCCTAACTCCAAATTATTATATATCAACATTCGATATTTCTAATCTCTCATCATTGTAAATTTAGAAACTCAGAGATACATTCCATACTTACCTTCAAGGAAATTAATTTTGCTTCCAGAGTTAAAAGACCCAAATTTCACTACTAGATTACATTACTGATTCATATCTGCTTCATAACATTTACATTTCTTTTCTACTTCATAACCTGACAATATTTTTAAAATATTTTGTAAATTCAATACGTGAATTTCAATCTCAGCTTATTTCAAAATCTTTAGCAGTCTTCCTTTTATTTCCCTTTTCATTTGAAGTGGCTGCGTATTTGATTTGTTCTTGAATAATGAAATACTGCATAATAATATCTCATTACATTCAAAATGCAAAAGCTGTCTTTTAGAAATGTCAAACATTATAGGTGAAATATCAACTGATATACACAATGTATTTTAATATTTGCTAAAATTTCAAAGTTATAGCTGTGATTATAATTATTTAGAATATAGATAATATAGATGTATAGAAACATGGTTTGTCATATTTTCATAAGAAAAACTTCACTATAAGGATATAAAAACATTAATATCATTAGCAATTAATCATAGACTTTTAATGTGTTAAAAAGTTTGTTTTATATATTTTTATTATTGTGAATTATAATTCTATCATTTGTAATTTAGAAATATATATATCTTGTCTGATTCCTAAACAACTGCTTGGTTTGAAATCCCAAGCTTTCTATAATTAAATCTCAAAAAACTTTCCAAGATATACCTTAATTTACTTGCATGAGTTCTCTAATTCTTTTGAAAAAGTCTACAAGCTTTTTAATCATCTTGCATCTATGAATTGACAGGAAACATCGTTAATTAATTCTTTTCACCTAAATAACTTGTCTTTCATGGACTATAAAATCCCGTGGAAGAGCCATTTTTTCTTTGAAATCTTCCAAAACTAACTCACTTATGATGATCCAATACCCTCTTCTATTTCTTGTTATCAACATGTGCCATGCTTATGCAAAACATATTCCTGTCAGTAGGACTATATTGCCACATAAGTCAGGCTGCAAAGTAGGCACATCTCAGTGCATTTTATTTCTGTCCTTCTCTCACATACCTATCCAACATGCCTTGGCAATAATATTAAAAACCTCTGGTATATATTACCAATCACTTGTCTCCATGTACTGCCTGTGACAAGTATTCGTACTATTTTACTACCCTTATTTAAACATGAATAAAATGTATGTTTAGGGGCACCTGGGTGGCTCAGCTGGTTGAGTGTCCAACTCTTGATTTTGGCTCTGGTCATGATCTTGGGGTCATGGGATCCAGCCCTGAGTCGAACCTGCT
Organism: Canis lupus dingo; assembly: GCF_003254725.2. Lineage (NCBI taxonomy): Eukaryota > Metazoa > Chordata > Mammalia > Carnivora > Canidae > Canis > Canis lupus. The sequence continues at coordinate 16,920,978 of NC_064246.1, read as the reverse complement.
CAGCTCTGAGTCTGCTTGTACCTCTATCTCTGCTCTTCCCCCCACTCGTACCCTCCCTCTCTCTCTTAAATTAATCAATTTATTTTAAAAGTATTTTAAAAACTGTATGTTTATATGTTAGAATACTTAAATAATCTTTCATTTTATATTTATTCACTATATATTTTATTCATGCTTAATATTATCTACATTTCTAAAATAGACTGTCTCCCATGTTTGACATTATAATGATTATATAACTTATTGCTGTTTTAATAAAGATTTTTTTTTCAGAAAAAGAGCTAATACCTTCCAATATCTGAAAGCGGCAAATCAACTTATTTATAGCCTTTGGGTAATAACTACTGTCTCAAAATTACCATAAAAGTTGTGCCAAGTATATGCACTTCTTGCCATCAAGAAGTTTATGATGCAATTATTCAAAACATCAAAGCAACAACAGAAAACAAATATTTTTGCAAGTCTCAAACCCGTGTTCCATTAATGGAAATTCATAATGTCTTTGGAATAAGGAAATGAAAATAATAATCTTAGGGATTGTACTTTCTCGTCATGTTTATGAACATTGAAGAAATAATATCTAATCTCAAAGAATATAAGCTAGCTGTATCTACCAGAGCCAATGTCACTCCAAAGCCCTATACTGAACCAGGAAGTAAATAAAGACTCTCAAAAATTTGCTTATTTGCCTCTTAAGAATCACTCCCCCGCAAAAAATAACAGTATAATACAAAAAATATCACAAAATACACAAGTGTCACTAGGCTTGATTAGTTGCCAAATTATGTTACTAACAATTAGTGTTAACAGAATTTGAAATTTGACATATTGTGTTTATGAAGGATATGCTCATATGCATATCCATTAATTCTCTTTTGTGCATTTTATCTCACATCAAAAACATTATCAATGAGATAGCATTGTGTGAAAATGGAACAAATTGCATACATTACCATTTCAGAATATTGCTGCCTGCCTTTTCAATCTGTTCAGGATAAGTCTCCAATTCACTTTATAGATGAAGGTTTGTTTAGGTAAATCAATTAATCATAGGATTTGTATATTAAGAATAAGACCACAGCCAATAAAAAGGTTGTTTATAAAGAGTTTGAAATATCGATAAAGAGGTTTACAATACAATGTTTACTGAAAAATGCATAGTTTAAATCCATGTTTTTACTTATTGCATCATTTCATCTAAATATTTTTGCATACATATGAGTGTAAGTATTGAAAGAAGTGATATGTATATATATATGCACTTTTATAGAAGAAGTAAAGTGATTTAAAATAAGCTACAAAAATAGAATCAATAGTTGAATCCAACTGTTTCTGATAATCAATATAATAACTATCAATGATCACTAAAAGATTTAAATACATTTAATTTTAATAGTAGCACTGCAAAGTCATAGATGTTCTGCTTATACAGACATCCTTCATTAGCCTCACTATTCCCAGAATAGCTGCAATTGAGCAGATATTTTTTTTTAATTTTTATTTATTTATGATAGTCACAGAGAGAGAGAGAGAGAGAGGCAGAGACACAGGCAGAGGGAGAAGCAGGCTCCATGCACCGGGAGCCCAACGTGGGATTCGATCCCGGGTCTCCAGGATCGCGCCCTGGGCCAAAGACAGGCGCCAAACCGCTGCGCCACCCAGGGATCCCATTGAGCAGATATTTTGTAAAATGTCACCCCATTGCCTTCTTTACAGTGAATTGGACTTTGAATATTGGCCCTAACTTGAATCAACCAAGTTAACTTTATGGTTGTCATCTGACCTAAGAACTAGGGAAAGAAAAATGAGGGTAGACATGATAAGAAAACTAAAGATGCAAGATTGTTGATGCTTCTTCCTGTATTTTCAGATTCCCTTCAACCCCACTTTTTTCTTTTTGAGATCCCACTATATTTCCATATCTGAATTTATGAGACAACCTATTCATATACCTATAATTAATTTCTGAATGTGCTCCTGTGAAATTGAAATGATTTATTTATAACCAACATAGTCTTAACTAGTACAATTACTCTAATTCCCTGAGGAAATTGAGGCTCAGGGAAGTTAAGTAGCTTTTTTTAAAGTCATACAGCTATTGAAGATGATAGCTTTTGGACTCAGCTCTGCCTTCAACATCCAGGCTCCTTCCCTTACACCAAGATCAGGATGAGTGAGGGATTATTGATCACTTTCATGAGCTTGTAATATTTTTCTCTATTCTCCAAATTTTCTACAATACCATGCATCTATGAATAAAAGTAATTTATTTTTTTAAATATAAACCTGTAGCTTGCCTTGTTCTATTATTAAAAATTGAGAACTTAAGCATGTAATAGGTACCTGAAGTTGAGAGCTGGAGTGTTGAGTTCTGTGGGAAAGGGGAAGTATATTGAAACGATATCAGAGACCATTTATCTGTTCTATTTCTTTTTGTTTTTATCCGTTATGGTCAATTGTTGGATATATTCCTTGTTTGCTTAAGAGTGTGTATTATGCAGTTTTGGGGTATGGTGGTATAATACATGCATACACACACACAGATCTGTAATTGCTGTATATGTGTTGAAGCTATTCTATTTGGTGCTCATGAATGTAAAATTAATATGTTTTCCAGGTAGATTAAAAGTTTACATTATAAAATACCCCTCTTTAACTTTATAAATGCTTTTTGCCTGAAAGTCTTATTTAGTAGTATAAATACAGTCACATCAACTTTCTATATATTGATATTTTTGTTATGTATGTAATTATTTTTAAACTTTTTGTATCTTTTATTTTAGATCTGTTTCTTATAACAAGCAAAGTTTTGGTTTTTTTAGAAGGGGATAATCTTTGACTTATCAATGGATTCATCCATTTACATTTGGTCTTAGATCAATATATTTGAGATAAATCAAATACTTTTTGAATTGCTTTATTTTTTTAATGACTCAATATATTTGAGATAAACACTTTTATTGCTTTATCTTTTTAATGACTCTATCTGTTCTTGTTTCTCTCATTTTTTACCTATTCTTTCATTGGTTACTATCATTAGTGATTCTCCTAGAGAATTCAAAATGATCCTTCATTTATCAAGGTCTAAATATCAATCAATTTTTTTATACCTTCTACAAAAACATGCAAGGACCTTAGAAAAATAAAGTTCCCTTTATGCCCTCCTGATTATTCCTCTCACATTTCCAACATTCAACCAGGAGTTTTTCTTCTGCTGTGGTAGCATCTCTTAGTATTTCCTTTTCTGCCATCTGCTGATATATATATTTAGTTTTGTCTGAACATGACAAAACCCCTACCCCCCCCTTCTTTGGAGATATTTTTTTCCTGTGGATTTCCAAGACAACAGTTTAGTGTCATTGTTATTATTGTTTTAAGCTTTTCAAACAGGAATTAGTAAACCAAAAAAAAAAAAAAAGGAAAATTGTCCCCAATATTGGGCTCACCTCTCTGAACATTATGAAAGTTGGTTTCTGGCCTGGTGTGTAAGGTAAATACAGTGGCATTTCAAGTCATTTAGTGGTTAAAACAATTCTTATGCATTATTTCTCACAATACATGGATTATTTGAATGATTCTTATCTGGGCCAGATGTGGCTATTCTTGGCTAAGCAAGCCCCTGTGTTTATGAATGGGTGACGGAGGGCTGATCAGTTTAGAATGTCCTTGCCTGGGAAGGCTTAGCTTCATTCCATGTATTATCTTATCCTAGGGCAGGATAGCCTGGCCTTGCTCTAGTCCATGCTGGCAGAGTTCCAAGATGGATAGTTCCAAGACAGATTGAAATCTCTTCTGAAATTTAGATTCAGAACTGGCAATCTGCCACTTCCACCAAATTATTTTGACCAAAGCAAGTCTTAAGACCAGCCCAGATAAGGGTTGGGAAAGAAACTCTACCTTCTGATGGGAAGAACCAAAGACTCACCTTGTAAATGGTATACATAGCACGAGTAATCTACCACACCGGGTAATTCTTTATGAATTTATTAGTACCCCATTACTTTTAAACTGATATAGGAGTATATCTTATCTGGCTTTTCTAGTTGTCCACTAAGGCAGAGTTGATCTGATTCACTTAGCCTGCCATTACCAGGCCACTGTTATTTCTGTTTTGTAGGAATTTGTATTGTACAAATTATAAACGCTAGCCATAGTGGAACTATTATATTTTGGTTAAAGAAAGACAATAACTATGTAAGCGACATTCAATTTTTCCCCCACTAATCAGTAATATTCATTCAGTCCCATAAAATACTCTGTCTGGGAGGTCAGGCAGTTGCTTAGTGATACCCCATTTCTCCCCAGGGGTTTCATGTACCGGCATACTTAGTTATGTTTACTTCAAGTGGCTACATCATACAAATTTAGTTCTTGACATGCAATTCAGAGAATTGAGTCTCTTTTATATGGTTCACTGATTATAAAGTCCATGAACAGTTTATTGGATAGTTTCCACTCAATCAGTCTGCCTGGTGTAATTTTTCCCAAGGGATTGAAACTTTATGTTGTTATTTCAATCCCAAGTAGATCCACTTGCATTGTAATAGTTGAGAACTCACGATTTCCATTTACACTGACTTTCACAGATGCATTAAGCTGTAGTTTCTCTTTTCCTGCTAGCACCAACCCCAGAAAAACAAACAAAAACCAGTCACAAATAAAATAAGAGTAAATAGTATATGCTCCATTAAATAACCACTGGGATATTTCCTATTATTTTCCTTTTATTCTATGACAGGAAGAAACAAAATTATAAGTTTGTACAAAATATCTATTGTTTTCTCTTTGGCAATGTCACCATTTTTAAATCCAGCACTCCCCAAATGACATTACTCTTTATCAAATTATTAAACTGGTGATGTTTAGCATGGATGAAAAGACAACATAATTATCTCAGTAGTCCATTCAACTGAAGAAAGTACTAATTTCAAAGACTATGTGGTATGGTTCATTACAATTATACTTTTTTCTTTTCAATATTTTTTTCCTAAATCTTATAAACCAATAAGCCAATTTCTATTCATCTATTACTTTATGACCAACACTATCCTCTCAGAAATAAGTTAGAAATACCCCTTTTAGAAGAATAAATATTAAAAAATGTTTTAAAAATCATCAATATTTATGGCCCAGAGTAAATTAAATGCATGTGTAAACACATTTTTAATATTCATTTTAAAAAGTTACACCCAAGGCTAATTTTTAAGGATCATATAAAATACTGTAATTCCTGTCAAGTCTTTGCTATACCTTCAAGTTTGCAAAAATGTCTGCCTCCTCAGAACTCTCAAAGTAGCATTTTTATACTACTTCTATATATTTACAATGATCTATGTTTCTTTGTAGCTATTTATGACTAATCCATACTTTTATTCTGGGGAATAAATATTTTGATTAGCAGAGTCTATTTACTTCCATATGTTCCATAATACTCAATGCAATTACCTACACATAATAGGTAATCAATAAATAGCAGTGAATGATTAGTTATTGAATAAAATGATAAAAATCAGTATACATTGATTAATTTAACATTTATTTGAGGATATTTTAGGATTGAAAACAAATAGTATCTAAATAAGCAACTTTCTGAAAAGGGCATTTTAGAAAAGCAGAAAGTATTTTTTTTTTTTTTAAGTACTAGGGTTCTTTTTTTTTTATTTTTTTTATTTTATGATAGTCACAGAGAGAGAGAGAGAGAGAGGCAGAGACATAGGCAGAGGGAGAAGCAGGCTTCAGGCACTGGGAGCCCGACGTGGGATTCGATCCCGGGTCTCCAGGATCGCGCCCTGGGCCAAAGGCAGGCGCCAAACCGCTGCGCCACCCAGGGATCCCGAAAAGCAGAAAGTATTAAAAATATACAACAAATCTGGAGACAGTGAATATCCTACCTGAAATAAAAGAGGCCATTGTGAATTATGGTGGTTAAGTGATAATTTGAAGTCAATCTATGGAAGGACCTGAATATCAGATGTCAGACTTTAGGCTTTCTGACAAATAATAAAAAGTTAGTCCTGAGTCTTGATTAATGGAATAACATCCTGAAAGCAAATCAGCTCATCACTCTCCTCAGTAACCACCAGCATGTTTTTCACAGCAAATGGTGTATGTAGATCCTGTGAACAAATGAATTTCACCCTGACTAACCACTGAACTTTTTCTCACAGCAATCTTCTACTAGAGCACTTTTCCTTTACTCTTTCTTTTTCTCAGTAGCACCTAGAATAGATTCCAGTACATACTGACTGCCCAGTTATGATTTTTGATTTAGCCTTTGCTAATGTCTTGTGTGCTATTCAGCAGAATCATGGTTTCTGCCCTCTAAATGCCAACAGTCAAATGAGACAAAAAAGATATTCTAAAATAAGTTAAATAACAATAAAAATGCAAGCAATATAAAACATGCACAGTTTTCTGTCCAGTGAATAGTATAGATGATGAGTTCTTCGGTTTTAGAGATGGAGGAAACTGTGCGATCTACAGTTTCAGGAAAGAATCACAAATGAGCTAGGATTTGGGCTGACAGTCAAAGGACCCATGTGATAAACTAAGAAGACATAAGGAAAGAGAAAAATCCAAGTGAGATTTAGTGTAAATAAATAAAAGGAGAAAATAGAGAATTACAAGGTATATTCCATGTACAGAGCAGATGGGCTTGGCAATACAGAATTTCACACAGGAAGTAGTAGATGGTTAGACCTGATAATCAAATGAGGGACAGATGTGAAGAGGGTAAAAGGTACAAACTTCCAGTCATAAAACAAATAAGTCATGAGGATCTAATGTTGAGCATAGTGACTACAGTTAATAATACCATTGCATATTTGAAAGTTGTTAAAAGAGTAAATCTTAAAAATTCTCATCACAAGAAAAGAGAATGCTGTAACTATGTCCGATGATGGATGCTAACTAGGCTTACTGTGGTGGGCATCTCATAATATATATAAATATTGAATCATTATGTTGTATACCTGAACTAATATAATGATATGCATCAATCATATCTAAAAAATAAGGATAGATTAAGAACATTCTTTAATGATGTCTCTGGGATGTGGGAATTAGATGGCAGCACCTTGAAGACAGATGAGGAGCCCAGATAATCATAGACTCATTCCTAATATACTTCCGGCAGGAACTGCCACTCATGTTGATATTAACTCAGATCAATCATACTCTCTTTTTGTGTCCCCCCTTTATTTTTTTATTTTCTCCCTTTGGCTTTGACTGTATGCTGATGCAGCAAGTTTGGGGTTTTTAAATTTTTTTATCATCTTAAGTCTGGTATCTGCAGACTACTACTGCAGTACTTGGTATCTAACTTTGTTCTTGCCCCTATTTCCATTTCTGTCTCACCATCAAGGATTGAATGCTAGCCATGTTCTTAAAATATTCTTACCTCCATGGATTTACAATTTGAGGTTTCTCTGTTTTTGTTTTTGTCTTGTTTGGTTTGCTTTCGGTCTCTTTACTGCCAGTCCAATTTTTTATACTTTGGTGCACAACGTAGAAAGTTCACAAAACAAAACTATCCAGATTTTAGCCCATATACAATTAGTGTTTTAGAGAATCTTGAGCACCATCAAGGTTGTAATGAACAATTATCCATGAAGATTAATTTGAAAAAGACTACAGAGGAAGACATTAGTTTACTTCAGTCATCTAGGTGATCTTATTAGAAAAGTTTTTTACATATTTATTTGAGGGAGAGACAGAGAGGATGTGTGTGCACATGAGCAGGAGAGGAGGGGCAAAAGGAGAGGGAGAGAAAGAATCTTAAGCTGGCTCCATGCCCTTGGTATGAGGCCCAACCCAGGGCTCTGATAACAGTACCCTGAGATCATGACCTAAGCCAAAATCAGGAGTAGGTCATTTAACTGACTGAACCACCCAGGTACCCCAAGGAAAGCATTTTTTTAAAAATGTTTCTGGCTTAATGGCTTTTATAGCCCATCTCCTATCTCTACCCAAGGATGAGTCACAAGTGATAGTTCTAAATATCTTTCTCTTCTGAAACATGTGAATGGGCCATAGGCACTAATTACGGCATGCATCATAGCCCAAGATAATAATGGGAAATTGAAATTACTTCCATTTGAGTAAAATAAAATGATGCTCTAGTTAAAAATGTACAACCAGCTTCAGTTGCAGTATAAATCATTTGTAATGTTATTTTGTAAATCATAACTCTGAGATAATATCTGGAAAGGATTTGTTGAAAGACAGAATGGGCTGTTCCATCTTGAGCAGCACCAAGACATTCCTCCTAAGATGTGAAATTCCAGTTGCCTTATTTTCATTTCTTTTTAAAAATAATTTCAGAGAAATGCTCAATCATCTCCTAGCTCTCTGAAGCATGTCAACTCTTTCCTTTTTATTTTATTCATTCTATTTGAGACTATTTTCTGATGTGTCTAGCCAGAATGACATTTGTTTACTACATTAAAAGAAGCTATTTCTAGATGCAATTATGAAGTAATTTGTCTTCTGTCAATATGCCTCCATTTTTCTTAAGCTCACTCAAATACAAAGTCACACAGACAGTTTTCATTTGTTCTTATTTCACACTGCCTTTCCTTTCCTGGAATATTTGTCTATGCTTTGGTGGGAACTTCTAAAACCTAATTTAAAACAAATTCCTCTTAACACTTTGACTTGATCAGTTCCTCATATATCTAGATACATAGCAAAACAAAAAATAAAACAACCCGTAAATGAAAGGTGAAGTATAATTTCTATATTAAAACCAAGTTTTCTGAAAATTTTACTATCAATATACCATTTAAAGCAAGAAAGAACTGTCCTTAAACTCAAAGTATGGATTGTTGAAAATAGATTTGAAACATGGAAGTTAATATGATGTACCAAAATGTATCTCACTTCATATTTGATCCTGGTTTAAACACAGTTATTAAATACAAAGCTTAGTTATTTTATTTTTTTTATTAAACTGGAATTAAGTATGTTGCCACATTACCATTTGATTATTAATCAAGAAAATTCATCTTTCTCCCTGATCCGTAAGATGATTATTGTAGACTTTAAACAAATATTTACCAAAAAACCGTATGCATATAAAAAAACACTTTTAGAAATTATACACTGGTTATTGTGATTATTCTTTCAAATACTTCAATCCTCTAATAGACTATTAATTAATAAACTCCATCTGACCAGGCAATATTTATCTCCTTCTCTTCTTTACATATCTAGCAACCAATGTATCCTTCAGAACATAATTGGTGCTCAATAAATATTTATTGAGTTATTTAAGATATTTGCTCATAAAACTTCCTGGACTTGCCATCATTTTTATAGTAGATATTTGACTTACTTTTCCATCTTTTTTTTTACCTTCTAGTATTTTATATACTGATATTTTACCAAAAAAAAACCAACAACTTTGTTGGTTTTTCAAGTTTTAATATATAATTATACCAATCATCAACTTAAAACCTTTAATATATATACTTTTCTTTAATCATATTTATATATAAATATATAATATATTTATATTTGTATAATGTAATGAATAAAAATAGAATTATGAATACAATGTATTCATAATGTATGTTTTAATATATAAACATAAATAATATATAATATAAATAAATATAGAATGTAAATATAGCCTATGTTTCAAATGAAGTTTGCATTCCAAAGTATTATATATTATATGAATTTATTAAAATACATATCATCAGATATAATTGCTTATCTTAAAGTTCAGTTGTTTCTGCTTCATTATTTCCTTTCTCACACTTTTAAAAACTTATATGCTGCACATTTACCTGTGTTAGGAGATTGTTTTCTACCTCTTTTATAATAACTAATTTAAATTGATAGTTTCTGGGCAGCCCGAGTGACTCAGTGGTTTAGTGCTGCCTTCAGCCCAGGGTGTGATCCTGGAGACCCGAGATCAAGTCCCATGTCAGGCTCCCAGCATGGAGCCTGCTTCTCCCTCTGCCTCTGTCTCTGCCTCTCTCTTTCTGTGTCTCTCATGAATAAATAAATAAAATCTTTAAAAAATAAAATAAATAAATTGATAGTTTCTTAATAGTACTATATAGGCCATATTAAGAAGGTTTTGATTCTTCATGAATTAGCATTAGATAAATAATCTCAAAGTGATTAGTTATTTCACTTATTTTTATTTTTATTCTTTAAGTAAATTAGAAACGTATACATGGTTTCCTCATTTGGGGAATTTATTAAAATTTTTTGATAGTGAAGAGGTACCTGTGTAGCTCAGTTGGTTAAGTGTCTGCCTTTGCTTGAGGTCATGATCCCAGGGTCCTGGGATTGAGCCTGCATTGGGCTCCCTGCTCAGCAGATGTCTGCTTTTCCCACTGCCTCTCCTTCTCCCCATGCTCTCTCTCTCTCAAATAAATAAATACAACATTTTTTTTAAAAATTGATAACCAATATGTTATCAATCTTTGTGAATATTTAGTGAATATTTCAAAACAATGGACATTCTTCCATTGATCAATGTGTCCATCTTTGTGCCAGTACCATACTGTTTTGATCACTACAGCTTTGTAATGCTATTTGAAGTCTAGAATTTTGACTCTAGCTTCACTTTGCTTTTTCAAGGTTGCTTTGGACATTCAGGGTGTTTTGTGGTTCCAAACAAATTTTAGGAATATTTGTGCTAGCTTGGCGAAAAATGTTGGTATTTTGATAGGGATTATATTAGATGTGTAGATGGCTTTCGGCCGTACAGACATTTAAACAGTATTTGCTCCTCCAATCCATGAGCATGGAATGTCTTTCCAACTCTTTGTGTCATCTTCAATTTTTTTATCAATATTTTATACTTTTCATTGTATAGGTCTTTAACCTCTTTAGTTAGGTTTATTCCTAGGTATCTTAAGGTTTTTGGTGTTGTTGTAAATGGGATCAATTCCCTGATTTCTTTTTCTGCTGCTTCATTATTGATGTAATGGAATGCATCAGACTTCGGTACATTGATTTTTTATCCTGTGACTTCACTGATTTTGTGTATCAATTCTAGCCATTTTTTTAGTGAAGTCTTGGATTTTTAATACAGAGAATAATGTCATCTGCAAATAAGGAAGGCTTAACTTCTTCCTTGCTAATTTGTATGCCTTGTTGTGTGATTGCTATGGCTACAACTTCCAGTACCATGTTAAATAACAGTGGTGAGAGTGGACATCCTTGTCGTGTTCCTGACCATAGACATAAAAAGGCAAAAATAAACTCTTGGTACTTCATAAAAATAAAAAGCTTCTGCAAAGGAAATAACAGAACTAAAAGGCAACTTATGGAATGGGCGAAGATATTTGCAAAAGACATATCTGATAAAGGGTTAGTATTCAAAATATATAAAGAACTTATCAAACTCAACACCCAACCAAAAATAATCCAATTAAAAATGGGTAGAAGAAAAAAATGGGTAGAAGACATGAATAGACATTTTCCCAAAGTAGACATACAGATGGCCAACAGACACATGAACAGATGCCCAACATTACTGATCATCAGGGAAATGCAAATCAAAACTTCAATGAGATATCACCTTACACCTATCAGAATGGCTAAAATCACAACACAAGAAAAAATAGGTGTTGGCAAGGATGTGGGAAATAAAGGAAATGTCATTCATTGTTGGTGGGAATGTACACTGGTATAGCCACTTGGAAAACAGAATGGAGGTTCCTCAAAAAGTATTTACCCAAAGAATATAAAAATATTAATTCAAAGGTACACATGAGCCCCAATGTTTATAGTAATATTGTCTACAATAGCCAAATTATGGAAAGCCCGAGTGCCTATGCAACTGATGGATGGATAAAGAGGATATATATATATGCAATGGAGTATTATCCAGCTATAAAAAAGATGAAATCTTGCCATTTTCAACGATGTGGATGGAGCTGGAGAGTATTATGCTTAGCAAAATAAGTCAGGAAAGACAAATGCCATGATTTCACTCTTATGTGGAATTTAAGAAACCAAACAAATGGGCAATGGGGAAAAAGAGAGATAGAGGCAAACCAAGAAACAGGTTTTTAACTAGACAGAACAAACTGATGGTTAGCAGAGGGAAAATGGGTGGAAGTATGGGTTAAATAGGCGATGGAGAATAAAGAGTACACTTGTTATGATGAGCCTCTGGTATTGTATGGAAGTGTTGAATCACTAAATTGTACAGCTGAAACTAATATCACATTGTATGTTAACTAACTGGAATTTAAATAAAAACAAAAACCAAAACAAAACAATGAGTATTCTTTATTTTTCTGCCATTTTTGAAATTTTATTTCATTATTGTTATTTTTTAAAATATTTTATTTATTTACATGAGAGAGAGAGAGAGAGAGCATGAGCACAGGGAAGGGCAGAGGGAAAGGGAGAAGCAGACTGCCTGCTGAATGCAGAGCCTGACACAGGGCTTGATCCCAGGATCCTGAGATCATGACCCGAGCCTAAGTTAGAGACTTAACTGACTGGGCCACCAGGTGCCCCTGGAAATTTTAATATACATAATTCTTTTTTAAAAAATTAGTTTCAGAGGTAGAAATTAGTGATTCATCAGTTGGATATAACACCCAATACTCGTCATATCAAGTGCCCTCTTTTAATGCCCATCATCCAATTCCTGCACCTCTTCCCTACCAGCAACCCTCAGTTTGTTTCCTATAATTGATAGTTTCTTATGGTTTGTCTCCCCCTCAGTTTTTATCTTATTTTTTTCCTTCCCTTCCCCAATGTTCATCTGTTCTGTTTCTTAAATTCCACTTATTAGTGAAATCATGATATTTGTCTTTCTCTTACTGACTTATGTTACTTAGCACAATACCCTCTAGTTCTATCCACGTCATTGCAAATGGCAAGATATCATTTGTTTTGATGGCTGAGTAATATTCCATAGTGTATATGTACCACCTCTTCTTTATCCATTTGTCTGTCAATAGATATCTGGGCATTTTCTATAGTTTGGTTACTGTGGACACTGCAGCTATAATTCTATATACTCTTACAGATAAGGCATATTATTTTATTCTGATTGTGTATTTCCTTGTCCTTGGTCTAAGTGGTCTAGGTTCCTTTTTTTTTTTTTTTTTTTTTTTTTTGAGCACATGATGTCTTGAGATCTCCCATCATGGCTCATGAATTACTGTGATTGAGCTTAAGGGACAACAAGGTTTGCAGCCTAAGATTCCTAAGTGCCTCCTAATACTCCAAATACAATACTATCAGTACTGGGATTAAGAAATGAATAAGAAAGAAAATATATTTTTATTTTTATTGGATGATTTACTATAGTTTTATTTATTTTTATTTTATTTTTTATAGTTTTATATTTAACCATACTAATTTGGACATTTAAAATTGTTTGATTATTATATGTGAAATGTTGCAAACTTAGTTATAAATTGTAATATTTATTGAGAGCCTACATTTTCAAAGTGAAAGAATGACACTGTATATTATTTGAGAAGTATACCACTTATTTAGGTTTACTCTGAAAACTACAAAGTAAGTCAATTTTCTGCTGAGTCAAATATTACTAAAGCAAATATTTCTAATAGCCATTTTTTGCAAAAAATATTTCTGGCCAACTCTATTAAAGTAAGAATCTTCAATTTAGTACTGGTGTCCTAATAAGGTTAATCTATTTGCTTAGGGTACATTTGTTATCTATCATTATGCATTTCCACATTTAAGAGGGCAATTTATGTTGACATTTTACTCATAAAAATACTAAAAAACCTGAATTCATTCCCCCAAAAAACCCCAGATTAAAGGGTCATTTTAATCAATAATACAAATGTTAATAGGATTAACTGTCAAAATTTATCTTTGATAAATGTATTGTCTATCTCTAGACATATAAGTCTGATATCTGTATTTAAATCCTGAGTCTAAGAAAATGTATATTCTCTTCCTAAATGTTTTAAAGAGTATATTTATTGGCTGTATATTTTAATTACATGTTCTAATTGCAAATTAGACACTCACCATACAATTCTTGATTTTGTCTCTATATTCTATTATTCTTATATATTTAAAGCCCTTTCATCTTTCTTTAGGCTTTTATCTCTATCCTGCAATTCAGATACCCTAGCCTGTGTTAAAATCTGAACTAATATCATACTGTATGATAACTAACTGCATTTAAAATTGCTCAATACAGAGCCTGAGTGGCCAAGTGGTTGAGCATCTGCCTTTGGCTCAGGGTATGATCCCAGGGTTCTGGATCAAGTCCTGCATTGGGCTTCCCAGAGGGAGTCTGATTTTCCCTCTGTCTATATTTCTGCCTCTCTGTGTCTTTCACGAATAAATAAATAAAATCCTAAAAATAAAATAAAATAATAAAATTGGCCAATACAGTAAGTTTAAAGTTTATTTAAAATTATCAGCAAAAATAAAAATATATTTTATTGCAGATAAAATTAACTATTTGATTGAAATAAATACATGTGGTCTTTAAAAACATTCTTAATTTATTCTAAGCATTTTATACATAACAATGATCTTGACTACCTTCTGGTTAAACACACAAAACATCACTGAAAATATGTTTTGTGTCACATAAACCAAAATACTAAAATTAACTCTTTCTACCTGGAGCTGTGATTCCTGGCTTCAGTGAGAGCAACTATTTCATGCAAGGTCTTAGGAAAATAGAAATTAAGTTCTGAAAAATTTAGGAGGGATCTTTAAAATATGCTATTTCAAAAACATAAAGAAATACAAATGTTGAAGGACAGCTAAGACACTCATTCCTGAGGAAGAAGAATGAGGCGTGTTGCAGATTTGTGAGTAAAATGTATGAAAACATTTATTTTATTCAAAAATCTGGAGTTTGGACAGAGCTCATCAGAGTAACTTAGCATTAGCTGGGACATCTCAAAGGCTGAGAGCCAGAATCATCTAAAGCAGTGCTATCCAAGGGAAAGATATAGCAGTTCACATATGTAATTTTTAAAGTTTTAGTTGCCACATCAAAGAAAAATGAAGGAAAAATAGATAAAATTTGAGGTGCCTGGGTGGCCCAGTAGGTTGAGTGTCTGACTCAGGTCATGATCTCAGGGTTGTGAGATGTAGCATGGATAGGGCTATGGGCTCAGTGTGGAGTCTACTTGGGATTCTTTCCCTCTTCCTCTCCCTTTTCCCCTTTGCATGTGCACACAATCTCTCAAATAAATAAATAAATAAATCTTTAAAAGAAAAAAATAGGTAAAATAATGTAATAATATATTATTTAATCCAATATATTCAAAACGCTATTTTATCATGTAATCAATATTAAGATATTAATGAAATACTTTCCTTTCTACTAAATCTTTGAAATTGTGCATTTGGCTCTTAAAGCTCTTTTCAATTTGAAAGAACCACATTTCAAGTGTGTAATAACCACTTAGTAATCCACACACCACAACTTTACCTGCTTGCTCACATCTGTATCTAGTGATTGATACTGAGACTGTCAGTGGGAACACCTAAAAGTTTTCTTTCCCTGTGTGGACTTCCTTGTAACATGATGGTTGGTTTCGTTCTTTTTTTTTTTAAATAAATTTATTTTTTATTGGTGTTCAATTTACCAACATACAGAATAACACCCAGTGCTCATCCTGTCAAGTGCCCCCCTCAATGCCCGTCACCCATTCACCCCCACGCCCTACCCTCCTCCCCTTCCACCACCCCTAGTTCATTTCCCAGAGTTAGGAGTCTTTATGTTCTGTCTCCCTTTCTGATATTTTCCACACATTTCTTCTCCCTTCCCTTATATTCCCTTTCACTATTATTTATATTCCCCAAATGAATGAGAACATATAATGTTTGTCCTTCTCCGATTGACTTACTTCGCTCAGCATAATACCCTCCAGTTCCAACCACGTTGAAATAAATGGTGGGTATTTGTCGTTTCTAATGGCTGAGGAATATTCCATTGTATACATAAACCACATCTTCTTTATCCATTCATCTTTCCTTGGACACCGAGGCTCCTTCCACAGTTTGGCTATTGTGGACATTGCTGCTATAAACACTGGGGTGCAGGTGTCCCGGCGTTTCATTGCATCTGTATCTTTGGGGTAAATCCCCAACAGTGCAATTGCTGAGTCGTAGGGCAGGTCTCTTTTTAACTCTTTGAGGAACCTCCACACAGTTTTCCAGAGTGGCTGCACCAGTTCACATTCCCACCAACAGTGTAAGAGGGTTCCCTTTTCTCCACATCCTCAACATTTGTTGTTTCCTGCCTTGTTAATTTTCCCCATTCTCAATGGTGTGAGGTAGTATCTCATTGTGGTTTTGATTTGTATTTCCCTGATGGCAAGTGATGCAGAGCATTTTCTCATGTGCTTGTTGGCCATGTCTATGTCTTCCTCTGTGAGATTTCTGTTCATGTCTTTTGCCCATTTCATGATTGGATTGTTTGTTTCTTTGGTGTTGAGTTTAAGAAGTTCTTTATAGATCTTGGAAACTAGCCCTTTATCTGATACGTCATTTGCAAATATCTTCTCCCATTCTGTAGGTTGTCTTTTAGTTTTGTTGACTGTATCCTTGATGGTTGGTTTCTAAGACAAGCATTGAGGGAGAGATGGTGGGGACAGAAAGAGAGAGAGAAAGTTGGTGAGGTGAAATAAGTCTTGCATTTTATGACCTGTTCCAAAAGTCACATTTTTACTATACATGATTAGTCAAAACAGTCTCAAGCTTGCTTAGATTAGATGTAAGTGCAAGTGTATAATGTAACCAATCTAGACACTTTGAAATTTATACCACAATGTTTAAAAGTTTACAGATAAAAAATTGACGATTCATTGGGTAGAACTAAAGGCCAGGCAACTGATGGAACTTGTAAAATAATAACACCGGAGCTAAGATCTTACCTATATACTATGTAATGAAGGGGCCACATTCAAAGAATGATAGTTTAATTGACTAGGAAAGGTTGAAGGACTTATAAGATTTGGCACACATGTAACCATACACTCTGCTTTATTTTGAACACTAATAATTGATCACAAGTCTTTCCTGCTGATCTCGGGCTCAGAATTCTCAGCACAGTGCTCCAACAAGCCACTATCAACCTGCAGAATATTGATAAAAATAAAATAAAAATCTTTTTCATTCTTGGATTAGAGTTATAATGCATTTGAGAATAACTATACTGAGGGAGACTACAAAGAAGCAGGACAAAGGAAATTTTGTGCATAATGTAGGATCTTATGTTTAAGATTTTAGAGGTGAAATATTTTATGAGGGCAAGAGCAAAACTAAGACAACTAATATGGGTACTGAAGTGTATTGGATCTAGCAATAAATGACAACAGTGTAAGAGTTATACGTTTACTTGGGAGGCATCAGAGGTTGTACCATCATAGCCTAAATTCCAGGCCTTCCGGGAATATGGATGTAGGCATAGTATGACTACAAGAAAGAAAATAAGACGCTAGTCAAAGATGGTATTTTTATTGTAGGAATAGAAAATGAAAAAAAAAGTAAAACTACAAATATTATATGAAAGTATATGGGCAAAAAACAAAAGTCATCCCATGCTTCTATTTCCAATTAGAGGTTGCAAAATAAAAAGAAGAATCTTCTCTTGAGGGCATCACACATAAAGCAGTATTTTAAGGACAAATCTATTTTTTTCCAGTTAAAATCAGGAAATTATAAGGAGTGATGATGATGTGATAATCGTAAATATTAATGATTGCATTTATTTCTCATAGCATGTTTTTGACAGGAATTATCATGATAAATGTTTAAAATGAGAAAATTGAGTTCTAAAGTTAGTTAGGTTTATACTAAATAATATTACATACCAAGGAAGCAGTATAGTTTTATCCCAAAGCCTATAATTATGATAATCATTATCTTGTAAAAGGTGTTTCAATACTAAGAAACACTTTATCAGTCTGAATGTTGTTTTAATATTTAATAGAAGAGAAACTCAAATTTCTTGAATGCTGTCGAGTGGAAACTTACAGCCAATTATTTTCTTTTATTGTTATAATGAGTCTTTCCCTCCTTCAACTTTTTTTTTTTACTAGATCATCCACTCAAGAGATTCTGTTTTTACTCAGCATTATTCTGGTTAAAGGCAGTGATTTTGGTAAAATAAAGCCATCTTCATTTTATAATCCCTTTGAGTTCAACCCTTTCAAAAATCCATACCTGTGCATATAATAAAGTATATATACTACAATGGGAAGAGAATGCAAGATAACGTTAATTCAAACCCTGATAAAAATACTTGTTGTCAGCATTTTCCAAAGATTATTGAAGCCCAAAACATGTTGTTTTAATCATATATCACGCACTTATTATAAAATAATCTTAAAACTATGAAAAATAAACCAAATTACAAGGATGTTTTATATATTTTGGTTCTTGTATTTAAGAAGTTATGATAGATCTCTTTGTTTTTCCTAAGCAATTATACCTTTATTTTGGACATTGGGTCATTGTATATTAATTACATTTTAGAATGAAAAGGTAGTAAGTAATCTATTACTTACTCATCTTCTTCATTTTTATTTTATTTTCTCACATAGTTGATTGATATCTTTCTGAATTAAATAACTTCCAGAAAATTTGTTTTTTTCAGTTTCTTCAAATGGATGTATTTATTTTATCTTTAATTATGGAACCAAAAACACTATGGCAAAATATGTATGCTGCAAATGAATCTGTCTTAATGATTAAATGTAAAAACTAATAAATGATAAATAACATATAGCAAAAACACCACATCATTCTCTTAAATACACTTATCTATTTATGAGTTCAATATTGATTAATGATTGTCCTTAAACTCATTTTCATCTTGCTGCTGTGTAAACCACATGGTTGTTTGCTAAAATTATAGTGGTGTGAAACTTGCAAATAGATTATATTAATGGCTACTTATGAAAAGTACCCAGTAGAGTCTTGTAAAGACCATACTAGCATTATAATGATAATAACTAAAATTAGACCAGTGGGGATTTTAAGAGTTTCTAATGTTATATCAAGGAATCTAAGTTCCTTTAATAGGACTTACAAAACATACCATTGTTATAACTCTCTCAGCAGGTTGTATTAGTGGTGGTTTTATTTTTGCCCATTTTATACTATTTAGCTGTAATCATATAGAATATTTTAGTGATATAAATGTTGGGTTTACTAATGTACTAATAATGTTTACTAATATAAGTGTTATCAAAATAATAAAACAAAAATAAAAGAAACTTAAAAAAAAGAAAAATGAAAGATTGATGACGGCTAGGCACATCTTTCAAAGACATAGCAGCATAGAAGAGTAAGAAATAGGCCTTGAAGGATGGTCATGAAAATAGGACCAGTAACTACTAACTCTAAATGACAAAAATGCTTGAAGAAGATTGTGTAGATTCGTCAAGTAGCAGAACATATGGAGAATCCATATACATCATTAGAATTACAAAACAGCAGAGTAATGTATTTTTTAGTGGAAAAAAATAAATCACTAGAAAACTTGACCACTTGCTAAATTGAACATTTCCCCAAATCATCTAATGAGTAGAGTACAGTGGCACAAATTCTTATTGTTATATTTTATGTAAGAAGTAGATTAATTTTGCATAACATGTTTAGGAAGAATTGCTCAAATATGGAAGGTTTGTAGCTGCAAGATACAACAGTTGATAAACCAAAAGATAAAAAATAAAAGAAATCTTTTCAGTCTATTCATGAGTATGCATTTTTTATATCTCAATCATTATCTATGATACTAAAAGAGAAAAATTCAGGGAACACAGCACTTGTGAAAATTTATGCTACCAATGAGTTCACAATCCAAATAAATTTTTACATTTAATAAATAAATAAGGGACACATGGGTGGCTCAGTGGTTAAGCATCTGTCTATGGCTTAGGTCGTGATCCCCGGTTCCTGGGATTGAATCCCACGAGTCTGCTTCTCTCTCTGCCTATGTCTCTGCCTCTCTCTCTCTCTCTCTCTCTCTCTGTGTCTCTTAAATAAATAAATAAATAAATAAATAAATAAATAAATAAATAAAATCTTAAAAAATAAATGAATAAATTAGCAGTAAGATTTTAAATTCAATGAATCCTAGTAAAAGTGATGGTATACAAATATATCTCTGCACGTTAGGCTTGTGCCATTTCTATCTCCTCTTTGATTTTATTAAACTTCTCTTCTTTCCAATACATTCATTCACTGTTTGGTATTGTCTCCTGAAAATATTTACTTTGTATATTGACTTACTATATTTAAACTAAACTTGAAAAAAATTGCAAAGTGAAATAATTGCTACAAAAAATAAATACAAAGAAATGCATGTGTTTTTCTGTCATCAAGGATGTTGATACATACACAAACATATTTATTTGTGTTGGTTCCTCGTACAGAGGTGTACAGAGAATAATTCAAACTATGTTTCGTATATTTTAACTTGTTCCTATTTTTGTTTCAAATATTTTTTTTTCTCTGTGAGATAAGTAACTACAGATATACTTGAAGGTCTCTGTATTAACCTTTCCAAACACATCCCCTGTCCCACTCTAAAGGAAACTAAGTTCTGAAAACAAATGTAATGTTTTCATTTGGTAAAATGAATAGAAGTGTAAATACTGTCCTTAAAATATTAAAACTTTCTTAAATATCTTAAATATCTCAGATCCCAACAAACACCAAAATTTGCATCAAGTATCCCCAAAGCAACATTAAAAGTTACAGGACAAAAACAAAACAAAACAAAACAAAACAAAAAAAAACTCCCTTTCAAGTTCTGAAGGAAAATTCTTTCAAATCTAGAATTTAATTCCAGTTTAATTATTTAAGTGAGATGGGGAAATATATCTTCAAAATATCACCTCAAGTTGAGCATGCATTTATTTAAAAATTTATCAAAGATTGAGGAAAACAAGGAATCCAAGAATGTAATAAAAAGAAATTTCTACGTGATATTTGTTTTGCCATCGCAGAAAGCAAATTAATCTGTCTTATGAACATATATACAAAAAATACTCAACAAATTATTGGCAACATTAATGTACCAGTCCATAAGCAGTATATTATATCATGATAATAATATAACTCATAAATGTTAGATTGTTTTAATATTTTAACGTTTAAAAATCAATATAATGAGTTCCAGCAGATAAATGAGCAAAATCACATAAATTATCTGAAAGATTGCCATACTTACTTGATAACATTAAACATCTATTTGAAAGAACAAAGAGATTTTTGAACACATTAGGAATAGAAAGAAATTTCTATGATCTACTATGATGTGTCTACATAAAATCTATGGAAACTATTGTACTTTATGGTGAAATATTAAAAGCTACACTTTGAAATAAAAAAGCAAGAATGGGCGATCTCTGGGTGGCTCAGCGGTTTGGTGCCTGCCTTTGGCCCAGGGTGCGATCCTGGAGTCCCAGGATCGAGTCCCACATCAGGCTCCCAGTGTGGAGCCTACTTCTCCCTCCTCCTGTGTCTCTGCCTCTCTCTCTCTCTGTCTATCATGAATAAATAAATAAAATCTTAAAAAAAAAGCAAGAATGTCCCATGTCCCTACTATTCTATTTCATACAGAAATAAGGTAATCAGGTAAGAAAAATAAATAGAAATATATCTGTAGTGGTAAAAATAAAACTGTTAATTTACAGATGATCTAATATTATGTATGGAGAAAAAATTAAATCATAAGAATCCTTAGAATTAATACAAATTTAATATGGGTATTTGTAATAGTATTTTCATATGTGTGAAAATACAAGCAGAAAGAGAAATTAAAAGTGTATCTTCTAGGTGGGGGGATGGGCAAAATGGTTGAAGAGGAGTGGGAAATACAGGCTCCAGTTATGAATGAAAAAGTCACAGGAATAAAAGGCACAGCATAAGAAATATAGTCAGTAGTATTATAATAGTGTTGTATGGTGACAGATGATAGCTATATTTGTTGTACAACTGAAAGTAATGTAACATTGTGTGTCAACTGTACTTAGAAACTAAAATAAATTAAGTAATTAAAGTGTATCTAGCATTGAAAGCACAATAGGAATAAGATTATGGGAAGATGAAAGCCAAGGCAGAGTGTTTGCATCTTCACGACTCTCCACATGAAAACGGACAGAGATAGTTTTGCCAAAGGGAGCAGCAAATTCAAGCCTGATTAACTGTCTGTATCCAGCATACAATCTGCACTAAATAGAAAGGAATGAGGAACGTGTTGAATTGCACCATGAATATGTAATAAGCAAAATCCAGACTGTGGAAAATCATGTTACAGCTGAGTACAGGTTCTTCAATAGACACATCTTATAATAAAGATAGAGAGGGGGGAGGGTTGTAAATTAAGAGAGACTTGAAAGACATTTTAAAAAGTTAAAAAATGAGAAAGATTAAATTGTTTGACTAGTAAGGTCCTTTGTATGCCAAAAAAATATCAAAAAACACTGTTTTTACTGTAATACAGTGTTTACTTCAGATAGGTAGAAAAGAGGTGATAAGATTGGACTTGGACACATGAGGGACTTCCAGACTGGCTGACATAGTTCTGTTTCTTGATAAAGATGATTGTTAAAAGTGTGTTTGCCTTATAATAATCACAACCTTAAAATAGTGTAATAATTCCAGTCCACTAAGAAGTTGTGAATCTTCATTGATTTAAAGTATCTCACTGAAGTTTTAAAAATTTTCCTGTAAATGTTCTGTGCAACTTTGTTTTATTTATTCAAAGTTACTTTCTTTAAATAAATATATTGTATAATAAAACAGACACAAAAACAAATGCACTGCTTAGTAAATTATTATATGACTTAATACATCAATTCTAAAGTTAAATGTATAACATATGGCTAAGAATAGGAAAAAAAATAAATAAAAACCTATTAAAGAAATGATAATAGAAGCACACAGTGCAGAATTTTCCCAAACAATTATCTTTTTTAAAAAAAGATTTTATTTATTTATTCATGAGAGACACACAGAGAGAGGCAGGGACACAGGCAGAGAGAGAAGCAGGCTCCATTCAGGGAAACAGATATAGGACTCGATCTTGGGACTCCAGGACCACACTCTGGGCCAAACTGCAGAGTCACCTGGGCATACCCCAAACAATTATCTAGACTTATTAGAAATCTAAACTTGATAAACATTGTAGTAATAATGAAGTAATATACAGCTAGAAAGATGAAAACTTAAGATTTCAGAAACCGATCTTCTTGTACAGAAGTATCAGATTTATGTCAAAAATACCTTCCCAGAATAACGGAGAAAAAATGTTCTTTTCAATAATTGGTGCTAGAAATATTGTGCCCCATTCAGAAAAAAAATTAATTTGAATCTCTATCTCATGTAACAACATTGCAAAATTCAATTTTCAGCAAATAATAGACCTATTGTGATAGGTAAATTAATAAATACATTTCCAGACAATATTATAGAAATATGACCTTACGAGGGTATATGTCTTAAATAAGATACAAAAAAACCCCATTATTTACAAAAAATAATTAATAAATTCAATTATATTAAAAATGAAAACTTATTTTCTTCAAGTGACTGCATTAAAAGAATGAATGAGGAAAGATATAAAACTCACAAAATTGATAAATGTCCAGAATCCAGAATGTATCAAAATTTTTCGGGATAAATAAGAATAGAAAAATGAGAAAAAGACTAGACACTTTACAAAAGCCAATGCAAACAGAGAAAAGATTTTGAGGCTCATTTGTAATAAAAAAATATATATATAATGAAATAGCTACCATATTTCTAATCTTTGACTTTGGGAATGGATACACATAAAGCCTATAAAGACATTGGAAAAGTACACATATTTCAAATAAGATATCCCCAAGAAAACTATCCACAAGGAAATAGTTATAATTTATTTGCTAAATTATAATGCATACTTTATGTAGTTTCATGTTTATTTCAGAATTGAAAGTAGTTAAATTGTATTTAATCATAAAATGAATATTGAATGAATATTGAAAAACAATATTACAAAAATGCATATTGTTTTTTGGTGAACAGAAATAAAAAAGAAACTCAAAATTGGACTTTCAGTAGGGTGTAGGAGTAAAAGTAAGCAAAAATATTTTTAATATTTTTATATTAAAAATATAAATATTTAATATTTTTAATATTAAATTACCTCTCTTGGATTCAAATGTGTATTTCTATGATCATGTATCACTATTATTAAGATAGACATAATTAGAAAAAGTATAATGTTTAATCTACTGCATTTGTAAGTCAATTTTTTTTGACAACTAAAACTTTTTCTTTGTGAATTAATTTTGTGATTGTATTCATTTTGCAAAAATAAAAAGACAAATATTTATAAAAACCATATAAACTTGCCTGATGTTCTACTGGTTTTGACCTAACACACAGAAAATTAGCATTTTAAGGCAATATGTATCTGATAGAAAAAATGTTTTAGAAAAATGAAATTAAACATAATTCTGATATCCAGTTACACATGCACATACAATTGGTCCTCGTTATTCACAGATTCCATATTTGTGAATTTGCCTACTCTCTAAAATCAACAGTCATGGGGCTCTTGTGGTCACTTGCAGGTAGGCACAGGGTAATGAAAATTTTGAATTGCCCCTCAGGCATATTTCCAGCTTAATTCAAACAAGGAGACACTCTTCCTCCTTGTTTCATCTCTGCAAAAGGTGTCCTTTTCATGGTTTATTTTGTGCCATGTATTTTACATTTTTCTACTTCTGCCAGTGATTTTGCCGTTTCAAATGGCCCCCAAGCATCTCACTGAAAGGCTATCTAGGGTTTTTAAGTGTTACAATATCAGGAAAATGATATGAATGTCAAAAATGTACTGTTTATATTTTGGGAAATGTATATGTAATTGTGCAGTATTCTGTTTGTAATGAAGACAGACACAACCAAGTCCTTCATGACTCATGCTTCTATTGAATTTAGCATGCATTTACCTGATCAGAAACATAACTGAATATATAACTATTTTGATAGAAAATTATTCAACCAGGGCATTTTATTAGTTCTGTCCTGAAAACTTAGGATTCCAAACTCAAGCATATATATAATTTAAATAAAACTTTCTAAGATCTAATGTATACTTAAAATTGTCATGACTATTCTTTTTCTCCGAGGGAAAAATCCATAATTAGTAACTTGCCAGCAAAAATAAAGAAGATTCAAACTAATCAGACATTTCTTGAGCAAAATTTGGAAGTTATTTCAGTGAACTATATAACTATCAATACTTACCCATTACAACAAAAATAAGTTTTATTATTTTTTTAAAGATTTTATTTATTTTAGAGAGAGGGAGCATGAGTGGAAGCTGGGTTAGGGGCAGAGAGGGAGGGAGAGGTACAAGCAGATTCTGTGCTGAGCACAAAGCCCACCCCAGAGCTAAATTTCAGGATCCTGAGAGTATGATCTGAGCGAAGATCAGGAGTCAGAGGTTTAACCAACCGAGCCACTTGGATGCCCCCAGTGAAAATAATTTTCAAAAATTTTGAAAGAGTCCAAGAAAAATTCAAAGGCCTTTCTCTAGAAAGACTTCTTGAAGTATTAAGAGCATACTATTGAATTTTTAAATCAATATCTTCTGCTTGTGCCATTTCTAAGGATTTGAAATCATATATGCTTGGTCTTTCATTAAAATTCTACTCAGAGACTTTACTGCCACTTATAAAGTTCTTTCATTTTAAGAAGAGATCCATTATTATTTTTTTTTAATTTTTTTTTAAATTTATGATAGTCACACACAGAGAGAGAGAGAGGCAGAGACATAGGCAGAGGGAGAAGCAGGCTCCATGCACCAGGAGCCCGATGTGGGATTCGATCCCAGGTCTCCAGGATCGCGCCCTGGGCCAAAGGCAGGCGCCAAACCGCTGCGCCACCCAGGGATCCCGAGATCCATTATTTTAGATGTTCATCAAAACGCACAGTGATGTATCACTATATTTTCAAGTCTTTCTGAAAATAGATCCCATCTAAATTTGAGTTCTTCCAAAAGACCTCCAGACAGAGATTTGAAGAGTCCTAGTTTATATTGGAATCTCAAGGAGAGGAACCAGGGAGTGGTACCTGGAAGACAAGGCAGCCAGTGATCGGACATTATTAAGCCTGCTATCACCACAGGTAACTGGAGTTTATCCCAATTGAAAACTTCAGGGAATGTTATTAAACACATATACCAGAATTATCATACCTGTGGTAAACACTAAATCTCATTTAAAAACTAAATCATTTACTGAAAGCTGCTAATAGGAGATGTTAATTCACTCCAATAATAGCCCAACATGCACAATACTCCATGGGTTTCAGAAAAAGCCCCTGCTCCAGAGACACTGGTGATGGAATTTCTCAAGAGCACATCAGAATGGTTAGGATATTGGCTGAGAATGAAGCTGTCTATAAATGTTATGCCATATGATTTCAGTGAAAAAAAAAAATGTGAGTTTGACCCATACAGTTTTTAATGGCAATTCAAATTCATATAAAGAAAAAAAATCACATTAAGGAAAACGGTAGCATCAAATTCATTTGATTTTTATATTAGGCTTTTAGAAATAGTAGAGAGGAGCCTGGGTGGCTCAGTTAGTTGAGCTTTGAGCTCTTGGTTTCAGCTCAGATCATGATCTCAGGGTTGTGAGATCCAGCACCTTGTAGGGTTCCACACTCAGTGTGGAGTCTGCTTAAGATTCTCTCTCTCCTTCTCCCTCTGCTCCTTCCCTCTTCTAAAAAAAATATAAATACATAGATACATACATAAAATTTTATACTAGGTATGATTATTTTTGTTTTACTTGTTAAATGTTAACAACCATTTAAGCTTCATATATTATTAGTTTTATACATATAAAACTCAAAATGTAAAAATTTGAAACTACTAATATTTGTAGTATTTTATTTTTAAAATTTTCATTCTGAAATTTTACAAAGCTGACATTCTAGGTGGGTCTTTTAAATTTATCATCTGGTTTTATACTTTGAATCAAAGACAGTAACTTTCTTCAGCTCTGTGAACCTTTGATTTTTTTGTCAACTCAATTTTATTCTCATTTTTAAGGAAATCTTAATACATTAACATAGTGCTTTATGGATTTTTCTTCTTCTTCTTTGGTTCTTTTCTAGTAAATAATAAACTGATTTTCTTATTCCCCAGTTTGAGCTATAACTGGCATATAACATCTTATAAGTTTAAGACATGCAACATAATGATTATTGATATATGTATATATTGCAAAATAATTATTACGATAAATTTACCTAACACCATTGCCTCTCATTGGTACGTTTTTTTCCTTGTGATGAGAACTTTTAAATTTATGCTCTTATCCAGTTTCAAAGATATGATGCAGTATTGTTAACTATAGTCATCATGTTACACATTAATTTTCAGAACTTTTATTTTATCTCCCACTTACAAGTGGAAGTTTGTAACTTTTGATCACCTTCACCCAATCCTGCCTTCTCCCCTCCCAACTCTAGGAACCACAAATCTGATCTCTGTTTCTATGAGTTTGGGTTATTTTAGATTCCACAAGTGAGATCATGCAATACTTATTTTTTCTGGCTTATTTCACTTAGCAGTATACTCTCAAGATTTACCTATGTTGTCACAAATAGCAAAAGTTTGTGTGAGTGTGTGCATGTACATGCACATTTTTTTCTTTATTCATTCAACCACGGATGGACATGGGTTGTTTCCATGTCTTGGGTATTTTAAATAGTGCTACAGTAAACAAGGTGGTGAAGTGGAATTGCTAGATCATAAGATAATCCTATTTTTAATTTTTGGGGGAATGCCGATACTGTTTTCCATAGTGGCTGTACTAGATAATTCTCACAACAGTGCAAAAAGCATTCCCTTTTCTTTACATTCTCATCAGCATTTGTTACTCCTTACCTTTTTGATGAGAGCCATTTGAACAGATTGCAGTATGTCTCATTATGATTTTGATTTGTGTTTCCTTAATCATTAGTGATGTTGAGCACCTTTTCACATACCTTTTTGACCATATGAATATCTTTTTTGGAAAAATATTTGTTTGGGTCCTTTGCCCATTCTTTAATTGGATATTTGTTATTTTGCTATTGAGTTGTATGAGTTCCTTACATATTTTGAAATTAACCCCTTATGTTTTATTGTATGAGTTCCTTACATATTTTGAAATTAACCCCTTATCTTTTGTTGTATGAGTTCCTTACATATTTTGAAATTAACCCCTATGTTTTGTGATATTTCTTCCCATTATGTAGGTTGCCTTTTTATTGTG
This sequence comes from Canis lupus dingo, assembly GCF_003254725.2. Lineage (NCBI taxonomy): Eukaryota > Metazoa > Chordata > Mammalia > Carnivora > Canidae > Canis > Canis lupus. The sequence goes on along the minus strand of NC_064246.1, from coordinate 16,892,716 downwards.
TTGATCATTTCTTTCACTGTGCAGATTTCAAGGTTATTGTAGTCCTTGTGTTTTGTCACTTGTGCTTTAGGGGTCATATCCAAAAAATCATTGTCAAGATCCATGTTAAGAAGATTTTTCCCTATGTTTTCTTCTAGGGTTTTTTTATAATTTCACTTCTTACATTTATGTCTTTAATTTACTTGAAGTTAGTTTTTGTGAGCCATATAAGGGTGTTGATTCATTCTCTTGCATGTAAATAACTCATTTTCCCAGTACTATTTATTGAAGAGATTATTTTTTTGTCCACTGAGTATTAGCTCCTCTGCCAAATATTACTTGATCAACTGATTTCTATACAATCAGATCTATTTTCAATTTTCCCCATACAACTCATTTCATATTCATCTTTTAACATTTTATTATTCATTTATCATGTGAATTTTCCATATCAGTAATCCTAGCCTAATTTCAAAGAACTCTCCTTTTATTGTGCTCATTTTTATTGTAGCTTCTTCGTATTTTATGTATAAAACATTTTTTTCAATGTCTGTGAATATCTAATATAAATCTTAAAGGTTATTTTCCAATCCTCTAATAATTATTTGAAAGCCAGCTTTCTATTTGTTCAGCTCAGTCTTTTCTGTTCATATGGTTGGTTTTCTTCAAATGTGTATTTTTTATTGATTTTCCATCCAGATTTATGAAAGCATGATTCCCCTCGTTAGTACAGACACATAATGCAATGTATCTCTGTAGTTGTGACAAGCATATTTCTCTAATCGGCTTCTTTCCTGAATACAAGTGTTGATAACCCAGGTACCCCGGAGGGAGTATGGATCAGACAGCAGACAGAATCAGGCAACTAAAATCCCCAAATCTGCTTTGGTTAAGTAGGGGAGGAACACGATAGCTCATTTCACTTTAGGGGAATGACTTATTCTCTCTCCTTCCCTCTTCATACCTCTTTAAGCCCCTTGGTCTCTAAAGCTTTTCTCTATTTCTTTTCACAGGAATTAATATCCTTCCTTAGACTTCTCAGGTAGAGCACTACTTCTCCTAAAATGTTATCCAGACTTTACCTAAAAGCAGAGGGCACGATTACTAGCTGTTACTACTGTGAAGAAAAGTGAGATGATTGCACCTGCAGCAATTTGCAAATATTGTTCTCCTACCCATGTCCATTTTTGATCTTTGTGTATTTTTTGCCAGATTTTGAGTATCTCTGGTGAATCCCTTGGGAAGCCATGCACTGTGGCTATTGTCTTAAACTTGTGTTTCCTTTGCCCTATTTCTACCATCTACCTCCTCTTTCTCAAAATCTCAACAGCTTTTCTAGTAACCTAAAGTAACAGTTACAAAAGAACTTTTTACACCATAATTTTTTGTCCATTATTTTTCATATTGTCTTTAATTAATATATTTTATTTTTATAGAGAAAGTTTACGTTTATGGGAAAATTAAGTGGCGAGTACAGGGTATCCCTATATACATATCCTCCTAACCCCCCTGCACACACAGTTTATCCTACTTTTAACACTTTGCATTAGGGTGGTACATTCATCACAAATGATGAGCCAATTTTGGTACTTGTTTTTAACTTCTTTGAAGTATGATTGAAAGTAAAATAGTAAGATATTTGAAGTGTACAATGCGATGATTTGATATATCCATTTATTGTGAAATGATCTCCCTCATTGAGTTGATTAATTCATCCATCACATATTCACCTTGTTTTTACTTCTTTTTTCTTTTGGTGAGAATATTATGTTCTATTCCCTTGCAAATTTGAATTATGCAACACAATTTTTTTTAAAGATTTTATTTATTTATTCATGAAAGAGAGAGAAGTGGAGACATAGACAGAGGGAGAAGCAGGCTCCTTGCAGGGAGCCTGATGTGGGACTCAATCCCCAGACGGAGATCACACCCTGAGCCAAAGGCAGGCCCCCAACTGCTGAGCCACCCAGGTGTCCCTATGCAACACAATGTTGCCAGTCTTGTACCATCATATATATTAGATCCTCAGACCTTATTCAAGTTGTAAGTAATGTTTATACCTTATATCAACATTTCTCTATCTTCTCTACCCCCAAACTCCTATCAACCACCATTCTACTCTTTATTTCCTTATTTCTATGACTTTAGCTTTTTTTTTTTCATATTCCACATATACATGGTATCATGCAGTGTTTGTTTTCCTCTGTCTGTCCTCTTTCACCTAGCAAAATGCTCTCCTGTTTCATCCATGTGGTCACACATAAAAAAAGGAAAGATTTCATTCCTTTAAGGCTGAATAATATTTTATAGTGTGAATTCCTTACTGATATGTATTCCATTGTCTAGCAGGTTAATAAACTCAGTTTTTGTTTGTGTGTTGTACACACACATGCTTACGTATATGCATGCTATATTTAAATATTTACACATATTCTGTATTAATATATGTATACCTATGTATATATTCACTCATACAAACACATCATAATTTGTCCATTCATCCATCAATGGATACAGACCCATTCTTTGGTTATTATAAATAATGCTGCAAAAACATGACATACTTTGAGATAATGATTTTGTTTCTTTTGGATAAAAACCAGAAATGGAATATTTAGGTCATATGGTAGATTTATTTTTAATTTAAATTTTTTTTTATTTTTTCATGAGAGACATACACAGAGAGGCAGAGACAGGCAGAGGAAGAAGCAGGCTCCCTGCAGGGAGCCGATTGTAGAACTAGATCCCAGGACCTGGGGACTATGCCCTGAGCTGAAGACCGACCCTCAACCACTGAGCCACCCAGATATTCCTATTTTTAATTTTTTTTTAATTTATTTTTTATTGGTGTTCAATTTACTAACATACAGAATAACCCCCAGTGCCCGTCACCCATTCACTCCCACCCCCCGCCCTCCTCCCCTTCCACCACCCCTAGTTCGTTTCCCAGAGTTAGCAGTCTTTACGTTCTGTCTCCCTTTCTGATATTTCCCACACATTTCTTCCCCCTTCCCTTATATTCCCTTTCACTATTATTTATATTCCCCAAATGAATGAGAACATATAATGTTTGTCCTTCTCTGACTGGCTTACTTCACTCAGCATAATACCCTCCAGTTCCATCCACGTTGAAGCAAATGGTGGGTATTTGTCATTTCTAATAGCTGAGTAATATTCCATTGTATACATAAACCACATCTTCTTTATCCATTCATCTTTCGTTGGACACCGAGGCTCCTTCCACAGTTTGGCTATCGTGGCCATTGCTGCTATAAACATCGGGGTGCAGGTGTCCCGGCGTTTCATTGCATTTGTCTCTTTGGGGTAAATCCCCAACAGTGCAATTGCTGGGTCGTAGGGCAGGTATATTTTTAACTGTTTGAGGAACCTCCACACAGTTTTCCAGAGTGGCTGCCCCAGTTCACATTCCCACCAACAGTGTATGAGGGTTCCCTTTTCTCCGCATCCTCTCCAACATTGGTTGTTTCCTGTCTTGTTAATTTTCCCCATTCTCACTGGTGTGAGGTGGTATCTCATTGTGGTTTTGATTTGTATTTCCCTGATGGCAAGTGATGCAGAGCATTTTCTCATGTGCATGTTGGCCATGTCTATGTCTTCCTCTGTGAGATTTCTGTTCATGTCTTTTGCCCATTTCATGATTGGATTGTTTGTTTCTTTGGTGTTGAGTTTAATAAGTTCTTTATAGATCTTGGAAACTAGCCCTTTATCTGATATGTCATTTGCAAATATCTTCTCCCATTCTGTAGGTTGTCTTTGAGTTTTGTTGACTGTATCCTTTGCTGTGCAAAAGCTTCTTATCTTGATGAAGTCCCAATAGTTCATTTTTGCTTTTGTTTCTTTTGCCTTCGTGGATGTATCTTGCAAGAAGTTACTATGGCCGAGTTCAAAAAGGGTGTTGCCTGTGTTCTTCTCTAGGATTTTGATGGAATCTTGTCTCACATTTTGATCTTTCATCCATTTTGAGTTTATCTTTGTGTATGGTGAAAGAGAGTGGTCTAGTTTCATTCTTCTGCATGTGGATGTCCAATTTTCCCAGCACCATTTATTGAAGAGACTGTCTTTCTTCCAATGGATAGTCTTTCCTCCTTTATCGAATATTAGTTGCCCATAAAGTTCAGGGTCCACTTCTGGATTCTCTATTCTGTTCCACTGATCTATGTGTCTGTTTTTGTGCCAGTACCACACTGTCTTGATGACCACAGCTTTGTAGTACAACCTGAAATCTGGCCTTGTGATGCCCCCAGATATGGTTTTCTTTTGTAAAATTCCCCTGGTTATTCGGGGTCTTTTCTGATTCCACACAAATCTTAAAATAATTTGTTCTAACTCTCTGAAGAAAGTCCATGGTATTTTGATAGGGATTGCATTAAACGTGTATATTGCCCTGGGTAACATTGACATTTTCACAATATTAATTCTGCCAATCCATGAGCATGGAATATTTTTCCATCTCTTTGTGTCTTCCTCAATTTCTTTCAGAAGTGTTCTATAGTTTTGAGGGTATAGATCCTTTACATCTTTGGTTAGGTTTATTCCTAGGTATCTTATGCTTTTGGGTGCAATTGTAAATGGGATTGACTCCTTAATTTCTCTTTCTTCAGTCTCATTGTTAGTGTATAGAAATGCCACTGACTTCTGGGCATTGATTTTGTATCCTGCCACACTACCGAATTGCTGTATGAGTTCCAGCAATCTTGGGGTGGAGACTTTTGGGTTTTCTATGTAGAGTATCATGTCATCGGCGAAGAGGGAGAGTTTGACTTCTTCTTTGCCAATTTGAATGCCTTTAATGTCTTTTTGTTGTCTGATTGCTGAGGCTAGGACTTCCAGTACTATGTTGAACAGCAGTGGTGAGAGTGGACATCCCTGTCTTGTTCCTGATCTTAGGGGAAAGGCTCCCAGGGCTTCCCCATTGAGAATGATATTTGCTGTGGGCTTTTCATAGATGGCTTTTAAGATGTCGAGGAATGTTCCCTCTATCCCTACACTCTGAAGAGTTTTGATCAGGAATGGATGCTGTATTTTGTCAAATGCTTTCTCTGCATCCAATGAGAGGATCATATGGTTCTTGGTTTTTCTCTTGCTGATATGATGAATCACATTGATTGTTTTATGGGTGTTGAACCAGCCTTGTGTCCCAGGGATAAATCCTACTTGGTCATGGTGAATAATTTTCTTAATGTACTATTGGATCCTATTGGCCAGTATCTTGTTGAGAATTTTTGCATCCATGTTCATCAGGGATATTGGTCTGTAATTCTCCTTTTTGGTGGGGTCTTTGTCTGGTTTTGGAATTAAGGTGATGCTGGCCTCATAGAACGAATTTGGAAGTACTCCATCTCTTTCTATCTTTCCAAACAGCTTTAGGAGAATAGGTATGGTTTCTTCTTTAAACGTTTGATAAAATTCCCCTGGGAAGCCATCTGGCCCTGGACTCTTGTGTCTTGGGAGGTTGTTGATGACTGCTTCAATTTCCTCCCTGGTTATTGGCCTGTTCAGGTTTTCTATTTCTTCCTGTTCCAGTTTTGGTAGTTTGTGGCTTTCCAGGAATGCATCCATTTCTTCTAGATTGCCTAATTTATTGGCGTATAGCTGTTCATAATATGTTTTTAAAATCGTTTGTATTTCCTTGGTGTTGGTAGTGATCTCTCCTTTCTCATTCATGATTTTATTAATTTGAGTCTTCTCTCTCTTCTTTTTAATAAGGCTGGCTAATGGTTTATCTATCTTGTTAATTCTTTCAAAGAACCAACTCCTGGTTTTGTTGATCTGTTCCACAGTTCTTCTGGTCTCGATTTCGTTGAGTTCTGCTCAAATCTTTATTAACTCCCTTCTTCTCTTGGGTGTAGGATCTATTTGCTGTTTTTTCTCTAGCTCCTTTATGTGTAAGGTTAGCTTTTTTATTTGAGTTCTTTCCAGTTTTTGAATGGATGCTTGTATTGCGATGTATTTCCCCCTTAGGACTGCTTTTGCTGCATCCCAAAGATTTTGAACGGTTGTATCTTCATTCTCATTAGTTTCCATGAATCTTTTTAATTCTTCCTTAATTTCCTGGTTGACCCTTTTATCTTTTAGCAGGATGGTCCTTAACCTCCACGTGTTTGAGGTCCTTCCAAACTTCTTGTTGTGATTTAGTTCTAATTTCAAGGCATTATGGTCTGAGAATATGCAGGGGACAATCCCAATCTTTTGGTATCGGTTCAGACCCGATTTGTGACCCAATATGTGGTCTATTCTGGAGAAAGTTCCATGTGCGCTTGAGAAGAATGTGTATTCAGTTGAGTTTGGATGTAAAGTTCTGTAGATATCTGTGAAATCCATCTGGTCCAGTGTATCCTTTAAAGCTCTCGTTTCTTTGGAGATGTTGTGCTTAGAAGACCTATCGAGTATAGAAAGAGCTAGACTGAAGTCACCAAGTATAAGTGTATTATTATCTAAGTATTTCTTCACTTTGGTTAATAATTGATTGATATATTTGGCAGCTCCCACATTCGGGGCATATATATTGAGGATTGTTAAGTCCTCTTGTTGAATAGATCCTTGAAGTATGATATAGTGTCCCTCTTCATCTCTCACTACAGTCTTTGGGGTAAATTTTAGTTTATCTGATATAAGGATGGCTACCCCTGCTTTCTTTTGAGGACCATTCGAATGGTAAATGGTTCTCCAACCTTTTATTTTCAGGCTGTAGGTGTCCTTCTGTCTAAAATGAGTCTCTTGTAGACAGCAAATAGATGGGTCCTGCTTTTTTATCCAGTCTGAAACCCTGCGCCTTTTGATGGGGTCATTAAGCCCGTTCACATTCAGAGTTACTATTGAGAGATATGAGTTTAGTGTCATCATGATATCTATTCAGTCCTTGTTTTTGTGGAATGTTCCACTGAACTTCTTCTTAAAGGGGAATTTTAAGAGTCTCCCTTAAAATTTCTTGCAGAGCTGGTTTGGAGGTCACATATTCTTTTAGTTGCTGCCGTCTTGGAAGCTCTTTATCTCTCCTTCCATTTTGAATGAGAGCCTTGCTGGATAAAGTATTCTTGGTTGCATGTTCTTCTCATTTAGGACCCTGAATATATCCTGCCAGCCCTTTCTGGCCTGCCAGGTCTCTGTGGAGAGGTCTGCTGTTACCCTAATACTCCTCCCCATAAAAGTCAGGGATTTCTTGTCTCTTGCTGCTTTAAGGATCTTCTCTTTATCTTTGGAATTTGCAAGCTTCACTATTAAATGTCGAGGTGTTGAACGGTTTTTATTGATTTTAGGGGGGGATCTCTCTATTTCCTGGATCTGAATGCCTGTTTCCCTTCCCAGATTAGGAAAGTTTTCAACTAGAATTTGTTCAAATACATATTCTGGCCCTCTGGCCCTTTCGGCGCCCTCAGGAACCCCAATTAAACGTAGGTTTTTCTTTCTCAGGCTGTCGTTTATTTCCCTTAATCTATCTTCATGGTCTTTTAATTGTTTGTCTCTTTTTTCCTCAGTTTCCCTCTTTGCTATCAACTTGTCTTCTATGTCACTCACTCGTTCTTCCACCTCGTTAACCCTCGTCGTTAGGACTTCTAGTTTGGATTGCATCTCATTCAATTGGTTTTTAATTTCTGCCTGATTAGCTCTAAATTCTGCAGTCATGAAGTCTCTTGAGTCCTTTATACTTTTTTCTAGAGCCACCAGTAGCTGTATAATAGTGCTTCTGAATTGGCTTTCTGACATTGAATTGTAATCCAGATTTTGTAACTCTGTGGGAGAGAGGACTGTTTCTGATTCTTTCTTTTGAGGTGAGGTTTTCCTTCTAGTCATTTTGCTCAGTGCAGAGTGGCCAAAAGCAAGTTGTATTGGGAAAAAGAGAAAAAGAGAGGAGAGAAAGAAGGAAAGAAAAGAGAAAGAGAAAAAAAAGGGAAGAAAAAAAAGGAAAAAAAAGAAGAAAAAGAGAAAGAAAAAGAAAGGAGAAAAAAAAGGGGGTGGGGGAAGGAAACAAATCAAAAAGCAAAACAAAACAAAACAAAACAAAAAAAAAAGAACCACCGGGGAGTATCTTCTGATTCTGTGTACTTTAAGTCCCTTGACTTCCCCTGGAAATTGTCCGTCTAGCTGGTCTTCTGGGGGAGGGGCCTGTTGTGCTGATTTTCAGGTGTTAGCAGTTGGGGGAGCTGCTGTGCCCCTGCCTGGTGCAGGGCTCAGTGGGGGTTGTTCACCCCGTGAGGCCGCAGGAGGAACAGCCCCAGTGGCGGGGGCAGCTCTGGAAACCTGGATTCAGCTCCGGCAGGAACTCCGTCTGCAGGGCCTGGAGGCTCCGGGGCGGGGCCGCTGATCTGCTCAGCTGGGGCAGGAGCGTCCTCGCTGTCCTGGGCCCTCCCGGCCTCTGCCTGTCCCGGGGGGAGGCGGGATCCTGGGCTGTGTCCCGGCGCCCAGTGCTTCGGATCCTGCGCTGGTGGATTCGCGCTCCCGGGCCCGCAGCCCCCTCCGCGGAGCCGCCCCCGAGCCCCTCCGAGCTGCTCCGGGTCCCGCCGTGCGCGCTGCAGCCCTTAGGGAGCTCGGCGCACTCTCCTGGGTGCGGAGTTGCTGTTACTGTCCCCGGGAGCCCGAGGGCATCCCCTCCCTCCTGGGTCCTGCTCCAACTCCCCGCGAGCCCCTTTCCGCCCGGGAAGGTCGGTGCAGCTCCTGCGTCTCCGGGACGGGGCTCTCCTGTCCTGGGGACACTCGCCCCGGCCTCAGCCCGGCTCCTCGCGGGGCCCCTCCCCCTTGGAGGCCTTTGTTTCTTTACTTCTTTTTCCCCGTCTTCCTACCTTGGTAGAAGCGCGAACTCTTCTCACTGTAGCATTCCAGCTGGTCTCTCTTTAATTCTCAGGCCGAATTCATAGATTTTCAGGATAATTTGAAGGTTTTCTAGGTAGTTTGGTGGAGACAGGTGATTTGGGGACCCTGCTCTTCCGCATCTTGCTCCTCCCCCCCACTGACACCCCTATTTTTAATTTTTTAAAGAAACTTCATATTCTTCCATAGTGGATACCAATTTACATTACCATAGACATTGTATAAAGTTTCCCTTCTCTCTACATCATTATCAGAATTTATTGTCTCTTGTCTTTTTGATAATAACCATCCTAACATGTATGAGCAGATATCTCACTGTGGTTTTCATTTGTATTTCCCTGATGATTAGTAATGTTATTTTGCATCTCTTCTTTTAAGAAATGTCTATTTAGGCCCTTTGTCCCTGTTAAAATTGGATCATTTGCTTCTTTGGTACTTGGTACCAAATTACTTTGGTAATTTGACCTAATGGATATGTAAATTGCAAATATTTTCTTCCATTCCATATGTTGACTTTTCATTTTATCTAGGGTTTCCTTTGCAGTACAGATGCTTTTTAGTTTAATGTACTTCCACTTGTTTATTTTTCCTCTTGTTTCTTTTGCTTTTGTGTCAACTCCAAAAACCTTTGTAAAAACCCATGTCACGCTTACCTCCTAATGTTTTCTTCTAGCAGTTTTGATTTCCAGGGGTTATGTTCAAATCTTAATCCATTCTGAGTTGATTTTTATTTATGGTGGAAGAATCTAGTTTCATTCTTTTGCATATGGCTACCTATTTTTCCCAAGATTATTTTTTGAAGAAATTATCCTTTTCATATTGCATATTCTGGGCTCCTTTTTAATAAATTAACTGACCATATATGTGTGGGTTTACATCTGGGCTCTCTATTTCACAGCTAGTGCTGCAAATTTAGACACTCTTACCTGAAAGACAGGCTCTCAGAACACCAGGTTCTGAAAGCCAATGAGGCTTGCATCCATGAGACACACACACACACACACACACACACACACACACACACACAAACTATAGAAAACAAAGTTTTTCTTAACAGGCAAGCAAAAACCAAATATAGCTATTGCCCCAGGGCTCAGTGCAGAGAGGGCAGGTAAAAAGACTCATGTTCTCAGTGTTTCCTTGAAAGGGTTTATGTACATACTTTATGGAGCCCCTGGCTGGCTCAGTCTGTTAAGCATCTGCCTTTGGCTCAGGTCGGGACCTCTGGGCTGTGATCCAGCCCCACACTGGGCCCCCTGCTCAGCAGGGAGCCTGCTTCTCCCTCTCCCTCTGCCTCCCAGTTGTGCTTGTGCTGTCTCTCTCTCTTTCAAATAAATAAATTAATTTTTTTTAAGTTACTGCTTGAGGACCATGCTTCTAATTTTGCATATAACTAGAGCCTGGTAAAACACTCCTCAAAGACCGGAAAAGTCTTTGATCACCTCCACTGACTTCTTCCTCCAACCCACTCCAAGTCTCATTATGTCCCTAGAAATAGCTTGTACACGTCTGTACTCCAGCTTTTATGACTATTACATGAAGGACTGGTCCTCAGAACATTAGGCTTTGATAGCCAATAGGACTTCCATTCATGAATTCTATGACTATAGCAAATAAAGAAGCAGTTCTCCAGTAATTTTCCACCTAGGGCTCAACATGAAAGGAACTGGCAAAATGCCTATCTCCAAGTCTTTCTCTGAAAGTTTTTTTTTCTGTGTACTGCTGCTTAAGGGCCAAACTTCTAATTTTGCACACAACTAGGGTCTGCTGAAATTGTCCCTAGAGACTGGGGAATTCCTTGGACAGCTCCTTCTCCATTCAACTCACTCAATAACAACAAAAAAATCACAAGGTTCTCCCTAGAACAAGGTTGTACACACACCTGAAATCCCAACTTTTGAGGCAGCCACATGAGGGATGGACTGACCACCTCTTTGGAACTCCTGGCTCTGATAGCCATCTCTAATCATCTTTATTGAGTGATAGAAGAGTATAGACCTTGTACAAGTAAACAACAAAAAAGTTGCAAGTTTCTCCCTGGAACAACCTTGGCAAATTATCCATACTACTCAAAGCCACCTGCAAATTTAATAAGTTCCCTACCAAAATTCCAATGACATTTTTTACAGAAATAGAAAAGGCAATCCCAAAATTTGTACAAAACCATGAAAAAAGACTCTGAATAGCCAAAGAAATCTTGACAAAGAACAAAGCTGGGCAATCACACTTTGTGATTTTAAACTATATTATAAAGGTATAGGAACCAGACGGGAACAAAAACAGACACAAGATTAAGGGAACAGAAAAGTCCCATTATGAACTACATAGTATCAGCTTTTAGGGAATGTTTCTGTATTCCTGAAACTTCTTTGATTTTAAAAGTCTCTATTCATTCTTTTCTTTTAAAAAATCTTAACAATTTATTTATTTCCCAGAGAAAGGGAGTTTTTATTGTGTCTTATTCACCATTATTATTGAAAACTACATAAAATTTAAGTCTCAGTTCGAATATTTAAGTGATTATTTAATTTTGGTAATAGTGATTTTTGTAGTAGTAATGTTAATTAGTATGAATATTTGAACTCTATATTATCTAAGTGGTTTTAGATAATTGCCTCCGGGAATCATTTTGATATAACTTGATCTTTATACTGTTATGCTGAGGTGAGAGCTGAAAATTAATGATTAATTATTCTCCTGACAAAATATAAATAGGGTATCATAATTTATATCAGTAACTTTTAACATAAGGCCTTTTAATGTGCCTATTTCTTGTCAATTGCTTTCTTAGCCTTAAAGGACACAAACACTGGGAAAATTATTTTGCTAAATGACTAACACACAAAAGTTGGTAATCATTAGCTTAATTTTATTTCCAAATGAAAGGATTTAGTTTTAATGTTTTTCATTTAAAACATCAATGGTATTAATGGAATGTGTTTGTAGATATGGGAAAAAATTGACTTCAGGGTATTAGAATAGTGAAAGAATGAAAGAAATCATAACTTTGAGAAAGATTGGAACCCAATGAACATTATATATGTCAGTGTTGCCAAAAGGTATGGCACTTCACATTCCGATTTTATATTAGAAAAGGAGAGAACAATTTGTATGTATGTTACTCAATAGGTATACATTACTTTTAGACAGTAGTATGTGAATTAGTGGAAGATACCTAATAATAAAGAGAAATAGGTCTGCAAGAATTTCTGTTTTGGAGATACTTAGGTGCAACCTGTCTGGATAATAAACCTCAAGCAACTTTGACATAGCTAGTTTATGGAGATCGTGCAGTTTCCCCAAACCATCCGTTGGCCTGGCTACTTGTCAAGAGAATAGACAGACATGGAGGGAGATTCATTGAGTAAAACTTTTTTTTCTAGGCATTTGAAGGTATTCTGAAGAAATCTTAAAAAGTCATTCTCAGGGGCACCTGGGTGGCATAGTCTGTTAAGCATCAGACTCTTGGTTTTGGCTTAGGTCATGATCTCAGGGTCTTGAGATGGAGTCATGTGTGGGGCTCTGCATTTAGCAGTCTGTTTAAGATTCACTTTCTCCCTCTGCTCCTCTCACTTGTGTGCACATGCATTCTCTCTCAAAATAAATAAAATCTTAACAAAAATAATCAGCATGAATCAGAGAATGGTTTCTAGTTTCATTCAGTCAAAGTATAATTGGAAGCTATAATTGTTTAAAGTGGTATTATATCAATACATTAAAAAATAAGGATGTGTCATAATGGACCTCAGGATTTTTTTATTGCTATAAATGTATCATAGATAATTTAAGTTATTATAGAAAGCCACCAAAGTTTTTGCTAACTCTTAATTAGGTTGTTGGATAAATAATGCCATTTTTGATAACTTAGTGCTATAAAAATAACTTGATTGGATATGTTGTGTATTGGTTTTGCTGCTAAAAATCAGGAGTTAGATTTATAAATTAATTTAACTATGTATGGGATATGGGTAACTAAATACTTAGATTTCCATCCAGGATTACAGAAAGTATAAGAGGTGTGCCTGGGTTGTTCAGTCAGTTAAGCATCTTCCTTCAGTTCAGGTCATGATCCTAGGGTCCTGGGATGGAGCCCCACATTGGGCTCCTTGCTTGGTGGGAACCTTCTTCTCCCTCTCCCTATGCCTGAACTCTCTTTCTTTCTCTCTCTCAAATTTTGGCATATTTTGGCTATAACAAATGAAATTAGTTATAATAAATATTTTTTGAAATATTTTTTGGAAAATATAATCACTGGCTTTCCAGTTTTTATTTAAAATTCTTATAATACCAAATATTCCAGAAATAAAAAGACAATCAATAATAAGACTTATTTTCCTTGAGACATAAGAGTTTATATCAATATGTACCTAACTAATGGAAATGGATTTGATCATTCTTATTATCTTACTCATGTCCCCCTTTCTTATAATCCTCTATCTCCTTTCCTCTCATCACTTGTATAAATCATTTTATTACCCTGTCCCATACATTTGACATTCTCTAGTTGTCCCTTTATACTGCTGTCAGTTAGGCTTTACACGGTCAAGTAAAACAATCTTCCACATGTATTCTAGCAGAAGTAGAACTTCCACTGTTGAATTCAAATAATAAGTGGATCGTGAAGTAAAAATTTGGAAGGGCTGTGTATAACAGAAAAGATGGGACTGAAAATCAATGTCATACTAAATACATAGCAGATTCCCAAATTTTGAAAACAAATCCAACATCTCAAACAATACGTAGGTGCAGTGCAATTGCAGTGTAATTTTAGATTATCAAATATTCACAGCACAAAAGGAAATAAAAGATAGTTTTTATCATTCAGGTCAATTTTAGATAATACATCGATAAACTATTCTTGGAATCCCTCCCCCTTTTTTTCCCCTTTCAATGATCAAAGCTAGAGGCAGCTAATTAGAGGAAAGGCAATGGATCTTTATGGTCAAGGTCCTCCTAAGCTAGTACAATTAGTTGTTTAGATTTTTCAAAATGGAATATTTATAAGATAAATAAGACATCTCCTGATAACACTGTCCTTCTATCATAGCATTCAACTGATACACTCTTATAATAGAAAATTATTCTCTAATAGGGAGAAGGAATGAAGAGTGTAAGAAAAGTAGGAAGGTTATCCTTAATTACTGAACATACAAAATGAACTTAGTATTTATTTTATAACAAGATTTTGCACAAAAATGAATCTGAGAAAGTCTCTGAATAAAACCTATAATATTGGGTCACTAATTTAATGCTATAATTGGGATGTACATATAAAATATAACTCTTTTATTTCTCTAGAGCTGATTTTATTTTCTTCATAAGCTTCAACATCTGCTTGGGAACAAATAGAGTAACTAAATTTATCAAAATCGAGGCTAAAATTTAATACCATTCAGAGATTTAAGCAGTTCTTTCAGGTTTCAATTATTTCTTTAGATTGTGCTCTTTTCTCACCAGCTTCTTTTCCTGGATGCACTGAACTAGTATTTGATATTATGAGAAGACCCATGAGATTGAAAGGGAAATACACTATAAGCACCTAGACATTGTGAGTAAAATATAACACAGTTTATATTGGTGGGTTGTTTACTTCTGGTAGAAATTTAGTTAAATCCTCAGATACTAGAAGTGAAGGGAATTTTAAAAGCCTTTAATCAGTTAATATTTTGATTAATTTAACAAATATTATGGAGTCCAACAACGTATCAGGCACAATGTAGGCTTTCCATAGACATGAATAAAACATGTGTTTCTGATATCAGACCTAGAGTAGTAGATGCATAACATTTCCAGAAGATATGGACAAGAGCTGAATGATCACACCACATTCTAATCTTAAAGAATCTTGAAGGACAATAAAGGTGGGCAGCTGATACTGAGACTCAATATGAACAGATCAAATAAACTATCTCTATAATCAAAGAGAACTTCCACTGTTGAATTCAAATAATAAATGGATCGTGAAGTAAAAATTTGGAAGGGCTGTGTATAGCAGAAAAGATGGGACTGAAAATCAATGTCAGCTTGTTTAGTGGGGAGCCTTCTTCTCCCTCTTCCTATGTCTGTTCTCTCTTTCTCTACCATGGTTCTTCATGAATTAGAAATTATTTGTCAGGAGAAATGTAACTTGTGGCTTGTATTTCAGGTATATTTGAACTTCAACTTCATAACCAGTCTGGTGACTTGGTAAAAGAAATCCCTGTTGAAAACTAACTCTCAAAAAAGCAGTGTACTAATGTGTTACCAATGCAAAATTTATTCACCATACCACAATTAAGGAGAACACTATTTTAAGAGAAGCTTACAGGGGGGAATTATGGACGAATGTTTATATGGTTTTGGAAACAGCCAATTTTCCCTTTAAAAAGATTAGTTATTGAGATTGGGTAGAGTTTGTGTTATAATAGTTTAGTATTACTGGACACAGCAAGACAGGCCTTGAAGTTATTCTTGATGAGTAAATTGCTTAATATCTAATTGCTCAAATACACAATTTGGCTAGATAAAGTAGTTTCATCACTTTCTTAAAATAATGCAGTACAGTGAAGGTTACATCCTTATTTTTGTGGTAAGAATTTCCTGGATCAAAAGCATGTGAATAATAATGGCCTCAGTTCTTGGACTTGAACATTCTTCATTCTGAGCTAGAAAATAAAACCATCATCATCTGTGAATATGATCAATCGAATTGAAACAGCTGCTTGGGGAATAGTGATTAAATATTGTGTTTCTAGTGAAAGTCATTTTAACTTTGAGAAACATGAAGTTTTCATGCTCTTTTTATGCATAATCAATTGTTGGATGTTTTTATGGAACAGCAAGTGTACAAGAACGTTTCAGTCTTTGCAGAGCTCATCTCTGAACACCTCAATGTGGACAAATTATTTTAGAAATATATTGTGTTTATATAGTCAGAATTCATAGCCATTTCTAAGCCAGAATTTAAGTGTGCTCAATTCAAACAAGAAGTTAGATTCAGTCATCAATCTAAAGAACACAGAAAACTATATATAAGGTTATTAGCTAAATTACTCAATTTCATTATCTCTTTTGGTTTATATCCTGAATCATTTAAGTAATATCAGAGCAATATCAATGCTAATATAACATTATTCCATTATGACAGCACATGCTTCACCTCCAAGTATGATTAAGTACTTCCCAGTTTTATCAAATTATCAGATGAGTTGTTCTTACCTAGGACCAGGGGAAGGGTAGAGCTTGGGAAGAATTTCTCAGTCTCAATGACAACATTCAGGAAGCTGAACCATCATTAATTCCCCTGCCTTTTTTTTTTTTTTTTGTCCTGGTATCATAATGTGCAGACTCTTTGCCTCCTGTTACTTTCTCCAGAGAGTAAACCGCTTCCTTCCTGCTGGGTAGGGGCTGTTCATTAGGCTAAGAAAAATGAAAACTGGGAAAAGGGATCTAGGGGATCTCACTGATTCTCCTTAAATAGATTTCAACTAATTCTTCTGCTTTGATCCCCACTTTGCACTGCTATCTTTGAACATATTTGATATTACTCACTGCAGGGTATTTTTGAAGTTTAGTGATGCAAATGGCTCCCTTGATGAGTTTTGCTTCTTTTAATTTTTTTAAAGATTTAAAAAATATATTCATGAGAGACAGAGAGAGACAGAGAGAGAGAGGCAGACACATAGGCAAAGGGAGAAGCAGGTTCCTTGCAGGAACTGGATGTGGGACTCGATCCCGGACACTGGGATCACAACCTGAGCCAAAGGCTCAACCACTGAACTACACAGGCATCCCGAGTTTTGTCTCTTTTGGTATGTTTCACTTGTTCATACAATTCTGTCATTTCTTATTTTTCTTTCAGTTTAGTGGACATACTCTATCTGATGCCAGTTCTTTACATTATACACATAATATATATATGTATTATAATATATTCCTTCACAGTCATTTTTATAGGAATGAGTAGAAATGTATGCATGTTCTTAACCAGTCATTTTAAGACAGAGAGCTTCTATGATATTCTTCTAGAGAAAGTAAATTTCTATTATGTGTAAAAACCTTTTGAATTTATGTTAGCTCTGTTGGCAATGAAAAACATTAAAATATTTGAGAAAATTATATTCCTGTTTAAATAAATCTTAAATGATACAGCAAAAATTAACAAAACAGAAACACTGAACATTATCAATAAAAATGTAGAGATAAAATCTTTTAAAAAGAGATCTTAAACTAGAATGATTATAATGAGTTATAACATAACTGAAATTTACTTAGAGACAATAAGTAAGACACTATGATTATAAACCTCTACCTCAATTCCTTGTCTAGTGGTGAGAATAAATTAAAAGAGACAGTCAGCCATGAAAGCAAAATGCTGAACAGAAACAAGGTAATGTGAAATTTAATCTTAGACTTGTCAGTAATAGTCTCTGTGATTCTGGATAACATGCTTAATATCTACACATCTCAGTTAAGTTATCTGTAAAATGAGAAACATTGCAAGGCCTCTAAATTTCTTTCTAGGTGCTAATTGCTTATAACCCTAAATATATATTTCTCATATGAAAGATTATTTAAAATGTTAAAAAATAGATTATTTTTATAAATACTTATCTGTGCTTAAAATATTATGTACTTTAAATTTTTTAATTGCTTTCTTTTCATTCTTTTAAGAATTTATCTAAATTCAGGTTAGTTAGCATGTAGCATAGTGTTAGTTTGAGGAGTAGTGATTCATCACTTGGGTGTAATACCCAGTGCTCATTATATCAGGTACCCTCCTTAACACCCATCACCCATTTACCTATCGCCTCATGCACCTCCCCTCCAATAACCCTCAGTTTGTTTCCTACAATTATGCCTTCTCTATAGGTATGAGTCTCTTATGGTTTTTTTTTATGTTTTTATCTTATTTTTCCTTGTCTTCCTCTATGTTCATCTGTTTTGTTTCTAAATTCCATATATAAGTGAAATCATATGGTATTTGTCTTTCTCTCACTGACATATTCTGCTTAGCATAATACACTCTAGTTCCATCTACCTCATTGCAAATGGCAAGTTCATTCTTTTTGATGGCTGAGTAATATTCCATTGTATACATACACCATCTCTTCTTTATCCATTCATCAGTTAATGGACATTTGGGCTCTTTCATATCTTGGCTGTTGTGTAAATAAATAAATAACCA